>NC_138062.1:8450357-9709088 GCF_964194185.1 Rhinolophus hipposideros
TTTAACAAAACTCAATAAACCCTTTATGAATTGAACCATTATTCATATGTTAATCTGATTGGCTCACTAAACATTTCAATTGTTTCACTAAACATTGCCAGTGTATGTGAACGTGCCTCAAAGTTGATCAAAAGACTCAGTGGCTACAGAAAGCACCAATTAAGTTTTTCATTACACTATTCCTTAGAAAGCTATAATCCTCTCTCATTGGTGACTATGTGGGTAACAGAAATGTGAGCACTCCAAGCTACACAGGCAAAGGGAAATATGGTTGCAGAGGATTATAACTGTCTATCACCTAGGCAGTGTATATAAGAGAAACTACTCATGAAAGATCACTTTGCTCAAGTTTTCTAAATCATTACTTCAAACCTCAATGTCCCTTTGTCTATGCCAATATAACTATTAGAGATTCCCATAAAAGGAGCCCCTTATACATTTTCAGACCACCAAAACCACAGTCACACATATTTACCATCCCAATAGACTTGCCCTTGCAAAATTCCTATTGATTTCAGCAGGAGACACCCATACCCCAGAGTACAGTCAGCTTTTCTCATCTACTCTAATGAGAGAAAACATTTTATTAATAAAGCAGGTGGCAACCATTACAAATGTCTTATTAAATATTAAATAGGGGGGATTTCTCTGAGCCAAGAAACAGTAAGAGGCAATATCCATTATGTGCACGGTACTAGCAAGTTTGCCCTTTTATAGACTCTCAGCAGAATTGAGTGGTTTAACATCTCCCCTAAAAGACAGGAAGGTCACTGTTTCTGACAGCCTACCCTGCGCCAACAAGCACAGTGCTAGGTGCATTATATACATTATTATTTTACAGACGAGTACCTGGGGTTCTTACAGGTTGCGATAAATTACCTACCAAAGGCCACACAGTTTTCAAGGGTCAGGCTGACTTCGAAGCCCCAGCCCCTCCCAGGTGGCCACACTGCACACCGCCTTAACATGGAAGGCATTCTAAATGAGCTCCCCTGTCACCCAAGTGTGCAGAGAGAACGGGGCTCCTCCACTTTGCAGTTGATACGGTGACTCTTATGAGCCCCCACCCTCTCTCTGGGGAGTACGAAGGGGGGAAGTTACCTAATGTCAAGTCTGGGTTAAACCTCAGTCCAGTCCAGTCGTTGGCGCTGTCTGCACAGGCAGCATTTCATGGCCGCTCACACTGTTCTCCCCCCCTCCCACTGAGCAGCAGGACCCGTGGCCAGGATGGCCAGGCCAGTATCACCCCCTCTACTCTACAAATGGCGTGCTCCAAATGTGTTCCTTGATACGCTATGGGGGAGAATACAGGATTTTACAAAACCCTTTCCTGTCAATAGCCTGGATTGCAAGACTATGGGCTTGCAGCAAATTTGAATTCAGGAGCTACATTCCTTCCATACCTTCAATCCACCCTCACCCCAAGTAAATGGATTTGTACATCTGTCAGAACTTAGGTTATAGATTCGGAAAGGCAAAAGAGAAAAGCATACGGATAAACTTCAAACTAGTTTTACCAATCATACAAGCACAGGTGGATGCCGCTAGCATGCTAGAACTCCAACTTTGTGAAATTATTTTTCATTTGAAAAATATAAATTTTTGTTATGAATATATCACACATACTATGGAAATAAATGGTGGCTGCTAAATTGTTGCAGAATCATTTAAAAGAGTTCTCCCCACCCCCATTTTCTTTGTTACAATGTTTATTAAGAATAAATTCACTATATACATATATGTAAAATCATAACAATTTCCCTTGCACTCTACTCCCCCAAGGTAATAGGAGTAATGTTTCTTAGGCGTAGAGTGTATTTTTCCACACCTGCACCCACACTCACACAAAAATATACAAACATGCAGATATATGAATAGGGATTTTTACATCATTATATAATCTATACACATTACTCTGCAAATTGCTTTTCTTATTTAAGTCATTAAAGCCTAATTCTCAAATTGGTTAAAACAAAGTTCCACACAAATAGTATTGTGCACATGGCAAAATTTCATTTGACTTATTAATGAGGAAATCAGCAAAATGACAATATTGATTCAATTTGGATATAAGAAACTTGGACTAATATAAACAGTGAAAAAAGGAACACTATAAATAGGACTGGTAGATTAAATATAAAATTGGTCATTGTTCTACAGGGAAATAAAATCATAACCTTTGGGGTTATGCAGAAAAAAAGTCATTGCATCTTATTATATTTCTACAGGTTAACCTTTAATTTTATCAAGATGTAAAATGCCTGGGTCCTAATCAATTGTAAGAAATAAGTCAAGCCAAGCCTCTCTTCCTCAAGAGAGAGCTACATGACCCTCAGACTGGCTTGGTAGAAAATGCTATAGCTGGATAGAAAGGTCATGCAATCATCATTTTTGCTTTATTTCCAAGTTTTGGAAAAATTTCCTAATCATAGATCATAGATACTCATCTGGATTAATAGATACAACTTTAATTCATTTTTTAATAACTGTGTAATCAATCCATAAATGCTCTACAAATAATACAGCAATTCCCCTATTGCTGGTTTAATATCTTTTAATATGTTCTTTGATATGATGCTTCTATTCCTAAAGTAGAGTCCCAAAAACAGGGGCGTGAAATCAAAGAAAATCAACATTTTAACTTAATAGCAATTGCCACACTCCTTCATGAGTTTCGACAATTTGGGATGTAGCCTCTGAGGCATTTTGTGGCTGTTCATCAGCCTCTAGTTACAGCCTCCATTAGAGCCTAAATGAGAAAACTCAGGGAAGAAGAGATTGGGTCAGGGACACGTGTCTTTGCAGCTTTCTCCACTTAACTCTACACTTTCTTCAACGCAGAAGTTCAGTTCTCATCTATCTGTCTCCCTAAATACACATCCATAATTACTGCATTTGTGAGTCTACATTTATTTTGATTACACATTAGTTTGACCTGTAAAACTATAAACTCCTCCAGGCCAGAGTTTTTGGGGTTTTTTTCATATACACTTCCCATATTCAGTGGTATATTCCTTGAGCTCTTACCAAATACTTGCTGATTGAACATCTGATGAGGCTAGCTCTAGTTTCAGGGGATTGGTTCCAAACTGAAAAAATAAAATCTCTGCCAGCACAGTGGTAACACCCTGCCTAAATAAACAGAGTGATTTGCAATGCTTTACTCTTATGATTTCTTCTGGTTTTGATTTTTTAACGAGCATACCACTTCAAAAACATTCCTAGTGTGGCTCAGCCCGAATAATTCCAGTAGGAGATGGTAGCCTTCCTCCATGAAAACCAGCCTGACATTAAATCCTTTTGTTCCTGGGTCATAGATCAGATCCAACATCAACCCAGAGTGATACAGGCCAGAAATATAAGCCAAACACAATGCCCTTCCCTCAAGACATTTTCCTGAGTGTGCTTCCTACTGTTAAAAAGATAAACAGAGGCATGTTAAAAAAAATGTTAAGAGTTTATCTGAGCAAAAATTGATTCAAATTGGGCAGTGCCAAACCAGAAGTGGTTATGAGCTCTCCACCAATAGGAGACAGGGAAGTCTTTTATAGAGAAAAGGTGGAAGCAATGTAAGAAAATTATTGATTGCCTATAGCATCAAGCTCACTTGGCTGTTTGTGGTTGGATGTCCTTAGGTTTCAATTTTGTAACCCTGACACATTTACAGGCTTAGGTTTTGGTTTGTGTATGGAGGCCACATGGCATTAGAGCCAGCTCAGTCTAATAGCCTCCTTGTTTAATTGTGGCTTTCAGAGAAGACCCATGAATGTCTGAATGAAAGGTTCCAACAGTAGGGTAACTGATCAGTAGTAGTGTTGAATGACTTTTTATGAACTCTCATCCGATTTTGAAGTACAGGACATGGCCTGTAGGTTACAACAACTTCCTTAACATTTATGAATACTGAATATAAAGTTGAGGAAAATTTATGCTTTGTGTAGTTTACAGACTCTATTTGCAGCCATAAATCTGTCCTGGGCTGGTAAAGAGTAATTCTCTTCATACTTTACTGTATGTACGACATTGTCATTCTATATTTAAAGTGGGAATGATCAAGATTCATGTATGCTATGGCAAGTAGCTCAATTTTGCTAACTGAAGGAAATATATATATATATATATATATGTATATATATAATATATATAGAGAGAGAGAGAGAGAGAAAGAGAAAGAAAGAGAGAGAGAGAGAGAGAGAGAAGGAAGGAAGGAAGGAAGGAAGGAAGGAAGGAAGGAAGGAAGGAAGGAAGGAAGGAAGGAAAGAAAGAAAGAAAGAAAGAAAGAAAGAAAGAAAGAAAGAAAGAAAGAAAGAAAGAAAGAAAGAAAGAAAGAAAGAAAGAAAGAAAGAAAGAAAGAAACACAGAGACCCCAATAGATAACAGGCCTTGAATATCCAATAAAGATATCCATGTGGGCACTCTCACAGGCTCATCTCTTACTTTTACTTCCTCTACTACTTCTCTCTCCAAACTTACAGAAACTACAAGTCATATTTGTAGTTTCTCCAAGCTATAATTGGCCGATTTTCAGAGTGGGAGACACATACAGGATCCCAATTTAAAATCCTCGGCAGATGAATGCTATGGAGTAGTGCAAGCCATCTTTGCCCTGCCCATATCCCCTCATACAGGCTTTATCATTTCTGTGCCCTTGGCCTGACCTCCAGCTGCTACCATGTTTATCTCTTTGCCTGGGGGCTTTCTCACACAGAGAAATGAAGTATGGGGGAATCGATATCCTCTGAAAAAAGTCTTTATCCAATGACGGATAAGAGTTGGTGTATAAATACCCAGCTCTCTGGCCTCTTGTTTGAGATCACTATGAAATGTATGCTCTACATTGGCTCTAGTGGACGAAGCTCTAGTTTTCCAGGGTGGCAACTTGCCCTTATTGGCTGTCTTCACTTCTCTATTTTACATCCTACCTTCCTTAGTGGTGTTTACTGGAATTACCTCCCAAATAAACTACTTGTACTCAGATCTTTGTTTCAGGGACTGTTACTCGGTTAACTCAAATCAAGAGATATGGTAATAATAATAATCATTTGGTCAACATATGAAAGACACTGTTCTAAAAGCTCTGTATATATTAAACCATTTAAATATCACATGACTGGATAAGGTAGATACTATCATCTTTATCCCCAATGTACAGGGGGAACTGGAGCACATGAGGTTAAACACATATCATTAAATCTAGCCACATGGTTCCAGAGCCTCGGCACCTACCTATGTTGTGCTATGCTGCTCACTGCCCGAAATGGGCTGTTCAGAAATAAATGAATAAAAAGGAAAAAGAAATAAAATCAGAAATCCAAAAGTCAAAATAATCTATTCATAAATAATAAGGGTATGACAGAGGAAGAACCAGCAGACTTGACTACTTATTGAATAATGAGTAAGGAAGAGAGAGGAGCAAAAATTAATGCAATCCAAGAGACAACAAGTGTTGGTGAGGATGTGGAAAAGAGAACCCTCGTGCACTATTGGTGTGATTGCAGGTTGGTGCAAACACTATGGAAAACAGTATGGAGGTTCCTCAAAAAAATAAAAACAGAACTACCTTATGACCGAGCAATTCCACTCCTAATATTTATCCAAGGAAATCCAAAACACTAATTTGAAAAGATATATATACCTTTATGTTTATATTTGAATATATATATATATATATATATATATATATATATACATATGTATATATATATATACCTATTTACAATAGCCAAGATATAGAATCAGCCAAAATGCTGATATATCTTATGGGTATATATACATACATTTTAAGAGATTTTATCTATGCTCAAACTGTAGTTCGCCATAATCAGAAGTGTCTGGACGCTGATGGTAACCACTTTGAGCACCTCTGTAATTGCAGATGTCAAACGTGACTTGTATTCATCTTTCTTATCGGTATATATCGAATATTACAATTTTAATATTTTTTTTCTTTCTTAAAATGTGTAGACATTTGTTTGGCACCCTCTGTATGCATACACTCACACACACACACACACACACACACACTAATATGCACAGCTGATTTTTGACAAAGTTTCATAATTAATTCTGTGAAGGAAAGATAGCCTTTTAAATAAATGGTGCTGAAGCAATGTCCAATGTCCATTCATAGGCAAAAAAGTGAACTTAGAACCTCACACCTTATGCAAAAATTATCTCAAAATGGATCACACACAAAAGTAAAACCTAAAACTATAAAACTCTGGAAAATAAAAACAAAGAAGAAAATCTTCTTTTTCTAGGGTGAGGCAAAGAGTTTTTAGACTTGACACCAAAAGTACAATCTATAAAAGGACAAACTGATAAATTGGGCTTCATCAAAAGTAAAAACTTTTGCTGTGCAATAAAACTATATGAAGGGAGGATACACGAACAAGTTACAGGCTGGAAGAAAATATTGGAAACCATGTATCTGACAAAGGACTAGTATCTAGAATATACTAAGAACTCGCAAACTTTCATGATATATTTTTTAAAATCCAATTAGAAAATGGGCAAAAGACATGAAAATACACTTCACTGACGAGGATATGCAGATGGATAATAAGCACATGAAAAGATGTTGAACATTCATTAGCCACTAGGAAAATGCAAATTAAAACCACAATAATATAGTACTACACATCAGAATGGCAAAAATAGAAAATAGTAACAACACTAAATGCTGACAAGGATTCATAGAAACTGGATCACTCCTGCATTGCTGGGGGCAATGTAAAATGGTACAGACATACTGGAAAACAGTTTCGCCATTTCTTGTAAAACCAGACATACAACTACTATATGACACAGCAATTGCACTCTTGGTCATTTATCACAGAGAAAAGAAAACTTCACAGAGAAATGTGTAAAGGATATTTATAGCAGCTTTGTTCATAACAGCCAAACACTGAAAACCACCCAGATGTCTTAGAAGGGATGACTGTTTAAACATTCATACATGAACTACTACTCAGCAATAAAAAGGAATGAACTATTATGTAATAAGTACAATAGAAGACTGTCCAGGGAATTTTGCTGGGTAAAAAAACTAATCCCCAAATATTACATGGTATACGATCCAATTTATATTGACATTCTTGAAATGACAAAACTTTAGAAATGAACAGATTTGTGGTTGCCAAAGGTGAGGAATGGGGGAGGAAGATGTTTTACAAGGATCACACAAGAGATCCTTATGATGATAGAACTATTAATAATTTTTAATGTTACTTTTATCTCTGGTAAGGACACACACACCTACATGTGATCATAAATTGCAGAGGACTAAACACACACACAAAGTATAAGTAAATTTGAATAAGATCTACACTATAGTTGTGCAAGATGTTGCCATTAGGGAAAACTGGGTAAAGGACACATATCACCTCTCTGTATTATTTTTTACACCTGCATCAGAACCTAAAATTATCTCAAAAGAAGAAGCTTACTTTCTAAAAATTATCTCTGGATTTCAGTCATCAAAATAATGCCATCTACTAAGGCTTAACCCATAAGCCCTCTCCTGAAGTTGGGACGGGCATCTCAGGTGTCATTACCTTTGCCCCGCCCTGCCTGTTGTATTGTGAAGCCTTACGATTACAACCAGAAGAACTGAATCACTGTGGTTGGACCATATGCTCCTGAGTAGGGAGCGTGAGGGAGGAAGGGTAAGCTTCTCATAAGAGAAGCATGCATTCGCAGTCTCAAATGGTCCACAAGCAAGTCAAAAATTATAAGGCGGAAGAGGTCATCGTCTGCATATAGACAATGTTTATGCACAGAAGAAACCAACACAGAAAACGAATTAGGTTGGGTGTGTTGCTCACCACCTTGAAAGCCACCACTAATCTGAATAACGCCCTGGGCAAGGAAACTGTGCTGCTTCTGAAGCTCACCCAGCTGATGTGGATAAATGACTGAGAGGCAGCTGTCTTAAGCAAACGTTGTGATTCTCCCTTGAGAACTATGCCAATAAAACCACCACTTTATTGATAAAGAAACACTAAGGGCAGAAGTGGGAAGTGAACTGCCAACATCTCAGAGTTAGAAAACGACAAATCCAGAATTCAAAACCAAGTTTCCTAACTCCAAGGCCAATATTCTCTCCAAGGCCAGCTACACCAGGGCTGCTATGGCTTCAGACAGTCTTTAGCTAATAACTATACAGACTATTTCAACTGGCAGAAGAGCTGCATGATTACATTGAACATTCTTACCTTTCATCATGTGGATCTTGAATATTGGTTGAAGAGATAAACTTTTAAGTTCATACGTAGAAAAAGCTGTGTTGCATGTGAATATTCCATTTCATTAGTAACATATTGAATGCTTTCAAGTACATTTGATCCGCACACAATCCTATAAAATAAGTAGGGCTGGATTTGTTATAACCATTTATTAAAATGAGAAAAATGAGGCTCAGTGAGGCTCAGTGACTTGCCAAAGATGACCTAGTTTTTTATTAGAAGTGGAGCTGGAACAAGAACATATTCTCTATCTGCAGGTTTTTTTACACTTCTTTTTCCATTTTCTTAATTTGATTTTACATGCAAAAAGATATATGTTATAATCAAGCACTTATCTTAAGATCTGAACCTTACCATTGATGTTGAACCCCTGTAATCTCTTCCCCAAGGGCCACTGTGTTTCACAGCTCCAGGAATCACCACTCTCAGAGAATATAGTGGGAAGGCTGCCCCCTGGAAGCCCTGCCCCATTTCATCTCTTTCCTCAGTCCTGAACTGTGTTTACCATTATCTTACTTTTCCTGATATTTCACCACATATCTTTAGTACTCTAAACATGTATTGTTTAATTTTGACAGTTCTTTATACTTTTAAATGGATTCATACTGCTCCAGTCATCTACAATTTGTTTTTTCATTCCACGTTTTGTGCGTGAGCTGTACCCGTGTTGATGTGCCTAGCTGTATTTCATTCATTTTCCTAAATGCAGCATAGTATTCCACAATATGCATTTGCCACAATGTGCTTGTCTAATCTCCTGCCGTTGAACTTTTGGGTTGCTTCTAGATTGGTGCTACTTAGCTGTATGACTTCTTTATGTATTTTGTAAATTCACTCTTTATCAGATATATGATTTGCAAATATTTTCTCCCATTCGGTAGGTTGCCTTTTCATTTTGTTGATAACTGTTTGCTGTGCAGAGCTTTTTAGTTTGATATGATACCATTTATTAGTTTTAGCTATTAGTTTTGTTACTTGTATTTTTGGTGTCATATCCAAAAAAATCATTGCCAAGACCAATGTAAGGAAGATTTTCCCCTATGTTTTCTTATAGGAGATTTATGGTTTCAGGTTTCGTGTTTAAGTCTTTAATCCATTTCAAGTTAATTTTTGTGAATGGTGTAAGATGGGGATCCAATTTCATGCTTCTGCATATGGTTATCCAGTTCTCCCAACACTATTTATTGAAGAGACCATGTTTTCCATTTGAGTATTCTTGGCTCCCTTGTCAAATATCAGTTGCCATTATATGTGAGGGTTTATTTATTTCTGGGCTTTTAATTCTGTTCCATTGGTCTATGTGTCTGTTTTTATGCCAGAACCATACTGTTTTGATTACTATAGCTTTGTAGTCTAGTTTAAAATAAAAATGTATGATACCTCCAGCTTTTTTCTTCTTTCTCAAGATTGCTTTGCCTATTCAGGGTTTTTGCAGTTCCATTCAAATTTTAGGATTGTTTTTCCATTTCTGTAAAAAAAAAAAAGCCATTGGAATTTTAATAGGGATTGCATTGAATCTACAGATATGTTTAGACAGTATGGACATTTTAATAATATTAATTCTTTCAATCCATGAACATGGAATGTGTTTACATTCGTGTATTCTTCAATTTCTTTCATCAATATCTTATAGTTTTGAGTGTACAGATATTTCACTTCCTTGGTTAAAATCATTCCTAATTATTTTACTGGTTTTTATGCTATTGTGAATAGAACTGTTGTTAGACATTTTTTTTGACTTTTTTTATTAGTTTCAGTGGTACAAAACAATGAAATAGACATTTCACCCCTCACAAAGTGGTAAGCCCCTCCCCCGATCTACTGCCCCTCTGACATTGTACATAACTGTTACTAAACCATTGACTATATTCCCTATGCTATACTTTACATCCCGTGACTATTTATATTTATAAATATTTAATCATAGATATTTATTTATTTATATATATTTATTTATATATATTTTTTTATATATATATAAATATTTATATATTTATATTTATAATTTATTATGTTTATATTTTTATATTTATATTTATATATTTATATATTTATATATAATATATAATATATATATTTATATATTAATTTATAATATTTATATATATTTAATTATAGTTGACATTCAATATTATTCTACATCAGCTTCAGGTGTACAGCAAAGTGGTCAGGGCTCTACACAGTCTATGAAGTCATCCCCCCAATAAGTCCAGTACCAATCTGGCACCCTACATGATCTTTACAACATTATTGATTATTTTCCCCATACTGTATTTCACATCCCCATGACTATTTTGTGACTACCAATTTGCACTGTCTAATCCCTTCACCTTCTTCCCCATCCCCCAACCCCTCTCCCATCTAGCAGCCATCAGTTTTTTGTTCTCAGATATTTCATTGTTAGTGTAAAGAAATTAAACTTATTTCTGTATGTTGATTTTGTATACTGCAATTTTACTGAATTTGTTGATTATTTCAAAGAGTTTTTTTGCTGGAGTCTTTAGAATTTTCTATAGATAAGATCATATCATCTGGAAACAAATATAATACAATTTTACTTCTTGCTTTCTAGTTCATATGACTTTATTTATTTTTCTTTACTGGTTCATCCGATAGTACTTCCAGCCAAGTTGAATAGGAGTGGTGAGAGTGGAACTCTTGTCTTATTCCTGATCTTAGAGGAAAATCTTTCAACCTTTCACCAGAGTATAATGTTAATTATGGGTTTGTCATATATGGTCTTTATTATGTTGAGGCATGTTCCTTCTATATCCAACTTGTTCAGAGTTTTTATCATAAAAAGATGTTGTATTTTTTCAAATGCTTTTCTACATCTACTAAGATGACCATATGATTTTTATCTTTCACTCTGTTAATGAGGTATATCACATTTATTGATTTGCATATGCTGAACCATTCTTGCATCCCAGGGATAAACCCACTTAATCATGGTGTATGATCCTTTGGTTGTGCTGTTGGGTTCCATTTGCTAGTATATTGTTGAAAATTTTTACATCTTTATTCATCGGAAATAATGGACAGTTGTTTTCTGAGGGTGTCCTTGCGTGGCTTTGGTACCACAGTATGTTTGTCTCTTCAGTTTGGAAGTGTTCCCTCCCTTACAGTGTTTTGGAAGAATTTGAGGAGGATTTGGTGTTAATTTTTCTTTAAATATTTGGTAGAATTCACCAGTGAAACCATGGCTCAAAATTCAGTAGTCTAATGGGCCACTCACTGTCCATGGAAGGATGCCAAATTATTGTTGTTGAGAAGACAAAAACAATGGAGATCTTATTTCACCATAATGCTGACATCACTCCCATAATTTACATTAAAGACATTGTAACTCCCCTATATGTTCTCCTACGTTTTAAATTGTTTCCTATTTTTGCCATATAGACAACTCTTTAATGAACAACTTGGCATTCACAATTTTTTACTTGTTCTATTACTTCCTGAGGATGAATGACTTGATGTGGTGTTGCTAAGTCGACTTTCTAATTTTCAAGATTCTAACTCTTTAGAATCTTTTTGCTCATTTGGATCTCCGAAAAATTATTGAATGTATTCTTTTGACACCCTAACCCTGTTGGTCAATAAATCCAAGTATTACCCAAGCTGGATTGTGCCAAAGAGTATTTAGCCAGGTGTGGACAGAGAAAGAACAAGCCAACTATCCCAAGTCCTTTGGGATGTGTGCATAATGGTCTTCTCCCACAAGGAAAACAAAACAAAGACAGGGCAAAAACTCAAAGAAAACTTTGGAAGCTATAACCTGCTTTTCTTTGGTTTCAGCATTTCTGATGTTTATTATGTCATTTGCAAATGTTCGTCCAGGTTATTCTGCTCAGATAACACATATTTCTCTTCTCCAAAGATGTTAGCCTTTTATGTCTTCCTTCTGAATGTTCTTTAAAATGTTGTCTCGGGAGGAAAGAATTAAAAACAAGGAAGAATTCCTGGCAGAACAATATGATCTGCACCATTAAATATGCTCTGTCTTTTCTCCAATTTCTGCCCTTGTTAATAACTCCAGAAAAAAACAAAAAATTATTGATAGAATTATTTTACCTAATCTCTGTGTACTTTAATTTGGAAACATTCTTAGATCAACATCCAAACAAATTTAGGGCAAGTGAAAAAGGTAAAGGTGACCTCGAACAAAATTCAAGCAATCACTCATGGTTGCAGGAACTGGTGATCTGAAGACCGTGTTATGGCAGCAGGAGCAACTAAGAGAGAAAGGCTTCCACACCTCTGCGCTTCCCTGAGTAGTCCAGGGCTTGCTGGTTGGAGGAGTAGGGGCGGGGCTGTTCAAAGAGCAGGGTGGCATTCTGTAAAAAACACCAAACTGGGAGTATAATGACTTTGGTTTGTGGTTTGAGATCCAACTATTCGAACTCTCAACTTGGAACACATTATCACTTACGAGCAGTACAACACAGTGGTCAAAACCCCAGGTTTTGGAGTCAAGCAAAGGACAAATAGCTTGTTCCAAAGCTAAGGAGTGTAAATACTGGAATATTTTAAGTGTCTAAATATAAAACATTAACCATCAGAAAGCTTCCGTTTAAAGCAATCATGCTGCCATTCAAGAGGGAGATTGCCTCTGCCTTTGAATCATGCCTTGGCTGTTTATCAGGGCTCTGAGCTTGTCTAAGTTACTTAAGTTCTCTCAGCCTGGGTGTCCTCATCGTGAAAATGGGGATAGTAATGCCTGCCCCACGGGGTTGCTGTGAGGATTACATGTATAAAGCACTCAGCAGAGTACTTGGCACAGATGGCTATGGCAGTGATTCTATTGTTACGATTATCTTTTCTAAATCACAACTGACTCATTTATGCAAGGTGTTACTTGACGATTACTGTAATTTCTTCTAATTTCAATTCTAATACAAATATTTTACATGTAAAATACTGCACAAGCACAAAATCTGCTCCGACATTTAAGATTTCATCATAGTGCTCTAGATTTTATATATATGTATACAGAGGGTACCAAAAAAGTACACATTTTAAGAAAGAAAAAACTATTAAAATTTTAATACTCAATATATACCTATAACAAAAGATGAATACAAGCCACGTTTGACTTCTGCAACTACAAGAGGTGCTCAGAGTGGTTACCATCAGCGTCCAGACACTTCTGATTATGGCGAACTAGAGCTTGAGCAACGTTTACCAAAGTGTCTACTTGTATACATTTTTTGGTACCCCGATACCAAACACACACACACACACACACACACACACACATGAATGATAGTTCATATATATATATATATATATATATATATATATATATATATATATATATATATAACTATTCTCAAATAAGATCATCATGGTTAAATGCCTGCCACCATAACTAACTGAGCCCTCAACTTCTATTTAACCCATGGAAAATATACACTCAAACATGCGATCTCTTCCCCTGCCTCCCCTCTCTCATTTCCTGCAATTCTGTCTCCCCAGCCCTCCCCAGCCTCACAAGTCTTCTTGTTATTCCACTGAATACATAATGCACAATCCCAACACAGTCTTTACACTTGCTCTTTTCTCTTCCCTAAATGACCTTCTCCTAGATGTTCACATGGCTTGCTTCCTAATTCGGCACAAGTCTCCTATCAGAAAAGCTTTCCCTGATCATAATTACCATAAGCAATCAGTCTCTATCCCCATACTCTCAGTATTTATTGCCCCACATATTACATATATGTTTGTTCTTGTACATCTCACTATAAAATACGTTCCACATTGGAAAAGACTTGATCATGTTCCTATCTGGATTTCCAGAGTCTAGAAGTATGCCTGGTACATAGTAGGAACTCAGTAAATATTTGACAGTTGAATATATGAATGAATGAGAGAAAGAAATAAAAAAGGAAAGTGGGAGGGAAGGAAGGAAGGAAGGAAGGAAGGAAGGAAGGAAGGAAGGAAGGAAGGAAAGAAGGAAGGAAAAAAGAAAGGAAGGAAATGGGAAAAGGAGGAAGGGAGGAGAGAGGGTGGGAAGAAGGACAATCAGTAGTTACAAAACAATCATGGGATGTAAATTACAGCATAGAGAATATAGTCAATAATATTGCAATAACTATGTATGGTGCCAGGTGGGTACTAGACTTATTGGGGAGATCACTTCATACATTATATAAATGTCAAACCACTATGCTGTACACCTGAAACTAATATATTAAATGTCAACTGTAATTGAAATAAATTAATAATTTTTTTTAAATCCACATACAAGTGGACCCACACAGCTCAAACCCGTGTTGTTCAAGGGTCAACGGTATATACACACATGCCCTATACTGTTCACTGAGAAGGGGCCTATAAGCAGTGACACTCTAAGAGCACTGAGCGTAATGTATCATTGTTAATTTCCTGATTTTAATGGTTGTCTTTATAAGAGAATGCCTTTGTAGAAAATACTTATTAAAGAATTCAAAGCTGATGGGACATTATGTAGGCCATTTATGCTCAAATGGTTGAAAAAATAAAAGTTCTTACCACTTAAAACATATTCTGTAAATTCAAGATTGTTACAAAATAAACATAAACATTAAAAAGGAAAGAAAGAAAGACCCATGAAGAGTAGATCAAGGATCAAAAGGGCGATCTGTTACCCCCTTTCTTAAAAAAAAAAAAAAAAAAAAAAAAGGAACAAAAACATTAGGAAACTTAATTACTTCAACTGAAAGGAACATTATTTTTCTTTTCTTCTAGCTTTATTCAGAAGGAACATTTTTAATTCAGACATATATCTGACTGGTTGTAGAAAGACTTGGGGAAGAAAGCATTTTAAGCTGGGCCAGAATTTACTCAGCCAACTCCAGAGCTCCTACCATGGAGTAAAAAGGAGAAAACGTGGCTGGAAACCTTTAGGAGATGTGGAAATCCTCTCCATGAATGCAGTCCTGCTGCATTCTGTTCTTCCATTTAAAGGGATTGCTTGCTTCTCTTTGAATGGAAGGCTGAATGAGAAATGAGTTTTGATATTTCTTCTTAGTCTTCCTCACCTTGAGCTAAATGAAGATATGGACTAACCCATAACATAGGAATACACTCACCTCTGCCTCTATTGACAATAACATTTTCTGTTTTTTTTCTTAAGTTTTAAGTTGATAGAGTTTATTTTGCTCTAATACTCCAAGCAAGTGTTGTAAATTTAATTCCAGGTCCAAGGAAAATCTGCAAGGAGAACTCTTTTCAGATGTGCTCTCAAATAGAGAATCGACTTTATAATGTCCCTTCTGGAATGAGGAGGGGTCAGAATGGGGCAGAAAGACCCCTTTTCAAAGGATTCCTAGCAGTATGGCCTAGTTCCTGGGGTGCTTGCCTCTTTCTGTACTGTTTTTGCTCATTACTCTAACAAAGAACAAGAGTTCTTGATGTTGAAAAAAAAAAAAGCAGTCAAAAGGAGGAATGTTCACGTTTACATTCTATCATGCTTATAATTTTGTCAATCATAGATAAAATGACTTATTTAAGCTACCCTTTACTGAATACCAATATGTCCTAAGTTTTGAGCTAGACACTATATCTGAAGCAGGCCCTGCCCATGGGCAGTTTTCAGCCCAAGAGGGGAATCAAAAGTGGGGTGCTAGAGGGAGGTAAAGGGTAGTGAGTGGAGAGTAACCAATAGGATTGAAAGGAGATGGCACATCACACATGCAGGGGCATGTGGAGATCATTCATTTATTCCACACTTACTGAATACTTACCTACAAGTCATTGTTATAAACCAAATATTCTTAATTCTCGATACAAAAGTCCTGAGTCCCACTTGTATTATTTTATCATTTTCTGCTCCCCACTTACAAGGTACAAACAAGTTCATTAGCATTTTTTACACACTATCGTCTAGATTCTTTTTACATACCAGATGCATACTTAAAAAGCTTTATGCCTGTTTTTAAAAGGCACATGAATTTCTAAAGACTATTTTTAAAGAATGCTCATATGATTATAACAGTAAGGCACTGTAGAATGTTTGGAAAATGCAGAAAAAATATATAACAATAATTTCACCACCCACACATAATTTCTAACAATTTGTTGTATTACACATACACACACGCACACACAAAAATACATACATGTGCACACACATACACACTTATGCACACATACACTTTCTACATATTTAGGAACATACAAAGTATATAGTTTTGTATTGTGCATTTTTTTCATTTAAAAATGAAGTATGAAATATCCTAAAGGGGTACACACACCTTTCCATGTAATTATATCTGCAATAACATGATCCATTTCAAGGAATTCTTTGTCACTTCTAATAAAGTGGAATGTACGTTAAGTAATTAATCTGTTATAACTCTGAACTTTTCTCCAGCAGGTTTCATTAAAGCAGAATGCATTTGTACAAATAAATTAGCCTGAGAAGTTCCTGTTTTTGCCTATTATAAAGAACCTCTACAAATCTGAGACCTGTATTTTTTTTCCCTGCCTTTCTTAAAAGGGCACCAAGCAAGTTGTACCCTAATTTATGATAATGACCACGGCATAAAGGTGTAGGCATCTTTAATAACAACTTTATAAACAAATTTATTGGCCAAATATTTAGAAAATCAACAGGCTTAGTTAAAATAAAATGTCCTTGGTGCAGCATATTTTGAAACTTCAGAATAATCATTTTTAGAATGTTAATTTTTCCGATCATACAAGTAATACGTGCTTCTTAGAGATAATTTGAAAAAAGTTTACAATAGTGTTATCAACCCAAGATACCTTTACTAACATTTTGCTGGATCCGTTTTTTTCCATTCAAATAATTTTAAAAATATAATCATACATAAGTCTCCCGATTTTTTTAATTATGAAAAATTTAAATTCTCCATACAACTTAAAAACATCAATTTAATAACACAATGTCTCTCGTGTAAATGTATCCTAATTTAACCATTTGTAAAATATTATTCAATATTTTACATTTCCTGGGTTTTTATCAAAAGTGAACAGATGTGTACATTAAGCTTTTCTATATTTAGGCTTATTTCCCTAGGTTGATGTGATAGTTTTTTGCTATGTCAAACTGGCTAAGCTACAGTCCCCAGCTATTCAATCAAACACTAACCGAGATTTTCCTGTGAAGGCATTTTGAAGACGTGATTGGAGTCATAATCGATTGACTTAAAGTAAGGGAAGTTATCCTAGACAATCTGAGTGAACCTCACTCACTCAGTTAGAAGGCCTCGGAAGAAGAGCTGCGGCTCTCCTGGAGAAGCTCGGCCTCTGCGCTACAGCTTCAGCTCATGCATGACCAAATGTTTGGGCCTGCCCTTCCTGACAGCCTGCCCCACAGATTTCAGGCTTGCCCAAACAACCCCCACGACCCATAAGCCAACTCCTTGCAGTAACTCTCATAATATATATCTCCTACTTCTGCTTCTCTGGGTGAACACTAATGGATAACTTATATTCTCAGACACATACCCACTAGGTCAAAGGTTCACCCAATTAAAAAGTCCACCATACTATTACTGTTGCTTCTTTCTTATAACTTTCTCCATGATTTTTTAAATATTTAGATGGTGCCCTGCTTGCCAACTAATCTCACATAGGCTAAAATTGAGCAAGTAGCTGGAATCATGTTTGACGGAAGACCTGTTTTATGGCTAAGCTAAGAAAAATTACACTCAGAATCAGCCAGATCGGTGGCATGTGTTCAAGTTGTGTGCTCAACAAAGTATAACCAAGACTTGGTCCAAATCCTTCCCCAAAAGAGTTGGCATTTATTCAAAGTGTCTCAGCTAACACTTCATTATCCAGGCAATCTAAGGACTTCTGTGATACCACTCTCTCCCTTGGACTGGTTTTTTAATGGACTAATTCTATTTATAATGTAATATCAAACCTGTACCAAGCAAAAAGATTTCACACACACCTACGTGCATGCATACAAATATACCACCCCAAACACATATTACCTCTTCAATATTCCTTCTTCATCTTGTCTTATGTGGTTTCTACAGTTTTGCAATTATTCTTTATAATCTCTCTTCAGACTTCATCAAATTTTATATATGAAGAATTGTTTAAATGACTTTGAGTTATTAAGGAAATGCTATGACAATTAAAATGAAGTGCACACTCATGAACAGTATGTAAACTGATTACTTATAAAGTCCTGTGTATTATTCTTATTCTGGAAAGTTTAACAGGATACTGTTATCACAGCAAGACTTAATCAGTTTCTTGTTTCCCTGTAGACTATATATAATTGGCCACATATTTTGATCAGGTACACTACCACGTAACCACTACAGTCCAGAAGAACGACTTACAGAATTGGGGTTAAGGTTTTCTGAAAGCCTAACTATTAAAAACTGACCTCAAATAAAAGAATTGAACCATTCATAAAGTACCTCCTATTTTCTAAAGTAAATGGTTCTATGCATTTGGAATCATAAAATGAGTAGGATTCACTATCTGCATAAGATAATGAGCAATAACTTTCCATGAAATGGTTCATACATGTGATTCTGTCAGAATCAGAGCTTAAGGAGCCAAAGGGTGGACACACCAAGGAAATCTAAGTGTCTTTCCAAGTTAAGAGGTCCACGCTGCACACAGATAACACCACGTAACTGGCAGTTAGACATTTAGACCTGGACTGCAAAAGTGAAGTCAACAGAATTATAATGATTTATAATGTGTCTCCACGAAGTAAAGTAGGTGTATTTTAGTGTTGGAAGTCCCCAAAGTCACGAACTGTAGACATCAGTAAACATGCAGCAGGAATTATCCATCCTTTTTCCCTCTGAAAAGAAGTTGGAGCTGCAAATAGCTGTTGGTATAGAAAGCCCTTTCCACTAAATTCTCCCCATCCTGACGCACTTTGTGGTCTACATGGA
Organism: Rhinolophus hipposideros; assembly: GCF_964194185.1. NCBI lineage: Eukaryota > Metazoa > Chordata > Mammalia > Chiroptera > Rhinolophidae > Rhinolophus > Rhinolophus hipposideros. Next base: position 8,469,478 of record NC_138062.1, read on the forward strand.
TTCTGGAAAAGACTTTGGAGAGAGAGTGTCCTGTAAAATCAGGTTCACTTGGTGAAAAAGATCACAAGTGTCCAGAACTTGACAAAATTCTTTGGGATCATTTGATTGCTCATATTGACACCAGCGTCTTCAAGCAACTGTCTGATCCTAACTTGGCTTAGGACATTTTCCTACTGAGAAGAGAATGCAATAACCAGTAAATACCAGGATTTCTACCCATTCTGGAGTTATATTCTTCAGTGTAAATATCGGCCTTCTATCTATGTTTCATTAAAATCCAGAAGCTTCACAACCTCCCCACAGATGAACTAAGGCACTCAATATTCAATGAGGCCAAAGTCCTTGATCAGGCACACATGGAGTGTCTGAGAATTATACTGTTCCAAAGCAAAAGATGATCTACATTGTAACAATTCCTTTTATAATATGGTTTCCAGAACTGTAAGGTGTTAAAAAAAGAAGAAAAAGAAAAAAACTTGTCTTTAAAACTCACCCCAAATCAGTAAGAAAATAATGGGGGGAAAAAGATTATATTTCTCATTGTGAAATGAGAGTAAAAGCAATTCCTAAAAAGCACATTTTTAGAATTTATAATATTTATCTTTAAAAGTATGCCTATTTTTCAGGTAACACACCTGTAATTTCATTATTACAGTTCTACTAAATGCATGGGACATGAGCCCATAGAAAGTTCATGGGTAGATTTGGAAGTTAACCTCAATTCAACAAATACTTGTTGAGTACATACTATGAGTCCACCTCTGTTTTGGACACTGCATGAAAAGATAAAATCATGGATAAGATACTCCTTCTGTCCTCAAGGCCAGAATGTAAAATACCTATTAATATATGAAGCAGGTCAAGAGACCTGGTAAAAGCATAAGCTAAATGTGTATAATTCAGAAAAGGGGGTGTCACATCCAAACGAGAAGTGGGGTGCTTAATCAAGGATTTGGTATTTGGATGCACCTTGAAGATAGATAGAATTTTAGCAGATGGAAGTGGAGAGTATTCCTAGTAAGTGGAACAGCAAGAGCAAATGCACAAAGGTGAAAAAATGTGGCATAGTTTTAGAAAAAAGCAAATGAATGGGTTTGACTGAAGTGTGGAGAATGGAATAAGAACCCATGAGGAGTTATATTGGGCAGGTTTATTATGAAAGGATACCAGGAATACCAGGCTGAAAAATAACGTACTCAATTTCAGATACACTGGTGGGTCACTAAAGATTTTGGTCAGGAGATAACGGGCAGGCTGAGGGTGAAAGAGGCTCAAGATAATGTTGTTAGCTTAAGAAGACAAAAATGTTCTCAAAGGATCCACAGGAGAACCTGCCTGTGGGCCCCAGGCTATTCCCCCAGGAATTGCCCAGCATATTATAAAAAAAAAAAAAAAAAGAAAAAAAAAATCCAAATATGCCCCATTTCTAAAATATGGTCCCTTCCAAAATGTGGATAAAAAAAATTTTCAAAGATCAAATTCTATTCTCTATGCCCAGGAATCCTGCTCCCATTTTCAAAACAAAAGATCATTTGTGCTAAGAAAATGATCCATGATTTGTTTCTCAAAATTTTTTTAAAATTATTTATAAAATACTAAAATTTTTAAAATTTTAAAATTTCATTAATTTAAATTTATTTAAAATTATTTAATAACAAAAATTAATTTTTAAAATTATTTTTTAATTAAAAATTTTTTAAAATTGGGTTTCTTTCCAATACACCTAAAAATCTCAGCCTCTTTTTAAATGTCATTTGAAATTTCAATGTAAAATAATGATTAAGATTACATCAAAGTAATTATACAATTAAATATGCTTTTTTAAACTAAAAATGCTTATTTGGATTCTGAGGTCATCACTAGCTACCTCCCAGAATACAGCACCCATCCAACACCAAAGACATCTGTAATATTTGAACAAAATCACTAACTCTAAAAGAGCCATTTTTTTTAAAAAGTGCTTTGCTGTCTCAGAGCTAATTCCACACTCAATAAAGGGCAAATTTATTAAACTTCTTAATTATCTACACTAAAGTTAAAAAAAAAAAAGTAAATATTCCAAAAGTCGTATGTTTTACTTTGAATGTTAACTGATATGCTTTTCTAATTATGTTTCCCTTTATCTATTATTACATTTTCTAATCCCACAGTGCACAGGAGACAGACTGGGAACAGTGCTGATTGAAAGAAGCCAGTGGAAATTCCAAACCATGTTGGAATAATTTATAAAACAGATAACCCATATACAGAAATGTGAAAACCAATATATTGCAAGGTGAGTGACTTAAAAGAGTTGCAAATATCTCTTTATAGTTTTTTTCTTATCTTTAGATTGTCAGCATTACAATATAATTGAAAAATATTCATTCTTACAGTGCTGTAATTTTCCCTTACTTGACATAATTTTCCCTTGTTCTACCTGTCTTGTTGCTCAGATGCTCTCCCACCTTCTGACATAGCTTCACACTGTCCATCAACTACATTGTCATTGCTCAGGAAAGCACCATAGGAAAAGGGGCGGGGGGAGTCACAAAATGAGTTGTCATCCCCATTTTTACAGATGAAAACACTGAGTTTGTAAATATCCAAGTCAAAATTCAAACCCCAAAATGACAACTTCTTGCATTTAAATGGCACTTGATACTTATTGAAGAATTTCATACATATTATTTCAATTTACTGAACTTTCATTAGATTCTTCCTTGATATGAAAAATGGGTTCCTAAAGGTAGGTGGGATATGTTAAGATTTGTTTGTGACACCACTCGGATTAAAAAATGATTTTTTTCTCACATATAAATAAAAAAATTAGGGGTACAAATGCTAAGAAAATGTTTGTTTTCTTGATTTTTGTTAAGTCATGTGGTTTTATAAAGTTACCTATCTATAAAATTGTGGTACCTATCTACATATTGTGGTACCAAATCAAGCAAATAAATATTTAGCTGTATGTTCAGCCTAAAATAAACCATCCAAAAGAATTGAGGCTAAAAGAAAGTGCTTCTTTCAGTCATCTGCATAGTAAAAGTCTGTGAGGATTTGTATTTAGTCTCAAATTATTTGAGCACACTTTGCAGTGGTATACACACAATATTTTGAGAACTGCTATATACCCAACACAATACCTTGTACATGGAGAATGTGCCCACTATGTGGTGAGGGAAGGAGAACTGACTCTGGGTGGTGAACACACAATGCAATATATAGATGATGTAATACAGAATTATACACCTGAAATCCTTGTAGTTTTGTTGACCATTGTCACCCCAATAAGTTTTAATTAAAAAATAGAGTTGAATTCATAAATGAATATGTTAAATTGTGTAGGGAGCAAGAGACTAGGTAAGTATAACAAGAAAGACTGAGAATGGAAATAAAATTGGAGTAATTTCAGTGATACTTTATAAGATAATAATAATGGGTAATGTATAGATTCATTTAACTCGTTACTTCTACATCATAATTTATTTTTTGTGTTTTTAAATTCCATGTGCATTTAAGCAAAGGTAAGTCTAAAGTTATATGAAGTTTGTTTTTCTATCTATGCTAGAAATTCTAAAAACTTATTATTTTGTATTATTTGTTGACATATTTTAAGAGAAATCAAGTCACATTAAAAATTATTTAAATATTTGTTTCCCTTATAATCTCAGCATACACTGAGTATTCTTGTGCTCTGTGGCCCACTCAACAATTTTTGTTTTTGCTTTTTCTTTTTAGTATTCAGTAATATGGTGACACACTTTTGAAAACAAAAATTTTCAAATTTATTTCTCAAGCATATGAACAAATTGCATTGGAAAGCATAAAAACATTGTACAAATGTTTTTGAACAGAGCAATGAATGCCCTCTAGTGTTTGTTGCTGGAATATAAGTTTTAATAACAAAGAAATTAAGTAAATATTTTTGTTCAAAACTGTTCAAAAAGTAAACTAATAAACAATGGAATTGGAATTGTATAATATTTTAAATGTTATCCAAAAATAGAGTAGCAAGACATTTGGTCAAATGTCACCCTACCTACATAACAGGTGATTATTTTAAAGTAAAGGGGATAGAAATCAGAACTGTTCTGAGAGTTTTTCAGATATGGGGCAGCTGACACACCTGAAACACACATCCTCCCTTTTAGTACTACCTTTCTAGCTAACTCCAAACTAAAGTAGTTACAGAAGTCAATCTTAAAGCAGAAATATACAAGGAATTAGTCCCCAACACCATACTTGTGCCCTGTCCATGGGCATGTATATGCAGAGCTTCTCTCTCTAGAAGATAAAACACTTTCCATGGGCATCTTCTGCTTCTGCTCGAGTGCCCCTGTTGGTAATGGACATGGTGAAGATAGAAAGCAGTAAAGGAACATAATTTACCTGAACATGTGTCAAATCTGCAATGTTCCTGTGTGCCTTGCCTTAACTTTACACAGTGGCAATCATAATAAGAATAATATATGTCAATGCCTAAGTGGTCACGAACCAGTGGCTGGTCTATCTAATGCAGTATTTGCTTAGAGAGAAGAAGCAGGGGCATCAAAAGCATGCTGGTGGATATCTGAGTTTGTCACAACCTACAGATGACTGCATATCATCTCAGGAACTAGGAAAATCATTATAACTACCACAAACAAAGAAAAGCGTTGGAAAATATTTGAGTTGAATACATCAAATAAGGGGTATTTGTTATTTTTTCCTGCACAGTATCCTTCCACTTCTTTTGGGGGCACCACCCCTCTCCCAGTGCATTGAATTGATACCATGTGGAGGGTATTTTACCTTCTCAGGACAAAGGGGTGGGCACAGATCTCAACCTCGGCCAGATTTTGAGAAATAGGAATCTTGGACAGAGTGAAGAGGGGATAAAAAGTTGCTCCCTAGATCCCCAGAGCTGCCTGTTCCTACCTGCCCAAGGCCTAAATGTTCAAGTTTTTCTTGTGTGAGATTCCAGTATCTTATTATTTTCTCTTTTTGTTTAAGGTAACAAGAATAAGGATGCCTCATTGAACTCCTTCATAATAATAATGTTACACTTATCACACTTATAGCTGCATAAAACATAAAGGATAAAGTGAAATGGTATAATTATGCTGTGGTTTAGTTATAAATGCATAATTTATGAATATTTTGTTATCATAGAATAACACTATCAGATACAATTTTATAATAGAATTTGTGGAGATAAGCAACATTTTAATGTATTTTCATAAAAACCTCCAGAAAAGCATGCTAAAAAAGTATTAGAGCAAAAATTTTTTTATTGCTCATATTTACTAAATAAAATTGTCTTTTTTCATTCTTTGCCTTAACTGTCAGGTAAGTATAAATAGTCTCCCTTCCACCACCACCACCACCATCCAAAATTGAAGGGAGAGATTTACTTCTTCATCTCATCTATTAGGTTGTTGCAAAAGTTAACTGCAGTTTTTGCAATTATTTTTAACCTTTTAAACCGCAATTACTTTTGCACCAACTTAATATATATTTCACGCAGTTTAAATTTGTACTCACTTTTGTTTCTATTTTTAACCTTTCAAAGATTGGTTAAATGATCAAATGTTTTATTTATTATTAAACAATTTATATATTTTATGTGAAAGTAGCAAAGTAAAATAGGGCCAATTTTACTTATTTAAATAGTGCTTCAGAATATTTTTATTTATGAAATCTCTTAGCATAGATTATGAAACCTATAACTCCTGTATAAGGTCAGAATAACTACGTGTTTCCCCCAAAATAAGACCTAACTGGACCATCAGCTCTAATGCATCTTTTGGAGCAAAAATTAATATAAGACCCAATATTATATTATATTATATTACATTAAAATAAGACCAGGTCTTATGTTAATTTTTGCTCCAAAAAATGCATTAGAGCTGATGATCCGGCTAGGTTTTATTTTCAGGGAAACACGATATGTACCTACTTTAGCAGATAATTTTTTAGGAATACAATTAAACAACGATAGTGTAATCTTAATATGCTATGTGTTTTAGTTTACTCCATGCTTTTATATGAATTATTTCATTTAAACCTAATGACTGTGTGAAAGAGTCTAAGATTTGTGTCCTCATCTTACAGGTAAGGAAACTGAGGCTAAAAGAGGGTTATCACGTAGTGAAGCTAACTCAAATACAGATATTCTATCTTGTAAGCTATGGTTCTTTCCACTATACCACACTGCAAAGTAGTGTGAAGTTTTATTTTCCTAAAATTGTATTACATCTTAGAGTCAGTATCAGTGAGACGGAAGTAAACCAAGAACATACCATGATACAAAAACCCTGGGCAGTTTCCAGATATTGTAAGTTATTGGTGCTCACTACTTTTCTATCAGGAATTGGAAAGTGTCTTTCACCCCAGAGTATTGATTATTCTCTAGAATATTCCAGTAATGTATGTTCTATTTCAATGATAGAGCCAAACAAATCTCAATCTGCATTTAAATCACCAGCATTTAGTACGGAAGTGTAATACTGATATAATTGATTGTGTGCATATAAAGATGACAGTAAAGTTTCTCCGTAGATTCTTTTTTTTTTTTTTTTTTTTTTTTTTTAATCCATGAAGGTGTTTTTCTAGGAGTTGGATTTGCCTTGACTCATATCACCCTTTTGACTGGTGCAAACAAGATGGTTGGCTAATTTAGCATGCCTGCTGCGGCCACGGAGCATCAGAGAGCCAAGTGGCCTCACAAAACACATGCCCTTTTCCACACATGTACTAAACAGCCAAGCTAGGAGAGACTGAGACCTGAGTTTAAGATCTCACAATCTACTTTAATGCATACGAACCATATATTAGACAACTCAGACATCAGAAAATGAGGCCAATGTCTCCACTTCCACATTTTTCCATAAAACTTCCAGAATGGATATTGTGTTAGTTTGGGGTCTCTCAGAAGCAGGAATGAAGACAGGATTAAACAGGCAAGGATTTTATTACAAGGAAATGCTTGTGTAAAAAGAAATAAGGAGGGAGCTGGGAAAGACTGGTAGAGTTGTCAGACTGCATGCAAATCTAATCTGAGAGAATGAGAGATTGACAGCAGGTTGAATAGGTGTATCCCAGACAGCTGTGCAGTCAAAAAGAGGTTTGGCAAAACCATGGGGCCAAAGTGGACCCACAAACGAGTCCCACCTGTCTTCCAGGGCCTGGTCTGCCTCAGTTTATCACTGTACTCAGTATTAGCGGGAGCAGGCAATGGGAGGTGTGGCCTGGGCGCAAACCTTGGGATAGATGGATTTACAAGCACAGCAGCTGGGGCCCTCTGGTTTGGGAGGAGCCTTCTTAGAGCCCTAGCACAGCTGGGAAGGGAGGGAGAAGGAGGGAATTTCTAAAACCTTTTAAAACATTAAAGGGAAGGCCTGCTTTTATCAGAAATTCATTAGTTCATAAAAGAACGAATTTCACATAATTGGAGAACGATATCAAGAGCATTATTCTAAAAAGAATAGACTATTGAGAAAAGCATTTTGAATTACAATTTTTAGAAAACGAACAATTCTGTCTCATAAAATAAAAATAATACATAGTTTTGTTCAACACCAGGTGGAGCTCTTTTGCTTTTTAAAACAGTGAAAGAATATTTTTTCTTAATTTAATACAGGCGTAGGCTAATTACTCCATAGCTCTTAAGTCATCTTTTAAAATCATTTGAGTGCTTTCACACCATATTTGTCAACATTGTAAACATGATATTTTTTCCAAATACTACAGACTAGATCAAACTGCAATATGAATAAAATAAAATAAAACCACAAAGACCAAAAATATTGTTAAATCTCTAAAAATAAAGTTGTAAATAATTCTACCTTAAATGTGTGCATTCTTTCAAAAGAAAGAGTTAAGAACCTAATTTAAATCTCCTGGTCAATCCTTAAATAAATCAACAACTACTGAAAATGCTCCCCCAAACCTCCAATTGGCTCAACAATCATCCTATTTTTATCCAAAATACCTTCTCTATGGGAAAGATATTGCTTTAAAAGAGGTTTTAGGTTATAAAAATAAAGTACAGTATTTTTAACAACTTTCCTATGCCAATTCTCAAAAGAGGCTAAAGGATTACATTAACAGCATTTAAAATGTAGACATGCTTTTTTAAGAGTGAACCGTGACAGCCAGGAGGCATTATTTATTTTGTGCCTATGCTTCAAAATTCTTTCGTTCTCATTGCAGGGAGACAGATACAGATGCAAATAAATGAATTTTTGTATCAAATAACAATTTTGTTTAAATGATAGAGTTGACATATCTTTAAAGCAGGGGTGTCCAAACTTTTTCAATGTTTTTTACCAAGGGCCATATGCGGTGAAATACACAAACAGCCGGGCCACTCACTTGAGGTGAAGTACATATTGCCTCACCTGGTTTATTTAAGTAAACTAAATATATTTTTGGAATTTGCTGCGGGCCCATTAAAAACGGATTGCAGGCCGCAGTTTGGACACCCCTGCTTTAAAGGAACATATAGTCAGGCTGCCCTCTGCATCTTTGCTTTCCCACATCCAGGGATTCAACTGACTTCAGATCAGGAAACGGGGAAAAAAAACACTTTATACTGCTGCTAACGTAAACTACCTACCGTGTTTTCCCAAAAATAAGACCTAGCCGGACAATCAGCTCTAATGAATTTTTTGGAGCAAAAATTAACATAAGAGCCTGTCTTATTTTACTATAATATAAGACTGGGTATACTATAATGTAATGTAACGTAATGTAATATAACATAACATAATACCGGGTCTTATGTTAATTTTTGCTCCAAAAGATGCATTCGAGCTGATTGTCCTGCTAGGTCTTATTTTCAGGAAAACAGGGTAGTTAGGCCTACGATGGTTGCGCCTGTACTGACCATGTACAGATATTTTTTTCATGTCATTATTCCCTAAACAATACAGTATAACAACTATTTACATAGCATTGACATTGTATTAGGTACTATAGGTAATCTACAGATGATTTAAAGTACATATACGGGAGGATGTGCATAGGTTCTATGCAAATACTATGCCATTTATATAAGGTACTTGAACATCCGTGAATTATGGGGTGTGTGGGTGTGCGTATATGTCTCCTGGAACCAAATCCCTTGCAGATACCAGAGACAACTGCATTAATGAAATAGTTTGTGTACCTATTTATTCTTTCATCTATTCAATAGTTACCAAGAACTTGTTATATGCTGAAAAGAGGAGTAAGAGGATCAGTGCTCACTTTGGAGTTTGAGAGATCAGAAGGCATACAATGAAGTAAGCAATTATAATAAAGGCTATTGTAATTAAGGAAATACAGAGTACTGCAGGAGCACACAGGAAAGAACCTAGGAGACAGAGAAGACCTTCTGAAAGAATGGAATTTAAGCTGAGACTCCTCGGTAGAAGAGAATGAGGAGAAAAACAAAAGACAGGGTGTTTAAGGTGAAGAAACAGTTTTTACAAAGTCCAGGGGGTGAGACAGAATAGGTCGAAATCTCATAAGGCAAAACATTTCAACATAGCTAAAACATAGGGTTTTAGGGGAAGGGAAGAAAATGAAAGATCTGGAGAGATTTGTGAAAACCAGAATATGGAGGATCTTTGACTGAAGAAATTTGAATTCTACCCAAGAGCTATGAGAAGTATAAATCAAGGATGATTTAAACAGGAAAGGATGAGTTTAAGCTTGAAAGGGTGTGATTATCAGCCTAAGATAATAAATAAACTGCTTGGATGTGATAATTTTAGCTGTACTTATTCATTAAAATAATACCATTAAAATACAGACTCAATTCATATAATGACTATTGATTTCAGTGATGATTTACCATAATACCTCTTGAAAAGTTACGCTGCTTTCAAATTCTCTCATTTTTTTCTTGGTGTAACTATATTTCCCAAAAACACACTGATTGAATTGACTACAAAATGTGATATTTCAATGTTACAGTGTCATGCGGGGCGTCCAGCGGGGTCTCTGGTCCCGCTCCCCACACAAGAACGCAGGACACCGTGAGGCCAAAAAGGAACACCCACGGAGCCATAGGTAGGGGAGTCACACCACTGTATTCTCGCCAGCGGCATTCACCTGTCTGCAATCCGCTCTTGCTAGCCCCCATCTTTTCTGCTAGCGTAGCCACAGCAGTTATATTAGTGGCCAATGGCTTACTGGTTACAGCTGACGGCCAACTAGCCACAGCTGATGGCCATCTGATCACAGTTGATGGCCATTTACTACCCGAGCCAGCACCTTTCTGTGTGAGGCCGAGAGCCTGGAAACTGCTTTTTGGGAATTTGTCCCCACATACAGTTTCAGAAAAAGGCAGTCACCAATTTATTCAACACATTTCCGGTCAGGAAATTTCTAATGGAGCAAATCTGAATTTAGCCGAACTACTGGATGATACAAAATGGTTTGCTAAGCAGATCTATCTGTGCCAAAAACATCTATACTCTACAGTTTGTGGTCTACATGGGCTATTTCCACATGTGTTTCAAAGCACTGTAATGTTTACCTTTGATTTTGCCTTGAAGGTGTTTTTAATTGCTATTACTCCCTTTTAAAGTGCAAAACAATCGTGAGCCTCCTTAAGGTAAAAAAAAAAAAAAAGAAAAGAAAAGAAAACTGAAGATCATGCAGAGAGAAAAATGCATCTTTCAAGGAATGACTCCCTGGCTCCTTCCTCCACCATCCACTATCAAATCATCTTTCTCCTTTGGAGAATATAAGAAATCTTTATCATGTTACATTTTATGAACAATCCAAATTTATTTACTTTCAAACTGTTGTTTATTACTTATATTTATATCACTCAATTGAGTTTTTTTTTTCTTTTCTACCTGTTATCTTGGGGTGAGATGGAATACATTGTAATTTTTCCATCAAAATTCACAGAATTTTTTTTAATTTATGGCATGTTTTTAATTTAATGATATGGTTTTCAGGAATGAAATAATGTCGCTAACCAAAAAATAGGTGTTCAAAGGACAGAGTTGAAACCAAACATTTGAGGCATGAATGTAAACAGGTTTCCACAAAATAAATTGCAACAGAGAAAAATAACCATTAAAACAGGATATATTTAAAGTCAGAAGAGATTACTTTGTAAATGAATGTGGGAACCCAGCTGAACTGATTACTTTGTAAATGCATGTGGCAACCCAGATGAACTGAAAATGCAATTACAAAATTAATCCCAGACAGGGCAAAAAGTTTAAAAAGATGTAGATGTATAGAAATAAAAACACAGTGAAAGTTATTGAGGAATTACCCCACGTGAAAGCACTAAGCACAGATGATTCCACAGGCAAATTTGACTGAAAACATCAAAGATCTGATAACCCCAATAGCATAGAGTGTTCCAGCGCATGGGAAGAGAAGCAAAACTCCCAAATTCTTTTTAGAAAGCAAGTATAACATTAATATCTAAACGTAGGACATAAAAGTGGCAGACCAACCTTACGAATTTTAATGCAAAAATGCTAAATAAAATATTTGCAAATGGAATTAAAAACCACATTAAGGAAATAATACATTGTGATCAAATGAGATTTACCTTAGTAACGTAAGAATAATTCAATATTAGGAATTCCATTAGAGTAATTTACTACAGTTACATAACTAAGGACAAAAATTATGATTATCTCCATTAATGCTAAAAAAAAGTCTTTGACAAAATTTTATACCCATTCCTCATATGGGCTGTTATGGGCTGAATTCGTACCCCCCTCCCCAATTTGCATGTTGAAGCCCTAACCCCAGGGTTATTTTTGAAATAGTGCTTTAAAAAAGATAATTAAGTTTGAATGGATGGTTAGGGTGGGCTCTCATCCAGCATGTCTTTATAAGAAGAGTGTGTTCTTATAAGAAAAGAGATTAGGACACAGACACATAGACAGAAGTTGAAACATGTGAGAACACAGTGGTATCCATCTGCAAGCCAAGGAGAGAGGCCTCAAATAAAACCAACCCTGCCAACAGCTTGATCACAGAATTCTCGCCTCCAGAATTATGAGAAAATAAATTTTTGTTAAGCTACCCAGTCAGTGGTATTTTGTTATGAGAGCCCAGACAAAGTAACATACCCCCCACACACCCAAAAATAAATACAATGATTTTACACCACTCAGTCTTAAAGCCAGCACCTCATTGAATAAGGCAACACTAAAGGCTTTCCCACAGAGACCAGGAACAGAGCAGGGATGTCCGTGACCTCCGGCACTCTTCAACAGTGTATTGCAATGAAATCAGGCAGCAGAAAACAAGCAGACATACGTGTACCACTCAGAAAAGAAGTAAAACCATTTCTACATGCAGATGATATAACAGTATACCTACCATCGCAGGAAATTCACTAATAAAGCTAACCCAGACAATAAAAGTACTTGGTAATGTAGCAGGACATAAAATTAAGATACAAAAATCAATAGCCTGTATAGAAGCAAAGAATAACTAGTTAAAAGAGCACCCTAGCTTTCTTCCACGTCTTTGTGTCACTGACTCTGCTGTTCCTCTGTTAAATTAAGTAAGGTTCTGGCATTAAAACTAAAGTGTGTAAAATCATATTTATTTATTTTAGGGACAGGGAGACCAGGAACAAGTGTAAAATTTTGTTAAGTGTCTTTTTATAGCATTAATGGGAGGGGAAATTCCAGTTATAAAAGCAATAAAAAAATAGATAAAATACTTAGGAATAAACTTACGAGGTCTGACAATTAAGTTCTCAAACTTGTTGCCATGATTTTGCTAACCTTTTTTTGATATCAGAGGGATTATTCATTATGAATTTGTACCCACTGGACAAACAGTTAACCAAGTTTACTATTTGGAAGTGCTGAAAAGGCTGCGTGAAAAAGTTAGACAACCTGAACTGTTCGCCAACAATTCATGGCTCTTGAATCATGACAATGTACCAGCTCACAGGGCACTGTCTGTGAGGGAGTTTTTAGCCAGAAAACAAATAACTGTATTGGAACACCCTCCCTACTCACCTGATCTGGCCCCCAGTGACTTCTTTCTTTACCTGAAGATAAAGGAAATATTGAAAGGAAGACATGTTGATGACATTCAGGACATCAAGGTAGTACCACCACAGCTCTGAGGGCCATTCCAGAAAAAGTGTTCCAGAATTGCTTTGAAGGGGGACCAGGCGCTGGTGTTGATGCACAGCTTCCCAAGGGGAGTACTTCAAAGGTGACCGTAGTGATATTCAGGGATGAGGTATGTAGCACTTGTTCTAGGATGGGTTCGCGAACTTAATTGTCGGACTTCATACATAAGGAAAACTTTTAAACACTCTTAAAGAACATGAAAAATAGACCTGAACTAATAGACCTACCTTTCTACTGGATATGATGAATAAAATGAGTCATCATAATTGTCATGCCAGGGGACCCTGCTCGCTGCGCCATCTGTCGTGCGGGGTGTCCGGCGGGGCGGCCTGCGGGGTCTCTGCTCCTGCTCCCCTCATAAGAACGCAGGACATGGTGAGGCCAAAAAGGAACACCCACGGAGCCATAGGTAGGGGAGTAAAATCAATATATTCTCGCTGGTGGCTGGGCTGGAGACGCAGGAAGCAGGATCTACATAATCTGCCTAACAGCAGTCCGCGCTTGCCAGCCACCACCTTCTTGCTAGCCCCCATTCCTTTCTGCTAGCGTAGCCACAGCAGTTATATTAGTGGCCAATGGCCTACGGGTTACAGCTGACGGCCAACTAGCCACAGCTGATGGCCATCTGATCACAGTTGATGGCCATTTACTCCCTGAGCCAGCACCTTTCTATGTGAGGCCGAGAGCCTGGAAACTGCTTTTTGGGGCTTTGTCCCCACAATAATAAAGATATCAGTTCTCCCCAAGTTCATATATCAATGTAATTTGTTCCCAATAAAAATGCCACAAGTTTCCTCTCCTCTTTTTCTCTCTCTCTCTCTCTCTCTCTCTCTCTCTCTCTCTCTCTCTCTCCCCCTCACTTCTTCCCTCCCTCACTCTCATTAGGACATTTGATGCTAAAAGTCATATAAAAACATGGCAGGGGCCCGCGCTGCTCCCCAAGGCTGGTGAGGACGGAGCCTGGGGAGGCCCAGCTGACCATGCTGACGGAAGCTCACTAAGAGCCAGGGCGAGCGAGCTGCCAGAGGGACGCAAGGGCATGACCTGTCACTACCTGCCTCGCGGCTGGCGGGGACCTCGTGATGGTAGAGAACCCGCACCCTACGTACTCCCCACTCACGCAGCGCGACTGCTGACAGCTTCAGCATGCTGTGCACGCGCGGCAGCCTTCGCACCCAGGACAGGGTACCACCCTGCCCAGGCAGGTCCTGGTGCTGTTGGATGTTGTCCCAGCTTGAGGGCAAACCATGTGCCACCTGGTGCACCGCAAAGCAGTCCAGGCCTTCCTCAGCGACTGGACGGCCTCCGGGGACACCCACAGCCCCCACTCATGCGTGAGGTCGCTGGCCTGCACGACAGGGCCGTGTGACCGCCCCGCCCTCGCCCGCTCGCCCCTGCATATGTACTTTAGGTGGGAGGCTGGGACAGAGGACTCTTGAACCAGAATCTCAGGACCCCACATCCAGCGAGCCGCCAGCCACCGGGCGCAGCTCCCCCTGGGCCTTCCTCCCCGCCCCTCCCTCCTGTCCGGGCGTCCTACCTGCCAAGCAGAATACCTGCGACCCGCTTCTAGCGAAAGGGGATTGTGTGCCAGCCCCTCTGACCCACCTGCCTCCAGGCTGGGTTCAGACCTCCAGGGCTCAGGTTGTCTGCCTCTTCCCCCTGGGCCTGGGGCCTCCTGCCTGTACGCGGCAGCCGAGTTCCATTCACGAAATCAAATCTGAGCAGGCCAGAGGCTGGGACTCCAGGGTGAGGAAGGATCATCCCCTCGCGGGGGTCAGAGGCCTGGCCCCTGGGCTGAGCAGGGACCACCTCCTCTGTGGGGCACACGGTCAGGAGCCCTTTCTCCCCATCTTGTCCCCAAAGCCAACCTTCAAGGCAAGCAGGGTTCCCTGGAATCCCAGGCGCCTGGTGACCATAGACTCCGGTGGAGGGAAGGGGCGAATCTAGCTGCCGACACCACGCAATTCCTGTAGGTCCCTCAGAATCAAAGCCAGGCCCCGCCCCAGGGGCTGTGGGTCAGGAGCTGCCATTTGGTGGTGTGCTTTGTCCTCGGTACCACCTGACCTCTTCCAAGAGCCTGGACCAGGGTCCAGAAGAAATCCCAGTCCAGACACAAGCAGGGCAGCGCATGGACCCTCTCAGTCCCTTCTCTGCCTCAGAAGTCAGGGAGCCGGACTGTCTCCCAGCTGTCCTCCCCTGTGGCTGCTCAAAGTCCTACATCTGGCTATGGACGTCTGAGGCCAGCTTCTGGGGGTCTGCCTGGCCTCGCTGCCCTGCAGCAGCCCCTCACTCCCGCGGAGCTTGCAAGAATTTTCACACATGGAGAAACACTGGAAGCACTACACTCACCTTTAGGCCTCCTTTATAGTTCCTCCTTTTACTCTGTGACTATTTTTAACCCTGTACATATGGCCCAGGTCTTCTGACAGGGAGAGTATTTTATCAGTCGGTCCCCAGCCCTGTAGGATGATTCTCCAGGGGGTTCCAGACTCAGGCGCCGCCGATGGACCGAAGGAAAATGTTTTGAGTTATAAAACAGAGAGAGAGAGAGAGAGAGAGAGAGAGAGAGAGAGAGAGAGAGAGAGAGAGAGAGAAAGAGAGAGAGAAGAAACATGGAAAAATAAACTAAATAAACTAGTAAGAAATGTAAGAGCTATATGGAGAGACTAGCCCTACCAGAAACTGAAATGTAATAGAAAGCACTAGAATGGAAAGAGCATAGTGCCAGTGACAGGTAGAACAGTGGAACAGAATAGAAATTGCAGAAATAGACACAAGTACATATGGAAGTTACTTTGTTACTATAACAAAAGTGGCATCTCAAATCACTAGGAAAGGATGAGATTTTTAATAAATGGTGTCCTGGATAGTCATTTGAAAGAAAATACAATTAGATTCATACTTCTCACCATGCACCAGAATAAATTTTTAATGGATAAAAGATCAAATCAAATGTTACAGAAGAAAGAAAAAACAACAAAAAAGAAACCATACAAGTTCTACTACATACGAGTAGTAGAAAAATACAGGTAAATTCCTTTATAATCTGAGTGTGGGACAAACTTTCTAAAAATGACTTAAAATCCAAATGCAACAGAAGAAAATGAATTTGCATTAAAAGAAAAAGCTTTGCATGAAGAAAAAAAAAGCCATGAGCAAAGTTAAAGGATACATGACAGACCAGGAGAAAATATGTGAACAGTTGTCATATATAAAGAGCTCATCTTGCAAATATATATATTTTAAAAAATCATAAACCTAATGGGGGAAAGTCCCCATGATGGGGACCCGTGGTTATAATGGACCAGCGGAGACTAAGTTCCTCAACCATCTTAAACAATTGAAAAAAAGAAACACACACAAAAAAAATAACAGAAAAAAACACATGAAAGTATGGTTTTCAGACTGTACCAAAAGCAGCCCAGTGCATGAGCCCTGAGAGAAGCAAAACAAATGAAGTCATGTCTTTGATGGCCCCAGTTTACTGCCTGGAGAGAGTTTCCAGGCCACAGCAAAGGGAAAAGGGAACCCAAACAAAATCAGGCTGTCTCCACTGAGCTAAGGAGACAGAGAATTTGGGGAGGTTAAGGTGGGGCAGAGTACCAGAGAGGAGAACGAAGCATGCAGAGGAGAGGGCAAGGGACCTCCCCAGACCTGAGGAGGATTCCTCCTGGGTCTTCAACTAAGCACTGGTAAGAACTTGCCTGTGAGGAAATCTCCTGAGGCCAGAGAAAGAACCACTGGAAAGGAGCAGATGAAACGATCCTCAGAGTATACACAGCACAGGGAATAACTTATGTCCCCACTAGCCACGTGGAGAAACCTGGAAATAAACAGAAAGTCTGGCAGAATAAGAATGTGCAGTGACAGAAAGGTCAGTGCCTGCCTAGGGATGGGAGCGAAGGAGGAGAAAAGATGAATTACAAAGGGCACGCATGAGGAAATTTCGGGGGACAATCAGTATGTTCATTATACATATATATATGTTATAGCTCAACAAACTGTATATTTTAAATGTGTGCAATTTTTTTATGTTGATTACACCTCGGTAAAAGTACAAGGGAAAAAAGTTTTTAAAAAATTAAGAGGGAGAGAAAAGCGACCAAAATCCCAATAGAAACATGGGAAGGCAGGAGCAGACAGTTTTTAAAAATAAATAAAAACATATGAAAAGATGCATAATTTCACTTCTAATAAGAGAAATGCAAAATACTGACACTATTTTTTACCTTTCATATTGTCAATAATTCAGGAGCTTTACAATACACACTGGAAGCCATAGCGATACATTCTCAGACTTTCCAGGTGGTGGTGCAAACTGGTGTTGTCCATTGGGTGGGAATTGGCAATATGTACCAAAACTGTACATGCATTTATTCTTTGTTCCAGAATTCTCACATCTACAAATTTACCCTGAAGATACACCTCCAAACAAACAAACAAAACAAAACAAACGTATATTCAATGTGTCATTACTGGTCATAGAAAATATTAGGAACATTCTAAATGCCCATCCATGGGAAACTGATTGAGTAAACTATGGAACATCCACACAATTGAGTATTGTTTAGCTCTAAAGTTGAATTTTAATCAAAAGAAATGAACCTAATTATATATCAAATGGATACCATAATCACAGAAGAAGAGAATTAATTAAAGTATCTTTAAAGTAGTACAGTAATCTGACTGTATCCTTAGTGTGACATACTCTAAGGACAAAAAAAATGCTATAAAATTTGGCTTTGGTAGTGGTGTTGGCATAATAATTCTAATCTTAACTTATATGAATTGTAGGAGAGAGCAAAGGAGTGACTATATTGATATTTTGGGACGTGAGGTTCTCTCAGTGGGAGAAGACAGATGTAAACATATGGATTAGAGGAAGGAGAGGAAGAACCTTAAGGCATTGTTTTGGAATAGGGGGTATTAGTATCTCAACTCGTGTTTTTAAATATATATTTCCTAGTTCTTTCCATAGGAGAAGCATACAAGCAATGATACACTAGTAGCAACGAACACATTTGTTCCCCAGTGTCAGAAACAGTACAAGGTCTGAGATTTTTATCCTTCTTGCGATCGAATAAGCTTGCCTGACATAGTTTCGTGAATGCCAGCAGAACACAAGGAACTCCTGGGTCAACAACAAAGCACTTCATGACTCTCAGACATTGTAGTCACAGGGTTATCAGCATTTGTGCCCGCTCCCCAACCCCAATTCCCACAGGGCAAAGTGAAAAGCGCTAGGTGATATCTGGATGTGCACTGGGTTCTTTCACAGGAGGACCCTGCAGTTAGGGTATCTGAATCTTGTAGAATGAGAAGGCTGTCTTAGATTCACCCCAAAGGGACACACTGTCTTCATTGTACTGGTCAGTAAGCAAACCTGTCCTTTACTCTGGAGGGAGACAGATCTGTACCTTCTAAGGCTGTTCACTACACAAACATCCTTGAAAAAACAGTTCAGAACAAAGGGCAGTTACTGTGTCACCGAAACATGAGAGAACCATGGAGAATTGTTTCCCAACACCCAGATCCTGGGGTCTAAATACCACACCCCACTGAAAAAAAAAAGTAACAAAGAAAAGGGCTCCTTTGATTATAACTTTAGGGCAGGATATGTAAGTACAGGTGAGTCTGGAATAGCTTGTGGTGTCAAAAAGCAAAGGAATCCTGAAACATTGATGCAGACATTCAAAGGAACACAGGAGCTTGAACAATTTGAGCATCAAAAAGAATAATTATGGAATGGATTATAACACAATTATAATTATAATGGATTATTTTTTAAAAATCCACGAGGCCATAGTAATCCTTTAAAAAGGTGGTGGAGTGACTGTCTTTACAGAAGGAATGCCAGCCACCGTGTTTCCCCGAAAATAAAACCGGGTCTTATATTAAGTTTTGCTCCAAAAGACGCATTACGGCTTATGTTCAGGGGATGTCATCCTGAAAAATCATGCTAGGGCTTATTTTTCGGTTAGGTCTTATTTTCGGGGAAACACGGTAATAAGTGAAGAGACAATGGAAACATGAGAAAATAAGGGTGGACCATCAATGAAAGCTTACCCCCTGTACACAGAGGGTAAGGAGAGACTGGAGAAAGAGGCAGACCACTCCAGATTGGGAGGAGGCAGGTTTAAAAAGCAAGGGAACTTCAGAGGCTTGTCTTGGGTTCCACAAGATGAGTAGATCTCCACAGGCGCCTGGCTGCCAGAATCTTTAGAGTTTATATCAAAGCCTTAATGAGGTTCGGTTACATATTCAGTAAAAATGGTCTCAACACCACATTATTACGTCAAGGCTGTCCTTGGAGCAAGTGGAACGCACATTCCACTATGGGGAGAGGAGCTTCCCATTGCCCCGTCCAGCTTCAGGGTCAACCTGTGGCCACATCCTCGCAATGAACTCCTCCAACAGTGCCAAAACTCTTGTTAAAAAATTGTTGGGGAGCACAACCTTGACATATCACTCCAAAGGTTTATTGATTACAAATAGAAAGAGTAACTTTTATGGTGGGAAAATCTGGCAAGCTCCACCTTACCCAAGTGATTAAACTTTACATCACCAATGGTGAGGCAAATTGAAAATGTGTGCCTCCTGGTGCCATGCACTGAAAGCAATATCATTTTGCAGTATTCATGTCAAAAGTGTTTGATCTGAATCCAGTCAAGAGGAAACTATAAGATAAATCCAAGTTGTGGACCATTCTGTAAAATAACTGATTTGGACTCTTTATAAATGTCAAGACTAAGAAAGAAAAAAAAAACTTGCAGTATATTCATGATAAAAGATTAAAGAGACATGACAATGAAATGCAACAAATAATTGTTGGTTGGCTCCTTTTTTTAACAAAACTATTAAAAATTACTGAACAATTTGGAAATTTGAAAACATTTGAAACCATTTATTAAATAATACTAGTGTGTCAGTAATATTGCAATAATGGTATTGTGGTTTTGTAAGAAAATGTCCTTTGGGGAAACACATGTTAAAGCATTAGAAATAAAGCAACATGATATCTGCAATTTATTTGGAAAAACAGAGAGTTCAAATGTGGAAAAATACTAATTGATGAACTCTAGGTGAAAGGCATAAGGGTGTTCCTTGTTTCTTCCAACTTTTCTGTAGGTTTGCAACTTTTCAAAATACAAAATCAAGAAACAATTAACAAACAGTATTCCCTGGTCATCTTCCTAAACTGTACTCCTAATTCCTTATGGACTTTCAGCCCACCCACCTTTAGGATCATTTAAATCAGGGGTGTACAAACTTTTTTCAACGTTTTTCACCAAGGGCCATATGCGGTAAAATACACAGACAGCAGGGCCACTCACTCGAGGTGAAGTACGTACTGTCTCACCTGGTTTATTTAAGTAAACTAAATATATTTTTGGAATTTGCTGCGGGCCGATAAAAAATGGATCACGGGCAGCAGTTGGCCCGCGGGCCGCAGTTTGGACACCCCTGATTTAAAGCATCTCTTTGGAGACATTGGCTGAGTTCCTTATAATTTTAATATAGAGTGTCACCCAAGACTGCATGGAACTCTGCTATAAGAATGACCTGTCTTTGACCTAGAGTTGACAGTAGCCTTTATTTTGTATTCCATATCAACCTTTTTTTTTTAAATCTTGAATTTCTAGACTACACACATTGAGATTGTATCTTAATTGAGTCTCAGGTCCTTTGCCTGGCTGGTAACTGATACTCATAGAGAGATTTAATTTAGATAAATTCCCCATGTATTTTCCATCACTGAAATTTAATATGCCTTTTTTTGTCAATCCATATAGTTATTAAGATCTTCCTACAGTTAATTCCATAGTCATTAGAATTTCCAAAATAGCTTAGCAGCAAGTGATATCCTCAAACACAAAGATGTCATTGCCTGTGTCTGCTTTCCATTCTTTATAAACTGTTAAACCCATCCAGCCATACCTTTGTGTTTGGAGGTCGTCACTATTCCAGTTCTCTCCCCAGAGGCTTTTTGTTTTATGTCTCTAATACTATTCTTTACACCTTTTAAACTTTCTACCCTCTTCACCCTATCCCATTATAGAATTAGGAAATTTCATGAAAGTCTTTCTGAATAAAACATATTATGTATTGTTTCTATGTGTCCTCATTCATATATGTCCCCCTAAAATATCCATGAGCCAGATATGATAACCACTGACTTTCTGTGAAGCTATTGCCTTATTTCCCTTTAGGCTTATCCTCTTAGGTTTCATCTCATTTCCTTGATTCTCAGTTATGTCGACACACCATCTTTATTTGTATCACTTCACCGTGTCATTTCTTATATTTAGACCATGACAACTAAAAGGTACCTAACAAAGGCACAGGGGCTTTGCAGCTCTTCTCTGTCTATTCCCACTTTCCACACAGATCCTTACACATTCTTAGGGCCACACTCAGTTTCATCTGTGTGATGCCCTTAAAGGTAGAGTGAAGGGTCCATTAACAGTCCATTATTAAACAGCGTTACTGCCAGCAGCTCACACAAACACACAGAATCCAAGAGTGTATTCAAAACTCATTCCTATATTCTAAGACTGAGTTGTATCTTCCGACTCAAGAAGTTAGGTGTGTCACTAGGGGTCTCTATGCCACTCAACTGATCCCCAGCTCCTTAAGAGCGGGGTATATGTGAGGCCCCAGGGAGAGGAATAAGTGGAAGAAAGAGCTTTTCCCACTTATTTTGGTCTAAGAATTTGCACACAGAAAAGATTTGGATCCAGGCAAATCAAACTTTATCCACCTAGCTGCCTATCATTCTATCACTCCACACCTTTATTAAATGTTTAGAATGAAATACCTACATGTGGGTTCAGAGGTCTGGGAAATGGCAAGAGTATGTCAATAGGGTATCAGACACTGAAGGCTTGTATGTTCCTGCTCAGCTCCAGTAGGACAGCAGTGGGAGCAGCCCGAGACAGAAGAGAGCCTGGCTGATCAGAACTGAGAGCCAATTCCTGAGAAAGGGTCCAGGATCAGTGGGAGGGTCCTCCCTGTGGGAGGCTGGGCGTCTAACAACATGCCTCCGCTCACTAGGAAGATGGAACAGGTATCAAGGGATACAGGACTTTTTCTTACCACCTTTAAATGATAGCACAGTGATAGACACCTAAGAACACTCATTAAATATTTGTTAAATAAATAAGAAAAGGTCAGAAATGCTACATTGTTATAACCTTGCTATTCTGCCCCCTCAATGACTGAAAGGGCATACAAACAGGTAGAGATCATTCGCAGAAAGAACACACCCGAATTCAGTCATGAACACAGTCCAGAGGGTACAAAACATTCTTTACTTCCTACAGTACATGGGCTGGGGTGTGACCAAAGCCCGGTCCTCTTTCTTATTCCCACCTGGCCTGCCCCTCACTGCCCACTCACTCCCTCCTGCTGCTGAGGGTGTATCCTGCTGGTGTCTGCTGTGGTCAAGGAGTTTTGAGGTCTGACTGTGTTCCACTTTCCAGTGCAATGCTGGATCCTCAGAGTCTTCATCAAGGAGCACCTACTCAACAAGTAAAACTCTCCTGATAAATTATAGTAATTTTAGGCTAACGGGCCCCTGGTACATGGTGAGGTATAGATGGAAATAGAGAAGTCTGTTCTGCCAACTGGGAACAAATGAAGAAAGCTATTCTCTTAGTTTAAGAGTAAACACTAGATCAAGATAGCGCTATCATTTTAAGAATGTAGATATCCTATGTATGTACTGTCCTGGAGGGTGGAAATAAGACTCCCCTCCATGCTTTTGCCCAGGTTGTGTCTTCTACTTATCTTGACAGCATGTTTTGCACAGCAGAGATTTTTAATTTTAAGGAAGTCCAACTTATCAATTATTTCACGGATCCTGCGTTTGTTGTTGTGTTTTAAAAGTCATCATGGTACTCAAAGTCATCCAGATTTTCTCCTATATTATAGGGTCAAGTGTATTTTTAAAGCAAATAGAGTCCCTACAGAGACTATAGGGTTCACACTGGGCAGGTCAGAGACCACATTTTAGTTATCCTTTTATCCACAAAAACTGGAACTCAGCCTGGCATATAGCAGGTAACCAAAACATGTTTGCCAGGATGGATGGATGAATACGGTTTCTCTGCGCACAATTTATATCCCATCGAGAACTGACACCAACTCTCCTTTTCCCCACTCATTTCCCGTCTCCGGAGAAGCCCCTTCTGTGCCTCCCGCACTCCTCCAGTGTTCCTGGCGCTTCCAGCGGCAGGTGGGAGCTTCCCTTGCTGGGGGCGGTGCCTGGCCACCGGTGTCCCCAGCCCGGGACAGCCCTGCGGTCCAAGAAGGAAGAGTTAAGAGCACTAGGCGGCGAAAGAGCGCAGCTTTGGGCAGCCCCAGCAGCGGCTCTCCGACGGCTCACCGCGGGCACAGGCTTAGGTCCCTTCACAGCGCAGGGACAAGTGGAGAGGTGGGGGCCCAGGAGAGGACGAGGGGCGGCTTGGACGTGGTCAGCCCCGGCCGGGGACCCACAGAGCGCCCACCTGCCCCTGAGCTGCGGCGCCGGGGCGTCCGCCAGGGGCTCCAGCATCCGCGCGGGTTAGCGAGGGGACGGAGGAGAGGCCCGGCGGTGGCCGACGCCGCCGCCCTTCAGTCGCGGGTTTTCGCGCGTGGGAAGCTGGCCGGCTTGTCCATCAGCTCCCGGTTTCCCAGCCGCGGACGGAGCCGCCCTCCGAGTACCCGCGGTGCGCCCTCGGAGCGCGTCTCCAGCGGGCATGTTTCAGGTGGGCAGGTCCAGCGTCCCCAAACCTGCCCCCCGGAGCCTGCAGGACCTGGACTCTGTGCAGCGCGTGCTCCTACACAGGTCAGTGTTGGGCCGGGGGCTGAGGCCAGACCGTCCTGCGCCTCGGGGTGCCGGCCACGGGAGGGCCAAGTGTCCCTCGGGGGTCTGGCCGAAGTCTCCCTGGGAGTCTCCTCCGTGCGCGGCTCGCGCTGGGAGGGCGGTGGGAGTCGCACCAACCGTTTCCAGAATCGGATGCTCTGCACTCCCGGGTCTCGCGCTGGGAATCTGGCCCCACGCGAGTCCGGCTTACCCACCCCTTCCAGAAAACGCCACTCTCATGAAGCGAAAAACGATTAAGCAAAGCTGTTCTTTAAACACCTCTAGATTTGCTCCAGGAAAAACAGCCGAGAGTTTTGTTTGGATTTTGATTGTGATTGACGTTAAAACGAGCCGCTTTTTAACAAATCTAATGTTAACCCCCCTCCCCCCCGCAGAACACATACACGTGAACGCACGCGCGCGCGTCCACACACATAACTACACAAAAGAAATTTAAGAGTTCTTCTGGAGGGATGAGAACCCCAACTTTCCGTAGGCTGCTAGTATAATGACTTACTGCGGGTACCTTTGTCCAACCTTATACTTTATGCAAAATAGACTAACAGATGCTAAATTCCATGGTAACTGTGAAGAGTTTATGTAATAGAAGAGAAAGAAGTAAGAATCTACATGGAAAGAAAACTCTCTTTCCCTTTTAAGATTGAAAAGAGGGGTGAAGTGCCAGGCTGTTAATGCTGCTTTAACTCTAAGAAAACCTGGCCTTCTTAAGGCATTATATGGGAAAACTGTTCTAGAAATAAATCGAAAGTATCTCTTGAATACATTTGCGGTGAGAAAGAGTAAGTGGCGCTTAGTAACTGTCAGGGGGAGGTTTATGTGAGTTCTCTCATCTGTAAACGTTTCAAGTGACCCTTTTAAGTCTTTGTACAAAACCATATGAGCTGTAGAAATCCTGTTCTGTTGGAAGTGTGAGTAAAAAAGAAAGACGTTCTGCAGGGAAGAAATTGGGTCTCTTCTATTTAAAAGCTGTCTTCTGAAACCCACAATTTTCCACAGTTGGTTTTCTTCCCCCGTCTCCCCAAGAGAGCCCTTGCCATATACAATAAAATATTATCAAATGAGCAGCTAAGAAGAGACCTGCTAAATTCCCCAAAAACAGTTTCCCCTGCATTTGATAAAATTACAGTCCAGAAATAATCCCCAAAATTATTAAATAGAAATTCATTCACAGCATGACTTTGATAAAGCTGGGAGAGGTGTTTTAAAAACTTAAGATCCTCCTGCATCAGAATTTCTTCATGTTTTAAGTGTCAGGTGCCAAAAAATTCCAAACTGATTAACACTACAGGATTTCAGATACAAAGTACAAACCTGTCTAAATGAACCAGAACAAAAGAATATGTTTAAACTGTAGTCATCAAGACTAAGATTACTTTGGAAGTGAGTAGTGGAGTATTTCTGGAATAAACCTGCTCAGTACATGAAAAGCTACTTTATCTGAATTACCAATAACTATTCCCACATGCTATAGGAACCAGTGGAATCTGAAACTATAAATGTTTGTCGGTATCATAGCTAACAGTGCTTTATTTTTAACATTACATGCAAATCTTTTTGCAAGGCATTATTTTTATTAGTGGTTATCTACTTACTATTTAATGTATTCAAACACACTTATTAAAAAATTTGAGACATCTATAGAGGTTTCTCTTTCATTTAAGGAAGCTGTATTTTCACACAAGTTCATATTAATTAAATGTCCTTTGCTTGTAGTATATACACAATTAAACATACTGTAACAGTAATTAGATAATCTTTAAACCATACTCGTCTACTCATCGTAGTTATTGTCTAGTCCAGTGCATGGCCTATTTTTTTTAGATCAGTTTTACAAAATTTTTATGTTTTTCCTTTAAAACATCCTTCGTAAGAATATTCACAAAATTTTGGCAATTGCATTAAATAGACCAGTAGCCTTGAGCCATAGAAAATTTGTATACAAGAGAAAATAGCAGACTATTCTGTTTTATTTTTTACATCTTATTTTAAAGTGCATCTTCTGAGTGTTTAGTTTGTAATTACTTGTGTATTTTCCATTGCGAATATGGTTTTTAAAATGTAAAGCATTTAATTGCTGTGCTTTTGAAAAAGATACTTCAGCCAAACCAAAATTGAAGCAAAGTTGTAAACTTTTCTCTGCGTGGGGTGTTAGCTTCAAAATATGTCAATACTAAACTAACAATAGCTTGGCCAAAAAAAAAAAAAAAAAGTTTAGTTATCCTACTTTTTGATTAAAAGTTACATATAGGTTGTTTGATTCAGGGAAAAGTTTCAGTATTGTATTCCTCGTTTACTTTTACTTAAGAAAACAAACACATTTGTGTCATGTTGATTATAAGCAGTACCCAAATAATATTAGCACTCATTAGTATTTTGCAAACATTTTTTAAAAAAATTTATGCACAAGCCTACTACAATACAATCATCCCCTTGGAGTTCTATTTCTGTTGCATACTCATGTGACTTGGCAAGATTTTAAACCTGTTTTTCTATAACAAAGAGATAATACTCACTGCACAGGGTGGTGGTATGAGTTTCAGGTGATATGTAAGTGCACTAAAAAATCAAAGTTCTATGAAAATAAGGGATTTTGTCAACTGTCCTAAAAAAATTAAAACAAAACACACAAAAATAGTTATTCATATCAGCTAAGTGACCATTGCCTAAATGGCTGATGTATGGTGCTGGTCCAGGCTGAAGTGCAGGTCTATTCTGACACCCAAAAGTCCCAAAGAAAGTGAGCTAGAAGTGAGTCTCTGAAAATGTTTAATGACCTAAATGTCATACTTTTGTCAACAGAAAAAAAAAAAAAAAAAAGACTATTTAAAGCATCTTGAATATCCAGAACTCTCAGGGGTAAAGGTGTGCCCCATTAGATGTATTTCTGATGAGTAAAATATACTTTTAAACTAAAAAAAGTAAATAATAAAATAAAAACTTAAAAAAATAAAGCATATAGCACATACTGGTCTACTTCTTAAGGTGTAAGGCATTAGATTTCAAGGCTTGTCTCAGTTGGTTCTTAGCAACTGCATAGTAGGCAAGGATCCTTACCACTGTCTGCAGATGTAGAAATTGACTGTTCATGTTCACTTTGTTATTAGTGCCGGAATTAGAATGAGAACCTGACTCCTCTGACGGTGAATGGCATGCCACTTACGGATTATCAAGCATTTTCACAGTCATTCTCAAATTACTGTAGGGTTTGACAATGCTGCGACTTTTTTTTTTTTTTTTTTTTAGGTGCTTCTGAGGGCACTTGGTCCTCACTTAAAAGTGATGATTTTTTTTGTAATTCTTCTGTCTGCTTTTGTTTCCTACTTTCTTCTTCATTGGGAGATTGTCAGCCATCATCAATTTCTGCTGCTGTTGTATTCCTGTTTTAAGGAGGCCTCCCTCCCTCCCTTCTGGTTGGCAGCTACCAATCTCTGGCAGTAGAACATTTCACCAAATTTGTTATAATTTGTAAATGAAAATACCAAATGAGGATAAGTAGGAGTAAATGAAAGGTTTGGGCTTGAGCTTTGTGCCATCTACTTTAGTTACTTTTATGTTTACTTCTGGGTTCTCATCTGTATTCTGTTTTTATTCAAATGGAGAATACATGATCTTAGAACAACTAAGTTGCATACATTTTTATAGGTAATTCCATTTTTATGTAGGAAAATTAGAATTTTAGATCACAATGTAATTCTATAAACACAGGATTACTGAAATGTTATGTTTTGTCCATATCCCAAATTTGAAAAATTCCACATTATCAGTCTCCATCTTTAAAATGCTATTTTGCTGAACTACCAAGTCTTTTTATCAATGATTTAAAAAATTATTGTGGTTGTTAGTTCATGAATTATTATTTCCATGTTCACAAGTAAGGTGACATTAATTAGTTTCTAGCAAAGTGTAAACATTTTTTTAATGGTTATGACCTCCTTTGGCCCTGTTTTCATTTACTTCTCATTGCTAGCTAGCTTCTATTACTACTAGGGAAAGAGCTCTTGAACCTGCTAAAGATACTAAATATTTAATGATGTTCTTATCTGGTGTATTTTATGTCAGAATTGTATTGTTTGCCTGATTGAGATGATAATCTATGGAAATAAGAACTTTATGTCTCATATATATTAACTAAACATTTTGGACCTCAGAAGATGGCTGGTCATTTGTGTAATACAAAATAGAAAATCAGAATATACCCCAGTCTAACTCTTTTAAATCTTCCTGCAATTGTTAATTATGAAACAGACAAAAACAGCATTCTGAAAATGCATCTTATTCTTTACCTTTCTTCATTCTCTCCAATGCTCATCTAAGGTTGTTAAATATTAATTTAGTTAGTACAAATATGACATACAAAGTTAGGTTAGCTAATACCCTATCCTGAAAATTTAAATAAGAATTTTAAATGATTGCTATAATTTCTACTTTTATGAAAGATCAAAGGAAGTGGTAACTTTTGGGGTGGGGTGATTTTGTCTATTAAACTAGCATAGGAATAAAGTAGGGAAGGAAGTTGACATGCTTCAAATATCTAAAATGAAGGAACATTTCTTAGAAGAAATACTTTTGTGTGGCATTTCTTGGCACAGTTCAACCTTGTATAAGAAAAAAGATTTTTTTAAAAAAGAAAAAGATTCAGTCATGTCTCCTAGGAACTTGTCATTTGGCAGCAAAGATACGAGGTTAGACAATTAAGTTCCCAAATTCATCCTAGAAAAAGTGCTGCATACCTCATTGCTGAATATCACTATGGTCACCTTCGAAGTACTTCCCTTGGGAAGCTATGCACAGACGCCAGCGCCTAGTCCACCTTTCAAGCAATTTTGGAACTCTTTTTCTAGAATGGCTATCAGAGCTGTCGTCATATGACTCTTGATGTCCTGAATGTCATCAATATGTCTTTCTTTCAATATTTCCTTTATCTTTGGGTAAAGAAAGAAGTCGTTGGGGGCTAGATTAGGTGAGTAGGGAGGATGTTCCAATACACTTATTTGTTTACTGGCTGAAAACTCCCTCAAAAGACAATGCAGTGTGAGTTGGTGCATTGTCATGATTCAAGAGCCATGAATTGTTGGCGAAAAGTTCGGGTTGTCTAACTTCAGGAAGCCTTTACAGCACTTCCAAATAGTAAACTTGATTAACTGTTTGTCCAGTTGGTACAAATTCATAATGAATAATCCCTCTGATATCAAAAAAGGTTAGCAACATTGTTGCAACAAATAATTGTCAGACCAAGTAGATACATCCCTAAACAATTGAGATACTAAGCAGACTGATACTTATTATAACAGAACTTTATGGGATATATTGAGTGGAAGATGGAAACAGGAATTCTTACTGAGCTAGAAAAAGAGTCTGAGAAGGCTTCTTGGAAAAGGTACCATTTGAATTAGGTCTTGAAGGAAAATGTAGTATTTTGGATAAGTAGCATTGCATAGTGAGGGAACTGTGTGAGTGAACAATCTATAAAGTAGCTTTATGGACATGTTCTGTACTGGTAGGTGTTTCACTTGCATTAACTCACTGGACCCCAAACAGTCCTGTGAAGTAGGTACCAATATCCAAATTCGCCAATAAAGAAAGTGAATCTTGGAGAAGTTGATTTGCTCAAGATTACGTATATACGCGATGGGTTCTGGAGGAGGGAGAGGTATGTATGTTTGTCAGGCTCAAAATCAGGAGGTGGGGCCGGCCCGGTGGCTCACACAGTTGGAGCTTCGCGCTCTTAACTCCGAAGGTTGGATTCCCACTTGGGCCAGTGGGCTCTCAACTACAAGGTTGCCGGTTCAACAACTCGAGGCCCGCAAGGTATGGTGGGCAGCGCTCCCTGCAACTAAGATTGAACATGGCACCTTGAGCTGAGCTGCTGCTGAGCTCCCGGATGGCTCAGTTGGTTGGACCGCATCCTTTCAACCACAAAGTTGCTGGTTCGACTCCCACAAGGGATTGTGGGCTGCGCCTGCTGCAACTAGTAACGGCAACTGGTCCTGGAGCTGAGCTGTGCCCTCCCCAAGTAAGACTGAAAGGACAATAACTTGAAGCTGAACGGCACCCTCCACAACTAAGATTGAAGGGTCAACAACTTGACTTGGAAAAAGCCCTGGAAGTACACACTGTTCCCCAATAAAGTCCTGTTCCCCCTCCCCAATAAAATCTTTTTAAAAAAATCAGGAGGTGGGAGTGGGGTCCAGCCTATTTTGGAAATGGTCAGTGGGCCTGCAGGTGTGATGTATAGAACTGAGAAAAGGCTTAGGGCAATATTCCCCAGGTTTGCCTAAACTCAGGGACCGCTGGGGACACTTATTTAAAATAGAGATTTTCAGTTCAACTCCCCTGGAGCTTCTGATCCGACAAAAGATTTTGATTTTAAAAATTAAAATCTTTATATTTAACTAGGTGATCTTTTGATCAGGCAGATTGGGCATACTTGATTAACCTGATTTATGTATAGCAGGAAATAAAGCATCTAACTCCTAATTGGTGCTCAATTGTTTATAGAATTGGATTTTTTAAAAAGACTACACAATTTGCATTTTATTCTCTACTTATTGGGGTTAATATTGAAGGTTTATGAGCACGGTATAAAATTATTAGATGCTTATAGAAAAAAAATGGAGTGTTATTTATTGGAAGAAAACGTGGTGTTTTTGTTAAAATTTAAAATATCTTTTTTTTTAAACTTCCAATAAGGTGCTTTTAAAATGAGGAAAAGTTAACTTGTTAAAGAGGTATCTAAAGCATTTTTTATATGGAATGGAATCTTAAGTAATTTTTAACATTCAAGATTGTGGTGAGAATAAATATGTATGTTTTAATATGAAACATAACTATTATAGTAATTCCAACTTTTTTATAATATTGCTTCTTTGATTTTAAAAGTAATGCCTTTTTTTCTTTCTTTTTTTTTTGAACTCTATGCTGATGGAAATATTTGTTTCCCTTCCTTCTTGGATCCACTCTCCTCAAACTTCTGACCCCCTTACTTCCTTCATCACTTTCAGCTGGCAAAGTTGCCTTTCATTTTTCCAGAGAAAATAAACACCATCACATAGAGACTGTCTCAAGTTCTTGACTGAAACTGACAAGTCAGCATTCACACTTGCACCATCCTTTGGGAACCAGTTTTAGGGAAGAGGTGTCAGCAAGGTCATATCCCTCCATCAGTGCCTTGGGTCCATCCCCTCCTGCCACTTCAGTGACCTTCTTTGCCCATTATCCCTTTACGATCTAGTCCCCTGTTCTCCAATTTGAGCCATACGTGGACCTCTTTTAGGGAAAAACTCTTGGGGATTTCCAGTGATGACAACATTTTTTTGTAGTTATAATTTTAAATAAACAGATATTAGCTCTATGCTTTATAGCTCTTGTAGGAGTTAAAATAATTTTATAAATTAATACAAATAAACTACAAAATAAAATTCAATAGCGTGGTATACAGCTGTAACATGCACATTTAGAAATTAATAAAAATAAAAGCATGAAACAGGATCTTCAAATGGACATAGTTTAATGTGACAAGTGAAACTAAATTGCAGCTTGAAAGTTTAAATATTTGTCTACTACCGCCCAGGTTCTTTTGAGTTCTCCACATATATATATCACTTTGTGCCATGGGATGATTCATCTCCCACTATTTTTCTCTATTTGAAACATTATGCCCTATAATAATAAGGTAAGTTAAGACTTCCTCTAAGAAATTTGCTGTGGCCCTGCGTGTCCTAGTTTGCTTTCTTTGGGGTATTCCATTAGAACTCTATACTTATAATACTTATCACTGTATGTTCTAAAATGCCCATTCACCTTTCAGTATGCACCAGCTGAGATTACAAAATAGCACTATATCCTTTTTTTTTTTTTACTTTAACAGGAACATTTCCCGCATGCATTACTCTTTGAAAACATTTCTATTAACATCATAATATTTATATTACCTATGTAAGTGTATTTAATTTTCTCCCTATTGTAGTACATTTAGATAGCTTTCAGCTTCTCACTTTTACAAATTTTATTTGCGTCCCTTATTTTTTTAGATCTCTAACAGATGAAAAACTGGGTCCTGAGGAGGAAATACAATTTGATAGTTAATGATTTAAAGTTCAATTCTTGGTTGACTTTGTTGCCTGACAGCCATCAGACCATTAACAAAATGAATAACCTCTCTAAGCTTATTTTTGTATTGGGTATTTACTTCATAATATGTAAATACTTAGCATAGTATGTGAACAGAACATGTAATTAGAGCAATGGTTGACTCTCAATAAATGCTAGGTATTATTTTGTACTTACAAAAAATACTTGATGTAGGCACTTGCAAATGACAGGTAAAATTTACTTGTTTACACTTCCAACTTACGCTTCTCATCCAATGATGAGAACAGGTCATCAAATTATAGAAATTTTGAGTGAGAAAATGAACAAGCAGTTGATTTCACAATCTGACACCTATTTGAAGCACCTTTCTACAATATCTGCTTGGGAGAACTGTAAAAATGTTTGCAAGTACTTAACAATAAGAAAAACAAATAAGCAATGGCGTATATTTACATTAACACCTGGAGGGTATTGCTTAAAAGCTAAAAGCGTGCATTCCCTGCTTAGATGCAATGGCCTGAGGAACGGCAGAGGATAGTTTTCTTTGCCTTAAGGGAAACCCAGGCTTAGTGCCTCTAAGGCTTTGGACAGCTGTTCGGCGTGGAAACAGAGTGCAAACTGGAAGAAGAAAAGGCGGGGGGGACAAAAACCAGTGGGTCTCCGCCTAGTTGAATAAGTTACGCTGCTCCAAAGAAGTGCGCTCAGGAGACCGTAAGCGGTGAAGTTTTTGCTCCTTCCATTCCTCCCACACGTCCTGCTAGAAATTTCAGCGGGCTAGCTCCTCAGTCTTCTTAGTTCTCCCGGGGAAGCTTCCCCGTCTCCCTGGCAACCCAAGCTGCCACCAATTGCAGCGAAGGATTGATGATCACGTGGCCTCTGTCCCGCCTCTCGCGGAGGCAATATGGCGGCCCCGACCGGCAGGAGCTGCGAGATTTGAGTTACTCTGCTTGTCTCTGCTGCATCTTTCCTGATGGCATCTCCAGCTTTTTGCGGTTCAGGTCAGAGCCCGGAGGGGCTCCTCGGGGACCCCTCTTCACAAGAAGATGAGGATTGTGATCCTGAAGATCGTGTCAGCGACTCGGGCTCATATTCGTCTGCGAGTAGCGATTATGAGTAAGGCTCTCCAAGAGGGGCGATTGAATCCATCCTTTCAATCCGGAGAGTACACGTGGGCTGGGGGGACTGCAGAGGGTTGGCGTGGTTGGGACTGAGTGAGTGACCTTCTATAGTAAGTGGGATTTTTTTGCGCCACGTTTTAATTGTGTGATGTGAGCCGAAATGAGGGTGCCATTCTTTGCTACCGGACGTTTTTTCACGCTTCTCAGATGAGAATCTCCTCTCTTTTTGTGGTAGAGTCCATAATATATGATGAAAGTATATCCGTTAGTGTTCGTAAAACTGTCATGTCGCAGTGTCTTCTTGCTTCTCTGGCATCATGATCTTTGTGACTTAACCTCAGTGGTATTTAGAGTGAAGGGGCACCCTACACGTTTTATATTCAAAGAATGTAGATTTATTTCCCCCTGTTATAACCATGCATAGCTATATAAAAGAAAATAAACCCATAGCCTCACTATCGAGGACAACCTCTTTTAGCATTTTTTGGGTATTTCTGCTATCTTTTCCCACACACCCTCGTGTTTTTTTTTTGTTTTCTATTTTATTTCATAATGTAATTTTTGAAATACAGATTATCCACTTTTTTTATCCTTAATAACAATAAAAAGTTAGTTTGAGTCACAGTATTCAGTGCTACTTCAGGTTTAAAGGAATGTATCCCTTACTGCTCTGGATTAAGAACTTTTTGGAAAAGTTAATTAGTGGTAACTTGAAATGACTAACAGTGGAAAGGTTCAGGTGCTGAAACATCAACCAAACCCACAATGGACTGCCACATACAGTCAGTTTTAGGATGACATTTTATGTGTATTTAGGAATACCAATTACAAGGATTTAATATGCATTTAGGTACAACAGTTACTTGTCAATTATTTTCACCTATAGGTGTGTAAAACATTTGTATCACTAAAAACATGGGCGGGGGGAGAACCATCACTAATAGCTGCTTAATATACTCTAGAGGCTTAATGAAGACAAATCATATGAAGACTTGAACAAATTTATGAATACCACATATTTTGCATAATCTTGTGCTATGGTCATTTAAAAAATAATTACAAGATTCATGGTTATCAAGCAAGGCTGCTGGCAGGAAGTATAGATTATGTGGAACCCATTTGGACTTGCTATGGATTTCATAGACACTGTGAAATTCAAACTCTTGATTTCTCTACATCTTAAAATCACATACTTTTAACCCAAAGAGAATCTGTAATTTGCCCACGGTCATATAGCTCAGTGTTATCAATGTAGGAATTTAGGAGAACTGATTTCAAATAGGGTGCCCTGATTTTGGTGGAATGAAGAGAACTCCTTACTTCAGAGCATTTTGTAAGTCAGAATGCATGTATATGTGTATTATATTTTAGTTTTTTTAAGAAGTGGTTGTTAAACTTTCTATGTCAGTCATTTACTGATCACTCCACATGTTCCAGTGTCTCCATCCTCCTAATAGCAAAGTACAGTAAATCCCTATTGTAAAATGTTTTTCTGTTTTATATTGCGAGTCCTACCAAGAGTCAGATTTTATGGTTGTGCCTTGGTGTGTAGGACATGAGAGTTGATTTGCTGACCTGACCAGGTAGGCCTGACAGGTAGACCTGACCTGTTCCTTCCGTATGGTATTAGGTAATTATCTCCCTAAGCTGCAGAGTCACCAATGTAGGAGGTAGCCTGTGGCTTGGACAAAGGTTTAGGGATGCTAACCTAATCTTGCTCATCAAAGCTCAGAGAAGAATTGTCTACTGTCTTTCATCACTTATATGAAGGTTCTTAACGAAGTTATGCTACTCACTGATTCACTTAAAGTATCCTGAACTTTCAAGGCTTTAGTTAATTAATTATCTGCATATTCTTTCTGGAAATTATTATTGTTTCATACATGCTTTGTAACTGAAAACCAGTTTGAGCTGCATGTGATTGTCAATATAGAATTAATACGTTTATTACTTTTGAGATGAAATTACTTTAGGGTACATTCTGGTGAAATACTTTTAATAGTTTTATTTAAGACATTATGTATGAGGAAAATTTTAGATTGGTGCAGTGCATCTTACCTGGCACACTGGCAAGTCTCTGGGGGAAATTTCAGAGGTAATACTGGTGGGTGGGTTGGGTTGAGGGAACCAGTGACTAGTTTCAGTATGGAAATAACAGAAATCATACTTGCAATAATGCTATGTTTCTTTGCTTTGGTTTACAATTATCCCGCTCTTTGAAGCAACATTGGTTAGTTCATATTGGCCACAGTTGTCAATTTCATGACAGATTTTTGATTTTCAAAGTGAATTTTTTGTTATTGTTACTTATAAAACTTTCAACTGATGGAAAGAGGAATACTTTTAAAAGAATTTAGCTGTAAAAAGCTAATAAACTTCCACTGAAAATAAGAATGACTAGAGAAGAAGGGAACTATGTCCTTTACATTGGGCGGGGGGGATTTTAACAGCTTTATTGAAGTATATATAGTTGACATACAATAAACTACACATATTTAAAGTGTACAGTCTGATAAGTTTTGACATGTAAATATCTGTCAAGGTAATGAACATGTGCATCTCATCTAGGTTTCCCATGTGCCTACTCATGGCCCCCAACCACTTACCTATTTTCTGTCATTAGAGATGAGTTTGTATTTTCTAGTTTTATAAAAATGGAATCAGACAGTACGTACTCTTTCTTTAATCTGTCTTCCTTTACCCAACATAATTAGTTTGAGACTCATCCATGTTGTCACCTATATGTACTTCATTCCTTTTTTATTTCCGAATGGGATTCCATTGTATGAATATGCCAAAATTTATCTTTTTTCTTGAGTTTTAATGTGGGACTGTACAACTTGAAGAATAAAAATATTTTATTCAAAGTCATGATCCCATATATCAACACCCAATTTAAGATAGTTCTGTTTTGCTTCTTTTGTTCTGAACCCTGACTTCTTTTGGCTTTTAATTTTTCCTTTACCAAATTATATAGATTAAAAAGTCAAGTAGTATGTAAGCAGGTGTATGATGAGAAATGGTAATTCTCTGCTACCATATCTCTCTACTTCCAGCTCAGGATGTTTGAAGAGAGTTCATGGTCTTCCTCCTCTTCTAGTGTCGCCCACCCCATTTCCTGCATCCCTCTCTCCTTACTCGTATCTTCAGATCTAATAAGTTTCCCGTCCTGGTGACTTCCTTTTCTGATAGTCACCTCTCCTTCTCCTTTGCTTTCTCAAAGGTGCTGTGAAACATGGGGGGTGTTGCTAATGGAGGAGGCTGTGCCCTGGGGACGGGTGGCAGGGAGTATATGTGACAACCCTGTACCTTCCACTCAATTTTGTTGTGAACCTATAACTGCTCTAAAAAAAATAAAGTCTACGAAATTATTTTTCTGCCTACTGAAAAACTTGAGGGCCTTCCAAATAAATTCCAGGTTCTTTAGAATGATTTTTGAAGGTCTTTTAGATCTGTCCCCAGCCTTTCTGATCTCATCTTTGATGCTCTTCCTCTCTTTAGCCTCCTGTGTTCCTACTTGTCTTAGCTCGGGCTGCTGCATATTTAAAAGATAGCATAGATTGAGTGGTTTATGAGCAACAGAGATGTATTTCTCACAGTTCTACAGGCTGGAGGTCCAAGATTGGGGTGCCAGCATGCTCGGATTCTGGGGAGGGCCCCCTTCCTGGTTGCAGACTGATGACTTCACATTGTGTCCTCACATGGCAGAGAGTAGAGAGGAGCAGCAAGTTTACTTGTATCTCTTAGGAGGGCACTAATTCCATTTGTGAGGGCTCCACCCTCATGAGTTCATTTAATCCTAATAACTTCCGAAAGGCCTCACCTCTGAATACCATCACACTGGGTGGTAGGGTTTCAACATATACACTTTGTGGGAGCACACACATTCAGTGTAACACATTACTGAAATATCTACCCATTCTCATACCATGTTCTTTCACACCTGTACGTGTACATGCTTGGTTCTCTCTGAAACACTCTTTCTTCCCATTTCTACTGTGAAAAGCATTCAAGGTTCCACTTAAGTGCTACGTTTTCCTAGAACCTTTTCTGATCCTCTGAGACTTAATTTCTCCAAACTGTAGTTTTTATTTCTCACTTTTGGTACTTGCATTTCAGCTAGGTGATGAGCTCTCTGTCCTTCTGATGTCTTTAAAAGTACAATGAAGCCCTCTAACAAAATGTTTTGCTGGTCTGTGACTTTAGTTCTGCCAGCATTAGATCATATTCCTAACTTAGTGATGAGTTGACCTGGCCCATTTTAGCTGAAGAGTTGGGGGTGGGACGTGTGGTCCTGGGAATGGGCTCATTCTGAGCCCAGTTCCAATGGAGATGTGTTCCTGATGTAAACATTTATTTCATGCAGTGAGTACACAGTTCATAGTTCACGGGCTGTTCCCTTCCTCTTCTCTGACAGGCCGTACATTTGTTCCAATGATGACTAAACTAGAAAGAACTTTAGCTCGTCCCAGGTTCCCTACCCCTCTCAAAGTGCTATAACATCTCGCGTACATTTTAACCACTAAATCATGATTTTTCTTTTAGAAAACAATCAGAAGACTTCAGGGATGAAAATTAGGTATTGCTGGTAGACAGAACACAGTGGGGAAAAAACAATACACAGAAAAGCATTAAGCAGATCGGTATTTACTGCCTGAGGACTAGCTAGAACCCATGTTAATTTTTCATGGTGTTTTCATTGTATGTGTTTTTTCTCTGTCCCTAGAGTTGTCCTGCTATACCTCTTAGCACCTCCTAACTATGTGTGTTGGTCACTTTGGTAAAGCACATTGTGCTTTGCCCACTAAAAAGAAAAAATAAGTATAATGTACCAGGTGTGGAGTAGTAGCAAAAGTCTATTTTTCTTAAGAAAATGTACCAGGAGAGCTGGTTGTTTCATAATGTTTTCTGTTTTTTTGTGGAGGTCAAGGAAATCATGATACTACTTCAGTTGATGAAAAATGCTGATATTAATGTAAATACACATCTGAGAGATTCAATAACTTAGAAGGAGGGGAAAAAGATTTAGTGTCAATGTAGAATTCTTGACTACATCAGGAATTGAGAAACTTATTACCGTTATCTGACGTTCATTTTCTTTAATTATGTTACGGCTTATGTAAGTGAACTTGCTTATGTGCAAATTAGCAAGTCTTTTTGGGGGAAGAAGGACTCTGCTCATTTTTAACCACATCCGTTAGGGCCTTGAAAACCAGTTAAAGTGCCATCAAACTTTGCAAGCAGACTATATACAGTTATTTCAGTTTAGAGCAAGATAGACTAAACAAAATAGGAATCTCATTGAAAGACATTTATACAATGACAGCTTTGCAGTGTGCACCATAGGACCTCAGAAAAGAGATGAAAGACTATTTGCATTAATACTGTATTACAAAAATCTGAGTTAAAACTGCTAGATTTAATTCCTTTTGGAAAGAAAACCTTTTATTTTGGGGTAAGT
Source organism: Rhinolophus hipposideros (assembly GCF_964194185.1). NCBI lineage: Eukaryota > Metazoa > Chordata > Mammalia > Chiroptera > Rhinolophidae > Rhinolophus > Rhinolophus hipposideros. The sequence continues at coordinate 8,508,103 of NC_138062.1, forward strand.
TTGAATTTATAGAAAAGTTGCAAAGATAGTACAGAGTTCCTAGCTATCCCTCACCGAGTTTCCCCTTACAACGGCAACACCTTGCACAGCTATGGTACAGTATTCAAAACTAAGAAATTAACATCGGTACAGTACCATTAACTAGACCTCAGACTTTCTTTGGATTTCACCATTCCCCTACTTATGTCCCTTTTCTGTTCCAGGATCTCATATTGCATTTAGTCATCAAGTCTTACTGTCCCCTGGTGTGTGACAGTTTTCAGTCCTTCCTTGTTTTTCATAACCTCCATCTCTTGATTAAAGTAATGTTGGCCAGATTTCTTCACTGCGTTTACTATTTTTCACTTCCCACACTCTGTTCTTTGGAATCACGTCACTAGACCTGGTCCATGCTCAACAAGAGGAAATGAAAGGTTAAGCTCCATCTCCTGGAGTAGGGTGTATCTACATACAAAGTTCTTTAATTTTGTTCTTAATGGAGAGTTGCAATGAAAGGTTGAGTTGTTGTCATTGTTTTTAACACATCTCCTTCCTTCTAGTAGAACTTGTTTGGGAGTCCAGTCTTTACAACTCTGTGAAACTTCCTGACACATTCATCAGTTATGCTCCCGATGCTTATTTAAGTAGGAATCAGTCATCTGGAGTAGGAGTAAGGAAGCTTTGGGAATACTGAACTATGGGGCCTTAACAGCAGCATCTGGTTTTGCTTCTGTGTCACCGGCACTTAGCCGGGAACCTAGCAAACAGAAGTCGTTGGAAACACCTGTGTTCATTGCCAGGTCTTGGAAAAGTGCAGAGCACAGAGCTGTATCTAATAAAGGTGTGAATTTCTCTTTAGTTTTGACTCTGTGGGGTGAGACGGAAGGGAGATGGCAATTAGTTGGCACTTACCATTCCAGGCGCATTATTTTCCTTGCTGCTGATAACAGCCCCCTGAGGTAGATATAATCTGTTTTCTAGCAGAGGGAAACTAAAGCTCGGAAAGGTGAAAATCTCAATAAAAAGAATTTGAACCCAGGTCTTTGTGACTTCTCGGTTCTTTTTCTTCTCTCTATACATGTCGTCTTTTTTTACTGTTAGGGATGCTTGAAACAACTTTCGTATGATTAATAACCTGTAGTAAGTGGTGCTAAGTGCCTAAAATGATGCCACACACTGGCAACCAACAGTGGTAAAAAATATTAGTTTTGATATTTGGGGCCAGTTACACTTTTTTTTCATCATTCATATATAGTTGAAAAATCTGTATTAATTACCAACCACAGACCCGGGCAGTGGTTAGTTTCAGAGTTGAGTAATAGGATAGTGCATTTTTATAAACATTAATTTTCATAGTATTTAGAAAGAGACATTTGACTTTTAAGTTAAAAGAACCAGAGTTGCTAATAAACACTGCAGAAAACCAGACTGTTTTCTCTCTGATTGAATGGTTAGAACACAAATGAATACCCTTTCATACCAAGATATTACAGCTCATGGTTCTGAAAAGACTCTCTCCACATGGTAATTTTTCCACTGTAACCAGTTTTTCTTTAAAGAATAGTGGTTTGAAAGGTAAACTGTTCATCACATCGAAGAGGATAGAGTTTGTGATTAGTTTTGTTATCTTAAGATGAGTATTTTTGTTTTTAATGCTGTTTCAATCATTTTAATAGCAATAATTTTGTTTCTTTCAGTGGCCTACTTCCCAGTTACAAGTTTTTTCTTTTACAATCCCATGATGAATTATGTAGTATGTGGTTTACTCTTCCTACTACAATTATTCATAAAAAGGAGTTTTACAGAAATTATAGGCTACAGAAGTGATCATTATTAATTGTGATTATAAACTGGTTGTTTTCAGCAAAGATTTTTATTCATGGCGAGGGGAATGTTTCTGTTTGAAAATTTATTGTATAAACAGTCTATTAATGCTGGTAGACTTTAGCTTTCATTTTAACATGACAGCCATGCTGAATAATTTCTATACAAATATGCTTTTGTGTACAATTTTTAAATGGCTTACGTCTGTGGATATAATTGCATAATGAACTACTAATGTAAATTATTGTCCACTGAAATTGTCTAATGTGAACACTAACCACACAGGGACTGAGTTAAATTTCTTTAAAAAAAAAACAAACTTAGATTCTAGAAGGGGTCAATCTCTTTTTTTTCATTTGTTTTCTATCACTACACCTTTTCTTGTCTTTTTTTTTTTTACTACAGCTTTTCAGTTCCTTCACCCCCTCCCCCCGCCCCCATCCTTCAAGGCTCTACAAAAAACATCCTACAGGAAAAGCTGTTGATACAATAAATTAGAAATAGTAAGGAAACTGAAATAATCAAAGCACTTTTATACCTCCCACCTCCCTGCACTATCCCCACCCTCACCCCAGGCCAGAAAGACATCGTTGTTTTTCTTATGTTCAGCTGCCATTCAGATTATCTTTTTTTTTTTTAATAGTGACCTTGAGCCTGAATGGCTGGACAGTGTGCAGAAAAATGGAGAGCTATTTTATTTGGAACTGAGTGAGGATGAAGAAGAAAGCCTCCTTCCCGAGACACCTGTTGTGAACCATGTCAGGTTCAGTGAAACTGAGATTATCATAGAAGAGGATGACTACAAAGGAAAAAAGTACGAACCTAAACTCAAGCGGTTTACCAAAATTTTAAAAAGTAAAAGACTTTTACCCAAGAGCCGTAATAAAAAAAATAGCAGTGACAGTGGGCCAGTCTCCATTCTCAAGCATCAGTCCAATCAGAAAGCAGGAATCGTTGTCCAACAGAGGTACAAAGATGTGAGTGTTTATGTGAACCCCAAAAAGCTAACTGTCACCAAAGCCAAAGAACAGCTGAAGCTTCTGGAAGTGCTGGTTGGGATCATCCATCAGACCAAGTGGAGCTGGAGAAGGGCCGGGAAACAGGGCGCTGGAGAGAGGCTTGTGGTCCATGGCCTGCTCCCAGGAGGCTCTGCCATGAAGAGTGGCCAGATACTCATCGGTAAGTGCTGCTGGTCGGCCTCCGGGCTTGTGTGCTGAGATGCATGACTAATGAGGTCTTGTGAGGAAGGCCGTCAAAGCACAAGTAGAGCCAGATGAAGGACCGCTTCGTGCTATTTGGGACAGTGGTGACAGTGTTAAGGACAGTGTAGTGCCAGCAGGGTGTGAGTCTATGCGTGTGCCTTGTGTAGGCCAGGGGACAGCTTAGCTAATTTTTGAGTTTTGAATTAGGTCATTTTTATTTCATCTTGGTTATATTTGCTGACAAGTAAAAGAAAATAAGTTGATTGTACAAGTGATAATTTAGGGTTGAATGACGTATATCCAATAACATGATACAAAAATATATAATTTATGAATAAAAATACTTTAAAATTGTATGTTTGCGCTTGACTACACTAATTCTTAGAGTGGTTTTAACTGTTTCATTTGGCATATTTAGCAACAGTGGTGTTATACATAAATTTCCTTTTAAGGGTGTTTGCCATAAAATATCCCACCAATTTTGAGGGACAAAAATAAATCCACAAGGTCTTCTGAATATCTATTAAGATGAGCACTTTGTGTTGCTGATACATTTTAAGCTGTTGGATATAACACTTAGCAGCAACTTTATTACTTAGTTAAAGATAAATTAGACCAATGTGAGACTACATTATTAATGAAACTTAGAGGTGTTGCCAATACTAAAAGCTGACAGTCTTCAGCTGACCTAGCCTAAGAGATTTGGGTAAAGGAACTTTTATTGATACTTTAGAAACATTTAAAAATATTTTTTACTTCAAGTCTAAATTTCATTTGTTTGTTCATCGAATCAAGAAATAATTTTTGAACATCTACTAAATACCAGGCATGGAGATTATGGATCTTAAGTAGCTCATATGTAATGAAAGAGATGGGTGAGAAGTAGGCTGGCAGTTTCACAGTGTGGAAAGGGCCAGGAGACGGTTTTGCCAGGAGGAATCGTGTAGGGAGGTCATCTGTGCAAAGTGTGTATTCAAAGGGTCGCAACAAGATCCCCACATTCTCTTCTTACAATGTCATGTTGATATGTTCCCATGGGAATCTATGGTCTGTGTGTCTTTCGCCCAGACCTTTGAATCTGGGTGGGCCTGTGCAGTGAGGATCATACAAGAAAAGATGATGCAGCTTCTGCCTGGTATTCTTGGAATGCAGCTGCCGTTCTGTGAGGAAGGCCAGGCCACATGCAAAGCCCATCGGTAGTACTGTCTGTTGGGCCAGCCACCCTGCAACATTGGCCAACTGACGTGAGTGAAGAAGCTGCCAGATAAATCCACTCCCAGCCACCATCTGGCTGCAGCTACATGAGGAACCATGAGTGAGAATGTTAGCTGAGCCCAGTCAACCCAGAACTGATAAAAATAATAAATGGTTATTGTTCATTTCGTTTTGTTATTGACATATAATTGACATATAACATTATATTAGTTTTAGGTATACGACATAATGCTTCGATATTTGTATATATTGCAAAATGACCGCCATTCAGTTAATCTAGTTAACGTCCATTCCCACACATAGTTGCAAATGGTAGTTGCTTTAAGCTACTGAGTTTTGGGGTGATTTATTATGCAGCAGTAAATAATTGCAACAAGAGCTAATGCATACTTACATCAGGTCCTCAAGTTTCTTTTTTGTAAAATGACAGGATTGGACTACAATATCTCTTTTAGTTCTGTCAGAGGAGGCCAGAATCCAGCTTATAAATCCTGGGTTGTTGCTAACCGCCATGATTTTAGGATCCCACATGATGGGAAATTCCATCTAACACATTTCTCTTTAAACTTAACTAGGGCTTCTAGTCTGATCTGAATACCTATTTGAACTGGTTTATACTTAGATCTCTAAAATTCTTTTTACCCTTTTCTCTTGAAATATAGTGGTGAGGTGATTGTAACAGTGAGCCTGCTATTCCCTATGTCCTCTCGCCGATCCTCACTGCAGTCGGCTGAACCCTAGGGATGCCAGGCACCTTTGGGTCTGATCTTTTTGTGCCATCTGTATGGGAGGAAAGGAAGTCAACCGTAGAGAGGAAGAGACTACCATGGTGGTCCTCCTGGTTGTCTTTAACATAATGTAAAGATACACAAGGTCTAGTAGTCGACTTTTTTGACCTGAGTGTGGTTACATGGAGGAGTTCACTTTGTGATAATTCATTGTACTGTATTCCTACAATTTGTGCACTTTTTTGCATGTGTGTTAAAAGGCAACTGAAAGTTATAAAAATGAGGATTATAATTTAAATCTTATACTGGAAAGGTTCTTGATTTACTAATAAGTAAAAAAACAAAGATTGATCAGAATAAAATGATTACTTCATCCATGTTGTACAGCAAAATGCTTGGCTCAAAATAAGCCCTCCGAAACATTTATTGAATGAATGAATGAACTATGTGAAAAGAATACTTCTTTTCACATAGCAGGGAAAACAATTAGAAGTCAATATAAACACAGCAAAATGGTAATAGTGTTGGGTTAGTCTAGGGGCATTATGGGTGATTATTTACGTTTTCAATTTTTTTTAATTTTATGAATCCGTTCTGTATTTTTAAAATTATATGCTTTGGGAATAACGAATGGACTGTTTTGATACCAGAGTGGGCTTACCAATCCCACAGGGCGCTTCCATGCTGGCAGTTTCTCACTTGTTTCTGTCACAGTTCCCTTTCACACTGCCCTCTGTGCTGACCTGGGAGGTAACCCCACAGGCAGGAAAGTCATGAAGACAGTGCCTTGGTAACGCAGTTTGCTGGGGTAGCTGCCGCTGCTAGCTAGCTGGGGAGTCACCCTCCTTTGATGGAAGTGTCTTTAGTCAGCCAACACAGTGAGACTTGGGACCCTTCATTCTTTTCCTTTCAAGACAGCAGGGTTCTGTTCTATTCCGATTCTTCTCTGCTGGGATTTTGGGAATTTTGCTGCCTTTTTTGGTGCCATTTTTGCTGTCCCTGCTACCAAGGACTTGCATCTTTACTCTTTGTATTTCTATTTCTGAGTTTTTTCTTCAACTTTGACATTCAGCTGATAGTTCCTGAACTCCCATAGCCAGCCCCCACCCCCAGACCAGAGCCAATGGAAGCCCTCCCTTTCTATACATCCTAGAAACTGCCTATTACCCTGGTGATTTTCTTTCTTCAAGATTATTGATTTTCAGTCATTTTAACTAGGTGTTTTTTAAGGACTGGAAAGGATAATGTTAGAGAAATCACATGTGAATGTTCGAAACATGCATACCCCCTGCAGACTGTTTTTACTGAACAATAAAACAAAGTTTTTATTTCAGGCTCTTTTAGTGTAGTTCCTGATGTTCTCACCTGTGCTCACTGAATAGACTTGTTTTGTATGAAACACTTGTGCTGTGTTTCTCTTTTAAATTTTGAATTTTTTTGTTTACTTTTTAAAAATCTTTTTGAGGTATAACATGCATTCATAACATGCACAAATCTTAAGTGTACATTCGGTGAATTTTGACATATAACTTTGTATGTAACTGTGTAACTACTAGGTCAAAATACAGAACATTTCCAGTATTCAGAAGGCTCCCAGTCAACACCCCTTTCAAAAAATAATCTTCTAAAAGCCACAGTTTTCTATTCACAGTTCATGTTGCCTCTTCTTGAACTTCATATAAATGGAATCAGGAGGTGTATTCTCTTGTATCTATTCTCTAGTTTATAACGTAGGAAAAATATTCTTGTTGTCACTATGCAGTATTTCATTGTATGAATATACAGTATTTTTTTTTCCATTCCACTGTTGATGGTCAATTTGGTTGTTTGCAGTTAAAATATTTGAAGTGTGTGTTTTTTGTTTTTGTTTTTTGAAGATAGATTTGGTTTTTATGAACATCTAATGTATGGTTTTATTCTCTAATATTGTTTGATATGCATTTTTATTTTCATTATCTGTGATACTTGGAACATTTCTGTTTTCTTAATGGAAGTAACTCTACTGTGTTTGTCATCTCTTTTCTCTCACATCATTTCTTTCCCACATTTTTAAACCTGTGGTACTTTACCTGGTACTAAAGGAAAGAAACTGTGGTAGTGAGTCAATTGGAAAGACAGAATTTTAGAGTTTTGAAGCCTTTCTAGAGAACTTCTAGTGCAGGTACTTCCTTCTACAGATGTGTACCAAAGGGATTACAGGATTTTCATAAGAACAGACATTCATTTAGCGATAAAGCCAGGCCTTTGCGACATTGCACCCCAGAATGGGTGGAGGAAGTGCCAAAGGATTCTATTTGAAGCAAAAAAAGAAAAAAATTATTTAATCTTTTCAAAATGTAATTTGGAAATAATATTAAGCTACAACAATGTACCATTTAACCTAATTAGTACATTTATCCTAAAGAAATAATATGAAACAGATCTGCAAACCACAGCCCGCAGGTCCTATTTGGTCCCCAATTGTTTTTGTACCACTTGCAAACCGAGAATGGTTTTCCTTTTACAGTGGTTAAAAAAAATGAAAAGAATAATATTTTATGACATATGAACATTATATGAAATTCAGATATCAGTGTTCATAAATAAAATTTTATTGGAACAGAGTTGAGTAGTTGTGACAAAGAACATATGGCCCTCAGAGCCTAAAATATTTACCCTTTTTTATTATCTTACCTTTTATAGAAAAAGAGTGCTGACGCCAGATGTAAAAGGTAAAACTATTCACTTGAAAACACTTATTGAAGCTTTTTTTTTTTAGTAATAGTAAATAATAAAAAGCATGAAAATGTCAAACACCAGGGTATAGTTATTTAATTATAATTTAATACATTTACTCGACTATTAAAATTACAATTCTAAAAAACTATATACCAGCATAAAAATTCTTATTACTTAAGAGGTTTAAAAGGAAAAAAATCTGTGATACCTCATTTGTGTGAACATAGGTAAAGACCAAAAATAATTTGCATAATAATCATTGCTATAGTATTGGGATCATCAATAATTTTTTACAACATTTCTGTAGTATTTTTTTTTTTTTGGTATTTCAAGGAGAAATAACAACTGCACTAACTTGTCCAGCATCATCAGAGAATGTGGTAATCTACTTAATCAAATGTTCTGAATGATAGTTACAATATATGAGCTACCATTATTCAAGGACATCTAGGATGGTAGGTTGGGAGGGTCCTTAATTTTCTTTTAGTGCCTGCATATTATATAGATGAGGGATTGATATTCAGGCTAAAAAAAATACAATAAAATTCATTCTCTTAAAAATTAGGAATTTGCCAGTAATCGCATTGAGAGTAACTCTATTCATGTGAGTGTGTAAAATGTCGGTATGGTGACTATGTTTCCAAAACCAGATTCTCTCTCCCTGAAGTCAAACTGGACTCAATTTCAATAATCAGCAGAAATTTACAATCCAATTCCACTGCACCATTCCATGCTTATTTCCCAGCCCTTCTGTGTGTAAGTCCCCTTTTCTAACAAGACTGATTGTTTCCCCCAATGACCGCCAAATGTTCCTTGTATCTCTGTTCGTTAGCATTCATGCTCCTTGAGTCTCAGTTGGTGCTGAGCCAACCAACATTGCTTTGTATTGTTAGGTGGGTATATTCATTTTCTACTGTTGCTGTGACAAATTACCACAAACTTAGTGATTTAAAACAGTACAAATTCATCATCTTGCAGTTCCAGAAGCCAGAAGTCAGAAATGTTTCTTCCCATACTAAAATCAAAGTGTCCACAGAGCTGCATCCCTTCTGGAGGTTCCAAGGGGAATCCCTTTCCTTGGCCAGCTTCTAGAGGCCACCTGCATTCTTTGCCTTTGCTCCCTTCCTCCATCTTCAAAGCCAGCTGCATAGCATCTTCAAGTCTCTCTCTGACTCTGACCCTCCTATCTCCCTCCTATAAAGACCCTTGTGATTACATTGGGCTCACTTGAAAAATCTCCCCATCTCAGGATCCTTAACATAATTCCATCTGCAAAGTCCTTTTTATCACTGGCAGGTAACATTCATAGATTTCAGAGATTAGGACGTAGACATCTTTGGAGGACAATTATTCTGCCTACCACAGTAGGTTGTTTTGTGTCTTTGTATAAAATAGGAGTTTAAATTTTTTTTCTTTTTACAATAGTAATAATATGTTTATTGTGGACAGCTTAGAAAATACAAGCCACAAAAGAAGGGAGAGAGGGAGGAAGGGCAGGCACATACACCTAGGCCATATTTTGATATGCATCCTTTTTCCTACCTTTATGTGTAATAATTTTGATTCAAAAGGAATTTCTTAAACTGTATATTCATTTTGTTTATGGTGTAAGTAAAACAGTAAACAAAATTTGCGTGTATATTTTCATAGCCCTTGGTGTGTTCGTAGTAGCCATTCAGTACACATTTGTTTATTGATATTAAATAGATGCAGAGAAATTGATGGGTTTTCGCAAATAATTAACTTTACATTAAGGAACTGCCCTAAGCACTATGTTAAACAGATCTCACATCTTTGTGTTTTATTTCATTCTTGACTGTATCTTTTGATAACATTTTCCTCTTATTTTTCCCTGTCAATAATCCTCAGACCATTTTCTATTTAACGATTCAAACCAATTCATGCAGTTCATTTCCTTTCAGCTTTTGAGATGAGACAGTGCCTACTAATGACTCCCATGTATTTGTGGAAAAAGAACTTTCCTAGTGTGCAGGCTGCCCAGTGCAGTGATGTGAAGTCCAGGAAGTCTGCAGTCTAAGCCACCTCACGGAGGTGCTCAGAGGAAAACAAGTATCTGAGAGAATGGGAAGTGGATATAACACTTTTATTAAAAAAAAAGAGAGAGAACATTTTCTACTAAACATTTAAAAATATGAACACAGCACTCACTCTAAAATTTATTTTCATGTCTTTTACTATATACGTGTTTCCTGCTTTTAGGGGTTTATTAGACGTGATGCTTTCAGGTGATACTCCCTATAACACTCAACTGTATTTGTTATGGTTTGGATAAAAGGTATCACTTGGGACATTATCCAGTGGAGTTTTAATTTAAAGGAGCAAGTTTTAAATGGTGTCACTATTTAGGTGTCCTGATCATCTACTGACAACCTAACCCATGGATAGAATTGTTTTACATCTATATTCCAATATTGTGTTCATCGTTCCTTTTTTTTAAAATCACTACAGCTATAAATAGTTTGATATAGTACACTTGTTTAATCTCCCATTTTAAAAAATGGGGGTTATGTTGCTTTTTCCCCCACAGGTTGAACTGAAGTTGGAAATTCATTTTAGTTGGCAAGTTCTTACTTTACAGAAAAGTTACCAGGTCACTCAAAGTGCTGCAATAGTTGCCTGACCATCTGATGATTCAGTGCCCGTTCCTGCAGAACGCTCACCTGAAGAGCATCTCTTGAACCTAGTGTACACCTAGTGCAGGTGCTTGAAAGCCTGCAGGAAGGAGGGTCCCTGACACACTCTTCCTGCTCACTCTTCACTTAGCGCCTCCCCCGTACAGAATGTCAAGGAGGACAGGGAAGGTAGGCAGAGGGGCAAGGGAGAAATAGCAGTAGCTAAAGCAAGAGCATTTTCGCCTGTTCCCCAACCCTCATTCCCACCAGGCGACATGAAGAGGGCCAGGTGACACCTAAACACATACCTATAGTGTGCTGCATGAAAGGGTGAGGAACTTGGACCCTGGGGAACATGAATCTTTTAGAAAGAACAATTATTAATAATAAGAGACTGATGGAGGCACTATCCTTATTACACTGTTCATTAAAGAAACTTGACCTTGGCTCTGGAGGGAGACACTGCCCCTCATCCAAGATGGTTCGCTATACAAACGTCTTTGAAAAGATAACCCAGAATAGACTTTCAGTGCCTTGGCTTGGCAAGAGGTACAAAAACACAAGAGACCGTTGGAGAATTATCTGCTGACACTATATTATCTATATACTTATTTATTATCCATCTTTTCCAAAGAATATTAAGTTCCAAGTAGGTAAGGATTATTGTCTGTTTTGTTTGATTCTCTACCTGCAATGCCTAGAACAGTGCCTGGCACACAGTAGGTGTACAATAAATATTTGTTGGATGTATTAATGGATGAGTATGAATTGATCAATTTCCTAATGATATATTTAGGGATAAGAAAAGAAAATAACCTTGGTATGTATATATTACTATTGATATGTAATTCACTGGTGTTTTGATGTTACCTTTAATAATGGTGTGAGAGTAAATTTCCACTTTAACACTGATCTTTATTTTATTAAAGCCACCAAATTTGACCAACATACACATTTAAAGAAAAGCCCTGGCAAAGGAGATTTTTACCAAAACCTACTAAGGGTTTTGATATGGTGGGAATTTTGAAACAAAGAGCTGCCTGTAGACACAGAGCAGAAACAGTGAATATCTAAGCATATTGTTATGAGGGACCACATGGATTTAATTAAAATTTCAGCTGAATTTTTTTTTAAGTGGTTAGATTCAATTTTGTTACGTGTAATACTTGGTTTATGCTACAAATTTTCCATTTGTCCTTTGGGTTTACGTAATTCTCCCAGTTGTATCAAACACAATGATATTCATCTCTTTAAATATTCACAGGTTGTATTTGGTTATGGTGCAATGTTAGGCTGTATTATAGTTTAAAAAAGAAGTGGAGTGGGAGATTAGCTCTGCCACTAATGAGCTTTGTGACCTTGGACAAGTCTCTGAATGCCTGTACCACATTTTCCACTATTCTTTGAAGAGTCAGAATAGATGCTTTTTAAGATTCTGATTCTAGGTCTTTTTGGTTTTGTTATTCGCACAACTGTCTGTTATTGTTATTCTGTGTTCAGGTGATGTCCTTGTTGCTGTGAATGATGTTGATGTGACCTCTGAGAACGTAGAGAGAGTTCTGTCCTGCATTCCTGGACCTATGCAGGTATGGACGCTCGTCGTCTGGGTTTTATGGTGAATTACATAAAATAGGGGCATCTTGGACTATTTTCTTATTTTAAGATTCTGGAAATTATCGTGTACAATGGGTGAGTTATATGTACACACTTAAGATATTTAAAACATTTTTGATCTCGTTAACATTTTTAGTTTTGGGAGATTGTTCAAAACAGAGAGAAATATCTACAAATAAAAGTCATCCTAAGTAAAGCAGGAACAAGGACAATAATAAGTACATATGTAATGACCAGCTCGCCATTATTAACTACCATATGTGCTGATGAAAATCCACTTTCTAGAAAAGTCATTTTAAACAGTCATGGAATTTTCTATTCTCTGGCTTATTAAAATCCTTATTGCTGTGAAGTTTTGTGTATGTGGTTTTATTGTTAGAGCTAATTATACTCTTTTCTTGATTTTTCTGTTATCTAATTTAGCCTTACTGCTGAGCTTTTGTTGAGCTGCTTATTTTCCATTCCTTGTAGGTTAAAATAAACCTCTTTCAAAATAAGTTATTGTGATACTCTAAACATTGACATTTTGTGTCAGAGACGACGCTTTTAGGTAATTAGATGTATTTTGAAAGCGCTTTACCTCCTATTTATGGATGTTTTGCTCTTGTTAGCATCAGGCATTAGCTTCCTCTCTTCTGAGGGGTAGGGAGGACGATGTACTTGAGAGAGGTTGGAGACTCTGTCAGGCAGTAAGGCCATGAAGCAGTTTTTGGATGAGTCAGCATGAATGGAAACCCTGATAAGTCAGAATCTTATCTGCATCTACTTGAGATTCTGAAATAGTAGGTCCCATGATTAAATTCCTTGTTTTTGAAGAAATAATATTTCCCTAGGCTCACTGCCTTTTCTTACACACACACACACACACACACACACACACACACACACACACACACAAACACAGACACACACACTCTATAAATTTAACTGTCTTTGGAAATGTAAAGTGAAAATGCGGGAAGTTTAGCAGATTTGCATTTTAGGAATATATCACTCTGAATGGGACTGGGGGTTGGGAAACCAGGTGGTCAGCTTTAGAGTAGTCCAGAAGAGGTGATAAAGGCCTGAGGTAAGGCATTGGCTGTGGATGTGGACGAGGAGTCGATTAGATTTGTGATATATGGGAAGTGAAGAGGACAGTTTTTCCTGCGGGGGAAAGAGGAGCCCTAGATGCCTTCCAGGTTTTGTCTTGAGTAATGCAATGAGGCTACCCCAAAGAGAAGAGGATCAAGGAGAGAAAATTTGCTGAGCCAAGTAGACTCAATCCCTTTAGAATTTTGACGAAGGAATATTCAAAGCATCTGCCAGCCTAGGGAGAAAGGATCAGACAGCAGAGAGCAGCGAAGATGTTGTGAGAGACACAGCAAACCAGGTGAGATGGTCTGCTCTGGAGCTGCTTCAGATTCTGACAGCCTCCCTGCTCCCATATGTGGAGAGGATGGCATGCTAGCTAACAGGGAGGGAGAGGATTTGTTTGTTTGTTTGTTTGGCAGAAGTTGGAGGCATTGCTTGTTAAATGGGATGGGTTGAAGATAGAAGTAGAGAGGGGTAATGAAAGCAACAAGAGTTTGGAAGTGATGGGTTATAGAGAGCACGTCCTAACTAACACCTGAGGTAACTGGGAGGGAAGGAGGAAAGAAATGATGGACAAATTGCACAAATGAGAAATCGTGTTGAGGGAGACAGGCGATGAGGAATGATGAAACTCATCACAGGTTAATGTCCGTGGAGGAACAACAGGAAACCCTTTTCATAAGAGCTTCATGTAAACTATCTCATACTAGATGTTTCTTAATAACTTTTTCCCTATAAAACACATAATATCTTTCATATTTACATATATCAAACCCTTTTAAAAAATACTGTTTAACTCTTAATTTGGTTATGTCTCACCCTTTATTATTTTATCAAGACAACTAGATTTCCTGACATTGTAAGCTTTTTAAAAATGTCTTGCTAAAGTATAATTATCTTTGAATTATGAAGCCAACTTTACTTAAATTGAAAGAATGGCTGCTAAAATAGTTCCTTAAAGAATTTTAATGGATGGTTCTGTGGTGTGTGTATTGGTTTGAGTTTTTGTCATGGTAAGGGGAAAATGTCCTTGTACCACAGAAAAAGAACCACTGTTGTTTGCCAAAGATAGCATTCAAGTTAGTTTTAAAGTTTGTTGCTTTTCACAAAGCATAGCAAACCAGTCTTCTATTTTAGGTTGCTGTTGCCGTCTAAGTAAAATTGGTGAATTTTTATTTTAAATCTACCAACTCATTTCCTTTTGTGAGCTCTGGTGAGTCACACCCTATCTTTTGACCTCTATCTCCATCTATGAGAATCACAGCTGGAAAGGACAACTTCCCTGTTCTGAGTCATGCTTGTTTCTCTAAGGACCCATCTTCCTCCATGGTCACACTGGTCACACTGGTCCTCCGTGGTCACAGTGGTCTCTCACAGATGTTCCAGCAGACCCAGCCTGTCTTTGTGAAACCTGCCTCCCTAGGATGTCACTCATCTTGTGTCTCCCCCTCCCTCTGCTCCATTCCTTCCCCGGGCCCAGAGCCAGGACGATGCCAGGACAGCCTTCAAGGATCCCATCTATCCTGTCACAAAGTCCATGTTCAGAATTTCCCCAAATTCTAATCTTCTCCCGTTTTCCAGGAACACCACCTCAAAGGCTCCCACGTATTTTCTTGTGGATACTTCTAAATCCTCATTCTCAGATACTAAAAGAACACCCTGACCGCCAAGCCTTTCACTGCATCAGATCCTTGTTCAAGGATTTCATATATTTATGCTTTATGTTTATATTTCTGTAGGCGTATATTGAGCATTACCCACTGGAGCAGATGCCACCCACAGAACAGTCTTTTGGTCCGTGTAATATAATACATGTTGCTTGTTTGGGTCAAAACCACCCATCGAACAAATACTTTTTCACATCCTTCTAAGATTATTTCTAAAACGGTGTCTCTTCAACTCTTCCTCACCTTAACCATATATTAATTTTCATCAGATAACTCTTGATCATAAATTTTATGGATCTATGGTATCATTAGATAGTAAAATTCTTGTTAAATTTGCAGTTTTAGGGGTTGATTTTAAAGGTCTGGAACGGATTAATCTAGACCTCTCACGTTTTCAAGGAACACCACCTCAAATGCTCCCACATATTTTCTTTTGGATACTACTAAATCCTCATTCTCAGATACTAAAAGAACACCCTGACTGCCACGCCGTTCACTGCATCAGATCCTTGTATGTAATTAGAGATCCCACGTATGATCTCTAATTTTTTATATTCTTGTTTAATAAGCTTAATATTTCACCCCCCAATATACTAATTTTATACTCAGCCTTTTTTAATACAGTATTCTAATACCAAGGGCCCATTTTTCAATATTAAGTTTACAGGAAACATAAAAATATTTATTAAGGTTGATCTTTTCCATTTGGAATGATATTAAATGTTTTGTAAAGAAACATGGTCATCAGGCCTCAGAAAAGTTTCATAAGGGATTTCTCCCCTATTCTCTGTATAGATTGCTGCTAATTGTAACCTAGTTTATCACAATTACAGTGGTACCTCGGTTTTCGAACGCAATCCATTCTGGAAGAATGTTCGAGTTCTGAAATGTTTGAAAATCAAGGCACGGTTTCCCCATAGAAAGTAATGCAAAATGGATTAATCCGTTCCAGACCTTTAAAATCAACCACTAAAACTGCAAATTTAGTGTGAATTTTACCATCTAATGGTACCATAGATACATAAAATTTATGGCGTTCATAAACCGAAATGTTTGTCAACAGAGACGTTCGAAAACTGAGGTACCACTGTAACTGAATTTAGACCTCATGTGTCTTTTCTACTTCTTAATAAAATCAACTCTGAGACTTGTTTTAGAAAAGATGTTTACTTAATTCACTTTAGGTGGACAAAGATAACTTTGTGCCCCTGAAATACCACAGATAGCTACAGATAAGCAAAATTGAACACATCATAAATAGTCACTCCTTGCCAACAAAGAGAAGATAGCTAGGTATTTTTCTTTTGGAAGGTTTTATTCATCAGAGGAGATTTATTGTACATTATAATACAAAGAACAGTAGGATGGGCTGGTGGGATTATGAATGAATTTTTAAAAATAATGTTTAATATTTTCAAAAAAATATATAAATATATAAAGCTCATTTTTAAAGAATTACTAATGTGTTAGTGTTTATCATATAATTAAAGTTGGCCTTGAAAAGGGTACCTCTTGTAATAAATTTCTAAAAATAGGGATTATTACTGTCTTGATAATAATTTTTAAATATTTTCCCCCAAAATGCAGCTGACTGCATACAAACAATTTTATCTGCTTTTAAATATTGACCAGCCTTCTTTATCCCCCAGCTTTATTGAGGTATGATTGACAAATAAAAATTTTATATATTCAGGTGGTACAATGTGATTGTTTAAATTATACATCGTGATTATTTAATATACATATATTGACCACGCTTCTTGATTCTTTTAGTTTTTTACTTTTAAAATTTAATCTGATTTTAAGAGTCATTGCACATTAAAGTTTAAATTAAAAATTTTGTGATTTTTAATTTAAAATCAGTTAGAATGTCGTGTTTTACTCATCTAAATTCTGATAAGATTTTAAACATTAGGAATACTTAATGCCTGTATGGTTTTTGATGATGTCCTTGTTACACAAAATTAACTATATTAAGTGAAAACTTCTTTTAGTCAAGAATCACGCTGGTGCTTTGAAATGAGAGAGTTATCTTTGGCCAGCTGACATCTAGAGATGTATCTCCTTTTTCTAGGAAAGGTAATTGAGGAGTAAAAGCTACCTACCTACCTTTCAACAAATGGCCACATTCTGGACTCTCACCAATCTGGTTTGATATCAGTCCATGAAATAAAAACGATCTTGATAAAACTGATAATCTTAGGGTCATACTCCAAGATCCGGCATGTTGATCATTTTTAACTCTCCTTCGCCTTTATTTTAAAGGACCACAAAGAATGTCTAAGAGAAGAACGTTTGAGTATTGCCTTACTTGACAGGAGCATAACTCTGGTTATATGAGGTCACTTTTCATCCTGAATCTCTTCCTTTCACTTTCCCCAGATGAGTCAGTGCTATCAGTGCTCACAATGTAGTGTTACTCTTTATTACACTATCAGATCATACTAATTTTTGTTTTTCCGTGGCATTTTTTGTTTTTGCTGTCAATACTTAGAATACAATGATTAAGTTTAAATAAATGCATTTTTGTGCAGAGAATTATACATTCTTCATACTAGATATTTATAATAATGTACACCAGACACTGGGCTAGGAGCCGGAGACACAAATGTAAATAGAATACACAGTCCCCGCCATCGAGGAGCCCACAAATTGGATGATGTCTGAGCATAATGATACGTACCTGAGTGGATGTGCAACGCAGAGCCTCCTTAGTGAAAGCTGTAGTTGACTCTCCCTTGTTGAAACATCAATACATTGTTTTCATTTTTAAAGGTGAAACTGACATTTGAAAATGCATATTCTGTGAAAAAGGAAACAACTCAACCAAGACAGAAGAAGGCACAGTCAAACACAGGAGATTTAGTCAAACTTCTATGGGGAGAAGAGGGTGAAGATACCGAGCAGAATGTCCTAAACACTCCTCATGTTGTTATGTATCTCACGCTAGAGCTGGATTCAGAGACGTCAAAGGAGGAGGTGAGTGTCTTCCCAGGAGGGCAAAGGCAAAAAGTAGGGACCCCTTATAATCTCCCAAGTAAAGATTATAGTCTCCCACGTGAAGAGTAAGTACTTCTCTCAGTCATTCTGTGTTTTTATAGTTTTTGTACATTTCTTCTAATTGCAGTCTTCTAATTGACAGGCTCAGTGTGTCCATTTGTAGAGATTAGTGAAATACTTGAGTTTCTTCTGTCTTCTTTAAAAGTTTCTATTTGTACAGATTTTTCTGTGATTTTTAAATTTTATATATTTTTTACCTTTTTGGTTGCTTGTATCATTACTATTCTTGCTGTGTACTCTATTTCTCTTTTTTTTTTGGTGATTACTCTTAAAATAGTATCATGATATTTGTCTTAACAGATTGTAAAGTTAAATGCTATCTTAACCCTTTTTAAAATAATTCAAGGCCTTTAGGTCACCTAAACTGCCATCGTTCTCCTCTTCACTTACATGCTATTGTCATCAATATTTTAGTGCTATCATTTTTTTAATTCTACAAATTTGGCACAATTATGGTATTATTACTACTAATAATTATTATATTTCATACATTATAAAATGTATAAATTATATATTATAAAACGCATGTTTCATACATATGTGATACAGTTGAACCTTCTTAAATTTACATGTATGCTTACCATTTTCTTGACTCATTCTTTCTTACGTCTCAGACTTTCCTTACTTATTTTTCTTCCTAAAACATGTATTTTAGGCATTTCTTTTCAGTGAAAGCCTGTTGGTGATAACTTCTTCTTGTTGTTATTTATCTGATGATATGTTTTTCACTCCTTGAAAGGTACCTTTATGATCTCCATTGCATTAGTCAAAATAGACCAATCACTATAACAAACCCCTAATGTCTCAGTGGCTCGACATAATAGAAGTTTATTTCTCATTTCAATGTAAATGTTCCTGGTGTGATTCAGTGCATTGAGCCCTTCAGCTAGTGGTTCCATTATTCCCAAGAGCTTCAGAGTCCTCTGTGGCATTTTTTTGCCCCTAGTTGGCCAATGAGAGAAGAGCGAAAGCATGTTGAATCATGTGGCACTTTTCGGAAGCCTGGCTTAAAAGTACCGACATCTCTGCTACCCATGTTCCAGTGCCTAGAACTAGTTATATGGTGTTTCTTGATTCAAGGAAGTAAGAACTGTAGTCTTCCTATGTGGCCAGGAAGAAGATGAAGTACACGCATGGTATAGCTTATGCCAACTAGGTGGAAAGTTATGGTCTCTAATCTGTTTGAAGATAGTATTCTTTTGTCTTCTGACTTCCATAATTGCTGTTAAGAAGTCTACTGTCAGTCGTTCGTATGTAAGGAATCTTTTATTTAATTTGTTACGTTTCTTGCTTCTGCTCTGCCCAAACTGTTGTTTAACTTCTCCATTGTACTTTCTATTTAAGTAGTCGTAGTTTTATCTTTAAAAGTTCCTGAAAAGTTTTTAACTAATCTGCATTCCGATCTGCTAGGCTTTTCTTGGTAGTTTATTGTTGCTTGCTTGTCTTAGTGATTCTGTACTTTATTTCTCTAAGCATTTCATACAGAGCTCTTCTCTATTGTGTATCTGCCCATCCCACTATCTCTAAGTCCTGAGGGGACTCTGACCTATGGTGTCTTGCTTTCTTACGTCCCTGAGGATCACTGACTGAACTTAGTGCTTCATTTTGGGAGTCGGGTTCTAAAGTGGGAATACTATCCTCCAGAGAGAATTTGCTTCTTCTGACACTGACCTAGGGCACTTCAGCCTTATGCAGGGATCTGGGTTTAACACAATGGTCCTAGGCTTAGCTCACTTACCAAGCCATTAGCCCAATGGTCAGTGTCCTGATTGAACATAGGTGTATGTAGGCATCAGCCCTCAGCACAACCATGCCTCTGCTTTCTGTCCCCCACTCACCATGCCCAGCTGAGGCCCAGCTTGCTTTGCAGTGGTAGGGAACGGAGTTGGAAGAGTATGCAGAGGATGTCCTTGGAAACCTCTCTACTTCTTACATATCCAGCAGTTCAACCATGTATCCAGTTGTTTTACAGCACAAGGCTTTCTCAAATATCTAGTTCACCATAATGCTTCAAGCAAAAGTGAGCTCTAAAGAGGTTTTACCTAATTTACATGTCATTGCTTTTGAAATCCTTGCAGCCTATAGTCTCAGTGCCAAAGCTGTTTTATCCAAGGGGTGTATTTCCTTATGTCTCTTCATATATGAAAATTTAGTCAATAACTGAAATGGAAAAGAAAGGTTTTACTTATACGTATTTTTGTAATTTTCTATGTTCTGAAAACTACATACAGACCTAGAGTTAATAATTCTAATTTCTTGCATGTATTATTAGTCCTTTATATCTTTAAAACAAATGAGAACTTTTAATCATTTATTATATAAAACACACAATAAATTTCTAGGGTGGTAGCACCCTGAATCTTTCTAGATTGTCTTAGAGTAGGGTACTGCTTTGGCCTTTTGTCATCCTTGCCTTTCTTTCCATGGGAAAGTGTGGAGATGTTTCTCAAATGAACAGGTTTCTGTCTGTTGACAGCCCTGTATCAATACTGTAATCAAGGGAGGCTTTTTATTCTTAGTGAACAGAGTGGAAGCTGCTGCAAATGCATGCTGCTAATAAGTGCTTAAAAGTACAGCTCATTAAATTGGTTAGGTACTGTCCAGCTTGCCAGCTCTCTAATAGGGAGGCTTTCTGGGCTCAAAGGACCCTTTTTACTGGTTTGACTTTATTTTACACTAAAATGTCATAGGGTCGTTTTGTTTTCATGTGAATTGCATATTTAAGAAAAGCTTGTCTTCTTTAAGTTACAAGATTTGGAAACTTCATAAAACGAATCAAAGAGAATATGGTTATTTTTTCAAGGGATAGTTGTTATTTGGTGAAATACAATAAGTTTATTTACTAGCCAAGTTTTAAATGTATTAAGTCAGCAGAGCAGAAGATCTTGACTGATGTCTGACTTAATTTCTAAACTGTTTATACACTAGAAATATTACAAGAAAATTTGAGTTGTTAGGCAGCGTGTATTTGGCCAACATATTCCATACAATTTGCATATATTGAATGTGCTTAATAAGTATAAAAACCAGATGTGTCCAGTTTATCATTATTTATATTTGTCCTAATGAAAAAATTGCCAAGACATGGACACCATATCAGATAATTATTTCTTGTAAAGAGAGACCATAGCAAGGAATAGAACATGCTTAAGAGAGAGAACCAAGGAAAAGATCTGATGATATTTTAGGAGTTTGGGCTTTCAGTAGTGGTTACATTAATATTTATGGATATTGTCATTAAACACCATAAGTGGAAGCTACACTGAATTCTCCAAAATTTTATTTTGCCTGCTTATCATATGCTTTGTAAGAAAAATAGCATGTTCCTTTATGTAACAGTAAAAAAGTGAGGTACAGGATGATTCATCCATTTGTGTAAAAGTTCTAGCATGATGCACATACTGATTTTGAAATTTGTTATTTTATTTTGTAAAAACGATGTTTCATGGGCCCATGCTCTTCTTGAAAATAGAAAAATATTTAACATTTTGTGAATTATCTAGTAGAGCTAGTATTTTCCAAAATTTAAAATGTGTTCTCTTTTACAGTTTCAATTCAGATTAATTTGTGGTGGGCAAACACTTTCAAATTTAAGTCAGATAAGAATTTATAATATCATAATACTTCTTTCTTCCTGTCTGCACTACTTTAATGTAGTGTTCTATTCTCACTTTGGAAGTTTAATTTGAGACTTGTCTTGGATTCAAATATTTAACAATTTCACTAAAGATGATGAAGATTATCTTGTAAAAGTCAGTATAAAAGTAATTAAATTTAAAGACTCCTAAAAGTTACATGTGGTATCTGTGTATATATGTAAATACAGGGGACAAAAATATCTGTATAATGAATTATAATAAAATATTAGTATTAGAATTTATTGTAAAGGAGATTAAAGTTTAAAACGTTTGAAATTATTCCAACTAATTAGTGTCCTACTCAGTATATATTTTGGTATCATGACCAATTTTGACGGTCTGTAACTTATTTTCAAATGTAGTATTTTTAAATGCTAGGTAATGTGTTAAAATTCCAGATCTCCTTCTCTTCTTATGTTTGAATACAACTCCCACTGAAGCGGAAAGGATTCAATTTTTTTTCTTTTATTACTACAAAGTCTAGAACTTCCTGTGATAAACAGTGGTTGGAAAATTTGGGGAGTATGATCATTTCTATTTGTTTTCATTTAACAGCAGGAAATTCTTTATCATTATCCAGTATCCGATGCATCTCAGAAACTTAAAAGTGTGAGAGGGATATTTCTCACCCTCTGTGACATGTTGGAAAATGTAACTGGGACACAAGTTACTAGGTAATAATTGATTTTTCCTTATCTTTAATTCTGTTTTCTTCCAAGTTCTTCACCTTGGTTCTGACAAAATGCTCATGCAAATATCTAGTATACAAATATGTTTGTATCTATAATGCAGATATGTACATACATAGCAGATAGATATCTGCAGATACTCTGTTTCTCACCTAAGTTATTTCTACCAGTTATATTTAAGGTGTAGGTTCTCAATACAGCTATAGATCTCAGTGTCTTAGCACACTTTAAATCACAAAGTTGGACTAATGACCTGTACTTTAGAATTTATTCACGAAATTCTAGTATGATGAGTCTTGGCTTTTTCATGCTTGTATCTTGATTATTAACTTGGTAAGCAATACCTTTGTTGTTGATAAGAATGACTGAACACTTGTTTCTGTTCTTACAACAATGATAGAAAAATACAGAATACGCTTTGGGTGGAGTATTCAGAATGCAGTATAGTATAGTAATAGATAAGCAAGACTGGTGTCATATAATGTTTTAAAAAATAAAATACATCATACAGTGAGTTATACAGCAAAATATCCCATTCGACATCAACTTACCCAGCCCTGACTTTGAAAAGCCATAGTTAACTTATGGGAAGAGGGGGCTCAAAGCTTTTAAGTTTTATTTTTGAGTTGTTTTTTTTTCATAAAAAAAATTTATAAATTTTTTTTCATAAAATAAATTTATGGATTATAAACCATTTTCTTCCTTAATGTATCAACAATTTTTGACTTTACAGAAAAGTTTATCTCAAATTTTAAGAGCCCCCCCAAATATTGATAAAATGTCAAGTTGTATTATATAGGCTTTAACTTTTCTTTTCTGGTAAAATGACACCGCTATGGTTTTAACATAAGTAGGATCTGCAAAACAACAGGAAGAAAAAATTTCCTTGTTTTTCTAAATAAAAGTCATGTTTAATTCTGGGACTTAGTGCATATAGAAAATATCAGTCCATTTTCAGGACACTAGTAACTGAGGCTCCATTTAGTGTATACATTGGCATTCATAAAAGCATGCTGCAAGCTTCCCTTTATTTTTTTGAACAGCCTTACTGTGTACGATATACTTCATATATCGTAGAATTTAGTGGTTTTTGTATATTTGCAGATATGTGCAACCATCACCGGAGTCAATTTTAGAACATTTTGATCATCTCAAAAAGAAACCACGCACCCTTTAGCAATCAGCCCACCTACCCCACCCCAAACTCTAGACAACCACTAATCCACTTTCTGTCTATGCAGATTTTCCTATTTTGGATATTTCATATCAATGGAATTGTAATATGTGGTTATTTATGACTGATTTTCTCACTTAACATAATGTTTTCAAGGTGCAGGGCTCCTTTCTAATCTTATTAGAGAGAAAATTTAATTTCTCCATTTGGGTTTGCTTTTAAATATAGGTAGAAAACCTTTTCTGTGAAACAAATATGAAAATAATTATTATTATGAGGGATTCTTTAGCAACATGTATGTCTTTCGTTGCATACACTGTTTTAAAACTACAGTGATATTGATGTCTGACTATAAAAGAGTTTAATATCTGTCTAAAAGGATATGCATTTTTAAACTTTTTAAGACAAAAGTAGTATCCTTTCTGGAAAAAAAATTCTATTTAGAAATTCTTATTTAAAATCCCACACACTCACCTACTCAGTATAGAAGGTATACTATATCCTAGGGACTCAACAGATAAAGACCGGTGTATGAATTTTTATTTAAAGAAAGGAAACCTAAACATATATGTATATATTTTTCTTCTTCCATCCACCTACCCACACTACAAGAAGGAATCATTATATTCTGTTTCCATAGTTCGTGATTCTATCTCCTTTTAGAACACATTTGTGTTCCAACTTCATTGAAATATAATTGAATTATAATAAACTGCACATATGTAAAATATACTATTTTATCAGTTTTGATGTAGGTATAGATGCTGAAACCATCACCATCGTGATATTTCCATCACTCCAAAAGTTTCCTTGAGAACACATTTAAATCCGATTTATATTTTGGTTACTTATTTATGCATCTGTGTCCCATGTTGAATTATCATCTTGTGAGCTGGGACCATGTTTTCCTATTTTTGTAATCTCTTTTAGTAAATTATGTTCATAAGTAGGCAATTAGAAAAGATTTGTTAAATTAACACACTGTGATTTTTTTGGAAAAAAAAATTGTACATAGTCAATGTTAGCAAAAGAATTTCTTTCTTTTTTCTTTTTTCTTTTTTTGCTGCAATGGATCTACTTTTGTTTGACTTAGAGGTTTTTTGTTAAATATTTCAGAACACGTTTTTGTTGTCATACAATTCCTTGTCTTCTGTGTGGCAGTTAGGTATATGCCAAGAAATTTGCTTATTAAGCATGTAATTCTTAAATCATACCATATGTAATCTTTTATGAATGACTGTTTATAATTTTATGGCATTTAAAGATATTCTAACTTTATTTTTTTCTTAGCTCATCCCTTCTTTTAAATGGAAAAAAAATTCATGTGGCTTACTGGAAAGAATCTGACAAGTTGTTGTTAATTGGCCTGCCTGCTGAAGAGTAAGTTGAGATTTTTGTTTACCTTAAAATTATCTCTCAAATACTGTTAACAAAGTCTGTTTTGTTAAAATTATGACATTTTCATCAAAGGCAAATTCCATACATAGTTTTATAATTTAAAGTTCCGTTGCACCTGTGTGTTGCACTAGTATGAACGCACTACGTATGTTCATTCGTTATGAATAGTGCAGAGAGGGGCCTGGAAGGCCCAGCTGGGCTAATCAGTAAAAGGTGGGGGCTGCCAGTCACTTTCCTCTGAGATGTGGCTAATACCAAGGTGACAGAGATGAGCTTGTCCTCTGCTCAAACTTTTGCGTGCTGGCAGTTTTTTACTGTTGGAAATTTGGGGAAATTATGGTTCAGCAGAAAGGTGCTTTGCTCTCATGTTGAGTACCTTTGACAAAATAATGAATATTTAACTCTAAAGTGACTTCTCTAATAGTATGTCTTTTATTATCATGGTTTCCTTCTGATATATTTTTAAAGATATCGTATTTTAATAGTTGGAGGTCAGAGCAGGGTTGACATTGATAATTGAGCTGACCATGAACCCAAGGGCTGCATTAGGTACTTTACATTTGTTAATCTCATTTAATCTGCAAAATCAGCTCAAAATGGATTTCACAATTACTGGCCCCATTTTATAAATGAGGAAAGTAAAACGAAGAGAAGGTTATATAACTTGCCGATTACATAAAAATCAGCAAGAGGCAGAACTGGAAATTGAAGGAGAGTCTGTCTGAATTCTTTGCTTCCCTAATGTTGTAGGATATGTAAAGCTGGCGGCAGGGATAGGAATCTGAACAGCCCCAAGGAGATAGATTTAACTACTGACAGACTAGTCTATGTCCCTGTTCAATGACTTTTCAAACTTGTAATTTAGACTCTTGACTACTTTAAAAAGTAATTTAGTTTTCCCTTCTGGTCCATTGAACCATCATACATTGTCTACCAAATAGTTATCAAACATTAAGTACTGTAGTATGTGACTGACACAACTTTAGAAAATACCAGTTAGGACAAATTTTCTTTTAGTGTTGCTTTAAGCTTTCCAAGAAGAAGGCTGACCCAAAAAATTCATTACCCAGCCAACCTGAACACGAATGTGACTGTTTTCTGTTACTAATGACTTTGTTAACTAGATTGCTTTCAGTATATAACAGCATATTAATTTTGTATGCCTGCTTAACAAAATGGCTTACACACACGGCCATTGTCAGGAGGCATCAGTTCCTTGCCACATGGACCTCTCCGTAGAGTTGCTGGAGTATCCTTACAACATGTCAACAGGTTTACCCCAAAGCAAAATCCAAAACAAAGAAAGAGGGAAGCTGCAAGACCTTTTATGACTTAGCCTTAGAACAGATGCACTGTCATTTCCCCCAAGTACTATTTGTTACAGTGAGTTGCCAAGTTAACCCCACTCAAGCGCAGGGCATTAAGCTCCACTTCTTGAGAACAAGAGCATCGTACTATTTGTGGACATGTTTTAATACCACAAACAGGAACCCCAAAGAAGGCTACAGTGAAAAATGTCAAAATGATTATGTTTTGAAGGTGACTTTACTATTCAACAGAGACATCCATCATAAACATGGGATTCAAAATTTTTAACATAGCGGGATGTTATGTAGACTAGATGATGGCTCTCTTAAACCAGCTAATGTGTGTTTTTCTGTCTGAAAAGGAACTACAGTTGTCCCTTGCTCTCCACGGGGGACTGGTTCCAGAACCCCTCATGGATACTAAAAGCAGCGGCTGGTCAAGTACCTTATGTAGGATAGCATGGGACAAAGTATGAATCCTGCTAGGAGCCTGCCCTACACCAATGGGTTGGATTATGAAAAGCTAGGTTGTTTTGCAAGTGTACAACATCCACAATAAGATACTTTTGGCAGGGTAAAGCATTTGTCTTTTGACTTTTGTTGTAGCCCAAAAGGCAAAAGAAACAGAAAATACAGTAGCAAGATAAAAGTAAAACACTTAGTGAGGGGATAAGAAGGCCCAGGTAAGGAACTGAGCGGAGGCTATAAAGCTACTCTGCTTCTTTTAGATATGTATAATTTGATTGTGTCATAAATAAACAAATGTATTTTTGCCTTTCTTAGAGTGCCTCTTCCTCAGTTAAGGAATATGATAGAAGATGTTGCCCAGACCTTAAAATTTATGTATGGTTCTTTAGATAGGTAAGTACTTCTTTGAACTGAATCTCAAGTTTCAAGTGTATGATTCTAAATCACCTTTTGCACTTAATACTATTCCTTGGTTGGCAAATTAATTTTTTTTCCTTCTTATTTCTCATCCTTGATGACTGCTTTTATTTTACAGCTATAGGCAGCTTTTCATTTGAGCCTTTTTTTTTTTTTTTTTTTTGGTCTCATATGTTACTTTAGTGAAATAGTGATGTAGGGGAAAATGTAACAGCGCTTTTTTATAACATACAGAAAAGACAGAAGATTTTTATTTTTGTGTGTGTTTCTCTGATTATAAGACGATTGTCAAATTCACTATCCTAAAATGTGATACTTTCTTCTTAAAAATTTTTAGTAAGTAAAAAAGTATGCACTCTTAAATAAATAAAAGATACAGTAGAAAAGATATTGACTATTTAGTTTTATGTGTATCCTGCCATGTATTTTCTACATAATATGAATATGCATACTCTTTTTTTACACATGTGGATTTATATTATACATATTTTTCTGCTTCTTGCTTTTTTAATTTTACAATATAATGTGACCTGAAGGAGAAAATTTGAGGTAACTGTTCCACATTTGAACACGTAAAATTATGGGTGGAAAATAGATTTTTCTCTTTGTGGGATTTTTGTGGGATTTCTGAAGTCCCAGTACTTCAGAGAGCTAAAATAATGCCTTTGTTTTCAAAGCCTTAAATGTATATCAATATATAAACCCAAAGATAGTTTATATGTTTTTCCAAGCCATAGTGATATTGGCTCTCTATTTCTCTGTGTGGATCTTTATTGTCGCCTTTCTCAAAGCAGCCTGAAGGAATTTTCTGTGACTGTGCCATGTGGGAAAATTGTCTAGTATGCAGTATTCTCCTCCAAGAGCTGCTAAGGAGACACATTCCTCTCAAACCCCATTAATTACTTATTAGCATTTTCCAAATGTGCGAACTACAAAAGGCTGGGCAGCCACAAATAGTGCTTTTACCTTTTGCTAATGACTAAATGTTTAACTGATGAAGAGTTAAGGATGTGGTTATAAACTTTACCTTAAATTTATACTAGATGAGCATACCTTGCTAATAATATGTTTTGCTGTAATTGAAGGTTGCTGTTTTCATAAAAACCAGAGATAATCAAAGAATAAATTCCTGCAATGAATTCTATACATCAAGACAGTAAATTGGAGTTGTTCAGCCAAATCCAATGGAGGAGGTTGGGGGCAGGGGGATTCTTAATTTCTCTGAATTTCATTTTGAAATTTAGGTTCCATTGATTTAGAAGTATCTCCAACTTGGCAGCAATTTACCTAGTTTCTGCTTGTTCAAGTGAGAATTTGAAAGACAAACTAAGCAATAAATTTAAAAATCCATTGAGTTCTTAAAACCAAGAAGCAGTATGGATCTAAGATGTTGTTAATAGTCAGTTTGCAATAATTTCTTAATAATTTTCTTCTGATTATGGAAGATAGAAAGGCCCAGTGAGCCACAGAAAACTGATTATAAATTAACAAAGTGTAGTGTTGTGATCAAATTAAAGCTGTAACAATTTCCTTCATTCCCCGCCAATCCGCCAGCAAGTCCTAATCACAAATCCATCCATTTCCTTCCACCTCCACTATGACCCTGTCTAGCCACCATCTCTCACTACTACAGTAACCTCCTCACTGGTTTCCTTGCCTTCATTCTTGCCACTTTAATTTCCGAATGCAGTTAGAATGATCTTTCTACATTGTCTGGCTCTTATCTACCTTTCTGATTTCAGATCTCAAACCAAATGGACCCCTCTGCACTGTTCTGTGGGCACCTGGCCCAGCTGTTCCTCCCTACAGCTTTTGTACTCTTTCCTGTCATTGGACCTTGTTGCTGTTGGGATCTCAGCTTAAATGCTCAAAGACTCTTCCCCAACCATTTGAACTAAAATAGTCAACCAGTCACCTCACCCATTCACATGGTCTTGTTTTCTGCGTAATCCTTGGTACAAGATCATGTGTTTACTGTTTGTTCATGTGTTGTCTTTCTCCACTAGGATGTAAGCTCCACAGGAGCAGAGAGTTGTCTTTTGTCTTGGTATTTTTACTGCTGTACCTCCAGCAATGAGAGTAGTGCCTGGAGCATAGTAGGCACTCAAGTAATTTGTTGAATAAATTAACAAATATTATTCTGACATTAGTGGTACATATACCGGTTATTGTGTTACCCAGTGAGCTATTCCAATGAAGGGTTGCAGGCAATGCTGTATTACTTTTACATGGCTAAAACCAAGTGTTTAGTTTTTCTGTTTTGTTTTTTTGATTTTTGAGTTTTTCAATAGTTATGACTTGTTGTTAGTGAAGAGGGGAGGAAATAACTTGGGCTAATTTACGTGCTTACTGTCTACCAGTATAAGTACTTGTATAATATTAGGTTGGTGCAAAAGTAATTGCGGTTTAAATGGTTAAAAACAATTGCAAAAACCGCAATTACTTTTGCACCAACCTAATATATTACATAGTATACTGTAGAGAAGGTATTGCCTATTTAGTTTCATGTGTATCCTGCTATATATTTTCTATATAATATGAATATGCATACTCTTTTTTTTACACACTTGCATGTGAGTTAAATTATCCCCATTTTTATAGAGTTGGAAACAAAAGTTCAAAGGAAAGATAAATGATTTTCCTAAGGTATCTATCTGCCTAGTAAGAGCAGTGATAAGACTCAAAGCCAGATCTGTTCTATTACAAAGTTCAAAAATCTCTTTGTTATCGCATATTGCCTGAAAGATACTGGGAGTTGTAAATGGTTGAATGCTACTCAGAGGTAAAAGCAACTTACATTTTTTACAGAAAGGGTACTTCAGCCCATTCTGTTGTACATACACCACTCGTATTAGCCCCATGGTTCTTCCATAGCACCATGTGCTGAATGCATTTGACAGTAGGTTTTAGGGTAAAAAATATGGACAGGGTGAGTTTCTTAACATGCTCCATCAGTAACATTATAGCAGTGATTCTTACGAAGGGAGAGGAGTAAGGAAGAGAGCTTACGTAGTTAGGAGAGATCAGTCCCCTTAGGAACATCCAAAAGATGGCCACCATTTCCACATGTTTTAACTTACAGCTCTTGGTTCTTTCAGTGCCTTTTGCCAGGTTGAGAATGTTTCTTGTTTGGATCCCTTTTTCGACTTGTTCTTTCAAAGAGCACTGCAGCCTGCCAGACTGCATCCCAGCGCCAGTCCCAGCACGCAGCAGTATGAGGCCTCCAGCGCCGTGCTTCTGGACAACCTCCCTGGCGCACGGTGGCTCCCCCTGCCACAGGAGATCAAGGTGAGATCAGCACCAGTCGCTTTGTAATGCTTTGTCTTCTCTTTCTTTTTGTTCCTGTTAGGCTTTTTGTTATTTTCAGGATTGTGAGTAAGAGTCCAAGAGACAATTAGTTGATGAAGTAGGAGGTCCAGTGCAGTGAATTTACAAAGTTTTCTTTCTGAATAGAAATTAGCTCCCTCATCTTACACTAACATTTAAGCTTCATCCAAACTTGGAGTACTTTTAGCCATCGTAATTATATGGTGTATCTTACTTTTGAATTTTGTGACATTGATTTCTTGATGTCATGTCAGAACCCTAACCCTTGTGTTAGCGTTATCTCTCTGTATAGATTAAAAGTGGATGTAATGATTGGCCAACCAACAACATTCTTAGATAAAGTACAGATCTCCACTAATTATAGCAAAATCTTTCTGTACATGAACATTTGTAATTAGCTTACCAAGAGTAAGGCTTTATGATGGTTGAGTATTATCAATGTAATTATGGTCTTACCTGTAGACCCAGAATAACTTTTCTGTTGAAGGGCTGAAAAGATCATTTCGGACATTTTCATCACCAACGATCTATTCAGCCATAGCATTCGGATTAGTATTAAAGAGGCACTAGGCCACAGCCAGTTCCCTACCCATGAAGAAATCCAGGCTATACTGTAGTAAAAACCCAATTTAGGGTTCTATTCTTCATTAAACTCTTTAATGTCTGACCAAATAAAGGCCGATTTGACAGTTTAATAATGATTTAAACTCCTTTATCAGTTGCTTTGCTCAGTTTTGTCATCTGTACAATGGGGACAGTAATAGTACCCACTTCATGGAGGAGTTAATGAGTTGTTCCAGGGAAAGTGCTTACCATGTCTCACCGAAAATAAGACCTAGCCGGACAATCAGCTCTAATGCATTTTTAAGAGCAAAAATTAATATAAGCCTGGTCTTATAGTATATTATATAAGACCCGGTCTCATTTTACTATAAGACCGGGTCTTTTGCTCCACAAGACGCATTATAGCTGATTGTCCCCCTAGGTCTTATTTTCGTGGAAACACAGCAGTATTGAGCCTGGCACATTGTGGTCAGAGTTGTAGTGGTGAGAGTTTTATTATATAGCTTTTATTTAGAAGGAGTTGAGAGATTAGAACTTGTTTAGAGGAACCTTTATCTTCTGGTATTTTTATTTTGTCAACTGCCCGCAGCTGCAACTTTTGGTATCTCAGTGATTGCCATTTTCCTAAATCATGTAATAACTAAAAAGTATGAGGTATATAATCCTATCCCTATCAGTGTTTGCCTAAGAAATCATGTGTTCACTACAGATAGAAAGTAAATAGATAACTTAACCTTTAAGATAGAAAGACCCTGGCTCCAAAGTCTGCCTCATGCCCACTTAGCAGTCTTTTTTCTTCTGAAAGACACATGGTCGATTTCATGAGTCAGAAGGTGCCGTCTCCTGAGGCCTGCTAGTCTGGTCTTGCAGTGCCAAGGTTCTTTCCCTGTCTCAGAACCTCCTCATTAAAGAAATCTCTTCCCTCAAAATGTGCAGTCTTTCTGTGAGAGTGAAGGTACTTCATGTTTTCAAGGGCAATGTCTTTAGACTTTGGATATATTAAGATTAAATATTACGTTCCCCCTAAGAAGTTTAAGATGTTTTAAAATATAGCCAATTTTGGTCTTATAAATCCCATGTGAAGGCTACCTCCTGTATTCAGATCTCTTTTTCATTAGCATTTCTTAATTTAGCATACATTTGATTAAAAGGACTGTATGCTTTTATCTCAATCTAAAAGAATATCAAACTGAGAAGTCACTCTGTGAATTGTGTAGTTTTTAATTTGTTGCCTCAAATCATACCAGTTGCTTATTTTACCAAAGCTTTAGTAGCTTTTACCCTTGTTAAGTCTAACTTTACTGTATGGAGATAAGTCTCCATTGTACGGGGGACTCAGACTTGTGCTATGCTGTGGGGAATCCAGAAAAGTCTTCTGGATGCTCACAGTTCAGCTACATAGGTGAAATTAATACTTGGGAAACAATGAGGACATAGCTTAGATGGTTTCTATATTTTATAGCCTGGTTAAGAAAATGAAGAACAATATTTTTGGAAAAAGAGCTAGATACCTCAATAAAGTGATCTAAAGGTCTCTGATGAATGTAAAGTTTGAAAAACAAATAACCCTTGAAGTTTTTGGGTTTTTTTACCAACAGACTCAAAGAACTTACGTTACACACTTTCCTTTCCTCTTTGAAATTGCTTATTGTGTTAAAAATAGTAGGGTTTGTTGACCATGTATATATTTCCTAAAGAAAAATATTAAGGAATTTTATGTCTTAAGAAATCTAGTTAAAAACATCTCTGTGTTATTTGTGCCTGATAAATTTTAGGTGGAAATGAATATTTTTAACTTGGAAAAAACTTAATTTGTTCTGAGTTTAGTATATGAGGAGGTTTTACTTCATTTTTCCCCCCAGGTGTTTGAGAATTTCCTTGTTTTGGTTGGTTGTCAGATGTTCTCTTTTTAAAAATATCATTTTTCCTAAGGTACACAGGGATAATTAAGAGAAAATATCTCTTAAGGAATATAAAGAAACAATTACAGCAACCTTATACATTAGCCTAAGAGTTCTGTAGCAGGAATAGCAATTCAACAGTAATGTTTTTGAAATCAAAAATCACAAGCTGGTAATTTTCTTTTTGTTGTGTAGTTTTTCATAAGAGAAACTATAGCCGCAAAAAGGAGAACATGAAGTGTTTGCTAGATGCAGGAAAATGTAGGCCACAAATGAGTAATAAGTAATACTGTGTGAAAAGCACTGAAAGGCATGACTAATGTTTCCAAAGGTTTTGTCATCTCAGTAAGACATAGTCTGTGAAACAGTCCTGCAGAGAGTGCCTTGGACTTAAAAAGAAAAGATTCTTTTTCAGAAATAGCATATATGCTACGGACTTTAATTGTCAATAGTTTTCAATTTAATGTATATGTATTACAGCTTAAATTTATTGTTTTTAAATTATAAATGCTTTAGGGAGGTAAAAAAAATGCATGAAGGAGTTTAGGGAATTTCCATAGAAACAAAAGCTAAATCCTAAGTAAAAGATTTTTCTAATAACTCTGTAGGGTAGTTAAACTGTGCCAGGTTCCAGGGGGAACACTTGCCTTCATGTTTTAATCCATGAAT
Source organism: Rhinolophus hipposideros (assembly GCF_964194185.1). Taxonomy (NCBI): domain Eukaryota; kingdom Metazoa; phylum Chordata; class Mammalia; order Chiroptera; family Rhinolophidae; genus Rhinolophus; species Rhinolophus hipposideros. The sequence continues at coordinate 8,541,369 of NC_138062.1, forward strand.
AAAGATTAACAGTCCTTTTATACAAAACATAGAAGAGAGACAGGGAAGAATGTTGATATTTTCCAAGAATCCATCTGTTGAGAAATATACAGGAAATGGAAAAACAAAAACAACTCAAAATACATTTGGCTACATTAAGACTGATTTTTTTCCCTCTAAGAATTTTAATAAGCTAAAAAAAAAAATTGTAACTTAAAACTAAAAGCAATTTCTTAATCCCATTAATTATTTTGCATCGAATAAACAGGGAAGCCCATTTCGCAGTAACTGAGATTTAATTGAAAAATGCCAATATGTTAAATAAATGAATTTTTTTGCCATTGCAAAGCTTTATAACAAGATGTTCCATTTTGGGACATTTCTTAAATAGCATAAAAGAAAAAGATACTTTTTCAATTCTTCCAGTAATTTTGAAGCACTTTTATATGGCCATTATTAAAAAGTAATAAGAGTTAAATGTTTATATTACTCTTTTTTCCTCCACATAGATGGAATTAGACACGGCATTGAGTGACTTGGAAGCTGCAGATTTTGCAGAACTGGTAAGAAAAGCAGTGAATTTTAGGAAAGAATAAATACTGATTTTTCATTTGGTAAATCAGTCAATGTTATAAATATTTTCCAAGTGGTAAGTCTTGAAATATGAGGTCTGACAATTAAGTTCACAAATTCATCTTAGAAAAAATGCTACATACCCCAGTGCTGAATATCACTACAGTCACCTCCAAAGTACTCCCCTTGGGAAGTTATGCACCGATGCCAGCGCCTAGTCCACCCTTCAAAGCAACTTTGGAACTCTTTTTCTGGAATGGCCATCAGAGCTGTCATCATATTACACTTGATGTCCTGAATGTCATCAAAATGTCTGCCTTTCAATATTTCCTTTATCTTCGGGAAAAGAAAGAAGTCATTGGGGGCCAGATCAGTTGAGTAGAGAGGCTGTTCCAATGCAGTTATTTGTTTACTGGCTAAAAACTCCCTCACAGGCAGTGCCCTGTGAGCGAAAAGTTCAGGTCGTCTAACTTTTTCATGCAGCCTTTTATAAACACTTCCAAATAGTAAACTTGGTTAACTCTTTGTCCAGTTGGTACAAATTCATAATGAATAATCCCTGTGATATCAAAAAAGGTTAGCAAACACCATTGTAACAAGTTCGCAAACTTAATTGTCCGACCTCATACACATCTATCATTTTAGCAAAACTAGATCATAGTGATATTTTCTTCTGTAGCTGCATTCTTTGCTGAACGATGTATCGTAAAACCTGTAGTGCCTGCTCATATAGATCAACCATATTTTTTTAAAACAGGTGTGATATTTTCTTATGAACGTACCTAATTTCATTATTCACTCTCCATCACTGAACTTCGCTTTATCTCCCATTTTTGCATATTACAAATAATTCTATTAACTTTTATACAAAACTCTTGATTCTCTTGTTTGAGTATTTCTGTAGATTGCCAGAGGTGGATTTACTCAAAGAATATGTGTATTTAAATTTTTTATATATATACTACTCAGTAGTCATCAAATAGCTTGTAGCAATTTGGACTTTCAAAAATAGTATATTTTGACATACTAGTTGATATTTTAGATGATGTATAGTGTAGAAGCTTTTTGTCTTGATAGGTGTGTCTAATCCCTCTTGGTGTAACAAATCTTATATTTATTCTCAGATGTCTCTAATCAACAGTTTCTTATAAGAATCAAAATTGCAATTGTTCCAGTCAAAATAAATATATATGCACATTATCTTTCACCCTAATATCCTAGTGTAGTGATTTCTCAAAAAGACACTATGAAAAGTTTACTTACTGGAGAATATAATTGCCATTTTAACTGTTGTAGCTTAACTAGGATTTTTAAATCCGCTGTGGTTTTTTTCCTCCAGTCTGAGGATTACCATGACATGAGGCGGCTGTATACGATTTTAGGGTCATCTCTATTTTACAAGGTAAGCTGAAGCTTGAAGCTTTTATAAATGTCCAACTGCTATATGAACAGACATCAAGTAAATTTCCTCCAACTTTTACAAAAAATGAAAAGTACATATGTCTCTTTTCCTCTGAATGTAGGTACCCTAAAATTAAGATCTTAAAATAAGACTTGTACCTGCATATTTACAAATACAATAAATATTTCTGGCTTCACTACCTTCTGAAGCATTTACAAATGCATTAAGGAGAAACTGTACTCAAGGAACCAAGTGTGTGCGAGAGGAGAGCAGTACTTTCTCGGTTTCCTTTTGTAGCAGTGTGTTTGTTTCTTATCTTCAGAAATAACCATGCCTCCGTGAATCAGACAATAGACAATGGTACACAGTGAAAAGTCTCTCCCCACCTCAACTCCTGATTCTCCACTTTCCATCCTCAGAATTCAGTACTTTTTCTAATTATGTCAAACACTCAGTCTTACACTTCTCAGAGGTGCTCTTACTTTGTGCTAAAGTGTACCTGTTGTAGACTTAAGTTATCATAAATATTTGTTGACCTCAGGATGCGGGTGGGACACTTATTTTTACTACTTATTTTTACTATTTATTATCATTATTACTATATTATTATTTTTACTAATTTATTCCATTTGAAACTGTTATATTTTAAACCAACTGAAGAAGTACCTATAAAACTCTTAGAAATATGTTGTAGGATGATTGCTTGATATCGCTAGTTGACTTTTCTTTGTGTTTAAATCCAAGGGTTATTTGATATGCAGCCATTTGCCCAAGGATGATCTCATTGATATTGTTGTCTACTGTCGCCACTATTGCCTACTGCCTTTAGCAGCAAAACAAAGAATTGGTCAGCTGGTCATATGGAGAGAAGTGTTTCCTCAACACCACCTCCAGCCTTCTGCAGACTCAAACACTGAAGTCTTTCAGGAACCTGAAGGGAGATATTTTTTGCTAATTGTTGGCTTGGTAAGTTTACCTTGCCTTCTTTCTTGTTTTTTTTCTTTCTTTTTTCTTTTTTCTCTCTTTTATCATTTACTATCTAAATAAATATACAAATAGGATAATTTTAAATTATGAGCAAGTCAAATATCAGTATTCAAAAAAATGTTCGATGCCCCTTATTCCTTTTCTTTTGCATTCATTTAATACTCATGGAGAAATATTAATGAAATCTTATCCCAGGATAAGATTTTAGCAGGTTCTTAAGAGCTTTTGTTCTGTTATATAGCGATTTTATCCTCTGGTTTGTTTTGGGAAATAGAGGTAAACATGAATAGATTATAGAATCAGAATAAATATGTAACTGTAGGTGAAATCCAGTAATTGAGGCTCTTTGAAAGCTACCTTAGGGAATTCTGTGTGCCAAAAGTAGTGACCGATGGTATAACAGGATACAGCAATAAGAGATTTGTTTTCAAGGGGGATCAAGGATCATTGAAATAACTAAGCAGGAAGGGTGGGGGAAGAGTTTTTAATAATCATCACATGGTTATGCCATATGCCCATATATCTTTAGTATTCCTAACTTTATATATGCATGTAGCTGAATCTCTATTAATTACTTTTTTCTTATAGAGGCATTATATGTTATGTGTGCTGTTGGAAGCTGGAGGCTGTGCGTCCAAAGCTATTGGCAGTCCTGGACCAGACTGCATATATGTGGACCAGGTGAAAACAACTCTTCAGCAGCTGGAAGGAGTCGATTCCCGCATAAATGAACGACTGGCATCTTCTCCAAGTCCCTGCTTGTCTTGTGCTGATTGGTTCCTTGCTGGATCACATGAAAAATTAGAAGGTTTGACAACCTCACCTATCCTTAGTAGGCTACAAGGTGTTTCCAAAGTAGCAGCCTCTCCCACATGCCGAAGAACTCTTTTTGGTGACTATTCTGTAAAAACACGTAAGCCCAGTCCTTCCCGAAGCAGTGGAGGATCTGACAATGGTTGCGAAGGTGGAGAAGGTGTTGGCTCAAGCCCCCATGCTACACCGGATGCAATACGGAAGCAAAGAGAATCTCAGGGCTCTGATGGTTCAGAAGAAAGTGGGGCCTTGTCGAAGGTGTGTGTTCATTCAGGTGTACATTCTGGGAGCTAAGCTGTCTTTCCAGTCCTTATTTTATTATTGCAAGAGAATTTTTAATGGCAGATCAATCGTCATTTGAACCTGTGGTTGTTTTAGTCACTGTTGGCAAACCAATGATTTAGAACTAAAAAGAGGAAGGAGTATCAAGTGATAAAACAGTAGCCCCTTAACATTCCAGGATATCTGACAACACTTACAAGTAGGGCAACTCTGGGTCTCGCTTTCTCCATTCATCTCCTTCTTCCCGATTCACAGTGCTAACAGGGAACAGCTCAGTTGGGGAGCATTTGGAGGGCTGATCTGACTAGTCAAAAAAATGTTCATCAGAAACAGAAAGTGAATCAGGAACTTAAAGTGTATGTGTGTATTTGTGTGTTTGTGTGTGTGTTTCTATTTTTTTATAGATTTTTTTTTTTTTTTTAATCTGTACCTGTGAAAGTCTGGTCTCCATACTCAGGAATTCAAAATGTGACTATTAAGCAAAGAGAATGTTCACTTTCAGATTGCTTATTTATCATTTTCTTTGTTTTTTCTATGAAACACCATAATCTATACAAATGATTATCAAAGTAATCACCCTGAGAAGCTTTCTACTTATTCTAGTGATGCGGCTCTTTTGAAACATTTTTGAAAGTTGTCATTTGGGTGGAGGGAGGTGATGTCAAAGTATGGAGAAGGAGGAGTCTGAGAAAGGACAGGAATAAAACATGAGATTCTGAATGTCATGGCTCAAATAACCATAGATTTGATCTCCTAATTCCAAACAATAGAGCACTCTTGGAGCCCTAGTGGATGTTTATTTAGGAAGTGCTCACATTGGTACTGTACTCACTATCCCAGTTGGTGAAATTGGTAGGAAATATAGCTTAGGAAGATTTGGATAGAATTAAGGAGCCATGAATAGCTCCTAAGAGAAACTGAATTAATCTCTAAGATTTAGCCATTCAGTTGTTGAGTGAACACCTACTATGTGCCCGGGGCCATGCTACACAAACAAGATACAAAGATGAGTAGGATATAGCCCCTGCCTTTGAGTGCAGTCTAGACTGGGAGACAAGTACACATACATATAAATTGTGACAATTTGGCTCTGGTTGGAGGTTTTCAGGGAGAACTATCATGTCCTCCTATGACATGGTCCTAGGGTCTCTGTTAGCCCAAGATAAGCCAAGAGGCACAAGTTAGCATTGAAAATATTCAAAGGTAACATTGGAAAATAGTAAGCAGTTCTCTTAGAAGGATATTTAGCTTTTATATTATGTCTGCTGTTTGATTCCATTCTTAGATATAAACTGATCTACTTAACTATATTTTTCAGGTCACTAAAAAGAAGTCAACTCTTCCAAATCCATTTCAGTTGGGGAATGTGAAAAAGGACCTTTCAGAAAAAGAACTGGAAATATGTAATACAATGAAGTAAGAAACTTCCTTATAATATTCTTTTTCACTTAACTCTTTGAAGAAATTTTATAATGAGAAAGTATAAGTCCATAACATATAGAGATTTTATTCAACAATTGTAATTATGATATATCATTAATATTAAAGATAACATCTATTTCTCTAATGCTGTTCATTATGCGTATAGGAAAGATACTCCTATTATAAGAGATAAAACACATATAAAGTAATATTTCAAAATGTGAGAGCCCTTCTTTCTCTCCTCCACACCCTTCTGTGTGTCTAACTTTTAAACTAGAGTTGACTATTTCTAGACTCTGGCGGGTGCTTGTGGTGTGCTGCCCAGATACTCCTGAGCCCAGTGCTCCTTTGAGCCAGTATCAGCCTAAGAGCTGAAGCATGCCTTTTCCTTGCCTCTGTGCTTACGGCTGGAAAAATAAATCAACTGAAGGAATTTTTTCGTACAGACATTAGAATTAGAATGGGGCAGCCTGAGTATCTGAGATGCAAATGGAGAATTGCTTTCCATATATTTAAAGATTGCCAATAAGTAGTGAGCAGTGAGAGGGGAAAAAAAGCAAGGTACAGTGGAGCAAGCTTCAGAGCCAGATGAGCTCTGCACTTAGCTGCGCAGCGCCGAGCAAGTTAATCCCAGTCCACTGAACACTGGGACAGTATGCAGGGTCAGGATAGCACATAGAGGCATTCAGTATATTATTACAGTCAGTTATCATTGCCATTGTTGTTCTTTAGCTCTGCTTACTATTGGTAGAAATAAGCAGTATTTATAGGTTCTGCTGGCCTGAGACCTAAATGGGAAGAAAGGACAGAGAAGAAGAAAGGATAAATGAAAATACTAAGAGAACCTAGAAGAGAAGACTACTGATGAGAAATAGTGGGATATTACTAGTAGTTACCATGGTATTCTAGAATATTAACCCAGTTTTGCAGTTGGTGACAATAATTGTATTTTTCTTCAGGATCATCAGTTTGACTGATGGTAAACGACTTTTATGCTACTAACTTAAATGTTAGTTTGATGGAAGGTGTTTTTATATGTGGCCTACCCTAGACGGATAGCATGTTTATGGCTTGTAGATATCTGGGCCAGACATGAAATGAGTTATTCATTACCAACCATGGAAAAAGAGGGGGTTAGCCAATTTGGGCTGTTTAGCAAAGGGGCTATTAAGTTACTTGCAAATGAATTGGTGTTTATTTATCCTTGCAAAACATGTAATACTTGCCTCCATTAAGAGAATTGATAATAACCCTAGCCTGTACTTCAGTTAAGGAGGAGAGGAAATTAAATATTTGGCCTAGTTTCCCCTCCCTAATTACAATCCTAAGATTATATTGTAGATAAAAACTTATTAGGAGTCTACACAATTCAAAAGAAGCAATATTTTTAAGATTACTTAAATGTCTTTTTTCTTTTCAAGATTGACATCTGGTCCTGAGAACACACTTTTCCACTATGTTGCCTTAGAAACAGTGCAAGGCATCTTTATTACTCCGACCCATGAAGAGGTGGCCCAGCTAAGCGGCTCTATCCACCCTCAGCTAATAAAGAATTTCCATCAGTGTTGTCTCTCCATTCGTGCAGTTTTCCAGCAGACCTTGATGGAAGAGGTAAGGCACTGCTATAAATATAGTCTTCTGCCAGTTTCATTTCCAGAGCTCTAAATATTTTCTCTAAAAGCTCTTTAATCAATATGTCCAGCAATGACTGTTTTCATTAACAGTCACTCAATCTAACCTGAGTGGCAAAAGCATTATACTCATAGTGCTTAACTTCAAAGCTTTGTTTTATAATATTGAATTTGACCCTAGATGATTATTTCAGGAAGTGGTGGACCTGTGTTTTCTATAACAAAGTAGGATAGAGTAGCTTATAATGTCAATTAGCCCCCATATTTGGTGTCTGTGATTCAACCTTTACTTGGACAGTAACGTCTACCAGTTGGTTACTGATAATTCTTCAAGTATTCAACCAAGAGTATAAAGGATTGTGGAACATAAAGGGTAAGGTACAGAAGTAGATATAATACCATTGCAAATATTTTAGCCACTTGGTTGGTTGTTTGCTGGCTTTTCCATCCAGAATGAAGTTGCATTTAATATTGTACTTTCTGGATAAGTAGTAATGTTGTATACAATTGAAATATCAGCTAAATTATTTTAATGGCAGGGAAAGGTAAGTGTTAATTCCTAGAAAAGGATAAACATACAGAAGTTTACTTGTGACTGGGTCATATAACCACCCCCTCCAAAAAAAGTCTCTGAAAATGATTAAAATGTATGTAGCAGTGAGTGTGTTAAGGACCTAAATTTATAAAGAAATTGGGTTTCAAAGTGGAAGAACATTGGGCTGGGAATAGGAATTCTGGATGAACCCTTCCATTCTTCCTATTTCCTCAGCTACAAGGTGCGTGGGCTGAATGATATAGTCTTAGGACTCATTCAGTAGTAATATTCTGTGTCTTACAGAATTTCTTCTTAAGCTATCGGAAATTGGAATGCAGCAAAATGTTCTGTTTGACCATATATCCCTATGTGCTTTGCATTCTTATGTTCCTCCTTTCGCATTTAGCATAATTGATGGATTCTATAAGGGAGTATTTCATTAGCTTATTCAGTAATATTTAGTAATGTAAATTAGCCTTCCTCATATTATTTAAGTATCGCAGTGCCCATTACTCAGCAGACACTATTCTAGGTGCTGGCAATACAGCAGTGAACAAAACAAAGTCCCTTTCCTCATGAAGTCTATATTCTAATAGGAGCAACTAATGAATTAGCAAGTAGTATAATATGTCAGATAGGATCCGTTGCAAAAGGAATAATAAAACAGGGTAAGGATGAGAAGTAGGGGTTACTATTTCAAAGATCCCTCTGATCATGTCAAGTAATATTTGAAGAAAGATTTGAATGAAGCTGAGGGAGCAAACCACTTGACAAATCTGGAGGCAGAGCTTCCAGACAGAGGGCATAGCAGGTGCAAAGCCACAGAGGTCAAAGTGGCTGAGTGGGCAAGAGAGTGGTAGGAGGTGAGATGGCAAAGGCAGCAGGGCCCGATCACGCATGGCATGACAGATTTCAGGGCTTTGGGCTTTGTCCTGAAGGAGATGGGAGTTTCTTGGACATTTCTGAGCAGAGCAGATACATGCTCCTTAAGTTTTTGAACGAATCACTCAGGGTGCTGTGGCGTTGTAAGGTCACTAGGGTGGAGGCAGGGACCAGTTAGGAGGCTGTGGAAATTCTCAAAGCACGAAACCATAGTGGCTTCTGGATTCTGGATATATTTTGGAGGATGAGACAAAAGGATTTGTTGATGGATTCAATAAGGATTATGACAGAAAGGGAAGAATGAAGGACCGTTCACTGTTTTGGCCTGAGCCTTGCGAAAGTCCTTATATTCCAAATAAGTCATTGTTTTAGGAAGGTCTGGGCAAGATGGCAGAGTAGTTAAATGCTACGCTTGCCTCCTCCCATGACCACATTAAGATTACAACCAAATCATAAAACAATCAACTGGAGAACCAAATAAGTCATTATTTTGCTAATGATTTAATCAATGGGAAATTTAGAGAGTATATGCATCAGAGGAAGAGACAATCCCGCTTTAAGTATATGTGTTTTAAGTATATTACAAAATCATGTGTTCACTTAGGAATCTATTCATTAGAGACCTAATATGTAGCAGGCACTGCTGCTTTCAAATATTATAAGGATGAATAAGTATATTGTCTGAACCCTGAAAAAAGGCTTATAATGTTCTAGGGAAGACCGACCTATAAAACTGCTAATATAATATAATATAAATAGTAATAATTAGGGCTGTGAACAAAAGGTTCCCTGGGAGAGTCACAGGACACTTTATCCATGAAGCCTCTTTTAGGAGATGGCATTTAAAGTGAGGTTGAGGAAGAGTAGAGCTTTTCCTGCAGGTAAAGAGAAGAATGTCGTTGCAGACACTTAAGAATTAGGATCAGCCAATTCAGATCTGTATGTAAAAACATTTTAAAGTAACACTATTAATACCAGTTAATACTAATACCTCTTAATTTACAGAAAAAGAAAGCACTAAATGTTGGAGATCATTCTGGTTCTACAAATTCAGTGTCTTCTCTAAACCCTGTGAAAGAACATGGTGTATTGTTTGAATGCTCACCTGAAAACTGGACTGATCAGAGAAAAGCACCACCAGTCATGGCTTACTGGGTAGTAGGGTAAGTGGGGAAAAAAGTATTTGAAAGTAAAGTAAGATGTTAGAAAAATGAAAGAAAAGTGGTAAAGGAGATAAAGTTTTAAGATGTAGGCATGCAATTATTAAACTAACTTTAGTATTTTAACATATTTTAGAATTTTATTTACTAAGTATCTCCTTTGAATTCCTCCCAAGTATTTTTCTATTCAAAAACAAAAAGCTTTTTCAGTTATCTTACAAAATTATATCAATAACAATCTAAAAATGATTTCAAATTTTATTATTTCCTTCCTTCCATCCCTACTTCCTTCTATCCTTCCCCCTTCCCTTCCCTCTCTTCCGCCCCATCCCCCATCCACTACAGGACCCTGCCCAACGTGGCCCTTGCCCACCTCTCTGTTTCCACCTCCTGTCACTCTCCTCCTCATCTAATGTCACAGCCACATCGGCACCAGTCGAATCTTGTTCCTGTTATTACTTCTGTGTGGGACGTTCTGCCTCTTAACCTTTGCATGTCTGGCTCCTTGATATTCGGATCAGTACTAACACATCATCTCTGCAGAGATCCATGATCTCTTTCCCGCACTGAAGTAGCTACTCAGTTATTCTCTATTGTATCACCCTTTATTGTTTATTTTTTTGTTTATTTATGGTCTTTCTCTGCATCACTAGAATTTGGCCTTATGAAGGTAGGAATCATATCTGTCTTGTCCGCCACTGGCACCTAGCATTTAGTCACTTGATAATTTATAACAATTTAGTAAATGGAGCTGTGCTCGGCAAAATGTGGTGGTGGGTGGGTAGTATGGCAAACAGAAAGATCAAGTCACAGTCATTGCATCTAATGGTCTCATATCTAGCAGAAGAAATATGAAATATGCTCAAATATCTATATATTCATGGATCTACAAATACATTACATGGACATAGACAGATATCTATATATCTGTATCTATCCATCTTTCTCTCTCTCTCTCTCTCTCTCTCTCTCTCTCTATATATATATATATATATATATACACACACACACACTTACATACATTAATATTAAATAGATTAAAATTTTAACTCTTTAAGAAAACCAAATAAAATTTCAGTGTTAATACCAATTCAGTACTATCTGAAAAAAGCTATCATATATTTAATGTTTTAATAACAATTAACCTTTAGAAAGTAAATGGCAATGTGCAATAACTATTGTACATAAAATGATGGTAACACCATTGGCTTTATCAGAATAATAATGACTAAATTTAGTATTTAAGAAACTGCGGGATATAGTAATACATATTGACAAAATAGGCTTTTTACACCCTGGAAAAATAAAAATAATTGATGTAAGGCTTATATTACTTATTTAAAAATAAAACTAGCTGCATTTCCCCTTCTATAGATTTAGATTAGTGGTTTTTTAAATTTACTACTGATTCTTTCAGAAACAAACAAAAAAATACATTCTTTTCTTTTAATGAATTTCTAAAATGAGTATGTTCTTTTCCTCTACAGGAGACTCTTTCTTCATCCCAAAGTTCAAGAACTTTACGTTTGTTTTCATGATTCAGTCACAGAGATTGCCGTCGAAATGGCTTTTAAATTGTTCTTCGGATTAACCTTGTAACCGTGTTTTCTTGCTGCACAGCAACATTGTGCATGAAGCACTGGGCGGTGGTAGGACGGCTGAAAGCCACACACAAAAGACAAGGTTTAGTTCTTTTTCATTGTTCAGTACTGAACATAACATTAAATATCGAGCTGATATGCTGCTGTGGGATTTGATGCACTAGATCTTTTATGTAGTCTTGTGAGACTTTTGATTCGTTTATTTCCATTTTGGTATATAATATTAATTTATTGACTAGTTTGAAATAATGTGAAGTGTTTTACATAAAATTAATATTGGAAATATTATATCGGAAAAATACCATGGTGTGCATTTTCTCAAGACCAATATTGGTATCTGATGAAAGAATCATGAAATTGGGAATCATGAAATACGGAATCAGGTCCTCTAACTAATTAGTGCTGTGACCATGAACGAGTCTTTGTGCCTCTCTGAGCTCAGGCCATTAAAGTATCGTAGATATTAAGGCACTTTGTTTAAAAGTATTAAATATCTTAAATTTCTTGATATGTCGCCCAAAACACCATGAGCTATTTTTCATACTGAGAATTATTAATAAATGCAGCTATTGATTACCTCACATTTTCAAACAGACTGAAAACTTGGGGTTTTATCTTAGCAGACTTTTTGTTTCATTTAATGACATTTCAGTCTGTTGAACTGCTTTCCTGGTATCAAAAAATCACGTAACCACTGCTCAATAACTGAAATAAAAAGACAAACTACTGATCTTCATAAGAGGAAATCATTTGCTATATTGTAGATATATGTCCATGTTGCATAGACATTGCGTTTTTAAGAAATAAAACCAAACATTGTCGTGGTTTCCATCTGTAAATGGGAATTGAAGTAAACATTATAAGTAAACTTAGCAATCCATTTTTCCAACTACTAGGTTCAAATTCATATCCAAAATTAGATCAATCTGATTACTGGATAATAAGTGTCTATATGTGATTTTATTAAATAAAGGGGACAGAATAACAGTGCAGATACCCAGAGATACACTCTTTAGCAGGTACAGAAACATTCAGAAGTTGGATTTTGTTCACATCCTGCAAATGGTCCCTTTCACCAAAGACTATTTAGGCAAAATTATATAAATTCCATTTTAAAAGATATCAAGTAATGTCTTATTCCCATCATCTATTTTGCTTTTGGCTCTCCAGAATTCCATTTTAGATTCTATCCCCTCTCCTCCCTACCTCCCTCACCTTTCTTTAGTTCTCATTGGTTTGTTTATTTTTGTGGGGTTAGAGAACTGTACTTAGCAAGGGAGAGTTTCTTATTTGTGCCAAGGGATTGTTGATGGTGATGCATATAGGCAAGATAGTACATTTGCAGTGCCTGCTTTTTTAGGTTTTTTAATACAAATGGAAAACCTATAAAACAATTTACTAGGTTTCTCTGCTTTGAACACTCTTGAAAACACACTCGTGAATAATTGTTTGTTGTCTGTATGAGTTGCCTCTGAATAGTTCCCATTACATGCTATAAAAGTGTTAGCTACTACTACTATTATTCGTAAATATCTATTTGTTGAAAACCAAGAGTCAGCTAAATCATACCTACTACTGTACGAAATGTGGGAAAGAAGTTGAGGAAACGTATTCAGCACGATACTTTTGGGAATAAGGATTTATACTTTGGATATTTTAAAAATGTTGTTAAATTTTACTAAAACTTTTAATCTATACACTAAACTGTGTGTGAAAATAATTTAATTTTGTAGAGTTGTATTTCTATATTCTGTATAATTGAAGCTATTTTTATACTATATTGATAGTTTTTAATAAAGATGGTTTGGAGGTTTGTTTGCAGTTGTGTTGCTTTTTCATGCATTTGTCCAAAAGATATTTATTAAATTTCTACTATGTGCCAAGCATTGTTCTGGATGCTGAGGATACAGCAGTGAACAAAACAGCTAAAAATCCCCACCCTCACGGAGCTTGTGGTTCGTGGGAGAGGCAGACAACAAATAAGACAAATAAGTAAAATATGGTGATAAAAGCCAAGAGGAAAAAAATGAAGAAAATGGGTGGCCAGGGAAAGGGTTGCTGAGGTTCCTCCAGACCTGAAGTAAGTGAGGAGACTTACTAGGCTGATTTCTAAGGAAAGCAGAGTGAACAGCACAAAGGTCCTGAGACTCTATACTTTTAATATCAACTTTATAAATCACCAGGGCTTTTTTTGTTCCCTAAATTTGAAAATAAAATGCAATGCAACAAGTTAAAATAAACAGTTTCAGCTTAGTCTATTGAAAACAGCCCATTCAAAGCTCTTAATAAGGGGTGGGGGGCTACATGTCTAAATACTTTCACTTTTGCTGTCTTCTATTAGTAAATATATGTCAGAAATAAGCATGAGGATATCATAAAGGAATATGTTATAAACATTATCAACTACAGACTCAAAAGTGGGGGAGAGGGGAAAGGGAGACAAGAAAGGAAGAGAAAACTGCCCTAAGGAGCAGCAGAACATTTGCTGTTCTGTCCTCTGAGAGTGTTGTTCCCTGTGACCAGAGATGACTCGAGTAATCACCCCCTTAATTTTTTCCCCGAATGCTTGTTAATGCTTCTAATTCCTTTAAAGAAGACTGAGTCCTTTCATTCTTCAGATTTTTAAAGATAAAACACCAGTAATTTCTTGAATTCGCAATGAATTTCACGAAGGATTCTGAAGTCAATGCAGTAAGACATTAAGTTTTTTTAAGCCTGGGAATAATGATTAACGCAATTGATTCAGAAAGAGTAATCTGGAGGCAGTATGTAAAATGGAGAGGCTTAGGCTGAAAAATCAGTTAAGAGTCAAATAAGCCATTACTGTGGAGAGGAAGTGAGCACGATATACTGTAACAGTAGGACTTGCCAACTTGTTTTGTGTGAAATAATCAAAATATTAACAAAATTCCTATTCTAGAATCTTTCTGCCTATACAGTTATTTTTTCACTAGTGACAAGTAGTATTAAAAATGTAACACATTTAAGATAATGAAAAAAATAGAAACTAAAGCTCAAAAAAAAGTTGCTAACTCATCAATCATGTTTTTTCGGTGTGTTTCAAGACTGCAGGTCCTACCGAGTAAGAGAGAAGAAGGAATCGCCATTTGTTAGAAATCAAACGAGTTATAAAAATGAATCAGGAATATATTATATATGTTATTGCAGAGGGATCTCTAGGATGTACACATTGACAAAAGCAAGGTGGAAGGAAACGGAGGCGGACATGATGCGCAGAAGTGATGTACATCTGAGCATTCTTGCCGAAAGAAGTCAAACCTGCGTCTGATGAGCCTCAGATGAGTTTTCAGAGCGTGGTGTGGGAGAGCAGTCGGTGTCACCCAAACCCTGGGGACCCCGTGGGGCCAAAACTTCTCTTAATAACACGACGACATTATGTGCCTCTTTTACTCTCGCTAGTGTAGGTGGAGCTTTCCAGCCGGAGGATGTGACGCTCCACGAGACGGACTGAAAAGCAGCCAGGTAAGTCCGGGTGTCTTTCATCCCGTCACATTAGATTTTCAAAGATATAAAACAAAACAAGGGTATTTTTCTCACTCGAGTTAAACATTATTTTAATATATTTGTTTCTCGACGGGAACATTTTAAATGTTTGTGTCACCTCGGAAACGGTAAATATCAATACATGTTACACACAAACAGAAGCTTCTTTGTAGTCGTAAATAATTTTTAAGAGTGAAGAGGGCGTCCTAAAATCAAACGGTCTGTGGACCACTGTTCTAGAACAGATCACTAGTATCCTGCACATGAGAATTCCCTAATTAAACAAAATTAAATGCCACAGCCCCGTCTCCTTCGTGCAGTCTGGATTGAGAACGACAGACGTGCCAACTTGGATACAACACAGGAGAAAGAACAGGTTGAATTATGCTACGGGGACGCAATCAGCACAACCAGTGAGAACGTGACCAGACAAACAACTGCCGTTAAATGAAAGGGGCAGAAATCAAAGCACTTTCTACGAGAAAAACGGAAGCGTAACCCCGGGAACTACCACTAAACTCGGTTAATTCCAGAGGGCTGGCTTCCTGCTCTGTTCTAGCTTTGGCTGCTAACAATCCTTAGACACGAAGAGCTCCCGGGGTCCCCTCCTGCACCTTTCCGGCCCAGAACCCACGCAAAGAAAAGCCCGGCACGGAGACTTCCCAACAACGCAGCGCCGCGCGCCCAGGAACCGCGTGTCGGCAGTCACGTGGGCAGCGCCCGCTGGCGGGAGGCGGTTGGAGGCGCCTGCGCAGCTCGGGCCCCGCAGCGTGCGCTCATCTCCCAGCGTCCTGAGCGCCGCTTTCCCGCCAGGACGACGCAGAGGCGGTTCGCGGCTTCCCTCCGTCGGCTCTCGCGCGCTTGTTTTGACTTGGCTGCTGCTGGGCTTTACGTCCGTCGTCCCACTATGCAGCTTGACCCTCGGAAGAAGCCGCCGGAGAAGAAGGCGGGGAAGCGGCTCTTTGAGGTCGAGTCCTTCGGGCAGGACCTGCTGGCAGGCGGGGTCGCGGCTGCTGTGTCCAAGACGGCGGTGGCGCCCATCGAGCGGGTGAAGCTGCTGCTGCAGGTGCAGGCGTCGTCCAAGCAGATCAGCCCGGAGGCGCAGTACAAAGGCATGGTGGACTGCCTGGTGCGCATTCCCCGCGAGCAGGGTGCGTACGGGCCGCCGCCGCGGCCCCTCCGCCCAACACGGTCGGCTTCCCAGGGAACGGGGTGGGCCGGGAGGGCACGGTTTGCGGCGCCGTGGCCGGCGGCGTCTGTCGCTGGGTAATGAGTTTGTTTCATCTTGGAGGATTCGGTTTCTTAACCGATCTCAGAGGCTATGCTTTCCCAGGGCCAGGAAGGCCTGCACGTGACTAGGCCTGGTGCAGGGGACGCCACCACCTTCTTTCTCTCCCTTTCTCCTCCGCCACCGGTTTTCCATCGTGGCGCACCTGTGCCAGGCTCAGAAGGCAATGGTTGACCTCCCAAGATTGGGGGAGATCCATTAGGCACTTTGCTGTGTGTTAGTTAACAGGTGCTTTAAAGTGCTTAAATAGGTATTGAACTGTCACGTGGAGACGTGTTCCAAATATGGAAGCATACCCCCCCCCCCCCCGCAGTACTCTGGTCCCTGTTCAGTGAAGAGGTTCTGCTGCTCCTTAAGAACTACTGAGGACCAGGATTGAGACTTACGCGGCACCGACCTCTGCTCAGATTTGAGGGGGGCACAAAAATAACTCAATTAAGACAAATAATATTTTAATACAGTATTTTTTTTTAAATCCAAGATGAGCAGAATATTAAAATTTTCAATAAAGACAGGATCATATACTGTCTTTATTGTATAATAATACTACCGGTTATTCTTTTGCATCTATCAGACCCTGGCTTGAACGTTTTGATATTTTTGTTTATTGTGGGGTTTTTTTCCATTAGTATTGAAATGATTTCAAAGACTAAGTAGTGAAAGTGTTTTGTTAACCATTAGATGCCCTTAGAATGGCTCCTAAGCTCCCTCAGTGAATCTCAGGATAAATTTATCACAAGCTTCTATTGTCCACCCATATAATTGGATTCCATTGAAAACTAGATGGACTTTAAAAATGAAATACACCCATTTATTGTGTATTCTGAACAAAAAGTGAAGTGATTTCGACTTCAATGCAGTCATTTTTTCCACTCCTAAGTCTAGGGCGGGTTACTGTCTCACAGAAAAAGCCTTCTGTCCCTAGGGATGTAGTTACAGCTCTTCCTGACCTGTTGGGTGCAGTAGTTAGGGTCCAAGGCAGACTCTTAGGTATCATCTAACCTGAATTTAGAATCACCACCTGGGAGCTGAGCTCCGATCTTCCATACTTAGTGGTTTTCATCTCCCCACCCCATTTTTTTTTTCAGAGCAAGCTTCCTATTTCCCCAAGGTTTTTAGAGGCAACGTTGGAATCTATCTTTGCTTTATCTTCTAAGACCTCTTCAGAGAAACAAGGGCCACTTTATTTTTAGCTAATCTGCTTTAAATATTTAGTCAGGTAAAGTTAAACATTCTGATCAGGTTGTGCTGACCACTTCTAATTTTATATTTTAAATGTTTGGGTTTTTTGTTTTGTTGGGGTTTTTTTGTAATATTTAAACCTAAACATATTCAATACAACTCTTGTAAATTGAGCTCATTCTCAATAGTATCCCGGTTCCTGCTTTCTATACCTTCAGAGACGATTATAGCAGAACTCTACGATGTTTTCTATTCTTACATACAAATATGAGGCCTTGTTATGAATACACCATGGTATGTAGCCTATGCTGAGAGATTAGTAATTCAAAACAGGGATAATATTGCCATCTAGGGGCTTTCTTGGAGACTCGTGAGGAATTTTTTGTTGAGCACAACTATAGAGAAGGATGTAATCTTTAATTGCAATGATGTGAAAGGCAAAGCCCGGGAGAGTAAACATCCTGCTGCTACACGTGGCCATTCCTACACACCGAAAACATATCTTGAAAGACTCAGATCTTCCACTGCACACTCATGTAACATTGTGGGGACAGAGCCAGGAGTGCAGTTTCCAGGCTCTCGGCCTCACATAGAAAAGTGCTGGCTCAGGTAGTAAATGGCCATCAGCTGTGGCTAGTTGGCCGTCAGCTGTAACCACTGAGCCATTGGCCACTAATATAACTGCCGTGGCTACGCTAGCAGCAAATGGGGGCTAGCAAGAAGATGGTGGCTGAGCCTGCAAGAGCGGATTGCAGTTAGCACGGCGGGTGGAGCTGACAAGTAAGGTTGGTTGGCAGAGACAAGTGGACGGCAGGTAGCGGATAGTGTGGCTCCTGCTTCCTGTGTCTCCAACCCAGCCGCCAGCGAGACTATAGTGGTATGACTCCCTTATCTATGGCTCCGTGGGTGTTCTCTTCTGGCCTCACCATATCCTGCTGTGGGGACAAAGCCCCGAAAAGCAGTTTCCAGGCTCTCGGCCTTGCATAGAAAGGTGCTCGGGGAGTAAATGGCCATCAACTGTGATCAGATGGCCATCAGCTGTGGCTAGTTGGCCGTCAGCTGTAACCCGTAAGCCATTGGCCACTAATATAACTGCCGTGGTTAGGCTGGCAAAAAAATGGGGGTTAGCAAGAAGATGGTGGCTGGCAAGCGCGGACTGCTGTTAGTTAGGACGGTGGGTTGCAGATTATGTAGATCCTGCTTCCTGTGTCTCCAGTCCAGCCGCCTGCGAAATATATATTGCTTTGACTCCCCTATCTATGGCTCCGTGGGTGTTCCTTTTTGGCTTCACCATGTCCTGCGTTCTTATGTGGGGAGCGGGAGCAGAGACCCCGCCGGACGCCCTCATGACACCTGCGTTCTTGTGCGGGAGTGGGACTAGAGACCCCGCCTGACACCCTGCATGACAAGCAGTAAAATCTGTTTGTGATTATCTAAGCCTTGAACCTAACTCTGATTTACTTATAAACTCAAACTCTCTGGGGTATAGTTCTAGTATATACTGATTCTGGTAATGCAGCTGCCGTGTAATTAGAGGGAAGATTGTACTTTGTTTGGTTCAGGATTTTACTGAGAGTTGTTCTTCATTGTGAAAACTCATGTCAGCAACTTTGCTTGTGGTACTAGGTCACCACTTATATCATCTGCATAGGTAAGTATTTAATTCCTGATGATTGACAGATATATGTACAAATACATTTATTGAACCCTTTTTCAAAATGTCAGTGTGCATCTTAAGTGTAACTCATTGTAAGTAGGAGCAAGCATCTGTCTATAGTGCAGTCGTTCCTCCCTTTATAATTAAAATACATATTTTATTATAAATTCTTTTTCTATATAACAGTAAGGGCACTGTTGATTTTTTGAATTGGTGAAGAGAAAATTGTCTTTGAATTCTATTTCTAGATAGTAAAGTATTTACAGTAAATACTTATATAGAGTGGGCTTGAACCTTGTGGGGTTGAGAATCACCACGCTAGATCATTTTTGAACTTTACTAGGCAATCAAATTCTGAGATTGTTATTTTCTGGAATTCACCTTCTGTCTCATTTTGAAAGTCAAGACACATCCCCATTTCAAGTGTTCTGAAGTTTCTCATGTCATGTTTGCTATAATTTTACAAACTTTTGTTTAGGCAACATGGAATGAATCTAAGAGACATGAACTCAGAAGGCACTACTAGATATCCTCTCACTATCTTATTACCTTATCTCTGCTTTCTTTCCACCCCCAGGATATATCTCCTCATTCTTGCTCTGAGCATAGCTTTAAACATCTCTTTGCGTGTCTTTGGTACTTTTTAGAAGCTTTTCTTGGATTATGAAAGCTTCTTGATTTACCCTGACGGATGCTATTCTGATTTACTCTATTCTTTAGTTACCTTTATGATCTTCCAACTCTATATGTACACTTTTATAATGCTGTTTAAAACTTTATTACACAAGTAATAAATATTTATTATAGAAAATTAGAAAATACAAACAAGCAACAAGGAAAAATAAGTCACTGCTAAAATCACCACAGTTAACCTATGCTATGATTTTTCACTTAGCAAAATATGCATATGTAAATATATTCTTAATTAAAATAACTGTTTTATTTAAAATAAAATATTGTAAACATAGCTTTTTAAAGGTCTAATCTATGCAGTCTTGTTTTTAAGAACCTACCAGAGCTCTTCTTTTAATGAGTTCCTGGTCATGAGTTCATCAGTTCTCTAATCTTTGTAAGTTTTCCAAACTTACTTTTCTGAAGGCTAGAGCAATGGCGTTTTTATATCTTGAATATGATGTTTTGGTGCATGGAAAGAAAATATTAGGTTTTCACTTTATTTAAATAAAATGGGAAAATAAACTTATGTTTAGTATGTGCATTGGCACTGGCACCTGTGCTTGGCCAAATGTCAGTTACATATCACAGGACACTAAGGCATTCTGAAAAAAAGAGTAGAAGTTACGCAGTGTAGAGCGAATGACAGGCACTCTTCCTCAGTTATATGATAAACATTGTAGTTTAAGGTTGCTCAATTAAATGGATTTAGAGAGACAAGAAGACTATTCGAATATTTGAAATTATCAAGGAGACTTTGAAATATAGATTCATGTATACTATCCTTTTTTAAGAATGAACCTCTCCCTTTGTGCGCCTTGAGATAGCAAATGATGACATGAAAACATCATAATTAGCAAGATACCTGAAAATATTATTTAACTGTTCAAATAACTGCTCATTTATGCTCTAATATTTCCTAGCTAGAAGTTTTCACCAACACCCTATCTAAATAGCCCTTCTGTATATACTATTTTTGTTCTTATGGCCACCTGAAATACTTATTTGTTCATTGTCTCTCTCCCTGGCCCCTCTCCCTCAAAGTGTAAGCTCCGTCAGACCATACGTCCTACTGCTGTCCCCAGCAGGTCTGCTATGCATTAGGTACCAAATAAAGGTTTTTAAATGAAGAATCTTTATCTCATCCTTCAGTTTCTATTTTGGGAATGTCTTACAAATATACAGAATAGGGTAGTAGTAGCAAAGGTATATAACTTATTTTTTAAAACATATACATATTTCTGAGTCATGCTAATACATATATTTTTACTGATAGGCATATTGTCAAACATATTGGGGCGCAGTGGTCTATAATACATACCCAAACATGCCTAGCATTCCTATTCTTGGCTGGTAAGTTGACCAGTAAATGGCCCAGGAACTTTTTCTTATTTTCCCATCAGTTCTATTTTAATACTTAATTATTTTCTCAGAATTCAGTTCAGAGGTTTTTCTTGCCCTTAAAGTTTGAAGAGACTATTTTTTCTTAGCAAATAAGTAAAAAAGTTAGCTATTCTGCTGTTATTAAAGATACCACAATTACTATGTTTTTCTTTACCAATTTTGTGATTATGTATTAGGAAACTTTTATTCTGTGGGACTAGAGTCAAAATGCTCCTACAATTGCGTCACTCTTGGTTTTCCCTTGATTTATTCCGACTAAAAAATACTTCTATTTTTATTGAGAATGGATTTTTATAGCAAAGCAGTACAGATTTAATAGCTCTAACTCTGGAGTCAGATCTAGAATCAAGTCCGAGCCTTTCCCTTATCTTGTGACCTTGAGCCTTTTTTATTTAACCTCTTAACCTCAATTTCTTCAGTTTTATATTGCATATTATAATAATAGCACCTACCTGATGGTATGATAGTTGTGAGGGTTAAACAAGACAACGCCTAT
This sequence comes from Rhinolophus hipposideros, assembly GCF_964194185.1. Taxonomy (NCBI): domain Eukaryota; kingdom Metazoa; phylum Chordata; class Mammalia; order Chiroptera; family Rhinolophidae; genus Rhinolophus; species Rhinolophus hipposideros. The sequence continues at coordinate 8,562,839 of NC_138062.1, forward strand.
AAAATATTCAACCATGTGCCTATTGCACAGTTAGTGCTCAGTAAATTTTAACTCTAAGCATTATGTATGCACCCCTAAATTTACAAACATGTATTCCTAGTGTTCATTTGTAAGTGAGTGTATTTGGGATAAACTTGTGTAGGGGAGGACGATTTTTCCCTCTACCCTTCTAGGTTCTTTGGGTGTTCTGATAATCAGATTAACAGAAGACAGATTAACAGAGTGAAAACCAATTTAGTGACGTATGTACAGGGCCCCATAAGAACCTGAAAACCACAGCCAGTCAGACAGCTGAGGCTTATGTACCATTGTAAGCTAAGGAAAAGGGTCTAGGAGTCTGGCACTTTTGTGGGGAGGAACAATTTCCAGGAGGATGGGAAAAGCAAATGTGTTGGTAAAGAAATGTTTTTTGTGCCCGTGCTGAGACAATGGGACACAGAGAGGACTTCGAACAAACAGGTCCTGGCCAGTTTCTCCCAGCCAACCACACCTAGCCCGTTCTCTTTGTAGTTGTGGCTGCTGATAGTTCTGTTCCTGGACCAAGCCCTCTCTCTAAGTTCTTTCTGGTAGTGAAGGGGAAAGTAAAAAGAAAACCTCCCTCAGTCTTGGTTCTTAAAAACAATCAGCACAAAATAATCCTCATGCCAGAGACATATTTTGGGGTGGCAAATTTTGCTCCCCGCACTTACATGGCACAAAGAGTAGATTTTTGTAATTTGTCTGAGGGAACTCATTTCTTCATCTTAAAATGAATAGATAATACCTTCTACCTCATGAGTGATTGATTATGAGGATTAAATGAATAAAAGAAGTTTTTCTAGAAACCCCAACCTGGATTAGAGCTTTGGAGTGGGAAGACCTGATTCCAAATCCTGGTTTGGCTGTTTGGTAACCATAACTTTAGTTTTAAACTTTTTAAAGTTTCAGTTTGTGTGTGTATAAAATGGGTAGAGTAGGAGTCCCTACATTCTAAGCATAAAGTGATGATTTAATGAAATATACATATCAAGCCTTTGCCGTGCCTGCACACATTAAATGCTCAGGAAGCGGTAGCTATTACCATTACCTGGTAAATGCACTAATGAAGATCAGCTGTGAGTACTAAGAAGATTGTTTCGTGGCTATTAAATATGTTTCTTAATTGTCTCTGTGCAGCTACTTTATATTCAGTTTAGGAGTCATTAAGATTCTGTTTATTTTCCACTAAATATACTTATTTAGCAAATAAATATCTTTCTGTGTACCCATCTAAATTAATTTTCAGTTTCCGGGCACCGTTCCAGTCAGCTGAAATGATTTTCATTTGAATCTTCATCGTTAGAAGACTGATTCTGGGTGTTCTCCAAGCTGAGACTAGATGTACCCTATTCAGGGTAGCAGGATCAAACAATTGAACAAATTGCAATCTAATAAAACCATGGCTACGGAAGAGCCAGCCTATTGCATTTTAGGGCAACTCTGGATTCTAAAGGCAGCTCTGAATTATAAGAGTAACACATATTAGGAGTGGTCAATCCCTGGAGATTTAAAGAAGGAAGATTACTGACCTCGAAAGTTTCCTCCAGTCTCTCCATCGGGCCTCTGGAGACTGCCTTGAATTGTAAATTGATCCCTTTTCTGTCTAGGTTCCAGAACATACAAATAAGGATGCTTTAGACTCTTCTGTCCCTTTCTCATTCTCATAAGTATGTATACAAACCAATTTTGTTCTAGCAGCCTTACCACTGTAGGAATTGTATTATCATGATTTGGAAATGAGGCTAAGGGTTATTACTAGCTTCTCTGACAAATACTCCTGGGCTCTGTTTTTCTATTAGTAAAGAGCCCTACGTTCAACTGATAATGGCTTATATAGGTATTTGAAGCTTTTTACTGGAAATTAACAAAATTGGAATGAGGTGTATGGAGTTAAATTAACTGCCTTTTTACTTCAGGGTAGACACAGCTAAACTTTATTTTTTTCTCAGGAGAAGGGGATTTAATTTTATAAAGTTCAAATAGCTGTTTGTTAAAACTATGGAAATTATTTAATAATAATACAATATAAGTCTATATTTAGTATACTTTCTTTTGTAGGTTTCTTCAGTTTTTGGCGTGGTAATTTGGCAAATGTTATCCGGTATTTTCCAACACAAGCTCTAAATTTTGCTTTTAAGGACAAATATAAACAACTTTTCATGTCTGGAGTTAATAAAGAAAAACAGGCAAGTATATTTGAATATCTCTGAAATTTTCTAAGAAATAGTTGGATTTGTCTTTTCTGTGATGTTTTATTTGGGGAGTAAGTGTTCAAGTGGTGGAAAAAATTAAAACATAGTAACTGTTAACATACTATAATATGTGTTAAGTTATAGAAATTATATATGAAAAACAGAGTTATATTAACTTTTAAAAGTTTCTCTAAATCTTTTAACACAGTTTTAATAATTAAGGGATCTTATCTCAGTGCAATATTTCTCTGAATAAATATTAATTTTAATGTAATTCACATTTTATAATCACTATTCTACTGCACTAGGAAAATTCTGCATTTTATCTGCTTTTATTCAGGAAATAAAAAGCAGTCAAGAGATATGTATTCCTACCTCTGAAGTAATTTATTCCTTAAAAAAGTAAATTGTTTCTTCTTTATGACTAAGGATCTTTTTAGCTGAAATTAAAGTGCATAGGAAGATTAAATCAAACAAAACAGGAAAATGGTAAATTTGAGAATTCTCCTTTTTATTGCAAAGGTGCTTTTTCTATTCAAGGTAATCACTCTCATGGTTACAAAATCTCAATTTCAAAATTTCCTCCTTATATGAACTCTGTGTCGTTTGCCCTGGTTTCTATTTGTCTTGCTGCCTCTATATACACTGTGCCACCTACATTACTCTCAAGGTCCTCTCTTCACCCTTACAAAGTCTCCCTTCTCCTTCATCCTTTCTCTTTTCCTCTTCCCCCTACCAATCAACAAGCCAAGCTGTCCTAGCAGGGTCTTTAAAAGCAACTGTGTGTGGTGGTGATCACATGCACGTGTGATAAGACTGCATGGAACTAAGTACACACAATGAGTTGCATGTACAGCTGGTGAAATCTGAATAAGATGGGTGTTATCAACGTTAATTTCCTCTACTATTGTCACATTGGATATTACAATGTGACAATGAGAGGATAACGAGAGGAGCTGGTTGGAGACTTTATAGACTCTCTCTGTATTATTTCTTAAGATGCATGTGAATATGCAATAATCTTGAAATAAAAAGTTGTTAAAAAATAACTTTTAGGAAGGTGTGTACCTACTATATGCATATGTTGTTCACCAGATTTTCACCTTACCTTTTGAGATGGATATTTTATTCCAAATGTAGAGCTAAGGAAAACAAGACTCAGAGCTTAAAACACATGCCTAAGTCATTTATTCAGGTCTTTCTAACTCCCAAACTCATCCTTCTACCTTAGTCTATTCCTCTCTCAACTGAAGTGACTAGGTACATAGGTTATTTTTATTGGAAGAGGATCTATAGCTTTCAACTGTCTCAAAGTAGACTGAGACCTAAAAAAAGTTATTTTACGCCTTCTCCATTTCTGCCCTTCCTGCTAACTTGCATAGCATTTCTAGAGTCAAATTCCTAAGAAATAGCATTGACCCAGCTCATCTTTTCCTTCCAGGTTAGACATCACGTACTGGTCTGTGGGTTAGGTACGCTGGGGTCAGATGCTATCTCCTGATCTAATTATTTGTGTGATTATGAAACAGGGCTGCCCATACGGCACTTGTGAGTTTCCTTTTTAAAAAGGAGCCATGGGAGTCTGAGGACAGTAAGTGGCATTCCTAGTACCCTTCATTAAAAACATATGTATTAAATGCATTACTACTACTTTGGGCAAGGCCCATGACTTGCTTTGTGAAATAAAGAAATGAATTAAGAATCCTGGCCTCAAAATAAATGCAAACAACTAATCTATTCATGAGCTGATGAATACATAAATAAAATGTGGTAAATCCATATAGTGGAATATTATTTGGCAAAAAATGAATAAAGTACTAATACATGTTAAAATATGGATGAACCTTGAAAACATTATGTTCATCGATAGAAGCCAGTCACAAAAGACTACATATTGTGTTATTCCGTGGATAGGAAATGTCCAGAATGGACAAATCTATAGAGACAGAAAGTAGCTTAATGGTTACCTAGGGCTCTGGGGGAGCCGGGGAAAGATGTGGAGCTAACTGCTAATGGGTACAGGGTTTCTTTTTGGGATGATAAAAATGTTCTGAAAGTGGTGATGATTGCACAAGTCTGTGAGTACGCTAACAATCCACTGAATTAAATACTTGGCATGGGTGAATTGTATGGTATATAAATACATCAGTTGTTAATTCGTTAGTAAGGTTATTAAGTTAAGTAAAAATAATAAAAGTATAGTCTGGAGGAGGTAAGATAAGACATGTGCACAAATAATTATAAATTGAAAGTAGAAAGTGATTGTAAGTTCTATTTTAAAAAATGATACTCTGGAACATGTTGACACATTTTACATATTGGTCACATAATTCACCCTTAATTCTCTGAGAGATGAAGTATTTATGGGAAGAAGGTATGATTACCTACACTTTTGGTTAGGTTGGAGATCAGAGATTTCGTGAAAGAGGTAGAATTTGAATTAGAACATAAATCAATAACTTTTTATTTTAAAAAGATAGGAAAAAATAAAAAGGGATAGGAAGGGGATTCCAAGCCAAGAGAAAATTGAGAGTTCCAAAAGCTGAGACTCAAAACTATTGTTAGAAATAAGAGCCAGCGAATAAAGCAAGAAACTGAGCTTGTTTAGAGTATTGTGCACTTTAATGCATTTAATGGTTACAGTGACCCTGTACCCTAGATTTTCTGTAACAGCTCCAATTCACATATTCCTTTCTTCTCTAGTAAGCTCTAGATATTGAAAAGCAGTTTACTGGACCTAATTAAGTAGGGCATATTTTAAATTTTTTTTTTCTTTAAATTAAAGTTTATTGGGGTGACAATAGTTAGTCAAGTTACATAGATTTCAGGTGTACAGTTCTGTAATACATTGTCTGTATCTTACATTGTGTATTCACCACCCAGAGTCAGTTCTCTTTCCATCACCATGTATTAGACCCCGTTGACCCTCTTCTAGAGCCCCACTCCCCTTTCTCCTCTTACCCTCTGGTAACCCCTGAACTATTGTCTATGTCTATGAGTTTTTGTTCTTTCAGTTGTTTGTCTTGTTCTTTTGTTGTTTTTGGTTTATATACCACATATCAGTGAAATCATATTGTTCTCTGGTTTTGCTGTCTGACTTATTTCGCTGAGCATTATAATCTCAAGATCCATTCATGTTGTCACAAATGGTGCTGTTTCATCTTTTCTTACTGCCGAATAGTATTCCATTGTGTATATATACCACAATTTCTTTATCCATTCATCTATCGAAAGACATTTTGGTTGTTTCTGTATCTTGTCCACTGTAAATAGAGCTGCAGTGAATATTGGAGCACACGTGTCTTTATGGATAAATGTTTTCAGAATTTTGGGGTAAATACCCAGGAGAGGGATTGGTGGGTCACATGGTAATTCTATTCGTAATTTTTTGAGGAACCTCCTTCCATAGCAGCCGCACCAATCAAATGTTTTTCAGAAGAACCTCAACAGCCCATGTGAACCAATAGATCAAAAAGGCCTAATTTACATGTCACTCAGTTAAATTGTAATTGATTTGTGGCATTTTTCATGTCAGTGTTTCAACATAATATATGCATTTTTGAACTGGTTTAATTCTAAAATTACCAAATGAACTGCGGCTTTTTGGAGTATTGCTGCCCTCCTCACCAAAAAAGGGCACAACTAAAGTCTCCATAGATGCCTGACATTTTAGTCATAACTAACACTATTATTAACAAAAAATGTGATCAGTCTAAAGAGATGATTATCTCATGTGGCCTCTTTTGTAAATTTGGGCTACTTTTGCTGGAGGCCATTACAATATTTTGGAATTTCAGTATGTCAGCATCTAAACTTTACCTCCCAGACTACCTGGGAAGAAACGGGCTACATGGACATGAGAAGTATTTTGGATAATATGCATTATTATAGATGTTCGCTTTAGTATGTAAGTCTGGCTTTTTCACCTTTATAAAAATAAAAATTTTAAACATTCAGAATCTGTAGTCTAATAACCACTTTTTAATTAATGTGTTTCAGTTCTGGAGGTGGTTTTTGGCAAACCTGGCTTCTGGCGGAGCGGCTGGGGCAACATCCTTATGTGTGGTATATCCGCTAGATTTTGCCCGAACCAGATTGGGTGTCGATGTTGGAAAAGGTATGGGAGTTTTAGAAAGAGTAAGAGTACTCTTACTCTTCGTGTTTTAAACATTGTATTATTTATCGTGTTTTAAACATTGTATTATTTATCGTAACAATAGGGCCTAAAGATTACTACCTTTTTTTTTTTCCATAAGAGAGGGAAGGGGAAGGCCCACACTGTAGTAACAAAAGAGCAACCACCAAGATTGCTCATAACTTCCCCTTTTTTTCCTACAGAGCCACCTCCTAGATCCCTCCCTCCATGCACTTATTCCTGTTTGGACTAGGACTCCTCTCTGGGTCAGATGTACAGCTCTTATCCTAGAGATTCCCTCTGCCTCTTGCCTCTCTTGTTTCATTTACCACATCGTCCTGTGTTTTTGTTACCGTGTTTTGGTAGATTATACTCCTTGGTAGCTTTCTGAAGAGAGTGGAATAGGAGATAAATTGAGATCTTGCTTGTCTAAAAATGTCTGTTGTTTTCCCCTCTTAATATTTAACCATATATAAAATTCTGAGTTTAAAGTTACTTTCTTTCACAATTTTAAAAGCATTATTCTGGATTCTAGTTTCTAATATTGCTCTTAAGAAATCTATCTCTTACAGCTGATCCTTTTGCATGTGCCTTTTTTCTTTTTACATACCTTATATCCCTGATGATCTGACGTTTCACTAGACGTATCTTCTTGAGTGAGTCTTTATTTCAGTGACTGTGGAGGTGACTACATTCAGTCTGGAGCCTTGTGTTCAGTTCTCACGGTGGCAGAGGAGTAAGTCACTTTGTGCTCAGGGTTAGGCTGTGGATTTTGAGCATCCAGATGCTACTTTCACTGCAAGATTAGTATTTAGTCTTCTAATTTCTTAAGTCTTTCTGAGGTTATTGGGGTCAAATTGGCTTACTTCTCAATATCTCCATTGCCAAGAAAATAGGTTTCAGCTCTCTCTGCTCTCCTCTACCTCCTTTCCATCTTGCTATAATTTTTGGATTTTATTTTCTGTCATGTACTCTTCATGGAGCTCATGGCTTGTGTACCTTGTAGTCTAGTGCAGGACACAAGTAATAAAAAAAATGAATTAATGACAAAAATATACTGTCAATTAGCAATAAATGTCATGAAAAAAAATTAGGAGAAGGGAGTGACATCAGTTTAAGATAAATAATCACAGAAAATGCCTCAGAAGGGATAGCGGTTTGAGCAAAGATGAAAATAAGAGTTCCATCTATCATGTTTAACTGGCAGTCCAAATTTTCTTATTGCTAAGAAAGTGAAAATAACATGTATTTTGCTTTAAGTTCAGTTCTGTAGTTTTATTTTATTGCAAAATTGAGAGAATTTAATTTATATTGAAAGATTATATTCTTCATATAATATTAATATTTTTCAAATATTGTGAAAAAGAGTTTTAGGTCAAGGGAAAATAACAAAACTAACAAACACTCAAAAAGTGTGACACCTCGTCTAAAATGTTAATGATCCTTAAGTTACTAGTTTTCAGTTTTGTCTTTTTCTTTATCTGTCATTTTGCTTTTCAACTGAAGCAAGTTGTGGAGTTTTTCATTCCTAATGAAAACTAAGAATTTCTCCATTACTAGTAATTACATTCCTAGTAACTTACGGTAATTTTATTGAAATGTTTTAAGTCAGTCAGATTGCTTGAATTAGATTGCTTTTTATAAGAGATTAATATTTTCAGTTAAAATACTTTAAGATACTACCAGAAATCTTAATTATTTTTTAATGAATGGGAGGATTTTGATTTGTGTCCTTTTTGTTAGATAGATTTCTAGTGGTAATTACAAATAATTTAAATCTGTAAAATGTTTAATTAAATGTTATATATAATATATAATGCTGCTAATAAACTTTAAATGGCTTTATTTTAGGTCCCGAAGAGCGACAATTCAAGGGGTTAGGTGACTGCATTATGAAAATAGCAAAGTCAGATGGAATTATTGGTTTATACCAAGGGTTTGGAGTCTCAGTTCAGGGCATCATTGTATACCGAGCCTCTTATTTTGGAGCTTATGACACGGTTAAGGTAATTTGGGGCTTTAACTAGTATATATTTAACAAATGGTTTGTTTCTTTTCATTGTTCTAATTAGTTATACAGTCAGCAGATATGTTTTCTTTTAATGATAGAAATCAAAATGAATGATGAAATAAGAGACGTTATGGAACTCTGTTTAATCGTGACTTTGCCATAACCTAATTAAATTATAGCTCTATCGTGGATTTGACTTCAGATATAATGCATTAAGCCAAATGTTAAGTTTTTGTGCTATTTGCACTGAAAGACTCACTAAACATCATATTGCAAATATGAAACATCTAAATAGGCTTACATCATAATCAAATCTTTGGCATATAGAAAGGCTTCTAACAGAGTTTTTTTTAAATTTTACATTCACTTTATTTTCACTTTTTTAAACGCAGATAATCAGTTTACTAACTCAACATTTTTGGACAGTAGGCAAGGCATAATTGGTTGAATGTAACAAATGCTGCGATCGCTCAGGTGTCTATTGGGTACTGTTATATTCTGTATTGTATTCTCCAGGTTATGTTTTAGTGATTTGCCTTTTTATTTCGGATTTTAATAGCACGTCCGCAAAGTAGGAAAGAGAAATATTGTAATAATGGCTACAATTTTTTGAGCCATTACTTAGTTCTAGGAACCTTGTTAAGTACCTTACATCCTCACAGTGTTCTAAGATACCTTTTAACATACCCACTATAAAGAAAAATAACCTAGGAGTGGTTAAGTAATTTATTTAAGTGGCAAGCAAAAATCACATGCTCTTAATCACTACATCATAATGCTTCTAAAAGGAAGCAATGAAATTAGTATCAGTATTATTTAATAAATAAGATTAAAAGTTGAGGGAAATTTTGTAATAGTTTTATATATTATCTCTACACTCCACCATCATTATAAATGTAGTTGAACGTTATTTTTATTGTGGTCTCAGCATGTTACTTTTAATTGTAATATATTTTTTAGACAGATAAGTTAACGGACATTACAGGATCATATGCATGTTTATTTGATCACAGAAAAATTTATGTGTATGCTCACCTTGCTTTTCTCTATTATCCCCTGTAGTAGTTGTGAAAGTTAGGAATGTTTCTACCATAGCTTAGAGCTTTAAAGCTACTTATGAAATATTACCTGTTGATCATAATAGCAGGCATTGTTTCACATTTTTCAGCTCAGTGAAGAGCCATGGAAGAAATTTTTTGGTCACTTGCTGCTATCTCCCCTAGTTTTCAGAGCAATTAATAATAACAAATCAATTATAATAGCAAATAAGTTTGTCTTTTTCAAATAGTTTTTACAGTGTAGCCATATATGGCATTCCCCTCTCTTAGTGATACCCTGCTATTAATCTTCCCACATTAAACCCAACTGTTTTTTTACTGCATTTTAAATATAATTGAGCCCTCGTATATTTATAAGAATTACCCTTTGACTAGAATTTAAGGTATTTTAGAAATTTAGACGGTTACTTGTTACATTTTTCTTTTCTAGGGCTTACTACCAAAACCAAAGGAAACCCCATTCCTTGTCTCCTTTTTCATCGCTCAAGTTGTGACTACGTGCTCTGGAATACTCTCTTATCCCTTTGACACAGTTAGAAGACGTATGATGATGCAGGTATTTTATGTTATTTGTAAGCTTAATTAAGTTTTATGTCTCTGATATTGAGGTATAATGTATTCAAATTTTAGAAAAATTTTGGCTAAAGGCATAGACCATTTGTTTTACTTATTAAAATAAACGCATGCTGTATTCTGTCTTGTATTCTTTCCTATACCTAAACAGCCATCATCCAGCAAAGCTTCTTCCTTGTCTGCCATCAGAACAGAAATGTCTTCCACTCCAGTAGCATGTGTTATTTGTGGGGTGGGAGGGAATGGCAGGGATTGGATAAGCATGTCGATCTTAACTGAATATTAGATGAAGTAGAAGAAGCCCAGTCACAAGCCATTGACATATGTGTCATCATTTGTTCTAGTGTATTTTAATAAACGTAAATAATTTTTAACTCAAAGGATGAAAATTTGTTTAATAATGATCCATACTCTAAATATAAATCCCCAAATCAAAATTTTGATACATTCAGTCTTCACTGGTGTTACTTGTTTCATTCATTCAGCAAATATTTGAGTACCTAGTCTACTCTAAACTATGGTGACACAAATAAAATAAGGCAGAACCTGCCCCCAAATTTATAGCATAGTATTGAAGCCATGCAGTTAATGGTTTAAATAGAAGTGTGCATAGGTTCCAGGAAGGCAATAGAGGAGGAATGCCCAAGTGATTAAAGTGATCAGATGTGGCCTCTTGGTGAGCTAAATCTCAGTAAATAGGCTTTTTCTCCAGATAATCAGAGAACATTCTAAGCAGAGGGGGAAAAACATACATGGAGCTACGCTTGAGAAGTAGTTCAGTATACCAGACTAATGGTTTCATGAGAGAAAGTGAAAATGAGGCCAGAAAACTAGAAAAGTAATATAATGTTTAAAGTGCCAGATACTGTCCTAAGCATTTTACACGAACTAATTCTCAAAACAATGCTATGAGTTGTAGTTACTATGATTATCCTCATTTTATGTCTATAAAATGGTTCTGGAAGAACTCACTAGGCCACCTGAAAGGGAAAAACATATCTAACCTATCACTTCATTCATGAACTGTCTTTAAAGTTATTCCATTTATATCTGTGTTTCTTCTTGATCTGTATCTAGCTCTAGCTTAATACATTGAAAACTTTTTAAAATGGAAAATTAATTTGCATATCAACTGTGGATTAGTAAATGGTACTGTATCAACATTAAATTTTCTGGTTTTGACAACTACCTTGGATATGCAAGAAAATAGTCTTAGAAAATGCACACTGAAGTGTTTTAAAGATAAGGGTCAATGATTTCTGCAACTTACTGCCAAGTAATTGTGTTTTGGTGTATTTAGTGTACTGCTAAGGCTGCCATAACAAAATACCTTAGACTGGGTGACTTAAGTAACAGAAATTCATTTTCTCACAGTTCTGGAGGACAAAAGTTCGGGTCAAGGTATCCAGCAGGGTTGGTTTCTTCTAAGGGCCTATCTCCTGGGTTTGTAGATGGCTGTCTTCTTCCTATGTCTTCCCACGGTCCTTTCTCTTCTTATAAGGGTGGCTGTATTGGATGAGGACTCACCTTAATGAGCTCATCACATTCTGAGGTGTACTGGGGATTAGGACTTCAATATATGAATTTTGTGGGGACATAATTCAGCCCGTAAGAGTACTATTTAGTTTTTATATATTCATTTTATATCTCACAACTTTGTTAAATAATTACAAACACTAATCTATGTGTACACTCTTTGAAGATTTGTTTTACACACACAGGTATATAATCTGCAAATGATATCAGGTTTTCCCCCTTCACTGTCAATTCTTACACCTTTTATTTCCTTTTCTTGCCTTTCTGTGCTGCCTGCGACCTCTGATTCAGTGTTATATTAAAGAAATAATAATTGGCAACCTTGTCTTGTTCCTAATCTTACAGAAAATGGTTCAGTGTTACATAATTTAATGTTAGCCGTGGGTTTTTTGGAGTTATCCTTTGTCATGCTGTGACTGTTCCTTTCTGTTTTGGGTTATAACAGTTTTTAATCATGAATGGTGGTCATTTTTTTAACATCTATTGAGATGATCATAACATTTTTCTCTTTTCATGTGTTAATATATTAATCTATTTTCCTGAGCCAAATCAACCTTATATGCCTGGGATAAATTATTTTAAATAGTTATTGGCTTCTTATGCTTTCTGTTATTTTCTATTTCCTTTATTTTTACTTTTTTGGGGGATAAAGCCAGCGTGGCCATGATGTTTTGTATTTTGCACCCCTGACTGGGTTTGATTTGCTAGTTTTTGTTCAGCAGTTCTGCATCCATGTTTCAGTGACATTAGCTTGGAATTTTTTCTTCTTGTATTGCCCTAGTCTATTTTTGGTATCAAGGCCATGCAAGCCTCATAAAATGTGTTGGGGAGTCTTCCCACTTTTTCTCTTCCCTATAATTACGTAAGATTAGCATGAAATGTTTGGTAGGGCTCGTGTATAAAGCCATCTGGACACATAGTTTTCTTTATGAGAAGATTTTTACCAGCTGATTGAATTTCTTTAATGAGTTTATTATTCCTTATTTTTTCTATTCTGTTGTAAATTATGCTTTTTAAGCAATTCATCAGTTTCTTCTGAGTTTTCAAAATAATTGTCATGAAGTTGTTTGTAATGTCATCTTGCTCTTAATCTCCGGGTCATCTGCGGTGATGTTATCTTTGTCATTTCTAATAAATTTGGGGCTCTTTATAATAGTTTGGGGGCCTTTCTTGTTTTTCCTCAAACAATGTTTTCAGAAATTTATCAGAATTATTTTAAATAGCTATTGGTTTCTTATGCTTTCTGTTGTTTATTTTCTATTTCCTTTTTTTAAATTTCTACTTCAGTTTTTTTTTTTTCTAAAAATGTTTGGTTTGTTCATTAATTTTCAGCCTTTTCTTTCTAATATTTCAAGGTCATTAATGTTCTTATAAGTTACCACTCAAGCTGCGTCTTACAATTTTAGTTACGGAGTTTTGTGTTTATTGTTAGGTCTTAAATATTTTCTAAGATGTGTTTTCTTAATAGCCAAACATACAATATTTTTCTAGTTATCTTTTTTGCTATTGAATTATCACTTCATTGCAATGTGGTGAGAAGATATGTGATGTCATCTTTTGAAATTTGTTAAGCCCAATATATGGTCAGTTTTCAAGTGTGCCTAAAAAGTATGAGTATTCTCCAACAACTAGGTTTAGTATTCAATATATGTGCATTAACTCAACACACTTATTCAACACAGTGTTACTTTTATCTTAGTGCTAAATAAAATCTATCTTAAGATAAAAGGTATTAAGATAATGACAAATTATTTGTCTTTCCTTATATAGAGTGGTGAGGCTGAACGGCAATATAAAGGAACTTTAGACTGCTTTGTGAAGATATACCAACATGAGGGAGTCAATGCATTTTTTCGTGGTGCCTTCTCCAATATCCTTCGTGGTACAGGGGGTGCTTTAGTGTTGGTATTATATGATAAAATTAAAGAATTTCTTAATATTAATGTTGGAGGTAGTTCATCAGATTAAATTGTTAAATGCATATATTTGTTAAACAGCAATTACATAGCTGCCATCTGTATACATTTTGATAGCAATTTTTGAAATGGTAATTCTACAATAAAGCATAAGCCTTTTTCAAGGATATACATACTAAAAATCAGATAAATGTGGGTTTCCTTCCCAGTTAGACTCAAACTCACTTTAATGAGAGATTTTACTTATTATAAGTAGTATATGTTATTTCTATTAGTTTAAAATCCTTTTCTTACTTTTGTGATGAAAATTAAAATGTATGATGTTAAAATATAAGAAATGAAAGTTGGTTCTTTTAAAATGCTATTCTTTTGCTATAACTGTCTACCCATCTTTTAAAATTATAATATGACAAATAATTTTTAAAAGCTTATCGGGATGTTATCATTATATCAGTGGGCATAAGTAAGCTTTCTTCCACAACATGCCTAGTAAGACAGCTCGGGTATTACTAAGTATAGTGTTTATGGTATCATATAGCTTTTAATAAGCACAGATTATAGATCTGATCATAAAAGATTCTGATAATGACTTTAATGAAACCGTTAACCTGTAATTGGAAAATAAAAGATATAAAATGGCATATATGCTTTTATCTTTAAAATAAATAAAATCCTGCTAATGTGAATATATCTTGGAACAACAAAAAAAAAAATCCCCTTGAAATTAGTTTGTGTACTCTGTATTGATAATAAAGGAAGATTAAAACTTATATCTGAGCCTTTTTTTCCTTGATTTTAACTTTATTTATAAGCAGAGAATAACAAAATTTTTGTCATAATTGGAAATTGGCTTAAAGACAAAACAGAGTTTCCAAGATTTTATACAAGAGTCTGTTTTGTTTTTCAGAAATGTTGTAGAAGACAGTACATTTGAAATCCTCAAGGTTTTAAAGTTTTGGTGAGTAAAGGGATGTCAAGTTAGTGGGGATAAACTATAGAAAGATTTTGTAAGGCTATGAGTGGGCAAAAATGGGGGTGGGTCAACTTCTTAGTACACAGGGGCAAAGTATGTTTCAAGGAAAATAATCCAAACTCAAACTATACTTTTTAATATATTGGTTTATCACTTGAGAAAAAAAACTCTTTTGAACACTCTCAACATGATTTCTTGCAGTGGTCATCATAACACAGAAAGTTATAGAAACAAAACAGAAAATACTTTCCTTTCCTTCTGCACTATCGGTAGTTCTGTTTGCCAAAATTAAGATTTATGATGCCCCAAAGAAATGCAATTAAAATAATCAAATGTTAGGAACAGTCACCCATATAAAGATAAAAGTTTTTCATTTGTACAGAGACATGTTAGAGGAAAGGTCTTTAAAATCTTGAATGGCATGGATAGAGGACAAACAGGAATTTAACTACTAAATCACTAGACCAGAAGCCTATTCTTTGAAGTCTGGCAGATCATCCACTCTTGTAAATTCGGCTTCCTAAAAATTTCTTAACAGTTTTTTTTTCCCCATTTTGACTGCCATTATTTAATTCAGGATTCATTGTCACTAATGCAAGCTATTTTAATAACCTCAGTGAGGGTAAACGCTAAGCTGCTGTATCAAAGAGACTCAATAATACCGTGGTTTAAGTAAGATTAATGTTTCTAGTAAATAATAGTTGGTAGGTGAGCAGTCAAAGATCGCAGGTATCTTCATGAATTCCTTCAGACCTACCTTCCTTTCAGTCTGTTAGCTCTACTTTCTTAGAGCAGGGGTTCTTAACCATTTTTGTACCATGGACACCTTTGTCACTCTAGTAAAGCCTATGAACCCCTTACAGTAGTTTTTAAATGCATAAAATAATATACATAGGATTAAAGGAAATAATATTTTAAATGTGGTTATTAAAATATTAAAAAATACAAATTTGTGATGTAGTAATATCTAGTGCTTTCTAACACACTTACAGCAAGATCCAATGTTGTAATAATTATAATTTCGCAGCATTGATGACCATAAATGTTGTTTGAAATAATATACCCAACAATTACAATATAATATGAAAATACCTGATTTCTCTTGGTAGGAAAAATCACATACTGTTACTACTAATGTGATTTGTGTCTACATTCATGATTGAAAGAAATGTAAAATTTCATTAAAGGTTAGTTCAAGAAACACCCCCTTAAATTTATGTATTCTCTGGGGATCTGGGGACCCCAGGAAAAGAATCCCACCCTAGAGCATTGTAATCACCTACATAGTCAAAGCTGGGTCTCTGGCTAATCTGTGTCCCCACTTGTAGAAAAGGGAAAGATAAATCAGGGTAGGTGGAAGAGATTTTTAACCAGGTGAGGTGGAAGTTGCACATGTCGCATTTACAGATTGGTGAGACTTTAGTCACATGGCCATAATTAGCTATAAGACAGTGGGACATACAGTCTGTGGTTGAGCAGCCATATGTAGAGGACAAGAATAATAGATTTTGAAAGACAACTTAGGAGTATGCCACAGTCTCCTAAGTGACCCTTGTATATCCAATCTCGCCTTGTTCTAACCCATTCTTACTACTGCTGTCAAAGTGTTTTTAAAACTAATCTGATCCTGTAAGTTTCCATCTATTTCTATGTCTCTAAATATATTATAGCAGTACATCCTGACTGTAGATCATCTGGATTGGGAGATGTTGGGGGAAAGTTTTTGTAAGTAGTCTAAGTTAATATGCATACTAAAATTGAAAATTGGATTTTAAAATGAGATTTTATATATATGGAGCATTTTTATTCCTGTATGTACAAGCTTTGGAGATTAACAAAACAGGTATATGTTGAAGTATTCTTGAACTTATAGTAGTATGTAGACATTATTATTTCCATAAATGCTAAAAAATAGTTACTTTGGGAGATACATACATATATATTTGTATATATATATATTTATATATATATATATATATATTTTTTTTACATAAAAAAGGGTCTTCATTCTTGAAAAGGTAAACTGCTTGCCTATAGGATAAAAGACTTCTTATGAGGGCATAAAATATCCTTCATGATCTAGCCCTAGACTTCAGCTGTCCTTCTAGATATACCAGTAACTTCTGATTCCCCAATACAGTATGCTCTTTGATGCTTCTGTGCCATTGCCCACCCCCCTTTGTTTTTATGTCATTTATTTTCTTTGTAGAGTTAAGTAACTTGTCTAGGGCCTTACTGCCAGTAAGCTAGGCAAGCCTGGGAAGGCCTGTCATGCTTTTAGTCACTAGGTACTCTCATTTCCTCCCAATAATTGTGAAGAATGTGATGATAACAATCCCTTGCTCCTGACCTGAACTGTTTGTTTTTTACTTTGGTATTTTAAGTGTTTTTTAATAGAAAAATCATTCTCACACCCTCACGTTTTACAGACGGAAAGTATGTATAAATAAACGGCCTTGGGAGAGTTTCAAGATACTCTGGAATAAATGTAGATGGTGGTAGACCCAAAAGGATGACGGCTAAAAAGGCGACTGAAGAGGGTGTGGCGCAGCCACGGCGCCGCCTGGTAGGCGAGGGACCTGGGTTCTGTTGGGAGCCAGTGCCCGACCCCGCTGCCGATGCACTGCCTGCCGGGAGGCCCCTGCCCGGCCTGCGGAGGCCCTGAGGAGGGTGTCGCGGGGAGCTGCTGATTCTCCTGTGTGCTTGTAAAATGGAGGAGAGGTGTGAGTCTTTCATGTAGAAGGACGAGAGTCAAAACGATACTGTACATCCCAGTATCCTCAGGTTTGCCCTTGAAAATGGATTTCATGATTCTCATAGCAACAGTAGCAGCAGCTATAGCCTCAATGGCGGCGGCTGCTGTTGCAGCATTAATAGTAGTAACAGGCATACATTCTTTTAAGAAGTTGACAACGTGGAACAGTAAGAGGACTAAAAAGTCTGGTAAAAAATTGTATTTCAAGATGGCAACAAATAGGAAACCGGAAACACATGAAGAATTGGATGACAAGGAACAGGAAACACCCACAGGATTGGGCGAGAAGGAACACGAAATTCAGGAGGACTTGCAAGAGAGCGAACCGGAAACACATGAAGAACTGAACCAGAAGGAACAGCACAGCCCACCTCCGTAAGTGCAAACTACAACTTGGTTAAATGTCACACCGACATCAGATGCTGATCAAATAAAAGGGGCAGCCAGCCGGACCCCGCTTCTCCAGGGCAGAGGCTGGCGGCGCTGCCCAGGATTGCCAGGTGTCGCAGGGACACAGACACACACGTGAGTAAGGTCACTTCCTGTAAAACCGGTTTTCAGAGGCGAGGGGTAGAGGAGGGGACTGCATCGCTAGGGCGATGGGAAGGAAGGTACACGGAGGGCAGGTTGTCAGTGTGCTTCCTTGGCAGTCTGGTTTTGGGTACTGAAAGCCCTGGGAAGGATAAAAAACCCCTAACATGTGTTCAGCCATTTTTACACAAGACGCTTTTGAAGCGAAACGGACACCTCCGCGGCGCGCTCTTTGGGGCGAGGCCCAGGCTAGGCTGTCAGCGCTGCGCCGCACAATGGGCGCCACCTCACAGCGCCCGGCGAGGCGGTGGGCGGCAAGGACGCCGGTGGGTGCTTCGGCTGCGGCGGCCCCCGGGAGGAGGTACCCGCCTGCGCGCCCGCCACCGGGCAGGCCGCGCAGCACCCGGCCGCTGTAACGGGCGCGGCCTCCGTTGCCAACAACAGTCCAAGGGCGCCTCCGACGCCCGCGGAGCACCGGCCGCCGCCTCCCGCGAGCGCGCCGCACTGCACCCAGCAGCCGCGCGAGGGCGCGTGAGCCAACGCCGGTTCCCCTCCTCCCTGGCCCTCCGCGCTCCCGCTTCCCCGCCCACCCGCGGCTCAGCCGCCTCCATTTTCCAGATCTTTCTCGAACCCGCAGCTCCTCGAGCAGCCGTTGCCGAGCGCTGACGGAAGCAGCCGAAGCTGAGACCCGGCGCCGCCTCGGGCGCGGAGAGGCGGCTCGTGCGCCTCCCGGGCGGCCGTGCGCGCAGGCGCACACCTCGGTAACTGCCGGTTGGCGGCGGTGGAACCGCAGTGGAGAGAGACCCGGGCTGCGGAGGCTGCGGCGCGGCGGCTTCCATCTCCTTCGCGGCTGCTCGACGCGCTGCCCCAGATTTAATACGTAGCAACTTCGGGTCACCTCCTCTTTGCTTCTCGTAGGAGTCGCATTCCCAGGAGAAACAGCCCAGAAGAGGACGCGGTCCCCGCACAGGAGGCTTCAGCACCAGCACCCCGACCTTTAGGCGGCGGGATGTCTGTGGTTGGCGTTGACCTCGGCTTTCTCAACTGCTACATCGCTGTAGCGAGGAGTGGCGGCATCGAGACCATCGCGAATGAGTACAGCGACAGATGTACCCCGTAAGTACCTTGTCTGGGGCTAACCCCGCGCCTAAGAAACATTTTCTACCCCCCTATGTTGATCCCGCCTGCTGGCTTCTTGGGACGCGCGCCGAACTCTTGAGATGACAGGTGCAGCCCCCCAGCTGCAATTCCGGGAGCCGGGGGTCGGCGGGCCCAGGGGGAGTCGGACTCCGCAAAGCTGTCTTTCCTTCAGGTCCAGGGACTTACTCTGATAGTTTGCGCATCTGTCCTTTCGGTACCCGCAACCCCTGCCTGGCTCCCCACCGGCCCTGCTTGAATTTCCGTAAAGGGGTTGGTGTGGCACCGCCTCGACATACCGAACATTGGAGAGAGATCTGTCGTTACTTCTGGTGGAGCTTTTGGGGGATTATCGGACGCGGGCGGGCATCCCCCGCCAGCCGAAAAAAGAATTCTGGATTAATTCCGCCCTTCCTCCTGTCCCCATATCTCTCTGCGTGACTGCTCTCGCAGAAAAGTAATAAGTGAAAGCTTGGAGTGCACACATCAGAAGACTAGTGTAGGTTCATCTGGCCCAGATAGACCCCCCCCTTTTGTTTTTTACGAAAAGCGGTTGAGTTGTGCAGGGTTTTAATTTACCATAATGTCCTTGAGAATTCTAGATACTGGGACCGGTTTCCCGGAGCGTATGTTAATGGTGCATTAATAGCGAGAAAGTAAGGGACGGCAGTGTTGGGCCTCTCTTATTGGTCGTGTAAGCCCTTTAGTAGAAAGTGGTGGAGTTAGAACCTATCAAAAGCGTACTTGTACAGGATCAATTGTTGGAGAGTCGGAGGCGGCTGTCCTGTATAAACATGACTGTGGAGTGATTCTATTATGAACATTCCATGAAAGACTTAAAAGGCACGGCATTATGTCATGGAAACATGTTTCCACAAGTTCCATTGTTTCTCTGGTCTGGGAAGTTTGTTGGCAAAGAATATAGTTAAGACAGGGATGTTAAAAATCAGCTTCTTCTTGTAGGCAGGCTCCTGTTACTGGTGTTTTTATGAGGAAGCCAACTGTCCCTGCCTTTTTATTGAAAGGTAACTAAACACATTAATTTGACCCTTTGGAATAGTCCAAAATATAATAGTTTAAATATAAGACAAATTTCAACTAAGATCACTGTTAAGTTAAGCCTTTAAATGATTAAATTACTAAAATTCTATGAATAATTTTAAATACTTCAAGGAGATATTGAAGAGTAGCTTGCTTGATGCAGTCTGTACTTTGGTTTCTTTGAAAAAATATTCTAGAAAATTTTTATGTTACCTCTTTCAGATGTGTGCATTATATTTCTATTGAAATTTTGGATCTTTATATTCTCCAATATGAGCACAGGTCAGTTAATCTTCATAGTACTGTTAGAGCTCTTCTCCTTTTTAAAACCTTTTTAAAGGTTTTTCTGCACAGTGAGAGGCTAAACCGTAATTGTGGACTATTTATGACTTCATCTCTACAAGATTTTGTTTTAAGCCACAACATATATGAGCTTCTGCCAGAAAAGGACCAGGAAATTCCACTCTCCTCTTTTAGCAGACTAGAGGTTAATGGGGGCAGCCTTAGGCTTTAGGGACTTAACCTATGGAGGAAAAATGAGAGATAGGATGGACGTTCCCTGATCCTGAAAGCTTTATCCTAAAAGATCAGAAACCAGAACTGTAAGACAGATACTGCATTTCCAGGCTTCGAAATCTTACTCGTGAGTCCATGATTCTTTAAAGAGCCTGGCTAGACTTACAAAGAGTGTTCTTTAAAAATTAGGCTGCTCATTTGAGTCTTCTAGAGTTCTCTTTGTTCCTGTTCTTAGGCACATTGGCTAGCTCTATGCAGCTGAGATTTAATATGTTTCTGATTTGTGTGTAAGCGAACCACTGCTAATATCTAGATTGAATGAGCCTAACAAAGTAGAAATTTCCTAAGGTGCAATGATCACATTCTTCATTAACTTGCATCAGCAACCCTGCCCTCCTTTCCCTGGCTGTGTACTGTCATTTACCTCAGGAATATATCTTGTATTGTTCCTGAACTAAAACTTCATTGTAGTCCAGTGCTCTTACACTGTATATTTACTTTGTGGGGCTTAAATTGTTGAGTGAAAACACACCATTCCTGATCCCTGGATACTTACTTATCGAATGCCTATCTTGCAAAAAGCATTATAACTATGAAAGGAACCGTAACTTTTCTAATGCACTACAGTATTTAATAATACACATAAACATAGTTTTTCAAAAAATTGTTTTCCATATTCCAGTCGCTGACATCAAGGTGATATAACACAGGTATTTCTAAGATGCAAATGCATTATGAAAGGATCCTGGAAGGAAATGTTCGATTAAATTAGTTTTCACCATCCATACATTTTCACATTTGTGTCATTTTTTAACATGCTTGATTTTTATGCTGCTCCTCCTCTACTAAAAGTGAGATAGGACATTTAGAAGTTTTGCTTGTTTGTTTAGAGTTCTGTGGTATTCTCTGAGAATCTCTGCCACTATGGTGGCAACATCAAATTGGATATTGTAAACTGCTTTGTAAACACTCCTTTTCTAAGTAGTAGTTGACATAACCTCTAAAAGTATAATATAGATGGATTATATGGTACACATTTAGATAAACAGTTGAATATCCTTTCTTATAAAAACTTTTATATATGCCTAACATGCTATAATGTGCCTTTTGCCTTGGTATTATTAAAGTTGGGTAAAAGTTTTGAGAAAGAATAGGTATTTATTTTGATTTTTCTAAAAATCCTTCGCAGATATTTATTTAATGATTGTGTTCTAGAATCTTTTTGACAGAAAATTGAAGGAAGAAAGGCATTTGAAGACCTTTAGCTATGAGAGAAAGATTTTCTTTGTATTGAAATTGGGTATTTCCAAGCTACAACATTAAATGTTTTAAACTTTAAATGTCTTCTTAATTTTAAATGTAACTAAAGAGATTAATAATGATAACTGTTCAGCTTTATCTGTGAAATGATAATGTGTGAAGCATATTTCAAAGAATCTAGCACTTAATAAGTGATAGCTGAATCAGTCTTACTTGGATCTAGTGTTCTAACAGAAGTTAAACTCTTGAGAATCAACCTGAGAATAAGATTTTCTGTGCACTCAAGTGATGGTAGTCCAGTGTTGAAAAATTAATAGTAGAGTATCCAAATAATGGAGTTAGAGAGAAAGATTATAAATAGGCTAAGAGATGGCAAATCCATATTTTCTCTGATGAATTTTAGGATGGAATGTCAACAATCCACATGGATTGTCATATTGGGTATGGAAATGTCTATGCTGGCAGAGACAATGTCGAAGAGTTATTTTGGGAGTTCTTTCCAAGAGATGTGAAGGTGTCACCTGAACTACTGATTCCTGCTATGTCCTTATTATCCTGTTTTCACTAGATCATAATTAGAGAACAGTTACTCCGTTGTATCCTACATCTGTCTGTCCATCCCTTTTAACATTTCACTTCTAATTATGTATCATGGATATATCAGAGGTTCCTCAATCTCAACATGTCCAAAATAAAACTTGTGATGGTCCCTCCCCCAAACCTGTCCCTCTTCGAATGTTTTTCTGTGTCGTTGAGTGGCGTCATTATCTATCCTCTTACGCAAACTGAAAACCTGGACATTATTCTTGACACGTACCTCTTCTATTATCTATTCTAGCATATGATGTGAGCCACATACTTGATTTTAAATGTTCTAGTGGCCACATTAAAAAGAAAAGAGGTTAAATTATTTTTAAGATATTTGATTTAATTCAGTATATCCAAAATCTTACTTCAACATGTAATCAATGTTTTTAAATTAATGAGATATTTTACATTACTTTTTAAATATTAAATCTTCAAAGTCCAGAGTATATTTCACACTTACAATAAGTGTATCTCAATTCAGACTAGCCAAATTTCATGTGCTTAATAGCCACATGTATCTGGTGGCTACTCGTTTTGATGGTGAAGATCTAGTTCATCACCAAGTCCTCCTGAATATCTCTTAATTCCTTCTCCTTCTGTCTCAGCCTCTACCATCCTGATATAGATTACTTGTAACTTCTAGCTCTCCTCCCATCAGTTCACATTGGAGTCAAAACCATCTCCAGCAAACTCTTGCCTATTTGCATCTCATCTTCATGTACACTTTAATCTCATCACTTCGTCTGCTAGGCCTGTCCTGATCCTCCTCTAGATTAATTCTGGCTATTTTCTGTTCTCACAGCACTATTTGTACCCTCTCTTGCGGCACCTAGTTTACTTTCATTTGTGTGAGTCTGTAGCACTGTAAGTTCCAAGCGAGCCAAAAACCATGTCTTTTTCCCCTCATTGTTAAATTTCTAGTAACAGAGTGCCAGTCATATAGTAAGTACTCAGTAAACATCTGTTAAATTGACTAAATGAACTTAACCTGCTTTGATGTCCCTGGAAAATCCTTTGTTCCCCAATATGACGACGTCTTGTTCAGTCCTTGAAAAGCAGTGTTGAGATCTTTCCTCTTCACTTTGTATTACATATAAGCATAGAGTGTTCTCTTCATTATTTAAAAGCCTTTAATGAGTTCCCATTACCTACTGAAACAAATTTCAAATTTATAATCTGTCATTTGAGACCCTGTGTAATCTGGCCCTGAAACTATCAAAATGTCCGGTGAAACTAGCCAAGTTATTCTTCCTGGTCTAGGAATAAGCATTACCCTTAGGAGTCATGTTTCCATTCATTCAGTAAGTATTTTACTGTGTACCAGATTATGATCTAAGCTAATTCTATCAAGCAGAACTTTGTATTCTTTTGTATTTGTTCTGTTCTATGTGTGTTCTGTTCTCTGTACACCTACTGGCCACATGTGACTGTTAAGTACTTGAAAGTTGGCTGTTGAGCCCTGGAAATGTGACTAATGGTGAGGAACTGAATTTTTTGTTTTAGTTCATTTAAATTTTGCTAGCACATGTATCTGATGACTTCCATACTGGACAGTGCATATCAAGGCAGTGAGGCCTACATTGTCTACCCTCATGGCGCTGGCAGCACTGTATGTTGATATAGTCGGGGCTCGCACCACTGTATGTTGATACAGTCGGTAAATAAATTGTATCAGATGGTGATACATTGTGGGGAAAAATAAAATTGGGTAAACAGTAGGAGATGTATGTGTTAGGAAGAAGCAGGAGTGTGGTTTACATAAGACAGTCAGAAAAGGTATCTCTGAGAAGCTGACATTTGAGCAGAGACATGAAAGAAGTGAGAGCACAAACCATGTGGGTATATTTAGACGCATACCAGAAAGAGAGCCTGGCAGGTACAAAGGCCGTGAAGCACAAACGTGCTTTCCTGATTCTAGAAGTAGCAAGACCAGTGTGCCTAGGTTGAAGTTTATAGGGTGGAGCAGCCAAGGACCAGACCCTGAAGGGCCTTGTTGGCTGCTGAGAGACTTAAGCTTTTACTTTGTGAAACGGAACACTACTGCAGGGTTTTCAGCCCAGGAGTTTCATGACCCTGGTCTTTAAGAGGATCACTCTGGCTATCATTATTGAGAATAGACGTATACCTACACTCCGGGAATGTGCTTCTCAACAAAGCATTACAGATTAAAATGCTTCCACTTCTTTCAAGTCTTAATTCAGAAGTAACCCTTATATTGGCTTTTCCTGAGCCTTAATATCTAGAAGTGATTATTCTGTTTTTTTGCTAGTATCGTTCATAATCTATGTTGGTTGGTTAATCTGTTCTATGTTGGTTTTTTCAATAGACTATAAACTCTCCAAAGACAGTGATTGTAGGTGGTATATACACAATGCCTGTAACTATTTGTTGATGGAATGAATAGTTACCTGTAGTTATAACTAAGATCATGGAAATATTTTCTTGAATCATAACATGAAATGGTATTTTGATGATAATGTTACTCTATACATGTTTTTGTAAGCAGTATTAATATAAATGTAGTAATAAGAGCAGCAATCATATTGTTCAAAGCATTTACCTATATTTAGTTATTCAATCTTCATACAAACCTGTAAATATTACCATCCGTATCTTCCAGATGGGAAAGTGAAGCAAAGAATGATTAGGTACTCTCTACGAGGTTATTTGGCTATTAAGTAGCAGAGCCAGGATTTCGATCGAGGCAGCCTGTTCTTACTGAATACCATAACTTTATTAGCAGGTCACAGGCTAACAGAATTTGAAAAGTAGGTTTGGAGACCGATATCGTTTTGCCACCTATTAGCACATTTAAAAAAATTATATCATTTATTCCAACCACTATTTCATTACTTATAAATGTTTAAAAATATGTAAAATTCTGATATTTTGTAACCTATTTTTAAAATGATACATGATTATATTAATCCTTTTAATTTATTTTTGTGTAAGGAGAAGCAGAATAATAGTACATTGATATAAAAGTACCATGGGAACAAACTTTGTGGTTTTTCCCTATTTAGGGCCTGTATATCGTTGGGATCGAGAACTCGAGCCATTGGAAATGCAGCTAAGAGCCAGGTAAATTGTTAATGTAGACGTTTTGATTTCTAGGAAGAATTAACTGAATCTTGGTAACAAAGCTCTCGTTTTCCGTAATTAAAAGTGAAGAAAGAGAATGGGGACAATCTGACATCCTAAATTTTTGTATTTTACTAGATATGTTTTGGGTTGTAAAATACTTTTTGAATTTTTTTTATTAAAAATCTTGTGAAGTTAGGCTGTGCTGTCATATGACATCAGTTTTTCCCTGTGTGGTCACTTTCTATGAGGGGCTATCCTCTCCAGATTATACACTTCAACAACAGGTGAGCAATGTCTTGGTAAAATAAGGTGGGGAAAATGCAGGAACTACTTTCCAGAGTAATTCAATGTGCCTGCCACTACTTGACATGGAATCTGTTTAAGTATTCATATTTCTAGGCTTCTGAAATGCTTGTGGTAGCACACTCAGTTTTACTGTTCTGCTGTAGGTTCATTTTCCTTGGACGCTATTTATTGCCCTGAACCAAAAGCCCTTAACAATTACTTTGGGCATTTTAATATATACTTAATGTCTTTTCTTCATTATAAAATAACTTTATTTAATGGGGCTTTTTCTTAATGACTTTGTTGGAGTAATTGACTCATTTATCCGGGAGTTTTTGCTTACAATTTTTATCAAGGTTGTGTTGTAATTGATCTGTATGAACATGTTTCTTATCTTCTATTTTCATATTGTACATAAACGAATGTTGAGTTTAATGCCGAAATGACCCCTTTACTAAAGTTTACATCAGATATTTTGGCTGATCTTATCAGTGTATCATAGATAACAGAGTCTCTGAAGAAAGCAAACTATATAAAGTTAATTCTCCTGAAGAGCTAAAAACCAACATGGTAATTCAGCATCCTTTTGGTTTTCATCTCATAATTGAAGATTATGATCTATTTGGCTTTTAAAGGTCACTACGAGGGCAACAACTGGATCTGAGTAATAGTCTATAGTTAGAACTACATGTTCTAGTTAAAGGAAAAATTACTTTGCCAAAATACAAGCCATTTACAAATTAAGATACTTAGTACCACACTACATGGAAGGAGATTTAATCTACTATTCTAGGAGCAATTTTTAGCAATAGAAGCAACATAGTAAGTATGAGAAATTTGCACAGATATTCAGAAGAAAAGAAAAATGGGACAATAAAAAATATTTTAAATAAAAACACAGAAATGAAAGTGGAAAAAATTAAATCAAAGATACCAATTTACTAGAGCAAAAGTGTTGAGGAAAACCAAAGAGGAGTTGTGGATAGATTTTAAAGTTTTATTCTTTCTTTTTTGAAGACATTAATTTTGAATCTAACATTCCTAGAATAGGAAGAGAATGGGGGGAGTGGCAATAGGTAAGATGCATACATTCTCTTTGTATAATTTTATTATTAATTGGAAACCATAAAATTGAATGATTGTGTGTAATTCTGAACTCGGATGTGTAGGTTAAAGAGACTTGGTGGTTCTCAAGTATTAATGTCGTGCTTATTTTGCATTCATTAAGCAATTGATACATTAAAGTGTGTACTTCAACAGATAGTCACAAATGTAAGAAACACAATTCATGGCTTCAAAAAGCTTCACGGACGATCATTTGATGACCCTATTGTGCAGACTGAAAGGATCAAGCTTCCCTATGAGCTGCAGAAGATGCCTAATGGAAGTGCAGGAGTTAAGGTAAGCTTTGTGTTCCCAGAGTGTACATATAGGATTAAATTAAAGGAATGAAATACAATAATATCACCTACTTGTGAGCTTTAGTGAGTGCAAAAAAATTCTAATGTAGATAATCTTCTTAATCCAAACAGTAGTTTTATTATCAAGGAAAAATCATTATTATTGGGAGAACTTTTAGAGGTAAACCGTTTTTAATGAATAAAGTCAGAGGTGGCATTTATGATTTCAAAAGATAGGCCCATAAAGTATGAATTGCCATAATGAGTTTTCTCTAATTTAGAATATTCTTACAACATACTAGAAGTAGTAAAGCAAACCCTTCTTCCAAGTAAGAGATGGATTCTGGATTTTTAATTCTACATCCTAAGATGGAAAGTTATAGATTAGTTAATAAAAACATGTTTTCTGTTTTTGGGGTTGGTTTTTTTTTTCCAAAAACTAACGGAAAAGCCTCAAAACACATAGTTACCATATGACTCAGCAGTTCCACACCTAGGTATATACACAGAGATTTGAACCATATGTGCACACAAAACCTTGTACACAAATGTTCATGGTAGCCTTGTTTATAATAGTCCAAAAAGAGAAGCAACCCAGGTGTCCATCAATTGATGAGGGGATAAACAAAATGTGGGAAACTTATAGAATGGAATTTTATTTGAAAAAAAAAGTGAAATCCTGATACGTACTACAACATGGATGAACCTTAAAAACATGCTAAAGAAGCCAAATACAAAAGACCACATATGGTAGGATTCCATTTATATGGATGTCCATAATCAGACAAATAGTAGATGGTAAAAATAGTACATCGTACAAAGTAGGTAAGTGGTTGCTAGGGATTGGGGGAATGGGGAGTCACTGCTAATGGGCACATGATTTTTCAGGGTAATGAAAATATACTACAATTAGTGGTGAACTGTACTGTACACCACAAGGATGAACTTTGTTATGTGAATTATGTCTCAAAACTATTTTAATAACTTATTTTAAACTTAACATATATGTTTTAAGGCTATGTGGATATTTCCATTTTTAGAAGAGGGTTCTGACTACAGAATGGATGAAAATTTTAAGAAGACGACATGAGGCTGTTAAAATAATTCAAAGAGGACACCATGAGAGGTTAAGACTAGACAAATTGTGAAGCCATAGTTTAGGTGAAATTTGTGGGTCAAGGGTTGCTGACTAGGAAGCTAGATGGGTATGACAGCAATAGAAGAGGTAAAGGATAATATTCACATATCCTTGAGATATGATAAGTTCTGGTTAATGACCATGGGAAGCACTTTTATTCTAAACTACTTAAATTCTTGTGCTATTAATCTTTAAAAATTAAAAATCATGCTTTGTAAATAAGTTTGAGACTAACTGGATAAAAAATTTTAAAGAAAGCCAAACCTAATTCTGGAGTGATACAATTTTTATGCAGTCATAGTGGTTGCATGTAAAAGGCTTTGAAAACATCATTCAGTCCTGTGTTAGAACTAAGTTTCCTCATCTTTCAAAAATTGAAGCTCTTTAGGATTTGACTTCTTAAGCATTTTATCCATTTTTTGACATTGGTTTGTATATACTTTGATGTGTATTTCATCTAACTTGATAGTCTTGTGCAAAAGAATATTGTATTGTTGTGCCTCCTGTAATCAGACTGACACTATGGTATTTGATTCATTTTCCCTTATTTTAGTGTATTTGACATTTTCCCACTTTTATTAATTTCATATAATGCTTTTTCCTCAGTTAAATATAGTCATTGTACGGGTTCTAAGATAACTTAGTACTGCTTATTAATTTTGTAATTGTCACTATAAAAGGGTTTGATTACTTGAGTAATCACAGGTCCTCCAGTATTTTTTGGTCAAGAAGCATTGTAAAGTTTCATTTTATGTGCTTAAATGCAACCTGGTCTTAAACCTGTGTAAAAGATGAATTGGATATTTGATCTAAAAAATAATTTATAAATTTCATATACACATTTCTAAAATTTAATTCATAATTATCCCCAGAAAGCTTGGGGTAATACATACTTTTTCAAATAAGGATATTGTTTTTCCCCTTAATGCTCTATTTTCCTTTCCCCAAAACTGGATGCCTAAATCTTTCATTTTAAAACCAGGAAAAGTTCTAACTTTCAAAAGAAAGATTATCTTTTTCTTCTTCATTGTTAGGTAGGAAATAGAATGATAAAAATTGCTTTTGTGGGTGGTGGGGGTCTGGAGCAGGTAAAGACACTTTTGAAAATAATTTGGTCATGATACTATGTGTTAGGCACTGCAACTTCAGAAACGAGAGGTTGTGATACTAGAATACTCTTTTTGAAATATAACTTCCTTGAGCCAGGACTTCGCCTCTTTCACTGTTGTACGTCCATCATGTATGGAGTAGACTTTCACAATATTTGATGAGTCAATAAATATCTCAACTTTTGGTTTTAGGTGCGGTATCTAGATGAAGAGAGACCTTTTGCAATTGAGCAAGTTACTGGAATGCTGTTGGCCAAGCTTAAAGAGACTTCAGAAAATGCTTTGAAGAAACCAGTGGCTGACTGTGTGATTTCAGTAAGCTTTACTTCAGTAATGAATATTCTTGAATCGTGTTTTCCATTAGTCTCTTATCTACGGAGGTTATGTTACAAGACTCTCAGTGGATGCATAAAGCCACGGATAGTAACAAACTCTACATATACTATGTTTTTTTTCTATACATATATACCTTTTCACTTAAAAGCACTTTGCGGCGGCTTTTTGGCATATCCAAATCACCAGCATCACTACTCTGGCACTACTTTGGGGCCATTATTAAGTAAAATAAGGGTGTACTTCAACACAAGCACTGTGATACCACGATAGTTGATTTTATAACAGAGATTGTTACAGAGTGGTTGATGGGCTGGTAGGGTATATGAGTAGAACGGGGATACTCTGAACAAAGGGATGAGTCACATCCCAGGCAGGACCTAGTGGTATGGCTCAAGATTTCATCACACTACTCAGAACAGCACACAATTTAAAACATATGAATTGTTTATTTCTGGAATTTTCCATTTACAATCTTCAGACTTCAGTTGACCACGGGAACTGAAACCATGGAAAGTGAAGCCATGAATAAGTATTGTATTAAGTATTATTCTTCACTTCTCTGCTCTTTCTGCCCATATCCACTAAATAACCTAAACCTATTTTTACTTTTACATTTAAAAGAGATGATTTTATTTGGTAAAATTCAGGATTGAGTTTCATTTGTTATAATCAGTGAATCTTAAAAACTAATGTATGTGATTAGTTCGTGACTGATGTAATTGCCAGTTATCCTTAAGCATCTTTTCAGGTAGCACTTAACCACCTCTAAGGACTTAAAATTTTATGGCGAAGGTTGAAAATTCCAGGTTGGAACTTTGAGATTGTGTAAATTATATATTAGAAAGAAAAGATCTTTTTTTAAAATGATAAATGATAAATTGCATATATTTAACATGTATACTTTCAGAAGTTTTGACATATGCATGCACCCAAAGAACCATCATCACTATCAATAATTAACATATCTATCACCCTCAAAATTCCCTTGTGCCTTTAATAAAAATTATTTGTATATAAGATGTACAGTGTGATGCTTTAATATACATATACATAGTGAAATGATTACTGCAGTCAAGCTAACATCTCCTCATATAATTACTTTTTTTGTTTTGTTTTTGTGATGAGAGCCCCTGATACCTACTTTGTAGAAAATCAGGATACAATACAGTAGTACTAACTATAGATGCCATGCTGTACATTAGATTTCTAAAACATATTCATCCTATATAACTGAAACTTTAAACCCTTTGGCCAACATGTCTCCATTTCCTCACCTCCTTGCCCCTGGTAACCACCATTCTACTCTCTACTTCTATGAATTCAGATTCCACATAGGGGTGAGATCATGCAGTATTTTTCAGAAAGAAATTTCTTTAAGGATTACTTAACAAAACATTTAATAATTTACCTTATCTCTTGAGATCCCATTATATATTGATAACTAGTTTTTAAGTTATATTATCACCTAAATTTGAATATATTTCTAATACTATCAAACTTGACAACCTAAGTTCAAGAGTCTCATGTCATCAGAAAAATAGAATCAGATTAAGTCTTTAGTGAATTTAGTAATTGGTTTTTTTCATAGATACTTGGAATTCTTTAACTGAGAGAAAAATATTAGAGCTTAATATTTTGTTTTCCAGCTGCTTAGTAATAGGGCATAATAGTAGTTTACCATTGGCCAGGCGCTGCTATAGGCATTTAATATATATTGACCCACTTAATCCTCAGGATGAGTCTAGGAGGTAGGATATTGTTAACCCTAGTTTTAAAGATGAAAAGACTGATGCACAGAGAAGTTAAATGACTTGTCCAAAATCAATACAGCTAATAAGCAGTCAAGCCAGAAATCAAACCCAGACAGTTCATTCCCAGGTCTGTACTCATAACTCTTCCGTCATACTGCACTTGAAAGTATATGTCAGAATGGTGCAGATTTTAAAACCCATCTTAAATTCATATCCACCCCTCTTTATTTAGCTGTACTTGATTTTACTTTGGTGTCAGAAATTATTTCTAGAACAGAGAATTATGAACTTCTTGGCCATTATTAACTTTGTAGGTTAATAACTTTGCAATAACACAATGTGAGCTATACAAGGGGAAGTTTTCTTGCAGTGTTATGCACTGCTATATTCCTAGCAACCAGGAAGGTACCTGATACTGAAGTGCTCAATGAATATTAAATGAACCCTGCATATAATTTACATTTTTGTCAGAAGGATAATACCAAAATCAAGATAAACACGCCTTATCAAAATTCAAGTTCTTTTCCTGTGTTTAGTTAGTCTGTTAACTGAAATTTCTAAATTCAAAAAGCAATAAAATTGGAGGAGACAAGTTACAACTTAAAATTGGAAGAATCCCAGGTCATTTTGTACGTCGATATACTTAACTAGATTTTTAGAAATCTGTTTGTCAACCAAATCAAAGTGCTTCTTAGTTTGATAGAATGAAGTATAAGTACATCTTAATTATAAGTTTAAGCCTGAATTTATTTTTTAATAAAAATATATTTAATGTTTTTTTGGTGATCTTAACAGAAATACATGTTCATAAGTCCCCTGCAGTCGAGTTCCCCTTTCCCTTTGAAATATGACCATTGTAAACATTTGGAATAATATTCTTCTGGTAGCATATACATACACAAAAAGAAAATCATGTTATGCATGCATTTTTTAACGTACTAACGAAACTATTCCATGACAGTTCAGATCTCCCTGATTCTTTCTAACAGCTACATAGGATTCCATTATATATGGATATACCATAGTATATTTAACCAATTTCATTTTAACAGACTGTTTGGTTTTTAACTTTTCATCATTAAAGATGAACAAAAGTGTTTTTTCATAGGCCAGACCAACACAAGAAGGATTTAAAGTAACATATTTTGGAAATCCTGCAATATTACTCCATCTTATTAATTGCTTTAAATTTGTGTTTGTACTTTAGGTCAGTATTTTATAGGTCAACATTTTATGGTATAGAATTGCCAAACTTAAAAAATAAACTAGTATATTTTCTCATTTATTTAATTAGAATACCATTGTTTTCCTTAAGCTGTACACAAGTTTTAGTGCAATTATCTTACCTTTTTCAGCTGATGAAATGTTTAAGTAAAATCTATTACATCAAATTAATATACTTAATTATTGCTTTTAAATACCAGATTCCTAGCTTTTTCACTGATGCTGAGAGAAGATCTGTGATGGCCGCAGCCCAGGTTGCAGGTTTAAATTGTTTAAGATTGATGAATGAAACTACTGCAGGTGAGCACTGTGCAGTTTGAAATCACCGTCAGAAAAATCCTGTTGTTTTTTTTTCTGACTAATACAAAGCATCTATATAATAGAGTTATAAATGGGTAAAGAAAAAATAAAATCAAAAACATTAATTCAGCAAATTATGAAAAGTTACTTTGAAATCAGTAATTTGTATTGCTCTACTGTGTTTTAAAGTGTGTATTAGCTAAGTGATTTACCTGTTTTCCATGTGATTTCTATGCTGAAGTTAACCTAATTTGTTCTTCTTAACACAGTTGCATTAGCATATGGGATTTATAAACAGGATCTTCCCCCACTAGATGAGAAACCAAGAAATGTAATATTTATTGATATGGGACATTCTGCCTACCAAGTCTCAATTTGTGCTTTTAACAAAGGAAAACTTAAAGTAAGTAAATAATGACTTGCAATACTTAACTTGAATGGTAAAGAGCATATAAGACTATACAGAGAACCTTAATGATTGGGTTTAAATCCTGGCTCTGCCACATAAAAACTGTGAGCGAATTACTTCACCTCCCTAAAACTCAGATTTGTCACCTGAGGATAATAGCAATAACTATTTCATAGAATTTTTGAGGGCAAAATGAGTTAATTTGTGTAAAATTCTTGGAATGCCACATAGTAGATACTAGAATACGCATTAACTATATGTGTTATTGTTGAGGAGTTAAGTCAACTATCAGGGAGCATAAATAAATGACATGTTGATCCATGAATATACTTAGGAAACATTTTCTATTATAAAATTATTCCAGTTTTTAGAAGCCTTTCTATCAAGAAGTCCTACTCAAAATTTTCTACCATGTGGCATTACTTCTATGTGCTTATCTTCTTATAGTCTGTATTTGGTTTTAGATTCATTTGTACGTTGATTATCTTACCCAGATTTACACATTCTCTCCATTATGCACACGTGCAGAACTTACATAGAAGATGAAATGCTTTGGGTTATCGAACACCTTTAGAGCTTTTTGTCTTATAGTTTATATTACTATAATAACATCCTTATAATCAGAAAATTAAAGGAAAATGACTAATACTGATTATAGGGTATTTTTCTGTAAATTAATGTAAACCTTGGTATTTAGTTTTGAATTTTAACTTAATTAAAAAACATTTTCCTTTCTTTTTAGTAGATACCCTGTTTCCCCGAAAATAAGACCTAGCCAGACCATCAGTTCTAATGGGTCTTTTGGAGCAAAAATTAATATAAGACCCAGTCTTATATTATATTGTATTAAATTAGTATAAGACTGGGTCTTATACTAATTTTTGCTCCAAAAGACACATTAGAGTCGATGGTCCGGCTAGGTCTTATTTTCGGGGAAACACGGCACCTTAGTTAGAGTAGATCATAGACCCCTTTGAAAGTCTGATAAAAGCTATGGCCTTTTCTCCAGAAGGATGCACATTCACACTTGTCACATACCAACACAATTTTTCATTTAATTTTGAGTAATGCTGGACATCATGAAAAATCTATCCATGGATTTTCGTGCTAGTCTGTGGGATGACATACCAGTGAGATTACACTCACATACTACTGTCATGTTTACCACTGTTCCACCACCCAACCTTGTGAAACAAAACTGACGACCCATACAGACAGTAGCATTCTGTTTTTTTCAGTAGTCACTATTGTAAGTAGCCATTTGTACTCTCTACCCTGGGGAGAGAGACTAAGTATCTTCTGTGTCTTCAAGAGCTCTAGTGTTGAAGTTTTGTGACTTGTCTATTCCTCTCCTATATTCCTCTCCTTGTCTATTCTGTCTATTGGCTGGGGCTTATTGCTCAGCAGGCTTACTATATTAAATTTTTGTCTCTCTTCACTGTTATTTATTTTTTTGGTCTCATATTCTTTTGTTTCAGTTTTTTGTTAATAATTGAAGGCTTAATTCTTGATCTATAAATGATCAATTACAGTATTTTAGATTTAATCATTAGATAAGCTTTTCTTAGCTGCTTTGTCTTTGGTTATGTGCTTAGGACCGTTTCTTTGTTTTCCTAAACTTAGTTTTTGGCCTACCTGTTCAGTGCTGTTGTAGAACCAGAGGATGTGAAATGAAGTTTTAGTTGTTGTAACTCAGTGATTTCAAATTACGTTTAAATTATGATATGTGGGTCTGTAATCTAAAGCAGATAATTCAGAGTAGATAAATATATTGGCTAAATATAAATGATAATTAATATAAGTGATTCCAAATTTTGTACCCCTGTGGTTTTTGACAAGGTTTTTTGGCTTTGATTTTAATTTTAAAAGGTTTTTGTTATTGTTATTTTGAAAGCATCTATATTTATGAAAATGCAGTTCTATTTTTTCAATTAAACAGGTCTTGGCTACCACCTTTGATCCATATTTGGGTGGCAGGAACTTTGATGAGGCTTTAGTAGACTACTTCTGTGAAGAATTCAAGACCAAATATAAGATAAATGTGAAAGAAAACTCTCGGGCCTTGTTGCGTTTATATCAGGAATGTGAAAAACTAAAGAAGCTAATGAGTGCAAATGCATCAGACCTTCCACTGAACATTGAGTGTTTCATGAATGACCTTGATGTTTCTAGTAAAATGAACAGGTACTATGTATGTTTTTATTTGGAAAAGTCTTTGCTTATTTTATAATGTTTAGATTCTGTTATTTTAGAAGACATACTCATTTTTTAGATCTCAAAATCGTGAATTTTATTTCTTTTTCCCACAGGGCTCAATTTGAACAATTATGTGCTTCCCTCTTGGCCAGGGTTGAACCACCTTTAAAAGCAGTAATGGAACAAGCTAGTAAGTGGAAATAACTAGGCTAATCATCAAAACTGTCATGTTGTTACTCTCTTAAATGGGATACAGAATGGTAAAAGCAGTAAAAACTTCATGTGTTTTTTAAAGATTTGTATTTTTTATTTTAGAGAAGATTATAACTCATTCTTAATTCGTAAGAGTAAGGCACTAGAAATCTGGGTTTATGAGAACTCCTCCTGGTCCATTTTATGGTTTATATCTTAAAACTACCGCTGGTTATGTTTGGAGGTGTTTTTATATAGGTATATAGAAGATTCTAAGATGAAAGTACAGTAGAAATGCGGACATGATTGTCTCTTGTTAAGGTTTTAGTAATCAATTAAAAACATTCTATGGGAATTTGTGAGATGGAAGTTAGAAAACTGAAGGACTCTGAAGAGTCCCTTTAGAGCTCAGGAGGTGCTTTTCTGTTCTTATTGTCACTCTGTCATCTTATTGTCGTCACTCCATGTGCAGTACCTGACACATAATTAATATTTATTAAATTTTGCCTTTTTCCAAAATTTGTTTTTATGTTCTTTCCACTTATTCTTGTTTGAAAAAATTAAAAAATGTACTTTTTTTAAAAAGTACTTTCCAAAGTCTACTTTTCACATTTTCTAAAGACTGTCTTATTTTTCACAAATAAAATTTTCAAACCTTGCATTATTAATAGGATTAATAGAATGATGCTATAGTATTAAAGCAATGAGTTTATAAACAATAGTTATAAATCATTTCTGTTACACTAAGTAATAGCAATTACTTTGTAGGTTTTAAAATTCACTGTGGTGGAAAGAAGATACTGTTAAGGATGTTACTAATAATTAACTGAAAAAAATGGAATATGGAGTTTAGATCAAAGTGTCAGTGTAAATAAAAACATTCTCCTTTCTAGACTTACAACGTGAAGACATAAGTAGTATAGAAATTGTAGGGGGAGCAACGCGAATTCCTGCAGTGAAGGAACAAATCACTAAATTCTTTCTTAAAGACATAAGTACCACGTTAAATGCTGATGAAGCTGTTGCAAGAGGATGTGCATTACAGGTATGATTATTAGTCTTTTTTTTTAAGAATGTGTTTTTCCAGAAATATGGT
Source organism: Rhinolophus hipposideros (assembly GCF_964194185.1). NCBI lineage: Eukaryota > Metazoa > Chordata > Mammalia > Chiroptera > Rhinolophidae > Rhinolophus > Rhinolophus hipposideros. Next base: position 8,599,599 of record NC_138062.1, read on the forward strand.
GGTAAGCCTAAAGGGAATTTTAATATAATCTGTTCTGACCACTTTTCAGAAGGCTACAGTAAATTGAAATTGTTCCTTGAAAAGTAGGTCTTGTGTCTTTCCCTCTTACATATTTAGACTGTCATAATATGTCTCTAATTGTACTTAAAGAACATTTATTTTATGAATTCTTGTAATTATTTACATTTAAATTCTTTTTTGAGATTTAAAAGTATTTTATATTACATTTTTGTAAGGTCACAGAAAGAGTACTCTGACACTTTTAAATTTTAGCTAGTTACTTTAAACGTAATTTTTATAATGTAACAATTTTATTACAAGAACTTTATTAAGCAATTTAATCAAGAGTAACATAGGGTATGTTTTGTGTTTGTTAATTTAAACATGGTGTACCTCTTATTTGCAGTGTGCAATTCTCTCACCAGCATTTAAAGTGCGTGAATTTTCCATAACAGACGTTGTTCCCTATTCAATCACATTAAGATGGAAGACCTCTTTTGAAGATGGAACTGGGTAAGTGACTTCTAAAGCTTTGGTTAGAGCCTGTCATAAATAACCAATTGAACATACTTTTGTGAATGAAAGGAACTTACACTTCTTAAAATTCTCAAACACATTTAAATAAAATGTTATGAAGAAGAATATACAAACGATATATAATCTGTAAATCATGAAAACATTTTTAATTAATATTTTATTATAAAAGTGAAATCTTATTTTCAAACAAAAATTGTAGGATAGGTATTTAACAACCTGCATTTGCCATATCCTATCTCCTCCTTTGCCCATTTCACAGAGGTAACCATTGTTAACAGCTAAGTGTGTATCTGTCTATCCAGTCATTTAGAAGAAACACCCAAGAATAAAAGCATGCCCTTTTTAATGCATACATCGGTCATCTGTATACTTCCAGTGCAACTTGCTTTTTTAAATATGTTATATATTGCCCTTCCATGCCAATAGACAGTAACTTTTTTCAACAATTGTTTATGCCATAGTTCATTTAACCAATACACTTGAAAGTCACATTTTTCCTGTGTTGAGCAGTGCCATTGGGAACATCCTTGTACACATTTCCTTGTTTAGTTGTGTTTGGTTATCTGTAAGATAACTGTAGGAGTGAAATTGAGCCAAAGAGTATGTACATTTATTTTAACTAACACTGCCAAATTATCAATTTATATTCCTGTTAACATTGTGTTAGATTATCTGTTCTAGCTCATTTTCTCCTATACTTTTAATCTTAACAGTAAAAATACAGTACATTGTCACTAAATTTTTGTTTCTAATTATTGTGAGCTACAGCCTTTTAAACTTGTATTGACGTTTACATTTTCATTTCCATGAATTGCCCAGAATTTAAATACCTTGCTTTCCTACCAAAATAAAAATTTGTGTTTCAAATACTATATTTGACTATTTTTCAGAACCTTGTGTAATAAAATAAAGCTGTATTTAATTTTTGAAGTTGCTTTTAAATCTTTTGTTCTGTGTACTATACATCCACATTAAGAAATTGAAATTTTGCACAGATTTCAAAAATATGGATTATCAATCTCATCTGAACGTTTGGCAGAGCATTTAAATCACATGTGTTAATGTCAGTTTCGAGGCCAGAAATATTCTTTAAAGCTATTTTTATTAACAGGTGTAAGTGACTCAGGAAAAAAATTGTAAGGAAGTGTATGAGGAATTAAATTGAAAAGTAAATATATCCTTGTGAAGGAAATGATGGTAGGTTCTTGAATAGTAGAATAGAGGTAAAAGTCCATGAATGTGAAATTTTCAAACCTTGCATAATTAATAGGATTAATAGGATGATGCTATAGTATTAAAGCAATGAGTTTATAAACAATAGTTATAAATCATTTCTGTTACACTAAGTAATAGGAATTACTTTGTAGGTTTTAAAATTCACTGTGATGGAAAGAAGATACTGTTAAGGACGTTACTAATATTAACTGAAAAAAATGGAATATGGAGTTTAGATCAAAGTGTCAGTGTAAATTTATGAGGTTGACAGCTGTGTAAATTTGTAAGGTTGTGGTTATACCGTGTTTCCCCAAAAATAAGACCTAGCCAGACAGTCAGCTCTAATGCGTCTTTTGGAGCAAAAATTAATGTAAGACCGGGTCTTACATTATATTATATTATATCAGACACAGTCTTATATAAACCCCCATCTTATATTATAGTTAAATAAGACCGGGTCTTATATTAATTTTTGCTCCAACAGATGCATTAGAGCTGATTTTCCGGCTAGGTCTTGTTTTCGGGGAAATACGGTTTTAGAGAATATCTCTATTAGAAAATACACATTGAAGTAGTAAGGAGTAAAGAGCTATAAATGTATGTAGCACCCTCAATTAGTTCAGAAAAAAATATACACATGCACCGATACTGTGTGTTCACTCAAATGATAAAATAAATGGGAGTAAAAATGTTCACAGTAGCAAATCTAGGTAGAAGTTATATACAGGTGTTCTTTGTCCTTTTTGCACCTTTCTGTAAGTTAGAAATTACTTCCAAAGAAAAGTTCTTTTTAAAAAGAACTAGAATAAAAATAGTTACAAATGACATGTATTTTGGGGAACTAATGAATAAGATTTGGACTTCATATGTGAACAAAAAAGTAATCCCTATGTATTGGCCTTAAGATATAACTATTTTCGGGTAATTTTTTTCTTTTTAGTAGGATAGAATTGTCTATTACTATGACAGACAGTCTAAAAACTTGGAACCATAAGCCTATGAAAATGCAGGTTTATATCAAAAACAAATTCCTTTTTTTACATTTATCCGTAGAGGTCTTTGTAATTGCTGCTTATAGATTAAAAATGAGACAGATTCTGTAACCAGCTTCATAAGCAACTTCTGTTTGTTTTTAACTGAGTGTTTTCTCATTCCATTTTAGGGAATGTGAAGTATTCTGTAAGAACCATCCTGCCCCATTCTCAAAAGTCATTACTTTCCACAAAAAGGAACCATTTGAATTAGAAGCATTTTATACTAATTTACATGATGTGCCATATCCTGATCCAAGAATTGGTGAGAGAATTCAAAAAAAATTTCGTAAATTTTTTGGCCTTTTATAAATATGTTAATACTTGAATCAGTGAAACAAATTGATATTTAAGCTAATCTAACACTGGATTTTTTAAACAAAGATATTTTTACCTTTTTCTAAACATGCACTCACTATTTAGTGCTCAAAGGTTATTTCTGGAATAACAGCAGGTTTGAGTATTTTTAATTCATTTTGACAACTGTATTTGAAATGCTTTGTAATTGGTTGAAAGGTTTGGGTGAGGGTTATTTTTTAATGGAAAAACTCAATCAGTAAACTGTAGTTGTGCTGCCAGACTATGTATTCTTGTTTGAAACTTATGTTCAGTGGCAACAAATAGACTATTATTGGATTAATATGAAAGTAAGAACAGGAGACTGTAGTATTCATTTTAGTTGAGTAATATTTTTGAAGATACAAAACAGTATGAAGGAATAGTTTTTAAGTTTTAAAATTCTCCATATATGCTGCTTTTACTGATAGGCTAGAAAGGGGACGACATAAATATTTCAAGTACATTATTTAAAGTAGTAGACATAAATTATTGAAGGTAGTATTAGTTTTCCAGGGCTTTTGTAACAAAGTACCACAAACATGGTGGCTTAAACAATAGAAATTTGGCTCACAGTTCTGCAGGCTAGAAGTCCAGAATCAAGCTGTTGGCTGGATTGCTTCCTTTGAGGGCTGTGAGGGAAGGATCCATTCCAGACCTCTCTTCTTGGTTTGTGGATGGCCATCTTCATGTTCACATAACATTCTCTCTGTATGTGTATGTCTCCAAATATGGATACCAGTTATTGGATTAGAGCCCACTCGTATGACCTCATTTTAACTTGATTAACTTCTGTTAAGACCCTGTCTTCAAATAAGGTCACCTTCCGAAGTACTGGCCAGTAGAATTTCCACTTGAATTTAGGGGCGGGGGGACACAATTCAACCCTCAGTACTGGTCAACCAGAGTTTTTACTACTCAGTTTTTCTGTCTAGTATTCTCTCTCTACTATGGATATCATTATATATTTGAGGTGTTTTTTTTTTGGAAAAATAAAACAGCTTTCTGAAAGTGAAAAATTAATAAGACCTCTGTAGGTATTAGTGACCAAGTAACTTTAGCAATTTTGCTATAGGAAAAATCCAGGAAATGTTTAAATTGCTTTATTTATGAGTTACCAAGATGATTATGATTTGCAAAGCTTGTAGCAAAAAGGGGTAATATCTATTTGGTTTTCAAGGTCAGAAATTGAATTTCGTTATTTTGGTTTTAGAATAGCAATATTATAAACTATTCTTAAAGGTTATATTCCCTTGAGTCAGATTGTGCTTGGTTAAATCCCAACTCTTTTTTCCTAGCCTGGATGATTTGGGGCAGGTTACTTAACCTTTCTGAGTTTTAATACCAGGTTTATTAAGGTGTAAAAACGGTGATCTGGGGATAATGTCTATCCCACAGTAATAAATCTGGATGTGATAATAATTTTACAGTTATTTGCCAGCATCAGAAAGATGATAGTCAGATTATTGAATTAATGAATTGAATGAGTTACTCTGAAGCCCATGTACTGATCAAAGCTCTTTTTTCCTTAAGGGAGCTTCACTATTCAGAATGTTTTTCCACAGTCTGATGGTGATAGTTCCAAAGTAAAGGTTAAAGTTCGCATTAATATCCACGGAATCTTCAGTGTGGCTAGTGCATCAGTAATTGAGAAGCAAAATGTAGAAGGGGATCACAGTGATATTCCTATGGAGACAGAAACTTCGTTTAAGAATGAAAGCAAAGATGATGTGGTATGTAAGAATTCGTTCTCAAGTTCCTCTGATAAAAAATAGATACTAGTATCTGAATCACAACTGGTAATTTAATAGTGGAAGACATTAATTTCCAAGATTTTGCTCTGAAGTTCTGCTGCAGAAATCAGTACAAACTTTTTAAATAAAAGCAATAAAGAATAATTCTGTATTAAATTCTGTATATCTTTCACATTGTAACATAGTTTTCAGAGACTGCACCTTTCACAGCATTATATGGAGCATGCGCATATGTATGTTGGGAGTCTTCTTTTCTAAATTCGTCTTTATTTCCATTAAAATCATGTATTATGGCTAGCTTTTTCGCTTACAAATAAAGTCAATTCAGATTGATAAATTTTGAACTGTACACATATTTTAGATTGAAAATACATGCTTGATGAAGAATTTTTCAGGGCTGTTAGGGGATGCTGTTGAGCAGAAAAATGTGCTGTACGTTCCGTAATCCTAAAAGACATATTTTTGACTGTTTATTTTATGAAAAAGTTTGGGACCCTAACTGTATTTACTCTTGGTGTGCTGTAGAAGGTATCTTAAGAGAACATGGTTCTATTCCCTTGCACAAAGTTTTCATCTTTTTATGTACAATATTTTTAATGGCATGTGTTAGATTTCTTTTTCCCAGTCATAATTAGAGATGCCTAGATTTTTTTCATGTATTTGTGCATATTTTGAATGGATTTTTGGTGTACCAAAACTTTCAGTATCACTTTGTAAGTTATATAAATGTCTAATCACTGTTCTACACCTGAAACTAATACAGTACTTATTTATAAAAAAAAGGAATGGATTTTTTTTGATAAGTTTCAAGATAATTTCTTCCTTGTGAAGGTTATCTTTTTGTTTGTTTTTATTCGTAAGGATTGTAAAATCGTCCATATTTGATCAGAATTCTACCACTACTCTTTAAAATACTTCATTTAAGGACCATGGCATTTTCTTTCATTCTACTCATGTATTATTTTGCTAGTCTTGTTTACTTGAACTGAGGAGAAGAAAATGTCTTAATGTGTTGTGAAGATACAATCAATTTTTCATAAGTTATCACTAAGAATAATAGGTGAAAAGTAATTTTCTTAATTGTAGTTCTTAATAACTTGTAGCAGAGATAAATTTAATCCATTGATATTAATTTTTACTCACATTGAGAGAACTCTGTATGCCTTCTATGATGAGTTCTTCATAACCATTTCACCTTCTTTTTCTTAAAAGTGTCTCCTGAGACTTTTAGTTGTTTTTATATAATATTAGTTAATCCTGGACACTAAAAACCAGAGTGTGGCACCCATTTCCTACCTCCCTAGCATTTCTGATTTGCTGCTGTGTTTTAATGTATCTGAAACTGGCATGCGTCTTGCAAATTATATTTTTTATTCATAGTTGCCGATGGCAGTAATAATGCCATAGTTCTCATCACCTGTACAGTGTGAACTTAGTTGTTATTCTTAGTGGCAGGAGTATGCAATTGCAACCCTTGACTTTTCAGTTAACAAGTTCAAAGAAGGAACACAAGTTCTGGTTGTTGTCTGAAAATCTACTGACTGACTCCACCTGGTAAGATAAAGAAAACACCATCATAAAACTTGCAAAATAGGTGTCAGTGGCTTATAAGAAGATATTAGAGACTCATACTGGAGCAATTTTTAAACAAATGGTATGTCATTAATGGTCTCAATGGCACAAAGGACAGTGCTGTGTGGAAGAATACAGACATTGACAATTGAATTGAATGATTTAGAAGCATTGGATTCTGAATGTGAAGTTTTAAAACTTATATTAACCACTTTATTTGTTTAATTCTCCTTTAAAGATATATATACACAATAGAACAGCTCTTTAAGTATAAAATAAAAAGGCTAAGTGATAAAACATTTTGGCAATTTAATTGGCAGCATTTTTTCATGGTATTACATGAAATGGAGTTAATATATTTATCTCTTCCTACATTATCCCAAGTCACCACTGTCACTTCTTTCACTACTCCTCAATTTCAGGGTTGGAGAAATTGTACAGTTGGAAGGGAAGGGTCAGGGGGAGTTGGACTATCAAAAATAATTGACCTTGTAACTACTAAGAACACTTCTAACTTGTTTTTCTCCTTGGTACAAGTAAGCATTTATTCAGGGTAGCCTTCTGGGTATTATGTATTTGCATAATTCCAGATGTAATAGAAGACTTAAATTACATTGATTCCTGAAGTCCAAGCTATCTTTTTGGGTTGATGGTCATGGAATAAGATTAAGAAAACCAGAAAAATCTAATACTTAACAATTCTGTGCCAACTAGAGAGTCTATTTTGGCAGTTGAAAGTTTGTCTTTTTTACATTAAAAATGTTTTTTATGTTTGTGTTGTAATAATTCAGAGACATCTACTTTGACAATTTTGATGTATTGAGTATTTTACTACATTTTAAAAAATAATTGAATTTATGTAATACATAAATTTTGTGTGTTTTTCACGTTAGTTTTCCTTCATTAAGTTCTTTATTAACATTTCTCATGTCAAGTTTAATTTTGTTAAAGCTTGCTTTTGTGAATCTAGGTTTATAAATTTGACCTGAAAATTTTCCATTTATTTTGCAGTGTTTTGGCCACAGGTGAATGAAACAAGATTTATTCATAGCATCAAATAGATCGTTTCATTTTACTTACCTCTTATTTGTAGTTATTCTCATTTGAAAAACAGTGAACTTTTACTTTACTGTGTTCACACAGTTCAAAACAGTCTTGAACTCTAAGATACTGTTTATTTAAAAAAACAAAGAAAAACAAAAATTCTACAAATACTATAAATTACATATTTTCTTTCCAGGATAAAATGCAGGTTGACCAAGAAGAAGGAAGTCATCAAAAATGTCACGCTGAACACACCCCAGAAGAGGAAATTGATCATACAGGAACCAAAACAAAGGTTCGTTTTACTATTTCTATAGTTGTGTCTTTTTGAGATTGATAATTTGAGTTAATATATTTACTTTAGAATGCATGCTTTTAATACACTTGATATTTTTAATCTTAGTACTGTGGAATTGTATTGAAAGCATATAACCAGAATAAATACATTTCAGAGATTTATATTAGAGGATTTTTTTTAAAGAATTAACTCTGACAATAGTATACGTAAAATTAACTTCTTGGTAGGAAAAAAATGTGTTTTTTGGTAAGTTTTTTTCTCATTAAAAGTAGAAAATGAAATAAGCCAAATGACTAAAACTTAAGTTAGCAGTAGCCCTGCATTTCAAAGTTAACCACTGTAAGCATTTGACTGCATAATAGTATATTTTCTTCGTGCAAAAGCAAATATTTTTGAAAGTGAAAATTTAAAGGATAAATGACTCTGTTATTGAGAGGCATTGTTTTACTGAGACAGTCAATCATTGCCCACAAAAGACGGCAGAGACACTGTCCCAAAACACCCAGATGAATGTTGCTATGGCTCTAAACTTTCATCTTCCACAGATTTTTCTAACCTGAACAGAATTTAATCTGTTGGTTGGCTGTATAGATTTTTGCTCAGGTTATGACAATCCAGTTTTAAATCCTAGGCTCTTAAGTAATTTAAAACCTGAAACCTATTTTTCTAAATTTTTTTTTTACCCAGTATTTTTTGCTTATAATTGTTTTTAACACCTTTATTAGTATATAGTTTACATACCATACAATTTGCCCATTTAAGTGTACAATTTAATGCTATTTTAATATACTTGGAGTTTTGTGGCCATTATCACAATCAATTTTATAACATTTTCATCCCCCCAGAAAGAAGCCCTGTACCCTTAGCAGTAACTCCTGTTCTTCCCTAACCCTTTCCCTGCCAGCTCGAGACAACCATTAATCTTTCTGTTTTTCTAGATTTGCCTATTCTGGACATTTCATATAAATATGGCCATACCATATGTGGTCCTTTGTGACTGACTTCTTTCATTAATGTCTTCAAGGTTCATCCAGGTTGTAGGATGTATTGGTACTTCATTCCTTTTTATGGCTGAATAATATTGCATTTTATAGATTCGTACCACATTTTGTTTATTCATCAGCTAATGGACATGTAGATTGCTTCTACGTACTGTTTGACTATTAGGAATAATGCTATTATAAACAATCATGTACAAGTTTTTGTATGGCTGTATGTTTTCATTTTTCTTTGGCACGTACCTAGGACTGGAATTGCTGGGTCACATGGTATCTCTGTGTTTGGTATTTTGAGCGATTGCTGAACTGTTTCTAAAATGGCAGCATATTTTACAATCTTGCCTGTAGTATGTGAGGGTTCCAATTTCTCCACATCCTCACCAACTCTTGTCATTTTCCATTTTTTATATTATAGCCATCCTAGTGGGTGTGAAGTGGCATCTCATTGTGGTTTTGTTTTGAATTTCCAGCCCAATGTTTTTCATGTGGAAAGGTTTAGTGTACACAAAGTATAAAATATTATTAGCATTAAAGTAGTGTTTTTAAATAAAGTATAGTAGATGATAATAGTTTTGTTTGATTTTTGCTTTGTTTCATCTGAAATTACTCTCTTAAATCTGTTTTTATAAGGTAGTTTTCGAAATTTGCACTATGATTTTCTTGCATTTCTTTTGCAGTCAGCTCCCTCAGACAAACAAGACCGATTAAACCAGACCATTAAAAAAGGAAAAATCAAGAGTATTGACCTACCTATCCAGAGTAGCCTGTGTAGACAATTGGGCCAAGATCTTATCAACAGCTACATTGAAAATGAGGTATATAAATCTGAGTTGATGTTGAAATAGGTGGTAGCGTATTCTGAAATTTTTGTAGGAATCAATGATTATCCCCCAAATTTGGGGAACTAGTCTGTAATTCTTAAGGAATTAGTAAATGTAATCATTCAACTACTTTATTTGGGATGAGATATTGAGCTGTTTTAATGTCATGTACAGGGTGGTTTTCAACTTAGTTCTATGAAATACATGGATTGTTTCCACTATAAAGAAAGACCATTCCAACAGTAATGATTCTTAGCCCCTTTTATTCTACCTTTAACACTCAGCAGACATCATCATATGAGGAAGTATTAGCAGTTCACCTCTTCTAATGTGTTGTTCTTAAAGATTGAGGCTCTATTCACAATGTTTTCTGATTTCCATTTAATGCTTTTCAAAATCTGTTGTCATTCTTGAAATTTTCTTTACGTGGCTAAATGTTTAATTTTAGTCTCTTAAAGAGTTTAGTTTCTTTACCAGTAGTTATATAATAAGTAGTTTATTTTTATTTTATAAATTCACATTTCAGTGGTGGTTCCTAATTTCCACAGGCGTGGCTGGCAGTAAATACTAGGGCACTTCTGTTTGAAGTGCCCTAGTATTCTTCCTTCTGTTGACTTTAGTCTAGGAATTTCTACAAGAGAGTTTGACTTTATAGTGCTTGCTCTTCTTAGTACCTGCCTATGTCATTAATTAGTCAAGATTGCATTTTATATGAAGCAAGCATTCCTGGAGACCCTGAATAATTTAGAATTGGTATGTTTTGAGACTAGTTTTCCCAAAGGAATGAATTGTGGGGAAGTGTAACTATGGCAAATTTGGGGTATAAAATATTTCTTATATTTTTAAACGTCTCACTATTCTAAATTCACAAATGTCAGTACACTGCAGTCTTGTGTTTAAAATACTATGTTTTTGTTAAAGTGAAAATTTTGTTTAAGTATTACAATCCTCAGATTTTTTTTGCTTTTGATTATAACAGTAGTAATTTTTAAACATTTTGATGTCTTATTTAATCCTCACAACAACTCTGACATGTAGAGATTACTAGGGATCTACATTATACTGATGAGGAAACAGGTACAGGTAGACTTACCCAAGGTCAGAGAGTAACCTTTAATTTGGATCCAGATAGTCTGTTTCCAAGGCTCAAAATCACAACCACTCTACTATAGTCTGTCCCAGGGCTAATGTTTAATCAGCGCCAGTTACATGCCAGGCACTGTACTAAATATTTTATGTGAATTATGTCAATTTTATCAGTAGTCTATGAGCTAAACAGGAATATGCTGTCTATTTTAGGATAAGAAAACTGAGGTTGAGAGGTTAGGTGTCTCTTCTGAGATCTCAAAGCTAGTAAATGGGGAACCTAGGATTTGAACCCAAGTACCATGTTTCCCTGAAAATAAGACCTAGCTGGACCATCAGCTCTAATGCGTCTTTTGGAGCAAAAATTAACATAAGAATTAATGTAAGTATTATATTTTACTATAAGACCTGGTATATAGTATCATATAAAACTGAGTCTTATATTAATTTTTGCTCCAAAAGATTCATTAGAGCTGATGGTCTAGCTAGATGTTATTTTCAGGAAAACACGGTATGTACAGTGACATAGTCTGTGTGGGTTTCCTAAATAGCTTATTGAGATATAACTCACATACCATACAATTCACCCATTTAAAATGTTAAAGTCAATGGATTTTGGTATATTATCAATTTCTAATTGTGATAATATATATATAACAAAATTTGGTATTTTGATCACTTTTTAAGTGTATGACGATTCAGTGCATTATATATTCACAATGTTGTGCAACCATCACCACTATCTCCAAAACTTTTTCATCACCCCAAACAGAAAGTATGTAACAATCAAGTAATAACTCAACATTTCTCCCTTTCTCCACCCCACAGTAAATTAGTCCACTTTCTGTCTCTATGAATTTGCCTATTGTAGATTACTCATTTAAATGAATTCATAAAATACTTGTCCTTTTGTATCTGACTTATCGCACTCAGCAAAATGTTTTCAAGGTTATGTTCTAATGTATCAGAACTCATTCCTATTATAGTAGAATAATACTCCATTGTGGACATATATTTTATTTATCCATTCATCTGTTAATGAACAATTGAGTTGTTTCCACCTTTTGGCTGTTAAGAACAGTGCTGCAGTGGCATACAAAAGCTAGCATACAAAAGCTGTTTGAGTTCCTGCTTTCAATTCCTTTGGTTATATACCTAGTAGTAAAATTGCCAGGTTATATTGTAATTCTTTGTTTAGCTTTTCAAGAAACCATCAAACTTTTCTGTCACAGCTGCAGCATTTTACATTCCCAACAGCAATGTTACAAAGGTTTCTAATTCTCCACATCCTCACCAACACTTATTTTTTATTTCTTTGATTTAGTCATCCTAGGAGGTATGAAGTGGTATTTCATTGTGATTTTGGTTTCTTTTTTCCCTAATTTCTTAATATTCTTAATGGCAATTAATGTGAAACTTTTTGAATAGGGGAAGATGATAATGCAAGATAAGTTAGAGAAAGAAAGAAATGATGCTAAGAATGCTGTTGAAGAATATGTATATGATTTTAGAGACAAGCTGGGTACTGTCTATGAAAAGTTCATCACTCAAGAAGTAAGTCTAGATTTTGCAATTTTTTACAAAAACTTTTTCTTGAGAATGCTAATACCGATTATGTAAATAAATGTATTAAATGTGTTACTGTCAGTCTTGTGAAGTGCATTTAGGAATGGTTCTTAGGTATTTTTCCAGTTTGCGGAAGTATGGTGAACAATGTTTAAGAATAAAAAGGAAGAAAAATAGAAAATTTAATTCTTTACACTTGAAAACATTGTGTCCTTTGATGACTTTTATTTCTAAGAAGAGCATTTTACATTGCTGTCTCTTAAATGTATACTTAGGACTTGAATAAACTGTCAGCAATATTGGAAGACACAGAAAATTGGCTTTATGAAGAAGGTGAAGACCAACCTAAACAAATTTATGTGGATAAACTTCAAGAATTAAAGGTAACTTTTTAAAGTTATATATGAGTGTTAAATAGAACGTTGGGTATGCCTAGAAACTATGGTGTTAATGCCACAGTGTATTTTCAAAATAAATATGTTAAGAAATTACTGAGGCAGATATGTATAAGAGGAAATGTTCTCATTTTAAAAGCATTTTGAGAAGTGAGTACTGATACATGATAATTGAAATCAAATAATGTATAATCATGTTTGTCTATCATGATACTCAGATATAAACATTTAGAAAATGACCAGAGTGTTAGTATTGCTTTAACAATCTATGTATTTCTGAGATGTCATTATTAGTGATTTTTCAACCTGACCTCTTCTTATCCATCAGAGGAATCACCCTTCCTCTGCTTCACTCCCCCTTTACTGCTCTGATTTTGAGGAGTAACAACGCTGCCCTTTTATGTTTTCGCATTGCAACTGATGGGGACGCTTGGCCAGCAAAGAACTTCAAAAACAGCACCCCAACTCTTGAATGTCCTTTAATAAAGAAATAAGGAGACATGGCCACCAGGTTCCCTTTTTCTAGGACAATGTGTGATTTTTAAGAAAAGACCACTATTAACTCTTTTTTTCTTGCTTGCTACCCAGGGACCCTCCACCAACCTTAAAAAAAATAATTTGGTTACAAGAAGTTCAGATTGGAAGTGTGACAGGAAAGTTTAGTCTCTCCTCCTTGGTGAGGATCATAGCAGTGCTTTAACATGCACATGAATTCCCTGGGGCTCTTACTGAAATGCAGATTATTCAGTATAGCGAGGTGGGCCCACAATTCTCCAGTTTAACAAGCTTCAAAAAGATTCTGATGCTGCTGGTCCCTGAACCACTCTTTGAGTAGCAAAGGAATATACAGGTGCAAAATGATGACATTAATAAAGATTTCTAGAATATAGGGGAAAGCAACCCTTTAGCTGGGGAAGAGGAGTGCAAAAGAAGTTACTTAAAAGCAAAGGAAGTTATTATCTTGCAATAATTACTTTCATGTCAATAAATTACTACCAAAGGGAATAATTAGAAATCAAGTAGAAAATTTAAGTTTATGAGAGCATTACTAAACTTCACATTGTTTATATTCTTGGTAGTTTTATTCCCCAGCTCCTTAGGAGAATATATATTTGGAGCTATAGGAACAGCAAGGCAGCTGAAGCCAATAGAAATAACTGGAAAAGCCCAGAAGTATCCAAAACGGATTATTTTGCCTCAGGTGTATTAGTAACCATAAAAAGGAAAATGTTACAGTAGTTTTCATAAGCTTTACTATTTTTGAGATGGCTTTTAGAAATTAAAAATGAAATGTTTGCTTCCCTTTCAAAAACATTTGCAATAAAAAGTATGGTATAAATACACTAAATGCAGTATAGTATCCTGGAACAGAAGAAAATGAAATCCAAATTAAGTCTGGAGTTAGTTCAGAGTAATGCACCAGTGCTGGTTTCGTACGGACAAATGTACCATGTGCTATGAGGTTAACATTAGAGGAAAGCTATGAAAGATGCTTGGCTCTGTTTTTATCTTTGTAACTTTTCTGAAAATCTAAAATTACCCTTAAATAAACTGGTTTTTACTTAAGTATATAAAGAATTGAAAGGAGTTATTCATTCTTCTAATGAATCCCCCTCCTCAAAGTTACAGAGACATTTAGAAACTCCCCATTCCAGGCACCTGGGCCAAGGGGGCAAAGGTTTTCTGTTTTGGTTTTTTAAAAGCATTACCCTCTTAATACAGCACACATTTTAATCTAATTAATAAAGTTAGTGTACACAATATGCAATGTCTTCTGTTAAGAGTTTCTTTGTTACTTTTCTTCTAAAAATAAATTTCTTATGTTAACAGAAATATGGCCAGCCTATTCAAATGAGATACATGGAACATGAAGAGAGACCAAAAGCTTTAAATGACTTGGGAAAAAAGATCCAACTTGTCATGAAAGTGATAGAAGCATACAGAAACAAGGTATTGAATTTATTATAAATCCAACTGTTAATGACGACACGTGTGTAGACATGATGAGTGTGGGGTAAATGTAAATGTTCTCAGCTACAAAGCTGGAGCAGTTGCTACTAAATTCCAGAGACGTTGTGCACCAAACTTGAAACTTATTTTTTTTGAGAATTGTAAGTAAAGGATACTAATGAATTTAAAATAGAGTGCATCCTTTTAAATTCCCTAAAACCACATTGTAAATTAATCCAATGACCAAATCTGTTGTTTTCTTCTTAGGGATTTCATTATTGACATAGTGAGAAAGAGGTTTTCTTGGGCCTTTTTTGTTACAGATTTGTTTGAAGCTGGACTCTGCTAGCCTTTATTTTGTCCTTCGGCCTCTTTTTCTTTTGGTTGCTCTTTGTGTTCGAGTCCATTAGTCATTTATAATCCAGTATACCCATTATTCTTTTATACATGTGTGCACAAGTCTGTATCACACCCTTGACCTTTTCAGTGATTTTAAGCCTTAAATATTTAGTTATACCGGGGATGCCAAAGAAAATGTATACACATGACTTCTATTCATCTTTTGTTATCAGTATATATTATTGCAATTTTAATAGTTTTTTCCTTTCTTAAAATGCGTATACATTTTTTTTTTGAACCCTCTATAAACGATATCTACATTTGGATATAGCAGTAAAATTTGACAAAATTAACCTTATCATTTTTTTTCTTCTAAACCAGAGGTTAGCGGACTTTTTATTTAAATGAACAAATAATAAATATTTAGGCTTTGTAGAACTTATCTCTACAACTATTCAATTCTGCATTGTAGTGCAAAAACGACCATCTATGATATGTAAACGAAGGCTGTGTTCCAAAGTAACCCTTGAGAAAACAGGTGATCTGCAGGACAAGTTCACTGACTCCTGCTTTAACTATATAAATAGTCACTGTAATTCCCCCAATTTTTATCATTGCCATTAAATTACATTTAAATTGCCGTGAAAACTGCATCAATGGGCAGAGAGGCTAGCACCAGAAATAATTCAGGCGGAGTATCATAAAAATAGCATATACGGATCAAGCACTAATGAATTTTAAGCACTTTTACATGGATTATCTCACTTCATTCTCACAGGTATATATATTAAAACTGCCACACTTTAGCAATTTGTCAGGGGTTATACAGGCAGTAAATGGTGGGGTTAGGATTAAAACCTAAGCATTCCAAAGTTAATGCATAAACTCTTAATAACTACAGTGTTTTTTACTACACAGTGTGGAAAGCAGTTACTTATTTTAGAAAAAGATTTGTGAATTTTGTAAAATAAGGTTGCAGGCCAGGCAACCTGGAAGAAGAGTCCAGGTACTGATTGTGGGTGTGCCTGCCAGTGCCCAAATTGTTCATACAGGTACAAATCAAATGTAAGGCTAATGGAAAGGTAAGAAGGAGCAAGCAGACAAATGAAAACGCCAAAACTATTTCAAATCTGGTATTGGAGATTCCCATACAATTAATAAGGTCCAGTGTTCCCAGGCTTTAGCAGTCTTTTTTTCTTTTTAATTAGTTTCAGGAGTATAAAGCAACGTAATAGTTAGACATTTAAACCCCTCTTTAAGTGATAACCCACCCCCAAGCCACTACCCCTCTGACGTCTTATATAGCTGTTACAATACCATCAACTATCTTTCCTAGGTTGTACTCCACATCCTGTGACTATGTATACCTATATATTTAGTTATAGTTGACATGCAGTATTATTCTACTTCAGCTTCAGGTGTATAATGAGTGCGTTGACCAGGCATCTACACAGTCTATGAAGTGATCCCCCTGATAAGTCCAGTGCCCATCTAGCATCTTACATGATCTTTACAACGTTATTAAATTCCCCATACTGTATTAACTACCAATTTGTATTTCTTAATGCCTTCTCCTTTTTCACCCTGCCCCCAACCCCATTTTCTTCTATTACCCTAATAGATCTAGTACCTATCTGGCACCATACCTAGTTATTACAATGTTATTGACTATATTCACTATGCTGTACTTTACATTCCCCAAGATTACCGTGTAACAACCAATTTATACTTCTTAATCCCTTCCCCTTTCACCTGTCTTTAACCCCCTCCCATCTTAAAGAAGTCCCTCTAAGATTCCTTGTAATAGGGATTGGTGGTGATGAACTCCTTCAGTTTTTCTTGTCTGGGAAACTCCTTATCTGTCCTTCAATTCTAAATGATAGCTTTGCTGGGTAGAGCAATCTTGGTTATATGTCCTTGCTTTTCATCACTTGGAACATTTCCTGCCAATCCCTTCTGACCTGCAAAGTTTCTGTTGAGAAATCAGCTGCCAATCTTATAGGGGCTCCCTTGTCAGTAACTAACTGCTTTTCTCTTGCTGCTTTTAAGGTTCTTTCTTTGTCTTTAACCTTTGGCATTTTATTTATGATGTGTCTTGGTGTTGGCCTTTTTTGGTTTATCTTGTTTGGGACTCTTTATGCACTTCCTGGGCTTCTGTGTCTATTTCCTTCACAAGGTTAGGGAAGTTTTCTGTCATTATTTCTTCAAATAGATTTTCAATTCCTTGCTCTCTCTCTTCTCTCTCTGGTACCCCTATGATGCAAATGTTGGTATGTGTGGTATTGTCCTGGAGGCCCCTCAAATTCTCCTCAAATTTTTGGATTCTTTTTTTTTTTTTTTTTTTTCTGTTCTGGTTGGGTGGTTTCTGCTACCTTCTCCATCACTTGTTGGATCTCCTGCTTCATCTAATCTGTTGATTCCCTGTAATATATTCTTCATTTCTGTTACTGTATCTCCTTTATTTCTGACTGGTTCTTTTTCATGGTTTCCATCTGTGTTTTATGCTTCCTATCTCTGTTGAAGCTCTCCCTGAGATCATTGAGCATTCTTATAACCAGTGTTTGGAACTCTGAGTGTGATAGATTGCTTATCTCCATTTTGCTTTGTTCTTTTTCTGTAGCTTTGTTCTCTTCTTTTATTTGGGACATGTTTCTTTGTCTCCCGATTTTGGCTGCCTCCCTGTGTTTCTATGTATTAGGAAGGGCTGCTATGTCTTCTGGTCTTAGAGTGGCCTTATGAAGTAGGTGTGCTATTGGATTCAGTGGCGCAGTCTTTCTGGTCACCTAAGCCACGCACTCCAGGTGCGTCCCTTGTGTGGGTTGTGTGTGCCCTCTTTCTTCTTGTAGTTGAGCCGTGGTTGATAATTGCACATCATTGTGAGGCAATGATCCTTGGGCTCACTGGGACTGGCCTTGACTACAGGGGAAGGGTTCTTGTGTAGGATCAGCCTCAGCAGGGCCCTGGTGCCTACCCAGGGTGGGGTGCCTGCCCCTTGGGTGTGTCATAGTTGGAGCTGGGTGATGCTCCAGCTCATTTTGAAGCTGGCCACTGGGGGCGCCAGCCCAAGGACTACCTGGGAGGGGATCTGCTGTAGGTCAAATTCAGCCAAAGCCTGTGTGCCACCCGAGACCACCCAGCAGAACCCACAAAGAAATCTACAGATGGCTGCCGCCCGTGCTGTGCTTGGAAGCACCTTGAGAGGCCAAGCCACAAACCAAAGCCGGCTGCTGCTAATGCTGGCTTAGGGCTGCTCAGCCAGAGGCACAGGACACGCTCAAGCCAGATGCTGTTTGTCTGGGTTCCACGAACCTTTGAGAGACCCTAGGAAAGTCTGCCGCTTAAACCAAGACAGGCAGTCTACTTGAAAAAGCCACTGGAAGCGGCTTGGGTGTGCCTAAAAGTTGGGCGGGGCCAGATCTCTAATCACAAGGGTGCGGCTAACTAAAGGCAGAGACTCAGAAATGGTGGCCACCTGTGTTCACACACCAGGAAGGGGGAGGGCTCAACAAAGAAACAATGGCCTCCGGCAGCTCCTCCAGCCAGGAGAAAGCTGCCTCTTCAGCCCCCATTCCAAGCCAGACAACTCAGTTCCCCACCATATGTCCCTGCCACCTTTTCAGCTGCTGCCCTAGCTCTGGAGCTCAGAGCGAGTGATTCCATTAGTGGGTAAGTCCACACACAGTCCCTTTAAGAGGAACGCCTGGGAGTGCAGCTGCCCTCCATCTCACTCAGTCACAATGTCCGCTGGTTTTCAACAACCAGAAATTATGGGGACTTCTCTCCATGGCACTGGAACCCTGGGCTGGGGTCGGACTGGGATCTCTCACTCCTCTGGAGGCTGGGGGAACCTCCACAGTCAAAATATCTCTCCCGATCTTTAATGGTCACACACAGGTATGGGACCAACCCATTCAGCATCTCTGCCCTTCCTACCAGTCTGGAGGTGGTTTCTGTGTGTCCTTAGTTGAAAGGCTTCAGTTCAGCTTAATTTTAGGTGATTCTCAATAATGGTTGTTTTGTATTTTAGTTGTAATTTTGATGTGGTTGTGAGAGAAGGTAAGCACAGCATTTACCTACTGCGCTGTCTTGGTTGTCTGATTTTAGTTTTCTTGAGTATGCAGGTTTAAGATACTATCCAGAGCAAGGTGAGACTTACGTTCAAGGACTTTTGAGTTTTTATTATGTGCCAGGCTCCCTTCAAGGTGCTAGAACTACAGCATCAAACAGAACATTGAACCTGTTTCTAATATGCTTCAGTGGGGAAAGGTAAATAAGAAGTTATTGTAAAATAGTCAGAGGATGATAAAAGGCTTTGGAAAAAGCAAGGAGACTGCCAGAGGTAGAGGAGATTTGTCAGACCGGCAGACTAATACATGTGAGGGGAAAACTGAAGGAGGTGAGGGTTCAAGATGTATGATAATTATAAGAAGAAAGTTCTAGAAAAAGGGAATAGCAGTTGCAAAACCTCCAGAGGAGAATGTGTTGGAGGAACAGCAAGGAAGCCAGTATGGCTTAAAGCAGTGGGGGTGGGTTAGCAGTGAGCAGATCATAAGGGGCCTAGCAGGCCATTAGAAAAGTTTGGCTTTCGCTCTGATGATAGGAATTCATTGGAGGGTTTTCTGCATAGACATATGATTTGACTTATTTTTAAAGGTTCTGGAAACAGAGAGACTAGTGCAGTCATTAGAAATAATACAGGCAAGAAATGATGGGAGTCTTGAACCCAGACGGTGGATGGGAGAGAAGTGGGAGGGAAGACTTTTTTGCTGCATATATTTTGAAGGCAGAGCTAATAAGATTGACTGATAGAGTTTACGTAAATATAACAAAGAGGAGTCCAAAATGACTCCAAGATGAAGTTTACTGAGATGGGGAAAACTGGGAAGAGTAGATAGGGAAGTAATCAGGTGTTTGAAACACAGGTAGTCATTTCAAACATTACAAGTAGAAATTCAAGTTGGAAGCTGGATATAGAGTTGGGATTTCAGGGAAGAGGGTCAAGGCTAGAGATTTTTTTTAAAGCATATAAATAGAGGGGTGAATAGGGAAGAACTGAAGAAGTGACCCGTGAAGTTGGAAGGAATTCAAGAAAAAGTGGGGGCCCAGAAACTTGAGTCTAAGATGATGGATGCATAAATTGTAATCATACAAGCAGAAAGAAGAGTTCACTATCTGTTGAAGATTTATGGTTTTAAAAGATAGCATCACCATCCTCTCAGTTTTTTGGCTTTGGAGTATTCTTCCATTCTCTTTCCCTTTATTTTCCATGTCCAATCTATAATGCATCAAAAGATCCTCTTTTCATATGTTGCATTGCCATTTCTTTCAGGTTCTGTGGTTAATAATCTAAACCATAGCTTCTTAGATTTTCTTCTATGCATGGCACCTTCAGTTCTCTTTTTCAGACAGAACTTTATTATATAATTCTCACTAACAACATACCATATTGTTTTCTTGTATATTCAGAATTTTCTGTATAGTTTTGCATTATGCCTGTTTCCCTTATTTCTCTTTATTCTCTAACAAATTCAATTCCATGTGGCTTCTTTTCTTGGCTAATAAGTAATTTTCCCTTGAATATTCAGCACTAGTCATTCCAAACCTGACTTCTTCAGAAAGCCTTTCCTTTTAGGAACCCACACTGATTTTTTTCTTTCTCTCAGTCTCTTCAGTTCTGTGTACTTTTTATGTGGCTTCTTCACATGCGTATGTGTGAGGTGTACACTCAGTAAGAATCTAAATCTTTGAAGTAGAAGTTACTGATAAATTGTTACTGAAAAATCTGTTACATTAAATTTTTTAATAGGATGAAAGATATGATCATTTGGATACTGCTGAAATGGAAAAAGTTGAAAAATATATCAGTGAAGCCATGAGTTGGCTTAACAGTAAGATGAATGCACAGAACAAACTAAGTCTCACTCAAGATCCTGTGGTGAAAGTTTCAGAAATAGTTGCAAAGTCAAAGGTAAGAAACTATAAAATTCTCTTTTTAATGGGTTCAAGCACTAAAATTTTTAATGGGAACTATACTTTGAGAAATAATAAACTTGGAAAAGAACTTAGAAAAAGAGAAATTTAAGACTAATTTTTTATTTAGAAAAAAAAAAAAAGATTCTAGGTGGAACATCTCCATTCCTTGATTTAATTAGTCACATACACAAGGCTATTTTTTTTTTTTTTTACATTTGAAGTGTAATGCAAAATGAAATAAATCAATTAGACAACTTTTGACTGTCAAATATGTCATATTTTTCTGGATTGGATATGACTTCTAAGTCTCCATGGTAAAACTTGGCAATGTAGGTCTCTGTTTGACATAAATTGAAATGTGTTTATTTCTGGGTAAAATCTTATTTCTGAGATAAACTTCCAGTCCAAACAAACATTACTAATGAAAATGCCAAATATTATCATAGAAAACATTATGAAAAACACGGGGACAAACTTTTTAATAAAGAGCATCTAAGTAGAAAATGAGTGAAGACATTTGATAAGTAACTGACAAAAGAATAAATACATGTTCAATAAAAACATGAAATGGTGTTCATCCTCATCACTAATGTACAAAATGCAAATCTCTCTTTTCACCCGTCTGATTTGGTTGTGTGGTTAAAGGATATGAGAAATGGATGCTCTTCCTGAGCAACGTGGTTAAATTTGTTACAACTTTTTTGGGGACATTGTATCAGAATATGTATAGAAATTTAGAGTAGACCCCTTAACCCAGAAATCACATTTCTAGGAATCCATCCTAACGTGATTGTTGCACAGATATATGCAGATTAAATACCTTTGTTTATAATAGCAAAAAATTGGAAACAACCTAAATACCTATCAGTAAGCAACTAGATGAATAAACTGCTGCACCCACACAATACACTGTAGCCATTAAATACATTAGTTTAAATATAGAGATCTATCTGTTCAGATACAAAGATGCATACACTATATTGAGTGAAAAAGGAAAAATTAAAGAATAAAGTTATCTCACTATAAAAATTACTGTGTTCATAGGTTTGTATATATGTGTATGACTGGACCTATATTTAGAAGGATCTTCACCCAAATGTTAGTATTTGTAGGAATTGGAATTTCAGGTGATTTTTTTTTTTTAATCTAGTTCAGTATGTTTTTAGGTATATGATTTTTAAAAACAGAAGCAGTTTTTTTTAAATCAAATAGAGTACTAAAAGCACTATTTTCCTTTTGAGAAAGTTTTGCAAAGAAGCTGTGATAATTTACTCCTAATTAGATGAAATACAAAGTATAAGAGCAGTTTGTCATTAAAACATCTCTCAGGATGTTACTATCTTTCCATCCCAACCCCAATCAGTGATACAGATCTTGAAAGATTTTAATAGTTTTTTTATTTCTATGGAAAAAAAAAAAGCAAGCATATGGAAAATACATTGTATTTCTTCTAAATTATTAAGTTGAATTTACTTTCATGGCTTATTTTCCTTCAACAGCAAGTGCTACTCAGTTGTTTTCAGAAAGTCAAGTTAGTGTGTATATTTATATAATTTCACTTATTAAAAGTTTTCATGTAAATGTTGAGAAATATCAGTTAATGAAATAGGTGTTATTTGACAAAATGCTCATAACAGCATTAGGCATAATTTTAGGGAAAGAATTAAGAATTTTTCTCAACACTAATTCGAAAAAATACCTGCATCCCCATGTTCATTGCAGCATTATTTGCAATAGCCACAATATGGAAGCAGCTTAAGTGCCCATTGATAGATGAATGGATAAAGATGTGTATATGCACAATGGAATATTACTCGCCATAAAAAAATATGAAAATTGCCATTTGCGACAACATTGATAGACCTAGAGGGTATTAATGCTAAGTGAAATAAGTCAGACAGAGATTTCACTTATGTGTGGAGTCTGAAAAACAAATAAGACAAAACAGAAACAGATTCGTAGATACAGAAACAAACATGGTTGCCAGAGGGGAAGGGGTAACGGGATAGGTGCAAAAGGTGAAGGGGAATAAGAAGTATAAACTTACAGTTATAAAATAAAGAAGTCACAGGGATGTAATGCACAGCATAAAGAAAATAGTCAAGGATTTCACGATAACTTTGTATGGCGACAGATGGTTAATAGACTTATTGTGGTGATCACATCATATATGCCGAATCAATGTATTGTTCACCTGAAACTAATATAGTATTGTATGTCAACTATAATAAAAATAATTGTTTTAAATGTTTAAAAATTATTCCTGCCTAAGTAAACTATATTTTAAATTATGAAGAACCAATTTTTAGGAAGATTAGATACAAAAACTATTGTCAAAGATTGAGTAGTTTCCTATCACCACAGACATGCACTATCCTATAAGATAAATCCTTCATTGAGGTACTTGAAGAAACGGTTGGTTATCTAACTGCACTAACAAATTCAGGAAAGTGGAATTAGGTGGAAATTTAGAAAGTTAATGTGGAATTTAACTGTGACATTTTTAATATAATCAATTTCTTCATGTCTTTAGGAACTGGATAATTTCTGTAACCCCATTATTTACAAACCCAAACCGAAAGTAGAGGCTGCAGAAGACAAAGCAAAAGCTAATAGTGAACACAATGGACCAATGGATGGACAGAGTGGGACTGAAACAAACGCAGATACAAAAGAAAGCTCACAGCATACTAAGTCTTCTGGAGAGATGGAAGAGGACTAAGTCCTAATTTCACCTTCACGTAATTCAAACAGTGCAAGTAACCACAGGGTCCATCCTTCTTCTTTTACATCTGGTACACACAACAGATGTTCAGTGTTCTTAACCACTTGTTGTCATTTGTTTTTTGGAGTAGTTTTGAAAACTTTTATATTGAGTACACCTCTTTTCATTCCATTGCTGCTTATGTGAAGCGTTAGCTGAATATAGATTTACAAGTCAGTGTAAGCTTTCATTATATATTTATATCAAACATGCAAGATTGGTATGTAGTTGGCAACAATCTACCTTATTTAAAGCTTCTACTTGGATAAACTTCAGCTCCCTATCCAGGAAAGGGTACTGCATTGCACTGTTGTCGCAGAAGCATAGATTTAACTGCATCATTATTTTGAAAAACAAATATTGAAATTGATGTGGTTTAAAGGCCACTGAGGCACTGACCTTTTTCTAGTTATTGTATTGTTCAAATTAAATATTAAACAAGAGGTTCCTTGACAAGTTAGTCCTTATCTTTGGTGTGCCATGAGAACTCCAAAGCCGTGTTGTCATCACATAAATGAATCAAATCACACTTTGAAAGGGAAAACGCACAATTTTATGTTAAGGTGACACCAGCAGTTTTCTTCATTTCTTAATAATGTGGATTGATGTTTTCTCAGAGTAATTCAGTATCATTTTCACTTGAAACTTCTGATCTACTTGTCCTGAAGACGTGCTGCTGCAAAAGTAAAAGTAGCTTAAAGAAAAAGCGGCATTTACGATGAAAACATCTTCATGGAAATGCTGTTGATTGACCTACTCAGACATGCATCTATGATGTTGATAGTCTTCTGCAATTTTAATAGTTGTTTTAGTTTTCTTAATTGAGTCTGTTAACATATTAACACAGAGTAGGGAAAAATGGCACAGTGCATTGCATTATATACATTTATCACTGAAGTACTTAATGTTAAGGTATAAACACTATTAATAAGCCGTAATACTTGAAAAGAAGCACTTATACTGTAAGTCTTAGGAAATAATGCTTGTAATAAACTATATTACATATCAACAGGCAAAAGACAGAATGTTACATAGTGTAATATGATGTGATGTGATTAAATTATAGTTCCTGCTGTTACGTTACCTGTTGAGACCTTGGCTCCAGTTTCGGTGCTTCTTATATAAATCACATGGGACGAAGAACCGGGAGTTTAAGACATTTGCAGGACTTCAGATGTGGCTCATCACCAGACTTGTCCACATTGTCCAGTTCTGTCCACAGGCTTGAAACTAACTATGGGAGCAGACTGAAATTATTTTTAAACCTGTTAGAAAAAGCACAGACAATGCATGGGGCTCTTGGGTTTTAATGCCAATCGACTAGATTGACCTTGTTTTGAAATTTTGAGAGGCTCACTTTTCCCCAAAGCTAAATCTTTATATTAAGGAGAATTAATACTGACTTTTCTTAAGTAGTAAAAATTGAGAGTTTAATATCTTTAGGGATAGTCATTATTTCTCACAACTAGTTCTCTAAGAGAGATTTCGTTTCTACAATGTAGTCTGCACTGAAGAGAGAGTAGGGAGGAGTGCATTTTGCGGGAATTTTTATTCATCCTTTTTGAGGGAGATGTCCCTTTTTTGCATTAAAAAAAAAAATCAGAGAGTCCTAATATATTTTTAATGTCTTCTAATCTTTAAACTGTCCTTGTTTTAATACTCTTAAAATGAAATACTTATATCCATTATTAGTAATTGATAAAGTACGTTTTTTTAAAGCACGTACTAGTTACTTTTCACTTGTATGTTGAATATATAGGTTAATTTCAGGAAGAACATCAAAGTTACAAAACGGAATACATAACAGTACAAGTAGGGAGTTTATAGCTTTTCTTGAGTTAATAATAACACCTCCACTCACTTTATTAAGAGCTATACCTCAAAAACTTCTTCGGAATAAATGTGGGAACAACCCTTTCTTCATCTGAATTTCCTAGTAGATCCTGACATTTTCCATTCTTTCTCTTAAATCAGTTTATGAGATTGTGTGTTTTGGTCAGATATATAACATTCCAATTCAGTTATACAACACATAATAAGTTAAGTACATGCAAAGATAATATGTATACTTTTTCTACCCATTTATTCAACTTAAATAATTTCAGAAGCCCTTTAACCTTCTAATGTAGTTATTTATTGAATACGTTTTATTTATTAATAAAAGAAAATGTTCTTAATACAGTTTTGGGTAGACGATATGGTTTAGTTTAATTTTAATCTACACTGAAATATGCTGTGCTAGACAAAGAATTAAAATTTTTTTCAAAATAAAAAGCCTCTTATTTTAGAAGTTATTTTAAAAGATACATAGCAAAATAGAATATCTTCCTATAGTAAGCAAATAAAAACTAAGGATGTAGAAAATATCTAGGATAATTAATAAATATTAGTACACGTTGACTCTATGAAAAAGTATAATTTATTGCTTTGAGAAACCAGCTCCTGATAGCCAATTACACAGTAATTATAAAAACAAAAATTGCTAAATAATATAACAAAAGAAAGTTTATGATGTTTTAATTCCTTAGCAATGTAAGAATTCTTAAGATTTAAAACAACTAGAAACAGCACACCAAAGAATACTGGAATAACAAATAATCTCAGTTTTAAATGGGTAAATAGATGTTGTTTTTTTAAGAAGAAATAAAGATTTATTAGACATTTTGGGGGTCAATTATTAATATGTTTATTTCCCAGATAGAAGTCTTTATGTAAAGTAAATTTGGGGGCTCAATTATCAAAATAATAAAGTGATAGTGTCAGACGATTTTATCCAAATTAGCACATTACTATTTTGAAAAATTATTTGTATTTAAAGACAACAGACATTTGAATATAGTGATCAAATTAACTGACTTCAGTTTGACCCCAAATAGATATAACCATCCCTCCGTTTTCATACATTTGAATTGTATTAATAAGCCTATAAACATTCCCATTAAGATTTTCGGTTTTAATGGTTGGTATTTGGTAGTCCACAACAATTAAGACCTTAGCATTAATTTTAAATGTCAGAGACTTAGAAGTGATTCTTAAATGACTAGAGAAATAGAGCTTCATCTTTCTTAACTTTTAGATTTTACAAAAAAAAAAACTTCAATTCTAAAGTAAGTGTTATATTGTGGTTAAACTGTGGAAGTCTTGAGTATTAAGTCGAATTTGATTTTGTGATATATGATTCTGTAAAACTTAGAGGCATATCTAATTGTGTTAATCTAACAATATTAAAAATCTGATGACACTGATTAAATAGTTAGCCACCGATAACTTTTCAAATGACATAGGTAAGGATACTTATAAAGTTGGATTCTACTATTTTATTATCCTCTTACTACAGTGTTTTAAAATATCCTTAAAGAGCACTCAATTTCAGAAAATAAAGAATTTTTGATCAAAAAAGAAACAGGTTTAAAATTACCTTTTTTTTGTCAAGATCTAATTTAATCCAAAGTGTAATTTTAAAATAATTCCCAAGAAGCACATAATCTTTTCTTTTGATAAAAAGCCACAAAAATTAAGTGCAGCTCAAAGACCAAGACTTTGAACCAAAACAAAAAAAAGAAACTTTAGCTATATTACTTTCACATCTTTTAATTTAAAATGCACTAAAATTAATATTCTTCCATGAACTCATATGTTTCCTAAGAAAGCAGCTTTGGGTTTATAATATGAGCAGATGTCTTTCTAAGTTTTTTTTTTTTTCCTTAATAAAGGGTAATTGTTTCAAATAATAAAAGGGCACCTGGAATTTTTAGAATGTTAAACTGCTTAGAAGAAAAGAAAACCTACATAAATGTCTATGGCAGTGGTCAGTATCTATAGGTGGTAATGGTTCTTTCACCTTCTAGATCCCTAAGGATACCTGTAGCATATTGTTAGAGTTAAGCATTAAAGGAAAAAGCACAGTTGTCAAAATATATTATTAAATGACTGCAGCTTTCAAGTCAAAGAAAAAAACTAATTTAATTATGAACATTTCAAAGTCAAAGAAAAAAACTGATTTAATTATGAACATTGATTCTGTCAAATAGGTCAAAATCTGTAACAACAATATAAATTAATACTATGATCTTTGCTTTGGAATCTCTGTCATGTTCTAAGTCACAGGATGATTATTAGGGAAATTGATACCTAAAAATGACCCATTCTATAAAGAGATGAGTGAAATTCAATATGTTTTAGTTTAATTGCATTATAGTGTATAAATTATAAATGGAAATGATCTTTAATCTTACCTGTTATCTTGTTTTATTTATCCTCTCATTCAGTTTTAGACTCTTAAATAATCATTCTTCTCAAGTAGATTTTCCTTTTTTTTTGGATAATTCTTTAGATATTTTATTTCATGCTAGCATATCACTTTGATAGCTAATTTTATTACCTTTGTCTCCTTTTTATTTTACTACCAAATCTTACTAAGAATTTTTTAAAAATTCATACTTGAAAAGCCATATTATAAATTTGCATATGTAATATCTCTTAAAATTTAAGTGGCTTGCTCAAGTAGATTTTTCATATCTGACCTTAGAATACTTTTACGCAGTTCTGGACAAAAAGAGGTCAATTTTATAAGTATTAAGTATCCAACATCCCTCATTTTTTAATACAAATATCACTGACAAAATAACAAGGGTCAAAAATTTAATAATGGATGTTAACGATAGACACCTTAAATTCTCTGCTGCTTTCTGATTACATACATGTGTTATGCATCTTCCTTGTTTTTTCAGAATTTCCTAAATTTTTTGGTTCCAGGACTTTAAGTTAAAATACAATGCTCTTGAAATCATAAGGACCCATCCAGAATGTAGATGTTAAAATGTAATTAGAAATGGAAATCTAGGTAATGGAAGCTTTAAGGGGGTGGGGGAGGCTCTGTGTGTGTGTGTGTGTGTGTGTTTGTGTGTGTGTTTCCCTGAAATAAACTATTATGGCTCAGTGTCTCAGAAGGAGACTCAAACATTAAAAGTGTTTACGATTTATATTTGGTAGGATGAAGCCATTGTTGTTTAATACCACAGTTTATAGAAGCAATATTTTAATGAAGTTACTAAATTGTTTAGTACTAACAATATGGCATCCAAGTCATTTTTCTTTTTCTCAACCATTATTAAAATAATTTACATACATAGTGACTCTGACCCTGACCCTAGTCATTAGTGTATAATTACTTCTGGTAGTTTAGTTCCTACTAGCTATTTTTTTTTATTTTTAAGAAAACTACTACATTTGATTTCTCATTTTCCCAGTTTGTTTTAAATACAAAGAGTGACTAGTGCAATGCAGAAAATCATAATCAAGTGTGATGTGTCTATAAAAACATTAACAGAATTTTGCATGTAATAGACCCTAGCTTTGATGAGTGGACATGAGAATGGTTTGTGATGTTCTGTTGGCAACATTCTAATACATATACATGTATGTATATATTTTGGCATACAATTTTGGTTCACAAACATCCATAAAAATGCTGACATATGGCAGTATCAAAGAATATAAAACATTTTCTATACATGTAATTTGGCATCTTCTCACTAGGACACAAACATGGCAGCTGTGAATAAATGCAATTCATTTTGGATGGCCACCCACATTGTCAAGAAGTCATGTAATAATAAATATATACTTACTCCTTGAACCATGAGTTTTGCACATTTGAAGTTTAATTTTCACATTGAACTTAATTGACTTGACGATGGTATGTGGACAGGTCATCAGCCATTTACAGAAATTTGCTTGGCAATGATGGTTTTTTTTTAATTGCATAAACTGGCAAGTTTTTCAAACCCTCACATGCTACTGATTCTGAAAACTGAAATACAGTTGACTCTTAAAACATCGTGAGATTTAGGGGCACCGACCCCCCTGGCGCATTTAGAAATCTGCATAAACTTAACTACAGTGGTCCCTCTGTCCTTGGGGGATTGGTTCCAGGACCCTTGCGGATACTCCAGTCCGCAGATGCATGAGTCCCTTATGTAAAATGGTGCAAAATAAAGCATGCGGTCAGCCTCTGCACCTGAGGATTCCCAGCCATGATCGTGGATTGCAAGTACTGTTTTTAATCTGCATTTGGTTGAACATGAGGATGCAAAACCCGTGGATATGGATGGCCAACTGCATATTTATTGGGAAAAAAACCGTTGTTTAAGGGATTTTTAGTAATTTGCTAATTTTGGAAGTGTTATCAGAGAATAACTTAGCTTCATATTGGAAGCGATCTAGGTATAAATGAATTTGTAGACTAGAAATTTTAAGTAGGCAAAGAGGAGCTCCCTGCCCCAGAGAATCAGAACAGCTCCTCTCACAAAAATGTGTCAAATAGCTTACATGTGGGGAATAAGAAAATGACTGAGGTCCCCTGGTCTAGGTTAGAGCATTTAGGGCTTAATCTTCTAGGTGTGTAAACTGGAATAAGGGACCCTCAATCCAGAAAAATGCTGATACCCCCATGTATATTAAACTTTGCAATGAAATGCAATTAAATACTTCTAAAAAGTCTAAAGGCTGAACTATTGGCAGTTCATTCCTATTCATCTTATCCTGAGTTTGGGAGAACTGGAGAGGATTTTGCATGTGTTTTTCGTTGTTGTTGTTTTTAAATCTCAAGTCTCTAATAATTAAATAGGAAAGAGATGAAAACCTTCCAGATGTAAAGAAGGAATGTTTGTTGATTGTAAGTACCTCCCAAGACTTTATCCTCACCCCTCCCCTTACAGGTTCAAGAGGGTTCACGTAGCCTGCAAATGCCAGAAGGCAAGTCGAACCATTTGTGTCCAGCAACATTGCTTCACTTATTGCATGATTACATTTGGTCTCCTGTTTATGTGGTGTCTACGAAGATTCTTTTTAAACATGATGTAATAGTTTAAATCGGGGAAAATATACTAAAAATGCCAATCAAAAGAGAAATTGTGAAACTATTAAGATAAATTACTTGAAGGTGGTAAAAAAATAAGAGTGTTGGGATAAATTAGTTTTAATAATGATAAATTTAGGAATATAACAATTCTGAAACAACAGCTGCTATATATGAAGCTATTGACAATTACAAAGAGAAGCTTAGGTCCACAATAACAGTGATAACTGATAGTAAGCAGTAAGTATTTGCAATGCAAAAGTAATTGCAGTTTAATAAAAACAATTGCAAAACCTGTAATTACTTTTGCACCAACCTAATATATAAAGTAATTGAATACAATTTTAAAAGCTACTGTAATAGACTTACATAAACACACTCAAGTAAAACTTTTTTAAGTACACATGGAATATTTACAATAACTGATACATTACACACAGACCACAAAGCAAATTTCAATAAATACCAAACCATCATATAGATTTTCAGACAACAGTGCAATAAGATATCACCTATGAAGAGAGCCCAAAAGAAATTCCTTATGCTCATATGCTTGAATTGAAAAAATTAACTTCCAGTATAGTATCAGATGGGTACTAGACTTACTGGGGTGACTTTATAAGTTATATAAATATCTAACCACTATGTTAATATTTTGTCAAGTGTTAAAAATTAATACAATATTTTATGTCAAGTGTTACTGAAAAAAGAATTTTAAAAGAAAATGTAACTTCTAGAAATGTCAAATCGTGCTAAAAACTAGAAAATACTACTGATCGAAAGACAATATAAACTTATTTTAAATAGCAACTATACCCCTTAAGTCTTAATCCCTTTTGGATCTACTCTTTTTCTCAATGCAGTCATAGGACGGCACACAGGGGTAAATGCTCAGCAATCTTTAAATGAAAGCTGAATATAGGACTTGGTAACATGCAAATGAAGCACTACTTTAGAAGTTTATATGCTTTAATACATATACTTAAAGTGAAGATTAAAGATTTAAAGACCTAATCATCCCAGTAAAGAGACAACAGCAAAATAAAAAGAAATTGGAAGGAAGAAAAAAAGCAGAAA
The DNA here is from genome assembly GCF_964194185.1 of Rhinolophus hipposideros. Taxonomy (NCBI): domain Eukaryota; kingdom Metazoa; phylum Chordata; class Mammalia; order Chiroptera; family Rhinolophidae; genus Rhinolophus; species Rhinolophus hipposideros. The sequence goes on from NC_138062.1 coordinate 8,631,214, forward strand.
TGAATAGTAAATGAATATATCAACACGCTTATCTTAAAATATTTAAAAACAAAAAAACATTTCTCTAGCAAAGTTGATAAAGGAAACCAAACACATAAGCATTAAAGAAATTGATTTTGAGTTAAAAATCTATCCATAAGAACTACATCAAGTCCAGGCAGTTTTATAAACATTCCAGGAATAAATGTCCTTTTTGACTTCAGTGTTTCAGAAATTAGGAAAAGAACATGTCCTAAATCCTCTTATAAAGCCAGTTTTCATAGTGTACTCATGATACTATACCAGAAAAAAACGTTAGGAACATAATTCCTTTTCCAAACTCAATAGTAATAAATACAATGAATTATGAAATTTCTAAATACTAGCAAACTGAATTCATAAATATATTAAGAATATATTTATCAGATTAGTTTTATCCCAAGAATGCAAGAGTGATTTAATGTTAGAAAGTCTCATTCCCCAAATTAACAGATAAAGGAAGAAAAAAAATACATGATTACCTTAACATGCTAAAAAGCTTGGCTCATTTATGATTTTAAAAAATAATCTTAACATTACTCCTTAGTCCAAGCCACCACCATCTCTCACCTACATTATTGCAATAGTGTACTAACTGGTCTTCCTGACATCTATTGCCAACACAGAACTCAAATTGTTCCTTTTAAAAGTTGCATTAGGTCATATGTCACCTTTCTGATTGGAACACTCCATGAATCTCCAGTATCCATGTAAAGAAAAACCCAAAGCCCTTACCATAGTCTGCACGGTCCTACCATAGCCTGTGTCATTAACTCTTTTACCTAATGTTTTACTATGTTCCCCTTGATCACAAAGCTCCAACACAGTGGCCAGAATGAAACAGACAATCTGAATAGGCCTGTATCTGTTAAAAGAAATAGAATCAATGAGTTACCTTTCAAAATAGTGTCAAGACCAGGTGAGTTCACTGATGAATTCTCCCAAATATTTAAGAAATTATACCAATTCTCTATAATCTTCAGAAGACAGAAGCAAAGGCAATATTTCCTAACTTCATTAGGTCAGTATTACCCTAATATTAAAACCAAAGATGTTAAAAGAAAACTGCAGACCAATATCTCTCATGAACATAGATGCAAAAATCCTCAATAAAATATTAGCAAATCAAACAATATATAAAAATTACACACCATGGCCAACCTGAGATTTATCCCAAGTATGCAAGAATTTTGGGTCTCTGACCCTAATTTTCAGTGTGTGTGTGGGGGGGGCCTGGGGGGTGGAGGGCAAGGAGGCTTCTTTGCATATCCAAGCAATGATCTCATACCAAGTGGGTGTCCTAAAATTCACCTCAATTCTGATACCTACCTGGAGACAGCATCAGATTCCAAAGGTGAAGGCTCAGTCCCACAAGACTGTCCCCCAGTACTTCAGATGCTAGCTGAAAACCCAGGTTGTAACCTGTACTGACAGACTGGCTATAGAATAGACTGGAGGTTCCAAGGACCCCCTCCTTGGACTTGACTAGAATGTTCAGGGTTTTACATTCACTTCTAACCGACTGGCTATAAATCAGAGCTCCCCACGACTCCCTCCTTTGTTTCAAATAACTTGCTAGAGCGGCTCATAGAACTAAGAAACATTTTACTAGATTACCAGTTTATTATAAAAGATATAACTCATGAACAGCCAGATGGAAGAGATGCACAGGGCAAGGTATGGAGAAAGGGTGTGAAGCTTTCATGCCACTTTCCCCAAATGTGTTCACCAACCCAGAAGCTCTGAACCCCACTCTTCTGAGTTTTTATGGAGGCTTCATTACATAGATACGGTTGATTAAATTATTAGCCATTGTCAATTGATTCCATCTCCAGCCCCTCACCCCTCTCAGGAGTTCTGGGGGTGGGGCTGAGTTCCTCCGCTCTAATCATATGGTTAGTGCTCCTGGCAACCAAGCCCCATCCTTAGGTGCCCTCCAAAAAGTCACCTTATAAACATAATGTAAGAGACACCTTTCAGTTCTCATCACGTAGGAAATTCCAAGGATTTGAGGAGCTGTAGTAAGCCAGGAACTGTGGATGAAGACCAAATATATGAGAAATTTGAATATATTTTGTTCATCAGAATGACCAAATACATATTGCTTAGAAATCACAATATCGACGTCCACACTCTGGTTTTCAAACACAGATCCCTTACAGAAAAACAATCATGTAAGTCAAAAGAAACTAGTACATTACTAGAATCTCAGTCTTCAGTAACTATTTTAGTCTGTCATCTTCTGAAAATGTCTCCCAGAGTGAGGCCACTCAGGTTTGCAGGCTTCCACTTGATCTTGTCAGGTTCCAAAAGCAGGAGTAGGGGCAGCCGGATGGCACAGCTGCTTAGAGCGTGACTTCTCAAGGTTGCAGGTTCAATTCCCGCATGGGATGGTGGGCTGCGCCCCCTGCAACTAAGATTGAAAACGGCAGCTGGACTTGGAGCTGAGCTGCGCCCTCCATAACTAAATTGAAGGACAACTTGGGGCTGATGGGCCCTGGAAAAACACACTGTTCCCCTATTCCCCAACAAAAAAAATTTGGAGAAAAACAAAGGTTCAGAGAGATTGAGGGGGGCGGGGGAAAGAGGAGTAATGTCAGCAATATATAGTTTCACCCTTTCAGGCATCTGGTATAATTCAGCTAAGAACTAATACCACCTCTTGCTCTGAGTCTCTTTCTCGGTGTTAATGTAATACTGGATTTCTCTCATTATGTAACCCATTTATTCATTCCTTTATCCTCAGCTACTACTCTTCTCTCCAAATTTTTCCACCTTTGGAAGGGACATTCGGTTAGGCCACTGTGCTGGTCTTGATTGCAGGCAGCAATACTAGTGTAACATGTTCTCCCCGAGTCCCTTCCTCTTCACATAGGATAAGGTTACACAGATGCAGAACTAGTGGGCTGATATTAACGGAATAAAGCACAAACAGTACTTCCCCCAAACCCACAATGACAGTGAATGATAGGTACTTCTGAAAAGTCAATAGCAAAAGCAAGTCTAATTGGAAGCCTGGACTCTGGAACCGACTGCTCAAACGTCGTAACGTATAACCTTTAAGGAATGATTTCAGAAATTAAGGGGGAAAGTCGACTTTCTCTTAACAGAGTTCCCTGCCACCCTTGTAGGTGGACAATCTTAAGTAAACTTGATATACCCATTAAAATCGAGGAAAAGTGCCTTCAGTTTAGACACAGAAGACCTAAATTTGAGTAGTAGTTCTCAGTTTGTTATGTGTCCTTACAGAGCATCACACTTCTCACCTGCAAAAAGTGGGCCAGCCCAGCCGCATGGAAGTGTCTTTTGATCAATACATCTCATTAATGTGTGACATCTCTTTAATGTAAGTTCTTACACAAAACACATTTACTTGAGAGGAATTTACCAACACAAAGAATTGGGGTACATTTTCTTAAAGCACAGTACACATGCCTTACAGTTACGAAAACTATGGAGGCATTTAAGCCGGGTAATGCCCCCCCCCCCCGCCCCGTGCTATTCTGTCAAGTTTAAACATCTGAAACTTTAAAATCGTTTTAAACGCCTTACAGAATTGGAAACAGTTTTTCAGACCGTCAAGTAAGTAACGGATCAGGTGACGATATCTCACATTTCGGGCCAGCTCTTCCATCCGTGGCGCGTGGGTCTCCCCAGAGCGGGAGGGCGGACACTTCCCACCCAAGCTGCAAGCAGCCGGGGCACTTCCGGTCCTGCGGCCTGGAACCCCCGGCGAGCGGCGGAGGACCTGACACGCATGCGCGCCCCGGCGCAGCCTCTCCGGCACCGCCCCTCTCGTGACGTCACGGCCGGCCTAGCGAGGACCGCGATCGGCGCGAGTTTTTCAAAATGGGAGCGCGGAGGCGCCGCCCAAGCCTCGGAAGGCTCCCGGGAGACCTTTCGGTGGCTGTGCCGTCGTCGCCGGGAGCGGCGGCCTAGAGAGCCGAGCCTGATGGACGCCAAGAACGGCTGGCTGCTTGGAGCGCTGCCTCGAAGGGACTGCGTGAAGGGAGCCGACCCGGGGAGCCCAAGCCGGGGCCTGGAAATATGGCGACCTGCATCGGGGAGAAGATCGAGGTGAAAACCCTCGGCAGTCCTGAGAGGGGCGGGTGGCAGTCGGAGTGGCGGCACTCGAGACCCCCGCTGGAAGGGGACCTGGCCACGCCAACGGCTGTAGGGCGGGGGCCGAGCTACTGTGGGAGGGTCGCAACCGCCGGCCCGGCTGTTTGGGGGCGGAGCGGCCCGCCCCTCTGAGACTGGGGGTGGCCGGACAGGTGAGACCCTCGCGGCCCCTCCCTCTCCCTCTGTCACTAGACACTGCGGCGATCCCGCCGGAGCTGCCGCTCTGGGCCTGGCATCTCCTAGGGGATGGCGGTTACTTCCGGCGGGAACCTCGGCGGGATCCCGGCCAGGCCCCTGACTCCCACGGGTCGGCTGGAGGTGGGAGAGGGGGCTGAGGCTGCACTGAGAATGAGGTACCGCATCATTAGGGTGCTGCATTTGCAGCCCAACCTGGAAGCTCAGGGAGCCCCGCAAGGCGTCAGCATGCTTTCCACCACAGACACCTGCTGTGTCGAGGTGTAATACCTGCTTGAATTTTGAATGCAAATTCCCCTCTCGATTCATTTTATCTTCTTGTTCCAGTCCCTTCTTACCGTTCTTTCTACTCCTGTGAGTCATGACACATGTTTTTTAATTTTAACTTTTAAGGATTTTAAAGTTGGAAATCTGCTTGGTAAAGGATCATTTGCTGGTGTCTACAGAGCTGAGTCCATTCACACTGGTTTGGAAGTTGCAATCAAAATGGTAAGAATATATTAATCAACTCACCTCTCCTTTGCAAGTAACTCCAGAGGTATGCTACTGCAGGTGTCAGAAACTCCTTACCTACCAATTTTTTCTTTGATTATGGTGTAAAAAACCCATTGCTTAGGCAGAACACAATAGTTCCAAGTCTAGCAATTGAACTTAATGGGTATCTTAGGATATCCTTGATCATGGTTAAAAAAGTGTTTTATCTTTATTAATGTTCAGTAAGTAGATCTGGTATCTATTCTAATTATACATATTTGGAGTAATTGGTAGAAATCAAAGAGCAAATAATGATTTGTTTATAATAAGAACACACTTGTGCTGAGTTCTATATTAACACTATAAAAGTCTAAAATACTATCCTTTATTGTTAGAAGACAGTCTAACAGGAATAACAGAAGTAATTAAGAATCACTTATCTAAACAACTAGGGAAAGGGAAGGGAAGTTTTATTTTGAAACTTGGCTAAATTTTTGTTATGATTTTTAGATAGATAAGAAAGCTATGTACAAAGCTGGAATGGTACAGAGAGTCCAAAATGAGGTGAAAATACATTGCCAATTGAAACATCCATCAATCTTGGAGGTAAGATACAAAGTTTATAAAAATGGATAAGGACAGTGAACTTTTGTGTATTATAATTTATTGTGTTCTTTTATATTTCAGCTGTATAACTATTTTGAAGATAACAATTATGTGTACCTAGTATTAGAAATGTGCCATAATGGAGAAATGAACAGGTTCCTAAAGAACAGAAGGAAACCATTCTCAGAAAATGAAGGTAGGCTACTGCTTTTTTTCTTTTTCGGTAGATGTAAATTTTACTTTTTATAGTTTTAAAAAAACTAATTCTATTTTGCAGTGTTTAGTAATTAAATAACTTGGGGTGACAAAAGGAGATCCCCCAAATCATAAGAACGATTAACTTCTGTAAATAATGCAAGCAAATTAAAAGCAGAAATTTTTTAATTTGGGGAAGGTATTCAATAATGTTGTAAAGATTTTGTTGGGTATCCGATGGACATGTGTCCTATTTGGGAGACCACCTCAGGGATACTGTGGATACCTGATCATGGCATTGTACACCAGAAGCTAAACATTAATGAATGCCAACTATAATTTTATATATATATAATGTGATGGTTCAGTGTGAGGTCGGAGGGATAGTGGATGGGGGGAGGGGGGTTCACAGTGTGAGGGATATAAATGATGAACGTCTAAGTATTACCTTGTCTTGTACACCTGAAACTAATAAAAAAAAAAAAAAAGAAGACGATAAGAAAAAAATAATAAAAAAATAAAAGCAGAAATTTTTTATCCATCTTTCCCCAAAACCACATTTTAAATTAAATCATTGGTACCAATTTAGTGTGTATCCTTTCAAATGTAGAAAAATCTTTTTAGAATGCTATTGATGACTATAAAATAGTTTCTAAGTCAAGCACAGCTACTGAAACCATTTGTAATAGAAAATGTCAAATATAGACTAGTATAATGAGCCCCTATGAATTTAAACCACTCAGCTTTCAAAACTGTCAATGCATGGTCAAATTGTTTCATTTGTATCCTATTTCCCCAGTTTCCCAGGGTATTTTGAAGGAAATCATAGGTATTTTTAATATATAGATAGATATTTTGGCATATATCTTTAAAAGATACAGACTTTAAAAAAAACACATAACCACAAAGTCATCATCACACCTAATAATTCCTTACTATCAAATACATAGTCAGTTTCAACTTCCCCAGTTTTTTATAATTAACTGTAGTTCAGATCAGGCCCAAGTGCAAGGTCCATTCATCATCTCACAAATGATTGTTTTCAAATTTATCTTATTTACTCTGCTAACTGAGATTGTAGGTAAGCTAGGAAAGTTGGTTGCTGATAGATTTTTTGTACACTTGAATCTATATAAACCATTAGGAAAACAATTTTGTCATATGTATTAAGAGTTGTAGAACTGTTCATGTCCTTTGACTTAAAAGGACACAATACAAATTGTAAATAAATACATTCAAATATTAATGGTGATTACTGCATTTTTCATAATACTATATATAATAGTAAGGCCTTAAATAAAACAAAACCTGCAAAACCATAAAAGAAAAGTATTAAGTTAATTAAAATTAAGACTGTGTATGACAAAAGGTACTGTCAAGAAATTTAAGACAAAGATAGGAAGAAAATATTTGTAAAATCGATGGCTGGTGAGTTAATATTAAAAATATAAGACATGCCTAAAAAGAAAAAGATAACTGAATAGGAAAATGGATGAGATATAAGCAGACTGTTCATAGAAGAGAAAGTACAAATGGCCAATAACCATGAAAAGATGCTCAAACTCAATAGTAATCATAAGAATGCCACGAAAAATAATAAATACCATTTTTTTCCTCAGTGGAGCGAGATTACCTAATATTAACAAGGATGTGCATGAAAATATAGCCTTTTAGAGGGCAATTTGGCAAGGTATTAAAATACTAAATTTTATCCTTCAGCCCATTGATTCTACTTGAATTTACCATAGAGAAACACCCCGTAGTATGCATTAGAAAACAAGCATGTACAAGAATGTTTATTGGTTTATTTTTTGTAATCTTGAAATATATCAGAAATGACCCAAATTTTCATCAGTAGGAATTACATACAATGAAGAACTGTATGTACTGACATAGAAATATCTCCAAGAAATATTGTGAAGTAGGGAGGGAAATAATGAAACTATATGTTGTTATACCATTTTTATATTTATAAAGCATTTACTACAAAATATTTCTGTAGATTTAAATGTATGTGGGCCCACAGAAGAAAAGTATCAAAGAATATATACAAACTGTTAATAGTGGTTACTTTTTTGGGAGGATTTGTTTGGGGGGCCATCAGAGGAACTTTAGCTTGACTTTTTTTACAATTAGAATGTATATATGAATTATTTGTTCAATTATAAATATTTTCTTTGATAGCTGGGGACTTCTGGTTATCCTAGTTACTCTAGTCACTTCCAGTTGCTAATAAAATTAAGCTTCCCTTAATTCTGTATGGAAAACACATCAGTTGGAAAGGACAAAGATTAGATAATAGGTGTGCCAAGTTGTCGTAAAGGAAAAGAATGTTATGAAATTATCAGCGTGATATTTTAGTTGATAAAACTAAGCTGCAAGCCAATATTCTAATTTTAATACTTTGTTATGGGTAGTTGGGTTTCATAATGGATTCTAAATACTGAATCTTCCAGATTTTCTAAATTTGAAGTTTTATCTTTTTGCATTTTAACAGCTCGACAGTTCATGCACCAGATCATCACAGGAATGTTGTACCTTCATTCTCATGGTATATTACACCGGGACCTCACACTTTCTAACCTCTTACTTACTCGTAATATGAACATCAAGATTGCCGATTTTGGGCTGGCAACTCAATTGAAAATGCCACATGAAAAGCACTATACGTTATGTGGGACTCCTAATTACATTTCACCAGAAATTGCAACTCGAAGTGCACATGGACTCGAATCTGATATTTGGTCCTTGGGCTGTATGTTTTATACATTACTTATTGGAAGACCGCCTTTTGACACTGACACAGTCAAGAACACATTAAATAAAGTAGTACTGGCAGATTATGAAATGCCAACTTTTTTGTCAAGAGAGGCCAAGGACCTTATTCACCAGTTACTTCGTAGAAATCCAGCAGATCGTTTAAGTCTGTCTTCAATATTAGACCATCCTTTTATGTCCCAAAATTCTTCAACAAAAAGTAAGGATTTAGGAACTGTAGAAGACTCAATTGATAGTGGACATGCCACTATTTCTACTGCAATTACAGCTTCTTCCAGTACCAGTATAAGTGGTAGTTTATTTGACAGAAGAAGACTTTTGATTGGTCAGCCACTCCCAAATAAAATGACTGTATTTCCAAAGAATAAAAATACAAGTGATTTTACTTCTTCAGGAGATGGAAGCAGTTTTTATACTCAGTGGGGAAATCAAGAACAAGAAACCAGTAATAGTAGAAGGGGAAGAGTAATCCAAGATGCAGAAGAAAGGCCACATTCTCGATACCTTCGTAGAACCCATTCCTCTGATAGGTCCAGCACTTCGAATAGTCAGTCTCGAGAAAACGCATGTACAATGGAACGATGTTACTCAGCAGAAATGCTTTCAAAATACAAAAGGTCAGGAGTAGCTGAAAATGAAGAAAGGTACTCACCCACAAACAGCAATGTCAATATTTTTCGCTTCTTTCAAGAAAAGACATCCAATAGTTCTGGATCTGTTGGGAGACCTGATAACAATCAAGCACTGTAAGAATAATTCAAACACATTTTACTTTTTCGATAAACATTGTTAGCAGAAATATGAAGCTGCCTCTTACTAAGAGGGTTTACCTTTTTCTAACATTATCAGATATTCTTGGGGCACTTATTAATTATGATTTCTCTTATTAGGAAGAGAATCAGGATGATGATTTTGAATTGTGGTTAATCTCTTAATATGAGTGTACGTACTCAAATATGAGTGTACGTACTCATGAATGTAGAATACTTGGGAATTTTTAGTTTCTTTTTTTTATATAAAGTCTCTAGTGTGAAGTATCGTATTAAACACGTTTTGTCTCTAAAGTACTCTCATAGTAGCTATAAACATATTTTGCAGGGAAAGAGAGAAGCTGAGCCTAAGTGACAAGTAGTCATATTGGCTGCTTCTCACATGAAGACTAGTTTTTTAGTGACTATAGTGTTTATTTTGTTTTTCTGATCTTTGATTTGTATGCTTAAATTGCAAGATGGCAGAAGCCATATAGAAACATTGTAACAGTGCCATTGACATTTTGGCATGGGAGTTTAGCTTCTTAGAAACAATTTAGTTATGCAGATACTGGTTTCTACAGGTACTCTAAAATTTTCAGATATTCAAGTAAGATTTCATTTTCTAAGTATTTTTATCTTAAAAATTTATTACCTAACAATTTTTTATTAAATTTATGGAAATATTTTTTGTTTAGCTCCAATCATCTTTGTCCAGGAAAGGCTCCTTTTCCATTTGCAGACCAGACATCTCAGACTGAAATGGTACAACAGTGGTTTGGGAAATTGCAAGTAAATGGTGAGTTTTTAATGTACTGTTTAATAAAAAAAATTAATGACTTGGACACTTAGCAAGCAAGCATTACCCTTTTCTATTTGGTTTTCTTTAAAAAATAATGCATTTTCAGTAGACTCAGTGGGGTTATCACTTTGTGAAGGGTGTCTAAATCATTGTGTTGTTTTGTATACCTGAAACTAATAAAAAATAATGCATTTTCAATAAACTATGTTACAATAATAGTGATAACTATTAACACTTTTTGAGTGTTTACTATGTCAGCCACTGTTCTTAATGTTTACCTTATTAACTTATTACAAAAAAAGTATAAGGACAATACTATTATTAGCGATATTTTAGGAAGGATGATAAGATTATGGTGCACATGGCTTAATTTGCCAAGCTACACTGCCCATAGGGGAGATAGGAGCCAGGATTCCAACCCAAGCAGACTTTACTCTTAAACCGTCTGTTCTTGAGGCATCTCTGTAATAAGTATCTGCTACCAGTGACTTTAAAATAATCAAGAGACAGTGACCTTATTTTTATGTAGAAACTGATGTGGACATTATGGTTTACCAGTGGGATCTCATATGTACTAAAGTACACAGCAACCAAAACCCTAAACATTTTAAAATAGCTGTCATCCAAGTCATTATTTTAGTTATATAGAGAGTTTGAAAGTTGAACGTTTCTCATTAATGAACATGACAGATCCACAGAAGGTGGGTTGGAAAATAATGATGCAAAAAAGAGAGTATAAAAAAGAAACATATGGAGAGGAGGAGATCATTTTTTATTAAGTATTATATTACCTCACACAAAGAGTGAATAATATGGCTGTAATTTAAGCAGAGAGTTGTTATGTCACCTCAATAGTCTATTCTTTTTTTTTTCTTTTTAAAAACGTATATTGTTTCAAAAGCCCAAGAGAATTAACTTTCATGTGTACTTGTTGAGGATGATAATTCAAGCTTATGTTTTTTAAAACTATAAAAGTGCCATGTACTTATGCTTGCAATTAACCTTCTATTGTGTTTACAGATACTTTTACTTGGTAGCATGGACATATCTGAGATAGAGAAAGAACCTTATTTATAATAACCTCGTAGTGCTGCTGCAATTTTAAAGTGTAATATTTGATCTGAAATACTTCTGTCATAATGGGAGTAGAGGAAAAAACACTAAGAAGTCATATAAGGGAAAAATTGCAATAAGAAATTTTTAGAGTTTTGCGTTTGAAATACTGTCTTACTGCATTTTACATAGTCTAATCATTTTAAAGACTTAAAAAATACAATGTTCCCATATGAACATTAAAACTGTAAAATATAAATGAGTAAAGTTCAATAATAACATTTTTAAAAATGTGTATGCAAATACATTTATAATATTAAATGTTAATATAGTATTAAAGCTATTTCATATATTGTAGTGTTTTTTTGCTTTGGGTCACATATTTTATAAGTAAAGATGGAATAGACCTTAGCTTAAGAAGAATAAATTTACTTATTATGTAGAATGATTACCTGGGAAATCCTGACATTTCTATATTTGTTGCAGCATTGGCAGTTATTTCTTTTAGAATTAGTGTAGATGATCCTAGGTGACTAGTTTTTGCCTTGATTGAAAAATTAATTTAATATTAATATCTTCTCTTTCTTAGTCGTAAGAATACTGAAGATACTCCTTTGCAATCTGGCTTAAAATGTCCTTTAAAGTCACTTTTATTATGGCATATCTTAATGAGCTTATTAGAAAAATTATGACTCCCCCCCCCCAGATTTCTTTTGTTCCTCAAAGAAAAAAAAGCTATTATAAGCAACATGACATTGTTTTGTGTAGACATGGCTTTTTAATTATTCCATGCAATTGCTTTGTTTTGTGTATATTACAGCTCATTTAAGAGAAACTCCTGAGCACACCAGCATGAGCCCAAACAGAGATTTTCAGGGCCGTCCAGATCTGCAGGACATGTCTGGAAATGCCTGGACTGATAAAGCCAAAAAGAGCCCTGATGCTTCTGATCACACGCATTCTGTAAAACAGCCAAATACCATGAAATATATGACTGCGTTTCCTAGTAAACCTGAGATAATTCAACAAGAATGTATTTTTGGCTTAGAACCTTTTTCAGAACAAAGCAAGACGAGGGGTATGGAGCCACCACTGGGTTATCAGAAACGTACATTGCGAAGCATTACGGCTCCTTTGACAGCTTACAGGTTAAAACCGATCAGACAGAAAACCAAAAAGGCTGTGGTATGTCCGTTATTTTTCAAAATTACTGTGATATTTCCTGGGTAAAATGGTTTCTGGTATCAAATATGATTTTTTTTTTTTTTTTAGTTCCCCGTAATGTCCCTATACTTTTGATATGTGCATGTTAAGCTCATTTAAAAGAAAAGAGACTGGGTGTTTATAGAAAAAGGGCTCTTACTTCCTTACAGCTACTTTAAAAATGGTAACTTGATACTGCTAAGTTTTGAATTTTAAGTTATTGATAATGAACAACATTTAAAAATAATACTGGCAAATACTGTGTTAAATGTTATTTTATTCACAGTTTCAATTACTAAATTAATATTTAATAATACCTTTTGCTTTTACATGTAATCCAGTCTCAAATCAAAAACATAAACTAGAAAATAATTTGTTTTTTAACATCTGAAACTGTTTAAAGAAAAAGTATGCACAAAATTAAGTTTAGTGTTTTAAAAAGATGTTGTGTGAATAGGGAATGGTGATTTTTATTTTTTAATTCCATCTTTAACCTGTTTTCCACTTCACCCAGTCTTGCCTTTGTTTGGCAAACCATTGTCTTTTCAAAGTCCTTTTTCTCCACCCTACCTTCTGCTTTCTTTCTACTCACTGGTTATATCATTTCACACTTCATTATACCTTTGCTTCCTATGTTTCATAATTGTGCTCAAATACACCTCTTGTCCAGACTGTTGCAGTGAAGCAGCTGTTTTATTTTGACTTTAATTTTTATTTCTGCCATGGTTAAGTACTTTTCTCTTTAGTATAATATATGTCAGAGCTCTTTTAGTAAGGAGAATTATTATTGATTTTAGTTGTTTTTGTTTTTTAGGTGAGCATACTTGATTCAGAGGAGGTATGTGTGGAGCTTCTAAAGGAGCATGCATCTCAAGAATATGTGAAAGAAGTGCTTCAAATATCTAGTGATGGAAATATGGTAATATTCTTTTATTTATCTAGTAACTTTATTACTTAAGCTGATTAGCCTTCCAGTTTATTTTATAATGATATTTCAAAATTTTTTTAAATCAGTTTTCCTGATAATGATAGTGTCTCTGGAATTCAAAAAGTGATATTACAAAGTGATACTATGTGCATACTACACATATGTAAATAAATTAGTGTGGGTTTCAAAATAATTTAGTAACACAATCTAAACTTTAGGTTTAAGGTTATTAAGACCAAAAAATGTCTTACTTTTATAGTATATTTAGCATTTTCAGTAAAATAATATTTAGTATTACATGTGAGCTCTTTTCAGAATTTTAGTAACAAACTGTAGTGCTCTAATTTAATGGCATATTAGAATTCTTAAACATATTTTGGCAGATCACTATTTATTATCCAAATGATGGAAGAGGTTTTCCCCTTGCTGATAGACCACCATCACCTACTGACAACATCAGTAGGTACAGCTTTGACGGTTTACCAGGTAGGTCCATTTGCCAGGGGATAAATTTAGATAATTGACTTATATATGTATAAACTATATGTATGTGGTTGTCATGGGTTGTACATACTTACCTTCAGTCTGGCAGCAGGTCATGTTCTCTAATATCATGTGAGATGGGGTGTATGTTACTACTACAATGTTTATTCATATTCTGTGTTATGGTAAAACTAACTCTGGGATGTGAATCATATATTCCACAAATTAGTTTGTACAATTGTTTAGTTACTAATTTGTCTAGAATCATATTGAAAATTCAACATGAAGTATCTAGTCTTTGACTTTTTGAGGTTATTACCATGCTATCTAAATGATTATTTACAATTGTAGTTAAGCAAATTTGACTCCCAGTTCAGCTTCTAGATATTATAGATTGTGGAATTAAGTACTGAATAGTAAGATTTCGCTGAGGTGACAGATAGAAACAAAAAAAGAAAACCTATGTAAATTTAACCCTATTAGAAATCAAAATAGGTAGACAAGACTTAAATACCACAAATGACCATAGTTACAGGGAACTGCAAAGTTTACTTGTATAAGTTAGGAACACAGAACACTACTAACATAAAAAGAGCAGTCCTTTATCTGAAAGTAACTGGGTTCTGATATCTCAGGTAGAAATCTTTTTATTTCACTTGTAAAAACTTTCCTGGAATTACTACCTTAGAATAAGGAGATGATTCAAGAAAGAGATTTTTAAAATAATCATAATATTAGTCATCAGATTTTGTTATATATTTATATTTCTTGGGAATGTTATTATACTGTCTTTAGTTTTCATTAAAATAATAAACTTACATCTGTAAAATATGTTTATTTTGGTAATGGGATTACTAACCTATCATCTTGAATTTTTGAGGAAGAGAAGAAATAAATAAATTTTCATGAGATTTATGTCAAGTCAACACTTTATTCTCTTATAATAGGTAATGTTTTTTCTTTCCCCTAACCCCCGCACCAGAAAAGTACTGGCGAAAATACCAATATGCTTCCAGATTTGTACAGCTTGTAAGATCTAAATCTCCCAAAATCACTTATTTTACAAGATATGCTAAATGCGTCTTGATGGAGAATTCCCCTGGTGCTGATTTTGAGGTTTGGTTTTATGATGGTAAGTACCTTTTAAAATAGTAATTTTTTCCCCTTTAGTTTGTAATTTGGTAGTTTTTTTTTTTTTTAATCACACAGCAGATTTTTAAGATACATATATACACATGCACATACAAGGAAATATATACCAAATGGACATATACCAAATTATGAGAATTATAAATGTGCAGAAGGATAGAGTGAACCAGAGAATCTTGTTTTCTAAATCTATTTTATAATGATGATTGACGTCTTAATCTGTAAAAAGCTCTGTCCTTGAAGGGACACTTAGCACATAAACTCACACAGTACACATATCCTTCTACCTGTCTTTCAGTTGCGTTTTTGTTTGAGAGCAGTGGCTTTTTAAAATATCATAACTGTTTCAGACTTAAACTATGTATATTCAGAAAAAAAATGGATGAACTGTCTTTACTAAATACTTAGAGAACCTCATTTTATTAATGGTCAGCAAGTGAATATAAATGATACCATGATCTAGTAGCCATTATGTACTGGTATGATAATGAATATAAATCTAGGAGTAGTTAAAGAAATGATATCAGAATAGTTTTCTTATTTTTTAAGGAGCAAAGATACATAAAACAGAAGCTTTAATTCATGTGATTGAAAAGACTGGGAAATCTTATACCTTAAAAGGTCAAAGTGAAGTTAATAGCTTGAAAGAGGAAATAAAAATGTATATGGACCATGCTAATGAGGTATGTACCTATTTATAGGTTTTCCATACCAGTTAATGACTGCAAATGACAGGTGAAGTAATGACAGAAAGCACTCTTCTTTTGGAACAGGGCCATCGTGTTTGTTTAGCACTGGAATCCATAATTGCAGAAGAGGAAAAGAAAAGTGGAAGTGCTTCCTTT
Source organism: Rhinolophus hipposideros (assembly GCF_964194185.1). Taxonomy (NCBI): domain Eukaryota; kingdom Metazoa; phylum Chordata; class Mammalia; order Chiroptera; family Rhinolophidae; genus Rhinolophus; species Rhinolophus hipposideros. Next base: position 8,646,814 of record NC_138062.1, read on the forward strand.
TTCCCAATAATCGTAGGAAGGTAATTGTTTGCAAGCTTTTTAAACATGGCTGAAATGTATGGGAAATGTTTTTAAAAAGCAGTTTGGTATTTACATTATGAACATTCTTTACCTTTCCGTAAACTGAAAGCTTAAGGGAATGCATTTGGACACTCTTTCTCCTTCAGAAAACCTAGTAATACCAGCTTGCCGCAGGCCTTGTCACCTCCTCCCTCTGTGGATCCAAACTCCCCGATGAGAGAGAGGCCACCTTTGAGTAGAATGATCATAAATAGTGCTGCTTCTCCAAAACAGGCACCGCTACCTAATCCTTCTGTAAGTAAATATATGTCACTTCTGTACCTAAAATCCTTCAGTGCCCTTTATAGAAAATTAAAACTCCTTACTCCCACCTTCCTTACACACCTTGAGGTGTGCCCTTACTATCACCTCTGTACTTTTCCAGCCTCATGCTGGGCTACTTTACCCCACACTTTCTGTGCTTGAGCCTCAGAAGCTTTCTTTTAATTCTTTGAATAAATCAAACTCTTGAGGCCTTTTCACATGCTGTTTACTTGACCTGGAACTCCTTTCCCCAGCCCCTCAGTGGCTAATTCTTTCTCACCATCAGGTCTCCGTATAAGTTACCTCAGACAGGCCTAACCTGATCTCTCTGGAAAAAGCTACATATATTAAATGATACGTTGTTTTGTTTTTACTTGTCAAATATCACTAACTGCCTTTATATCCATGATAGGCTTAAGTAAACTGATTATATTTTGACTCAGTAAACTATCATGCCAACGAAGACTACACATGACGATGTAGTGTAAAATGCAACGTTAAAGATATAGATCTGCGTGTGCTTACATACGTGTACGTGTGTACTCACATGCACGCACGTACGTGCTATAATTGCTGCTATGAAAAAGTAAACCTGGGGGAAAAGGGAAAGACACCTATTAAAATGAAAACAGCAATTGTGTGCTTTGGTTTTTCTTTCCTGTATTTTTCCAATTTTCCATAATATGGTCATATTTTAGTTTTAAAATTTTCTTTTTAAAAAGTTACTTTAGGCTCATGAAAAACCAGTCAGTTTCTTCTTTTGCTGAAGTTGGCTCATGGAAATGCTGAGGGTTAATCTCGTTGCTTTACTGTTTGTAGATGGTCACAGAGGAAGGACTTGGCCTTACTGCAGCAGCTTCTGGAACAAACACCCCTCCTAGTCTTCTAACAGATTGTCTTCCTGCAGCAGCACAACTTTTGAAGTCTGTTTTTGTGAAAAATGTTGGTTGGGCTACACAGGTGAGAGGTTTTTTGGAAAGTGAATTTTCTCAGTATGAATTTCTTTGGTTTCTGTAGTGATTAGACAGTTATGCAGAAATTTAAATTATTTTAAAGATTTCTCTTGCAAGAAAGTTTTTGTACCTTTTTTACTTTGGTTATATCATTAATTAAACATTTTTTATTTGTATACAGTTGGAAAACTCTAGGTATTATTGGTAATAAATTGCCTGCTAGGGCCTGACTGACCTGTTTTTGCCTTTTGTTTTTAAAGTTTAGATTATCGTAACGACTGATTGTTAGGAGTTGAGAAGTGATGTCCAGGGCATTTTAAATTTTAGAAACTATGTGTAATCTATATTACTAATTTTCATTTGGTAGAAAAGCATTTTTGCCTTTGAAAGTTTAGTCCACATTGAGTTTCAAACTTACAGAAGTTGATGTAGGTGTGAACCTATATGTGTATATTATCTAAAAGATTGAAGCATAGAGACTTGAGCATGCACATGTAATTTTTACTTACCGGTGAAGTAGCATGCAGCCTTGTCCTTTGTGGGAGGGAGTAGGAAATAAAGGAAAGGGAACTCAGCATTGTTGAGTACCTGCAATGTGGTGCCATGTTTTTCATGTATATTGTCTTGTTATTCCCCCAAGTAAAACCTAAAGTTGATATCATCTCCTAGTATAGACAGGAAAAGTATGGCTCACAATGGTTAAGGGACTTGCACAGTTCCTACTCATTAGTAGGGAGAGTCTCTTTGTTTCCAGAGTACATGTCTTCTCTGTACTCTGTTTGGAGTGGCACATTGTAAACATCAGTGGCTAAAGGAACAAGTTTCAAAAGCTGAGATATAACGTTCTCAGGCAGAAGAGAAATTCTTGTGGCTTAAGGATGAAGAATAGAGGGAAATCCTAATTTAAGAAAGTGTTGCTTTTGTTATTTCCTGAATCTCTTCTTGGTTAGAAATACTATTTGAAAACAAAACAAAACTCAGATATCCTAATGGAAATGAATGGGAAATGGGATTAATTTAGAATAATTGGAATAATCTAATGTCTTAGCTATTGAAGGAATAGTCTGAAGAAGACATGAGTTTTTTCAATGCTACTACCATCAGAGTTCCAAATTTATAGTTACCTGAGAGGTGTTTTTCTTTAACTATGTGGAAAAACCTGTTAAACATGAGTATCTTCTAAGGACCTCAGATCATCTCTATAATAATTTCCATGCTTACTATTTTTCTAGTTAACTAGTGGAGCTGTGTGGGTTCAGTTCAATGATGGGTCCCAGCTGCTCGTGCAAGCAGGCGTGTCTTCTATCAGTTACACATCACCAAGTGGTCAGACCACGAGGTAAGTTCCTAAAACACTGGTTGTGATTCAGTCCTTTGCTATAAGTTTTCTCTACATGTTGAAATAGATGATTATAATAAAATTCCTGTTTTCATTTGGACAGTGTTCATATTATTTAAACTGTTAATTATTCTTAGCAGTTCATATAGCCTTTCTAATGCATGTTTTATGGTTATCTACGTGAATGCAGGCTAATTGTTATGGATGGATAATCCACTGCAAGTGGTTAGATTCCTTGTGGCTTAACTAGGATGGCCCTTTTTAGAAGTAACAGATTTTTAAGTTCAAAATGATATACCTAAGCAATTTATATGAAAGAACATAGAAACAAGGAATCCTTTAAGAGATAACCAGATTTTTTTCTCAAATGAAAGGCTGTATCTGATCTAATGTAATTAATGTTTGAAAGATGTTTTTGAGTGTATATGTTCATTCTGTATGAGAATGTATACCAGGCAGTCACCTAAAAATGCTAAAAATGAGGAATCTGGCAATAGCAAGAATAAGCATTAGGGGGGTTTCCATATTTCGAACCAAAACTTACTAAAAAGAGGTGGGGTGCTGATGATGCCACCACCAACATGATCCTTTGTGAGAAGTGCTTATTGTATAGCAATTACTTGAGAAAAATATAATTTGTGGATATCTACCAATTGCTTTTTTTGTTAAATGTGCACATATGCAGTGTCATCCTTTAAAGAACTACTTATGAAGTGACAGGCTTTGTTAAAAAGCTCTTTTAAATGCTCCAGAAAATGCAAGGATACAATTATAGAATGGGTGGCACTCATACTTAGAAGATAAAAGTTCAGATTTACTTGGTGTGGTCATTTGGAAATTGTTAACATTTACATAGAAATGTATCTATAATATGTTTAGCTTGTATTTTCCTTAGATTAGGGCCTTCAGTGTAATGAGGAATCCAGATCTTCAGGTTGCTTTAGAAATTATAAAGCCTGTTCAATCTTTTTGATCTAATTTTCTTTTTAATATTTAAATACATTTAGAATATGGTCTGTTTTGACAGGAAACAAATTGGGTATGCTTAATTTAGGTATCTATTTAATCTTTATACTTAATTTAGGTATCTACTCTAATGAATAACTTTGTATAATTTTTCTGAGATACCTCTTGCCATTGAAGAATTACTGAAAAATATATGCCTTTTGATACTCTCATGTGAAACAAGTAATTAAGTAATGTTTTTGTCTTTTTTTCTTTTGCTTCACTTAGATATGGAGAAAATGAAAAATTACCAGAATACATCAAACAGAAATTACAGTGTCTTTCTTCCATCCTTTTGATGTTTTCTAATCCAACTCCTAGTTTTCATTGATTAAAGCTCCTTTGAGTATATAAGTTTAATAAATAATGTTTCTGTTGGCTTTCAAGGAAAAGTGACTTTTTATTATTTAAGATAACTTCTTCAGAAAGCCTTTCTATAAAAGAATTTTAATCTATACCATGATGGATGTATTCTAATGAGAGAATAAACCAGAATGAAAGTTGAGTCATTTACAAAATGTAGTAGTCATAGATTAAAATAGGATACCTTACTTTGCTCTTAGAACATACACACGCGGATTTTACTGTGTTTATTCATTTGTATTGAACAATCTTTTAAAAGCAAAAATATAAGTGGTATATTTGTGCTTTTATTGTTTTCCTTCTCAGGCATTTCGAGAATCATGGACAAAACATGCTAGAGTTTTTGAACATGTAAATAATGTGTATTTATGTTGTAAGTGACATATGTAAACATGTATATTTGTTTTATATTTATTTTTGTAGCACCAGTTTCTGATGAAGCATATCTGCAAATGCATTTTATAAAAAAATAAATACAGTGATAAGCTACTTTATCTTTTGATTTATTTAAATACTTATTGTAAAATAAATTACTAGTAAACTTGTTTTTAAATTTTGCTGCCTGTTTGTTTAGGAGGAACCAATTAAGAGTTTCCTTTTAAAAAAGAAAGTAAGTAAAAATTCCTAGCCAAATTTTGAAGGCTAATACCTCAAATACATTTGGCTTTGATAGAACTTAGGTGTATTTTTTAATAATCTCTTTCAATCTTAATGTGTCTTTATATTTCAGGTATTTTTTTATACATAGCACATAGCTGATTTTTGTTTTGTAATCCAATCTAATAACCTCTGTAGTCTATCTGCGTTGTTTACATTTATTGTCATTTCTGATTTATTTTACTTAATGTTACTTAATTTTTTACTTAATTTATTACAGTTCTATTGCATTTTTGTCTCCCAACTTATTTTGTGCTTTCTACTTTCCATACATCTTATTTTATTTTTTCCTTTCCTGCCTTCTTTCGGGTTGAGTTTCCTTTAATCTCTCTGCTTCTCTCTACTGATTTGCTTCGGGAGAGTGGTACGGTGGTGGTGTATCAGTATGCAGTGTTTACAGCATTATGACTGTGACAAACATTCACAGCTGACTATTGCCCTGTGCTTCCTGCTGTATCACATAACACCATTGTTAGTGAAGAATGCCCAGGGGGCTCAGGTGTTGTCAAATTCTGTTACTCCCTTTGTATTTATTAGCTTGGATTCTTCTACAGAAAATAACTTTCCCTCATCAATATTTGATTACCCTGAAGTTTAGGTACAGGAAAGGAAGAACAGACACTTGAGTCTTTATTTTCTGGTTTTTAGAGTCAAGAGTTAAATCCCCAGCAACCTCCAAAGGTAACCAATGAATTTCGTTTTTTTTGTTTGTTTGTTTGTTGTTTTTTTAGTATTATGAACTCATAGATTTTCATACTTTTGATGTGTTTAAATCAACTGCAAATACTACTCTTTTCAATGCTTTAATTGCTCTATTTTTGGCCAGTAGGAGTCCCTTTATTTCATTCTGTCTTGTTGGCAAGACGTGTGTAGTCTTCGATAGCTCTTGCTTTCTGGCACAATATATCTCAGACTCATCTTCCCTCGCACTGGAACCATCCATTTCTACAAGAAGCCAGGTTTCTTTTTAGAGAATGTGTTACCTTAAATGCCTTCCCATTTCTCTTAAAGTCCAAAATACTTGACCTATTATATAATACCTGTTATATAATGCTTCCTAACATTCACCCTTCTAGCTCCCTGTGCTTCTCTTACATTGAGGATAATCATCTGTGTCATGTTTGGCTAATGTCTGACTTTCCTGCCAGTATGTCAGTCCGTGAGGGCAGGGGCTTGTATTGCGTTTACTGCTGTATTCCCAACAGTGCCATGGTGATTGGTACATGGTGGGTACCCCTATAATATGTACTGAAAGTATGAATAAGGAAAATTTTAAGGCTTAAGGTACATAGATAATAATCTTGTTTATTAAAAAATGTACATTCACAATGTTGAATACATTGAATTACAAATAAGTCCACAGTGGTCAAAAATGGTACCCCAAATTTCCTCTCAAAATAGTTGAATAGATGCATTTAAGTAGTTTATCCTTTCCAAAACGATAAATTACAGATTTATTTTACTTCATGAAAGAGAAAAGTTTTATATGAACTGGAAGAGTTTATTTTAAATGTAGCCAAACGTAGCATGAAGAAGCTTTGTGAAATTATAAATCCCTACAAAATAAGACAATCAAGTTTAAGTTTAGGTTTTCAAAAACTTCTTAAATACATACTATTTTTAGCAGTTTTTCATACCTCAGGTTCTCCTATCATCTTTTTCAATTTATACTCAACTTGTCCCACTCATGACCTCAACTAGGTGATTTTTTTCCTTAAACTTTACCTCCCTGCTCTCCCCTTAACCTCAGGTCACTTCCTTATTTTTTCTGCCAGGATGTGCACGGATATAATCCCCTAAGAAGAACATGCTCTCAATAAAAAGGAAGGTGGTCGTCATTTTATCTGAATTTTATTCAGTATTACAGATTTTTAGAAGTTTGGAAACTTCTCTATGTCATATTCTTACATGGTTAACCATTAAGCTAACATAAAAGCCCAGTCAGCAGGCTTCAAATTATGTTTCTCAAATACTTCTACTAATAGTAGTCACCATTATTGGTTATTTAATTTACCCTACAATTAGCGATTGATTAACTGCTACTGAAACTTTCTGGGCTATTTTCCCCACTGTGAAAAATACAGTGGTTTGGAACCACAAAAGATCCCGAACAGCCAAAACAATCTTAAGAAAAAAGAACAATGCTGGAGGTATCGCACTCCTTGACTTTAGCTTGTACTACAGGGCAACAATAATCACAACAGCATGGTAATGGCAGAAAAACAGACATGTAGACCAACAGAATAAAATTGAGGACCCAGAAATAAAACCACATAAATATGGACAGATAATTTTTGACAAAGAAGCAGAAAACATACAATGGAGAAAAGACAGCCTCTTCAATAAATGGTGCTGGCAGAATTGGAAAGCCACGTGCAAAACAATGAAACTGGACTGCTATCTGTCACCATGTACCAAAATTAATTCAAAATGGATCAAAAACTTAAGCATAAGACCTGACACAATAAACTGCATAGAAGAAAACGTAGGTACTAAACTTATGGACCTTGGGTTCAAAGAGCATTTTATGAATTTGACTCCAAAAGCAATGGAAGTAAAAGCTAAAATAAACAAATGGGACTATATGAAACTTAAAAGCTTCTGCACAGCAAAAAAAACCATCGACAAAATAAAGAGGCAACCAACTGAATGGGAGAAAATTTTTGCAAACAGTGCCTCGTAAGGGGCTAATATCCAAACTATACAAGGAACTCATGAAGCTCAACAACAAAAAAACAACCCAATTGAAAAATGGGCAGAGGACCTAAAGAGACATTTCTCCAAAGAGGACATACAAATGGCAAATAGACATGAAAAAATGCTTAACATCACTAATCATCAGAGGAATGCAAATGAAAACCACAATGAGATATCACCTCACCCCAGTCAGAATGGCTATCATCAACAAGACAAATAGTAACAAGTGTTGAAGAGGCTGTGGAGAAAAAAGGAACCCTCATACTCTGTTGGTGGGAATGCAGACTGGTGCAGCCGCTATGGAAGGCAGTGTGGAGGTTCGTCAAAAAATTATGAATAGAATTACCACATGACCCAGCAATCCCTCTACTAGGTATCTATCCAAAAAATCTGAAAACATTTATACATAAAGACACATGAGTTCCAATGTTCATTGCAGATGTATCTATAGTGGCCAAGACATGGAAACAACCAAAATGTCCTTCGATAGATGAATGGATAAAGAAGTTGGGGTATGTATACACAATGGAATACTATTTGGCGGTAAGAAAAGATGATATAGGACCCTTTGTGACAACATGGATGGATCTTGAGATTATAATATTAAGTGAAATAAGACAGAAAAAGCAGAGAACTATATGATTTCACTGATATGTGATACATAAACCAAAAACAACAAAAGAACAAGACAAATGAGAAAAACAGACACAGACAATAGTTTAGTGGTTACCAGAGGGTAAGGGGGAAAAGGGGTAGTAGATGAGCGTAAAGGGGAACAAATATATGGTGATGGAAGGAGAACTGACTCTGGTTGGTGAACACACAATGGGATTTATAGATGATGTAATACAGAATTGTACACCTGAAACCTATGTAACTTTACTAACAATTGTCACCCCAATAAACTTTAATAAAAAAAAGAAAAAAAAATGTAGTGGTTAAGAGTGTGGACTATAAAGACTGTTATTTAGGCAAGTACCTTAACTTATCTGTGCCTCTGTTTCCTCACCTGCAAAATGGGAATCATAATAGTAACTTCACTCTATAAAACTCAGAATTAAACGGTACACATTCCCTGGGATATGAAAAGACCTCTATAAATGGTCACTACTATCATTTTCATTGTTACCATTCCTGTTATTTTTATTATGCTATTTTATTATGTTATTTTTATTAGTATCTAAACCAAAAGAGAAATTTAATCTTTAGAACTAGAGTGTCTCAAAAAGGAAAGACAGGAAGGAGCTGTACAACATCAGGGAAGAGGGATTCCAGGACTTGATCAAAGAGCCAGAAAACTGATAAATCTAACTGAAACACAGGCTTGCTATGGGAGGTGGAGAAGAGTGAAAACAATCTCCAAAATGGAATCATAGGATAATTTCTATCAGATTAAGGCTTGCTTCTATTACAGCTGAAGAGGTTGGATTTAAAAGTACAGCAAATTTCAGTAGCAAAAACATCAATTAAAAAATGGGCAGAGGATCTGAATGGACATTTGTCCAGAGAAGACATACAAATGGTCAACAGGTATGTAAAAAGGTGCTCCACGTCACATCCTCAGGGAAATGCAAATCAAAACTACAGTGAGATACCACCTCACACCTGTCTTAAGTATACCGGGTGTGCCCAAAAAAATGGGGATGCAAAAAAAATGTATACACATTTTAAGACAATATCTCTTAAGATAACACCTCTTAAAATGTGCATTTTTTTGGCACTCTCTGTATATATAAAATGGAATATTATTCAGCCACAAGAAAGATCCTGCCATTTGTGGCAACATGGATGGACCCTGAGGGCATTATGCTAGGTCTGATATCACCTGTATGTGGAATTTAAAAGAGCTGAATTATTAAAGGCAGAGAGCGGAATGACAGTTGTCATGGTCTGGGGGATGGAGGAAATGTGGATATATTGGTGAAAGGGTACAAACTTACTGACATCAGATGAATAAATTCTGGGGATCTAAGGTGATTATAATCAGCATGGTGGTTATAGCTAATAATACTGTATTATATAATTAAAACTTGCTAAGAGAGTAGATCTTAAATGTTGTTACCACAAAGGTGAAATGGTAATTATGTGATGTGATGGAGGTGTTGGCTAACTATGGTGGCAATCATTTTGCAGTATATAAGTGTATCAGAACAAGTTGTATACCTTAAATTTACACAATGTTACTTGTCAATTATAGCTCAGTAAAGCTGGAAGAAACAAAAGACATAGGGAGAAGATAGGCATCAACAAGCCAAGGAGAAAGGCCTCAGAAGAAACCATCCCGCCAACATCTTGACCTTGGATGTCTAGCCTCCAGAACTGTGAGAAATAAATTTCTATTGTTCAAGTCTAAAAAACAAAGTACAACAAACCTAGTATAAAGTGCTGATTATAGTGTTTACTCTCAGGTTTGAAAATATAACTTAGAGTAGAAAACATTTGGAAAAGTATTTAGAAATATTTTTACTTTTTTGGTAATACTGATTATCCATATACATAGTTTTGTACTAGGTCCTTTTATCAGCATTCAACATAGGTAGAGGTAGAGATGTATACGCAGAGACCATATATTCAAGTAAGCTCAGCGAACTGTTACATTAAAGCCATTTTGCTTCAAGTATGTATGAGCCTAACTAGATTGGGGCCATCGTGGCCACCCAAATGTAAGTCTGCAGTTCTGAATAGCTGTGCAGACTTAGACTGAAACCTGTTGTGTCTACCCTGCTACTATTAAGAGATGGGAAAAGTAAATAATTAAAGTGATAGTTTTTCTCCAGAATTTATGGAAGTTGAAAATGCCAATAATTATAATAAATAGTTTGCTGTTCATTATGTGTGTACAATAATAACACATACTTGGCTTGTGCTTCTAAAGTGAGTTACTTATTAGCACTTGAAAGAAAAAAGTAGTTAGGCCTACTAAAGGTAGTGAAAGCCATCTTGATCTCTTAATCTTCTTTACTGTTCAAATATATTAGCCTTATTTCTACTGATCTATTAACTTAGGGGTTACTTAGTGAGATAAGACACAAGGTGTAGTATTAAAAATAATAACTTAAAGAAGAGTACAATTTCACAGTTATAGACCATTGTCCATTCACTCATGAGTTCATACAACCCCAAAAAGGTGTTATATGAAGATTATTTCTTTTCTGAGATAAATTATGATCTAGAATGTAACTGCTCACAATTACACATAGAATTCCCTGTGTTATTAAATATATGTTCTTGTTATTCAAAATATACAGTATCTGAAGCCTGACTTTTGGAAACTGACTCATACCAGTTGTCTAGCAGAGGCTTTAGTAAAGGAAGGCCCACACAGCAAGTAGTTTCCATCACCGTCTTAACTAGGTTACTCTTGAATCCTTCCATGCCTTATAGAAAAAGCAATGAGTCTTTTGTAGACCACTCCCAGGAGTGTGATGGTGAGCACCACTATTCCACACACGAGGCTGAATGCCCATCGTGGGCCCCAGAAGGTGTATACTTGGCTGATGAACACAGGTCCAAGAATCCGTGCTGCACTTCCAGAAGCTGTTAACCAGCCCATGTACACACCCTGTGGGGTGGGGAGGGGAGAAGCAGATTGATACTCAGGTTTAGTTATTTTAGAAACAAAGATGATGCTATTATTACCAAACTATGAGAAACTCACAGGAATCACTTTCTCCATCTTTTATTTGTGAATTAAATGTAAAATGCCTCTCTAGAAATACAGCAAATAACGAACAATAAACTTCCTTGATAGAGTCAGCTTAGGAAAAATAAAAGTAGATGAAAGGGACAAACTTAATGTCTGCTGACGCCCTGGGAACAATATGAGTTTTCAATTTATCTTTTAAGGCTAACATTTATTTTCTATTTGCTATCTTCCAAACACTGTGTTAGGTGCTTTATATACATTGTTTCCAGTATTCACAAATTTCTGATTGGTGTTATCTCTGTTTAACAAATGTGAACACTGAATCTCAGAAAATTCAAGTCACTAGTCCAAGAGATATGAAGACATGCTTGGCTCACTCCAGTGACCTTGCAGTGACCAGACAGCATTTCACTCCTCCAAGTACTGTCCAAAACTACAGCCCATGCAATCCACCCAAGAATGTGCAGTGCAACATTGCTTTTAATATCCCCAGATTGAAAACAACTTAACTGTCCATCACTGATAGATTGAGTAAATAAATTACGCTATATTTATGAATGGAATGCTCAGCAATTGCTTAAAAGAATGAGTAGTAATTATCTCTGACACTTTTATCTATTTTGCTTCTATATGTTTTCTAATTTTTATATAATGATTATGGAAATTCTTATGATATAAACTAATTTTAAAGTATACATAGCTGTTGTATACTTTAAAACTGTTGTTTTCATTTTTCAGTAATTGTTCCTACGACCAGAAGAAATCAATTCTAGATTCCAATGTGCTTATCAGTTTTGATTTTCTAACTGTTGCCTAACTTGAGTTTCAGAATTTTATGCTGCAGATATTTTTCCTATGAAAATGATTTTGAACTCATAAACTCTTGAAGTTCAGGAGATCTTTGAGTTCTTAAGAGTATATTTGTTAAATTCTAGAATACAAAAGTTGTGGGTTTTTCAAAAATACAAAATGCTGAATGATAAAAATCCCTCAAATCACCTTGTGTGGAAATAGAGAATGGTAGCACAAAATGTGAGTGCTTTCCAGTATATTTTACATAATTGCAATACCAGGGTAACTGACTCACCTGAGGCTGCGGTCCCAGAATTTTTGAATATAATGTATAGGACATGACATTGCAGGAGGGGTAGCCAATCCCGATTAGCACAACTGACGTGAGGAACTGGGCCAGATGGATCATGGGGGTGTAGAGGCACCAGGCTTGTTCAGCTGGGCAGCCAATTGGTTCTTCGCTGTGATCTGCTCTCGGGAACCTCCAGAGAGTGATAATAATCTCCCCAAATGTGGTGTTAGGGATTGAATTATTATGTAAATCTGTAACAACAAAATTAGTACAGTGCATTACTTGTTCATTTTAGATGAACAACAGGGCTAACATTATAGAATTCTGTATGGCTATACCTTCCCACTGTATTTTGGGAAATTGATTCCCCCAAGGTAACAAGATAAAGAAGCCAACCCATGCAACGATGAGTCCTCCCAGTAGAATAGCACGCTCGCCAATCCTGTTAAAGAACAGAAACTCTAATTTAAAAATGAAACATTGTAACATAGTTTCATTACTTTTATAATTTTAAAAACTATAAATAAAATAATATATTGACACTTTTGGTGATATACCAGTTAATATTAATGCTAAATATTATTTCCCACTAAAAGGAACCAGGATTCCTCTAAAAACTGGTTGATTTCAGGTCTGGAACAGAAAATGTGTAAGATAAGTCTGGGCATCTCGTCATACGAGAGAGTACAGAAGCTGTCAGTGACCATGATAAAAGGGCTCAGAGCCACTATGGCCCCAAGCATGACAATGTGAACACCAAAACAACAGTAAAGATAGTGGACTAAAACACATAAAAAATGTTACAATCTATGAATTCACGTATTAAAATAAAATACACTTGGTCACTTTTAGAGGATGGTAGGGAACCAACCCTATTTTAAAAATCAGCTAATAAAATAAAAGGAAAGAATCACCCTGGCTTTCCTTCACAAAATAAAGTATTCCAGCAAATAAATAAAGGAACGATAGAATTAAAATACCAGCATTTTGCAAAGAGAGAGAGAAAGAGAGAGAGATGGGAAAAAAAAAAAAACATATTAAAAGAGACTTAAGAAACTTAAGAATCTGAGTCACGTGATTAAGCCCTGGAACAAAATTAAATACAAACAAACAAACAAAAAAACACGTGAAACAGTAGAGAAAAACCTGAATACTGCCTGGATATTTGATTATATTTATAAATCACTTAAATTTTTTGTTTTAGATGGGATAATGTCATCATTAACTTTTAGAGATACATACTGAAATATTTATGGAAGACGTGAAATGGTGTCTGGAATCGACTTCAAAATAAAGCAGATGTGTAAAGGATAGGGAGTGTGGAGCAGGTAGAGGTGTAGATGAACCAAGATTAACAGGAGTTTCTCATTGTTGGAGCTAGGTAGTGGATATTAGAGATTCAGTATATGATGCTCTCAACGTCTTTGTATATGTTAGAAATTTCCCAGAATCAAAAGTGTAGCATACAAACAAGACCCAGGGCTTCCTGAAACAAAACAGACAACCCCAAACGTTTCCCATGACCCTCAGAATACCCACAAGGCTTCATATCTTTCTAACCTCATCTCCCATTTGCTGTTCTCATTCTGCTTTGATTGAACTGGCCTTCCTACTTGTCCTTAAACTGGCAAAGCTCAGTCTTCTGGGGAGGAGAGTTCCAGGCTACTGCTAGGCTGTTCTCTGATTTCGCTGAGGTCCCCGCTGGGATCTAACTTCCTCAAGCATGCCTTCCTCAAGCACTCTGTCAAAGTAACACTTCCCCTCGCTCCCAACCCTGCCTTGCCACTCTGTTCTTTTCTCCTTCGTAATATTATTACTTAGATCCCAACCTGACTTCATATTTGTGTTTATTGGCTTCCCCCCAGTAGAATACAGGCTCTTTGAAGGGATGGAATAGGACAGTCTGTAGGAATGCCTCTCAGCAGGGCTGCTCTACTTCTGTAGCAAGATGTAATGCGTTTCCTCTTACTTAACTTTGAATACAGATCTATGTCTGTGTTTACATCTATATCTTGGCCCCCTACTTGGCTCTATAAGAACAGGAATCTTCATAGTATCCATCACAGCACCTAACACTACACACTGACTCACTATTTGCTAATTGATTAACTTTATTAAGGTTTTAAAATACTATTAAAGTATCTTAGGAATAATTAAACTGTTAGAACTGTCTAAATCTAATGTCCCACCCCAGACTATATGAATGAATTTAAATTTTATACAAGCAATAATCCCAAAGTGTGTTCTTTACGGTTGTACTTTTCCAAAATGCTTCTTTAAAAAAATGTTCTGTGGTCAGAGTTACAAATAACTTTCAGAAATGTTACATGCTATAGTCGTCATGATGCTGACATAATATGTATGTACTAAAGATTTAGACATTTTAGAGTAAAGAAGTTCCATAATTTTAACCACAGTTTTCCAGACCTAACTGTTGAATCTTTTTGTTGCACAGCATATCACCACCATGCAGCAGAACAATGTTTTATGAAATAATTTCAGAAATACTTTAAATAAAAACATATTATAGAAGATAATTATTTACTTTGTAAAATATCATGCTTTACTAAAGAATTTGCCAAATGGTATAGAAATATCATACTCCCTTAATAAATTTTATATCTGTCTGCTAATGTTGAAGGACTAAAACTAACACGTGAGAGAAAAGCTTTAAATTATTTTACTAACACATTCATTTACATTGTTAACTCTGTTTCATGTCTCACTTTGGAAAAACAGACTTGAAACAAAACCAACGACAGATAACTTACTTTTTGGAAAGTAGTTTAATCCCCATGAAAATAATAACTGCCTCAACTCCAAGAGCAGCAAGTATTATTCCACCATATAATACAGCTTGTTCTCGAGTCCAGGCATACATATCCATTGTTAATGGAGTAATGATACTAGAAAAACAAAAAAGAAGTTATTTTATTTAAATCCTAGTCATTGTTACTTAAGTTTGAAATAGAGGCTTTAACAATGATGCAGACACATTCAAGAATTTGCATCCCTTTTAACACAAACACCTGATCTACATAAACAGAAATTTTAACACATTTTAAGCAGATATTGTTACATACGAGTATGTGCTTTTAGCTGTTTGTGTTTTCATTTTTTAATATTTATTTTAATTATAAAAGTAATAATACATCCACATTGCAAAAAGCATGAAAAACAGGAAAATTAAACCAACCCAAACTCCTACCACTCTAATATAACTAAATAGTCATGGTTATATTTTGGTTTAAATTGGTCTCTTTTCAATAAAATAATGTTACTATTATTAAATTATTAGAATCTTCTGGGATTTTTGTTCTCTTTCTCAGTCTCTTCATCTCTACCTTTTTAAGTATATATTTTTCTCCCCACCTCCGAATGTCTCTCTTCTTTTATATGACTGTCTCCTTCCTTGCCAAGCTTCTTTTCCTACTTTTTATTTCCTTCTGTTAACTGGCTACAAGATGGAATTGAAATATATTTAAAGTAGTCATTCTTTTAAAAAAAAGAACATTACCATTTTTAAATTTTTAAATCAGATGAGCTGATGTGGAAAATAGTTTGGTGGTTTCTCAATAAGTTAAACATAGAGTTACCATGTAATACAGCAATTCCACTTCTGGGTACAAACCCAAAACAACCGACAGCAGGGACCAAACAGATACATGTAGCCCAGTGCTCATCACAGCGTCATTCATAGTGGCCAAGAGATGTGAATAGCCTCAATGTCCATTGATGGATGCACGGATAAACAAAATATATACACACAATGGACTATTATTCAGCCATAAAAAGTTATGAAATTCTGACACATGCTACAACATCGATGAACCCTGAAAACATTATGCTAAGAGAAATAAGCAAGACATGAAAGGACAAATGTTTTGTAATTCCACTTATATGAGGTACCTAGAATAGTCAAATTCATAAAGAGAAAGTAGAACAGAGGTTACCAGGATACAGCTGAGGGTAAGTGGAGACTTACTGTTTGAGTACAGAGCTTCTGTTTGGAATGATGAAAAGGTTCTGAAGATGCGTAACGGTGATGGTGGCACAACATTGTAAATGTACTTTATGCCACTGACTTGTACAATTAAGAATAGTTAAGGTGGTAAATTGTATGTTATCTATACTTTACAATTTTTTAAAATGCCCCCAAAATCAGATGAACTGAAACTTTCATATATTTCAATAATTTTAAAAATTAAAAAAAAACAAGCAAATCCATATGTACTGGCATAAAAAATGTTACAATGTGTTGATAAGGGAATGAACCAAGTTATCCAATGGTAATATCACATATTTTATGTGTATTTAGTACGCGCGCGCGCACACACACACACACACACACACACAAATAATGGTATAGAATAAATGTTTGAAAAAAATACACATGGAAGAATTAGCAGTTGTTGGCAGTGGTTACCTCCAAGGAAAAGAATGGGTGTGAAAATACAGTTATTGTGCTTGGAATATTTACAAGTATGTACTATTTTTATAATGGAAAGGCTTTTTTTTCCATAATGATTTTTTTTCCTATTCTGCCATCTTGGACCTTCTCCTCCTAATGAAAAGGCATTTTAAAAATAAAGAAGCCATATGATAACCAAAGGTCAACAAAGCTTACACAAAGCAGAGATTTTGTAATATGTCATACTAGGTTTCTTTGTTTTTTCAGGATCAGTAAAACCCATGTAGGGACTGATATAACTTAATCATGACAAATTGGTTTTATAATTATACATATACAACTCAGAGAAAAGGGAGAAAGATGAGGGAAACAGATTTTTTTATAAGTAAGATAAGGCTAATAAGATTACAGACAGAATTAACTACATTCAAGTTAAAAATCATAAAATTTATATACACTGTTTACATCATGACAAGAAAAATGTCTTACATCAAGTTTTTGAGAACATCTATATCCCTGTTTAATGCTGCATTAAGAAATACAAGTTTTTTACATAATCTGATTCAGATAAAGACAGAATAAAACTTACGTTTCAAAAAGTGCAAAGATAAACAGGACCACAAAAAACAGAACATTGGTGGTCACCACAGCAACTTGATCAACATTTCCCTGGGGAACCTGAACTTCATCGGCACTTGCTACAGTGAACAGAAGAAAAGTTATATTACCTACATGTGTAGAAATCATATGTAGCAAATTCTATGACTAAGTATTTCAAAACAACTGAAAAGTAACAGAATTTATATGACAGAAATAACTTTTAAATGGCATGTAAAAGTAAAGTAACTTTTCTTCCCAGGAGATACACTTCAATTCTATAGGAAATACTCTGATTATCTATTTGGTGTCTCCAAATCTAAAATAGGAATGTACAGAATTCTATAAAATGATCTCATACTGAATATACTTGCTTTAAATTTCAGTTGCAGGTTTTTTTTCTACCTTACCTAAATCTAAATTCATGAGGATTTCATGAAGACCTTAAATAGTTTAAATCAGTTCTCAGTCCTGATTTACTTCAATATATATTTTGAATTTACATTGCTACGTGAAAGTAGTAAATATCCTTATGTCATTACAAGTTTTTTTGAAGCCCTTATGTTATCATTTATGTTTCTGCAAGAAATATATTTTACAGAGAACCACCAAGTTATGATATTTTTTTAAAAATTAGGAGGACCGAGTGAGTATATGGAATTATTTTGAACTACGTAGTTAAGCTACACACTCAGTATAAGCTATTCCTGTTATAACTGAGAAATGTGAAGCCTATAGATCTACTTATATACAGCTACCATGCTATTTTATAATTTACCCACTTATTCAGAGTAAACCAAGTAAGTAGTGCACATATGTGTTCATTTATGCTGTTTGTAGTGTATGTGTAGTAGCAGGAATCAGGCAGTGACATTTTTAAGACACAGTAAGTTTCTATAATTTTTTTCATAATAGCGCCTGCCTTTATATCTCAGGATTTCTGAAAAGGAGTTCCTTCTCCACTGATAAATGAGGTTTGGAAGTAGGCTGCTATACTTGGCAATTAAGTACGTTGGATACAAAACATAGGGTTATGACCTCCCTTTATAATCACACACAAAAAACTGGTTTTAGGATATTGGTTCTTCAAAAACAATACAAAGTTTTTTAGCATTGATTTTAACCCTGCCAGTCATGAACACCAAATAACTGATATCAGTATGTCCTTTTTAAAAAAAGCAAGTTAGGTAACTTTCAATTTTGAGGATCTTCCCCCCAATCACCCCTTGTATTATCCTCAGAAGCAAAAGTACATACCAAACAGACAGAATCATAAGAAATACTTTGATAATGTTATAATAATTTAGTCACACAGGTTAATAGTACCTTCTTCAAAATTAATAGTTTTACACTGTCGTCCTGAGTCATCCACACGATGTTCTCTTAAAAAGAAAAACATAAATATTGTATCCATGAAAGGCTTAATATAATAGATAGATGGTTTAAATTTTACTAGCCTTCTATCTTTATAAATTCTGATATAGTTTCTTTTACTAGCTTGAGTAATGAAATTATTACCATGAGATATAACCAATAAAATTTAAAAGATACAAGTCATGATTCTTATGCTACCATATTAAAAAAATTCATCCAAAAGTATATGTCATCTATATTAATCAGTGTTTGAAGTTTTGCAGTGACTTTAAATACTAGTTACAAATACTTTTGGACTTGGTTAAAGCACTCCAAAGAAATATACAGTAACAAAATTTCCATAGTTTTATAAAATTTCTTCTAATATATAAAAGATGGGAGATATATTTGAAGTAACTTTTGTATTTAAGGTTGATACTAATCATTAATCTACTTAAAATGTTGCTTTCATTGCATTTCCATACTTAGAAACCTATAGTTAGTAAATCAAATCTAAACCTTGAATCTTCAGAACTTATAATCTTCTCATTTATCAGATTGTCTGTTATTTAGGTACGAGTACTACGTGCATTAGCTGATCAAAAAATATGAACACAACTATAGATATCAAATATGAAATAAAGATTTCATAGGAATAATTATCTCCCAACGATAATGTTTATTTAATTTCACAATCTACAAATGCAGTTTTATGATTTCTAATTACCTTAATACAGTAAGGATCAGAAGAATATTTAAAACTCCCAGGAAGGCGCCAAGTAAAACTGGTGCTGTATACATGTTTATCTGCAGCTTTATAGTCTCCCATGTCACGCCCTTTTCTCCAATGAGTGCAAAACAGGTCTGAAAAACTTATTTAAAAAAATATATACAGATGAATTACTATATGGGAGGCACAAGCTAAAAAATTGTGAAAGACATTTATCACAAAATTGGAAGTAACATGATGGAATCATCCATCTACAGCATCTCAACAAAGGGAAGAAAATTTGGGGGGCAAAAATTTACTCTTTCTCTATATAATGCACAAACATGCAAAGAGTACTAAAAGATATGAAATAGCTCTGTGGTATTAAAATGTCATGGAATGGAGTGATTAGAAAAAATAATATCTAAAAAGGCTCCTTAGCAGGTCAATAATGAAAAAAAGTTTGAGTAACACTGATGTACATGAATTCACAAGGGATTGTATCTAAAGTAATTTGTCAGTAACTTCTGTTTTTTAAAAAAAATCTCCATAGGAAATTTAAATTATACAATTTCTTCCATAAATAAATTATAAAAGTTTCATCAATTTCATTATAAAATAGAAAATGTCACATTTCAAGTAAATATTTTTAAATATTACTGTGTATATAGTATTTAAATTATATGTATACTGAATATTTTAAAATTGGATTTGCAGCAACAAACAAGATCGGAAGAGTTCTGGTTTGCTCTCCTGATTTAGATCCTACGCATGTATCTGCCTCTTCCAGGAAGTCCCAGGTAACCTTAGGGTGAGGATTAAGTAAGACATTGCGTGGCCCGGTGGCCCGGCAGCACTTGGAACAGCATCGAGCACACAGTGAACACTCAGTGCTTGTTGGCGTGGTCACTACCATTACAGGAAAAGTCACCTAATGCTTTCAGGCCCACATTTACTCATCTATAATACAAAATATTTAATGAGTCATCTAAAATACTTTTTTAGGTGGTCAACATATTTACTGAGTGAGCACCTAAGTCTGTACCAGGTACTGTCCTAGACCCTGAGGGTAGAGTGGTAAATAAATAAGGCCAGACTATGTCCTCATGTATTTTATATAATATGGCAGTAGATCCAATTATTCTATATCTGTGCTTACATTTCACTCCAGAATACTAAAATGAAATATTAGTTATTGGTGAATGATGAATTAGATTCTCTCTGTGGAGCTTTTTCTTGGCTTAAATAGGAGGAAGCAATGGAAACGGGGGTGAGGATGAGGTTTAATGAAGTAAAGTGGGTTGGATTCACACTGATGATATTCAAAACTTCAGTATTCAATGCATGAGCCAACTCTATGGCTTTTCACTGTTACTCTAGGCATAAGGAATTACTAATTTCTCTATTCAGCAAAAAATTAGCCTTGGGGAAGTATTAAATCTCAGTACGATTTGTTTATACTCAGCTGAAGGATAGAAGCTTTGGAAGAGGAAGAAAATGGTGTTTTTAAAACTTTCATTTTCTTCAACCTTTAATACATCTTAAAGGTACGGGCCAAGGGCAAAAGGATAAAGAATCTCCTATAACGTTGCTTAAATCCTTCAGCTGAAAGAATTTTGTTTCTAATAAATGGAAAAAGCAAACCTTTGCAGAGACATCAAGCTAAATGATTATTTTACAGAACATATACTTTGGAGTATAGGTTTGAACCTCAGATTTCCCACTTATCTGGCTGACCTTAGGTAATTTACTTATATTCTCTATGCTTTGGTGCCTTAATCTGTAAAAAATGGACAAACAGCACTTAATTTAGAAGTTAACATATATATAAAGAGCCTAGACTCACCGCTGGATCAAAAAAGATTAGTTTCCCTCCCTTCCTCTTCACCTATGAGGTTTTATTCTTGGATTTCACTTAATATTTCAACCTCAAAAGTTTTCCCAAATCAAATTTAAGTAATGACAAGTGAAAAGTACATACCTGGACCGAGAATAAAACCTAATGCTTGACATGCACTTGTGTTTGCCATGGAATTCGTTCTTTCCTGAAGGGAAGTAGCACCGGCAATATATGATCTAACAACTGCTACATTGCCTAAGAAAAAACACAATAATCCAAAGTAACAAAATAAAAATTCAACTTAATTTGGCATTATACGAAAGAAGAAATACTAATCTATAGTATAGTCACTGCTTCCTCTTTATGATCTTACATGTATATTGAGCAAATGCATCAATTAACAGAAAATGTTAATTTTAGAAATACGAAAACAGTTAAATACGAAAACAGTGGAATGAATTGAAAAAGCAGCATGACAAGAATGATAACTATTTTTCATCATTAAATACTGAGAAAGCACTGAGTGAATGGCATACTACTGATTGCTACAACTATAAAAGAAAGATGCCACAATCTGTTTGGATCTGTAATAGAAGAAACAGAAAAAGAAATCCACTAAAAATTTAACTCCAAAAAATTTATTGAGCACTTATTATGTGCAAGAGACTGTGCTAGGGGCCATAGAATATTTTTAAAAAGTCATAAATGTCTCTGATTACAAAGTTTACTGTCCGGTTGGTGATACAGGATGAACACAGTGCAAAACAATATATAAGCAAGGGGCAGGGTAGCCTAAGAAAGCTTCGTGGACAATGTGGAATTTGAACTAAATCTTGAAGGATGAAGAATGATAGGAATAGAAGAAAGAAACTATAGGTAATGGGAATATCATGAGCAGAGGCAAAATGATAGGAAGATACTTGTCTGTTTGCAATCACAGATCTATATAGAACCATGGGATATGAGTCTGAGAGGAGGTGATACCAGGTGAGACTGGGCCCTAAATGTCAGGATGAATGTGACTGACACAAGCAAACATATACATACATACATACATACATACATACATACATATATACATATTACCTGATCCAAATCCCACCAATCCACGAGCAACCAACATGTAGTATTTATTATGAGAAGCTGGGACGTGGACATAAGCATAGAGGCAGTTGGCTGCCACCGAAATGAGGATGGAGACAATAAGAGGTTCTTTTCTTGGTCTATAATTAGACCACACACCAAATACTGGTGAAGCTACCATTTGGCCAAGACTAAACGAAGCAATAACCCAGCCCAAAAAACTTGAATCAGCTGTCTGATCAATCTGCAGAAAAAAGTACAATGCTTTAAGAATTGTTATCTAAGAAAAGTAAAGTATAAAACCTAAATACATTTTTGACTATGTAACATTTTGTATTTAAAAAAATAAAACCAATAATTCTAGCATAAGTTTTATAACACTATAATATGGGGTTCAACCTTATGACATTTCAATTAAATGTGCTAATAATTCACTATATACAAGGAAAAAATGCTTGGGAAGCTTTATCTTTTGGAATGATTATGGAACTATCTGGTTCATAAAAATCTTGTTAAAAAGATTATCATATACAGAGGGTGCCAAAAAAATGTATACACATTTTAGGAACGGAAAAAACTACTAAAATTGTAATCCTCGATATATACCGATAACAAAGATGAATACAAGTCACATCTGACTTCTGCACTTACGAGCAGTGCTCAAAGCGGTTCCCATCAGCGTCCAGACACTTCTGATGACGGTGAACTGCTGCTTGAGCAACACTGACCAAGGTGTCCACTTGTAGACATTTTTTTGGCACCCCTGATATGTGTACATATGTATATATAAAACAAAAATAATATGCCATTCTTTATTTTTATAAAGTAAATTATTTAGACTTAATGCTACTCCATAAGCTAAACAGCCATTAGCATGTTTTTTTCTTTTAAACTGTGCACAATGGTCAAATAAAGAAGACAAAACACAAAAGCTGAAAGACAGTTTTCTCATTAAACTGATAACTAATGCTTACTTTCAACACAGATAATTCAGGATTCTAGCACTTAAAAAAAGTTTCTATGTTATGGTGGTTTTCAGGATAAAATCTACACTGATTATCAGGAAAAACTAACTCACAAGCTGGCCACTGTCTCTCCTCTCAAACTGCATCTCTCTGCATGCTCCCTCCTCCCAGTTCTAACTTCTAGCCTGATAGAACTGTTTGAAGTTCCCAAAATGCACCAAATTCTTGCCTCCATGCCTCTGCACAGGTCCCTCTACTGTCCCTTCACCAGCAATGCCTTCCTACCTCCTGCTCCTGGACCCCCACCTTTCCTTCAGGTGACCAACTTCCTTCTGCAGGCCTTCAAAACTCTGCTCAGGTGTAATTGATTTTGGAAAGTCTTCCAGGATCTCTTTAGTCTGGACAAGCAACACCCCCCTAACTGCCCATGTCTGTCTACCTGGGTCTGTGTGTATGTATATCTGTATGTCTCTGTCTCTGTGTGCCTCACACACATACACACACATGCTTTCAGACCTTTACCCACTTATATTGTAAGGTTATTATCTGTAAACTGGTTTGGTTTTACACACTTCACTGAAAGTTGGTTCTATATCCTCTCTAAAAAAAACCAATAAAACCCAAAGTGTGTGGCACTGTATTTCAAAACATTCTCTAAACATGTTAATATTGACAAAGTCCAAGTTCTAGAAATCTTAATGCTTTGCTATGTGAGGTAAGATATGAATATGTGTGTCCCAAACCTCAACTATTTACTTATAGATTATTGCTTATTCATATAATTAACAGTCATTGAGGCTTTTGCTATGACAAAACCTAGGCAATAGGGATACAAAGATGAATAAACACAGTTGCAGGTATCAAGATGTTTCCAAACCAGGTTCTACTTATTGGGTTCTGAAAAATCCTGTATTTGAGTAGCCAGGGTGTGGGAAGAAAAACAGCATGCTTTATTTTTATCTGTCAAATGAGGATAACTTGACAGAGCTGTTAGAATTATTTGAGCCAACACATGTATAATGCTTAGGGCCATGTCAGCACATTCTATGCACTCAATGAATGTTACCTATACAATATAAAATGAGTATTTCTCAGTATATTGTTTTTACTAACATGTCAGTTTTATTATGTTTTATTGTAACTCAATGCATGAGTACTCCCACTATTTCCCTAGGCCTATAATCTATCATTCCAATTCAAAATCTGGGTTTAAGAATATGAGTCTTCCTGGAAATCAACCCCATCTGTGAACAATAGGGCCTAAAGAATCACTCGGCTGATGGCTATCAGGTAGGGGCAGCAGTCCAATTCAGAGATTCGAAGTAATGCCAAATTCCTTCAGACAATTTAGTAGTAATTGTTTTTTCTGGTTTTTCGGCATAGCTTTTTATCTTTCTCACAGATGGCTTTTAAGCTAAGTAATATTTGGTAACATACTATCCCATCAAAGAGATAATATTCTTAAACTAAGAATTAAAACTTTTAAGGTCGTAGGAACATAGCAGTGTGGTTAAAAGTCAAATTTTGGTTTCAGATAGGTGTGGCTCTGCCATTTTCTAGCTGTGACACCTTGGGCAACCTACCTAACTTGTCTGAGTCTGAGTTTCTTTACCTGTCAAGCAGGAGTGACAATAAGCACCTTACAGGGTTGTTGTGAAAGCTTCAGTACTGTGCCTGACACACACTGATCTCTCAATATTATTGTGAAATAACTTGAGAAAAATAATTGACAACTTTTTTGGTGAAAATGTTAAATTTGTTTTATCAAAGAACTAGTTATATGTTCATATACTCAATAAATTTACCTTTGGTGAGTTTTTCAAGTATCTGTGTACCTTTTCATAATTCAACATATTGTGCTGAGCAGACTTAAATGTGAACACCTTTCTTTTGAGAATTTTGAGGTTAAATAGACTAGGTACAGGGACTATAGAAATCAAAAGAGCTGTGATACATGGAAATGTATTTTTAGCAAAGAAGATAGTGATCCACAATTGTTAAATATTCTGTTTCAATTCCAGTAACTGCCAGTATGGAAAGAATTTTTAGTGTCATGGTCATGGTAATAATTTCATGTAATATAATTTTTTAAATTAATTTTTAAAATAGCAATGCAAATGTGGCACTAAATGTAGTTGAATTTCTTTTTATTAGGGAGAGGGCATTGATGGGACGCTAAAGGGACTAACAAGTAGGTGACTCTACACGTGCATTTGCCTGGACTGTCCGGGTATAATCCTATTATTCTGGAACAGCACTCCTCTCACTTCATGAGTGTTCTGGTTTGCACAAGAAAGCATATGATCACCTTACTCATAAGCCTTTTTTGAGGAATTATCTCAAGTTATATAGTACTAGTAAAAATTAAATCAGAGAATACCAAAGAGACTCTAGAAAACTCTTAACTACATAAGAGTTACTGCTACAACAGCTGCTTCAAAGAAGAATAGTTGACGTGTACAAACCTTTTGGAGATAAGGCCATATTGACATTATCACAATGGAAAATCCTGTAAAGAGACAAACTGTTATTTATACCTATAATTACTTCACTCTATAGATAACAATTTTTTAACTATAGTGTGGGTTTTAAAATATCATTCTGAATTACAAATTTATGCCCCCAAAATGTCTAATTTATTAAGCAATGGGGTTTTATCAGAAGGAAGAGATATATTAAGGCTTGAAAAGAATGTACCCTGTTTCCCTGAAAATAAGACCTACCTGGACAGTCAGCTCTAATGCATCTTTTGGAGCAAAAATTCATGTAAGACCCGGTAGTATAATTATATTTTATATTATACTAATTACATTAATTATATATTATATTTATTATATTATATATTATACCTGGTCTTATAGTAAAATAAGACCGAATCTTACATTGATTTTTGCTCCAAAAGATGCATTAGAGCTGATTGCCGGCTAGGTCTTAATTTCAGGGAAACACGGTATAATTATAGTCTTCAGCCATAATTAATGTAAGAAAATCAGGGGAGCTTTTGTCCTTACTCATATACTTTACTCTAAATAGAACTTATTGAAAGCTTTAAGTTTTTATATTATATTAATAGCAGAAATGAATAGAGGAAAGGCCACGTTTTTAGAGAGGAAGTGCTAGATCTCTAATCTGTGTTGTTTGGGAAGCAGAATTGACTGTAGGGAAGACTAGGACAAAGAAATGATTATCTAAAGGGTGCAGTGGCTGTGAAGAAGCAGGATACTTCAAGATGGCCATACCATAAAGGAAAATTCATTATTTTTGCTAAGTCTTTATTGCTGGAGAACTGTAATGATAAACTCCAATGTTATTTGTCAATTTTAAATGTTAGGCGCATCCACTCAAAATTGTATAAAGGTTATTTTTTTTAAGAAACTGCTTTATTAAGATATAATTTACATACCATACAATTTAACCATTTAAAGTATACAATTCAGTGGTTTTTAGTATAATCACAATTATGTACAACCATCACCAAAGTCAATTTTAGAACATTTTAGTGACTCAAAAAGAAACCCTGGGTCCTTTAGCTATTACTCTGCCACCCTCCATCCAATCCCATAACAGTCCTAAGCAATCACTAATCTACCTTCTGTCTTTATTAGTTTTCGTATCTTGGAAATTTCACCTGAACAGAATCATATAATATGTGGTCTTTTGTGTCTGGCTTCTTTATTAGCATAAGGTTTTCAAGATTCATCCATGTTATAGCATGTTCATCCCTTTTATAAAGCCTTCTTTAAAAAGTATTAGTTTCATTTTAGTGTATTTTGAATTTGCACATTAACTTTTATGAAAAGAGGATTGAAAGAGTCAACTAATATTTAAATTCAAGGCTACAGTTTCACAATCAAATTTGTAAACAAGCAAAATCTTTAACATGCCAATTAAAATCTGAAGTTAAAATACTTTTCATTTTTTTACTGTTAAATTTGAAATTATTACTTATAATTTTAGATTATTGAGTATACTAAAAATTAGAAGTATTTAAAGTGAAAAAACAGTCTATTGAAGATATTGCTACCTAAACAACAGTTATTTGCTCCTTTCCTCCTTCCTGATAGAATCCCAATTGTATTCCAGTATCTATCACTTCTCCACAAAGCCACAGGCTTTAGGGGAAACTGTTTCCACACAATTTCCAGAGGGTAAATCCTGACTGATCTAAAAAAATTCAGAGTAACCCCGCTGTCCTAGCAGATGATGGGTTTAGAAATTGACAAGTAGCCCAGCTCTGACCAGGGAGGCATAAGGGGAGGATTATTTGGAGACCTCTGGGAAAGAACTCCTCAATTCTGATGAATAAAAATTTGTATGAATAGATGTGACACCTGAAACTGCTGCTACAATCATGCCACAGTCTAAGAACTGAAGCCAATACGTAGAAGAGGGTTAA
Organism: Rhinolophus hipposideros; assembly: GCF_964194185.1. Lineage (NCBI taxonomy): Eukaryota > Metazoa > Chordata > Mammalia > Chiroptera > Rhinolophidae > Rhinolophus > Rhinolophus hipposideros. The sequence continues at coordinate 8,674,236 of NC_138062.1, forward strand.
AACCAAAGTTACTGGGAAGCAGAGCCAAAGCCCCAGTCAATTTGAATTAATATTTTATTCCTGGTATTTGTAGAAGGCATCCTAATAGACACAAAATCTGATATGAAATTGTATTACAAAGAATTGTTGAAAATATTCTTTATTTTGTCCTTTTCTTTAGCTTTATTTAAAATTTGTTTTTACTCAGTGTTGAATCATGAACAACACTGGTAAGTGAAAGAGAACAAGAGGGTCACTGGATAAACAGAAAAGATTTGAAAAACAATTTAGTAAAATGACCTTCACTGAGTCTATCTCAGGAAACTTGTAAAGTTATTGTCTACAGACTTAGAGAGTCTAGACTTGAAAAAAAATTGATTCCCTAAAACGTTCTTTTAAAAACTATCATATCAATAATTCCCATATATTTTCATTCCTTTTCATTTTAACATAATTACAGTTCTTAATATTTAAAAAAATTTCCTCATGAAGTTTTACTTTGTAGTAACTATATTTTCAGATACTGTTAATAGATTAAAATAGATTACATCGAGCTATACAAATTAAGATTCTTGCACTTTACAATTTGTATGGTATGTGTCAAGATAAAAATTAAATGAGATTCATAGGCAACAAAAGGAAAAAAAGAGATCAAAATTTAAAACTTATCTGAATCAAAGGACACAATCAGCACAGAAAAGAAGAGTCCCAGAATGGTAGAAAATATTTGCAAATCATGTATCTGGTAAAGGGTTTTAATATCCAGAATATACAAAGAACTTCTACAACTCAGTAGCAACCTTACTAAAAAGGGGGCAAAGGACTTGAGTAGACATTTCTCCAAAGATACACAAATGGCTTATAGGCACATGAAAAGATGCCTCCAGGGAAATGCAAATCAAAACCAGGAGATACCACCTCACGCCCATTAGGATAACTACTGTTAGATAAACATAAAATAAGAATTGGTGAGGATATGGGAAAATTTGAACCCTGCCTGTTGGTGGGATATATAAATAGTGTAGCAACTCTGGAAAACCATAAAGCAGTTCCTCAAAAAATTAAAAATAGAATTATCATATGATCCAGCAATTCCACTTCTGAGTCTATACCCAAAAGAACTAAAAGCAGAATGTTGAAGAGATATTTGCACACCCATGTTCACAGCAGCTATTCATGAGACATGAGAGGTGGAAGCAACCCGTGTTCATCAGTGGATGAAGGGATAAACAGAATGAGGTATAAACTGAAGGGGAGCAGAATCACCCCCAAATACACTACATTGGCATATTGAGAAGCTGAAGGCAACTAACAATCAACAGATGCAGGAAGGGCTATCTGCCTTCCCCCTTTCTGCCTAAAATCAGGGCATAAAGTTCCCCTGAGAAAAGTGCTCTCCTTGTACCAGAAAGACAAGAACATTCTTATCCCTGGAGATGGAGAATCCATGCTGAGACGAATCTACACAAACAAACCTTGCTAAAATAACCTTTATCTTCACCTAGTTTCTCCCATATAGTTCCTAGTTACTTTCCCACAATTTACTATCCCTAGAAGCCCAAACCCGTTTCCTTTATCTAGTTCTTCACAATCACTGCCCTTTGTTAAAATGGCATATAAGCTCCCAAGTATAAACATTTCTTTGGGGTTTTCACTTTTCTATAAAGGCCCCAGTGTTATGTAAAAATATTAACATCAAATAAATCTGTACCCTTTTCTCCTATTGATCTGTCCTTTGTCAGTTTAATTTGCAGGCCCCAGCTACACAACCTAAGAAGGTAGAGGAAAGTTTTTCCTCCCCTATAATATATACAACAGAATATTACTCAGCCTTAAAAAGGAGGGTAATTCTGACACATGCTACAACATGGCTAAACCTTGAGAACATTATGCTAAATGAAACAAACTAGTCATAAAAAGAAAAATACTGTATGATTACATTTATATGTAGTATCTAGAGTACTCAAATTCATAGAAACAGAAAGTATAATGGGAGTTGCCAAGGGACTGGGAAATGAGTTGTTTAATGGGTTAAGAGTTTCAGTTTTGCAAGATGAAAAAATTCTGGAGATTGGTTACACAATCATGTAGATATACTTAACACTTTTGGTCTTAGAAATGGTCTAAGAAATGGTAAATTTTAAGTTATATGGTTTTTACCATAATAAATAATTTTAAAAATTTAAATGATATTTTATACGAATTTTTCTAATTATGTAATTTCTAATACTTACCTACACTGCTGAGAAACATAGTAAGATACAGAATCCTAATAGATCTCCATCGGCTCTTATAATGCTCCTCGGTTTCTATAATCTCCCATTCCCTAGGTGTAAAGAAGAAAAAAGTAGCATGGAGTTATCTCATTACACGCAAATCTGTGACACAGTTTTATTTTCTCTCTGCCGAAGTCATGAAAATGATATGATACAGGTATGATTTACTAATATTGGTTTTGCTGTACTGATTAATCTATGAATAAGCATTATTTCTTTGAATTTCCATGGGTTGTATTTATGCATCACTGTACATAGAAACTTGGGAGACACGAGATAGCTTAAAAAGGCAAAACATTTTGCAAACCAAATATTTTGCTATTGTTGGCATGTTACAAATTTATTATTCAAGAGTGTTGAAATTTGTTAAACTGACAAAATGAATAAAAGTGTATCTAAAAAAATCAAACTAGTTATAACAATTAGATCTCCCATAGGGGGGATATGTACAGCTACTAGGTATTAAAAGTAATTACTGTCATCATTAGGGCATGCGCTACTTGATGACAGCTTCCTTTGCTGCAGGAAGCTATTTTGGTTGGGTAATTTCAGCAGAGTTAATGAAGAAGTGACACCAGGAAGGTTTGATGTGACATAAGACATTCCTAGTCTGAAAACTCCTGGAATACTTGCCTTTCATCCAGCATGTGTTCTACTAGTGGACCAAGAGAGACCCAGGCCCCTCCAGACTGAATTGATTGATCTTTCACACAGGCCTGTGACCTGGACTAAGGGCAAGTATATTAACCAGACATCCTACCTCTGTCAGGTGGTAGAGATGAGTGTGTGTAGTCATTACATTTTCACATAGGCATACACAGTTAAAGTTACCTTAACGTAAGAATTATATTTTCAAATAATTAAGACACGCAAAACAAATAAAATGCCTTCTTCGGTTTCAAGATTATTTTCTAAAATAGTCCTTAGAATCAAATTAGTCTTCAAAACGGTAGGTGGTTTTTTTTTTTCCAAATGTGATCGGGAGTGGTAGAGAGGAAAGGAAGGAGAGAGAGAACATTTATTAGATCTACTAGTATGTGCCAAGTACTATATTAAATTAGTTCCTGACATACTTAACACTATGCATGCCATTCCTTCAAAATAGGAGAGTCCTGAATCAAACTTCCATGTTCTAAATACACACAATTCTATGAAGTTTATACATGGTTTTCAACCCAACAGCAAACTAAAATCCCCACAATAAAGTAGGGAGAAGAGAGGCTGCTGGCAACAAAAACAGGTTGCCAACAGATAACAAAAACATGATGACGGATAGTCTGCCAGGAACAGAATAGGCAGAAAAGCTAAAAAACAAACATAAAACTTAAAAAGTACAGCAGTGTATCATAAATTAGTATAGAAGCAATAATGCATCAATAGGCTGAGGACATCACTCTATTACATTATTTCAGCATTGATATTAATGATCTCAAGATAAAATATAGATATAATTGCACTACATATATTGTTTAGTAAATCAGGAACCAGAGATATACATTTTCCAAAGATTTTCAAAGTGGTAGAAATAAAGGTTTAGGGATTAAGTGGGACAAATGAGCAAAAATTAACGTGGTCATAGCTTAAATTGAACTGTGTATTTTTTAAATTACTTTACACAATTACTGTGTTTCAAAAATGATACTTAATTCTGACTCCCTAAAGGCAAAAGTGCATACTTAATTACATAGTAATGAAACCGGAGGGGAAACGAGTCTGGGGCTCCTGCTGCCTGAGCCACTCAGCCAATAGGCCAGCCCAGGAGTTGGGTCACAGAATTAGCGTTTATTATCAGAGCACGGTGGTCTGAGAAGGCAGCGGGTTAACACCTCCAAAAACTGCCTTAACATTCTCAGACCAGCCTGGGATATTTAAGGGAAAATCTGGGCATTCCTCCAGAGACTACTTAATGGTTGGGGGGTCTGCATGGAGCCTTCACTCTGGCAACGTCGCTTGCAGGTGTGGTCATCAACCCAGGAGCAGTGATGACAGTAACCTGGAAAGAATGCTAGGCCATAGAGATTGTAATCGGCAAGCATGGGGGGCATTGTGACTATTAAACAAGCATGAGTTTCCGGGTAATTATCTAAAGCAGAGAACTGGGACAGGGGACACCCTAAGCTCACTGGGACAGGGAACATTCCAAGCTCAAACCACAGGGAGGGGGTTGATGAATGGTTAAGCACTAGGGCAGGGAAAGGCAAGGCCAGGGACAGGGCAAGGCCTCCTTGCTGGGGGTCCCAACCGGGCCCTGTTTCAGTAAGAGACAAACTGGAACAATTCTGAATTACTGTCCATAAAGTAGGATCAAAATAACCGGAATTATAAGGGTCAAAATCCACTTCATCCCTTAAATGCTAAAAAAAAAGTAGTCTTTATGTATTTGGCATAGGACAAAAGTGAACCCATTTTAGACAGGTTTATTTGTATCTTCGAGTATGAATTAAAACCACAATTTCTGAATTTTTGTGAACTTTGTACAGTGCTCAGCTTTGTAAAGGGCCAAATGCAGAACAGGTTGGCGCCTGCGCCTTTGAAGTGAAAGTCCAAGAGGCAGTTTGCGTTTCTGAAAGCCAAACACCTTCTGCAGAACCCGCCGGCTCACCCGCGGCCGCCCTCTCTCAGCGGGGGGAGCGCCTCCTGGTCTCGCGCGACCGGCCCCGCTCCCGCCGCCCGGGCACCCCTACTCCGCTGACGCCGCGCGGCGGACGCCAGGAAAGGGGCCAGTCCCAACGGAGCGGAGAGTGAGAGCGCCTTCCCCCAGCATCCGCTCACCTGCTTCCGGGTGTGCGGTCGCCTAAGAGCGGCTCCTGCTCAGCCTGGATCCCCAAGCTCGCCATAGTTACAACGCCTACAGGGAGGGGTGATGCTAACTCTCGCGACACCTCTTGCTCCCTCACATCCTACACGACCCAAGCTGTCAAAACAGGCCAGCGAATGCGCGTGCGCACCCGGCGGCCAAGAGTGGGCGGAGCGCCCCAGGTGGGAGGTGGGATCACGCGGGCCTCGGGGCCGGGGGGAGGAGTCAGGGGCGGGGCCCTGTGTCCTCGTCCTGCTCCTCGGGGCCGCGCCTCGGGTCTCCCGGGACGGTGAGGAGGCGCGCGGAGGCGGCTTCGGGGGCGTGTCCAAACGGCCGCCGCGCCCCGGCTCTTCGGACTCCGGGTGCTTGGCTGTCTGAGGCTCCTGACCCCTGCGTTCTTGGAAAGGCTGCTGTTGCTGCGTTTGGGGCTCGGCCGGAAGGCGAGTGTCGGGAGCCAGGGAACGGCGGTGTGGGAGACTCGGCCACCTGGAGAGCAGGCGCCCGCCCCGCGTCCAGTAAGTCGCGGGGTCAGGCCGCTCGGCGCGCGGCGTGCGTGCGGGGCGCAGGCAGGGACGGGGGGCGCCGGGCTCGGCTGGAGCCCCGCTGGCGCGCGGTCCTTTCTCTCCAAGGAGGGTGGAAGTGGCTGCGCGCTTTTTCTCGCTCGACTAACGACACAGGCACCGTACCCGTGGTGCCTCGTTAGGGCCTGCATGGGGCCTGAAGATGGGGTCCAGCCCCTCTTAATTTCCCGATGCCCACCTCCACAGCCGCTCGCGCCCACTGGGGTCATCAGCCTGGCGAAATGCCACTCGGCAGAGCCTGCTGCTGTAACCTCGGGGTTAGCAAGGACTAGCTCCTTTCATCATAAGGAAGATGACAGTTTTAGAAACTACGGGTTTTGTCCCAGTAGATCTTGATGCTGTGTCTTTCCTGGTGCTCGCATATTAACATCGTACTCCTACAAGTAGGCTTGTAAACTAATCGGGGGCAGTAGTCATATGTATCATATCATACATAATAACTCTTTTCTTAGTACTGATACATTCTCAGGCAATTTCATTTGATCACAGCTGTCCTAGGAAATAGGTAAAGCTGACACATTTTTATTGTACATGGAACGAAGGTCCAGAGAAGGACCTTAGTCCTAATACCTTACCCAGAGTCACTCCGTGTGAGAGTGGCAGAGTTGGATCCAAATTCAGTTATTTTCAGCTAATATTCATGAGCAGTTACCCTATACTGGGCCCTGTACTAGTTACATGATGTGTACTATATGCCATCATTTCTGACCTTGGTCTTGTTTGTGACCTTCTTGGGTGTATCCTATCAGACACATTCCACTGGTAAACAGCTAAACTTGAAATGTGTTTTCCATTACTTCAGAGTTATCTTCTGAATCCAGAACTGACATTTTGTACTTGGATTCAGTCTTGCAAATTTGTTAGCAACTCACACAAACATATCAGATTCCTATGATTGATTCCAAGAAGGTACATGGTTAAAAAAACAAGAATATTTTGCCATAATGTTGCTTTACTGTATTGTCAGCTTCTTTTTTAATCCACGGAGTCGTCTAGCACAGTGTATGGTGCATGTGTGTGTGTGAGAATATATATATATATACACATATATATATAATATATAATACATTTTACTATTATATACATACTTTAAAAGAGACTTTTAACCCATATTGTACCAAGCAGAATGGTTGCTAAATAAATGTATGTTGAATGAATGCTTATTGAATTACCTCATTTCATCCGTACAACAGCCCTCTGAGGTGGGATTGTCTCGAGCATGCAAGGAAATTCAAAGAATGGAGATGAAATAAATAAGCAACACAGGTAGAATCCAAGAAACATGGGATTCCTAACTATAAAACCTGTGCTTTTCACCACTAGCCTTTCTGTGAAAAAAATGTGAAGACGAATCTTTTCCTATATCTCTTAAAATATATCATAACAGGTAACCAATTTTTGTAGAAGTGAAATAATTTTGTATTAGGCCAGGGATTATTCCACTTTTGTAGGTTAAGGTGGCTTACTCAAGGTCACACAGCTAGTGGAGGAACCCAGGTCTTCTGACACTGCTGTTTTTCCATTGCTGCCTCCAAGCGATGACTTTAGAGCACAAATAGTACGTGGGATGGAGTGCCAGTGTTACCGGAGGGTGGGCCCTCCTCAGCGGTGTGTCCAGGTTCTTGACATCTCGAGCAAAGAATTGAACGAGATACTGAGGTAAAGTAGTGAAAAAGCAGTTTATTAGAAGAGAATGGCTCAAGGGCCCAAGCTGGCATTATTAGGAGAAAAAGTATTTGGAGTGGGCCGAGTAACAGAAGAGGCTCAAGGCTCAAAGAAGGACCTGACTGGCGAAAACTTAGGAGTTTTTATCTTTTTTTATCTAGAAAAAAAAAGGATTGTTCCTTGTGGGATCACTTGATTGATATCTGTGATTGACAAGAGGTTATTACCTCATATTTTTAGACTGTGCATGTTCCTTCCCAGAATTTAGTCTGTTAAAATGATATTAATGAACGTCTGGGCATATGGATGCTATTATAATGATGGTATAATGAGGCCCAGGTGAAATGAAGGTAGTTGTGGCTTTTACTGTGCAGGTGTGAGTGGCCGGTTTAATCTAGTTGGGTATTTTGTACCCATTTGTTCCTCATAGGGGTAGATAATTACAATGAAAAGGGGAAGTCTTTTGGGCGGTTGCATTCTGTAGGTTATACACTGATGTCTAACTGCCTGCCTTGTTTTTCCCTTGAGAGACGTGATCCCCATAAAATCTTTATGGAAAGTTGAGGGACAGAAGGTCTTTTCTCCTGTATCTGCTTCCTGCTGGCAAGGGCTAGAGCTGTCCCTACCTATTGGGGGATTCATGGAACTCTTGCCCTATATGATCTTAGATGAGAGGAATGGGTCTCGAGATCCTCCTGGAAGACTGCACTGGCTTCTTTGGTAGCTACTGGCAACCTTGCTGGGGTATCCTCTGTATCCCCGTGAATGAGGAAAAAAAGGTTTTAATTAAATCCATTAGCTCTATAGAGCCTGTGGCCATTCAACCAAGTCATTTAGGTGGCCTCAGTTGTCCAGTAGCTGGGCCCAGAATGGGTCGGAAAGAACATGAGACTTCAGTGATTACAATCAACAAATACACTGGCCTGGGGGTTCCGGAATGGCTTGGGAGATGTTGGGAAGTCACAGGCTTTTAAGTAGTTACCTGAAGCAGGGGTGAGAGACATTCTGTGATTCAGGCTAGGAGCAATCTTTAGGATTCAGAAACTGATTAGAAGAATATTCAAAGTCAGGGGCTAAGGAGCTAAGAAATGAGGGAAAAGGAGACTTAAAATTATTATATTGGGGCGGATGGGTGTCTCAGTTGGTTAGAACGCATGCTCTGGGCAACGGGGCTGCTGGTTTGATTCCCACATGGGCCAGTGAGCTGTGCCCTCCACAACTAGAGTGGGGTCAATGGGCGGCCGCTCAGCTCCCAGGCTGCAGCTCAGCTCCCTGGTGGCCAGATGGCTCAGTTGGTTGGAGTGCAGGCTCTCAACCACAAGGTTGCTGGTTCCATTCCTTGACTCCCGCAAGGGATGGTGGGCTGCCCCCCCTGTGACTAATAGTGGCAACTGGACCTGGAGCTGAGCTGCGCCCTCCACAACTAAGATTGAGGGGACAACAACTTGACTTGGAAAAAGTCCTGGAAGTATACACTGTTCCCCAATAAAGTCCTGTTCCCCTTCCCCCCAAAATTTTTTTTTATAGTTAGGGGCTCTCCCATATCACGTGTAAACCTGGTGACACCTAAGCTCTGTGTATTGTACCGATTAAAAAAAGAAAAAAGAAAAAATTATTTCTTAGGAACACACAGCATCCAAACAAAGTAAACACTTTTAAAAACCTTTAGAATTATTTTTTTAATAAACCCATGGAACAGAAAAACTAAGTTGAAAAAGAGATTAGGTTATTTACCGAATGTTTCACATAAGAATATGAGACAGTCCAGCTGATGGATTTCCTCAGATGACTGCGTAAAATACATATCCACCCCTCCAAATGAATGAACAAATAAACCTGCAATTTTCCTACTCCAGTATAAGATTTAAAATAATTAAATTTGTTGAGGGAGAGTAGTAGATTTTTTTTATTTTATAATTTTTATTGGGGAATATTGGGGGACAGTGTGTTTCCTAAGGGCCCATCAGCTTGAAGTTGTTGTCCTTCAATCTAATTGTGGAAGGCACAGCTCAGCCAAGAGTCCAGTTGCCATTTTCAATCTTTAGTTGCAGGGGGCACAGCCCACCATTCCATGTGGAAATTGAACCGGCAGCCTTGTTGTTGAGAGCTTGCGCTCTAACCAACTGAGCCATCCGGCTACTCCCGGTAATAGATTTTAATAGTGGACGTCTGAGGTATCTAAACCGCTTTTTTTTTTTTCTTTTTTTTTTTTTTGCTACTTAAGCTTGTATTGAAAATAAGTGATTTAAAAGTGAAGTTATAAGATAATTAGTTCTGTATTTTTGTGGAGTAAAGTTAATGGTATAATTTTTAAAAAATTTAATTTGTGCCTTTGAGATATGTATCAACTATATGAGAATAAAAGTCCAGAAATGGTTAGGGTTTCATCATTTAAATGCTTAAGCACTAGAGTAATAGGAGATAAAAGTACTAGATGGCATAACAGATGTTGAGTGCCACTTTGGCAGTGGAGCTCATTTTTAGGAAAGACTTTTCATTCCTTGGCAGTATACAAGAACTTCTATTTTTGTTTCACTTTGTTTTTCTTTTTCTCATTGGCTATGTAAAAGTAGATGACAGTTGTGTCATTTTGGCTTGGTACATGCTTCAAAAGTGGGTCATGTTTCTGCAGAAACTCACTAGTGTCAGACCAGCCTGATGTGGGGGCTCCAGATGGTGCCTACTTTTGGTAAATTGAAGGTATCTTTCCCCTGGGCATGCATTATTATCTTTTTATGGTGGCATTGGATAGAAGTTAGTCCTGCTAGAAAAATCTACAGGTTTAGGATGTCCCAGAAACTCTGGTCTGCACTGTTCTTAGGATTGACATGGGATTTAAGAACATCTGTGAAACCCCAAACTCCAGAACCAAATGATAGTAACTTATGTGTGTGTTTGATTTGCTTTCTGTTCCTCATTGGTCCGTTGTTCACTGACATGTAAATATAGCAAGGGATATGCTGGCTCTAGATTTGGAGCACTGACTCTTACGACCTACATTACATGGAATTAAAGGATTTGGAAAGTTTTTCTAATAAAGGGTTGAAAATCAGAAATGACTGAACTTTTTAAAATATTTGAAGAGTTCATTGTTCTCAGGTTCGTGCTTGTTTCCCTTGCAACTTTCTACTTTTGTAGTTGTCTTACTTTGTTTTTATCTGTTACCAACATAGAAGAATATTGCATAAAAAATGGGATGTCTCCACATCAGTTTAGTACTTCTTACTGTCAAATATGAGTGTTGAAATTTTGATATGTGTATATATATATATAATATATATATATATATTATATGTGTTTACAATAACACGGAATCTACTTCTTGCTGTTGATGCCATGGGTATTGCAAAGGAAGACATTGACCGCCTTCCTTTTCCTGCCACTATGGAGAAAATAAGTGGCCTGTAATACTTCCAACAGACAATGAAGTGCTGCATTATAATGATGTGGCAGTGTTCTACTGCAGTTCCATAAATTTACACAAAAATGTATCCATGCTATTTTTTGAACAATTCCTGAATGACCCAATGAATACCATAATTAAAATCATCATCTCACAGAATTTTCTTTCCATATGCTATAGAACCCTACTGAATAGAGTTGCATATCTAAACATATAAAAAGGGCTGGCCTCTTGTTTGGAATATGGAGCACTAATTCAGTTTTGGTAATTGAGTAAAAAATAAACTGTTCGATTTTTCACCCCAGGTAGGTATACTTCAATTCAATTTGACATTAATCACTCAGATTTACACCACAGGAGTTAGCGCAGATCACACAAGTCAAGGGCTCAATCCTCCAGATGCTATTATTTCAGATTCCAGCCACACTGTAACTGATTTAGCTACCAATCTGGGGGTTCCTGTGACCTCTGTGGATTAGTAATTTGCTAGAACAACTCGAACTCAGGAAACCACTATACTTATGATTACAGCTTTATTATAAAGGATACAATGTAGGAACAGCCAAATGAAGAGAGGAATGAGGCAAGGTATAGGAGGGAATGTAGAGCTTCCATGCCCTCTCCAAGGGGAGGGCATCACCCTCCCACACTTCATGTTCATTAACCAAGAAACAATACCAAGTAATGCCCAGAGTTCTTACTGGGCCGCTAATGATTGATTGGCTCATTGGTCATGTGATCTAACTCAGTCTCTAGCTCCCTTCCCTTGTTGGAGGTCAGTGCCCCAAAGTCAACCTTCTAATCAAATGGTTGGTCTTTTCTGGTGACCAGCCAGAAAGAATCCTGAGACTATCTAGGGGCTCACTGGGAGTCCCCTCCTTAGCAAAACAAACTCACTCCTCTCAGGAAATTCCAAGGGTTTTAGGAGTTCCAGGCCAGGAACTGGGGTTAAAGACCAGATAGATTCTTTATTATAACACAGTGATATTTACCCTTCAAGAAAAAGCTAGTCAAGCAATTTAAACATAAACTACCCATATTTCCTTGATTTTAATAATTACACGAAAGTAGAAAATGTATATAACGAGGGCAGCATTTCAAAAGCCATTTCCCTTTTACCATTTGTTTAATAAACAAATTACTAAGAGGAAAGGGTTTCTGTTTTGGGGGATTTTTTGTTTTTGTGGGCAAAAATTTTAAGTGAATGGAATTATATGTGCATGATTTAGACAAACTTTTAAGAGCTCACTTTTAAACAAATGTTAGTCAAGTCTATGGAATTTGTTTTCCTATTAGGAAAATGGGAAGGAGGTAATTGTCACCTCTGATATTGAAAGTCCTGAGGGTGTCAGCCCGGACATTCTACTCAAATCTAAGGAGGACTCTGACATGACCCTCAGGATCCCAACGCCTGATAGTCAAGCCTTTGTGTAATCCCCTCCCTTTGAGTGTGGGCAGGACCTGTGATTTGCCTTCTAACAAATATTATACGGCAAAGGTGATTGGATGTCACTCCCATGATTGTGTTATGTTACTTGGCACAGTTGATGGTATGACACCCCCCGTGGTTACATTAAGTTATGTAAGACTGTCTTGCTAGCATACTAACTCTCATTCTCCTATTGGCTTTGAAGAAGTAAGCTGCCATGTTGTGAACTTTCCGTGAAGAGAGCCATGTGATAGGGAACCATGGAAAGCCCCTAGGAGCAGAGGCTGGTCCTCTGGCTGACAACAAAATATTGGAAGTGATCAATCCTATAGCTACAAGGAAATGATTTCTGCTAACAACCTGAGTGAGCTTGGAAGCAGGTGCTTCTCCATCCAAGCTTCCACCTGAGAACACAATCCAACTGACACCTCAATGGAGGCTAGATGAGACCCTGAAGCAGAAAACCCAGGTAGGCTGGGTTCTTAGAAACTAATTCTCAAGAAAGGGCAAGTGAGAAGATGTGGGGTGAGACCAACCAGGTTCAAGAGATTTGTTCTTCAAGTCTTTTAAAGACCTTAACAAGCCTTCAGATAAATTATACAGTGGTCATTTTTGAAGAGAATAATAGACAGTTCTGTTCTAAGAGCAATAGAATAGTGAACTACTTCTGCTTACTGAGTATGCTGTGGAGAAGGAAAGTATCAGTTTACTTCCTCTGAACTATTGTGTAAAGAGGCTTATCAAATTAACTTCAATTTCTAATTTTTTTTCCAGTTGTTTTATTGTGGTGAAGTACATAGCACATAAAATTTACCATCTTAATTAACCATTTTAAAGTTTATAGTTCAGTGATATTAAGTTGAAATCATACTGTTGTGCAGCCATCACCACCATTCATCTACAGAACTCTCTTCACCTGTGAAACTGAAATTCTATACCCAGTAAATAATAACCTTCCTCATTTCCCCTTCCTCTCAGCTCTGGTAACCACTATGGTGCTTTCTGTGTATGAATCAAGCTGCTTTAGCTACCACATATAAGTAGAACTATACACTCTTTGTCTTTTTATGACAGACATTTTTTGCTAAACATAATGTCCTCAGAGTTCACTGTAGCATGTTAGAATTTCATTCTTTTTTAAGGCTGAATAATATTCCATTGTATGTACATACCACATTTTGCTTATCTCTTCATTTATGGGCACTTGGATTGCTTCCACCTTTTAGTTACCAAATTCTAAATTTTAAGAAGGCAGAGAAGACATGGCTAATTAAATAACTAGTGTTTATTTTAGATAGAATACTAATTTTAGGTCTATCCCGTGACATACTGAATTCTCTTAAAGTCAATATTTGTATTTTATTTATGCTATTTGATAGGATTGGGATAATTTATAATTTTAATAAATATAGTGTTTTGTAGTTCTGTCTTTGTTACATTGTGCCATTTATGACATACCTATGATTTATTTGATTTTCTAGCCTAGGGGTCAGCAAACTGGGTCTAGCCTATGGGCCAACCTGTCTATTTTCATATAGCCTAAAGCTAAGAATAGTTTTTAGAGATGAACATTGCTGCTCTGATGATAGAGGCACCAACTTTGAACCCCCATTAAGCAAAATCCCAAGAAAAAAATTTCACTGCTCTTATTACAAAAATTTAACCGTGTTACAAAAATTTACACATTATTATATGTTGAATGTCCTCAATAAAAAAATATGTGAATATTAGTTTTCTTTCTTGCTATCTTAAATAACCTCATATAACATCCTTGATTTTGCCTCTTAGCCTGCAAAGCCTTTAATATTTACCATAAAGCCCTTCATAGAAAAACTTTGCACGATCTCTCCTCTAGTCGATTTCTAGCATTGCTCATTTGAGACACTATTTGTAAATAACATTACAACAGAAACTAAAATTTTATGTTCATTTCATCTATTTAATATTTTTCCATGCAGAATTTTACAAGGTATCTTTTTGTAGTTCCCGTTAGTAATTGGATATGTTAAGTAAAAATCATTTTTTCAAATATTCTTTAGTTGTTTTTTTTTGTTTACTTTAAAGTCAATATTCTTTCCCAATTAGGTTTTGAAAAAATTTATTCAAATATAATCAGAAATCTGTTTTAAATGTAGGCTTGTAAAAATGTTTAGAATAATAGATTGAGAACTTTAATTTTGTAAGGTGATAACATGTGTGGAACTTTTTCACTTTATGACTTGTGATCATGGGTTTCTGATGTGGTTTAGCTAATAATAAATTCGGGGAATAGCACGGTATGGTCAGGAGATGCATATTCCACCAGAGGGGAATAAGTCTCTCCTAAATATTTGATACATTCATTCCCAGAATGCAATTCTAATACAAAAGTTGTAGGATGGAAGAAAATAATCTAAAATAAACTCTTCTTTTATGAGTTAGTAATATTCAACTAAAGAAAAAATATAAAGAAAAAGGCATCCCATGCCTAGTAGTTACTACAAATACTAAGTAATTTGTTAGTCGTGTAACGTATTTAATAAAGATACTCACTTTAAGGATAGAATAAAATTTAAAGGGTAGGATGAAAATATTAACAGAAGAAATAAATCAAACTCTGAATGGAAAGACTAAAAAATATAATAACAGTGCTACTACGTTATAAGGTTTGAACACCCGATCAGTTACGTTGCAAATAGGATATTATATAAGTCATGACAAACACAAATGGGATATATATGGAAAACTAATTGTAGACTTTTAAACACTCAACAGTTGCAAGAGCTGTTTAAAAGAGGTTTTAAAAATAAAATATGGGTTTTTAGAACTAAATCTAAGTTTATAAAATATTTCTAGATTTAAAAATGTGAATTAGAGAACAGAGAAAAAATAATTTTCTGGAAATCTGGTTAGTAAACAGAAGAAAAATACTCTATTTTATTGTGACCTCCAATGAGAAAAAGGAATTTAACATTCGGGAAAAAAAGGAATTGTACACTTACTGCAGTGTGTTAGGGAGTAGTATTGGATGTGGTAAGATGGATTGGTTTGATTATATAAACATTTCAGAAAAATTGTCAAACCAATTTTAAAAATTAATGCAATAGTAAAACCTTTTTGCTGTTAATTTGATAGATAAAGGCTGAAAATCCTAACTCTATAGAAAATAACTATGAATCTTTAAAGTCTGTACTGGATAAGTTAATCATACACACAAAGTATGACATCTTTCCTGTAATTTGACCCCCTACATTATTTGAGTATGTCACATTTTTTTCATATCTCCCTTATTGTGTTTGTGTATCTTCCATTAATATCTGCCTGATTAATCTCTGAAGACTGTTAAAATTTTAATTTTTTTATACAGCTTTTCCTGCTCCTTACTAGCACCTTTAACTATAATAATCACATTATATAAAACACAGGTTGTTCATTTTTTGAAAATGAACCAAGTTATACTTACGACTTGTACATTTTTAAGTTTTACTTAAGTTTTTAAAAAATTTACATGAACAGCAACAACTACTACAAACTGTAGTGAACACCTAAATCTTCACTTGGGAAAACATTCCAAGCTTTCCCTTTCTATGCCATCTTTAAACCTCTCCACAAGTTCAAGTGATGTAGCGTTTCATGATAGCCATTTCCTGGTAGTCCGGGTCTGGGTGTTCATATTTCATAGGTAATGCGTAAAGTAATTGGACTTCATTAGGCAACAGCCGAACATTGTTCAGCAAACTATGTATTAATGTGTCAGAATATCACTTTGTTGCAAAATATGTAGAAATGTGTAATTGAGGAAAACTTAAAATAGCATATAATTTCATTAAAAATCTGTAAAAATTGTTCAGTGAGGGAGAGTCATTTAAGAGGTTGGTACATTAAGGTGAAGGGATTCTTAGTTCTGCACCCCGCCCCCCATACAATAAACTGAAAATGAGAGTTGATAGGTGTAAGTAAGAACACATAAAGATTTTTAACCATTGCCATAAAAACTAAGAACAAGATTTCCCCTCTATGATTAGCAATGCAAATCAACTAAATAGAAAAAAATTATGGAAATCAATTTTTAAAGAATATCTACGTTTCTCCATTGTTAACACTAAATTTTGACTATAATTAAAAATTGACTATACTCTTGTGAAATGGTTAAAGTAAATCAAAAAATGTATTTTATCATCATTTGTAAGTATAAGCTATTTTGAAGCTTATGCTATTGTAATTTCTGGATTAACTTTTAAAGTACCTTGAGGTTTGAAGCCTGTTGAAATTTTTAGACTATTGTAAGGGAATCTTAAAAATATTTTTTGTTAGAAATAGCAAATAAATGAATACATACAGATTTTTTACAATTGATTTTTGCTTTTGTCCTCTGATTATAGCCTCTCGTGTAGTCTTCTAAATGTTTATAGTTTTGCTTTTGAGGTTTAGCTCTCTAAGCCTAATCCACATGGAATTTTTTGTGTGTATTTACTATAAGGTGTAGGGATTCAATTTAAATTATTTCCATGTGGATAACCAATTGCCCTGGCACCATTTATTGTATAATTAAGTTCTAATACTTTTTGCCTCTCTTGGATTTTATTATTATTTCTGTAGGCTGAATTTTATCAAATGCTGGGAGTTTTTATTTTCTTTATATCTTTAAGCTATGTCTTTTCTGTTTAGTTAGTTAATACAGTAAATTAATCTAAAATATTCTTACCGCAAACCCCTCTGAAGTATATATATTCATGTTCTTAAGAATTCTTTTTGGTTCCTGTTGATGTTTTTGTTGTTTATTTTCCATTTACTGCAAAAGGATTGGTAATGATCACTGCATATAACCATCTCTAAGACTAAGAATATAAATATAACCTCTAACAACACAGAATTGATAAAATTTACAAGAGTTAGAAGCATAAAAGAGAGAACGTGGAAAGTACTGAAATATACAGATTTCCTCATCTTTCACAGTCAGTGTCAGAAATACCATTTAAAGGTGATAAATCAGAGACTAAAGATATAGGCATATTTAAAGGTATATAAAGATAAGCTGTAAAAAATGTCAACTAAAATTGGGTGGTGGGGGGGCCAGCCCGGTGGCTCAGGTGGTTGGAGGATCGTGCTCCTAATGTCGAGGTAACTGGTTCGATTCCCACATGGGCCAGTGAGCTGCGCCCTCCACAGCTAAGACTGAGAAACAATGGCTTGAACTGGAGTGAGGTGGGGGGGAAGCAAAAGAAGCGGGGGAAATTAAAAAAAAATTGGGTGGTAGGGAAAAGGGAACAAATATCTGTCATTATTTATCAGCAGGAGTTAATAAGACTGTAGAACATGGAAATACAAGTTTAGGTATTAAAGTTATAAGGCTAATTAGTAATAGTGTTGCTATTATTAGTAGGTACAGCACTTAAATTTACAAAGCGCGGTTTAAAAGCTTCATATATAATAACTCATTTAATTCTCATACCAATCCTAACAGGTAAGTGCTGTCATTAACCCATTTTACAAATGAGTTACAGAAAGGATAAGTGAGTTGTGCAGAGTCATATAGTAAAGGATTCAACCCAGGGAGTTTGCCCCTAATGTGTATGTTCTTAGCCATTATGATACAGCACACCTTAAATATAACTATTTCAAATTTATATACATTCAAATGTAAAAAAATTAAAAACTAAAGAATCAATAAAACCAAAAAAGCACTAAAGCCAAAAGATTATCATAATAATGAATATAAAGGGGCTAAACACCTATTAATAGAAAAAAATGAAATTGAAAGAGCTTTGCCAATAGTTATAAATAAGAAAGATGAGGAAAAGCAATGGCAAAATACAAATAACATAGTAGATCTCTTCTGGGTTTAAAAACATCAAAAAACTTTAGAATATGTGCACATGTGTAAATGGATAGAACAAGGGCTGACAGGTATACAGCATTCACAAAGGTTACCTTTTTGGAGGAGAGGAAGCTTCGACTTCTCATGTTTATTCTATATTTTTATACTGTCTGAATTCTGCCAAAAATGTGTTACATAACTCATAAATTTTTTAAAGTGTGTGAAGGTAAATAAGTAACATCAATAAGAAAAAGGTCAGAAAGAAGAGAACCCAAGCTATTATTACGAAATAGCTCTGAAAAATACAATTAGCGGTAATAAGATTATTTTTTCCTATTTTAATATATATCTACATATATATATTTCTATATTGTTCAAATTTGAAAATGTTGCAGTGAGCATTTCTGAATCACAAAGAAGAGACTAATATGTTATCTGTACCTATGCTTTACCCATTGACTAGATAATTTTTTAAAAGATTCATTGGAACGTATGTAGTACATGAGTAGATTTCAGGAGGTGTGTGGTTTTAATGAGATTTGCAATTAAAAGACTTGGCTGCTCTTCTTGTCATGTAGGTCTTGGTTTAAACGGTACCTCTTCGGTTAAGTGAGGCTTTTGTTTTTGACTATCAAAGGAGCCCTCTGTTCTTCATCACATTGGCTTGTTATATTATAATTTCATCATAACGTCATCTGTACTTGCTTATTTTTTTTTAATAATTTGTTTTCCTCCACTAAAATCCATGAGAGAAAAAAATGTTTCCTAATCATCTTGTAGCATGGGGCTTGGCTTATAGTAAGCACTGAATACTTGTTGCATGAATGAAAAAAAGCGATATTCATTCTTCAAAGTTCAGAAACTTAAGTTTCTATTAGGCCGTCCAAGAATGGTTTAGATATGGTGAACTGATTAATGATAATTCATAGGAGTCTACTAATCAGGATACCAGTTTATATATAGTGGTAGATATATATATTATAATAAGCTGGGTATGCATTATGGTTTTTTTCCCTAGCATTATTATGCCAAAACCAAATTTTTATGTAGAGTAAAATTGAGTAACACATGGAAATTGGGAAAAAAGAGAGGTGGATGGTTGGTAGTAAAAAAAAAAAACAAAACACTAAATGCCATACTTTGGCTAAAGTGTATTGCCTAACAAGTACATTTCTAGTAAATGTTTGTTCTTGGTCCTGATATTTGTGAGAGACAGTATAATGTGGTTTTGCCGCTCCAGATATAAAAACAGTGAAGTGTCAGCCTAATTGATGGAGTTAGATTGTACACCTATGCAAACAAAGAAAAGCATTAAGTTAACCTTGTAGTTTGTTACAAATCAGAGCAAAAATATAAGTGCTGGTTCCAAAAAAACATTCAAAGTAATAGATAAGTATTATTAAGTCCCATTGATGGAAATACATATTTTCATTTCTCATTTTTCTAAATAGAATAAACTCTGAAGCTGAATCAGGGTTTGCCTAATCAAAACTACACCATTCAGTTTGAAAAGACAGAGGTAGATATATTGGTGGGGGGGGCGTGAAAGAGAAGGGGAAGACCTTAGAAATATTTGGGAAATATAAGAGATACACAAGTAGTAGTATTAATTATTACCTTTCATGCACAGTAGTAGGCAGTGTAGTGTAGTAGTCAGACCTTGAGCTATGTGCCTGGGTTCAGTCGTAGTTCTGTCTCCCACTTGCTGTGTGACCTTAGGTAAATCATCTACCCTCTCTGTGCCTCAGTTTCTTCATCTTGGATAATAGATCCTTCTTCATACAGTTTTTGGGGGGCTTAAATGTGAACTTGTGTGTGTGTGTAGTTTTCAGAATGGTGCCTGGCAAATAGTGTACAGTATTGTGTATTTGGCACTACTATTTTTGTTTGTTTCTCTTTTTTTCTTTTAGCTACTAATATAGTTATCCAGCAAATACTGAGTGTTTTCTGTCAGTCACTGTGCTGAGCATGGGAAGATTGTGCCCTAGTAGAATTCATAGCTTAGTGATGCTCAGGGTTCTCTTTAATCTTTTTCTTTCATCCCAGTTCCTTTTTTTTTTTCCTTTGTCTTGTATCTTATTACCAAAAGAATAAATTCAAGGTTCATAATTTAATCTCAATATTTAATTTTTCTTCCCAGTTTCTCTGAGATATGATTGATATATAACATTGCATTAGTTTCAAGTGTATAAAATAATGATTTGATATATGTATATATTGTGAAATGATTACCACAGTAAGTTTGGTTACCATCCATCACCTCACATAGTTACATTTTTGTTTTCTTATGATGAGTACTTTTAAGGTCTATAAGGTAAATAAGTGCTGGGGATGTAATATATAGCATGGTAACTCTAGTTAACTATATTATATATTTGAAAGTTGCTAAGACAGTAGATCAGTTTTTAATTTTTACCTGATATTTAAAGAGATGGTTAGAAAATTGACCTGCCTAAAATAAAATAATTTAAAATTTTGTTTCACAGATGTTGGTTTACTACTAATGGGTGTGAGCAAGTTAGATGTTCTATACCGGAGACTTCTCCTCACAAAACTTTTTATCAGAGGATGGGGAAGGCCAGAGGATCTCAAAAAGTAAGCATTTTTTTTTCTAAATGTTTGTTCTTAGTTTATTATTTTAGTAAACATTTAAAATTTTATTTCGGTTTTAAAGCCCTCTACTATAAATGTAAAATGATTGGAAAATTAAGTATTAAACTATATAAAAATGAAATGATTTCATTTTCTCTTTTTAATTATTTCTCTCGTTTTAAGTCTTATAATTTGAACTGTTTTAAAAGTAATTCAGTTGTAAAAATAAAGAGTTCTCCAAAAATATAAACAAGATTTTTTTACCTTTAATAATTTTTAAGTTGATTAGAATTTCCAGGGACTGAGCATTCTTGGGTAAATTGAATTTGTAATGACTATAAAGCTGGAACATACTACCATTTAGCTCATGGGAATATAAGGATTTAAGAAAATAAAATTTCAAGATTGGTTCTTTTAATTTTGGTCCTATATATGTTAATTACTTTCTAAACGATATTTCTAATTTTCACCTGAGATAAAAGGCCAGCTTGCCAAAAACCAACAGTCTAATCTTTTTCTCTGATGATTAAAATTAAATTTTAACATGTCTTATTAACTGGACTTGCTAATTTTTAATCACTATTCATCAGTCTCAATATAATAGTTATACTGAATTTTTTCCTTTTGTTCCCCCCTAACAGACTCTTTGAATTTAGAAAGATGATTGGAAATCGAGAAAGATGTCAGAATCTGGTTTCAAGTGATTATCCAGTATACATTGATAAGGTATTCAGATTAAATTCTAATTTGACATAAATATGTGGCAAGAAAAGGTTGAATGTTAAGAGTACCATAACTATAAACACTAAAACATGGGTACAGTATAGACTTTTCATCTATTACTTTTAAATGCTATGTGTATCCTAACTGCATGTTTATAATAATTATATTCATGTATATTTGGGAGCATATATTTAGTACTTGAGTAAAAGATAAGAAAATATTTAGGGCTGGATCTTTTTGACGCTCATTTTTTAATCTTTAGACTCAGGAGGGTTATATTGTTCAATATTTCGGGTGAATTGTAAGTAACATAGGAAGCACTCTAGTTGGAGAGTCAGTACTTGTTTACATCAATTAGCCTGTGGTGAAAGGGGTTTCCTTATACACACTTTCGCTTAAGGCCACAGAACCTATTGTTAACGTATTAATGTATTTGAAATAGGTTTGTTTTTAAGCAACCATATGTTTTTCTGTAAAATACTTCTAGGTTTATGTCATTGGATACTAGGGGTATTTTGGGGGAGGGAGTACAAATAGGTGGCCTTCACATCCCTCACTGTCCTCAACCAAAGTATCTCTACTTTCATCTCTTTTATATATTGGATATCTTTAGAAGATTGCATTTTTGAAAAGTGTTCCACCAAACAACCAAAATGTCCTTCAATAGATGAATGGATAAAGAAGTTATGGTATATATACACAATGGAATACTATTCGGCGTTAAGGAAAGATGATATAGGAGCATTTGTGACAACATGGATGGATCTTGAGAGTATAATGCTAAGTGAAATAAGTCAGACAGAAAAAGCAGAGAACCCTATGATTTCACTGATATGTGGTATATAAACCAAAAAGAACAAGACAAACAAATGAGAAACAAAAACTCATAGACACAGACAATAATTTAGTGGTTACCAGAGGGTAAGGGGGTGGGGGGTGGGTGATGAGGGTAAAGGGGATCAAATATATGGTGATGGAAGGAGAACTGACTCTGGGTGGTGAACACACAATGGGATTTATAGACGATGTAATACAGAATTGTACACCTGAAATCTATGTAAATTTACTAACAATTGTCACCCCAGTAAATTTAATAAAAAAAAAAAAGAAAAAAAAAAAAAAGAAAAAAAAAAAAAAAAAGAAAAGTGTTCCACCACTAAAAACAATTTTAACTGGAAATCCCACCACCATCTAATGAATGGTTCCTTCTGTATCTTCTGGATTTAGAAAATTTCTCCCTCAAATTTTACTATTTCTATTTTCTCTATTTTTTTCTGTAAAAAAAATCATAGGCTTTAAAATAAACAAATTTAAAGTATACCAAGTAAAAATCAAAACAATCTTAATTTCTGCCACTTTCCACCACCAACCATATATCCATTTCCCTCCCAAGAAAGTGTTATTGTTAAGATTTTGGAATGCATTCTTACAGATTTTCTTCCTCTCCCCACCACCTCTCTATCTCACTCTCTCTGTTTTCAAAAATCAAAATATAATTCACATATCATAAAATTCATGCTTTAAAAGCGTACAATTCAGTGTTTTTGTTTTTTATTATTCCCAAAACGTGCAACAATCACCACCATCACTGTCACATTCCAGAACATTTTTATTGCTCCAGAAAGAAACTCTGTACCCATTAGTTGTCTCTTCTCATTTCCCCAGCCTCCCACCTGCTGGCAGTCACTAATCTGCTTTCTCTGTGGATTCACGTATTCTGGACATTTCATATAACTGGAATCATATACGTGGCCTTTTGTGTCTGGCTTATTTCACTTAGCAAATATTCAGGGTTCATCCACGTTGTAACATGTACAGCACTTTATTTCTCTATGGCTAAATAATATGCCATTGTTTGGATATATGACATTTTATTTATCCATTTATCAGTTTATGGATATTTGAGTTGTTTCTACTTTTTTAACTATTGTGAATAATATGCTGTGAACATTAACTTACAAGTATTTTTATGGATATATGTTTACAGTTATTTTGGGTATATATCTAGGAGTGAAATTGCAGGCTGATATAGTTATGCCATGTTTAACTTTTTGACAAACTGCATCTGTTTTCAAAAATGTATCATTTACATTCCCACTAGCAGCGTACAAAGGTTTCAATTTCACTATGTTCTCATTACAATTTGTCCTATGGGTGTGAAATGTATTTTGTAGTGAGTTTGATATGCCTTTCCCTAAAGACTACGATACTGAACATTTTTATGGGCTCATTGGCCATTTATATGTCATCTTTGGAGAAATAGCTATGAAATATTACTTGCCCGTTTTTAATTGGGTTGTCTTTTTGTTGTTGAATTGTAGCTTGCTTAATTTTTAAATCTATATTATGTATGGCTCCAAAATTGTTTTTTTCTTACCAAATTGCCTATTATCCCAACACTATGTGTTGAATTATTTTTCCCTTTCACATTAGTATATTATCGTTTTCTAAGAAATCTTCTTGCTGGGTTTAAAACAAACAAAAAAAGGACTTAGGTCCATGAAAGTATCCTAAGATTATTTTGGGAAGAGCCATGAGCATACAATCAGATCAGGAATACCTGAAAAGGAAGCGTGATAAGTAAAAACTAGTTCAGTCATATATCAATGGGTCTTATAAAGCTGCAGCATGATCAACATAGCATGATATTGATTCAGAAATAAAAGATAGGCTAATAAAACCTAATAAACTATTAAAAATATGTCAAAATTATGAAAATTTACTTCGTAATAAAGTAGCATTTTATATCATTTGCAAAAAATGTGGATTATTTAATAAATGATATTGACACAACTGGCTAGAATTTGTGTTCAGGTAAAGCTGGGTGTATATAGCATCGACAGACATGGTTTTTTGTTTCTGATTTTAATGAAAATATGTGGTGGTTTACTGCTCATTTAATTTTGACTATTGGCGAGACAGATTTTTCTTTACTTAAAAGAAAAGAAAAAACTGAGGGGAAAATAGTTTAGGTATTGAATATTAACAAATGCCTTTGCTATATATGTAAATGTCACATTTCTCCTCACTTAATGTATTGACATGATTTATTATATCAATAGATTGCTTGAAAATGAGCCATTCTAAATATTTGATATCAACCCATATGTGATTGCAGTAAATTATTTTTTACAATTTGTAAATTGTTCTTATGTTTCCTATTGTTAAATTTTTGTAGCTAGCATTTTATAATATTTGGAGTTACTGCATATCATTGTATAAATGAGGTTTATTTATAGTTTACTTTGCCAACTAGGCTGTATTAAAGGATACTGAAGGAAAAGGAATCTGTATGAATGGGAACCAGGCCTTTAGAAAGCAGAGTTGGGGAAAAAGGATACATAATAGGCACTGAAAAAAAGTTTTTAATTGAATGGTGGTATAGAAAAACATCTGTGATAGATCAAGATATCTTAGTCTACATGTATTCGTCTTGGTTTTGCTTTTCTTTTAGATTGAAGAACAGTCTGACTGTAAGATACTAGATGGACACTTTGTTTCTCCTATGGCTCACTATGTGCCTGATATCATGCCCATTGAATCTGTTATTGCAAGGTAAGCACTTTTATCCAGAAAGTTAAAGTAGTAAATTGATTGTGTTCATTTAAAATTATAATAATATCAATACCATGTTATTTGAAATTACTTAGCATTAATTACAATAGTTACTTAGCATTATTCCCATTACACATGGCGTGAGAGTAGAGTAAAATTAAAGAGCTTTAGTATGCATCTGAACTTAAGTTGTTACCAGCTTAAAATATATTGTTATAAATATAAGGTGTTTTGTGTAAGTCTACTGGTAACCACAAAACTAAAATCTATAATATATGAACAAAAAAAGAAAGAAAATAAGCATATCATTACATAATGCCATCAAATCACAAAGAGAAAAAGGTGAGAAGGAAGAAACAAAAGACTTATAAAACAGCCAGAAAATAATTAACGAAATGTCTGTAGTAACTCCATAGTTATCAGTAATAACTTAAAATGTAAATGGACTAAAATCTCCAGTCAAAAGACACGGAATGGCTGGGATAAAAAAGAAGAAGACCTAACTCTATGCTGGCTATAAGAGACTCATTTCAGATGTAAGAACATAAACAGAGTGAAAGTGACGGGATAGAAAAATATATTCCATACAATGGAAACAGAAGAAAGCAGAGGTTGCTAGACTTATATCATACAAAATATACTTTAAGATTGGGATATGAGACAAAGGAGGTCGTTATATAATGATAAAGTGGTCAATCCATGTTTACAGTGATACAACATTTGTAAATATATATGCACCCGACATAGGAATGAAATATATAAAGCAAATATTAACCGACCTGAATGAAGAAATTGACAGCAATACAATAACAGGGAACTTCAGTACCTCACTTTCAATGATGGCTACATCATCCAGACAGAAAATCAATAAGGAAATTGGACTTCAACTACATGTTAAATTAGGTGGATTTAACAGACATTTATAGAATATTATATCCTGCAGCAGCAGAATACACATTCTTTTCAAGTTCACAAGGAACACTCTCCAGGATAGATCATATGTTAGGCCACAAACAAGTCAATAAATTTAAGAAGACTGAAATCATATCAAGCATCTTTTCTGACCACATTGGTATGAAACTAGAAATCAGTTACATGAAGAAAACTGGAAAATTCACGAATATGTGGCGATTAAACAACATAATACTAAACAACCACTGAGTCAAAGAAGAAAATCAGAAAAACACCTTGAGACAAATGAAAATGGAAATGAAATGTACCAAAAGTTATGGGATACAGCAAAAGCAGTTCTAAGGTCAAAAATCATAGGGATAAATACCTACACTAAGGAAAAAAGAAAGATCTCAAACAACCTAACTTTACACCTCAAGGAACTAGAAAAAGAAGAACAAATTAAGCCCAAAGTCAGTACAAGGAACGAAATAGCATAGATCAGAGCAGAAATAAATGAAATGGGGACTATAAATATAATAGAAAAGATCAATGAAACTAAAAGCTGGTTTTTTAAAAATATAAACAAAGTAGATAAATAAACATTAGTAGACTCACCAAGAAAAAAAGAGAAAAAGACAAGTAACATATGATCTTACATGTGGAATCTAAAAATAATAATAATAATAAAGATAGATAGATAGAATACATTGGTAGTTGCCAGATGTGAGGGATGACGAGGTGGATGAAATGGGTGAAGGTGGCCAAAAGGTACAGACTTCCAGTTATACAATAAGTCATGGGGATATAATGTACAGCATGGTGGCTATAGTTAATAATACTGTATTGTATATTTGAATGTTGCTAAGTGAGTAGATCTTCAAAGTTCTTGTCACACACACACACAAAAGAATTTTGTAACTGTGTGGTGATAGATATTAACTAGATTTATTGTGGTGATCATATCACTATATATATATGTATGTATATATATAGAGAGAGAGAGAGCGAGGGAGGGAGAGAGAGAGAGGGAGGGAGAGAGAGAGAGAATCATTATGTTGTACTCTTGAAACTAATATGTTAAATGTCAATTACGTCTTTTTTTTTTAATTAATTTTATTGGGGTGACAATTGTTAGTAAATTTACATAGATTTCAGGTGTACAATTCTGTATTACATCGTCTATAAATCCCATTGTGTGTTCACCACCCAGAGTCAGTTCTCCTTCCATCACCATATATTTGATCCCCTTTACCCTCATCACCCACCCCCCACCCCCTTACCCTCTGGTAACCACTAAATTATTGTCTGTGTCTATGAGTTTTTGTTTCTCATTTGTTTGTCTTGTTCTTTTTGGTTTATATACCACATATCAGTGAAATCATAGGGTTCTCTGCTTTTTCTGTCTGACTTATTTCACTTAGCATTATTCTCTCGAGATCCATCCATGTTGTCACAAATGCTCCTATATCATCTTTCCTTAACGCCGAATAGTATTCCATTGTGTATATGTACCACAACTTCTTTATCCATTCATCTATCGAAGGACATTTTGGTTGTTTCCATGTCTTGGCCACCGTAAACAAAACTGCAATGAACATTGGCGTACACGTGTCTCTATAGAGAAATGCTTTTATATTTTTGGGGTAGATACCCAGGAGAGCGATTGCTGGGTCATATGGTAATTCTATTCGTAATTTCTTGAGGAACCTCCACACTGCCTTCCATAGCGGCTGCACCAGTCTGCATTCCCACCAACAGTGTATGAGAGTTCCTTTTTCTCCACAGCCTCTCCAACACTTGTTACTATTTGTTTTGTTGATGAAAGCCATTCTGACTGGGGTGAGGTGATATCTCATTGTGGTTTTCATTTGCATTTCTCTGATGATTAGCGATGTTGAGCATTTTTTCATATGTCTATTTGCCATTTGTATATCCTCTTTGGAGAAATGTCTCTTCAGGTCCTCTGTCCATTTTTCAATTGGGTTGTTTGTTTTTTTGTTGTTGAGTTTCATGAGTTCCTTGTATATTTTGGATATTAGCCCCTTATCAGAGGAACTGTTTGCGAAAATCTTCTCCCATTCAGTTGGTTGCCTCATTATTTTGTCAATAGTTTCTTTTGCTGTGCAGAAGCTTTTCAGTTTCATATAATCCCATTTGTTTATTTTAGTTTTTACTTCCATTGCCTTTGGAGTCAAATTCATAAAATGCTCTTTGAACCCAAGGTCCATAAGTTTAGTACCTATGTTTTCTTCAATGCAGTTTATTGTGTCAAGTCTTATGCTTAAGTCTTTGATCCATTTTGAATTAATTTTGGTACATGGTGACAGATAGCAGTCCAGTTTCATTCTTTTGCACGTAGCTATCCAATTCTGCCAGCACCATTTATTGAAGAGGCTGTCTTTTCTCCATTGTACGTCTTTTTTTTTAAAGAGACTTTGGAAGCTGGAAATGGAAAGCCATCAAGATCTATGTAGATACTTCCCTTTCCTGTGTGCTTCATGGTCTCTTATCTCTGCTTTATGACCCATATCCATGTCATTTCTCTGTGGCTCAGCTAGCTCTCTCTGTGTTTCTCATACAGCAGACAAAAATACAGCTACCACAGCCCCACAGAGCTTCCATTTTCAAAAGCCCAACAGACGCTTAACTAGAGTCTGTCTTAATTCCAGATTATGAAAAGAGCAAATCTCATTGCCCTAATTTAGCCTACGACACCTGGCCTGGTCATTTGTGTAGAGGAGCTCACGTGGCCTATACTCATTCATCATGGGGCTCTGGAAACGATTGTGAGAAGACACTGTAATTTGAGCAAACTTTTTAATGAGCCTCTACTACATGTGTGATCAGTTAGTACTGTCATAAAAGATTCCTATTAATTTAAAGCTATTCTCCAATAATAAAATCTCTAAGTCCATTGCCATGGGACAAAAGGAAAGCACAAATAATCACAGAGATGTCCAGCTTTCTGCAGAAAACCTTTTTTTAATGTTTCCATTTCCCCCAAATCTTCAAAATATCAAGAAGCAGGACAATGTTGAGAGTGCAAGACGAAGGGAGAGTGTTGACATTGATAGTTTTCATTAGGAGATTGAAAATTAAGAGTTGGTTCCCATGAGCACAAAGTAGAAATAATCATCGAAACCATACTAAATGTATTTATCTATGTTCTATTCAACAGTTTATTGGCAATAGATAACTAGTGATATTGTCCCTTGCCCAAAGTAAGCTCAGAATTGCAGTTTATGTTGCCTGAGAATGCAGCTACAGTTGTTTTCTAAAACTTAACCATATACATTCATGTTTTAATAAAATAAGAAAATTTCATTATGCATTTTGAAAGTTGTGGTATTGAACAAGGTGAAAAATAATTACAATAAATTCTGTGTTTATATTGTAATTGAATATTTTACTATCCTACATAAAGCAAATTTGCAATATCTCTGGTACCTTTAGGCAAACATTAATTAGTCAATTACAATTTGAATGTCAAAATTATGAATGATTTTTCTCCTACATAATTTAATTATGAAACTTCTAAGAATTGAAAGTTTGCATTAAAAGTTTTTTAAAGAGAATTCACTGATGTGTTTTATTTTAAACAGGTTCCAATTTATTGTGCCTAAAGAATGGAACAGCAAATATAGACCTGTATGCATTCATCTTGCTGGAACAGGAGATCATGTAAGACTATTGTAACATTTAATCTCTGATTTGACAGCATACTCCCCATTAACAGATGTGGTTATTACATTTTTTATGTCTGTCATCTTTTCTTTCCTTAGCATTACTGGAGACGACGAACACTGATGGCTCGTCCTATGATTAAAGAAGCCCGGATGGCTTCTTTGTTGTTAGAAAACCCTTATTATATCCTTTTGTGATACCTAGAAATCTTTTATTTATTTATACAAATCATCAAAAGGAATGATAGATAGTAGCCAATTTTTCTAAATTAGTTAAATTTAGTAATCAGTTCAGAAAATACTTAAGAAGCAAGAATGAAGTAAAAAATTGTTTCGTGCCTTAAAAAAACAAAGGATTGTGCTTCTTCTATTGTCTAATAAAGATAAATTATACTTCTGTTTTCTGTCAGACTTATGCTGGATTTCAATATTAATAAGGTAAATGTTTGCTATTAAGGAAACCCTCATGTTTTAAATGCATTTACATTTTAAGTATCAGTTGAGGTTTAGAACAGTTCTTAACTTAATTTTCAAGATGACGTCAGACTATACGCAGAAGAAGAAATGAAACTGATGCGCAGATATAAAGAAATGTTCAACATTGCTGGTAATGAGAGAAATGTAAAGTTAAAGCAACAATTACCAAAGATTAAAAAAAAATGAAACAGTAACCATAAGGCTGTTGAGAAATGGGCACTCTCATTACTGATGACTGAATATCAGTTCAACCCATTGGGAAAGCATTTTTACCATATTCATCAAGACCCTTAAAAAAAAAACTGACATCCCTTGACAGTGATTTTCATTCTGGGAAATTTATTCTAAGGATAAATTACTAAGGAAAGAGAAAATGATAGAAAAGAGAAAAATTATTTAGTTTTATTTGTAATAATAGTAAAACATTAGAAATAGCTTAAATGTCCAATAATAGAAAAATGGTTGAGAAAACTGGTTCATAATATTGGAATATTATGCAACTGATTTTGTTACGTTTATTGCTTTACCACGCACTACCTATATGACCTTGGACTTGTTACTTAACCTTTAGTACCACTTACTACCTGTATGGCCTTGGACCTGTTACTTAATCTTTAGTACCTAATGGTAATGTGAACAATCCCTTAGGTTATTCAGAGTATTAAATAGTTAATACTGTCTAGAACAGTACCTGGTAAATAATAAGCATTTAGTAAATTGTAACAATTAGTTATTAGAAAGTTTACAGTAATATATGAAAACTATTTATAATGCAAAAACAGGATATAAAACTATGGTATGACCTAGGTATGCAAAAAAACTGAAAACGGAAAATTTATTCAAAAAGCTGCAAAAGGAAAAATACTGGAAATACACCAAGATATTAATATAGTCTGTAGATAAAGTAGTTTTACTTCTAATAAGCCTTTCTGTATTCTCCAGGTTTTCTATAATAAACATATAAATATAAAAAAACAACTTCATTTTAAAATTAAGTTGAAGATTGAACAGCTATGAATATGCTAAAAACATCAAATTGTACACTTTAAATGGGTAAATTGTGTGGTATGTAATTATATCTCAGTTAAAGCCATTTAAAAAGAAAAATAACAATTAAGTTGAAAAGTCTGAGAACTTCTAAATAGCACATTTGAGATAACTAGGAAACAGTTATTTTAGTATTAAATTGTCTTCAACTTCAGTTTTTTTGTTTAATGTGTTTTGAAATACAAAGTATATTTAATTATTTTAAAACTTTCTCTTTGACCCACATTCTTAAATGGCTGCAGGAAACCCAAGGACCAAATGTAAGTATATGTCACCTTTGTTTTTGCAGTCTTTATACTGAATTTTAAGCAATATTAAAATTTTTGGTAGTCTTTGGTTAACCATTTGTAAGTTTAATCTCCATGTGTTATTGGGATACAATATTAGGAATGTTAACTTAAATTTTTATTTTAAGCTTTTTTCATTTTAAATATCTGACACATACAAATATCTTAATAGGCTGACAATATATTTTATTTATAAAACTTTAACTGAAGAAATGATAAAACATTTTCCTTTTTAAAGTACATTTACTTGTGAAATTAAACACTCTTTTTATTCTTGCAATGCATAATGTAGGTAATCTGAAGGTAAACTTTTTCTTCCTGGTCTTATAAAATGCTGAACTTTGAAGGCATTTTTTTTTGCATTTCTGTAATCTACATTGTGTTTAATTTTGATTCATTCAATAAATATCTGACCCCAAACACTGGGAAGACAGCAACAAAAAGACTTCATTAGAGCTTCTTTTCTAGTGTGGGAGATAGATAAAAATAAATAAGATAATTTCAGATATTTATTAATGCAGTGAAGAAAATAAAGTGGGATAAAGAGTATAGAGATTGGAGTGGGTACAGGGTTGGAGCAATCTTAGGTATGAGGACATGATATAATGAGAAGGTCAGCCCAGAGAAGGAAGAGTAAATGATGAGCCCAATGGAAGCACCAGGTGAGAGAGTCGTGCCAAGTGAGATGAGAAAGGTAGGCAAGGACTAGATTAGGAAGAGCCACCATGATTCAAACTTTAAGTGCAGTGGGGAATCTCTGGAGGATTTTAAGAAGAGGAGTGATCTTATTTATGTTTTCAAGGGCTTGTTATAGCTTATTGGGGCAAGAGTAGCAGAATTCTCACCCCCAAAAGGGGATGAGAGAAATCAAATAGGAAGTTAGTGCAATAATGCTGGGGGAAGAAAGAGCAACTTTAAGGGGGTGGCAGTGTAGATGCAACAAAGTTCTAATGGATTTGAGATATAATTTAGAAGGTGAAAGATAAGACTTGTTGATAAATTGGATATTGTTGGTAGGAAATCAGAAGTTCTGACTTGGACATATCTGTGATGTTTGTTAGGCCTGCAAGTGGAGAAGTCACGTAAGGAGTTTGGAAAGGGATGGAGGTAGAGTTAGTGTCTGTGTGGTCATGTCATAAAACAGGTATATAGATGAAAGTGGGGTGGGGCGGAGGCAAATCTGTATCCTGTGATTAGGTAGATTTAGAACAAAAATTTTGTAAAACCTTGTGAGAAATTAAAGTCCAGGCTAAATAGTTCAAGAATTCTTACTCTGGAATCAAACTCTGAATTCAGAACTAGGTGTGTCATTTTTACCGTCTACAGGTGTTTAAAAACCAAAAAGAGTTTATTGTGTTATAGTGAGAAGGAGAAAAATTATTTAATGGAAACACTCTTGACTTTGGCTTCATACATATGCAAGTTAGAATTGTAACTTGTCATTTGCTAATTGTAGGACCTTGGCCAAAGTATGAGTTACCTCATTTACAAAGTGGGAATACTATATAATGTCTCCATTGCAGAATTATTGTGAGAATTTTAATGTTTATAAAATATCCTGTCACATATTATGCACCCAAGAAATATAATAATGCTCCAATGTATTTGATTTTTCTAAAATAATTCATCATAAGAAAGAAATGGCTTGCAATTTAAATAATAATAATAAACAATTCTCTCTTTTAATGTCATCTTAACCCTATTTTCATCAAAAGTGGTTAAATAATTTGAGACTGGGTCCATAGTTGTATGGACCTCACATCAGTAACTTCTGTATAAAAGAACAAACTGAAGTGGACCTGAGAATTCAAACTTCCATTCCAGGTCAAAATAAATAATCGGGAATTATGTGATCATAAAGAGAAAATTGGAATGAGGACAGGAAACAAACATAAGGGTAAAAGGGCTGAATGAAGCATGAAGCTTCATCATGCTTAGATGAAGCATGAGCGTGATCTATTTTGACATAAGATAGCATAGTTTCCATAAGGAGAAGCCCTGCCTACGGGCTTAGAGCTCTGAGAGAATGCGGTAGGACAGTGTTTGAGAATTCTGTTGTTAACATGGCATTCAGGTGCCACCTGGATCTTTGCATATAATTATTCTACGTAGACATACATAACCATTGATAAAATGAAGTTTTGTACAGTGTAACAAGATTTTATCCAGTAGCCAATTATGTATGTTTTTATATGAATTAAATTTTGAAAACTAGTTTCTAACTTGGTCACTTTAGTAATAAAATAATATTGTTTCTTACTAACATATAACAATGGTTCTGGAATCTAAAAAGATGTATTTAAGTACTTCCTATAAGGAAAAGTACTTTCATGTAAAAGCAGTTTCTAGAAATAAAAATTTCCAGTTGAATTGGTCTTTCTTTAAATTAAAACATGTATTTTTATAAAAATTTATTTTTCCAATATTGTATTATATTTATAACTTAAGTATTTTGTGAAAACAAGCAACGTACTTAAGATTATGGTAATACATGAGCCTAGTATTAGGTTAAATTCTTTCACATTCCTTTTTTAAAAATGTTATGCTTTAAGTTATATTGTATTAAGTCCTTTCTAAGGACTTAGATCAATAGTGGTAACTTAACTAAAAATTTGCAGTATAGAAATATTATTTTCCCACAAATATTTTAACAGCTTTTTAAAAGTGCCATCGAATAAATAAGATTTTTTCTGAACTTCAAAATAGTTAAATAGTTGAAATTCAATAAAGATTATATGCTTTTGAGCAGATATAACTTGTAAAACTAAGTTTTAGGTGACTAATACTATGTCAAACAGTATTAGTAGCATTCTTAATTCCATCAACTTAGTCCATTGCTTTACTTAGCCATTTGGTCCTTTAAAACAAAAACTTGGGGAGCATTTGAGATCTTGCTCCCCGTTTCATGTAGTCGTTTGCCTCAAATAAATTCATAAAAATTCAAAAACAGAAAAACTTGAAGTCTGGCTGCCTGCTATAAATTTGCATATGTTAATAAAATGTAAATACATAAAATAATTTTCTTTTTTGTTTTGTGAGGCTAGGAGGTCCAGCTTAAAAAACGTGTCTGACCTATTTGTGATGGGAGGAGCTCTTGTTTTAGAATCTGCAGCTCTCTTGCACTGGCTAGAGAGGGAGGGTTACGGACCTCTAGGAATGACCGGAATATCCATGGGAGGACACGTAAGCCTTTCATTCAACTGATTTTTAATTGTGATTATGTTTATAAGATCTAGGGAATCTAGTTATTTTAAAATTTCATTTTAGGTATAGAATTAGTTTTGGTGAAAACAGAAACAGATTCTAAAATTTCATTCCAGTTATGAAGTAATATTATTTTTTTGTGTGATTAAACATTGATTGTCCTTACTCCACAGTTCTATCTCAGGTATTCAATGTTTTATTAAAAGTTGATTATAAACTTAACACAAGGTTCACATATAAATGTCTCGTTTTTGGTAAAAATGGCTAATTTGGAAAATACTTTTCATTTATCTCTTATCTCTATCCCCAGTACCACCAGCCTATTTTACTTTCGTCTTCCAGAGTGTACTCAAACAGCCTCCTAATTGGTTTCTTGTCTCTAGTCTTTTCTCTTATTCATCTGTTTCTTAACAGTTGTTCTCCACCCCGTAGTGATCTTCCTACATCTGATCTCTGCTCTTCTGCTTAAAACCGGCCGCAGGCTTGTTGTTGCCCCCGGCTCTAGCTAGGCCGGTGCTAGCGTCCTTCCAGTGCCCGGTCCACATCCCTTCACCCAGCTGAATGACAGCTTGCTCCTCTGGTTCTAATTTAGAGCTTGCTTCCTGT
This sequence comes from Rhinolophus hipposideros, assembly GCF_964194185.1. Lineage (NCBI taxonomy): Eukaryota > Metazoa > Chordata > Mammalia > Chiroptera > Rhinolophidae > Rhinolophus > Rhinolophus hipposideros. The sequence goes on from NC_138062.1 coordinate 8,709,231, forward strand.
GAGAAGCTCTGCCTGAGTCCTAGCCCTCCTTACTCCTGACTGTACTTCACCTCTCCTTACTGTACTTCACTGTACTGTGATTAGTACTTTTTGAGCAGTCTGTTTGCTCCAGTGAGAGCCAGGAATATGCTCTGGTTCATTACCTGCACATATTAGTCACTGAGTACGTTAGAAAAACATAGTTTGTTGTAAGTCATTTCAATTATAAATTTAAGTTCAAAAATTTACTCAAATTTAAAGCAATTACCAAAGAGTGAACCTGATAATATTAGCTTCAAAAACTTACTCAAATTCAAAACTACTACTACCAGACAGTGAAACTGAAGGGTGAAAAACGATTTATTTTCCTATCTACGAGTGTTTCCATTGTTATAATATAGGTTGGGGCTTTACAATTGCACCTGAACTGCTTACTATCTCTTAGCTGGTTTTCCCACCTCAGATCTCATGCTCCCTAACCAATCCCATAAACGACTTTTAGCTTCCTTGAATCACTTCTTGAAAATGCCACTTGTTTGCTCAGGCCTCTACTAGTTCCCCGTTATCTACAGAAAAAGGGACCTGTCATCTGACCCTGATCATCTTTCCAGCCCTACCTGTCTCCCTGGCCCACTGGCCTCCTGTGCCCCAGCGACCAGCCAAGCTGAAGTCTACTGGCTGTTCCCGTAGCAGACTCTGCTTTCTCACCATCTTGCCTTTGATCATACTGTCGTCTTTATGTGGAAAACAACACCCCATCTTTCATTTTCCCTTCTCTAAACACACACATTACATATTTTATATCAGTTATATATTCTGCTTTGTAGTTTACCACATTCTTGGCACCTTTCCATCAACTTCAAGGATCTGAAATTTTATAGTTGTCATTTTGCTGTACCTGAGCAAGTCACTCAGGTAATGTGTGCTTTGCCTGCTGCCCAGCCTCTGCATCTCTGCATGTTTGCTCTATATTTACCACTATAAAGTAGCTCTCTGCGAAGGGTCTTGAGGTTACTTAAAATTTTGTAATATACTTTATTGCTTTCTAAGGGGGAAGTTATAGGTCATTGTTGAATTTATAATTTGGGAAGTTTAAAGAGGTTGCTAGACATTCTCAGCAGTGTTTAGAGACTTTGTGTTCATGTCTTATCTCACCAACTATTACACAGTGTTCTTGTTAATATTAAATATTTTTTATTTTAATGACTAGAAAGTTTAAACAAAAGCTCTCTAACTGATTCTGTTAACGTATTACAGATGGCTTCCTTAGCCGTATCCAATTGGCCTAAGCCCATGCCATTGATTCCATGTCTCTCTTGGTCCACAGCTTCTGGGGTCTTCACTACGGTAATTGAATTGTAATTAATATTTAGATAGCTACATATGATTAAAGGTAATTGTTTGGGGGCTCCCAAAATCATCCCCAGGTTTGGTCATTCACTAAAAGGAATCACAGGACTCAGCATGTGGTCGTACGCATGACTAAGACTTTTTACAGCAAAAGGATACAGTACAGAATCAGCAAAGGGAAAAGGTGCACAGGGCAAAGTCCAGGGGACGCCAGGCCCAAGCTTCCAGTGGACTCTCCCAGGATGTGTGTGATTCCTCCAGCAGTGAGCTGTGACAGTCCATTAGTGCAGCTTGCTTGGGGCCTAGGAGTCCAGGGTTTTCCTCGGGCGTCAGTCAGTCACACCCTCTGCCTAGCATGTGCCAAAATTCCAGAAGGAAAGCAGGTGTTCAGCAGAAACTACATTGTTTGTACAGGCACCTTGGGCCCAGAGACCCACTTTATCCTTTAAGAAGTTTTATATCAGGGTAAAGAACTATTTATTAGTCAGGTTCCCAGACTCCAGTCAAGGTCCAACCTTACAAGCAGGCCTTTCTAAAGATAGGAAATCTTGAGCTTGCTGTTCTCTTATCTGCACAGTAATAATAAAAATTTGGGACAAAATGCTCAATGGTGTGATTTGTTCTTAATTTAGTTTGTTATTTCAGGGCGTGCTGAGTAAATCAATTAATTGGAAGGAGTTGGAAAAGCAGTATTGTACAGAGACAGTTTATGAGGAAGAAATTATTCACATGCTTGAATATTGTGGAGTAAGTATTTTTAATTTCTGTATAACATGGGGGGAAGTTGATTGTGTTTAATGACTCAAATTTTTAAGAAGAATTGTAATTTCTTAAAAAGCAGTCCTATTTTTTACTTTTTAAAATAAAATACAAATTTAAAAAATAATGAAATAAAATACAGATACAGAAAATTATGCTAAGCAAATGTATGGCTTACTACATATTTCTTTTAAGTGTCTTTTAATCTGTAAGTTCCCTTCCATAACTTTCTTTCCCTTAAAATTTGTCTATTGAGAAACTTGGGCTATTTACTTGTAGAGTTCTTCACAGTCTAGATTTTTCTGATTGCATTCTCATGGTCCAGTTTAGCGTGTTCCTCCATGCTCTGTGATGCCTGAAAATTGGCAACTGGGTCTGGAGGCTTGATTAAACTCAGTTTTTATTCCTTTGATAAGAGTATGGGAAGCATATAATATCTGGTTGTCTCTTTTTTGTGGTATAAGCCTCCATTCATGCTTAACTGCCTGCAGTTAATTTTTTGAAGGTTGCAAAATCCTGATATTCTAATCCTTTCATTTCTTTTTCATTTATTTGAGTACTTTCATAAAACAGTACTTCTCTTATCTATTATTTGGTTACCTAGTAGTTCATATAGTAAAGGCAGGAAAAATGTTTGATTCTTTCCCTTAATTTGCCACTTTTCAGGATAATGAATTTGTTCCCTATTACACCCCTAAGTGACCAATTCTATTTATGAATTTTTTTCTTTTCATAAATTTAAAATTTTCACACAATCACTTTAAAAGTTACTAAGAATGACAACAAAAAAATCTCAGAAAGAAAAGGGCTTTTTTGGGCTGGCCCGGTGGCTCAGGTGGTTGGAGTACATGCTCATAATGCCAAGGTCATTGGTTTGATTCCCACATGGGCCAGTGAGCTGCGCCCTCTACAGCTAAGATTGTGAAGGACAGCTTTCCCTGAAACTGGGGTGCCATGAGCAGCCGGAGGTTGGTGTGGGCTGCTGTGAACTGCTGTGAGTGGCCCACCGACGACTGGCGACTGACTGCCTCCGCTGGGGGCGAGGGGAGCACAAGGCTCATACCAGCATGGGGACACAACTAGACTGAGAAACAATGGCTTGAACCGGAGTTGGGGGGGCGGAAGAAAGAGAAAGGGAAGAAAAGGGATCTTTCTACTACCGTGTTTCCCCGAAAATAAGACCAGGTCTTATATTAATTTTTGCTCCAAAAGACGCATTAGGGCTTTTGTTCAGGGGATGTCATCCTGAAAAATCATGCTAGGGCTTATTTTCCGTTTAGGTCTTATTTTCGGGGAAACACGGTATCAGTGAGGAGTTCTTATTTATAATTTCATCACTTACAAACCTCACTCTTACAAAGTAAGTCTAGTTAATTACTTGCCTAATAGCTCTACCTGCTAGTTAGTTCTTTGTGATCCACTATACATACAATCAGAGATACTTGTATTGGAGAGCTTATGAGAAAACTTATCATGCATTTTTTTAAGGGAGGTTCATACATTTGACAGTTTTTCAGTTGAAATTATGTTATATTTATAAGTCCTTAAATTTAGTACATGCTTCTGAGATTTTAATAGGTAATATTTTTTGTGATAATTTTTAATTCTTAGTTCAATCTGAGACAGGGATTTGGAGTGGCTGGTGTATTACTACCAAGATACACTCGTAAGACTTTTGGTAATTCATCTATTTCCAAACTTTGGCAATAAACACGTGAGGCAGACGAAATGATTTATTGTTCAGTAGGAAACATTTAGCCATAAAGTATACAAGTCATTTATCTTAGTACTCAGTTAAATTTTGACATCTCTTTTCCTTTTTTTTTGTGGTAAAATATGCACGACATTAAATATATCATTTTAACCATTTTTACATACACAGTTCAGTGTGATTAAGTAGATTCACATTGTTGTGTGACCATCATCTCCTCCATCACCACCAGCCAATTGCAGAACTTTTCATCTTTCTAAACTGAACCTCTGTCCCCATTAAACAATAATTCTCCATTCCCTCATCCTCCCAGCCTCTGGCAACCACCATTCTTCCTTCTGTCTCTAGACTCTGACTACTCTAGGTTTTCGTAAAAGTGGAGTCACACAGTACTTGTCCTTTTGTACCTGGCTTATTCATTTAGTATAATGTTTTCAGAATTCATCCATGTTTTAGCATGTGTCGGAATTTCCTTCCCTTTTAAGACCTAATAATAATCCATTGTACGTGTGTTCCACATTTTGTTTTTCCATTTATTCGTTTAAGGGCATTTGTGATATCTCTTTTGTTTTAACAAGGCTGTTTAATAAAATCCTATTTTGTATTAAATGATATTTTCTTTTCTTTCATATATTCAGACAGATTCTTTCAAAATGGGACAAGAGTTCGTGAAACGCTTCCCTAGCAGTACAGACAAGCTCACTAACCTTAATCTAGTTTCTAGAACTTTAAATTTAGATATGACAGACCAAATTGTGTCCCCAAAACCTGCTGAGTGCCATAAATCTAGTAAAACATCTTTCAGTGCCACATCAGAAGAACTTTTGTTGCAAGATACCTCTAAGATGGAGTGCTTCAATCAAACACTTTCAAACAACAGAAGTAGTTACACAAGTTGTAATCCTCAGTCATACCACCTACTCAGTGAAGAACAAAGAAGAAAGAATCTTCAGAAAGAATCTTTAATATTTATGAAAGGAGTCATGGATGAATGTACTCATGTAGCAAATTTCTCAGGTACGAATTTTTATATGAAATTGAGAATATTTGCTGATGTGTAAATATTTGTGAAATATTTTTAAGGATGTTTTATGAGATAATTTTGTATTTTCAAGAGTATCTTTATTGTTGGCTCCAGAATGTTTTCCAAGATAAGTTGATTCTTTAAATACCATTATTTTATCCATGATAATCTATAAGACCATCTTATTAGTTCCTTAAAAACATTGGATTTTTATGTCTTTAGAATATTCATTTCACTGTATTAGAGTGAAACGATATTTAGACGATATTATGATATGGTATATTATAGTTGATATTTAACCTAATCAAATATAGTTCCAGTTTGACAACTGTTTCACTTACTGTATGATGTGTTTTATTTTCTAATACAATTACAGTACTTATATAAAAATCTTAGAGACTTGTAAAAGTGTATATGTTGCATTTTTTAAAATCCTATACCTAGTTCCAGTTGACCCAAGCCTCATTATAGTGGTTCAAGCCAAAGAAGATGCCTACATTCCCCGAACAGGAGTTCGAAGTCTACAAGAAATTTGGCCTGGCTGTGAAATCCGTTATCTAGAAGGAGGTCATATCAGTGCTTATCTTTTTAAACAAGGACTCTTCAGGTAAGATGATTGATTGGTCTAAACAGGTGTCTATTTATTTGTGTTTCTAGATTTTTTTTTGTCTCAACAAATATAAAAGATTGGGTATTTTTATTGTATGTTTTAGTCAGCTTGTTTCCTCCCTACCTCCCCCAATTCTCACATTGTGGTACTCTCCTTTCTTGTCCTGTTCTTTTCTTTTTTTTTCCTAGAGAACTAGGAAGTAGCATATGATAGGCATGTTTTATTGTGTGGTTTTACCCTCTTCAGATGTTAACAGCCAGGTGTTTTAGAGGGTAGGGAGGAACAACAGGGTTTATAAAACTTGCTTTGGTTCATGAGTTTTCTACTCCATTTGGATACTCTGCTCTCACAATGGCCTGAGTATCTGTGGAAAATCTAGCAATGTTTTTCAGGAGCAACTGAATATTGTACCTTAAATGAGAAGTGAAATGTTGGTTTTAATGTTAATAACCTTTTGTGACTTCAGTATTTGTTAGAACTTATAAAATTTGTTAGAACTTATAAATTGTTAGAACTTCAGTATTTGTTAGAACTTTTATGTTATAACTCTAGTTTTTTGGTATTCTACATTATTTCTACTTGTATTCAAATTTGATGTAAAGGGTATCATTGAAATATATTTATCATTAATGGTTAAATTAATTCACATAAAGTGCCTAGATCAGTACCCTGTGTGTAATAAGTATTCCCAAACTTCCAGCTGGATATAATACGAAAATAATACGAAATATATAATACGAAATATATAATACGAAAATAATGTGTACTATATGTTTGACATGTTTTAATTCTTTTTAATCTAAGAAATAGTTATTTGTATGTTGTTACTTATTTAGTTCAACTTCTAGATATTGCCTTTTTGAGTACAGAATACAGACTAATTCTTTAAGTCTGTAATGTCTTGAAGCATATAATAAACCTTCCTTTTATTGTATAACCTTTTAAAAAAAATTTGTTTAGCATTTGAGTCCCTGTTAGTAAGTGAGCAGACTACCTACCCAATGTGACCTCTGGCACAGCAAAACTAACACAACAAAAACAAAACAAAACAAAAATTGTGACTACTTAGGGTTGCTAGGGTTGCTCAAGCAGAGTCTAAAGTTCTGTTGTATTTGTGAATACAGAAAACCCACATGCTTGCTTTAGTAAATCAGTATCATATTAATTTTTCTCTTTTATGTGTCTAAGTCGGAGTGTGGCTGAGAAGAATAGCTTCTCAGCTATGCAGGAAGAATAGCTATGGATATAATCAAAGTCAGCTGTAAAAACTCAAAAGTGCTCATTTAAAGGCTTCATTTGAGAAAGATGTTAGCTGTTCCCATGTGCCAGGTATTAAAGCTATTGCTTCATAAGTTATTAACCCCATTACAAAGAAATACAGGGGCCAAAAAATTAAACAACTTGCTCAGGTGGCGTCAGTCACTTCAAAACCTAACGAAGTTCAGATGACATTGGAATTGAATTTTTAAAACTTCATTCTTTTCACTCACCAGATGTAAAACAAGCCACTCCTTTATGTGATACAATATCTATTTTGTGTTATCTAGAACTGATTGATAATACAATTGAATATGAGACTATTCGAATGATTTAAAAGGCATATGTTAGTATGCCTCTCCTAACCCTCCTCATACCATGTACACAAGCCTACGCTGCAAAGCTTAGGCACCAGGAAGTAAAAGATATGTATTCTAGAAGAGGAACTGCCCAGGACTAACTCTGGGGGAAAAACTGTCCAGTGGACAAACATCTCAGGGCCCTCTCTTTCTCTCTCACCTGCAGTCAACTATTACTCTTACAACTGCCCTAAAACAAAATCTCTTTATGTGTTTATACCAACATGCCAATGTCCATTTTTAATTTGTTTCCCTTCTCATTGTTTGTCACATTTTACTAGGAATAAATTTTCGAGCCAAACAAATACAATTGTGATGGAAAGCCGTGTCTTCCCAACACATTGGAAATCATAATCTTTCAGTAGGCTGCTGGTTTTAAAGATACCTTAATATCTTTTTAAAGATGTGGGGAAATGCTTAGGATACAGAATTAATATGATGTCACAGTTATTTAAGCTGGGTGAAAATATAGAGGTATGTATGCATTTTTAAAAGTATAGAGGAAATACATGAAAATATTAAAATAGATAGAGTAATTGGATTTTGACTTTTTTCCTGTTCTGTATTTTTGGATTTTCTGAACATTCTACTATGAAAATGTAGAATTTCACAATATGAAAAAAACAAGCTTTAAAAATATTATCCCCTGGGCCAGATCAATTTGACTATTCCTTTCTAATTAAAATACCCAGTAAAGTTAATGTAGGAAACTAAGGGTTTTAATTTTAAATTCAGTTGCTAGGGACATGTTTTTTTAATAAACAGAAAGCATCTATATTATAGTCTATGAAATAAATTGACTATTACATTCTGAAAAGTTATATAGCCAGTTAATATTCAACAAACGACAAAATAAAAACCAGCTTTTCCCTTTTTATCATTTTATGTATTATACATATATACCAGGGGTGCCAAAAAAGGAAAAGTACACATTTCAGGAGATGTTATCTATGTATTACTTTTTCAAGTTTAATTGAATTACATAGCAGTGACGTTTAAATGAACGTCAAATGAACATAGTGTGACGTTCACTCAAAAGATGGCATCAGTCAAATGAATGCTAGCGACATTCATTGTATTACAATTTTAATATAATTCTTTCCTTTCTTAAAATGTGTATACATTTTTTTGGCACCCTCTGTCTATATACAAACATATTATGTAAATCCTAAGGCACAAAAAGTGCTTCACAGAAAAAATGGTACTTTGGAACCCATCATCAGGTTTTCCAGTTGTGGTGCAGTTACATGGATCCAAATACCCACTCTCAGGAATCTGCCTCTTTCACAGCTATTTGGAGAGGAGGTCAGGTTGCAAGTCAAAGGTAGTTTCGGAAATAACTTACTGTAAAAGCACTCTCTGTCGTTCCCCCACCCTTTTTGCTAATTACTTGTAGTTTTTCTTTCCTTTTTAATTTTAGACGAGCCATCTATGATGCGTTTGAACGCTTTCTCCATAAATATGCTAACTAATTGGATCACTGTAATCAGCATAGCCATCATGTTTCTTACAAAAGGAGTTTCATCCTTTGATGATGTGAAGAACAAGCAGACACCAGGATATATCTAACTACTACCAATTTAGTCTGGAATCCAGTGTTACAGATCAGTCAACTATAACCTTTAAATGCATTTGAATAACTTTAAACCAGTATTTGGATGAAATTATGTTGAAGTATTTTGTTATTGTTTATGGGAATCCCATACGCTCAATGTATAATTTGTTTTTACTATTTATGAAAACTTTACATTTTAAATTATAATTTATTAATAAGTTATTAATTAAAATAAATTTATTCATAGAAACCATTGGTTTTTATAGAACTGCCAAATCAAACAAAGTATATAATACATCAGCCTGTATTGTATACCCTTATATGTTTCTACTATTGACTTACTTTGAGAAACGTGTACTTTTTTTATGGAACCATAGTGAATTTATAATCTTATTTTCACCTTTAATTTTCTGCCATGGAAATATTTATGATGTGTAAATCAGTGTTAACTTTGAATTCTAAAAAAATCCTGAGTGTTTCATATTTAAGTGATTTAATAATTAAAATGAATGTGAAAATGCAGATAAGATGTGTAAGACGTCGCCAAACTTTAAAACTGACAAATATTAGGTTAGGAAAAAAAGCCAAACATGTCTCCTACTTAAAAACTTTCAATTCATGAAAAATGGAAATAATGTGTTGCATTAATTGATAGATATCGTGTCTTCACATTTTCTTATATACCTACTCTGGGTTTGCTAAACATCTAACTTTACTTTAGGCCAACCAAGTACTTAACAACTTTGATTTTTTAATTTCAAAAATTAATGGTTACAATGAAATCGATTTGTTCCAAGTGAACTTTACAGAAAAGATATAACTACTAACTTTTTTAAATTAGAAGATTTCATGGCTAGATTTGGTGCTTTTCATGATAAACTTCTCAAGCTAAGAGTTAAAATAGTCTTAAAACGTAGAAAATATATTTGTGTATTGTATCAAGGCTTGGAATAAATGTATTTGAGTTTTATTTGTTTGAAATCTGTGATGTCTATATTTTTAAATTGTAGTCTTACTCTAGTAAGGATATTTAAATTATAATGTGCCTTTGTAGCATTTTTTAAAGGTGATTTTGTCACTCTAATGCCTTCATCACCTTAATTTTTAAAACCTTTAAAAATTATTAAAGTCATCGATGGCAAGAGATGTCAATTCTTCTTTTCCTTTTTTCCTTCTCTTTCTTTTTTTGGAGTTAGAAGTTTTGTAAAACTGCTTTGGTGTAACGAACCCACATGGTTACAGCCATTTAAGCTATAGCAATTTTACATGTTCAGACTAGAATCTTTACTTTTAACTGAAACTATAAAAATCTAAAGTTCTTCTATAATATACTTGTTAAAGATAAAGTAAAACTTATTGTCAACATGAATTACAAGTATTTTCTTTTGTATATTGTGAGGTAGTATGATTGAATGCTTTCTGAACAATGGCTTCAGTAAAACCAATACTTTATTTTTCACATAAGTATTTCTCACTAAGAAATAATGTACTATGGTGTGTGGCTGAAATTTTATTTCATTTTAATTAACTCTTAGGCATAACTAATTTTTCCCAAATAAATGTGAAAGAAGGTATTTTAAAATTTTTATTTATTAACCGTTTTTAAGAATATATCCATGCAGCTACCTAACATGATTGAAAGTACAAAATACCTTTTCTTGAAGTTTTTATCCACTCCCGCCAAAATAGTGACCAGCTTCATCACATACACACACCCATGTGCTATCTGTCATCTGGGGACATAAACTGCTAGAAATTATTTAGGCCAGGGTTGCAAACTGACAGTTGATATAGGCCAGCGTGGCCCACAGCTGTTTCATCCTGTGTGCATAACATTTCAAAATTTGAAACATGCTTAGATTGGCATGTGTTCCCAGTTTGCCACACACCCCTGGACTCCCTCCTATACTAGACTAGTGCGCTTCTTCGAGGTTCCTACGTATCCCTGAAGACATCTGAGTTTGACACCCGATTTAGATTTATAATTAGAAAAATTTTCTGCATTTAATGATTTACTAATGTAATTACTATTAAATAATTGTAGCATATACATTTTAGATTGTTTCTTATGAATGTATTTTTAATGTGGTGCTTTCTCTTGTAAAGACTATTGAATTGTTAATACTGTAACTGAAATTTTTAAAATCATTTCCAAATGTTTTATACTTCACAATAAAAGCTTATTTAAAAAGTTAATTATTTATGTTCAAGAGGTATTATTCTAAATATAGAAAATATGTGTCATGTTTGATTAATGTATCTAAACTTGAACTGAGTATGTGTTCCTCCTTAGTAATATTATGACTCAAACAAGGTAAGGCAGAAATAAGCTAGGGAGGCTCCAGCAGAATAATTAGTGTTCAGTATCTACAACAAAAGCCAGATTTTCCCTCCAAGTATGTGTGATCCCAGGGAAACCAGCATTCTGACAGACCACTGTTATCTGAATGTTGTATAACTCACTATTGGATATGATTGCATTTACACTAGTAAATATACCACAAACAAAATCTAAAAATAAGAACTTACCTATAGGATGCAGTTAGACTGGGAATGGGGGTCTTGGGCAGAGGCTGCTATAGAAACTGGCTTTGGAAGTAAAAGGAAAGATTATAGCAGCTGAGACAAAAGGAAAAGGTACATTTTGCAAGAGTAGAATAACTTAATTACAGGAATATTCACATAGGCAGAATCCTAGGAAATCAATGATTGTATAAAGGACTTTGAAAATAGTTTTAATTAGAAAATGTTGAACCAAAAAACCCAGAAACATTTTCTTCAGGACCAAAAGAGCAAATGTGCAGATTCACCAGACTGTGCTAATTAAAAGAAAATGTAAACAACTGTAAAAAGTCTAATCTGTGATGGATGTAAAACAACTTTCCTATATATAGTACCTGAGTATATTCCACAAAGGAAGAAGTACCCTAGCAGTTTGTTGCTCAGTTTGGCCAGTATATTGGCAGCATCAACAATAACTTACAATAACACAAATAATAGTAATAATTGCTTTTTAAAATACACTAAAAATAGCTTTTTCCCCCCGCTTCCCTCTTCCCCCGCTTCCCTCACCCCCCGGCCCGCCAGCACTGCTCCTGCTAAACCAGCGCTGCTGGCTCCTTTCAGCTGCCATCGTGATCACCTACGGGGACCTCATCAGCCGTGATGTAATTTCTGGAATCTATGAGATCCGGGAGATCGCTGATGGGCTGTGCCCAGAGGTGGAGGGGAAGATGGTCAGTAGGACACAGGGTGACATTGGTGGAAATGCCTTCTCTGAAGGCCCCAAGGGCGAAGGTGCTGAAAGCACAGGCACTGGTGTTGATATTGTCATGAACCATCATTTGCAGGAAATCAGGAGGAAACCCTTTTTATGACGGGCTGCAGAACAAATCAAGCACATCCTTGCTAATTTCCAAAACTACCAGTTCTTTATTGGTGAAAACATGAATACAGATGGCATGGTTGCTCTGCTGGACTGCTGTGAGTTTGGGGTGACCCCATATATAATTTTTCTTTAAGGATGATTTAGAAATGGAAGAATGCTTACAAAGTTGGCCGTTTGGATTCATCACCTGTCGTCATAACTGGCGGCTGCTGTTCATCCATACACCAGGACTAACTTTTCGTTTATTTTGACCTTGATTTATTTGGAGTGGAGGCATTGTTTTTAAGAAAAAACATGTCATGTTAGGTTGCCTAAAAATAAAATGCATTTAAACTCATTTGAGAGAATGCCTCTTAGTTTAATACATATTTAAATCCATCCTGTGTAGCATTTCTGGAGAAGCTACAGCCTGCTTGTAGGCCACTGCTATAAAGCGTAAGACTGTCTTCAGATAACATCTACAGTGAAAACTACTTCTGGAACTGGAATATAAAAAGCAAGGATCAAAAAACCTTAATTCGGAGTTGAAGTGAAGGGAAAGACCATGCTCACAGGTCATCCAACATTTGAAGTGGATTCCTTAGACATTTCATTACCTACAAATGGAAATAAACGCTAGAAGACATGACCAAAAGAATAAAAGACTAATACAATTAGAAGGGGAAAAAAACAACAAAAAATAAAGTGTTAAGTACAAACAAGCATAACCTTTTCCAGGTTTTAAAGAACAATGACTTTCAAAGAATAGGGTATAGAAGGGGTTAGTAACCTTTATGAATTTGTCAACGTAAGAAACGTCCAAACCTATAGAAAATTTTTATAAGCATTGATGTGAGCCAAACTTATGACATATTCCGGGGAGCAAGATCTCAAATGCTCCCAGAGTAACAGTTTTGCAGCTTGTTTTATGCATTTGGAATTACGGAGGGAACATAAGGAAAATTACATGGAGGTCAGAAAAGCAAGGTGGGGATTGGATTACAGTATAGTTAACAAGATTATGGGTTCTCTTGAGGGTTAATACCCCTTCCAGGAGTATTACTTCTGGTATTTCAAAGGTGTGCTAACCTACATGCACAAGCACAATGGACAGGGCTGGCTTAACACCTTTCACTAAAGCAGTTACAGGCCTGGGGTGGGACTCCCCACCAGGACCTGCCCAGTTAGGAATTTGTGATCAGATCACCCTGTAAGGTTATTTTCCGTAGGACCCCCTTTTTTTTGTCCACATTGTAAAAGAAAAAAAAGACTAAATAGGGTGGCAGGAAAGGCAGAGAGCTTTGACTATCAATCCTAGCTATTATTGGCAGTTCTTAGGCAAGACACTTAAACATTTGAGAGTTCCTATTTCTGTTAAACTGGCCTTTTAAAATCCACCCCACTTACAAGTAAACAGAGCTACCTAACTAGGAACAGCAGTATTGTGGAAAAGGTAACCTAGATTTGTTTTGAAACTGTTTGCATAGCAAGCACTGTTTCTTTTTACCAATCTGTATAGTACAGATAAGTGAAAAAAGCAAAATTTTCTGAAGTTGCTTTTACTCTCACTGTATATAAGATTGAATATGTCAGTTGTATTTATTAAAGGGAAGATGCATGTAACGCTTTTCAAACAGACATTAATGTTGGCCTTGCCTTGAAGGTTAGAGATCACTGAAAGTACTTAGTATCCAAGTATTTAGCTCATGCTTATGATAAACAGGGCCCGTGCTCTGTGACTTGGAGGTAATGGTGTGAATCTTGTTGAAAAATTGGTCTTTTAAAGTCATTTTATATGAAGTTAAAAAATAAAAATCTCTGAGTTCAGTTTTATCTTCTTTGGAGAAAGACTTTGAAACAAGATTGTATCTAATATCGTCTCTGAAATCTCTCTAGCATTAAGTATAGCTGTTTGCACATTGGGTTTTTGACAGCTTGAACCTAAATTGCACTGGTAACAAAAACAAAGATGTTGTTGTTGTTCTTGTGGGACTTTACTTTCCTGAGACAGTAGGGGGAGGAGGAGCAGGAGAAGGAGTGGGTTCCATCATCTGATGATACATTAGCATACTACAAACAAAAAGCAAGGCTCATGGAACAATGTGATCAAGTTTGTATAAGGATAATTAGGTGTTTCATAACTTCTGAGGGCCTAGAGAACCATTCTCCCTCTGAAAAGAACCCTATTCCTGTGCTCTAGATTCCAGTTTTCCGTTATTAAATTTAAAAAAAATCAGGTCACAGCTTCAGGCTCACACTCTAGTTGGTCATTCTTAGTTCCCTTTTGATATTCCAGTTTTAAGATCATTTGCCTGATCGTCAATGTCCGTGAATATGCATTTAAAGCTTTTGACAGGATACAATGCATCTGGGAGATTACTGTGGTATGATAACCATAAACATAATTTCAAATGTTTAGAATGTATTTCAGAGTCATATTCAAGACCCAAACCAATCAAAATCAAATAAGTCAAAGACCCCACTGAAGGAGTCACCTTTTTAAGCCAAATGGCTTGATCAGTAATCTTATGTAATTGAGTCCCAGAAGTATTAATCCAAGTGCCACAGATGGGACTGGCCACAACTCAGATCTCTCCTTCCTCGGCTAAAACATAATCAAGGGCTATCCTATTATCAAGAACAACTTTGGCCAGAGAGTCTAAGGATCAATATCTTCAAGAGTTAAGAAGAGGTTCCTGATCACAGATAGCCTCATTTACATTTATTCCTAACCAGGGAAGTAGGGTCTGCCAAAGGAAGTGAATTCTGAATCTGAATGCCTCCTGGTAGCACCTTTCTAACGTGAGGATGTAAATCCAAAAAAGTTGACAAATGAGGTGTCTCATTTCCTTTGTGAAAAGTTAAGGGCACAGTTAGCTAACCTAAGAGGCATCACCCAGTTATGTGCCAACCATTTAGGCATTCATAGGCCCAAGGTGAATAATAATCACCACAAAGATAAATCCTGTTAGGGCACAAACCACTTCCACCAAGGTGGCAGTATTAACGGATTCATTCACAGGATTGTTCCATTCGCGTGTTTAAACCAGAGGTCAGTTAGGTTTCCAGCACATTTGGTAAGTCTCCTAGCCTGAAATAAAAAGTTCTACATTCCAGAGGTTATACAGAACCAGCCTTTACACAAAACAAGACAGACAAATGTGTGCACATTAACACTGTAATTTTTTTTTAATTTAAACATTCACCGTATTGCTTGATCACACCTCGTATTGCTTGATCACACCTCTTACAAAGGAGGGTGAGGGAATCTATTGATACACTCTGGACAGGTCAGCCGTCCCAGGCACAAGAGCAGTAAAAGGGTGGAGAGCAGATATGTAGGGGCAAACAGAAGGCAAGTGAAGTTGTTTCCAAGAAGCAGTTATGCGGAAACAGAAGTTATTAATATGTATTTAAAAGACAGCTAACACCCTTCACTGACATAGGCATTGCACTACAGTGGCAATCCCAAACACCTACTGTTGAGTTCTTTAGAGACCTTTTGAACACACATTTACCCTCCAATTGTTCTTCCTGCAAGCACAACCTATTTTCAAGAAAGTCCTCCTGTGTTTTTTCAATAAAGTACTTTTATGATTTTTCACCTTATTAAAAAAAGCAACAAACAAAACCAGATCACAGAGAAAAGCACAGGCCCAAAATGGTGTCACTTGTGCTAAAATCCCATGATACTAAACCTAGATTCACTATCTAATTGCAATTTCAAACTATAGAAACGTAATCTTAATCAACCAGTCCGGAATTTTCTGGTTAACACCAGTGAGGTAATCTCCATAGAAAGAGGCAATCTGCATGATAAAGATCATTCCCGCTCCGAAAAACAGATGCCTTGGAACTGTTTTTTTCCTTGCCCCACCCTTCTTCCTATGAAAACTTTCATTTTGTACAACTCTTCAGAGAGCCCTTCTGGTTGTTCCTAGGATGCTACCCGATTCATGAATTGCTCAGTAAAGCCCATTAGATCTTCAAATTTACTTGGCCGAATTTTGTTTTGTGCCTCTACCAACCATGGTTAGGTAGCCCATATGAATCTAACTTTGGAGAACTATTCCACATAACCTTTTTCTCAACTGAATCAGTCTTCAATCCACATGTACTCTGCATAACAATGTTTGTCAATGATTGACCATATGAGAAAGTGTTCCCATGAGATTATAATGGAACTAAAAAATTTCTGTCACCCCCTGATGTCATAACCATCGTAGTGTCACAGCGCAACACATTACTCAGGTGTTTTGTGGTGATGCTAGTGTAAACCTACTGTGCTGCCAGTGGTGTAATAGTATAGCACATTACAATTAGGTGCAATACAATACTTGGTAATAAATGACTTATTTATGTATTTACTATACTTTTAATCATTATTTTAGTGTACTTTCTACTTATAAAAGTTTCCTGAAAAACAGTATGCCGTTACTCCAGCAGCAGCTTCACACCCTTACGTTTACCTCGTTTCTTGATTGCATCATCTTCTCTTGTGCTTAGTTTAATCCTCTATTGTTTTGTATAGTAACACACTATAGTTGTGTGTTACTATAGTAGTTTAGAAGCAACAGGCTATATATATGTAGCATACAAATATATATATACATATATGTATATATATACATATATGTATATATATATGTGTGTGTGTGTGTGTGTGTGTGTGTGTGTGTGTATGCTATATATATATCCTAGGTGTGGAGTAGGCTATACCATATCCCAAGAGTATAAGTACACTGCATGGTATCTGCACAACAAAGCAATTGCCTATTGATACATTTCTCAGAACACATCCCCATTGGTAAGCAATGTATGGTTAAATAGCCGGTAAAATAGAATGTCTCTCTGAGTCTTATTTGTTGATAGGCATTTGTAAGAGTCAGGATTACCTGGCAGGACTCCAAAGGCTGATTACAACAGGAAGAGAAGCTATTAGGTTGGTGCAAAAGTAATTAGTTGAAACCCAAGGCTTCACCAATAAAGGAGCCAGTCAAGATGGTGCCTCTCTGGGAATACAGGTGGAAATACGCCCTATTTAACTCGGAATGGGTTTAGGTTGCTTAGGGTCAGGTAAATTGGAAACTAGTAAATTGGAAAACAAGAAAGGCCTTATTGTTTACAGCTGTTGTATGAATAGTTTCCTGGCCTTATGAAATTCAATAATTTGTGCCTAGTACAAATTTTGAATACATAAGAATATTTTTGAGTTTAATGTGATGGAGGTGAGACTCATGGGAGTGGAGTCCTGTACAAATTGCCTGCCTAGTTTGACAGTTGTAAAACTGAACCCATTTTCAGCAACCTTGCACCTGAACATAAACCTATTAGCTCATAAATGCACGCACATGAAACCAATTTAATCACTTGTTGAATCTGAGTGCCAAGTATCATAGAAAGCTCTTACCAGATTTTTAAAATCAAAACCTATTTGTACCTTTCTAGCATATCCACTCCAGGAAAAAAAATATTTGGGACATGGTTAATTTGTAAACAAGTGTTCTCTCTACAAATTAAAGAAACGGGTAATTTTTTTTTTTTTTAAAGCTGGCGAAATATTAACTTTTTTTTTTTTTGACTCAAGAGCACTTCAAAAATATTTCAGTTCGTGGGTAGTAACGGGTGGGGAAGAACACCAGCCTAAGTGCCTGGGCAAAGGTTTAACACACCGTTACCTACAGAGCGCACTTGTTTCATTTTGGACTTGGTTCAACATTACAGGTGACTGCGGTGCTCCAGCGCGCCGGGGGGGACGCGTTCGCCCGGCGAGGCTACAGACGCTGGGGGACTGTCGTGGAGCCACCCAGAGCCCCGGGCGCCAAGTGCGTGGCCCGCTCGGGCTCTCGCCCGCCGTCGTCCCAGAGCTGCGCGAGCCCGCAGCGAGTCACAGAGGCCGAGGCGCGTCCCGCCCCTGCGCCGGGGCTGCCGTCGCCCGAGAGCCGGGAAGCTCCTTCCCCTCGGCGGGCCGCGGGGGCGGGGGCACCCGGACGGGATCCGCAGTCGGCCCGCGCGGGCGGCGGCCCGGCGAGCGCGGAGGCCGCGGAGTAGCCACGTCACGCTCTCCCGAGGCCCCGCCCCGCCGCCAGGCCGGCCCCGCGGCCCTCCCTCCACGCCCCCGCGCGCAGTTACCGGCTGTAGGGGCGCGCGCCGCTCGCACTCCGCTAGAGGTCCCCCGGCCCGCCGCGCCGCCCCTCCGTCGCGGCCCGCGCTGCTGAGGGCTCGCGGCGCCCGGCACGGCTTGGCTGGCGCGCGGCGTGTGCCGCTGCGGCGGGCGGCGCTGGCGGGCGGTTAGCGCTCCGTTCGACGCGGGGAGGGGCGGCACGCCGGGCGCTGCACGGCCTCGGCCGACGCGGGCGGCGGTGGCGACGGCGGCCGGGCTCTCGGGCTCGCTGCCTCAGGCCGGAGCCGGTCGGTGCCCGGGCGGAGAGACGGGCAGCCGGGCTTCCTGGCCCCGGGTTTCCCCCGGCTGTGGCGGCTGGGGCCAGGGCACGATGTCTGCTCGCGCCCCGGTGCCCGCCGCTCACTCTCGGGACGAGCCGCCCGCGGCGGCGGCTGAGGACTCGCTGTCGCCCGCGGCGAGCAGGCAGGCCGGGCAGCTGCCCCCGCCCGCACGGGAAGGCACAGAGGCGGCGAGGGACGACAGGGCGGCGACCGCTACGAGCGCGGGGGCGCGGGGAGAGCCGTCGCCCGCGCCCGTCCTGGGACACAGTGTGCCCCAGGCGGCGGTGCCCGTGAGGCCTCTGGCGCTGCACCTGGCGCACAAGGCGCGCGGGCCCGGGGGCCCCTTCGGCGGGGAGCCGCTGCCGCCGCGGGACCCGCCAGCGGAGGACGCCCCGGAGGAGAAGCCGCGGCCGCCGCTGCCCCCTAAGGAGAACCCCTGGACCAGAAAGCCTCCTCAGCACCTGTCCCCCGCCGCGCCGGGGCTGCCGCCGTCCCCGCTTGAATCAGGTCTGTGGCTCCTCTGGGGTGGGCACCGGGGGGGCCGGGTGTGCGCGGGCGACGCGCGTGGCGCCGAGGCTGCCGCGGGGCGGGGGGAGGGGCGGTCTCCCTTCCCTGTCAGTCAGAGGTATTTTGTCCCCAGGTGTCATTCGCTCTGCCAATTTACATAAATGGGCGTCTGGGACGGGAGCGGCAGGAAGAGGTGGGACCTCTTGACGGGGGGGTGGACGCAACTCGGGCTCGGCGGGCGCCGCCTGATCGCGCTTTGCCCCCACGTGTTGAGCGCCGTGGGAAAGCTGACCCGAGGGCGCTGGCTGTTGCAGTGCACCCTGTAGGAGGGCTTTTCCAGCAGGTGTGAAGCAAGGGATTTAGCTGTGTGTGGAAGCGCAGTAGTGATTTTCTGTCACTTGTGAAATAATTGATAGGGTTAGCATTTCACTGTTTTCAAAACACTAAGTAGTCATTAAAAATGAGACTATGTCGTACTTGCTACCAACATGCCTGGAGTAACGACTGTGGTGGAAGATAAGTGAAGTAGGATAGTTGACGTGGGGGTGGATGGCGCCGTAGGTAAGTGGTCGTCTTGTCACATTCCGTGAGCCCTCCTTCCCTTTAAAGGTTAGGTTGTGTCACTGCCTTTGCGCGCTGACCAACACCGGGTAGCCCTTGCTGCCTGCTTTTGGTGGTAGCGACCGCGTGTGGTTTGGTCTTTTTTTTTTTTTTTTTTTAAGTTAACATGGAAATAGTAAATAGAAGCAAGACAAAAAAGTAATATCTCCTCTAGTTTTTTTTTTTTTTTTTTTTTTTTTTTTTTTTTTTTGTGGAAAGAAAAGCAGGTTCATTCAGAAGGCCAGCATTCTGTGATGATGGTGGAGTCCTGTCCCACGATCATTCTTTCCCTCGTTTCTTTCTAAAATTAGGTTGTGGTAAATTCATTGAACTTTTTCATACAGACATTACGGCTGTTTACTTGTAATTCTTGACTTTGTCTTAAAATTAAATGTTACCAGTGGGATAAGAAAATTTGAGCATATATACAGGATGGTGAAGATACTTGAGATGAAGGGTGTGGTATAAATGTAAGGTGATAGCATTTGCACAGTTAATACTCGTCGTTTTTTATAAATTTTGACACTTGGCAGAAAAAAAAACAACTGAAGAATTTGTTCAACATTTAATGTTACAAGCATTCTCTTTTGCAGAGATGTTTGTTTACTACCATTGCTACTACTGTTACTAACTGAAGACAACAAAAATCTTAAAGCAAAATCTCCATAAAATTTAGAGAAGAGAAGGAAAGTCGAGGTGATCTTTTTTAACAGGACTTTATTGGGGAACAGTGTGTACTTCCAGGACTCAGGTCAGGTTGTTGTCCTTTCAATCTTAGTTGTGGAGGGCGCAGCTCAGCTCCAGGTCCAGTTACCTTTGCTAGTTGCAGGGGACGCAGCCCACCATCCCGGCAACCTTGTGGTTGAGAGGACGCGCTCCAACCAACTGACCCATCTGGGAGGCAGCTCAGCTCAAAGTGCCTTGTTCAATCTTAGTTGCAGGAGGCGCTGCCCACCATCTCTTGTGGGACTTGAGGAGTTGAACTGGCAACTTTGTGGCTGAGAGCCTACTGGCCCATGTGGGAATCAAACCTGCAGCCTTCGGAGTTAGGAGCATGGAGCTCTAACCACCTGAGTCACTGACTGGGCCAGCCCTGGTGATCTTAATGGCTGTCTCACCTCCTTACTTCTACACCTGCACAATATACATTATATTCAGTGAACTACCAAAAACACTGAACTCTGTAGATTGTAAAATCAATTTGACAGGTTTTTTAATCATTAAGGTAAAACCATTTTAATTGCAAATGACCTTGTGAAAAATATTTAAGTTTAATATAGTTAACCTCCAGGTGCCTTCATTGAGGATCTTAATCTTTGTTGGAAAATAAGAACAAGCTGATGCTGGATGTATTTATGGTGTGGTTCATGGGAATTTTAGTTTTGCTGATGTCTCTCTGTAGGCAACCCTTCTGTTCTTGGCATCCGTTCTGTTCCCGCAGGTATTCTGTTCTTCAGACTTGGAGTTGTATAGTAACTTAAAGTCTCTCTTCTGTACTGACTCTACACTGTCTACTACAACTTCTATTTGCAGTTGATGAATAACTTAGGTACTATAAGTAAGGGATTGTGCTGTTTAAATGCATTGTCCAAGACACTTGGGGTTCTAGTCCAGACATTTTTAATAACTAGCTAGTTGACTTCTGGCAAGATTTTTGAGCCCTGTAAATGAACGAAGTGGATGAATTCATCTCTTCCAATTCTTAATACCAGAGTGCCATATATAACTAGGTGCCTTGGCTTCCTATTTTCCTAAGTGAATTTACAACTTCTAGAATAATGAAATAGGAACAGAGGACCTTTAGGGTCCAGAGTAGGTAAAAACTAAGTGTGGGGACAAAGCCCCAAAAAGCAGTTTCCAGGCTCTCGGCCTCACATAGAAAGGTGCTGGCTCGGGTAGTAAATGGCCATCAACTGTGATCAGATGGCCATCAGCTGTGGCTAGTTGGCCGTCAGCTGTAACCCGTAGGCCATTGGCCACTAATATAACGGCTGTGGCTCCGCTAGCAGAAAGGAATGGGGGCTAGCAAGAAGATGGTGGCTGGCAAGCGCGGACTGCTGTTAGGCAGATTATGTAGATCCTGCTTCCTGTGTCTCCAGCCCAGCCACCAGCGAGAATATATTGGTTTGACTCCCCTACTTATGGCTCCGTGGGTGTTCCTTTTTGGCCTTACCGTGTCCTGCGTTCTTGGGCGGGGAGTGGGAGCTGAGACCCTGCACGACAAATGGCGCAGCGAGCAGGGTCCCCCGCGTGACACTAGGGAATGTAAAATTAATACAATTATCTGCTAGTAGGAGGCCTGTATAATTTATCCTATAGACGAGCATATTCTTGAGGGCAAGAGAAGTTTATTAATTATGCTAGTATAATACACTTAAACCCTGTCTATCCAGGCCAAACTTGGTTTTATTGTGACTCTCTTAATGAGGTACAAGGATTCCCTCCACCAAACTTCTCCAGAGAGTTTATTACCACAGAAACATTATAGGAAATGTAGAGGAGTATTTCAGGATCTGTAATCACGCGTTTTCAGGTGAGGCATTCTTGCTTCTTCAGCCCTTGTGAGATGCTTTTGGGATGGTTCTGGCTTATGCATGGCTGTTTTTGGTAATCCAGATAACTGCCTACCTTTTCAACCAAAGCCTGGCCCACCCAAGAGGCCTAAAATAGTTTCACTGCAGTTTTTAATTGTAAGGAATCCAGAAATATTGTTCCTCAATCTGTCCTAACCTTGTTTAAAGTAGTTTTATTTATTTGGGGGGACCTTTATTAAAATCACAAAATGAGATTTATTAATTGCTTACCTGTAGCCATGGTTACATTTTACATATTAAAATTAGCTTTCTAATATTTTAATTCTTTTATAGAAACGTGGTGTATAAAAATACTGATTATTTCGCCCCGCCTTTTTTATCCTTAGTCTATCTCTGACTCCATCAATCCTTTCTCCCAGGGTCTGCTCTACAGCTGTTATTACCCTGGTAACATTTTAAGTTAGTTCTATAAATGATACCTAAATATTTTCTCCTTGTAAAAACTGAGCTCTTGATGTCCCTTTCAAAAAAAGAGATAATCATTTTACCAGTTTACTGAATATCCTTCTAGATCTGTGCCATTATTTACTAATATAGTGTTTTGTATATGCCTTTAGAACATGCCATCCTCCGTTTTTAATTATTAGTTTCAGGTGTGCAAAACAAAATAATGATTAGACATTTACACAACAACAAAGTGATAACCCCGCCAAATCTACTATCCATCTGACATCCTCCATAAAACTATTAAAATACCTTTGACTATATTACCTATGCTGTACTTTACATCTTGTGACGAGATATATATATATATGTATACATATATGTGTGTGTGTGTATGTATATATATATATATGTATATGACATTCTGTATTTTACTAGTTTCAGGTGTACAGCGCAGTGGTTAGGCATTTATATAATCCATGAAGTGATTCCCCCTGATAAGTCCAGTACCCATCTGACACCCTAAATAGTCTCTACAACATTATTGATTATATTTTCCATACTATGTTTCACATCCCCATGACAATCTTGTGACTGCCAATTTATATTTCCTAATTTCTTCACCTTTCTCACCCATCCTCCCACACCCTGCCATCTAGCAACCATGTTTTGCTTGCTCATTTGTTCTGTTTAGATTAGACATATATAAGTGAGACCATATGGTATTTGTCTTTTCTCAGCATCCTCTGTATTTCATTTAGAGTAGTGGTTGATCCTTTATTCTTATTATCATTAATGCGGTTTTTAAAAATTATTTTTGTTGAGGTATAATTGACACAACACTAATTTTAGGTATACAACATATGATTCAATATTTGTATATATTTCAAAATGATCACCACAATAAAGCTAGTTAACATCTTTCCCCATACATACGTAGTTACTTTTAGTTTTTTCTTGTGATAAGGTTGGGCCTTTTTAAACCCCTTTAAAAAGTTGCTGAGAAGTAGTCCATAAATATAACTGACATACCGTGTTTCCTGAAAATAGGACCTAGCCAGAAAGTCAGCTCTAATGTGTCTTTTGGAGCAAAAACTAATATAAGACCCGGTATTATATTTATTATATTAGATTATATTAGATTAGATTTATTTATATAGTATAGTATAGTATATTTTATATTATATTAATATATTATAGTATATTTTATATTATGTTATATTTATATATTATGTTATAATATTATATTATAGACCCAGTCTTACATTATAGTAAAATAAGACCAAATCTTATATTAATTTTTGCTTCAAAAGACGCATTAGAGTTGATTGTCTGGGTAGGTCTTATTTTCGGGGAAACACGGTAGTTAATTTAGCCATTTATCTGTTGGTCAGCATCTTGGTTGTTTCAAAAATTTTTATGCGTACCTCTTGTTTGTCTGACTTTCTCTAGGATAGATGATAAGTGGAATTGTTAAGTCACGGGTATTTGTTAGTTGGCAAGCTGCTCTCTAAAGTGATTGTGCAAATGGATTCTCCCACTTTTAAAGTATGAGAATTATTTTTTTTACTTTTTTAAAGCACTGATTTGCTGTAGAAACATAACATTTTTCTCTTAAACATAGATTTCTCTCTTAAATATAATAAAATGTGAAATTCTGATTGCTGTCAATGAATTTTATTATTTAATACTTTGTTAAAGGTTATGGTCATGAAAATTAAAGTGAGTAAAATCGCTCGGTATGTTGCAGTTGTTGTTTTTATTATTCAAGTTCCTGAAATGAATTGTTTTCCTGATCTATTTAGAATTATTTCCTTATAGATTCTTAGGGTTAAAGAGTAGTATTTTAAATAGTAAATACTGGAATATTATTGGAGTAAATATTGGAATATTACTCAAAAAAGTTGTGCTAGTACAGTTTTTCACTAGTGATGTTATACAAATGGAGATAGGAAGATCACACACTCATTTATGTATATTTATATATACTTGAAGCCGCTAGTAGCTTAAATTTGTTTCTTAGGTTTCCTCTGAAAAGATACACATATTTTTTAATTTTAAAAATTTTATAGGTTGGCTTTTTCAGTCTTAGGTTTTCTCTAATGACATGCGGGGCAAATACCTCCATGTTAGTTAAAACATGGAAAAGTGAAAAAATTTCTTTATTAGGCTTGTTTTCCCTGTTTTCAGTGTGAATATAAAGTTATGTTTAAAACCTGGTGGACACCTTTCCATATCAATACGTAACAGAGTTATCTTACTTATAAAAGTTTTACATTATTTTGTATAGATGTGCCATAATATAACTTTCCCATATTAATGAATGTAGAAGTTATTTAAATATAGTTACCAGCAAAGCTGCAGTGAACATCTTATATAGACATCTTTGTACCTACCTTGTCTTGATTCCCAAATAATTTCCCAGGAATGAAATTGCTTTATTAAAAAGTATATACATTTTAAATGATAGATTATCCTTGAAAGATTACATTACTGTACATGAGAGAAATGTCCATTTTTTTATAGGCTGGATGGCGAACACAGGGCATTCCCTTTCTTTCCTCAATGTGATAGGTGAAAAATGTTTTGTTTTACCTTGCATTTCTTTATTAGTTCAATTGAGTATCATTTCATGTTTGACCATTTGTATTTCTTTTTTGAATCACGTTAATCTTTTACTCAGATTTATTAATGTATTTATAAAAGCTCATCATCCTTTTAACGGAAAAAGGCTGAGTTGATGAGGTGATCTTCTTTATGTTGAACTTGGAATTAGACAAACATGTTCACACAGTTGTCATCGCACAACAGTAGATGCCCCTTCTACCTCTGCTGGGGAGCCGGCCCCTGTGATGTTGAGAGCACAAAGGAGCAGATCAGAATGCTTGTTTTTTGTGGACTAGCTCCCCAAGAAAAAGAAAAAGTGCTGGCTTTCCAAGTTCAATTTTCCTAAACTCATTAATCAGGAAACTTACTGTTTCTGTGGAAGGAATTGGACCTTGGAACAGGAATGCTTTCAGGAAAGTCTTCCTTTTGGAAAAGTAAATTAACTCGAATGTCCTTTTAGTAACCAATGGTAACAAATCACTCTTATTTCCTATCTCAGAGTATCTTACCACATTGGCCGAAATAGTTTATCAAAATCCTCTGTGGTGAAATTAAATTATGTAAGGATAAAATATACATAAACATCCCAACTACAGTGTATACATAAAGCTAGTCCATTAATAAAATGTCAGCATTATAGAAAACACAGAATTAAATGTAAACTTTTTCACATTATATTTGCTGAGGAAGTAAAATTTTTAAAAAATCCAAAAATTTTGAGTCCAAAATAATTGACTGAAATCAGAATTTCTTCCTTGTATTTTTAAACGTGTGAAGAAATAAAGTTCAACATTCTTCCTCAACTTCTTTGCTGACTTCTACCTAGAGGTTGTAATCATTGTCTGGATAGAGTTTAAAGCTGCATTAATTTTTAAATCAATAGAACAATTATTAATTCAGTCACATTCAAATTTTTTTCTTCTAGTTTATTAATAACTTAATTGTGTCATGCAGTATTGAAGTTAAAAGTTTGCTTTCATTTATATATGGTCAGAATAATTTTTATCTTTCATTTCTGACCTTAATTTTGTGATTATTTGTCTAATTCATTTGTCATAAAGCTGTGTAAAACTTGCTTGTGTGGCCTATCCCTTATTACTTTCCATTATATCAAATATTTTGTTTAAGGATGTATTTTGTAACTTAATTTACTTAGCTTAGCAATAGTTGGGGGCATGTTTGCATTTTGTTGAGAGAAAAGTTATACAGTTTTGTACTGCATAACTTTCATAAAATATACATGGTATTCACAGGACATATTTCACAGTCAAATTCTAGATAATGATCAGGCAAATATTCTTTTTTTTAATTAAATTTATTGGGGTGACAATTGTTAGTAAATTTACATAGATTTCAGGTATACAATTCTGTATTACATCATCTATAAATCCCATTGTGTGTTCACCACCCAGAGTCAGTTCTCCTTCCATCACCATATATTTGATCCCCTTTACCCTTATTTCCCATCCCCCACTCCCCTTACTGTCTGGTAACCACTAAACTATTGTCTGTGTCTATGGCAAATATTGTTCTTTAGGTTTTCTTTTTCCTGTCCCCATTTTTTGTCCTATTTGTCTATATATTTTAACTACCGTCTCTATTTTTTCTTAATGAAATATTTTATTCTTATGCATATTTAAACATGTATGCACATACACATATATGTGTGCCTAAGTATGAAGGAGAATAAATAAATACCTGTGTACTCACTATTTGTATTTTATTTAAATTTGCGTCTGGATTTTAACTCATATTATTTTATTCTATGAATTGGTCATTACCATAATTTTTGGGATTCATATTTTGCTGGATTATTGTGTTTTCTGTAGATGTAGATCCCAAGTATATTCTACTCTTTAATATTTATTTTAGGTCTTGTTTAGTTAGATGATAAACCGTTTGGTTATCTTGCTAGGTGATAAACCAAACTGAAAGACAATGTAAAGCTTCATTTGGAGACAGTATAACATTTTTATTTTTTTATGTATTTATTTATTTATTTATTTATTTATTTCAGCCACTATTATTTAAGATAGGGACAAGTGGTGATTCCATGACAGTCTTATATAAACTTTTACAGAGATCTGTTTTTTATGGCTTGAACCTAGTTACAACTTACGGTTGCCAAACTTGTTTGTTTTCAAGGACAAATAGTTTGAAGTCTTCTGACTTGTTTTCTGAATGCTCCTTGATGAGTGTACATTGTATAGAAAAATGTATCCCATTGGGAATTATGTTTCTAACTTTAGTATATGGAAACATACTTCTAATTTTTCATGTTCTGTTAGTGAAAGGATTGCTCTATCAGTGTAAGTAAACTGTTAATATTTACCACTTCTTGATTTGAACACTGAAAACCAGTTTGAATCTACCTTTGAAATGTAGTTGATTTCTTGTTAGGAATTTGAGTATTAGAACTTTGAATTTTTTTGGTAATGATGACTACACTGACTTACTAAAATTGGTATTATAATAGTGATTTTGTTAAATAATATTGAATGAAGTGGTTGTAACAACAATTTTTTCTTTTTTTTTTTTTTAAGAGCTTAGTTCCCCCAAAATTATAAAAGCAGGAAAACTCAAGACAAATAAATCCGACAAGGTATGTCTTTACATGAAGTAGTTCTTAATTACTGTATATTCATTTTGAAAATCATGTGTTCCTAGGTTATTGTGTATTTTTCTTGTAGTTGTATCATTGATGTTAAAGTCAATATACTAGAGAATTGTAGCCTTCATGCAAATCCCCATATGCCTCCATCTCTCTGTATCAATTCTATCAGTGTCGTTAAATAGCGCTAGAAGTTGGATTATAAAACCAAAGCATTCTAATTTCAATGTTCCGTTGTTTGGAGAAACTTTTAATTTGGCAAATGCCTGCATATAATTGAATGTAGGTGATTTTTTAAAATTGCTTTCACTTTCAGAAAATTTCTTCTATTTAAAGTTTCTAATTTGCAGACATAACACTTATTTATTACTTCTTAGGCTAGTGATTTCAGCGATATGGCGAATTGGCCAACACCAAGTGAATTAGTGAACACTGGAGTGAGTACTGTTTTAAGGCTTTTTATATATATGTAGGGAAAATTTTAATATGTAGAATTTATTTTAATATGCAGAAATTTAATAGTCTCATTTTAGTATGCAGAATTTACTTTAAATTTTAGAGAATTACATTAATAAAGAGGTGCTGAAAACTCAGCAGTTACCCTTTATATAGTTTTACCCATTTTTCAGGTACCTGATTTCATTCATCACACTACCATCTGGTTGTATTCTTAGGAGGTAAAGTTATATTTGTAAGGGGTGGGTACCATGCTATTGCATGTAATGCCTACAAATAAAGAGAATAATTTTTAATGTATTGTGTTCAATTGAAGGCCATTTTATGTTTCAGAATTTATACTGTTTTTCTGATTTAAAATCTTTTCAGTGTGTTGAAGTGTTAACTATATACAGATGGTGCCAAAAAATGTATACACATTTTAAGAAAGGAAAAAACTGTATTAAAATTGTAATACTCAATATATACCGACCAATACAAAAGAGGAATGCAAGTCATGTGTATACATTTTTTTTGGCATCCGCAGTGTGTACACACACATACGTATTTATTATGTATACATATCATATTAAGAAGTGTTCAATGAATGAATTTTTTATTTAATTTTAACTATGAAAGAAGCTCTAAAAGATGGTTGAGATTCTATTATGGGACTGTTTAGAGGAGTAGCATATGTGGCTTTCTGGTTACATGTTTTCATTTGGCACTGTATGTACACTTTGCTATTTGTAATTTGTGCAATATTATCAAAGTATAGTTGTAGACAATATATATTAATTTAAACAGCTTAATTGGTGTATAAATGACATATAATAAACTGCAAATATGTAAAGTGTGAAATTTGAAAATTTTGACTTTTGAAATCATCACCACAGTCAAGGAAATAGACTTAACTATTACCCCAAAAGTTTCCTCACACTCCTTTGTAGGTCTCCCTGTCATATTCCCCCCATCATCCCAGGCAACTTTCTGCCACTTAGAGTTAATTTGCTTTTTCTACATTTTTATGTAATTGGAGACACACAGTATATGCTCTCTTTTTCTTTCACTCAGCTTAGTTATTTGGAGATTTGTGTTATGTGTATCTGTAGTTCATTTCTTATTGCTGAATAGTATTCCATGTATGGATGTAAGGCTATTTGTCCATTTACCTACTGATCTACATTTGTGTTGATTCTACTTACTTTTTGGCTGTTAGAAATAAAACTGTTATATAAACTTATGTGTACTAAATTTTGCATGGATATATGCTTTCGTTTTTCTTGGGTAAATACCTGGGAGCAGAATGGCTAGGTCATGTGGTAGCTGTGCGTTTAGCTTTTTAAAAAACAAAATTTTCATTCTCACCAGCAGTGCATGAGAATTCTAGTTATTCCACATCCTCATAGGTATGTGGTGGTATCACATTGTAATTTTAATTTGCATTTCTCTGACTAAAGATAGCAAACACCTTTTCATATACATTTGCCATCAGTTTATCTTTTTAATGAAGTGTTTTTTTAATTTTTTTAAAAATTGAGTTGTTTCCCTGTTACTGCATTTTGAGAGTTCATTTTATATATATTGGATATATATAATTCATTATATACATTTTTTTGGGGGGGGTACAAGTCCTTTATCAAAATACTTAGGAAATATTTTCTCCCAGTCTGGCTTAAGTGTTTTTTGTTTTTTTTTAAGACGTTGTCCTTCGTTTTGCAATGCTTAAGGTGTATTACCACAGATTTTTAGATATGTTAATGAAAACTATTTCATTCAGAAATACTTTTTGCAGTATCAGAGTGTCATCAACCAAGGAAATAAGAAGCCACAAAATAAAAAAGAAAGAGAAGACAAAGTTGAAAAGAGAAGTAACAGTGAGAGCAAAGAAAGCCGGGAAACAAAATTAGATGGTCCTGGTGAAAATGTCAGCGAGGATGAGGCTCACTCAAGTAATCAGCGAAAGAGAGGTTTGTTCATCTATAACTTCATTCTCCCCCAGTTTCATTGCATTATAATTGACATATAACATGGTATGAGTTTAAGGTATAGAACTCAGTGATTTGATGTATGTTGTATATATTGCAAAATGATTACCACAATGTTTAGTTGACATCCAGCACCTCCCAGTCACAATTTTTTTCTTGTGATGAGAACTTTTAAGATCTATTCTCAGCAACTTTCAAATATATACTACAATATTTTTTAACTGTTGTCACTATGCTGTACATTATACCCCCAGGACGTATTTGTCTTGTAAGTTTGTACCTTTTGACCACCTTCGTTCATTTCTGCCATCTCCCCAACCCCCACCTCTGGCAACCAACAATCTGTTTTTTTCTTTGAGTTTGTTTTTTTCAGATTTCACGTATAAGGGAGTTCATACAGTATTTGTCTTTCTCTGTCTGACTTATTTCATAGTATGTAATGCCCTTGAGGTCTATGTTGTTGCAAATGGCAGGATTTCCTTCTTTCTCATAGCTGAATAATATTCCATTTTGTGTGTATGTATGTGTGTGTGTGTGTGTGTGTGTGTGTGTGTATATGTACATAACACACACCCCATATTTTTGTTATCCATTTATCTGTCGGTGGCCACTTAGATTGATTGTTTCCATGTCTTGCCTATTGTACATTAGATGGCCCTAGTGAAAAGGTCAGTGAGGATGAGGCTCAGTCAAAGGTAATCAACGAAAGACAGGTTAGTTTATCTGTATCTTTATTTTGATATTGTTTTTTGGAAGAAAGCTGTAGTGATGAAGAATTGTATTTAATCAATTGATTTCTGATAGTCACCAATAAGTATTTTTGGATTTCTTCAGAAAACCACTTTCAATGGTAACTGATCTACTTTTGTAACATTTCTAACTATTAGGCTTTCCTTTTTGCGTTTGACTTGTTTTTTTATGTCAGAATGGAATGAAGTTGCACTTACAGAGATGGGTGTAGATACGTGATTGGAAAGTTGTGTGATAACTATTGTTTTTTAAATCTGCGTTGGAACTGCTCCTTATCTTTCAGGGAGTTCTGAGAAAATATTTTTCTAAGAGAAAAGTGAGAACAATTTTGGTCAATGTTTTTCCTCATAGCATTCCCCCGTTAAATTACACTTTGAAGAAAAAAATATTGTCTCTGCGTTCTTTTCCATTGTCTTTTTGGAACTTTTCATGTGTCTAGGGACAGGTTACGATTTAACTGCTTTGTAAAAACATATATTCATCAGTGTTCTGAGCCTAAGTAAAAGTGTCTTAGGGGCCTTTAGGCAGAAACATTCTTTAAACTGTCAGAAAGTCAGTAGCTGAGGTGAGGTGAACATTGGGAGAGTGGCAGGAAATGCTGTTAGAGAGGTAGGCGAGGTCCACGTCATTCGGGGTCCAAACTTGGAATTCACATTTTATTTCGAGTGTCCTGGGAGGCATTGAAGCTTTTCAATTCATGGAGTTGATACAGCATGAGAAGGGGACATTTCATGAAGCAGTAGTTGCCAGACAACTTCAGCAATGGAAGTAACAGTCTACCGTGTATTGAGCACTTGCTTGATTTTTTTTTTAATGTGTATCTAATCCTTAGGTGCAGGGTGAGCATTCAGCTCACTTGGTGTAATGAGTCAAGGTTAATTGCGCAAAAGTAGTGTCAACAGAACAACCATGTGGTTATTAGAGGGGAAAAAAATTCCCCATTTCTTAAACACTTTATCATCACTTAGCTTTTTTATACTTCTTAGACACACAGTAGTCTTTCTGATTGTCTAGAATTCATACAGATAACAGACCTGTTGTCCTCTAAAGTTTGTCTTCTTTGTTAATTGCTTCAATTAAAACTAGTCAGCACTAAAATCCAGGTGTTTATATAGAGTAATTCATATAATCATGTCATGAATTGACTCTCATCAGAGCACACATCTTTATCTTCAAATGAGAGGCTTATTTGTGCCAAAGAATCTCTTGATAGAATTTATTGCATAGACTTTAAAGAGTTTTTAGATCTTTTCCTGTTGTCTTTTTCTCATCTGTCCATAGTTTGCAGGATTTGTAGGAACTCATTACTATAGTTGCAAACTAATATTCCCTTTCCATTAGTTACCTTAGTAATGTTTCCCTTGCTCATGAGTCTTTTTGTTTTAGTTTAAAAAAATATATTGGGCAGAAGACTGAACAATTTGAAACCTTAACTGTGGAATCCATGAATAGGTAATCTTTAGAATTACACTATAATAATTAATTACACTGTCTGTTAGTCAACAAGAAAAATTAAATTGCTTGTATCTCTTAAGTTAGGAAATGTATAGTAGGTATAAAAAGATTTATCAAATGCAGTTAGACGGATTTTACACTTAAACTTAATTTGGAGAAACTTCTTTTAAGAAACATGGATAAATTAATATTTTAGACAGTGATTTGAATCTGAAAGTGTTTTGAATCATTAGCCAAGCTCTCTAATGTATGCATTATAATGTCTTATCACGTATACTCTATTCTAGGGCCTAAGAATCAGGTATTAGACAGCAGTAGTGTCTACACATACTTTTTTTGAAAAACTTATCCATCAGAATTAAAATGAAGAGCGAACATTTCACTTAAAAGCAAAGAATTCCTATGATATTTTATCACTTTTCACTTGATTTTTAGAAATATTATTTGCACAAAAAAGTTTATTAAGGAGCTGTGTGAGAAGAAAATTATTTTGATGCTATACAAATAATCCCTTTAAGGACAAACTAAATCTCTCATTTAATTAAAATTTAGAGTCCTTTCAAAATTGCAAAGCTTTAATGAAAATTATGCATTGTTATTAAATGGTTGTATTTTGTTTTCTTCAAGCTAATAAGCACAAGTGGGTACCACTCTACTTAGATGATGTAAGACCAGACAGTCAAGAAAGACCAGGATCCCGGAACAGCTCAAGATGTCAACCTGAGGCAAATAAAGCATCACATAACAATAGGAGAAATGATACACGAAGTAAGTTACATTCTATGAGAAAAAGAACTAAAGAACTTTGTTTTAATAACCATGTATAGTGTAAACTATCTGAGAGTAAGTTGTAGACATTGTGCCCCTTTAACCCTAAATACTTTCAGAGTATATATTGTAAGAACAGTAATACTGTATGACTATCCACGGCAGATTTTCCCAATAACGTTCTTCAGTCCCCCCCTCCCCCCTTTCCAGGAGCTAATCTTGGATCACACATTGCTTTTAGTTGTTTTTTCTCTTTTGTTTCCATTAGTCTTGAACAGTTCTTTTGCTTCTGTCTTAGAGCATCACATGGAAGTACACATAATCTTGTTTTATCTCACTGTTGGTGGTATTAACTTTGGGCACTTGGTTAAGTTGCTGTACTCCAGGTTTTTTTTATTGTAAAGATACTCTCTTCTTCTAATTAATATGTAATTTGTGGGGAGAGACTGTGAGATGTGTGAATCCCCAGTTTCTCATAAGACTTTTCACGTGAGCTTTAGTTGCCATTGGTGATTCTTACCTGATTCAATTATTACCATGATGGCTGCAAATACTGATTTTTCTTACTGTGTCATTCCTTCTATATTTATTATTTGGCATTCCACTGTAAAAAGCAACTTCCCATCATTATCAGTGTGGACTTCTTCCGGCCTCTTATTTTTTTCAATGGGTTGTGATTTGTTACCATGATTATTTAATTTGATGCTCAAATTACCTCAAATTTGGACCCAGATTTCTGAGTCCTTTTTTAAAAAGTCAACTTTTACTGAGTTATAAATTATATATATTAAAATACACTTATATTACTGTCACTTCCCCCAACCATGAATCTTTCTGTCAGGTTAGATTTACCCTTTCTAGAATTTCATATGACTTGAACTGTACAATATGTATTATGTAAATATTTTATGACAATTGTGTTTAAATTACAAATTTTTTTTTCTTGTATATTAGTGTAACGTAAAAAAAAGATTACTGTGGGTTCAGGCAGAAATATTGGAAAAAACTGATTACTGGGAGGAATTGCAGTGTCGAGGTCAGTGATGATCAATGAGAGTGTTTTTGTTTTTCCTCCCAAGTGGACATTTGGCATTGTCTGGCGATAATACTGGTTTTCAACAATCTGAGCAGGGAATGGTGAGTGAGTGCTACTGGCATCTAGTAAGTAGAGGTCATGGAGGATGCTTCACAACTTATAGTACACAGGACAGCCCTTCCACACACACTCAAGAGTTATCTGTCAGTAGTGTCGAGGTTGAAAAACCCTGGTCTTTAGGGTATAATAACCTTTAAATATATTAATTATTCCAGTTTGTTTTTTTGAAAGTGGATGTGCCTGTTTTGGCTCTTAGTAGCAGTATACAAGTGTTCTACCTTTTCTGTCTTGGTCCACATTTCATATTGCAGGACCTTAAAATGTTTGTCAGAGTGGGGCAGATGAAATGCTCTTTCATTATCTTAGTTCGTATTTCTCATGGCCACTAAAGCTGAGCACCATTTTCTGTATTTATTGTTTATTTGCATTTCCTGGTTTGCCCTACCTGTCTCGTAGACATTTGCTATTGAGTCACCATGTACGCACATATGTGCTTTAGTGGGTTTGTAAGAAATTGTATAAGTTGTATATGAATTCTGGATATAATTCCTATATTGTGTTGCAGATATCTTTTCCCAGATACCTTCTTACATTTATTTTTCAAATGTATTATTTTATTTTTTTCTAAGTCAGTAACTGTGTGAAGGGTGAAACAGAATACCTGATTTTAACAAACTGCTGTCCATGAAAATAAGAAGTCATTTATATTTAGCAGTCATACTGAAAAAAGCAGTTGATGCTTTGTTCCATTTTCTGTTTCTGGTGGTGTTTCTATTACAGGTTTTAACAGCAGGAAATGATAATGAAACATTCTTGAAACATCTATTAGAGGTTACCTCCAAATGAATAAGTACTATTTCTATCTAATACAACATTTTGTTGTGCTGCATCTCTAATTTACTCAAAATTAAAACCAGATAATTGACATTTACATTAATTCAATATATAACCCCTATGCTTTTAAAAACGTGTATGTTACTGTAATCAAAATACTTTGTAATGTTTTCATTTCTTCTTTAGAAGAAATGTCTTTTACTTAAGTAGAAATATCCTTCCCTTAAACGTTTCATGAAAATAAGTATTTTGTAGGAGTTTTATATCTAGTGCAAACTTAGCTGTCTTGGAATTTCTTCTATATTTAACAGTACAATCTTAGCAAAGTACTTCTTTATCATTTCATTATGTTATTTTTACTTATTAGAATGTCTCTATATGCAGTACTTTTGTGGGCTCGAGACATTTTGACAAATTTCTGTGAGCTCTGTTAAATTTGCATCTATCTGAAGAATGCCTGGGTACTAACAACTAGTTACAAAGTGGGGAGGTGTGGTTACCATTTTTTCATATATTATTCATAGCTGCGAATATTTTTATTTTAAATAGGTTGGAGGCGTGAGAGAGAAAAGAGAGATGATCAAGATGAAGTTTCCAGTGTGAGAAGTGAGGGTGGTAACATACGAGGTTCCTTTAGAGGCCGAGGAAGAGGCCGAGGACGGGGCAGAGGAAGAGGCAGAGGAGGAAATCTTCGATGTATGACGTTTTTTTATTTTGTTAAATTAGATGAACTTTGAAAAAAGTGTGCAAGCCCTCTGTTAGTTTTTCCCACTGTCTCATAAAATGATTCAATTAATTTGTTTGATAATATAGTTTTATATTTGTCATTCCTTGAAATGTTTTACTTTGGATTTTTCTTTATAGTAATGATTTTTTCTGTTTTTTATTAAATCTGTGATCACTTTTCTTTTTCTTATTTACATCAAGTGAACTTTGATTATTCATATGGTTATCGAGAACATGGTGAAAGGACTGATCAACCATTTCAAACAGAACTCACTACCAGTATGATGTATTACTATGATGATGGAACAGGAGTACAGGTGTATCCTGTGGAAGAAGCATTGCTTAAAGAGTATATTAAGCGCCAAATGTAAGTGGATCAGATATAAGCAGATGGGATAGTAAAATCTATTGCAATGTCAAACTTTAACATCACTGATAGTGAATATGTTCTAATACATTTTTGAAGTTTTTTAGTAAACTTGGAGGATCTTAATAGTATTTTGTATTACATTTTTTTCTAGGAAATGTTAGTAAAGTGTGTAAAGTATTTAAAAATTTATTATATGACTACTGCTTTCTCTACTGTTTAGGTATTTCTCTGCTTAAAGAATATTAGTTATAATGTCATGGCATAATGAGTGATTAAATATAAGAATATAGAACTGCATTATATATATTTGAACTTGAGGAAAAGAAACGGCTTATTTGCAAATAAATGTGTCTATTAAAATTTGCGAATAAATATAAAATGGCAAAAAAGGAGTATCTTCTGACTTTGCTAGCAGTTGATTTGAAAATTCTAAGT
The DNA here is from genome assembly GCF_964194185.1 of Rhinolophus hipposideros. Taxonomy (NCBI): domain Eukaryota; kingdom Metazoa; phylum Chordata; class Mammalia; order Chiroptera; family Rhinolophidae; genus Rhinolophus; species Rhinolophus hipposideros. The sequence continues at coordinate 8,745,806 of NC_138062.1, forward strand.
TTTCTTTAACTTTTTTGATACCTTTGTTATTTAAAAAAATTGTTTTTGATTATAGTTGCTTACACTATATTAGTTTCAGATATACAACATAGTGATTGGACATTTATGAGGTGTAACAATATAGTGAATGTTTAAATTAAAAATAATTATTACAGTAAAAGACACATTGGTATTAATCCCCTTCAAAATACTCCCCCTTGCCTAGAACACACTTATTCCACCATTCTTGCCACTTTCTGAAGCAGTTCTGGAAATCCTCTTTTGTGAGTGTCTTTAGTTGCGCTGTCATAGCTGCCTCAATGTCCTGAATCAATTCAAAACGTTTACCTTTCATGGTCATTTTGATTTTGGGGAAGAGTCAGAAGTCACATGGTGCCAGATCTGGTGAATATGGTGGATGAGGACACACCGTAATGTTTTTATTTGATAGAAATTGCCATACCAGAAGTGATGTGTGACATAGAGCCTTTCTGTTGGGATCAAAAAATATGGTGAATGCTGCTGCTGAGTTCCATCCAATGGAAAGGCAGGGATCTTCAATATAGAAGGTGGCACATCGAACCTTAGTAACAGTGTGTGACTAAGGTTCAAGTTGTTTGGTGCATTCAGTTGGATTTGCGCTGCAATTGAGAGAAGGTGTGTTTTAAAGTGCCGTAAATCATCCTCAGTCATGAGTACACTCCATGTCACACATCACTGCCGGTGTACAGCAATTTTTGTCAAATAAAAACATTCCAGTGTGTCTTCATCCACCTTATTCACCAGATCTGGCACCGTGTGACTTCTGGCTCTTCCGCAAAGTTAAAATGACCATGAAACGTAAACGTTTTGAATCGATTCAGGACATCAAGGCATGGACGACAGTGCAATTAAAGACATTCATGAAAGAGGATTTCCAGAACTGTTTCAGGAAGTGACAAGAATGATGGGATGAGTGTGTTCGAAGCGAGATGGAGTATTTTGAGGGGGAATAATGGCAATGTGTCTTTTACTGTAATAAATTTCTTTTATTTAAACATTCACTGTATTGTTTGATCACACCTCGTATATAACTTACAGAGTGATCACCTGATAAATCTAGTACCCATCTGACACGATATATAGTTATTACAATATTATTCCTTATGCTGTACCTCCCTGTGGTTATTTTGTAACTACTAAATTGTACTTCTAATAATCCTTTTCCATTTTTCACTGATCTCCCCAAATCCCTTCACATCTGGCAACATTTAAAATGTTCTCTGTATCTATGAGTTTGTTTCTATTTTGTTCATTTGTTTTGTTCTTAAGATACCACATATAAGTCAAATCATGGCATTTGTCTTACTCCACTCAGCACAGTACCTTCTAGGTCTATCCATGATGTTGCCGATAGCAAGATTTCATTCATTCTTTTTTATGGTTGAGTAATAGTTCATTGTATATATGTACACCTCATTATCGATTCATCCACCGATCGACATCCAGGTTGCTTCCATATCTTGGATATTGTAAAACATATGGTGGATGCACATGTCCCTTTGAAGTAGTGTTTTGGGTTTCTTCTGATAAATACCCCAAAGTGGGATTACTGGGTCCTTCTTTGTCTCTTGTTATAGCCTTTGTTTCAAAGTCTATTTTGTCTGGTATAAGTATTGCTACCCCAGATTTTTGTTTGTTTGTTTCTATTTTCATGAAATATCTTTTTCCATCCTTTTACTTGCAGTGTGTGTATCTTTAGATTTGACTTGATTCTGTCGTAGGCAGCATATGTAAGGGTCGTGTTTTCTTATCCATTCAGTCTGTTGATTGGAGCATTTAATCCATTTGCAGTTCTTGATACATATGTAGTTATTGCCATTTTATTACTCATATTTTAGTCTTTTTTTTCTTCTTAAAGAAGTTCTCCTAACATTTCCTGTAATGCTAGTTTGGTAATGATGAACTCCTTTAGCTTTTTCTTGTCTGGGAAGCTCTTTATCTGTCCTTCGATTCTCAATGATTGCTGGGTTGAGTAATCTTGGTTGTAGGTCCTTTTCATCACCTTTAACATTTCACACCAACCCTTTCTGGCCTTCAAGTTTCTGTTGAGAAATCAGCTGACAGTCTTATAGGAGCTCCCTTGAAGGTAACTACTTTTCTCTTGCTGCTTTTAAGATTCTCTCTTTGTCTTTAACCTTTGGCGTTTTAATTATGATATATTTTCGTGTGGGTCTCTTTGGGTTCATCTTGTGCTTCCTGGGCTTGTATGTCTATTTCTTTTGCCAGGTTAAGGAAGTTTTCCATCATTATTTCTTCAAGTAGGTTTTCAATTCCTTACTCTCTTTCTCTCTCTTCTTATTGTACCCTTATGATGCAAATGTTAGTATACTTGATGTTGTTCCAGAGGCCCTTTAAACTCTCCTCATTTTTTAGATTTATTTTTGTTTTTGCTGTTCTGATTGGGTGTTTTCTACCTTGTCTTCCAAATCACAGGTTTAATCCTGTGCTTCATCTAATCTATTGATTCCCTCTAATGTGTTCTTTATTTCAGTTATTGTAGTCTTCATTTCTGACTGGTTCTTTTTTATGTTCTCTATCTCCATTTTTATGTTTCCTATCTCTTTGTTGAAGTTCTACCTGAAATCATTGAACATCCTTATAACCAGTGTTTTGAACTCTTCTAGACTTCTTGTCTCCATCTTGTTTAGTTCTTTTTATTTTTTTCCCCTTCTTCTGACTCCCCCCTACTCCCCACTCCGGTTCAAGCCGTTGTTTCTCAGTCTAGTTGTGTAGGACACAGTTCCTTGGCCCATGCTGGTATTATGAGCTTTGTGCTCTCCCCAGCTGAGGCAATTGGTTGCCCATCATTGGTTGGCTGTAAACAGCAGCTCACAGCGGCTCTTGCCAGCCACTGGCCACTCACGGTAGCCCAGCTCATAGGAGACCCATTGTTCATGGGAGAGCCATAGTTCACAATCTTAGCTATAGAGGGCTCAGCTCACTGACCCATGTGGGAATCGAACCAGCGACCTCGGCATTAGGATCATGGTGCTCCAACCACCTGAGCCACCGGGCCAGCCCTGTTTAGTTCTTTTTTTTGGAGCTTTGTTCTGATCTTTCATTTGGAACATGTTTCTTTGTTTCCTCATCTTGGCTGCCTCCCTGTATATGTTTTTATGTATTAGGTATAGCTGCTATGTCTCCCAGTCTTAGTAGAATGGCCTTATGTATTAGGTGTCCTTTGAGGCCCGGTGGTACAGTCTCCCTGGTCACCTCAACCGGGTGTTTCAGGTGTGTCCCTTGTGTGGGTTGTGTGTGCTCTCGCTGTAGTTGGGCCTTGATTGCTGTTTGCAATTATCCAGAGGGGTTGACCCTCTGGATAATTGGTTATGAGGACTGGCTGTGACTATAGTGGAGGAACTATTGAGCAGGAGCTGACCATACAGAGCAGGATTCGCTTTAGTGGGGCTCTGGTGCCTTGCTGAGTATGCTCTTTGGGTGTGTCATTTGTGGATGTCATTGGGTGGTATTCTGGTGTGGTCTGAACCTGGCCACTGCGTGTGATGGTTCTGGGGTCTCTTGGGAGGGACTTTGGTGCAGGCCAAGGTCAGCTGCTGCCTATGCCCTGTTCAGGGCTGCTTGGTATGAGTTGTATTTGCAGATAGTTACCACTTGTGCTGGGCTTGGAAGTGCCTAGAAAAGGACAAGCTGGGAATTGAGGCTGGCTGTCACTAATGCCAGGCTTGGAGCTGCTTAGCAAGAGATAGGGACATGCCGAGGCCAGATACTGCTTGTCTGGGGTTTGTGAAGCTTTGAGAGATTGTAGGAAAATCTGCAGCAGGAGCCAAGACAGGCCATTTGTATGGAAAAGCCACTGGAAATGGCTTGTGCCACCAGAAGTGGCTTGTGTAGGCCCAGCCTGCAAGTTGGAAGAGGCAAGGTCTCAGGGAATTATTAGGGCATGGAAAATGGTGTTAGCTAGGTTGATGGAGACACAGGTTTGTTATCCGCTGTGTGCTGGATTGGGAGAGAACTGGACAAAAGAACAGTGGCTTCTGCCAGCACTTCTCTCTGGGAGGAAGCTGCCCCTCAGCCCTCATCCTAAAGCCAGACAATATCCTCCCTGTATGTCCCTGGCACCTTTTGAGCTGCTGCCCCAGTGCTAGAGCTCAGAGCAAGTGAGTCTGTGCTCCGGCCCTTTAAGAGGAAAACCTGAGATTCCCATCACCCCACCTTTTCACTCAGCCACAATCTCCTCTGGTTTTCACAGCCAGAAGTTGCAGGGACTTTTCTCTCTCGCACTGGAACCCTGGGCTGGGGAGCCTGCTTGGGGGGATGGGACCCCTCCTCAGGGAGTACCTCAGCAGCCAAGATCCCTCCTGATTTTTATCTGCCACACATGGGTGTGGAACCAGCATGTTCTGCATCTCTGCCCCTCCTGCTAGTCTCAACATGGCTTCTTCTATATTTCCTTAGTTACAGGACTTCTGTTCAGCTAGACTTCACTGATGGTTGTTCTGTAGTTTCATTGTAATTTTGAGGTGGTCATGGGAGGAGGCAGGCACAGTGTTTACTTACTTAGCCATCTTGACTGAAATCCAAGCTCTTCTTTAACTTTTAAGTTGTCTTTCTTCGTGACACATATTAAATGGGTTACTTAATCATTTTTTAGTTCAGACTCCTTAGTCATCTAGTTCTCACAGTAGTTATTTTCTGAATACTGAAGTTGAAGTTAGGAGAATATTTATTTGTTCTGTTGTCTTTAAGAAAGAATAACCCCTCTGTATATTAGTATTATATAGGTGTTTTGCATATTTATGTAGTGTTTATGTAGTGGTGAGAAAAATGTTTCCAAAGTGATTTGCATAACTGATTTTCTGCAAGTCGATATTTTTTATTCTTACAGTGTGAAGGCAGAAGACTATTTTTGGAAGGGCATAGCATTGTTAAACATTTATTTTTATTTAAGAAAGCAAATGGATTCTACTCCATTAATAGAAAATAATTTCTTCATCAGCATCAGCAGGCATCCACCTGGGATGCTTTCATGGTAGTTTTGATTGGCTTACAATATGAAGCACCTTGTTTATTTTGTTCTTGCTTCTTTTGTTACAGTTGACGTAAACACTGAAGAAAAGGGCCTTTTTAAGGGCAGAAAGTGCCTGGCACGTGGCCATCAACTTCAAATCACTATTCCTGTCTCTCTTTTTTTTTTTTAAATCTTGCTACTGGGTCCCTTCTGAGACCTGGCAGTGGACATGCAACTCTGTGTCAGGATAAGCGGCCTCAAATGTGCTCAAACAAGTGAGGGAGGAGCAGAGCTACTTCAGTGTTGACAAAATTTCTGATCATGCAGTATAGAATCCTGAACTTCTAAGGTAGGACATGATAGTGTCCCCTAGGACACTGTACAAAATGTCAGACACTGTATTGGGCATGGCTCCTTTTGTTGTTATTTTAGCAGTAAGGTTTTGGCAGATGTTAGACCACCAGATTTAGAATGGATTTTTATTGTTACCATTCTTTGATTAGTGGACATCTGGATTTGAGGAGTCCTGCTTTTGACTTTGTGTCTTTGAGGTTTCTAATACATAGATAGGTTCATTGATTAAGGTTTAGATTTTTCTCTTTGAGAAGTTAACCAAAAAACTGCCTTGTACTTGTGATTCTGTTAAATGTATTTTGAACTAAAATGCTTAGCTGATTATGGATGGTTGAGTTTAAAAAATCATTTTAACTGAAAATGTATGTTAATTTGTTGTGATTTCAGAATATTAAAAATTTAAGGTCTTGATTGTTTCTAGGTAAGACCGTCTTTCATGGCATTCGTACTTATAGATGAGTGTCTTTGTAGCCCATTAGAAGTTTTAAAATATATATACTATAGGAAATAAAGTGATTTATGAATTTATTTAGATATCATGGTTTTCAAAAAGTACTAAGTTAAAAGTCTTCTTAATGATTCAGAGAAGTTTTTTTCTAAGAACAATTTTAACTTGTGACTAAATGAAATGTATTAATGTCTGAAAATTTAGAATTTAAGCATATGTATTATGTGCCCACCACATCAGGTATTGAAAAGGGTGTTTCAAGTGTAACAAAAACTAGAATGTTTTATTTTTTCAAGACTTAGATTTTTTTCTTCTGCGTTAAAGAAGAGTAAATGATTTACTAGTGTTACTGAAATGTCAGTAGTATTTCACTGACTTCAGGGAGCTTTGCATTTTGGTAATTGGATAAATATCAGAGTATAAAGAAACAACTTGGGTACTTACCTTTCTAAAATAAGATATTTTTTGACCCAGTATAGTAGGTCAAAGCCAGTTTTCATTTATAGGTGATTATTTCTTCAAAGTTAGAATTTGGCTTAAATACTTTAAGAGTATCTTTAGTCACCAGCCTTACACCCAAATATATGAGCTGGTGTGCTTTCTCATAATTTGGCCCCGTCTTTGAAAAATTTCTCTGTAATTTGGAAACAGTATAGGATTACTAAAGTGTAGGACATATATACTATAACTGATGTCATGTATGTCTTTTGTATTCATTTTCCTCCATTTATCTTGTTCTGTCTTTCTGGAATCCTATTCTCATTTTTTATATGGAGGCTATAATTTAAACAGGTGTTTCTCAAATGCCATTATTAAATTTATTCTTCATATTTGTATCTTGGAACTTGCAGTTATGGGTTATACATTTTGTCCATTTACTTCCTTTCTGTACTTTCCTAGAAAAGATTAAAGTGCCTAAGCTTTTTCTGTATTTTTCGCCCCATGTACCTTGTGGTGTCGTAAATATTCTTTGTTTAATTATTGGCTGTTAACTCTTAATGTTTTTAATAGTTCTATCAAAGAAAGGGGGAAGATCTTGAATTGTTCAAATACATAATTGTATGTGTGCACCTGTGTCCCTGTATTCACTAAAGTTTTACTAAGCATTGTGCTGATCAGAAGTGCCAAACAACGTCAGTACTGTGTCAGTAGAAAACAGAACAAACTGTAAATCTACTCTATCAACTTAACAGAATACTTCCAATATACCATTCTTCTCAGTGATGGGAAAATGTTGGAAGGCACTTTGTTGACATATGTTTACTTTGTTATTTAGTTCTTAAATTAAGCAAGTAAAAGTAACTGTAATGAAAACTTTCACTTAATTAACTCATTTAAAAAAATTCAGTTATTGAACTCTTAAAATAAAATGCTGGTTACTTCTTTATACTTAGATAAAGGTGACCTAAATAGAAATTAGTGTTGGTTTTTGGAAGATAATCGCTATTCTAAATTTATTTCTACTTGGGGATGAGAGAAATTAACTCAGTAGTATTTTGCTGTTGTTTCTTACATTTGCCCTATCAGTGTTGTATTAAATATGTATACTAGTGTTATTCACAGATTTAAATAGTTTTTAGCTGTTGATATCATAAGCAATAGATATGTTTATTTCCTATTGAAAAAATGGATAAAATTTATGTTTATTTCCTATTGAAAAAATGGATAAAATTTATATTTATTTCCTTATTTCTTTTTTCAGTGAATATTACTTCAGTATAGAAAATTTGGAACGGGACTTCTTTCTTAGGAGAAAGATGGATGAACAAGGTTTCTTGCCTATTTCCCTGATTGCTGGTTTCCACCGTGTTCAGGCTCTCACTACAAACCTTAGTCTCATTTTAGAGGTAATTATTCATTTACAAAACAGTTACAAAGCAGTCTGAACTTTTTGTTTATGCTGTGAATCTTAAAACTTCTTCATAAAATAAAGTCTATTTTAAAATGTAAGGAAAAAAAATTTGAAAAGAATTTGTAGTTGACTAAGGCTTAGACTGCATCTCATGGCTTTTTTCCATTTTATAGAACTCAAAAAATGTGTAACCTTCGAAAACCCTCAAAAATTACTAATAATATTTCCATGTGTTGCCTTTTCCAGAATATCATGTTAATAAATTATAGTTTTTAGCCTTTTGTTTCTGATTTCTTTCACTTAGCATAGTGCTTTTGAGATTTCATTCATGTAATTTGTTCTTATTGTTGACTAGTATTCCACAGTACAGATGTATTGGAGTTTATCCATTCTCTTGTTGTAGACAATTAGATTGTTTTCAGGTTTTGGAGATTATGAACAAAACATAAAGGTCTTTGTGTGGACATATGTTTTTACTTTTGTTGGGTAAATATTGGCGATTGTGATTGCTTGAATGTATCGTAAGTGTATCTTTAACTATAAGAAATTGCCAACCTATTGTCCAAAGTGGATTTGACCATTTTGCATTCAACTATTTTGTATGAGGGTTCCATTTGAACCATGGCCTCATCAGCACTAGGTATTGTCAGAGTTTTTGAATAATAGGTATGTAGTGGTTTGTCATTGTGGTTTTCATTTGCATTCCCTAATGACTAATGATGTTGAGCATCTTTTCATGTGTTTATTTGCCATTGGTATTCCTTATTGAAACGTCTGTTCAAATCTTTTGTGTATTTTTATTGCAGTGTTTGATGTTTTTTAATAATAGAATTGTAGGAGTTCTTTATTCTGGCTACACATTTCTTTATGTGTATTTTAGAACTTTTCCCCCCAATCTTTGGCTCATCTTTTCCTTTTCTTAACATGCTTTAGCAAATTGTTTTGAACACGTGTTCCATGCTTTTAAAAATTGGCTATAGGGAAGTCTAGGTTTTCAAAACACTGTAAACTAGTAATTTGTTATTTGTTGATACATATTTAATTAATGATTTTTGTTTTATGAAAAAAATTACTTCAAGCAATGCTGTCATTGCATGTTTATAAATACTATTTAAATAAAGTTTCTGTATACTGTAATTTGAAGAAAAGTTAGGTTTTTTTTTTCCTGCAGTGCTTATTTTTAGAGCAAAATATTATCATTACGTTCATAATAGAATGAGTTTATTAACTACTGCCATTGTCTGTGCTATAGTAAAGATCCAGCTAAGCTGTCATTTTCATTGAAATTGATACCTATTTCTCCCACTCTCTCTGTACTTCTGTAGGAATCCAGTTGTGATTTCATTATTGTATGGTTTTTGGTCTGTTCTTATTCCTATTAAATCCTCAGGCACAATTTTTAGATCATTGATTACTGCCTTCAAAAACTTACTGTATTTTGCCAAGTATAATGTGCTCCTGTGTATAACGTGCACCCACATTTTTGGCCCAAACTTTCAGGGGAAAAAAATCTTCTGTTTTAATTCAAATTTTCATTTGTTTACATTTAGGTACTTGTTTTTTGTATTATAAAGGAATTTTAGCATTTACTTTTTCATATTATGGCACAAGAAATTTTACGTAAGAAATAATTGAACACAAGAACAGATACAAGGTATAAGAAATTTTATGTACTGGTAACAAATTTAAGATATTTACACATTGTAGAAGGCCAGGAACTCTTTGGTGTAAGTTCAACAAAACTTGATTATCATATTCCACAGTATTATTTTGCATTCAGATATCATTATTGATTTCTAGAGTTACACTTTTAACTCATAAGCATAAATAAAAGAATTAAAAACATTTATATAGATACAGAATTAGTACTACCCATGTATAATGCGCATCGTTATTTTTCCCTCACAAATTTGGGCAAAAAAGGATGCGTTATACACAGAAAAATACGGTAATAGCAATAGAGAAGGAATATTAAAAGACTTTGTGTTACTAATATGGTTTGCATTTTTGATACAGTAAGTGATGATACGGTAAGAAATAATACTGTTGTGAAATACAGAAACACATAAGCATAGTGATTTAGAAGAGCATAGGCCTTTATTCACTTAACATTCATCATGCACCTACCATTTGTTACATTGGGAAAGGGGTCCTTTTACTGTTAAGAATGTAAGACTTCATTAGGCTTTGCAATATAGACACTGATTTAGAGCGTGGACTTGAAACCTGCATTTCATCCTTGTAGGTCTGTGACCTTGGACAGTGTCATACTTCAGAGAGGATTCTCTAAAGTGGGAATTTTGACAACATACTTCATAGGGTTATCATGCAGATGAAATGTGTAATGACAGTATCTGGTACACACACTGGAAGCTCTGAATAAGAATTTGCTATTATTGTTAGTCTTTGAAGATGTACTTCTATTGATCACTTTCTTTTATCTTTATTTCATTTCAATCAGCTTTTTCCTGTATGCATTTGAATATGCTCAAATCTTTACTTAAAAAATATCAAAAGAAGCCAAATATACATTAGCTAACACCTGCCCTGGTTGAATTTGTCTATACAGCCAAACTTATTGAATCCATTTCCTTCTATTTAGCTTATTTTTTTTTCTATTTTACTTTGATACATATATTTTGTCATATGATTACTGTTGTAGCGACATTTATCTCTCCCATTAAACATAGTACCATATAGTTGCATATAGTTAACACTGTTCATTAGAGCTCTATGGTTTATTTAGTACTTGCTGCAAGTTTGTACCGTTAAACATCAATCTTGTTTCTCCCACATTCAGTCCCCTGGTAATCACCATTCTGCTCTTTATGAGTTTGACTTTTTTTGACTTCCACGTATAAATGATTATCATACAGTATTTATCTTTCTCTGTTTTATCTGAGCATAATGTGCTCAAGGTCCATCCATGTTGTCCCAAATGGCAGGAAGGATATCATGGCTGAATAATATGCCATTGTGTATATATGCCACATGTTTAAAATCTGTCTGTTGATGAGCATTTAAGTTGTCTCCATATCTTGGCTGTTGTAAACATGAGAGAACATATATTTCTTCAAAATCCTATTTTCATCTCCTTTGAGTATATACCCAGAAGTGGAATTGCTGGATAGTATGGTAGATCCTGCTTACTGCATTCTTGACTTTTGTTCCAGTACTATTTTGAGTCTTCCTTTTTTTGTTAGATCCAATTTATCCTGGCTCTGTAGCTAATTAGTTGTGTAGCTATTCAAATTATTTAATGTCTTCATGCTTTAATTTTCTCCTTATTTAAGTTGGGTAGATAATAAGTTACCATAGAGTATGAGAACTTAGAGGAATAATGAATATAATTCCTGTAAATTGTTTAGAACTCTGCCTGCTACTCTGATTTGGACCTTATTTTCCAAATTGGCTCACCTTGTGGTTCCTTAGAATTTGTGCTACTCTTTTCTCACATCTAGGTCTTTTGCATGTGCAAGTCTTTCTCTTAGTTCCAGGGAATACATCTATGTAGTCTAGCATTAGTAGTTATGCATAATAAATATTGTTAAGAAAAGGACCAAAATTAATACCTAGTCTGTAAAAATCTCAGATACCCAGAATATTGATTATACACTATAACTCATTGTTTAGGAGTTTAGAATTACCAAAGTTTTGTTTTAATTAAAATATATCTAACTCTTATCTCAATGCTTTCCTTATATTTGTGGATCACACAGTTTGTGTAAGAATCCTCTTAAGTCCTGAATCATGACTGTTTCACTTTCTGTTCTTTTTATTTTCTTCTTGAATTAGTTCCCCCCCACAATAGGGAATAAATACCCTGTGATTCAAAAGATACATAGTGAAACATTTCCTTTCCATCTTTCACCAATAGTAAACTACTTAAACCATCCTTGGTGGCAATCAGTGTTATTTCTTTTTTGGGTATTCTTCCTGGGGTAGTTCATATTATACTACATACACTATTATACCCCTTCCTTTTTAAAAACCAGCATATATTGAAAGAGCATTCAATAGCTAGCTAGTATATCTATCTATCGATCTATCTATAAAACTTTGAGTTACCCCCCAGTTTTTTCTTTTAAATTGAAGCATAATTTATACACTGTATATTAGAAATCATATAATTACAGATTACTTTCTCTGTGTATATACCTGGGTGGTGTCACCTAGATTAAGATATAGGACATTTTCAAATTCCCACGAAGGTCTCTTGTGGCTCCTTCTAGTCAGTACCACTGCTCTCCTCAAATTCAATTGCTTTTCATTTTTTTAAAATTTTATTTTTATAATTTATTAGTTAAAGGTGTACAAGACAAGGTAATACTTAGACGTTCATCATTTATATCCCTCACACTGTGAACCCTCCTCCCCCCATCTACTATCCCTCCGACCTCGCACCGAGCCATCACATTATATATATAAAATTATAGTTGGCATTCATTATTGTTTAGCTTCTGGTGTACAGAGCCATGATCAGGCATCCACAGTATCCCTGAGGTGGTCTCCCAAAAAAAAAAAAAAATTCAATTGCTTTTCAAAGCTCTCTCACCTGTTTTTTTTTAAACTTTACATAATGAGAATTATGTGTGTTCTTTCATATCTGACATTTGATCACCATTTCTGTTAGGTTTATCCATTGTTGGTGTATAGCAGTTCATTACCATTTTGGGGTAGTATTTCATTGTCTAAATATAACACGATATATTTTTCCATGCTTCTGATTTGGGTTCTTTTGAGTCTCTGATACTGTTGCGAACATCATTGTACATATTTTTTTGGATGGCTACATGTACTTATTTTTCTGTGAAATTGATGGGTAACTATATCTATATATCTAGATATATCTATAGATGTATCTATGTATATCTATATCTGTATATATGCTTAGCTTTTGTAGTCACTGCTGGACGTTTTTCCAAAGTATTGAACCAGTTAAAATTACCACTGCTGAGAGTTTGACTTGCCTCACATTCTGTCCAACACACTTGGCAGTCTTTTTCCAACACATTTTGAAATATTTAAACTCATAGGACGTTTCAAGGAGTTTTAAAATTCAGGTATAAATGTGACTTAAAATGAAGAGATCTTAGGTTTTCAGTTTTGAGTTTTGAAAATTGTATAAGCCCGCTCAAAACAACACGTAGTCTTTTACTCTTAAGATCTTCTTAGTGGCCCTTTCCAGTCAATCTTCCCCACCCCACCTCACCCCATCCCAAACCAAACCACTTTTCTGATTCTATTAGCATTGACTGATTTTTGCCTGTTGTTGACATTTGTGTAAATGGAATTCTTCTGTTTCCTGGCTCTTTCAGTTGTAGTTTTTCAAATTCGTCCATGTTGTTGCAAGATCTGGATGCTAGGTATACTGGTTTGTTACTGGGGTGCCATTGCTTCTAGAATGTTCAGTGGACAAAACTAGAATATGTTATTAATAGAAAAATAGGTCACCAATTCAAACCCCTTACTGTAGGCTTCTTCATCATTTACTTTCGTATTTCAGACTCTTCTCTTTCAGTGAATATCCTGATTCAAATCAAAAGATTCTGTTTTTAAATAATTTTTAATACTAATTATAAAGTAATGGCTGATTATGGAATATATAACTTGAGAAATTAGTACTATACTAATACTAAGGACATACAATGTAATATTCTTAAAATACATATATGTTCTCCAACAAAAATATAACAAGCTTTAATTTTTTTAAAGTAGTGTTATGTAGAATTTTTTATATTCGTATTTTTAATTTCTAAAAGGTAAGTACCCTTGAATTTTAGTTAAAATTCAGATCAGTGAGGCTTTAATTTCTACTTTGAAGACATTTTGTTCTAGTTTTGCTTTATTTTATCCTTAAATTACAACACGGGTATTTTGGGGAAGCATAATAGGCCAGTGACTAACACTTTTATTAGGGGACAGATAATAAATTATTTGAGTTTTGATATTGACTCATACTGACTCAGTGCTTTTTATTAACTTACCATAGTCCCCCCTTTGGGGGATGTCGACCAAGGTCCCAGTTGATGTCCAAAACTACGGATAGTACCGAAACATATATATTGTATGTACTATGATTTTTCACACTTAAAGGAAGCACTTTACAGTTTCTCTATGGCATATCTGAATTGCAGCCTCACTACTCTTGTGCTTTGGGGCCATTATTAAGTAAAATAGAGGTTACCTGCAGCAAGCACTGTGACACTGTGACAGTAGATCTGATAACCCAGATGGCTAACAAGTAACTAATGGTCAGGGTGCATACGCTGGACAAAGGGAAGATTTACGTCCTGGATGGCACAGTACTGGCTAGTGTGATATTTCACACTATGGAACAGCGTGCACAATTTAAAATTTATGAATTGTTTATTTCTGGAATTTTTCATTTAATATTTTCAGATCACAGTTGACTGTAGGTAACTGAAACTGGTGGAAAGCAAAACCACAGATAAAGAGGGGACTGCTGTACTTTATTTTTTTGAGCTTCAGGGTCCTCAGCTATGAAATGGGTAATTTTTACAATTTTTACGTTATTGGAAGTATAGGATGTGCAATTAAAATTTTTTCAATGAAAGTTATTTAATAGCTCAAAATTTCTATTTATAGGCACTGAAAGATAGCACAGAAGTGGAAATTGTGGATGAGAAAATGAGAAAAAAGATAGAACCAGAAAAATGGCCAATTCCCGGCCCTCCTCCGCGTAGGGTGCCACAAACAGACTTCTCTCAATTGATTGATTGCCCAGAGTTCATACCAGGCCAAGCCTTTTATTCACATACAGGTAACAGCTTTTCTTCTAGAGCAAACAGCATAACAGTGGGTTATTTGGTACAACTTACCTATTCTTTTTTTTAAGTTTATTAAGATCAATAGGAAAATTAAAGCTAATTAAATGACTTTTGATGCTCTAAATTCTATTTATATTGCCTCCCACACAGAGCTATAAAGCAAATAGGGATTTAAGATTTACGAATGAAGCTCTGCTGTGTTTATTCTTAAATTGTTTGTATATTTTATCGTGTGGAGTTTCTACCTATTTTCTCATAATTTTACTAAATGATTATAGATACATTGTGCTAGTTTTCCCCTTGTAAGCTTGGAATAGTCTAGTAGGATTGGAATAGTCTAAAAGTCTTATACATAAGAGTGGGGTAAACATCGTTTAATTTTGTTACCTATGTGCTTCAAGCTTGTCTTGAAAAATAAAATGAGATGACCTATATTCTAATGTTTAATTGGGGTTCTCTTATGAAGTTACGATTACAGATTAAAGAATTGGTATTTAGAATTTCCAAAAACTGCTTTAATGTTAGATTTTCTTTCCTGGATCATTTTAAAGATATTCCCTCTTGGGAAAAAATGTGTGCTTAAACTTTTTTCAGTCAGGGTGATGATCTTCTGATGCTCTTGGATGTCATTTGATCGGAATATGCAGAGGAATAGGTGACTCACTGAAATATCATTATAAATATTGGAACAAATCGTGCTGCAGAAATGAAAGCAACCAGACTTCCTTCTGTGCAAGAATGTCTACTCCCAATTCCTTGTGGAGGAGGTTGGGCCAACACTACCGTGGAGAGAAACGCCTTTGTGATCGTGGATATAAACACCTTTGTGAGGATGATGAGAGACAGACCAGAGGACTGCTGTTTTTATGTAGTAGCTGCCCATTTGTGTGTATCATGTGCTCATGTTTGATTGTATCTATTAGATTAATTAGCCTGGGCTGCTTGTGCTACTTTTATTCACGGTGGTAAAGTTAATTATCATTTGGGAAATATTAAAAGATTCTGTCTTTTCCTTCCAGACTTATGTATGAACTTGTGTCAAGATAAGTAAAGCAGAAATAGAGCGGCTTGAGTGGCATTTCCCAGATTGTTAGGCCCTTTGCTATTTGATTTCCATTAGTGTACATTGTATAACTCACATGTTGTCATCATAATTCACATAGAGTATAAGATTTATTAATGTGGACACTAAGGGATAAGAAATTTAAAAAATGAACAAGAGTATTTTTTCTTCACTCTTTAAAATGTATTTTTGATACACTAGTATAAGCCACCTGCCATCAATAAAGCCCTGATGGACAGTCTCGCAGATATTTTTATTTAGCGTTTCTTTGATTGTCAGCTCACTGTGCTTCGCCTAGAAAGCAACTTGAGCACGTGTTTTAAAATTTGAAAATAAATGACTTTTAGGTTTTTAAATATATATATATTATGTTTGATTGTATCTATTAGATTAATTTATTGTGTACACTTAGGGTCCAGTATAACATTTTTAACTTGCTTATGAACAGGCATTAGGTGAATTAGATAAAATAGAAACTACTTTTTCCACAAGGTATGTAAGATAGGTCAGTCAGATTGGTAATGCCTGTCCGTTAGCCATTTATGCATTATTAATGAAATTACAGGAATAAAATCACGATGTTTTGTACATTTTTGTGTTTTTTAATATACACTCATTTACATGCACATACATATTGCCTGAAATAAATCAATGTATATTTAATGTTAAAAATTTTACATTATTTAGATTTCTTTACACATCAGAAACTAGATGGATAATGAATGGCATATAGAAAGATGGAATGTTCTTAGAGTTATGCTGATTCACATTACATCATAGGAATAATTATGTAAACTAAGTCTTTTCCTATGAATCCCCAAATTTCTGATCTTAATAATCCCATCTGATAAGAAAGCCTGTTCCCTAAATTCAGAGAACAGTATGTCACCAAATATTTTTAACAGAAATAAGGCATAGGAAATGGAGATTATTTATCTGTACCTATGTGTAGAGAAAAGTAGTGAAATTTTTATCTATATCCTTTTTATTCAAATTAGAAGACCTTAAATTTCAAATCATAACCCTTCATGTATACTTTCTGAGGGATTTGTGTGGTAAAATATTTAAACATTTGGTCCTTTTCATCAAAGAAATTAAAATTTCTATTTTTCCTTCTATGGAGCTTGAATTGTCTAACATGAGTTGACCTTTCTGCTGAACGGAGGACCTTAATGCACCAGAAAAGGTTGATTATGGTAATGGTAAGGTGTTAGTTTTGAAATTTAAGTTTTGCAATTCTATGGTTATAGTATTGCACTATCAATCATAAAAGGATTTCATTCACCAAAATTGAGAAGTCAGATCTCTGATAATCTTAATGCTTTTGTTTGTTTTGGGCTTTAAAAAATGTATAGGACCCCTAATGATTGTTAAATAAGCTTTGGGATTTCCTTTGAAAAGTTGATCTGTGAAGTATTATTGAATGTACCATACTTAAAGTATATAATCCTTTTAAAGCAATCTACATAATTACCCAGAGCCGTGATTCAGGGTGGATGAAAAAGTCATACTAGGTAGATATCGTGGAATGTATATATGGTGATTTATCTCTGGGGAGTCATTTTGATAACTTTCAATTAATGAAACAGCAAAAAGAGTTTTTTTTCTATGTGCTTACAAACTAGAAACCGTGTCAAAGTATGTGTCTTAGTTTTTTTGTTTTTTTTTTGTCTATAAGTTTAATGTGGAGTAATCCAAGTCCTATTTAAACTCATTTGGTCTTGGAAGGTTAGGGCTTTAGTAAAGTTTGAAATTTTTTTATTGTAAAACAAGATAGAAAATCATATAAAGTGTATGTATAGCCTAATTATAAGATGAAACCCTTTAAAACCTCCAAGGCTTCTAAATTTTCTTGTCTTACCGAAATTCTTTGGTATTTTTATGTCATCTAATTTATAAGCACGTGTTGTAAATATAGCGAAACACTTCATGGTAGAAACATTCTAGCTTAAAGAGCATTTAGAGATGATTATGTAATAAACTTAAGTAGGTATTTAAAGATTAAATTTCTGTGTTAAAAATAGTAGCAACTTATTTCCCTAGCATGTGCCAGCTGTTCTAATCATTTATACATGCACTGTGCATAATGGTAACTTATTTAACTCTCTCAGTGCCTTGAGTGGTGGTTCTGAGTCTACTTTTAAAGCTTCATTCACTGCATGAACATAAATGATTCAAAGTATTAGGAATAGGGTTGTTTATAACTAATAATACAGCCCAACCTAGTATTTTACTCATGCTTCTTTTTGGATCAAGTAATTGTACCATTAATTAAGGAAGTGGTAGAGCAGCAATATTCAGTAGGAATATATTTGCTACACTTGTAGTCCTAGTAATTTTAATATCTTTAAAAGCTACAAAATGACTTGAAACTAATATTCTATGTCAATGGTAATTGAAAAATACATTTTTAAAAATAAAAAACCAAATGAAATTAATTTTAATATATCTAAATATTACTGTAACATTAGTGTAAAAATTATAAATCTGTTTTACTTTTTTTGTACCGTGTCTTTGAAATCTGATGTGTATTTTACACTCATCCTGAGCACATTTCAGGACTAGCTACATTTCAAGTGCTTAGTAGCTCCATATGGGTAGTGGCTGCTGTATTGTACAGCATAGTTAGGGCTTTTTCTGTTATGAAACTATATTATTTTAAAGTAACATAGTAATCTGGTGGTTGAATCCTGGATCTAATTATACCTCCATGGAGAAAATATTCATCTGATTCTAGCATATAGTAGGTAAAAGTAAAATCTTGGAATATTCTTAAATCCAAACTCCTGGAATGTGACTTTACATTTTCATTTAGTAAATTAAAGGATTCTTGTCATTTATTTCAGCTTTTCTTATGTAATAGTGAACTTTGCAAAATTCCTAAGCAATTGGCTTTGAGGAGCAAATAATGATGTTTAGAATTTTACAGTATACATTTGTTTTCAAGACACTTTTTTGTCCAAAGCGAGTCCGTATTGCATTATAACTTAAATATTCTTTGAGTTTTGGAAATTTATAAAGGGATCAATTTGGAGTTTACTCATAGAATATATCATTACTTTGATTAAAAGATAGTGTGGAGAAAGGCATTTTTAATTCCAACAGTCTTGAAATGTTTTAAATGTTATTGTCAGGGCAGTGCTTTTTAATGATAGGACATTCTATTCTTTATTCAGTATAAGTTAAGTGGGAACACTGCATTTAGGTAAACCTTGTTAAGTAAGCAAAGGGAATGTGAAAAGTAAGAGCAATATCTGCCTTAGTATGAATCCTAGCAGAACAATGGAGGACGGTTTTTGCTTTGAATAGAATAGGCATTTAATCTAACTGTAGCTTAATAGCATTTGAGATTCCATAATTTCATTATAATAGATTTAAATCTAAGATTTCATAGAGAATTGACTCCCAAATACATGTATTGTCATAATTAGTAAGTGACTCACTTTGGTATTTGAGAAGTTTGAATGGATGGTCTATGGTAAGGGTTGGTGACATTGCTTGTTTTTATTCTTTGGTTTCACTTGAATACATCTTAAAGGTAAGGTCTTCAGGTTTGAAAATCATTGGAAAGATTCTAATTGAAATTGATTTATTAGGTTTTTGTGGAAAATAATCAAGCCCAAGGGGGAAAAAGTGTTTTGTAAGTAATACAACCATTATTTTAACTATAGAACTAATTTAAAATTTTAGAGTCTGCCCCAAATTCTCCAAGATTTGGAAGTCCACTGCACCCAAAGGAAAATACTGACACAAGTAATCTTCAAGCAATGTGTAGAGGTTTGTCTACCAGTTTGCCTGACTTGGACTCAGAACCTTGGATAGAAGTAAAAAAGAGACATCGTCCATCCCCAGTGAAATTGAAGGTAAACTGTTATAAACCAAGTGAAGTGATAAATTCTAGTTGAAGAATACCGTGTTTCCCAAAAATATGACCGGGTCTTACGTTAATTTTTGCTTCAAAAGACGCATTAGGGCTTACGTTCGGGATGTCATCCTGAAAAATCATGCTAGGGCTTATTTTCCTGTTAGGTCTTATTTTCGGGGAAACACGGTAAGATCAGTGTCTTTTCTGTTTGTCAGATACATATTTAAATTTGGAAAAGTTTTTTAAAAATGTAATCATTGGCCTTCAGTAAGAGCTTTTGGGTTATTCAGTAGTTGAAAATTATATAGTGTCAGTTTTTTGTATTATTTATTTCTGGACTCTGATTTAAGACTCTTTTGACTTGGGCTTTTTACTTCTGACTAAATTTGAATAATTCAGTTTTTTAAAAGCTGACAGTCTTTCTAAATTTTGAATTTATAACCCTGCTATGTTATTTGTAATCTTTTAATTATATGTAAAGTTCTAATACAAGTAACTATTTGTGAAGGGTACATACCAGGTTTATATATGTTTTGGTGGAGTAATGTACAGTAGGAAAGGGATAGAGAAATGATTTCTTGGTAGCACATGAGGGAGTGATATGGGTGTGGTTAGGAAACAATAGGAGATACCCTTGTGGTAGAACTGCTATATTTTTGGTTGTTGGGTATGCTCACTTTCCAGTGTGATTAAAACTGCACTGATCCAGAGTACACACACAAGTGAGTACAAGGAAAGCTGGGGAAATCTGAGTGTCAGTAAGATCTATGGGTTATGTCAGAGTATCTTGTTTGTGATGCTGTACTATAGTTTTGCAAGATAAGATTGGGGGAAGCTGGGTAAAAAAATACATGAGATTTCTATTATTTCTTACAACTGTATGAATGTACAGTTATCTTAAAGTATAAAATTTACTAAAAATAAACTTACAAACAATGCTCCTCAAATGATTCAAATATTGAAATAAGTTCTGTAAGGAAAAAGTCACTAAAAATAATTGGGCCTAGATGTGGGAAAGATGAAGAAGGCTATGAGAATGAGGATTATGAGGAACAGGGCTCTTTATCCCTAAGATCAAAGCATGGAGGATTTAAGAGTTATTTTCCGCTAAGGGTACAAGGGATACTGATGTTTTGCCTCACAAGTGGGCATTTGGCTGTGTCTGGAGACATTTTGGGTTGTTATAACTAGGAGAGTGCTACTGCGTCTTGTGATTGGAGCCCAGGGAACATCCGGCAGTGCAGAGAACACCCCTTTCCCCCACACGTGACGTGCATGCGCGCTCATGCACACATACCCACACCCCAGTTATCAAGCCCCACATGTCAGTAGTGCTGAGTTTAAGAAACCCTGATCAGGGCTGGCCCGGTGGCTCAGACGGTTAGAGCTCCATGCTCCTAACTCCGAAGGCTGCCGGTTCGATTCCCACATGGGCCAGTGGGCTCTCAACCACAAGGTTGCCAGTTCAACTCCCGGAATGGGTGGCGAGCTAAGCCCCCTGCAACCAGCAACCACAACTGGACCTGGAGCTGAGCTGCGGCCTCCACAACTAAGACTGAAAGGACAACTACTCGACTTGGAAAAAAGGCCTGGAAGTACACACTGTTCCCCAATAAAGTCCTGTTCCCCTTCCCCAAAAAAATCTTTAAAAAAAAAAAAAAGGGTTTTCTAAAAAAAAAAAAAAAAAGAAACCCTGATCAAAGGTAACTTTAATGAGCAATGGTAGTTAACTGTAGCATCCTTAATTGTTACAGGAGTTTTTCTTTCCCCCCTTGTGGTCGTTTTAAAAACCTAAAGCAGTTTTCTGAGACAAGATTTTCTAAAGATCGTGATTAATTTTTATATTTGTCATGGCAAACCTGGACAACTAGGGAGGACAATGTCCTGGACTCACAAAAATTTGTACCATATTTCATTTATTTCAAGAGCTACATTTTTCCTCCATAAAGTCTCCATGTTTAAACATCTATTTTAAAATAATGGTTTGTCTTCATATTTATAATATAAGTACCATTCTAACTCTAAAGTAGTCTTTCTTTTGTTACTCAACTTTTTTTTTCTTTAGTGTTAAACTTAGTGTTTATCAATTACTTTACTTTTTTGTTTCAGGATAATAGTGACTTTGTATTCTTTTACAATTTGGCTGCTAAACTAGCCATTGAGAATACAAACTTGATATTACTTGTAACATCGTTATGTGACATTTATATTAAAAGTGAAAGAAAATTTATGTAAAATACCAATTTTTTCATTTAGGAATCAGCTTCTCTACCTGAAGAGGCATCAAATGAGCTGTATCCACCAGATGAACAAGAACAAGAAGAACTTGATTTTTTATTTGATGAAGAGATGGAACAAATAGGACAAAAAAACACATTTATTGATTGGACTGATAACGATTCAGATTATGAGATTGATGACCAGGATTTAAATAAGATTTTGATTGTAACTCAGACACCACCTTATATGAGAAAACATCCGGGAGGAGATCCAACAGGAAACCACATGACTCGGGCAAAAATTACATCTGATCTTGCTAAGGTTATCAATGATGGCTTATATTATTATGAACAGGATCTGTGGATGGAAGAAGATGAAAACACACACAAAGCTGTAAAGGTAATTGTTTCTGGCCAGTGTCTTTCTGCTGATACTTTGTTTTGATTATATGTTGTTGCTTATATTTTCCAAAACTTGAGGTTTTATTTTATGAAATTTTTAATATAAATAAATTACACTTAATTTTAAAAATTTCCAGAAGCATATCTGATAGTCAAAAACTGAGAAATTATTTTATTAAAATGGTAGTGAAATAAATACTTAAATTACAAAAAAAAATAGCACTCACTGACTATAACCCTTGCTTTCTTGAGGTGAAAATAATAAGGTCCTTTCTCATAAGAAGAAATAAAAATTGAAGTTATGGACAGGCTTAGTTTATATGCTCATTCCTTACCTGGCGATAATCAATCACTTCAGCTATAGGAGTGGGGCTTCAGAGTGGAGTTACTTTTGTTGCCTCCTTCCAGCCTTCTAACCTTAGTATAAACTAAGCTTGTGCATGCTCTATGGTAGTGGAACTGGTTGTGGACAAGTATAACATTAAACTGGCTGATTGTTTCGCATTGCGCAGTAATTACTATAGTGTTAGGGTGCTATTTGAAACCTTGTTCTAATTTTTTTTTACTCTTGCATTTTACCTCACATCCTGGTACCTACAAGTTACTAAGGTAAAATATGAGAGTGCCAGGGTAGTCTACTGGCCGTCTGCATTCTTTTGATCAAATTTTAATGGTACAAGTAGGGATTAAAAGGGATCCTTTTCTGCTATTCAGTTGATTAGAAAACCCCCAAAATACTTGTTTTTGAGGATAGAATAATGAGGGGGAAGTTATATAACTATAATATGCCACATATAAAAGAGATCTTGGTCAGTAGTACAGTTGTAGAAAGAAAACCTGGGCACCTAGTGGTTGAATAGAGGGGACTGGCTGTCCATTGGGGTTCATGTCATCAATAAAAGAAGTATGCTTTCCTTTTTGGCTCTTCATTTTTTTTTTTTCCTTCCTGGAGTTTCCATCATGATTTCACCTTCTTACCTTCTGTAGTATTTTTTGGAGACCTTGCCTCAGGGTATGGTAGCTTAGCAATGACTTAGCTACCTAAGTTCTGTGTCCTGCTGTGAGATAGGAAGTGTTTTTGTAGTTTTATTGGTTGAAAGTCTTTCCTTGTATAGTATTGTCACTTTATTTGTGATACTTGAGTTTCATAAATCGTATCTAACTTAAATCCTTTTTGGAACAGAAAGAAAGATGGAACTAAATATAACTAATACTAGGTTAAAATTTCACTCCATTCCCTATCCCTCTACCATGCTTTGTTCTTTACCATCTATCATTAAGTATATTGCACTTCTTTTCTGTTTTTATCACATGGATATAAGGTCTATGAAGATAGGAATTTTTGTCTTCTTTGTACACGATTGTGTCTCCAGTGTTAAAGCAGTTCTTGGCACGAAGTAGTACTCAATTCATATTTCTAAAAATGGATAAATGAATTACGAATTAAACATTATGAACTAACTGAAGTAATTTGACCACTGTGTACAATATTGGTTCTGTGGGAAAATGTTTCTAGAGTTACAAATAATGAACTTTCAAACCACCTTGAGAAACATGCTATTTGTAAGTGATTATTTATTTGTTTTAACAAAAATATAGACGATAATTAAAAAATATAGACAATAATTAAAAATATAGACGATAATTAACTGTGAATTGAGTTAATTAAAATCCAGCATCTATTTTATCAATTAAATATTAGGAGAAAGTAGTCTTGGCTGTATGACTGTAAGCATTAGGGTGTATTCGTATGTCTTATTTAACGTAATCCCTACGTACATTCCTACCATCTAACTTATTCCTCTTATTTCTAATTCTGTACTCAACATGTATCTGATTAGAATTTTACTTTTCCTGTGCGTCTGCTTAAAGGGAGAGAAATCAATCATTTAATATATGTTTATTAAACTCCTACTATGTGCCAGACACTGTGCAAAGTCCTGGGCATGGAATTGGAAGATGACAATAGTGTCTCTACATGCCTGGTTCTTACAAATAATTGGCAAGGCAGACATTAAAATAAACCCACAGTAAGTATTTAATCACAAAGTATGATAAATGTTCTAAAGGAAAAGAACAAGATGTTTTTGGATTGTGTTGTCAGGAAATGCCTGTGAAAAAGTCACAAATACAGTGAGATCTGAAGTGTAAGTAAGACTGAACCATGCAGAGAGCGGATAAATCATACTCAAGGAATAGGGAAGAGCAAGTGTCAAGGATCTCATGTGGGAAAGAATTTGGTATATTTGAGGAACTGAAAAAAAGAGTGAACTTACAGTATTATATAAAAGGAAAGATATGGATATATAGGCAGGAGTCTGATGATAAGGTTTTATGGGCCATGTTAAATAGTTTGGAATTTATCTAAAGTCCAAATTCAGTACCTTGAAGGGTTTTACACAGGCAATGGGACATGATCTAATTTTTGTTTTTAAAATCACTTTGGTTAGTATGGCAGTGAATGGATTTGATGGGGAGAAGAGTGGCAGAAGAAAACCAATCAGGAGGCTGTAAAAGTGGTCCAGGAGATGGACATTGGTAATTTAAGGTAGCAGAGGAAATACAGGAATGGGAAGACCTAGATCTGAGCCTTGAGGAATGATCATTTGGAGTTGTATAGGAAAGTGGTGTTGTGGAAATCAAGAACTGACTTCAAGAGGAGAGAATACTCAGATGTGTCTGAAACAGAACAGATCAAGTTAGATATAAACGAAAAGAATGCCAAATTGATAGGATAGTTTGGTGATCATTTCTGACTTTGTAAAGGAGTTTTGCTAGATCCAGAAGCTATGTTGAATTGCACCAAAGAATGAGTTTGAGTATAGGCTATTTCTGGCATGTCCTTACTGCTGAAGACAACTAAAATGACCCTTTAATAGATGAGGAAACATCTACTTAAAATCTGTGAAGGATCTGCAAGGTAAGTTGTTACCAGAATAAAACCTTAGAGAAGTGAAATATTGAAACCAATTTTTTCCTGGAGACCATTTTGGAATTTGGGGAGTTTGAGGAGTTCACGTTTGCGAAAACCTCCCAAAATATAGGGGTAAAAGACATAAACATTGGGCACAACCACATTTGGGGATTCCAAAAGAAGTCATATTCCCATTAAATTGGTACCCAAAAGAAATACACCCTCAGTGAAAGAGATCTTACTTTCTCATCTGTTCTAGGGGACTACGAAGAATATTTCCCTAGTTGTGCTGAGTAGAATAAGGAGGGGGAAAAAATGTCTTACAAGTTTTAATCATGCACCCAAATTCACACTTTCTGAGTGACTAAAATAACCGCGAGTCATAAATTTGAAGTGATTGTGGCCCGTTAATTTCCCAGAAACCTAGCAGAAACAAATGAAGCTTTTTTGTGAAGACACTCACCTTTATCCTTGATCTCAAAGAATTTACTCAAAGTATTTTATAAGAGAAGCCAGCAACTCACACAATTAATAATCAAACAAGAAAATAAGGTACCACATGTGAGAATGAGCAAAAGTAACAGCCAAACCACACCATGAAATAATTTAGATAGAATCGTTAAACTGAATGTGGAGTAACAATGCTTACTAAAGAAGTGAAAAATATGTGCAGAGAAGAAGAAATTTTGAAGAATAACCTTCCTATAACTTACGGAAGTAAAAACAGTTAAACTTAAGTCAATTAACTGAAAAAATCAACAGCAAATTAGATATAATTAGAGAATCTGTGAATTGGAAGATGGTTTACAAGAAACTATTCAGAGATCAGAGGCAAAGAGAGAGAATATATGAAAAAGAGTATGGAATGATATTCTAGATAGTCTTTGCTATTATTTGGTACATTTCAAATCAAGTTGTAAAATGTAACATCTAATGAATTTTATTGTAAAGCTTTGTTTTTTTCTGAAAAAGAAAGGTAAAAAGCGAGGAATGAGAAATATAGAGTGATAAGCATGGTCTATGGTAGACATTTAATTGGAGTTGAAGAAGAAAGGGCAAAGTAAGTGAAGAGGTAATAAGTAGGACCTTTTCTGAACTGAGGAGAGGTATCAGAGTAGAGCAGCCAGGGATAAAAGGCATATTCCTTTCAAAGATGGAAGAGTAGATAGCTAACTCACTGCTGACTTCCCACCAGTAACAGATGACTGCAGCAATGGAATGATAGTGTTATTATACCAAGTATTTTTGCTTTGCAAAAGTATTTTGCTTTGCAAAAATACTTTCAAGTAAGAGAGTAAAATACAGTGAGAGAGCTCCATCAAGGGAAATTACAAAGATAGAATAAAAGTGATTCCAGGTGCCAAAGATGCAGAAGGAGAACAATAAATGAATAGTATTTAAAGGTACTTTTTAGTCTAGAAAGAAGATTAATAAGTTTTTAAAGTTTTCATTTTGCAGTTTGAAAGATAACTATTTAAAAATAAAATTAGAGGGAGTAACTTAAACTAGGAGAAAGGGAAAATGTGGAATAAGACAAGAAAAAGGGGAAAGGGGTCTCCAGCACAAAAATAAGGTGGTAGATTTAAATTCAAATATTGAAATAGCAAAGATGAGTATTATCAAAGTGTATGTAAGTACAACCAGTTCTGTTATATATAACACATCAAAAAAAAGGAAAAAAAAGAAGCAATAAGGTTGAAAGGAAAAGATTAGAAAAAGTACGTATCATAAAGTAGTAACCAACCAAAATCAATCTGCGTGTTCAGTGTAATCCCTGTCAATATCCTAACTGGCATCTTTGCAGAAATTGACAAGCTGATCTGAAATTCATATGGAAATTCAAGAAGGAACCCAGAATAACCAGACTATCTTGAAAAAGAACAAAGTGGAAGGAGTCATGCACTGACCTTTACTTATATACTAGCCCTAGTATTTAGGATAGACATACAGATCAATGGAAGAGAATTGAGAGTCCAGAAATAAAACCCTGTGTCTGTGGTCAACTGACTTTTGGCAGAAACGCATTAAACCTTTTAATAGGGAAAGAATAGTCATGGCACAAGTAAATATCCACATGCTAAAGTGTAAGTCAGAGACCCTCTGACTTACAATGTACAAAAATTGACTCAGACACCTAAATATAGGAGCAAAAACTATAGAATTTCTGCAAGAAAACAAGGAAGAAAATCTTTATGACTTTGTATTTGACAGTAGTTTCTTAGATGACAGTGATAGCACAAGCAACAAAAGGAAAAAATAAATACAATCAAAACTTTTAAATTTTGTACTTCAAATACACCACAAAGACAAAGGACAATAAAAGCAATACCGTTTACATTACCTCTCCCAGAAATGAAATACTGAGGTATAAACCTAAGAAAATATGTACAAGATCTATGTGAAGAATACTAAAATTCTGATGAAAGAAATCAAAGAACTAAATAAAGAGCTGTTTCACTTAGGAATGCTCAGTGTTGTAATTTTCCCCAACTTGATCTGTAGATTCACTGCAATCCCAATCAAGATTCCAGGAATTTGTTTTGAGATATCAACCAACTGATTCTAAAATTTATATGGAAAGACAAAAACCCAGAATAGCCAATACAATATTGAAGGAGAAGAAAAGAGGACTAATACTACCCAACTTTGAGAGTTACTATAAAACCACAGTGATCAAAGACAGTATGGTATTGGTAAAAAAATAAATAAATAGACAAATAGATCCATGGAACAAACAGCCCAGAAATAGACTGCCGAATATATAGTAAACTGACCTTTGACAAAGGATCAAAGGTAATACAATGGAGAAAATACCATGTTTTCAACAAAGGGTAATGTAACAACTGGACATCCACATGCCAAAAAAATAAATAAATATCTAGACACAGACCTTACATTTTTTCACAAAAATTTACTCAAAATGGATCACAAAACTAAAGGTAAAACACAAAACTTAAAACTCCTACAAAATAACAGGAGAAAATCTAGATGGATATGGGTTGGCTGATGACTTCGGATACAACACCAAAAGTACAATTCATAAAGGAAAAAATTGGTAAGTTGGCTTTCATTAAAATAAAAATTTTTGCTCTGCAAATGACACTTGAAACGGAGAAGACAAGCCACAGAATGTCAGAAAGACACATGAGACTGTTATCCAAAATATACAAAGAACTCTTAAAAGTCAACAGTATCAAAACAACCTGATTAGGGGCAGCCAGATGGCTCAGTTGGTTAGAGCGTGAGCTCTCAACAAGGTTGCTGGTTTGATTCCCACTATGGGATGGTGGGCTGCGCCCTCTGCAACTAAAGACTGAAAAACAGTGACTGGACTTGGAGCTGATGGGCCCTGGAGAAGCACACTGGTCCCCAATATTCCCCAATAAAATTAAAATAAAAAAGAAAAGAAAAACATTAAAAAATGGGCTAAAGACCTCAACAAACACCTCACCAAAAAAAATATACAGAAGGCAGATATATTCAACTATGTTGAATGAAATGACAGTATTTGAGGACCTGCTGTATATTGCAACTCAAATGAAATCAGGGATATAAGGAATACTCATCAGTGACTGCTTAAAACCATTTGGTAAAATGTTGAAGGGAGATTCAACAACAAGGATATGATCCATGAAAGAGATAACTGATAACTGGATTTAATTAAAATGAAAAATACTTGCTCTGCAAATGACAATGTTGAGAGGATGAGAAGACACGACACAGCCTGGGAGAATATATTTGCAAAAGACACATAAAATCAAGGTCTGTTATCCAAAATGAACAAAGAACCCTTAGAACTCAGCAATAAGAAAACAAGCACCTGCAATTAAAAAAAAAATGAGCCAAAGATCTGAACAGATAGTTTAAAGAAGATAATACAGATGGCAAATGAGCAAATAGAAAGATGCTCCATACATCATACGTCATCAGGGAAATGTAAATCAAAATGAGATACCACAACACACCTATTAGAATGGCCAAAATCTAGAACACTGACAACACCAAATACTGGAGAGGATGTGGAGACACAGGAACTCTTCCTTCATTGGTGGGAATGCAGAATGGTACAGCCATGTTGGAAGACACTTAGGCAGGTTCTTACAAAACTAAACATACTCCTACCATACGACCTAGTAATTGCCCTCCTTAGTACTTACCCAAAGGAGCTAAAAACTTGTGTCCACACAGAAACCTACACATGGATGTTTATAGTGGCTTCATTCATATTTGCCAAAACTCAGAAGCAACTAAGATGTCCTTCAGTAGGTGAGTGCATAAATAAACTGTAGTACATCTAGACAATGGAGTATTCTACAGTGCTAAAATGAAACGAGCTGTCAAGCCATGAAAAGACATGGAGAAGCCTTAAATGCATGTTATTAAATGAAAATCCAATCTGAAAAGGGTACAGACTGTATGATTCCAACTATTCAACGTTGTGGAAATGGAAAACTATGGAGACAGTAAAAAGATCAGTGATTGATGGGTTGCGGGAGGGAGGGGATGAATTGGCAGAACAGAGAGGATTTTTAGGGCAGTGAAACTATTGTGTATGATAGTAACGTGGTGGATACAGGTTATTATACATATATGAAAACCTGTGGGACATAAAACAAAAGTGAAATTTCTGTAAACTGCATTTTTATTGATAATGATGTGTCAGTGTAGGTTCACTGATTGTAAGAAAAGTAATCCTTGAATAGATAAAAGGTGGTTTAACCATATAATGGAGTATTAGGCAATTAAGATCGTGAACTTGTTGCAACTATGTTGCCAACCTTTTTTGATATCAGAGGGATTATTCATTATGAATTTGTACCAACTGGACAAACAGTAACCAAGTTTACTATTTGGAAGTACTAAAAAGGCTGTGTGAAAAAGATGACCTGAACTTTTTGCCAACAATTCATGGCTCTTGTATCACAACAATGTACCAGCTGACACGGCACTGTCTGTGAGGGAGTTTTTAGCCAGTAAACAAATAACTATTGGAACACCCTCCCTACTCACCTGATCTGGCCTCCAGTGACTTCTTTCTTTACCTGAAGATAAAAGAAATATTGAAAGGAAAACATTTTGATGACATTCAGGACATTAAGGGTAATATGATGACAGCTCTGATGGCCATTCCAGAAAAAGAGTTCCAACATTGCTTTGAAAGGTGGACTAGGCACTTGTATGAGTATAGAGCTTCCCAAGGGGAGTACCTTGAAGGTGACCATAGTGATATTCAGCAGTGAAGTATGTAGCACTTTTTCTAGGATGAATTCTTGAAAATAACTGTCTGACCTCATATGTTAAGGAAGCCAGTCAAAAAATACCACATATTGTATGATTCTGTTTATATGAAATATCCAGCTCAGACAGAATAGATTGGTGATTTCCTGTGGGGGAGTAGTGGTTGGGAGGTGCTTGAGGGTGGGTGGTTGGGAGGGAGGAAAGAGTGATTGGTAATTGGTACTGTGTTTCTTTTTGGAGTGATGAAAATGTTGTACTGTTGATTGTGATGATTGCAAAACTGTGTATGCTAAAAACACCTGAATTGTACATTGAGGTGCGTTGTAGTATATGTGGATTATATCTTAATGAAGCTGTTTAAAAAAAAAAGTAAAAAGAAAGACGTCCTGTATACGTGAATAGGAAGTCAATACTACCCAATGGGATCTACAGATTCAGTGCAATCTCTATCAAAATACCAGTGGCATTTTTGTCTGTGTGCAGAAATCGGAAAACCAATACTAAAATTCATGAGAAGCCTCATGGGAACCCAAAAAGCCAAAAATGATCTTTAAAAAGAACAATGTCAGAAATCTCATACTTCTTATTTTAAAACATATTATAAAACTATATAATTAAAACAATGTGATCATGGCATAAAGACAGACATAGACAAAGGGAATGGAATAGAGAGCCCAGAAATAAACCCTTGAGTTGACTTTTTTTAAGGTTGAATGATTTTTAATGTGAGCCAAGACCACTCAAAGGGGAAAGGACAATCTTACCAACAAATGGTGATAGGGAAACTAGCATCTACATGCAAAAGAATGAAGTTGGACCCTTAACACTATATGTAAGAAAAAAAAAATTAAACCTAAGGCCTGAAACTGTAGAAGTCCTAGAGGAAATCATAGAGATGAAGATTCAAGACATCTGATTTGGCAGCTATTTCTTGGCTCTGACACCAAAAGCACATGCCATAAAACAAAAATGGATAATGAAAATGGAGTACATGAAAATGAAAAACATGTATGTATTAATAGACACAATCAACAGAATGAAAAGGCAGCCTATAAAGCACAAGAAAATATTTGCGTATCATCTGATAAGAGGTCACTATTCTTGAATTGTGTAAAGAAATCCAACACCTCAACAACAAAAATAACTCTGTTTTTTAAAAAAATGGGCAAACAATTCACACATTTCTTCAGAGATAATATACAAATGACTGTTTAAGAATTACCATATAACCCAGCAATCCCTCTCCTGGGTATCTACCCAAAAAATCTGAAAACATTTATACATAAAGACACGTGTGCTCCAGTGTTCATTGTAACTTTGTTTACAGTGGCCAAGACATGGAAACAACCAAAATGTCCTTCGATAGGTGAATGGATAAAGAAGTTGTGGTATATGTACACAATGGAATACTGTTTGACGGTAAGAAAAGATGGTATAGGAACATTTGTGACAACATGGATGGATCTTGAGAGTATAACGCTAAGTGAAATAAGTCAGAAAGAAAAAGACAACTATATAATTTCATTGATATGTGGTATATAAACCAAAAACAACAAAAGAACAAGACAAACAAATGAGAAACAAAAACTCAGACACAGACAATAGTTTAGTGGTTACCAGAGGGTAAGGGGGGTAAGGGGGATCAAATATTTGGTGATGGAAGGAGAACTGACTCTGGGTGGTGAACACACAATGGGATTTATAGATGATGTCATACAGAGTTGTACACCTGAAATCTATGTAATTTTACTAACAATTGTCACCCCAATAAATTAAAAAAAAAGAATGACATAAGTTTCATATAAGGATGACTTTAATTTTTAATACTTTTCAAATTAAAAAAAATGACTATTTAGGACATGAAAGCACATTCAACATCACTGCTCGTTAGAGAAATG
This sequence comes from Rhinolophus hipposideros, assembly GCF_964194185.1. Lineage (NCBI taxonomy): Eukaryota > Metazoa > Chordata > Mammalia > Chiroptera > Rhinolophidae > Rhinolophus > Rhinolophus hipposideros. Next base: position 8,777,840 of record NC_138062.1, read on the forward strand.
TAAGTCAATTGCAATGAGATATTAATTCACACTCATTAGGATGGTTATTTTAAAAATAAAAGGCAAAACCAGAAAATAATAGTTGTTGGAAAAAATGTGGAGAAGTTGGTACCCTTGTGCATTGTTGGAGGGAACATAAAATGGTATAGCTGCTACGGAAAACAATATGGGAGTTCCTCAGAAAACTAGAGCTGTTTGTACACCCATGTTCATAGCAGCAGTATTCACAACAGCCAAAAAATGGAAACAGCCCAAATGTCCATCATCAGATGAATGGATAAACAAAACATGATGTTGACGTATACATATAATGGAATATTATTCAACCTTAAAAAGAAGGAAATCTGTCATATACGTCAGTGGTGATATTTGAGAGCATGCTCAATGAAATAAGCAAGTCACAAGGACATATAGTATGATTCCACTTACATGAGGTACTAAAGTAGTTAAATTCATGGAAACAAAGAAGAGTGGTGGTTGATGGTTGGAGGAGGAAATGGGTGTTTAATAAAGTTTGTTTTGCTGAATGAAAAAAAATTTGGGTATCTGTTACACAGCAATGAATGTACTTAATGTTATAGAACTGTGCACTTGTGGTGAATTTTGTTATGTATATTTTTACCAAATAAAAAAGTAACCAAAAAGAAGCTGTTGTTTGTATGTTAATATCAGACGCTTACACAGTCGACTTTAAGACAAAAAGCATTACTAGTACTAAAGAGTGACCTTTTATAATGAATAAAAGTGAAGAAATCCATCAGAAAAGTTAACTTAAAATTTAATGTACTTAATATTAAATGTTCAAATATGGAACTAGAATCCAGAACAAATCCAAATGTAATGAGTGATTTAGTTTACCCCCAAGGAAACAAAAAATTAGAATAATTTAAGAATCAACTTTGCATCTAACAGCTGCATAGTACACATTCTTTTTGAGCCTGTTGGTACTTTGACCAACAGTGGTTTATAAAGCAAATTTCATTGTACTGATATTACATAAAACAAATTATTAGTGGAATTAAGTTAGTGTTTAATAATAAAAGTTAAAAAGCAAAGTAATAAAACCTTGTATGTTTTGAAACAAAGATGTATTTTAAATAATTCGTCAAGAAGCCATAGTGGAAATTAGAAAATCTAAGTGGAATGATAATTGAATTTAAGAGGTGCACTTGAAGAGATAGGCTTAAATGCAAATATATTAGGAAAAATGTTTGAAATTAATAAGCCAACCCCTAATATTACCTTTGCTGTATAAAAAGTTCCCCCCAAATCTTAAAGGCTTAAAGTAAAAATGTTTCACGTTGCTTGACAGTGGCCCTGGGTTGGCTGTTGAGCAGTGTGTGTGTGTGTGTGTTTCTGTTTCTGTTTCTGTTCTAAGTGTCTTTTCATTTGGGGAATCATGCTGAAAGAGTAGTCCCGGTATACAGCAATGGTTCATTCACAGAAAGGGGACAAACAAGAGACTGCTAACGTGTTTACAGTTGTAGTTAGAGGTGCTGCTTAGCTGTTCTTTGTGTACATTTGCTCACGCTCCATTGGATAAAGCAAATCACATGGCTATGCCTGTTGGCATGTATATTCTCAAAAGACATGAAAGGTAATTACATAAAAATGGGATGTAATTACTGATTGTGAAGAAAATTTAAAAGGTATTTTAGGCCAATAACTTGGACATTTAGATAGGACATTTTTCTCGAAAAATATGACTTAGAAAAACTGACTGGAAAAGAAAGTTGCCTGAAACCATTTTTTTTTTTAATCTTTAAACTTGAAGATAACTTGGCTTTATTAGCAAATTCTTCTAAAATTGGAATATTGGATATTTTCAGTGAATAGAGTTAATAGGACTCAATAATTTGTTGAATTAGTTGGGAAAAAAGAGGGAATACTTCACTAATTTTATGAGAACAACATACCCTTAATACTGATACATGAAGAGCACATGAATGAGAATTTGAGAATATGAATGAGAATCAAACATTACAGGTAATCTAGGTACAAATATTCTGAAACGATCTTTTCACAACCAGGTCAGTATTTTTTTTTAAAGAGGTAGCCAAGTTTTCATTTCAGTAATGCAAGTTGTGCATTAGAAAAATCACTTCTCATGAATAGAAGAAAGTTTGTGATCACTTCAATAAATACAGGAAATGCATTTGATAAAGTCAGCATGCTTATGTGAGATATTTTTAGCCACAGGAATAAAAGAATATCTGCAGCCTAATAAAGGGTTTCTGCAAAGTCCCATACAAAACAAACATCTCACTCTGAATGGTGAAACGTTGAAGCTAATCTCTTGTAATCAGAATAAGAAAACGAAGGTCACTGTCAAATCTATCAACTGTATTGGCTATCTTAGACCAATAAGGCAAACATAAAAAAGGATAAGGGCCAGAAAGGCAGAAGTGAAAACATTATGTAAATAGAAAACCCAAAAGTATCTTGTGGGTGAGTGATTAGAATTAGTAAGTGCTTAGTAAATTTTCTAGGTAATTTTTTAATCCAGAGAATTTCCACATAACAGTAGGTAGTTGGGAATAGTAACATTTAAGATTTCATTCTCTAATAATATAAAACAATCTTAAGAATCTCTGTAGTTTCTATGGCTGCCATAAGAAATTATCACAAATTTGGCAACTTAAAACAACACAAATTTGTTATTTTGTACATCAGAAGGCCTGGTAAACCCAGCTGGTTTCTCTATTCCAGGTGTACAGGACTGAAATACAGGTGTTCCTGCTTGGGCTCTTATTTGTAGGTTTTAAGAATCACTTCCAAATTCATTCAGTTTGTTTGCAGAATTCAGTTCTTTGTGGCTCCGGGGTTGAGCTGAGGTTCCTTATTTCCTGCTTGGCTGTCTGGAGCCTGTCAGCTCCTTTAGGCCACCTGCATTCTTGGTCAAATTGCAGTCAGTCACAAGTCAACAACTGGTGAAGGAGCCCTGCTTTGCATCTTTTTCTTCTGCTGCATCTCTTCTGCCTGTGGTTGGAGAAAGTTCTTTGCATAATCCATAGTAAGTTCCCTATTTTAAGGTCACTTAATAGAAATCTTACATCTGCAAAGTCCTTTATACCACATGTTTAACATAATCACGTTACAAAGATTGGGATCTGGACATTTTTGGGGGGCTCTTCTGCCTACCTTAGGGTAGATTTTTAAAAGGATGAACACGGCAGACTTTTTAAAAAGTATTATAATAATTGAAAGGTGTTAATGAAGACAAATAGGGAGAAACATACCAAAATTCATGTTTGAAAGATCCGATGTGGTAAATAAGGTAATTTTCACCAGTTGATTCAAAAGTCAATTAAATTCCAATTTCAACGGGTTCTTTTTAGGAATTTGATCAGCTGATTTCTAAAGAAACGCATCACACTCATAAAGGCATAGCAACTTTCTTTTTTGTTTTTTTAGCCAATAACAGGTATAAGGTAGACCATAGGAATGGAATAAGAAATCCAGAAACACTTGTGTGCATATATATGCACACTTGGTAAGTGACAGGTGTGGTTACTGATCAAAGGGAAGATCTGATTTTTAATATGTGGTGCTGGAAAAGGGGTTAAAAAATGAAATTATAGACCTCTGCCTGGTGGTGTCATTCAGGTCTGTTCCAGGGAAGAGCAAAAGCATAAAGCTGTTAAAGGATACGGATTTTTATGACCTTAGAGTGGGGAAAGGTTTCTTAAGTGGACATAAGCATCTTAAAGGACAAGATCACAAAGAATTTTTCATTAAACATGAAAAAGAATGCATACATATTCCACAAAGTGAGAAAAAGATGGTTTCCATTCATGATTTGATAGGTATTGTAAAACTAATGTATAAAGTATAAATCAATAAAAGATTCACTAAAAAACATGGTGATAAGTCATGAACAAGCATTTCACATAAGCAGAAATAAAAATGATTGAAATCTTGAAAAGATTTTCAACATTATTAATCAAGAAAATACAAACTAAAGTTTCAATGGAATATTTCATAAAACCCACTAAAGTTAAAACATCGGACAGAAAAGTGGGAGTATTGGAACAAGAACTTCATTAGTCCGTGTGGGAATAAAAAAAATGTAAAACTATACATTGTGCTCACCATCTCTTCTCAGGAATATGCTCTTGAGTTGCATTTTTCAAATATGGTAGCCATCATTGAGCCCTCAAAATGTGGCTAGTCCAAAATGAGATGTCCTCTGTTGTACAATATTGGGTTTTGAAGAGTTAGTAAGAAAAAAAATATATAAAATAGCTCAATGATTTTATAATTATTGCAATTGAAATATTTGGTTAAATAAAATATTTAAAATTTCACTTTTTTAACCTTTGTAGTGTAACTACTGGAAAATTTTAAATTACTTGTGTTTTTTATTATGTTTATATTGGACTGTCCTTTCTCTAGAGGAATTTAGAAGTGTTCGTCAGGAATAATAACATTATAGGAGAATTGTTCATTACATTCACAAATTGTAAATAACTAAAATGTCCATCAGCAGTTGACTGATAGGTTGTATAATAAACAACGTGATACTATACAGTAGTGAAAATCAATGACAGCTGTACACATCTGTTGACATTCAATATTCTACTTCAGCATTAGATATACAGCACAGTGGTCAGGCAATCACACAATCTATGAAGTGATCCCCCTGATAAGTCCAGTACTCATCTGGCACCCTACAGATAATGTCTTTATTTCACCCTAATTTTTGAATTATATCTTCGCTAGATACAGAATTTGGATTGGCAGTTTTTCATTTTGGCATTTTATAGATGATGTTCCATTGTCTTCTGGTCTTCACTGTTTCCAGAGAGAAGTCAAACATTTTTATTGTTTCCTCCCTGCTGGCTCCTTTCAAGTTTTCCAATTTATCATTTATTTTCAGCAATTTAACTGTACTGTGTCTCTGGTTTTCTTTGAATTGTTACATTTCAGAGTTAACTGAAATTCTTGGAACAATAATTTGATGTTTTCCTTCAAAATTGAGAAAATTTCATTTATTTCTTCCTGTTCTTACTCATTTAAAAATTTTTAGATTTCAGTTATACCATTTGGTGGTTTCACAGACCCCTGAGGTTTTTTCTGTTTTCTTACACCTTTTTTTTCTCTCTGTTCTATAAATTGGATTATGTCTATAGGTCTGTCTTCAATTTCACTGACTTTTGCCTACAATTTCCACTCCACTTTTAAGCTTATCCAACTGCAAACTTTTCAGTTCTACAATATTCTGGGGTTTTTTGTAGATTACTTTTTACTGCTGAGGTTCCCTACCTGTTCACTCATGAAGACCATATATATATATATATATATATATATATATATATATATACACACATATATATGTATATATGTATATATACACATATATATATGTGTATATATATATATTTAGTTTGTCAAACATAAATATATAACAGTTGTTTTAAAGTCTTGTATTAAAATTCAGCATTTGAGACATCCAGAAGACAGTTTCTATTTACTGCCTTTTTTCTTGACTATGGGTTACATTTTTCTGTTTCTTTTCACATCTAAATATCTTAAGTGTGTGTGTATGTACACACACACACACACACACACACACACACACACACACACACACACACACATATATACACACAGGGTGCCAAAAAATGTATACACATTTTAAGAAAGGAAAAAACTATTAAAATTGTAATAATATATGCCGATAATAAAAGATGAATACAAGTCACATTTGACTTCTGCAATTACAAGAGGTGCTCAAAGTGATTACCATCAGTATAATTTTAATGCAGTTTTTTCCCTTTTTTAAAATGTGTATACATTTTTTGGCACCCTCTGTATAATTTTTTTTTGTACTGGACATTGTAGCAATTATACTGCAGAGATTATAGATTATGTCACCTTCCTCTGAGGAATGTTGACTTTTTTATTCTATTGGTTGGCCAATTTGGAATTGTGTTGGCTTGATTTTACTCTTTGGTCAGATCTGTGGAAAGTCTTTCTAACTTGACAGAACTTAACTTTCAAACTCTGTCCCTCTCAACATCCTATCAGGTTTTGTGTTACGTTCTCCTAGGGAATCTAAAGTAGGTCTCAATTGTAGGGTGAGGGCCTTGTTCTATAGCATGGCCTGATTTTTAAAGCATATCTGGGTGTTAATGAGTGGTTAACAAGTGATGTCTCTTTTATTCTGGGTCTGTATGCTCACCATCTCCCAACACTGTTGGACTTTTAATATATTCAGCTCAACCCCATAGCAGCCACTTTTGGAAATGTCTCAGGCAGTCTTGTCCTCCATGTAAGTAGCTCAGCATTCAGTCAAGGACTCAAGTTGCTATGCTTTACAGATTCCACTGCTTAAATTGTTACAGTCATCTTTTAAAACAGTTTAATATTATTAAACTTGGTCATTTATGTATCGTAGGAAATCAGTTCCATTTCTACATGTGTGTGTACACATACAATTTAATTTGCCACTAACATTGCCATGTGACTTTCTGTTGCACCATTCTTCACAAAGATTTAATAGTCAGACTTTTTAATTTTACGATGTAACAGTTAAGAAATGATCTTGTGTGTACAAGTGATATGTCCTTATATGTTCAGCACTTTACTTCATGACACAAGATGGTCTGCTTGCCATCGTGTGTGTGTGTCTTTTTTTTACTATGGTAAAATGTAGATACATAAAATTCTTCATTTTAATCATGTTGTAAGTGTATAATTTCTGTTTGCCTTTGAAGCATGATATTCCCTGGTTCAATCCTTGAGCTGCTTCTCTTACTACTTTGTTGTCTTGTCCACAAATGAGAGAATCTATTCCCAGGTCTTTAATCATTAACTGTATGCTAGTACCTTTGTGGGCTCTAGAACTCTGTAACCAGTAGCCTATTAGATTTTTCCAGCTGTCTGTCTCGTGTTCCACAGGCATCTCATTATATTCTGTCTCCATTAAGAAAAATTCAAGGAAATCTACCCCAAACCTCTTGTATTTTTTATTTTGGTTGGATGCCTTAGGAATCCTCATCGACTTCTAAGCATTTTCTCACTAGGTCCTATTCATCCTTTCCTGTGCATTCTTACTGCCATGCATTAATTCTGGCTTGCATCATCTCTCCATGGGGTTTGGATGCTAGGTTCTTGGCTCTAGTTCATTCTCATTCTAGCTTTCCTCTTGTCAGAGTAGTAGTCCTCCTTCCTTTATTCTTTCCTTCTTCCTAGCAAGTAAGGGAATTTACTACCAGAAGTCCAAGTATAAGTGCTTGCTTTCAGGCAAATCTTTATCTAAGTTGCATGTGTTGAATAATTTTAATTTCTTTATCCTATACTTGGTCTGCTTTCATCTGTGTTAGCTTCGTTTTCAGTCAAGACTTTCTCCATGTGATGGCAATGATGGCTACCGACAGTTTCGGACTTACATTATTTTCAAAGTAAGTGATCCTGAGGAAAATATGCAGATCTCTCAACTTGCTAAATATACATCTGACCATTTTCCTATTTCTCAATATTACTCAATACTTCTTTACCCCACTGAAGATAAAGTTTGAATTCCTTGGCAAACAAGAATTCCTCATTTGGCTTTTATGTATGTATCTGTCTTCATTGTATTACGGCTTTCAGTTTTAAAGTTCATACTCTTAAATACCTAGTTGCATGTGTTGTTTCCTTTGCCTGCAATATCTTTTCACATTGTTTACTTACAAAACTCCTTTTCATTGTTTAGATTGAAAAATCCAGTTTGGGTATTACTCTACCAGGAAATACTTATTTGATAGCTTTTACCTGTTCCCAGAAAAGTCCCTCTTTTGTTCTACCTTTGAACTACATACATACTTATTTTTAACTCTTAGGCTGAAACATAATTGTTTATAAGTGTTTCTTATCCACTAGATAATTAAACCTCTTTGGTCCCGTTTTTGAGCAAGGCAAGGTGTAAATTTATAAAAACAGCAACAAATTAGACTTTGGTTGTACATCCACTTGTGGTAGACTAGGTAATTCATATCAGCCCTCCTGCTGAGAACAATTAGAAAAGTAGGTTCAAAAAAAACCTGTAGAGCTAACAGACATTAAAGAATCATGTGGTCAAAATCTGGAAGAAGGAACTCTGAAGAAGTATGATTGGCATTAGGGTCTGGGTTTCCCTTATAGGTATCTGCCAGTTCCAGAAGAAGCAACTGAGAAGCTGAAAAGAGATTTCTTTAAAAGCTTATGGGACTAGGGTGACAAAAATCGAAGTTCAGAAACTAGAGGAGGATTTCCAGTAAACCTTAGAAAAGGTTCACATCCTAGAAATTAGAGTGAACTAGAAAAGATTTGCTTTCAAAAGGGCCATCTTCTAATCATTTTAATCCCTTATTAGATAGATCAGCATGCTCGTGCCTGTAGCCATGTGACTGAAGCAAACACAAGTCCTTTCTGGAGGAAATATCATCTTAGGCCTCAATTTTTCAATAGTAATGTCTGGCCCTCAAAAAATAATTAGGCATACAAGAAGATGTGATAGGGAAAAAAAAAAGGAAACAACAGAAGATGGAGACAGACCCATAGAGATCCAGATAATAGAGTTATCAAACAGACTTTAATTAACTATTGTTAATATGTTAAAAAAAAGAAAAGAAAACAGATGGAGAATTTCAGCAGAGAACTAGAAACTTAAAAAAGACATCAAATGGAAATTCCAGAAATGAAAAATATAATACTGAGTGGAATGGATTGGCTTAAGAGTAGATAAGTACAGCTCGATACAGAATTACTAAACTACTAGATGAGTCAAAAGAAAAATCCAGCATGAAACATGGAGCAAAAAAAGATAAAAAATACGGAAAAGAGTGTAAGCAATATAGGAAATACAGTCAAAAGGTCTAAGGTGTATTTGATTGGATTAATAGAAGAGAGAGGAGTGAAAGAATAAGGCAAAAGTACTATTTGAAGAGATTGTGGCTATTTTACCAACACTAATGAAAGATAGATAGCAAGGGATAAAGTCAGGAAGTCCTATGAACTCTAAAGAATATAAATGCAAAGACAACCAGAACAGGCCATCATTGTAAAACTGCTGAAAAGAAATAACAAAAGCCAAAGGCAAAGGACAGATTACTTTACAAGCATCAACAGTAAGATTCACAGCTAACCTCTCATCAGAAACAGTGGAAGCTAGGAGACAATTGGGTGATATAATCACAGTATAGAAGAGGAGTTAGTGTTCAAGAATAAAGGTAAATGAATTGTTGAATTGTAAACTTAAAATAGGTGAATTTTATGGTATGTAAATTATATCTCAGTGAAGCTGTTTAAAGATGAAGGTGAAATAATTATCAGACATATGAAAACAGAAATTTGTTTTCAGCAGATCTGCTTTAAAGAAAATAGTTTTTTAGGCAGAAGAAAAATGATTCCAGAAAGAAGCTTGAATATACAGAAAGGAATGAAGAGCAATGAAAAAGGTAAATACGTATGTAGATTTTAAAATACATTGACACTAAACACAACATAGCTGGTGTAACTCTATTAATAAAGTGGATTTTAAAAGGCAAAAAATTATTCAGGATAAAGGACATTTTATAATCATAAAAGGCTTATTAGTTGCCCCAGAAAATATTACAGTTTTAAATTTGTATGTATCTAATAACAGCCTCAAACTAAATAAGACAAAAATTGACAGGTGCAAATAGACAAATTTATAATCATAGTGGAAGATTTCAATATACCTTTCTAATCAAAGTTGCAAGATGTAGCAAGCAGATAAGAAAATCAGCAAGGATGTGGAAAATGTGAACAGCACAGTTCAGGAACTTGGCTTAACTTGACATAAGTGAAATACTGCATCCAACATCTGCAGAGTGCACGTTCTTTTCAAGTGCACATTGACCCTTATCTCATACCGTACACGAAAAATCAATTCTAGATGTAGTTCTAAATGTGAAAGGCAAACTAATAAAAGTAGAAAATAAGGTACTATCTCCATGATCTTTGGGAGGGGAAAGATTAGTAAGCAGGAAGTAAACAGGAAATAACACAATGAAGGAACTGATGTATAAAATGTACTACATTAAAAAGAACTTCTTTCACCAAAAGACACAGTAAGAGATTGAAAAGGCAAGTACAGAATGGAAGATCTTACCTACAAATCAGTAAGAGAAAAAATAAAACTGTAGAAAAATGAGCAATGGAATTGAACTACCTCACAAAAGAAACTATCCAAGTAAAATATATTAGTAGTACTCAATTATTAGTATTCAACTTGAGTACTAATTAGTACTCACTTTGAGTACTCAATTATTATTACTCAAAGAGATACAAATTAAAACCACAATGAGATAACACATACACCTACCAGAGTGGCTGCATATTTAAAATTTCTGAATTTTTATTTTGAGATAGGTTCACAGGAAGTTGGAAAAATAGTCCAGAGAAGCCCAGTGTACCTTTCACCCAGTTCCTCCAAAGGTTATTCTCTCACATAACTAAAACCATATTAAAACCAGGAAATTGACAGTTCTTACCACAAATGTGTGTGTATAGTTCTGTGTCATTTTATCATGTGTGTAGATTCATGTAACTACCATCACTGTCAAGAAGATTAACTGTTTTATCACCACAAACATCTTCCTTGTGCTATTAGACTCCCACCCACCTGCCTCGCCTCCACTATTTTTAACCCCTGATAACCACTAATCTGTTCTTTATAATTTTGTCATTTTCAGAATGTTATATAAAGGGAGTCATATTTTGATACATCTATATTTTTAAATCAAATGCCCTTGAAGTCCATCCAAGTTGGTATTTTCAGAATGGCTACATTTTTAAAAACACAATACCAAGTGTTGTTGATTGACATTGTTGAGCAATAGGTACTTCAATGTGCTGCTAATGGGAATGTAAATAGAACTGTGAAAAACTGGCACTTTCTACTAAAGTTGAAATGTACTATCTGATCCATCCTAGTAAATACTCAGTAAAAGTGTGGGTCTCTGTTCACCAAAAGAAATGTTTTGTAAAAACATATTTATGGCAACATCATTTGTAATAGCTGTAATCTGGAAAGGACCTGAATGCTCATCAGCAACAGAATGGAGTCTTAAAAATTGTGATCATTCAATAGAACATCGTAGAGCAGGGATGGGCAGATGTTTTCTGTAAATAACTACATGATAAATATTTTCAGATTTTGTCCAGTACATTGTGGCAACTACTCAACTCTGCAGTTACGGTAATGAATAGCCATGTGCAGTGTGTAAACAGATGTGTGTGAAGATGTTTCAGTACTTTTTACAAAAACAGACCTTGACCTTTGGGAGCTGTAGTTTGCTGACCTCTACTGTAGAGCTACAAACTATAGATGAATCTCACAAAGACAATTTTGCATCAAAGAAGCCATACATCATGGTTCCATTTTTATAAATTTCAGAAACATGCAAAGTGAATCTATAGTATTGAAGTCAGCATATTGCTTATATTTAGGGAGAGAGGGACAGCAGTGAGGGGAAGGGACGTGAAGTGTACTTCTAGGATGCTAGTAATATCTTTATCTGAGTGGTGGTTACACAGGTCTGTTCAATTTTGACTACTCATTGAGATGTATACTTACAATTTAATGCACTTCCCTAGTGTTTGTGTGTGTTATATAAATGAATTAGTTTTAAAAGTTGAAAACAAAACAAACATACTATTTGTGTTCCCATTAAGGTTACTCATCTTTGGCATGTGATAAACATAATAAATGTTATTGAATTGGGAGCTGCTGATAGCAAGCTCTGCTCTGTAGCAAGATGAGGGACAGGGAGGAGTAATGACTGAATTAGCTTGAAGAGCTTACTGAAGGCTTTTGGGAAAGCAAGTTTGGTAATCGAGTAAGAACTGAAGTAATCATTTAAGGCATTTTCATGAAAAGAAGACAGCTCCTCATTTAAAGGCTAACAGGATCTAATTAATGGTATGAGCTGAAAAATAACTCTTCATGTTTGACAGAAGGAAATGGTTGTTTGGGAAGCTATTAAGAGTAAAGTACTACAACTATTGTAATGATGATTCTTAATTTGGTTCCGCTAACGTTTGTTATAGTTTTTTACCTGCTTAAACCTTTAGCCTTTGGATGTTACTCTGTAAAGAGTGGTGTACCTATTAGCACTGAGTGGTGTAGATGGGATGTAGGGTTCATTGGGAAAAACTTCCAAAAAAATAGTGAGTGCAAGCAGTCTTCTCACTCTTTTTTTTTGTCCCACAGCTTAGGCCAGGGATGGACGGTCTTCACAATCCATGGCCAAATGGCCTTCCAGTAGAGAATGGCCTCCACCTCTCTAATGCTCTACACATATGTACGGCAGGGAACATTTAAATGACCGTGTAACAGTCGTTAGAAAGGGGAAGCTTCTGGAGCCCCACGGGCAGAGATTCTTCCTTGGAGCTAATGACTCAGACCTACTGAGCCTCCTTGCTACTAACTTTATAAAAGGGTTTGGAATTGAACCTCCAGGGCCACTTAGATTTATCTTTCATCACGTTTCCCATTACTAGAAAATAAAGTGAAACCTCTTGGTGATATTAAAGGTCTAGTAGCCTTTTTGCCACTGGTTCTACACAGACTTTCTCATTCACTGGATTATTTTCTAATAAATGGTTGCTCATTTCAAGCTTCTCATCTTTGCTCCCATTACCTAATTTAGAATGCTTTTCCCTTTCTCTAAATTCTCTTCAAGAGCTGCTTTCGTTCCATCTCTTCTGTGATGATCTCAGTTCTTCTACCAAATATTACCACTTTTCATACACTGCCTAATGCTAGTTTTTATGTGTACATTTTATGTGTACATTTCCTTCTTTCTGTCCTAACTTGTAAATTCCTTAAGAGTAGGGAACATGTATTAGATTACTTAGTAACCTCTATAATACCATAGTGGTCTTGTGGGTAAATGCTGAGCAAATAATTAATGATTAGAATGTAAGTTCTTACAATGTATTTTAATTATAAAATAATCATAGGGCAGGGTTCTCTATGCCTCTTTAGACTGAATATTAATTGTTAAGTAGAATACTTGATTCTTTACTAGAATATCTTTTTCTGTTGCAATTAATCCCTGTTTTAAAAATTCATTTTTTGAGGTTGATATCAATTATTGTCTGTTGGTTACTCTGTTAGCCAGTTTAGTAATTAGATTCCTCCATTCTACTTCAGCAAGAAGTTGAGAACTTTAAGAAGCTAAATCTCATTAGTAAAGAGCAGTTTGAAAACCTAACACCTGAACTTCCTTTTGAGCCAAATCAAGAAGTTCCTGTAGCACCTTCGCAGTCCAGGCAAGGTACGTAAACAGCTATTGTGTAAGTGTCTGAGAACTATTAAAGCAGTTCTAAATTGTTTTTAAAGTTTGCTATTTCTTGTTTTTTTTTTTTTAATTTGTGGAAAACATTTAGATATCTGGTAAGACTAGAATTTTAAAACTCTTATTTACCTTTTGGTGTACTTTAAAACATTTTAGAGATTTAAAAACACAAGCCTTGTACTAAATGGACAGAGTTTGAATCCCACCTTAGTCTTGGTGAATAGGCAGGTAATCTTCCCAAAGGTGACCTAGGAGTCATCTATCAAACCTAGATGCTTACTTAAAAATAGGCAAAGTTGGTTGGTTCTTTATGGGTCTCATTGGATTTGAGATTGTGGGAATGTTTCTCTAAATAAAGAAACATTTTCACTGACTTGCTGATTTTTAAAAATTCACCACTAGCTCATTCTTTTGAAAGCTCATAACTTTGAAAACTACTAAAGGGAAAGAATTAAGCTTTCATTCCTTTTCCTGTGAGAACTCTATCTCAAAATAAACAAATAGTCAATTAAAGGACTAAATTAAATTCTAAATTAAAAAGCAATGATAAAAACAGGATTATCACCATTTTAAAAATCTTTGTTTCTAACCACAAACAGAATTATGTATATATCCTGTGATATTATAGTTTTATTAATAGAATTACAATAATATTAAATAATAATATTACTATGAACACTAAAAAAGTTACTTTTAAAGTTCTTTATATTTTTAAACTGTAAACTTTTTCAAACTTGATGCTTTTAAACATTTTTTTAAATTCTTAGGATATTCCACTAAGGATGTTCAGTCTAATCACAAATTTTTTTGTCTTGTTTAATTTGAATACCTTGATAATTTATGCTCTTCAGCACATCATATAGAGAATGAAAGCCCCAAATTAAAAGATGAATTTTGCAATGCATAAAAGCAACAAAGAATTAGTATAAAATTCTAAAACCTGAAAAATCAATAAGAAAAAAGTTTACATCAGTAGAAAAAGTAGGAAACAAAACATGAAGTGGAGCTTCACATAGAGGAAAGCCAAATAAATATAAAAAGATGCTATCCTCTTTAGTTTGCTGAGATTTGCAATTAAAACCACAATGACATACCGTATTATAACCCAAAGTTTCACTTCAAGAGATACTGTCACAAATGTTTTTCTGTCTCTTGCTTGAGATAGAAAAAGCAATTTAAAACTAAAAAATGCTGATTTATAGTAGAATATATTGTAAGATGTATATTCACACAAAGGAAAAATATACAGCAGTGGAAAATGAAAGAACTAAAGCTACATGTGACAAAGGTTACTCTTAAAAATAAAGGATATATGAAATGAACCAGACACAAAGGAGTTTACTCAATGTAATGCCATCGTATAAAATACACAATTCGTGGATACGTGCATAGCACATAGAAACCATGAAGAGCAGCAGGAATTGTTACTACAAAAATGTAATATAATGGTTTACTCCTGACAGAAGGAGGTAATCCCATTTGGACAGTGTACATGGGTTTGCCTGTTTCTGGAATGTATGTATTGGTCTGTTTGGTGGGTATTTGGCTATCAACTCTGTGTGTCTAAAATTTTGCCTTCCTAAGCTCTTCAAGTAAAAAGTCTCAGATATTTACCAAAATGTTTTTTTGAATACTGTGTTTTTGGAAAGTTTGAATTTTTTTCCAGACCTAATTTCTTATTTTCAACTTAGTTGCTAAATCAATGCAATTTTTCCATTTATGTATACATTTATTAATCTTCCTTTATGTATTATAACGTTCAATTTTAAAAAATACCAACAGAAACAAATAACATTAAGCAAACATTAAGAAAAAACATTAAACAAACATTAAGAAAAAAACCCAATTTTTCCTATGATAAGAAATGTTGAGTAGATTAAGTTTGAAAGAATTACGGATTGGATTTAAAGAAAATTCAGCTCTATACTGTTTGGATGTCATAAGTAGAAAGATTGAAAGGTAAAAGGCTGGGAAATTCTGTAAAATATGATACTAATAAAAAGAACTGGTATTGCTATTACAGAATAAAATTTAAGGCATAAGGAAGGTGTTTATTTCACTGTTTTTAATATCTATCTTTCTATTTATATCCTAGATGCGATCCAAACAGACCTTTGCCCCTTACACCCCACACCAGCTTTGCTAGTGCCTCCAGAGATTTCTATGTTTAAGATGGGTCAAAAAAAAAAAAAAAAAGACGGGTCATATCAATCCTTATCTTACCTACCACCTCGTTAGATCAGTCACTCTCCGTCTTCCTGTTTACTTAGTTCTTCTATTTCCTGGAGACTTAGTTGCTAGTTCTTCCCCATTTCTCCAAGCTTTAGATGCTTTCTAGTTGTACAGGTGGTAAAAAAATAAAAATAAAAAATAAATCTTAGTTTCATCCTTTATCCCTTTCTTTTTCAACCTCCATACCTTATTTATTGGCAGATTATATCCATTACCTTTTAAAAGATACCGAGAACCTACCCACTTCTCACCTTCTCTACTTCTGTCACCTGGCAAAAGCCACCATCATTTTCTCATTATAATAGCTCCTAACCTGCTTCCCTCCCTTCATTCTAACCACCTTATAAGGATTGAGTTATCATTTTTAGTTCCTTTTCTTAAGTAAAGTATTTATATTCAGTAAATGTCATACTTTTTGTATGTACAGTTTGGGAATTTTGACAGATACATACAGTCTTGTAAATACCACAATTAAATTACTCATAAGCTCAGAATTCCCCCATGCCTCTTTGTAGTCAATCCCATGGCTAGCTTTGGCAGCTGTTTTCTATTTTCGACCCCTGTAGTTTTGCCTTTACCAGAATATTATATAAATGGAATCATATAGAATGTAGCCTTTGAGTCTGGCTTCTTTCGTTTAGTATAGTGCATTTGAGATTCATCTATATTTTTGTGTGTTGTCCCTTTCACTGGTAAGTAGTATTCCATTACATGGATGTAAGTGGTTAGTTTATTGTTAGTTGAGGGACATATAGGTTGTTTTTAATTTGAGGTGATTATGAATAAAGCCACTATAAATATTTGCTTACTAGTTTCTATGTGAATGTAAGTTTTCATTTCACATGGGTAAATACTTTGTAGTGGAATTGCTGGATCATGTAAGTGTATGTTTAAGAAACTGTTTTCTGAAGTGGCTGTGACATTTTGCGTTCTACCAGCAATGTATGAGGGTTCCAGTTTCTCTGTATCCTCACCAGCACTTGGTATTGTTAGTTTAGTTTTGTTTTTTAATTTTGCCATTCTAATAGGTACTAGTAGTATTTCATAGAACAAAAAAGGTAGAAGAAGGAGGAATTTGCCCTTTTTGCTGCTTCATTGTTTGAGCTGGGACATCACATCTCTGGCCTCCGACTGGTATTCATATCATCAACTCCCCTAGTTTCAGGCCTTTGGACTCAGGCCACTGGCTTTCCTGAGTCTTCAGTTTACAGATGGCAGAATTTGCGGCTGCTTATCCTCCAGAAGCTCATGACCAATTTCTCGTAGTAAATCTCCTTTTATATCCTCTTAGCTCTTTTACTTTGGAGAATCCTAATACAACCTAACATCCCGTGACGTTGTTAAACTTAGTAGTAGTAGTTCTAGTTGCTTTTTAATAAATTCTTTGATTATTTTCTACATAAACAGTTATGTTGTCTATGAATAGATGTAGTTCTCTTACTTTTCTATCTGTATTTCTTTTTTCTCTCTTTTTAAAAGTTTTTTTTTACTACTCTAGTTAGGACTTCCAGCATGATGTTGAATGGGAGTGATAAGATGTGACATCCTTGCCTTGTTCCTGATTTTAGGGGGGAAGCATTCAGTTTTTCATCATTCAGTATTATATTCATTATAGGTTCTCCACAGATGCCCTTTATTAGGTTGAGGAAGTTTCCTTTGTTTTCTACTGTCCTGAGAGTTTTTAACCATGAATGGATTTTGATTTTTTTTTTGGTCCTGCTGAATCTTTTGAAATGATTGCATAGTTTGTCTTAGTTTACTGATGATGTAAATTACATTGATTTGTTTTCAAATGTTGAACTAGTGTAGGATTTCTGGGATAAACCTCATTTGGTTGTGATAGATCCTCCTTCTTATTCATTAGGAATATTGGTTTGTATTTTTTTGGATTGTCTTTGTCTAGTTTTGGTATCAGTGGAATGCAGGCCTCATAAAATCAGTTGGTGTTTGTTCCTTTTCTACGTGTTTCCCTGAAAATAAGACCTAGCCGGACCATCCGCTCTAATGCGTCTTATGGAGCAAAAATTAATAAAAGACTCGGTCTTATATAAGACCCAGTCTTACATTATATTGTAATAAGACCTGGTTTATTTTACTTATTTGATATAAGAATTGGTCTTATTTTACTTACTTTATAGTAAAATAAAATTTTTGCTTCAAAACACACATTAGAGCTGATTGTCTGGCTAGGTCTTATTTTCGGGGAAACACAGTATATTTTTGAAGAGTTTGTATACAATTATTATTTATTTGTTTGTTTATTTTTATTAAATTTGAGGTGATATTGGTTAGTAAAATCATACAGGTTTCAAGTGTACATGTCTATAATACATCATCTATATATTGCATTGTGTGTTTACCACCCAGATTCCTTATAGAATTGGTAGAATTAGCCAGTGAAGCCATCTGGGCCTAGAATTGTTGGAATGTTTTAAACAACAGATTAATTTACTTAGTAGATATAAGGCTATTTAAGTACTCTTCATTTTCTTGAATAAGCTTTTGTAGTTTGTATATAAAGAATTTGTCAATTTGTGTAAGTTGAATATAATATTCCCTTTTTGTTCCTTTAATGTTTCTAGGGTCTGTTAGGGATATCTCTTCTCTAGTTTCATAAGGTGGAAGCTTAGATAATTGATTTGAGGACTTTATTCTATTATAAGCACTTGCAGCTATAAATTTATATGCATCTTTTATATGCATCTCAAATTTTGAATATGTTGTGCTTTTATTTTCATTCAATTCCAAATATTTTCTAATTTCTTTTGTAGTTTGTCTTTGACCCATCAATTATTTAGAAGTTTTTGTTTATTTTCTTCATGCTTGGATATTTTCCTGATATCTTATTTTTAAGAGGGAAATTTAAATTACTGATTTGAGACTTTTTCTTCTAATATAGGCATTTAATCGTAAATATTTTCCTCTTAAGCACTGTTTCAACTGCTTCACAAATTTTATTTTTATTTCAACTGTTCCACAAATTTTAATGTTGTATTTTAATTTTCCTTCCCTTTAAAATATTCTCTCATTTTTCTTGACACTTCCTCTTTGATCCATGGATTATTTAAGAATGTTTTGTTTAATTTTCAAGTGATTGTAATTTTCTTTTTTGTTATCAATCTTAATGATATATAGTTTAATTTCATTGCTATTAGAGAACATGCTGTGTATGATTTCAATTCACTTAAATTTGTTGAGGTTTATTTTATGACTCAGAACATTCTTGATGAGTGTTTCGTGTACACTTAACAAGAATATTTATTATGCTGTTTTGAAGTAGGGTGTTCTATGAATGTCTATTAGATACAGTTGATTAGTGGTGTTGATGAGTTCTATATCCTTGCCGATTTTTTGTCCACTAATTATATTACTGAGAGAGAACTGTTGAAGTCTCCAAATGTTATTGCTGACTTATCTAATTTTCCTTTAAGTTCAGTCAGTTTTTGCTTCATTTATTTTGAAGCTCTTTTGTTAGGTGTACTACACCCTTAGTTTTATTGTGTCCTTTTAGTGAGTTTACCTTTATCAGTATGTATTGTTCTTTTTTATCCCTGGTCATTTTCTTTGCTCTGAAATCTAGTTTTATCTTATTTTGATATAGCCATTCCAGCTTTCTTTTGATTTACTCTTTGCATAGTATGCAGTGTGTGTTTCTCCATCCTTTTACTGGTAACCTACCCATTTAATACTATTTGAAGTGAGTTTGTTATAGAGAACATATAGTTGGGTCATTTTTTTTTATTCAGTCTGACAGTTTGTCTTCTAATTATTATATTTAAACTGTGAACACATAAGGTAATCAATCATGGATATGTTTGGATTTAGAGCCACCATTTACTATTCATTTTCTGTTTATTCTCTGTGTTTTGTTTCTGTTTCCCTTTTTCTGTTCCCTTTGGGTAATTTGTAAGTTTTTTGTATTTTAAGTTTTTTAGCCATATGTATCCTTTTTTGTATAGTTTTTTTAGTGGGTGCTCTAGGGATTGCAAAATATTTAATTTTTCACAGTTTGTTTAAAGTCAATATTTTACTACTTCAGTAGGAATGTAGAAACCTTAGTTTTATATAGGTTTTTTTGTGTGTGTGCGCTATAGTCATACATGTGTTCTTCATACATTGAAAACCCTATCAGACAGTGTTTCATATTTTACTTTTAACTACCTTGTATGTTTTAAAGAACTTAAAAGTAGTTTAATATTGATACACATACACACACTCATACATACACAGAAGATGCCAAAACAATGTATACACATTTTAAGAAAGGAAAAAACTGTATTAAAATTGTAATAATATATACCAATAACAAAAGATGAATACAAGTCATGTGTATACATTTTTTGGCACCCCCTGTGTGTGTGTGTGTGTGTGTGTGTGTATGTATATCAAGACTATTTTTACCATTTTCTCGTTCGTCCTCTATTTGTGATATTCCAAGTTTCTATCTGCTATTATTTCCTTCAGTCTGAAGTATATTCCTTAGCAATTTTTTAAAGCAATTCTACTGTGATTTATCTTTTCCTTCCTCTGAGGAGGTCTTTATTTCACCTTTGTTTCTAAAGGGTGTTTTCACTAGATATGGAATTATGGAGTGACATTTTTTTCTTCAGGACTTTAAAATTCATGCCACTTATTTCTGGCCTTCGTGGTTTCTGCTTAAAAAAATAAAAATGTAGTTATTCAGATTGCTCCTTTACATGTAATAAGTTCTTTTTCTCTAGCTATTTTCAGGAATTTTTATTTATTTTAAGTTTTCAGCATGAGAATGTGATGCATCTGGGTATGGATATTAATTGGGTTTATCATTGATGGAGTTCTCTTAACTCTATAGGTTTGTGCCTTTAGGCAAACTTGGGAAATTTTTAGCTATTATTTCTTCAAAAAAATTTTTATCTCTGCATTCTTTCTCCTCTCCTAGACCTTTTGCTGTTGTCCTACAGGTTCCCGAAGCTGTTAATCTTTTTCTAATTGTTTTCTTTGTTGTTCAGATTGAATAAATGCTATAAATTCTTGCTGCTTTTAATAGTTCCTCTTTATTTCCATTGTAAGCAATTTAATTGTGTTTGACTCAGTGTAATTTTCTTCATGTTTTTGTGCTTGAGACTTCTTGAGTTTTGTATGTATGTGTTTATATATTTTAAATCAAATTTGGAAAATTTTCAGCAGTTATATTAACATTAAATTTTTAAAAAATTCATATTGTTTTTCTGTACATTTTTTTCTTTCTGTCTTTAACACTCCAATTACATGTATCTTAGACTATGTAAAGTTGTCCCATGGCTCACTAACACTCTCTTCATTTTTTTGGGGGGGTGGTCTCTTTTTCTCTGTGGTTTGGGTAATTTCTACTCTTGTGTTTTCAAGTTCATTAATCTTTTTTTCTGCAGTGTCTAATCTTATTTTTAAACACATCTGGTGTGGTTTTCATTTCATCTGTTGTATTTTTCTTCTCTAGAAGTTTTATTGGGTTCTATTTATTGTCTGTATCTCTTTTTGATATGTTCATACTTTCTTCCACCTTATCAAATACATGAAATATAATTAAAATCCCTTTCTCCCTCCTTCTCTCCCCTCCCTCCCTTCTTTCCTTTTTGCAAGTGAAGTGTAAATTCAGTATTTAGATCCATAACTGTCTAACCACTCTGGTTCAGTCGTTGGCAAATTAAGACCCATGGTCCAAAACAGGCACATCATCGTGTCCACACCGTTTATTTACATATGGTCTATGGCTGTGCTACAGTGTCAGGGTTGAGTAGTTTCAACAGAGACTATGCGACCTGAAAAGCCAGAAGTATTAATACCTAGCAATTACAGGAAATGATTGCCGGAGTCTACTTCAGTGGCATTTGATTTATAAGAAAGAAATAAAGTGCCAGTTCTCATGTAGCGTTTTTTATTATCAGCCTTTACTGAACACCAACAGAATAATATTAAGTTCTGTTTTTATAACGGCAATTCCTGTCTATAGAAATAATAAAGACTATGGACAAGGTTCATTCGGCTCAGGTATACAGCTGTGGAATGATTTGTTTTGGTAGCAGTAAAATCTGGAAAATCTTAGGTAGTATAATAGTTAGCACGCCCCTTAGTCCAGTGGTTCTGAAAGTTTAGCAAGTATCTGACTCACCCAGAGATTGTTAAAAAAAAGTTAGAGGATTCTGTACCCAGTATTTCTGGTTTGGTAAGTTGAGGTGGGACCTAAGAATATGCATTTCTAACAAGTTCCCAGGTCATGCTGATGCTGCTGGTCGGGAATAAACTTTGAAAATCAGTGCTTTAGCCTAGTGCTCTGAAATATCAGTCTTCTCTAATAAACTTTTAGCAGAAACTGTGTGCTGAACAATCACAATTGAGGTTCTTTGAAGAGCAGATGACCTAGTCTTTTGTTTTTTTGTGTGTTTTACAGCTATTTGAGGTATAACTTACATACCATAAAATTAACTCAGGTTAATTTTAGGTTAAATGTATAGTTTGATGCATTTCTGTAAATTTGTATAGTTGTTCACCAGCACCACAATTCAATTTAAGAACAGTTCCATCATGCTAAAAAGTTCCCCTGTCATTATTTGCAGTCAGTCTCAACACTCAACTTCATTCTGAAGTAACTAGTAATCTGCTTTCTGTCTATGTTTTTGTACTTTCTAGAAATTTTATATGAATGGAATCGTGTGTCTGGCTTCTTTCAATTAATGTAAAATTTTTGAGGTTAATCTATGTTGTGGCTTATATTAGTACCTTGTTCCTTTTTATTGCTAAGTAATATTCTATAGACAGACATAACACATTTTGTTTATCTATTGGATAGTTGATGAATATTTGGATTTTTTTCCTAGTTTTGGTTATTATGAAAAATGCAGTTTTGAACATTCATGTACAAGAGATGGCCCATGATTTTGATTAAAAAGAAGTTACAATATCTAGATGATACTCATATATTATTTCAGGCTTGTAGTTGATTAAAAACTAATCCCGTATTCTTGTTCCATAATTGTATTTCTAGTAATAAAAATTTTTACCTATATAAATACTTTATATACTATTGTCAACTATTTTTGATAATTTTATGTCAAAATGTTATAAATCAGTGTATGGTATCCTATAAAAATTTTCTAAAATATTTCTTTTGAGATAACAAAAGTATACAATAGCGCTTGTTCCCCCTATTGTGTACTTTTGTTATCTCTTAGTCTTCATAAAATGTATATATCTGCTCTTACTGATGGGTAAAATTCACACTGAATTAAACATGGAATAAAATAAATGTAAAACTGAAATAAAAATTAACTTTTTAATAGGAAAATGTTTGGTATAAGTAAAAGCACGAAGAACTGTTTAATGAACCCCCGTTTACCTGTCTCACCTAATTTCAACAGTTGTTAATAGTTTGCTGTTCTTTTTTCATCTGTTCCTTGTTCCCCATCTCGAACAAGATATTTTATATTGAATCTCAAACACATATCATTTCTTCTGTAAATATTCATTGTATATTGTAAACTGTTATATACAAATTTTCATAATACTATTTTATGTAAAATTAGCATTAATTTCTTAATACTATCTACTACCCAGTTTATGTTTGGTTGTCCCTGATTGTATGAAATATATCTTTTCTACATTGGTTGTTTGAATCAGGACCAAACAATGCATTTGACCAATAGGGTCAACTGTTACATTAGGGTCAACTCTTGGTGGTGTACATTCTATGGGTTTGGACAAGTGTACAGTGACATATATCCATCATTATAGTATCATACGTAGCTTTTTGTTCACTGCTTTAAGCATCACCTGAAGTCTATAGTTTACATAGGTTTCACTCTTAGTGGTGTGCATCCCATGGGTTTGGATATACGTGTACGTATAATAACATGTCTCCACTATGTTACTATCGTACAGCATAGTTTCACTGCCCTGAAAGTCCTCTCTTCTGCCTATTCATCCCCTCCCAACCCCAACCTCTGGCAATCACTGATCTTTTTAGTGTCTCCATAGTTTTCCATTTCCACAATGTTTAATAGTCGGTTCATACAGTATGTAACCTTTTCAGATTGGGTTCTTTACTTTAGTAATTGCATTTGAGGTTCCTCTGTGTGTTTTCATGGCTTGATAGCTTGTTTCTTTTTAGCACTGCATAATATTCCATTGTCTAGATGCAGTACCACAGTTTATTTATCCACTCACGTACTGAAGGACATCTTGGTTGCTTTCAAGTTTTGGCAGTTATGAATTAAGCCATTATAAATATCCATGTTTAGGTTTTTGTGTGAACACAAGTTTTCAGTTTAGTAACTACTAAGGAGGAAAATTACTAGACCGTATGGTAAAAGTGTGTTTAGTTTTGTAAAGAAACTGCCAAAGTGTCTTTCAACGTGGCTGTACCATCCTGCATTCCCACCAGTGAACGAGAGTTCCTATTGCTCCACATCCTCACCAGCATTTGGTATTGTCAGTGTTCTGGATTTTGGCCATCCTAATAGGTGTGTTGTGGTACCTCATTTTGATTTACATTTCCCTGATGACGTGTGATGTGTGGAGCATCTTTCTATTTGCTCATTTGCCATCTGTATTATTTTCTTTATCTGTTCAGATCTTTGGCTCATTTTTTTAATTGCAGGTGCTTGTTTTCTTATTATTCACTTTTAAGAGTTTTTTTGTTCATTTTGGATAACAGACTTTTATCAGATGTGTCTTTTGCAAATATATTCTCCCAGGCTGTGTCGTGTCTTTAAATCCTCTTGACAGTGTCATTTGCAGAGCAAACCTTTTTCATTTTAACTAAGTCCAGCTTATCAGTTATTTCTTTCATGGATCATGTCTTTGGTGTCGAGTCTCCCTTCAACATTTTACCAAATGGTTTAAAGCAGTCACTTACAGGAAGGGGAATATTCCCTATATCCCTGATTTCATTAGAGTTGCAATATATACAGCAAGTCCTCAAAGAATGTCATTTCATTCAACATTTTTTTGCTGTAATGTTTAGGAGATGCAGTAGGGACTTAACTCTTGTTTGTATCTATTAGTCTGTGGTAACATTGGTTTCCTTAGAGGTTATTTCGCTTGAAGTCACAAAACCTGTAGATGATGTTGAGGACTTACTCTAGTGATTTTCTCATTTTGTCATTCCTTTTGTATTTCTTACCTTCAGTTCTTTAAAGAATATTCTTGTATTGACTCTGGTTACCCTAAAATTTAATTTTTATAGAAAAAGAAGGATAAATACTTGTTTCTTTCTTTGTATTCAGTTTATCAGTTTTCAGAATAATGAGTTGGCACTCTAGCAACTTAAAAATATGAACAAGGTTTAAAAAGCTATTAAGAACTCATGGAGCTTATTTACTTGATGTGTTCAATTAATTTCCGTTATTATTTTGAGTGGTCAGATTACTTTATTTTACTGGTGGGGTCCCCTAAAGTTTGCTGTTGTGTCCTCATGGCCTACGCTAATATTTTCTTTATTAACTTCATTGCTTTCTGGATCAAGATTTCCCAAGCTTATGTTATAGTTTGTGCTCCAGACTTTATGTTTGAGTGGAGACTGGATCAGCAGAAAATGGAATTTAGAGACCATAGTCTGATTGCTAGGAAACTTACTGTTTCTGTGTGGTGATTGCTCCTAGATCTTTTACAAAGGCACTGGATTTTCCATAAGTTTTATTGTAGGGTCATATTTTTATCCTTGAGATTGTATTTTTTTTTAGTACAAGGAAAAACAACATTAACACAATTCAGTTAAGTTTATCAGTCATTTGGTCGGGATATACCTTTTCCTAGGTGTTATTGTAGGCACTGGCATACTAATACAAGGTTGTGGCCCTTGCTTTCACTGCAGCACTGGGACTTGGTCTTGGCATCTAATGGGATGATATGTAAAAAAATAAATTTTAATTAAATAAATCAAACAATATAAACAGATAAAATGCAGAGATACAAAAACAGGAAAGTCTTGTTTCATGATAAAGAACCTAGACTTCTGCTAGAGGCAAAAGGGAAACACTGGGAGATTTTATGCAGAAATATGAAATGACCTAATTTGCTCTTCAGAATAATTATTCTGATTAACAGTAAAGAAAATAGATTGGGAGGAGAGATGGCAGGTAATTGAGAGACTAGGTAATTGAGTGTGTGAGATACAAACTTGTGTCTATAGTAGTGCTTGGAATATAGTGAGCACTCATAATGGTTGACTGATTGAACAGAAGGTTATTGTATGAATCAAAAAAGTTGATAAGTCTTAAGGAAAACCATATAGAAATGGAGCCTACATTTTTGACACTGCTACTAGTCATATGCTTGCTTACCATAGGATTTTCACTACCTAATTGATAAGTAGGAGAACCTAGTAGAAAAATAGTCAAAGGATACGAATGGTGAGCTCACGAAAGGGGAAATCTGAGCGATGACTATACATATGAAAATATGCTCAACTTAACTAGTAACCAAGGGATCGCAAATACCATTTAAATCTCGTGAGATGGAGAAATATTTAAAAGTCTGAACAAAACCCAGTATTAACCAAGATGTGAGATTGCTGGGATTTTTACATGCTGCTGGTGGGATTATAAGTGAGTGAAGCCACTATAGCAAGCAGCTTCGCAGTCAGTGTTCAGTAAGTCACAAGATGCATGTGCCATTGAGCCAGCATTTCCATTTCAGATATAAGTCCTAGAGAAATGCTCACACCTCTGCAAAGAGACATGTTCAACAATATTCATTGCAGCATTGTTGATTATATAAAAAAATGGAAATAACATAAATGTGGATCTTTAGGAGAATGGATACATTTTGATGTTTGTATAACGGCATGATATTCTGCAGTGATAGGAATAAAGCAAAGTATGCAAATAGAACTTGAATATTCAAGTCACAAAATAATTGACTGAAAAAGCTTTCAAAATGATCCATGTAATAAGGTTAATTATGCAAATCATTATTACACATGTAATAGATAAAAATAACAAAAATGCCAAGCTTAAGAGCCTAGTTATTTCTGAGGAGGAAAGGCGATATGTGATTAGGGAAGGTTACAAAGTGGGCTTCAAACCTATGTTTCTTTTTAAAAAGGCAAACAGATATCAGCAAAATTAAAATTTAGTAAGTCTAGGTGATGTGTAGACAAGAGTTTGTTATTTTTTTATTCGTTCTTATATATTTGAAATGTTTCTAATGAAAAAATCCTTTGAAACTAGAGTTTCAGAATTATCTTTTCTAAGTAACATATTTTCCTGGCATCTAGACACTTTTAATAACTTTTTATTTTTCAGATTTTACTGATGAATTAATTCAGAAATTGTTTGTTTTTCAGAAACATCTTCGGCAACAATGGCCTGTTCATTGCCCACAGCAGTTCCAGAATCTCCTAGAATTTATCCTCCAAGGATACCCAAAACACCTCGAACGCCCAGATTACAAGATCCAAACAAAACACCAAGATTTTATCCTGTTGTCAAAGAACCAAAAGCCATTGATGTTAAGGTACACAGAACAACCAGGAACATAAAGCCTTCGTTTTATACCCTTTAACATTACAAAATGAGATTTTTTAGTTTCTGCCACTTTAAAAAATGTATGTTTTAAATTGTAAGAATTCATTTAAAAATGGTGTTTTACCATTCGTGATGTTTTCTCAGGTTAAGGAATAACTTCTTTACAATTGAGTAGTGTAATTAAAGATGATTAGGAAGTGTAATGAAGAATTTCAGTAAGTTGTAGTTCCTTTCATCTTTGTGTTGAAACCTAGCCACGGGCCTTGTTTGTAAGTTTTGTAGCTTGTATGTGATATGCTTGAGTTTTATGACTTCATATGATTTCATAATGTGTCATCCACAGTAAGAAAATACTTGAGTTGGTTTACAGTCAGAGGGTTTTACTTTACTTGTGAGGTTCACACTACTGGAAGTGATTGCAATGTTTAACTTCTCTCCTTTTAGAGTCCAAGAAAGAGAAAAACAAGACATAGTACAAATCCCCCTGTAGAGTGTCATGTAGGCTGGGTAATGGATTCCAGAGATCACAGGCCAAGAACATCCTCTGGCAGGTACCATACTTGTAAAACACTGCTTTGTTCTTGATTTTAAGTTTGTTGAAAACAGTTATTAATTAGATATTTGGAAATATTTAAAATTAATATGTAAGCAAATTATAGAACAATGAAAATAATAAAAAGGAACCAAAGGAAAGGAAATAAGTGCTCTTGGATAATCTGATCTTTTTTTCTCCTCTTTTTCTGATAATTTTGATTGACCTATAGTAAAGTTTACTGATTCTTTCCTCAGCTGCATTCAGTCTGCTGATAAGCCCATTCAAGGAGTTCTTTATTTTTGATATTTTGTCATCCCTGATTTTTTCTCTAATCTCTAATTGACTTCCTCACAGGAGGGATGCTCCCGAGCCCTATCTGTACCCCGTATTTCTCAGCAGATGACTTTGGCTTCTATCGCACTGCAGGGAATTCTTTACCTCTCACTGCCCCTTCTATTGAAAGTTCTTTATTTTTGTGGTTCTTTGTGGTAAGTGTGTCAGTGATGGTATAGTTATCGGGGTGAGATTATTTAATGCTAGCTAATAACACATTCTTTCAGTAATGCTCTAGGCTCTCTGCTAAATGTTTTACATGCATTATTTAAATTTTTGTGCATGTCTTCTTCAGAAAGTAAATTTACGGATGACAGAACTTTAGTGCTTGGCATAGTTGGTACTCAGTAAATGGCCACATGACTGAAACTGCTTCCCCATGTGGACGCTGTTATGAAACCTTGTGTGAACAGATGGTATTGAGTATAGAACTACTCTGTATAACTTAATGTTTCTAATTTTTCCCTGGTTTATGTTGGAGGCATGAATATGCACTGATTATTTGGTTTAAATGGTTCTAATCTTATGGAAACATTTCAAAGCAGACTTATCCTTTACCAGGAGATTCCTGGCAAATAAATTTCAGTTGGCTTTGCTTGGTTAGCAAAGTGATATTAGCCTAGGAAAATACACGTAAAATAATTAATCACATAGGAAAAAGGGGTTTTTCCTGCAGTTTGGTGATTAAGTACACCACTGCTAACTCTTAGGCAGGTTAAACTTTAATTCATGTTTCTACAGAACATTTTTTGAATACCTACTATATGAAAAGCTCTGTGTTTGGTGGAATGGTTAATTAAGATGTAAGAGATGTACTTTATGCCTTGCGTGAGATTACAGTCTAGTGCAAGAGATATTTCTGATTGAGATATAATTATAGTGTACATATGTTCAAAACAGTTATTATGAGAAAGGCAAGAAGATTCATCCGAACTGGGGGTGTCATGAGAAACTTCACTGGGCTTGGACAAGTAATATTGACCTTGATGGATGAGTAACATATCAATAGGCCAAAGTGGAAAATAGGAAGATAGAGGGTTTATGATGGAGGAAATAGCAAAGTTACCAGAAATATAAAAAATATATGATGGTGTAGCACAAGGCAAATAAGTTATATGTACATGGAGCTGCACCCTCCACAACTAGATTAAAGACAACGAGCAGCCACTGAGATTCCGGAGGGGCAGCCGGATGGCCAGTTGGTTAGAGCGTGAGCTCTGAACAATATGGTGCAATTCCCTCATGGGATGATGGGCTGTGCCCCCTGCAACTAAAGGTTGAAAACGGCGACTGGACTTGGAGCTTAGCTGCGCCCTGTACAACTCAATTGAAGGACAATGACTTGGAGGTGATGTGCCCTGGAGAAACACACTGTTCCCCAATCTTCCCCAATAAAATAAAAATTTTAAAATTGGGTGTTATACAGTAGTAATGGGGATGTAGCTTATAGCATAAGAATATAGTCAACAATATTGTAATAACTAGGTATGGTGCCTGATAGGTACTAGATCTATCAGGGTGATAGATGGGAATGGGGTTGGGGTCAGGGTGAAAAAGGTGAAGGCATTAAGTAATATAATTGTTAGTTAATACAGTATGGGGAATATAATAAACAATGTTAAGATCATGTAAGGTGCCAGATGGGCACTGGACTTATCAGGGGGATCATGTCATAGACTGTGTAGATGCCTGACCACGGCGCTACATACCTGAAGAGGTGAAGTAGAATAATACTGAAGGTCAACTATAACGAAATATATATACTGTGTTTCCCCGAAAATAAGACCTAGCCGGACAATCAGCTCTAATGTGTCTTCTGGAGCAAAAATTAATATAAGACCAGGTCTTATATAATATAAGATTATATAAGACTTATTTTACTATAAGACCCGGTCTTATATAGTATAAGACCGGGTCTTATATTAATTTTTGCTCCAAAAGACACATTATAGCTGATTGTCTGGCTAGATCTTTATATTTTTCAGTGAAACACAGTAGGTATATGTATATAGTCACAGGATGTGGAGAACAGCATAGGGAAGATAGTTGATGGTATTGTAACAGCTATATAAGTTGTCAGAGGATTAGTAGCTTGAGGGTTGGGTTATCACTTAAAGAGGGGTTTAAATGTCTAATTATTACATTGCTTTGTACACCTGAAACTAATAAAAAATTCATTTAAAAAAGTGATTATTGATCAATAAAAAATAAATAAAAGAATTCTATCTTAAAAAAAACAGAAACAACCACTTATAAAGGGAAACTTAGAAAACTATTGTTTTCTAAGGAATCTTTCCAAGGAAAGATTCAAGCTCAGAAAAGACCTAAGGAGACTATAAGCTTTTACCCTTAGCTCATCCCCAGCATAGAAACACCCTACAACAAGAAAACAAAACAAAAAATCCCAAAACACCAAACCCTGGGAAAAGGGAGAACCTGATTTCCAGAGTTACTACATTAATATGTTTTACCACACATACAGACTTGGACACACAAACTCCTAAAAAAAAAAAAAATCACTGATTTCATTAAATAAGACTAGGTATTAGTGGGAAATACAAGGTTTCAAAAATTCTAATTTTCACCTGAATACTCAAATTTTTCCTTGACATTGCAGACCCATTTTACTCCTTTTCAAGGAATCGTCTGACACAAAATGGTATCTGAATAACCATAATTTATTGATGGTTCTTCTAATTAAAAATGGTATTCCTTGAAAAAATCAGTTCAATTCACAAGTGTATCGTAGAAATCCTTTGCTGAAGATAGCTGTCTTAGTTCAAGCTGTTACAACAAATATGCCATAGCCTGGGTTGTTTAAACCACATTTATTGCTCACAGTTTCAATATCAAGGTGCCAACAGGTCCATTGTATGGTGAAGGCCCACCTCCAAGTTTGCAGATGACTATCTTCTTATATCTTTACATGGTGGAAAGTATAGAGAGAATGCAAGCTTTCTCATGTCTCTCCTTTTATGAAGGGTATTGTCATGCAGGAGATCCTGCCCGCTGCGCCATTTGTCACGCGGGGCGGCCTGCAGGGTCTCAGCTCCTGCTCCCCACATAAGAACGCAGGATGTGGCTAGGCCAAAAGGAACACTCACGGAGCCATAGGTAGGGGAGTCATACCACTATAGTCTCACTGGAGGCTGGATTCACAGGACGTGCGACCTGCCGTCCACTTCTCTCTGGCAACCGACCGACTTGCTAACTGCAATCCGTGCTTGCTAGCTCAGCCACCATCTTCTTGCTAGCCCCCATTTTTTTGCTAGCGTAGCCACCGCAGTTGTATTAGTGGCCAGTGGCTCACTGGTTACAGCTGACGGCCAACTAGCCACAGCTGATGGCCATCCAATCACAGTTGATGGCCATTTACTACCTGAGCCAGCACCTTTCCACATGAGGCCGAGAGCCTGGAAACTGCTCTCCTGGCCCTGTCCCCGCAGGCACGCTCATGAGAGCTCTATCCTCATGACTGACTTCCTAATACCATCACATTGGAAGTCCGAAGTCAACATTCAGTCCATAACAACAGCCATTGACTTTGATATGCCACAAAAGTGCTTTATGCTTCCCTTCCATTTTTTTTCTGTGATAAAAAACATAACAAAATTTACTGCCTTGACCACTTTTAAGTGTACAGTTCAGTAGTGTTAAGTGTATTCACATTGTTGTGAAATCTTTAGAACTTGTTCATTTTTGTAAAACTAAAGCTTTTGTCCCATTTTGTCACACACAGTAAGACGTGTGAACAGGGGTTGAGATTTCATTAAGTTTATTTTTTTTGCTTCATCAAGGACATCTTAAGTTGAAACTGGCATTTAAAAAAAACTACAGGTGCACTAGTGAGTAAAGTTTGGTGCCACTGTCTCAATTTGCATCAGCAATTTTATATACCATTGCTTTAGTACTTTCAGGACAAACGTTAACTTAGTGGAAGGATAAGCAGTATCTTAGTATTATTTTCAAAATAGTTTTGACCTTGCAGACTTTCTGAAAGGGTCTTGAGGACCCCTTCAAGCATCCATGGAACACACATTGAGTACCACCAGTTTAGATCAGTGTCTTAGGAAGATAACTTTGGTTGCAAGATAGAGGAGGGAAATGGAAAAACAAGGAGATCAGTTAGTTCAAGTGAGAGAAGAGGAAAGCCTAAATTTGAATAATGGAATGAAAATGAAAAGGAAGAGACAGGTTTAGGAAATAGTTCAGAAGTGGAATTGATTTACAGAATTGCAGTTATCTCTTTGGGATAATGAAATTATTGCTTTTGTGCCAGATTTTATTCCTTATTTCCACATATTCAATTTACATCATTAGCCAGTTACTCATGAAAATTGAAAATTTCTCCAGTACCATAAGAAAAAAATGAACTGATCTAAACTAAATTAATAATGGAGCTGGAAGAAGAATAAGCTAGCTATTCGGTTATCTGCTTCTACTTATTGTTTTAGTTTGATAATTTGTGACCATATTCTTCGTTAACTTTTGAATTTGCCTGTGTGTTGAACATAAATGGCAATTCATGTGTACATCCGTATGTCATTAGTTGTGGAGAGTTTTGGGGACTAATGTCTTTTCCACTGCTCAGCCTCTCAATAATGAACAAATAGTGCAAACTGGTTTGAACACTTGGTTCTTGATATTTCAGTCTGAAGCCTTTTTTCCCCCATCCTCAAACAGCAGTTCAAATGCTTCACCTTCAGAAGGTGCACAACTAGCAGGAAGTTCTGGATGTATTCCTCATTCCTTCCCAAAGTTCCAGCACCCTTCTCATGAACTTTTGAAGGAAAATGGCTTCACCCAACAAGTGTATCACAAGTATCGTCGAAGATGCCTCAGTGGTAAGATGCTTCTCTTTCATGTAACTATATGTAATATTAAAATATAATTCCAAAAATTCAATTTGTGACATTAACCAGGTTAAGAAATACTTTTATTTGTTATAATTACCTCAGGTAAATGTGTTTATATATATTATTTTACTCGTGTGTTTTGTAGCTTCGACACATTGGGAAACAAAGTTTACTTGTCACTACTGACAAATGCTTAAATTTAAACAGTGAGTCAGAAAATGGATTAATATGTGTCCTTTGTTTAGAAGAGACCCAAATACATTTTGAGGATTAATATGTTTCAGATTTCTTTAAGTTATGTAAAACATCTGTTGTTTTGACTTTAATAAATACCTTTAGTAAAGCATGTTGTATTATTTTAACTTTTTCCAGAGAGAAAACGCTTGGGAATTGGCCAGTCCCAAGAAATGAATACCCTCTTTCGTTTCTGGTCCTTTTTCCTCAGAGATCACTTCAATAAAAAAATGTATGAGGAATTTAAACAACTTGCTTGGGAAGATGCAAAAGAAAATTACAGGTCAAATATTTTCTCATATTTTTACACTAAAGGGAGTTTTTTATTTTTATTTTTTAATTACAGTTGACATTCAGTACTATTTTACGTTAGTTTCAAGTATACAGCACATTGGTTAGACATTTATATAATTTATGAAGTGATCCCTCTGACTGGTACCCACCAGGCACCATACGTAGTTAATACAATATTACAGACTGTATTCCCTATGCTGTATTTACATCCCTGTGACTATTTTGTAACAACTAATTTGTACTTCTGGAGCCCTTCATCTTTTTTATTCTGCCCTCCAACCTCCTCCCATCCATCTGGCAACCATCAGTTTGTTCTATGAGTCTGTTTCTGTTGTTTTAGGGTTTTTTTTTTTTATTCTTTAGATTCCACATATAAGTGAGATCATATGGTATATTTATCCTTCTCTGTTTGACTTATTTCACTTAGGATAATATCCTCTAAGTCCATTCATGTCACATATGGTAAGATTTCATTCTTTTTTATGGGTGAGCGACATTCCGTTATATATGTACCACCTCTTTTTTTATCTAATCGTCTGTTGGGCACTTAGGTTGCTTCCATATCTTGGCTGTTGTAAATAATGCAGTGAACATAGCGGTGCAGATACCTTTTCAAGTTAGTGTTTTGGATTTCTTTGGATAAATACTCAGAAGTGGAATTGCAGGGTCATAAGGTAGTTCTATTTTTAATATTTTAAGGAACCTCCAAACTGTTTCACTTGGAGGGAGTTTTTAAAAAATAATTTAAAAACTAGTATTGAAAAATAGCCCAATTTTGAACTTTGAAAGTAGGACAACATAACCGGAGGGAAGGTTGTACTAGTTTTCTGTTGCTGCATACCAAGTCACCCCAAAACTCAGAAGCTTGAGAAAAACAGACATTTATTAGTCCACAGTGTCAAAGGGTCAAGGCTCCAGGAGCAGCTTAGCTGGGTGGGTCTTGCTCAGTCTCTCATGAAACTTCAGTCAAGGTGTTGGGCAGGGCTGCAGTATCGGAAGACCTGACTCAGGCTGGAAGACCCGCTTTACGCTCATTTACATAGTTATTGACAGGAGTCCGCAATTCCTCACCACATAGGGCATCTCACAGCATGACTTCACCCAGAGCTAATATTCTCAGAAAGAGGGAACTTCTACGATGGAAGCCTTAGTGTCTTGTATAATCTATATTTGAAAGTGATGTACTATGACTTCTGCCATATTGCATTGTTCATAGACCCACCCTGGTACAGTGTAGGAGGGGACTGTACAAGGTGGTGAATACTGGGAAGTGGGATCATTTGGGATCGTGTTAGGGGCTGGCACAAAGGCCAAATGAAATCTACAAGAGAGGTTTTTCTCTTTCTTGCCCCCTCCATTACATAGACTCCCCTGCATGTGCATGTACATCCCCAAATTGATACGTGATTGGAGCCAAACCAGTTGTTGAGACTCCTTGAACCAAGGAAATGTAGGCCTCTCATGCTATGCCCTGACCTACCTCTCCAATCTCATTGTTCCCTACTCTTAGTCCCCTAGGCAGCTGGTACTGGACTACGTGTTCTCTGAGTGAACTGAGCTCTCCAGACGTCTGTACGTGTTCTTACCTCTGCTTGTTCTCCATTCCTCCCTCTAGCTCATTCTTTTTGTCCAGGTTAGACCTTGCCTCCTTGAAGAGTGTTTAGAGGGATTTTTGAGAGTGCCAGTAGGCTGAGATCCAAACAAGAGAGTGAGAGGAACCTAGAGTGAACCTATGCAGGCTGTTTATTCCTGGGTAAAGGGAGAAAGAAAGGAGAGGCAGTAGAAAGAAGAAAAATCATTTCCCTCTCAGTATTTCCTAACTTTATCCCTTCTTCAAGTTCTTACAAGACTGACTCTTGTAAGTCTCAAATAAGAATATATTGTTAATCAGATATTGGGACCTTCAAGAGGTAAAAAGATGCTGCAAGTAAATTTTTCTGAAAAAATACATTTGCCCTGATTTGTGTAAAAATAAAGCCCATTTTATTTTCATCTAGAATCTTTACCTTGATGAGGAACGACAGACACATGGCATGTGTGCCCCTATTTTGCTCTCCTCTGTCTCTTACTGACATTTCTAATCCCAGCATTGTTTAATATTGTTCTTAAATTCAGATTTATAGTCTTTCTTATCACAGCTTGAATAACTACTGCCAGGTTACCAGAGTTGGCACAAAAGGCAGACTTTGCCATTTCTGATCTTGTTTTCATCCATGTTGTGGTTTGCTACCCATTGGTGAGTTGTGAAATCAATTTAGTGGCTCTGACTTGCTTTAAAAAATACAGTAGGAAATATAGTAAGACTGTACTGAATAGAGTAAGGTCAAATTGTTTTACAATTCATACATACATAAAAATTTAAGAATAGTTTGAAAAGCTTATATATGCTCTTATGTACACACATAATATATATGAGTAATGTGTTGACTTGGTCACAAAATATTTTCCTTACTATTGAACTTAGAGAAGTTTGAAAGCCGTTGTTATAATTAATTTCAGCATATTTTGCTATTTAAGCAAAAAATTTGTTTGTTGTTCTGGACTTTCTAAAAACTTTTCTGATCCCATTCCTACCCAAGTCTAGGTTGGGAGTTCCTCTTTTGTGTTCCTGTATGTATGTTTCTAATAGCTTTTTAATACCATTTTATAATTTGGGGGCTGTTTCTTCAATGTTCATGACTAGACCGGATTAGCTATCCCCTAGGAAGTGTATGTAGCACAGTGGTTAAGCACCTGAAAGCTTTGAAGTCAGACCTAGATTTGAGTTGTAGCCCATTAATTTACTGTAATCTTGGCAAATTATAATCTCTGTAAATTTTAGGTTCTTCACAGAGTGGGACAAATTATGGTAGATACCCTCATAAGGTTACTGTAAAGATTAAACAAAACAAAACATGTAAAGGGGGTAGCATGTTACCTAATATATAGGAAGTCGTCAATGAATGGTTATTGTTATTAGGAAGAAGATCATTACTAAATATATCCATTGATTGAAAGTAGCAGTAAGATGGTTTCAAAAGGAAGGAAAGAAATAACATTTATTACATATCTTCAATGTGCCAATTATAGTCTAAATGCTTTACAAGTATTATTTCATCTGTTCTTGAAAACGGTATTATTATCCCCATTTATAGGGATATACTTACAAGCCTACAATTCAAATATAGTTCTTCCTGGTTCTCAGCCTTGAATCTTTCTCACAGTGAAGTGAGTAAATGACAACTAAGAGGCTGGTCATTTGTCTCCTCTCTTCACTCCAGCAGTTATGCTGCATATTTGAGTTGTGTTATTAATGTCATAATTTTTGTAGAAATGTAAAGAATTTTTATGAGTTTGTTTGAGCCAGACTGATGACATATGCTTGGGAGCAAGGTCTCAAATGCTCCTGTTAATGTCATACTTTTGGTCTTTGGTTTGCTAAAAAGTAAGAGTAAAAATCCCAAAGTTGTAGTAGTCTGTTGGCCTTTACCAATCTAAGAATTTTAACATTCCTCTAACGTGTCATTAACTTGATAAAACCAAAAGTTATCAATTAGGCTTTCCAGAAAGAAAGGGGCCTAGGCTTCACCCTCAAAAGATTCTGATTTCATTGCTTTGCAGTGGGGCCTAGGCATCAGTATTTTTTAAAAGCTCCCCAGGTGAGTCTTATATGTAGCCAAGGTTGAGAACCACTGATACCCATGTGATATGGTCCCATAAAAGGAGTGTCAAGGCAGATTTGTTATTCTGAGCTGGTGTTCTTTTAGTCCTTAGTCATACAAGCTCAAAGGACAGTAGCGCTTACAGCTCCCAGAGCAAAGAGCTCTGGCTGGTGTATGGGTATATGTAGTCGGTAGTCCTACATTTCCCTCGTCAGCTTGCTCTTTTTCTGGACTGTCACTCTTCATCTAAATAAGCTGGTGTACTCACACACACGCACACACACACACACCTTCCTGTGAATGACAGCTAGGCAACAATATGGTATGAAGACATGTAACCTCTATCCCACTGAGGCATACAGAATGCCTTAAGGATTCTGAGGAATCTTGTGACACGTTGTAATTGAGGAAGCTGGACATGGTCCTTTTACTGCTGTCCTGTTGGCCTTGTCCGCTTTCACGGCTTCTGCTCACCACCATTAGTTGAAGGCTGAGCCCATGTAGTTTGCTGATCCACTGTCCCCAACTTTTCTCAGGTTCCCTAAGTAGTTATAGGAGGAAACAAGGAAATTTTTTTATGTAGTGATTACAATTCTTTTAGCAAAATGTGTTTTATTAAATGTACTTTATAACTAAAGCAGGGAGGATCTCTTAGGAACCATTTAATTCGGTTTGACCCTTTATAGTTGAATGTGTCAACCACACCTAGGGTCTAAGGCACAAGACTGGTCTTCATCTCTCTAGAATAAAGATTATGTTTAAGAGTATTTAATACCATGCACAAATACACCATTATAAGCCTTGGTTTGGAAAAATCTAAAATATTCCCAATTTGTCATTAAATCTTTTGACCAACTGGTCAAAATACCAGGAAGAGATCCGCTGTCTGTCCAAAGAACCATACTCGAAGTATGTCGAAGGTCCCCCTCTCGTTCTGTGGGTTCCCAGTATGCCTCCAGGAGGTGCTATGGCTGAGCCACCAAAAATAGTGAAGCCAAGTATGAGTTACTAATCACCACCTCAGCTAAACCTCCGCATATGAAAAATGACATACATTTAAACATTTAGTTTTTGTTTGGGATTATGTATGCCGTGTTTGCTTGTATCGATGCTGCTAAATATGAGATGTTGGCATTGTCATAGCAAAAATTTTATTATAAACATTTTATTTTCCACAGGTATGGATTAGAATGTCTGTTCAGGTTTTACAGTTATGGACTGGAAAAAAAATTCAGACGAGAAATTTTTAAGGATTTCCAAGAAGAAACCAAAAAAGATTATGAATCTGGTAAAACAAAACAAAACAGTAACTTAATTTGGAAATTGTAAATCTGAATCTGTCAGTAAATAGGGAATTCATAACTTTTTTCTTCAGGGCAGACCATTGAAGAAAACTTCTTTATGGAGTTGTATTTTGTCATTATTCCCTTGATGTTCCCTTACATGAAAATTTTATGTAGCATCAGTCTGTATGCTTGCAATGGTGGAGTAGCACTGTGGGTAACAACAGTGCAGACTCTGGACTAGCTCCCAAGGTCTGAATCCCATTTCTTGGTTATTTTTTCAATTAAAGTTTATTGAGGTGATAATTGTTAGTAAAGTTACATAGATTTCAGGTGTACAATTCTGTATTACATCATCAATAAATCCCATTGTGTGTTCACCACCCAGAGTCAGTTCTCCTTCCATCACCATATATTTGATCCCGTTGACCCTTGTCTACCACCCCCCAACCCCCCTTACCCTCTGGTAACCACTAAACTATTGTCTGTGTCTAGGAGTTTTTGTTTCTCATTTGTTTGTCTTGTTCTTCTGTTGTTTTTGGTTTATATACCACATATCAGTGAAATCATATGGTTCTCTGCTTTTTCTGTGTGACTTGTTTTGCTTAGCATTATACTCTCAAGATCCATCCATGTTGTCACAAATGGCCCTATTTCTTAGCACCGAATAGTATTCCATTGTGTATACATACCCCAACTTCTTTATCCATTCATCTATCGA
This sequence comes from Rhinolophus hipposideros, assembly GCF_964194185.1. Classification (NCBI taxonomy): domain Eukaryota; kingdom Metazoa; phylum Chordata; class Mammalia; order Chiroptera; family Rhinolophidae; genus Rhinolophus; species Rhinolophus hipposideros. Next base: position 8,816,741 of record NC_138062.1, read on the forward strand.
AGGACATTTTGGTTGTTTCCATGTCTTGGCCACTGTTGAATCCCATTTCTACCCTTTAGTAGCTGTGTGACCCTGGGGAGGTTACTTAACCTTGTTAGTTTCAGTTTACTCATCAGTAATATATACAAAAGCACAGGGTTGTATATATGCTTCAAATTCGTTTCATACATAATAAACCACTTAAATAATACCTGTCACATAACAAATGCTCAATAAATGTTAGCTGCCATTATTCGTTACAATATCTTATTGTCAAAATCTAATGTGTAAACTGGCAGATAAATGGTTTATTGCTGGTAGGATCATGTTCAATATGAATCATTTTTTTTAAATTCTATAATTTATCATATATGTTCTTTGTTTATTAGGTCAGCTGTATGGATTAGAGAAGTTTTGGGCTTATCTAAAATATTCTAAATCTAAGACACAGTCTGTTGACTCAGAACTTCAGGAATACCTCTGTAGCTTTAAGAGGTTAGAAGACTTCCGCGTTGATGTAAGTTTTTCTTTCCTCTGTATTCTTTGTATTACCCTTATATTTTGAGCTATCAGTGACTTCCTTAACTATAATTTTACAATTTTCAGTTTTTATTTTGAAAATTTAACTTTCCAGTTTTGAAGTCAAACTTTAAAGCATTTCCAAAAATAGTAGAGACTTCCCATATACTCTTTTACCTAGAATTCCCAAATGTTAACATATTACATAACCACTGTGCAATTGTCTGTTTACTTTAATTTTGACATGTCCCTATAGTTAAGCATATTATGGATTTAGTAACTTTTATGTAGATATGTTACCAACCTCTCACTAGCGGTTTAATAATTATTCACCTTCTGTGTACTTTTATCCTATAGTTTTTGTAAGATACGCTGATGTAACGTGGGTTTAGGGGTCCCTGGAAATAAAATTAGAGCACGAATGTTACGTGCATATGTTACATGCATATGTAGAGACAGCAGAGTAGGCTTTGAACAATTGATTTCAAGAGGAAAAGGAAAGCATTAAGAGAAAAGAATGGGATGAACACAAGAAGATACAGAAAAAGGAGGAAGAAAAGAAAAATAAGGAAAGAAGGAGAGTCAAAAAGAGCAGAAGAGAGATGAGCAGAAGGAAGGCTAGGTCCATTGCTGCTTAGTACTGTAATTTGTCCTGAAGTTTTATGTAAATGGATTTGATGGCCCAGGGATGGAGTTACTACAAGTGCCTGTGTCTCTGCAGTTAAGAACTATGATTCAAGAGTGGCCTAGCCAGTTTTGTCACAAAGATGTCCCTGCTCTGTACCAGTGGCTTTTGCCCTATCTGAGTGGAAGCTAAGAATTCAGGAATATTGGAGAGGGAGGTTACAGTCTTACCTTAAATAAAAATACCAGTCTGGTGGTGCATTGTTCTGGGCTCTCTCTCTAACTGGAAGGCCTACGAGTAAAAAGCTGACTTTTTTGAATACAGGATGCCTTTCCACTGCCTGCCCCCTCTCTTTGCTTGCAGCCTGAGGGGATTTGGGAGCTTTATGGATATTTAAAGTTTGAAAGTGTTTAAATTTAGTGCCATCAATAATGCCCTTCAGTCTCCTTATCCCAGATCAACCTTTAAACTTGCTAAAGGTTATTTTACTTGGTGTCTCTTTTTCCTCCATGCTGCTTTCATTTATCTGTTAAACATTACCCATTAAGCAAGCTTAGGATAGGAGTCCAGGCTGAGGAAGGGACTAGAGTTATAAATGCTTTGCAGGTGACAGAAGTTGAATAAAGAAGGAAAATAGCCTTTTTGAAACATTTTCTTGGAGGTTAGGAACCCAGCATTACGTTTATACCCTACTATGTGGTTCAAACCCATTTGTTGAATTGAAAGAATGAAAAAAATACTAGTAAGCTGATTTAGTTGGAGGGAGCATTTAAGTTTAATACCTTAAATTGCTCTTAAGTTTTTGTTATACTAATAAAATCGACTGAAGTGCCAACAGTTTCTCTCTTTGTTGGAAAAGTCTGGCCTTGGATTTTAAAGGGAGGAAAAATAGTATAATCATCACTATGTTGTCTTTTATGTCTTTCATAATTTGCAGCCCCCTATTTGTGAGGAATTTGGAAGAAAAAGACATTCATCTACTTCTAGTTCGGAGATTAATCGTCATCGAGGTCCATCTAATTCCTCCACAAAGTCACTAAATGCTGCTAAGCCTGCATCTGCCAATCAGCTTCAGGTCCCAATAAATTATCCCAGAAGGAATACGGCACAGGAGTCCAGTGGCAATTCACACCAGAACATTGCTGCCTCAGTCTCCACAAATGGTGAAATGTCTGAGAAATAGATGCTTATGAAAGTTGTTTGCCCTTGAAATCAACATTTACATCAGTATTTATTTGGGAAAAATCTTCTGATGTTTGTGATAATCAGAAAAAAGAAAAAGGAAGAAAACTGGTAGCATTTTTTTTTCTAGCAAGATAAATTCTAAAAACGATTTCCTTGATTTCACAAACAAGGATAGTTTTGGTGATGGACCTTTTATAGAGCTCCTCAAGTAATGTATTTTGGTCTCAGTATTTCTTTTTCAAAGCCATTGTGTACAAGAACAGCATTCCTTAAATACAAAAACAACAAGGAATGCCTAACATTTCAGCTCATACTTCTTAAAGAAGATATAGTATGTTGTATTCATCTCTTCTATAGAGCTTTCTTAAAGAATTCAATTACCCAACAACTATCAATTCATATTTGAACTTCTCAAAAACAAAGGAAGATTATGTATGTATATTTTTAACTCAAAAAATGAATATGAAATGATACACTTGCTTTTCTTTTAGATGTATAGTTTACAGGAAATTTTTTTTTACAACAGTAGGAATATATTGCAGTTATATTGAAGCATATACACTTTGGATGCTGAATTTTGTTTTTTCCTCGCTAGTTATACCTCAGGATTTCCATAGTTATTGTTGTGTTGGTGTGGAGTGTTCTGAATTGGCATCAGTTGGTTTCATGTTAGGAGTGATTTACTTTTTGTGACTGTATATAAACCTGCACAAGTAATTGAAAGTGATGAAAATTGGGTTGGGATTGGTGGGAATATTGTCCTAAATTAATTAAATCTTGCACTGCTTTGAATGCATCTGCTGTTTGTACATTATAGGTGGGTATGTCACAGATTATCTTCAGTTTTAAAGATGTACTTAATTTTTCCTTTTTGTTTCTTTTAGTTTTGTTTTGTGCTCATAAGTGTTTTCAAGAGTTATAGCAAATTGATTTCTAATTTTTATTGCTGTTGAAACTGGTGTAAATGATAGTTTCAGTTTTTCTGGGAATTAAAAAAATAAAGTTTATTCTAAATTATTTGAATGGATTTTTAATTATTTTTGCTTAGAATATAGTTAAAAAGCTGTAATATTTAAATTTTGCTGGTAGAAAACCATTCCATTCTATGAATGAAGTTTCAATTTTAAACTTATATCCATTTTTGTTATAGCATATACATTTTCTTGTATTGGCAATAGCAGCTGGTTTAATACACTAAATTAATTTATTATTTTCTTTTTGGTGTCTTATTCTTATAGAATGACAACATTGAAATACATATAATGTTATCTGGATAAATGGGCTGTTTAATAAAAAATTTTTATTACGTTATTTCCCATGCATAAGTGATAATTTGCAGTTTTATAGTATTTAATACTTGGGGAGGTCATTTTCATGTTTTAATTTTAAACAGTCAAATTTGAACATGTAGAGAATAAATTTTACTTAGATATCTTGGAAAGATAATGCAAAACAGCTAATGCATTAGAATGACAAATTATAAAATGTTTTCTTAAGTGGATATGTAGTTCTGTCTTTTCAGTGAGAAATTTCCAAACCGTGCTTATTTTCTTTAAGTTGTCTCTTGAAATGCTCCAAAATGTTTTTTTCAATATGCTTTTTGTGTTGAACACATACATATCTGAAACCTGTATTTATTCTAAAATTATTTCTATTCACGTGCATATGCAAGTGTAAATTTGATTGGAAAATTGTATATTTTATATGAAATACAGTAATCAAGATTTTTGTGGTGTTTAACAAATTAGTAATTTTATCATCGTATTTTGATTGTAAAAGTGATATGTGTACATTGGGAAATTTAGAAAAGCACAAAGAAGAAAATAAAGTACCTTTTAAAAAAGATAAATACAAAATTGGTATCATGCTATACATATAGCATTATAACCTGCTTTTTCACAGTATAGAGATGAGAATTTTATGGTGTCATTAATATTTCTATACTATGATTTTTACAAATTACATAGTATTCCAATATATAGATGAATATTTGTGGTTAAATAGTTTTTTTTAGCTAATCATCTATTATGGCCAAGTTTGGGCTCTTATAAAGAACAATTTAATCTATAATATTCCTACAGATAAATTTTTGTGCACACTTTGAGTTATTGTCTGGCATAAATTTTTGGAAGTTGAAATACTAAGTAAAAATGTATTCTCATTTAAAAGACTCTTAACATGGTCACACAGTTTATATTTTTACCAACAGCATCTGCTTTCCTACATTCTCACCAACAATACCGTTTATTAGAAATCTTTCTCTTTGATAGATTGAGCAGCAAAAAGTACTGTCATTATTACTGTCATTTTCATCAGTTTACTAATGAGTAATTTTATTGTTTATTAACTTTATTATTTGTAGATGGCTTGATCATATCCTTTATGTTTTCCTTTTGGAGTGATTATCTTTTTCTGACTGATTTATAGAGATTTTTTATTTATCAAGAATATTAACCCTTTGTTTTTTAATTTTATTATGTATATTTGACATGGTATGTACAATTTTTGGTAAAATTTTTAAAAAGTATGCCTTTTAAAGAAATTCCAAATGTAAAACTCAAGCAAATAAAAACAGTGTTATTTAATGAAAATAAAAACATTATTGACTATAAATCTAAGCAGCCTTACCCCAAATTTAGATGTGTCCCTAGAGAACTTAGATGCTTCCTTCCTTATGATTTTGTAGTTTTATTAATTTTATTATAACAAAAGGCAATGTTAAAATGTCTAAATCCAAACCACTTGTCCTTTTAAAGGTATAGTTGAAGCTGTCTTTGGAATTCTTTATACTAAAAGGAACTAAGGATGAAAGTTATGTTTTAAAATAGATATAATTTTAGTTTTCAAATAGATTTTTAGTTTTTAAATTTGTTTTGCCATTTTGGGACTCCACTCTGACATTCCTTCGTGCTTCTCCTTGCCATTATACTAAACGATATTACCACTTTCCTTTCTGTACTTAATCTTGCTTTTAACTAATTTCTTAGCTCTTAGCTCTTGTGAACTGCATTATTTTATTCTTGCCTAGAAGACTGATTCAATAGAGTAATACCTAATTATATCACCACTAGATGGCAGAGTGAAATAAGTTAGCTCTAGTCTTTTGAAAGGGGGTGGGAGGGGGGGGAGAGAGAGAGAGAGAGAGAGAGAGAGAGGGAGAGAGGGAGGGAGGGAGGGAGGGAGGGAGGGAGGGAGGGAGGGAGTGTTTTGGAGAACTCTCACTCCATCTTGTAATATGTAATTATATCAATTACTCTTGTATTCCTAACAATTCACAATTACCTTGTTAGGGCAATGCTAACTTGTGCTTAGTTATTATTAGTAAATGAATACAGTAACAACATTAAGGTTTGTGTTATGGTTAAAGATTAAAAAAATACTATTGCTTTGGTATTTTGTCCTTTCACTTAAAAGTTTGAAGTACTTCATTAGCATTATTTGTGATGAACTCTCGAAATGTAAACAAGGCAAGAAAATTGTAAGATATATCTGTTTGGATGTCTGGCTAAGGTAAGGTTTGCCGCCACATCACACAGTAGTGGTGAATGACTCGTCTGAGACTTAAAACTAAATGTTACTCTTATGTTTTCCCACAATTAGATAAGGTAAAATAAAAACTAAACATTGTATTCAAAATATGCTTAGAAGTGTTGCATTACTTTAGGATTATTATTGTCAACTGAAAATAACTATAGTACTGTTCAGAAATAATGATAATTCTAGTCTTAAAAAAGCTTGAAGAAAATAGGCCACAGAGTTAATTAACAGGAAGAAACTCTAGCTTTATACTGTTTTACCAATTTTCTGAATTCTTTGCAATGAGTGTGTTTTTACCTAGGCCAGTTAAGACATGATTTGGTTAACGGAATGGTTTTTATCAATGTACATATTTGCTTCAGTTAAAAAAAGACAGAATTTTTGTTGTTTGTTGTTTTGATTTTGTTTTTTTCCAGGTAATGTTCCAAGTCTGCAAAATTGAATACTTTTCTCAGGGTACTTGAAGGTACCCTGAGACGTTCGTCACAACGTGAACCTAATCACAGTACTGTGATGTTTAACGTTCCACTTTTCTGGTTTCCAGTTGAATCCCCTTGAGTATATTAATAATAATTTTAAGGTAAGGCTGACTTTTAATGAGTCAGTAGAAGGGCTTTGAGCGGGAGGACCTGTGAGACCCCAAAATTTAGTATGAGAATTTTATATATGTGTGGGTTCTTTTGGGGAGCTAATCCTTAGCTTTTATCAGATACCTACCAGGATTTATGATCCCAAATAAGTTTAAGATAAGAACCATTCCTCTAGAGACAACTGATTTGTGAGAAACATGAATTGAATCCAGGCTCCCCTCACATAAGTTACGGTCCTTCATCTATGAAATTGCACTTCCCTCTCCATTTTCTAAAGATTACACGTAAAGCGGTTAACACAATGTCTGGCATGCAGTAAGCAGTAAACACCAGCTGTTATGCGGACTAAGCACTGGACAAGTTATCTTTAGGTACATAAAGATACTTTCTTCAACAGGCTATGAATATCATTTTAAATCTTCATGCGAAATTAATCTACTTAAAACATTTTAATTTGTAAAGAAAATTCAGATTCCTTATAATTGTTTCGTTGTACTAGGATAATAAAATCACACTTTTCTGCCCGTGTGGTGACTCACTCACCTCCACGTGAGAAATAGTAGGGTACTTAGATCCTGCTGTTTCTACTGAGTCCAACCCACTGACTGGTACGAATTCCATGAAACAGTCACCAGGTCATGGATCTGACCTATCTTAATGTCTCACTTTTAGTTCTTTCCTCTTGTCTATTCAGTTAACAATTACGTTTCCCCAGCAGCACTAGGATCTGTTACTTTTGCCTTATCATAAATGTCAAGTCCCCAAATATGATACGAGAATTTGCCTTTCCAGGACCCAATGCCTCTCCCAGGCTCAAGTGGCACTGCAGTGACTTCCCCACTGCCACTCACTTCCTTCTTCCATGAACCAGAATATATAGTCTAAGGACCAAGGGAGGCATCAAAATATCCTACGAGTGTGTAAAAAACCACACTTTGGAAACTGCTTGGGTAGTCAAGGTGCTGTGGCATAATGCAGTGTTCCTCAGATTGGAGGTCGCCCGGAATACATATGCTCAGAGGAGTTTATGTAGGCACAGATCATTTTAAAGGAGTCAATTCCAGATTCTCAACTTCCATAAGTATTCTTTCCTAAAATTGATCTATCTTATAATATGCTCGAGTTCCTAACGGTCTTTTTTCCCATATAATAAAGGCATTGCCCTTATCCATCTCAAATATCACTCTAGAAATGAAAGCCACATGAAGGTGAGAACTTGAACGATTCATTGAGCTCTCATAAATGCATAAGACTTGCTGAATTTCTGTTTATAAATATTTCTATTAAGGGTCAGGCTTTGGGTATTTTTGGTTGGTGTTTAGTGTGTTACTCAATGAGAAAGAATATGTTTTTCTCAAATCATACAAAAGATAGCAGTAACTGAATCTCATTTCATCTGATAAAATGTTTAAAATTTTCTATTTCCTATTTACATGAGATCTTATTTTTTTAAATAGCTGCCAGACAGATGTTTTTAGCAGACTAAAACATTCCATTTCATTAGATTTCTTTAAAAAGTTGAATCACGATTCTTCTCAAGACGCATATTTCCAGTAGAACTTGGCGGTGCACTGTCAGGCAGTATATCCAGTTCACACCGCCCCGTCATTGGTGCTCACTGCCGAGCTGCACGCACGTCCTCCCACTGCCTTAGGTTTGCCAGTGTAGCTAGTCTGAGCATTAGAAGGCAGAGGACATAAGGGCCACCACTTCACATGCCCACGTGCCATCTCCATCCTTTCCTTTTCTGGCTCTGTGCAAGCCACATGTTGAAGACAGAGCCCAAATATGGGAGGGACCTGTGTCCCTGAATCACCACCTAGTTCCTTTTGGGACTCATTATAAAAAAATAGTCTTATTGTATTAAGCCATCAAGAATTTGAAGTTTGTTACAGTAGCTGGTATTACTTTATAAAAAATTTACTACCTGTATTTAATAAGTATCAAAATGTGCATATGTTATTTTGATCAATTATGTATTAATAATTGTAATAACTCAATCCAGAAGAAAAAAAATTATCAATTAGAATCACTTACGGTGGTCAGGAAAATAAATAAAATTTTAAATTATATATTTATTTTTGTTGCAGATGCATATCTGGTGATCAATAAGACTTTCAAACATTAAAATGTATTAGGATAAAAACCTGGAAAAAATGGAATGGAAATACAAGTTCAAGGAGAAAAAAAAAAAAAGGTATAAGTTTTCTAAATATTAATGTAGAGTGTGCACATACATTTTAAATAATGGATTTAAATGTTGTATTTAGGTTTTACTAGATTCACTTAAAAATGGTGTTCATATTTATAATTTTATATATCAGTGTTTATAACATGCTGGAAATTATGACCTTTGCAACTATTAAAATGGAAAATGTCAACTTAACATGTTGGGATACATAAGTTTATTGAAATTATTTTAGGACTTTACAAGCAAAAATATTTGAAGACTGATGGGAGGGGGGAGAGTGCAGACTTGAGTTCAGTAGCTCTGCATCCAAATTCTGGTTCTGCTCTGTCACTAGGCAAGTTAGGTCAAGCTATGGGCCTTTATTCCACTCTAATATTGAAATGCAAATACATGTAAATTATTTACTATCTGGCATTAACCTGCTCTTGCTATTAAAAATCTTAAGTACTACTAGGAGGGGGAAAAAATTAGCCACTTAGGTAAAAATTCATTAAGACCCTTATTTTTGAGAGTGAAAAATTAGGTACAGAGAGGGAAGAACTTTATTTGGGAGAGAAGGGATAATTTTAGAACAAGTGGCATGGACCAAGGGACGAAGCTGTGTTACGTGGCATAATGGTGTGAGTAGGGACCTTCTTCGGGAGAACGCTAGGATGCACTGCAAGGCTGTGTGCAAAGGAAAGATGAGAAGGGAGCATCAATTTACTTTTAACTCACAGTAGTTCTAGTCGGCCATGCAATTAAAATAGCTCTCAAATTTTAAAGTTACTCAAAAGATTGCTTTAAAGTTGGTGTAATTATTTTATATGTGCCATAAATAGCATGTACTTTATGAATCTCCTCCCTTGTAGTCCATGTGACTTCTATTTTAAGTAGCTCCAAAGTGACACCAGAGAGTTAATTAGGTCAACAGCCACCTGTGTTTGTTTCCTTTATAATTCTTTTCAATCTCTAAGAGAATTCAGGACATTAATTGTGGCAACTTCCTTACCTAACACCTCTGATGACAGTGTGGACCAGCAGATGAATGCTAGTGACCACACCGGGAAGAGACGCTGGGGAAGGCTGGGGAGTTGCTGGTAAACAGGGCAAATGCAGTTTAAACAGTACCCCTGGGGTCACCTGACCTTTTTATTACTTCATTACTTACCTTACAATTCAGATTTACCACTAGAGTCCTTGCATTTAGAGGGATGGGAGAAAGTCACAAGAGAGCAGTATTTTGAAAAACAGCCCATGTTGTTAGGAGTATAAACTGGTGCAAAAGCTCTATGATTGAAAATTTAGTAATAGCTTTGAAAATTTTAAGTAAATTTACCATTCGACCTAGCAATTCCACTTCCAGGAATTTACCCTACGCATATAATCTTTGTACAAGTGTGCAGAGATGTACATACCGGTATAATCAGGAAAGCACTTTAATAGCATAAGATTGGAAACAACTTTAATATCCATCCATAAGGGACTGACTGTTACAGTATGGCCATAAAATGGGATTCCATGAAGAATGGCAACTTAACCGTTGATACGGAATAATGGGATATTCTTTAAGGAATATAAAACAAGGAATAATCTCCAAGATACGTCAAATGGAAAAAGCAAGGCACACAGCGTTGTGTCTAGAATTCCACCTTTGGGTTAAAAAATATCCATGTCTGCTTGTATATGAATAAAATAGCGCTGGAAGGAAAACTAAGAAAGTGATAATGTTCTCCATAAGGAGGAGAACTGGGTAACTGGAGGGTTGGGTGGGAAGACTTTCTACCCTATTCCTTTTGAATTTTGTACTAATGTATATTTTTTAAAAGACTTAAAAAAAGTTCCTAAGCTTCATAAGGCTGACAAGATATATTACCAGTGACTCATCTTAACATCCCTTTGGTTTTGCTATAAAGACAAATAATACAGCAGCTCAGTGTTGGGATTTTAAGCAGGAGATAAAAAATTATGCTTCTTTCTTCCCCTTCAGTGCTCCAAACCAACTTACATATTCCCCCAGAGTCAGAAGTGGAGCAGAAGGCTCATTACCACCAATAATGCTGGGTTTGATAACTGGGTTTAATACTCACCCCTTTGCTCAGAAAATTAAGCTTGCCCCTCCGGAGACCCCTGGACAAATGCAGGGCTCTCCTCAGAGATGAGCAGCTCCTGCGTAGCACAGGAAGAGGAGATGAAGAGGGAACACTGGTCAGGTCTGCAGGGAGTTCAGCCTGGGAAGGAAGGAGAGGGGAGCTGGGGAGGGCAGCTCAGTTCTTTTGCGGATCTCACCAGTCACATGCGGGGAAGAGTAGAGAGCAGAGAGGAGGGAGCAAACTGCTTTCCCAGCAGAGTGTAAACTCCTGGAGGGTTTTCAGTTTCTATTTTGTGGACTCTGGCAGGAATGCAGGAAGAAGAAAGACTGGTTTCTCCTGTAAGGGCCCCACGGATCTCTCCTGATTCCCAGGTGTCACCTGGTCCTACTGGCTTGATTGCCTTCCCTTGCATGCCTTGCACAGCTTCCTGCCTTTTGCACATGGTTTTCCCGCTCCCTCCAGCTGCTACTCGCCTTCTCAGGTCCGTATCTAGCTCTGCTTCAGGCAGCCCTTGCTCCTGGGAGCCCTTTCAGACCTTGTTCTCCAGCCCCTCCTTTGGACCCCCAGCATGTGCAGCCTGTCTTGTTACATTTTTCTTTATGGCTGTGGGTCTTCTACCTTTGCTTTTCAGTCCTAACATGATCAACTAAGAAAGCTTAACTGCAAAAGAGAAAGCGGGAGAGACCCTTTAGGTTACAGTTATACAGTTGGTATGTAGGAAACTACGATGTACAACTTTTGACTCATTTTAATTTCCCTGACACAATATAGAAGACAATGTGTGCTGGAGGGACTGACACGCCCCCCCCAGGCTGTGCAATGTCGTGCGCAGTGAGGGAAATGGGACCTACCTCCCCGCTCCCATCTCCTGTTTCCCAGGCTACTATGGCAATTGTTTGTTCATAGGTGCCCCATAAGCTCTGGGAGGCAGCTCAGAATTAAGTTGCTTATTAATTCATTTAGTCTTGACCTACATATGGTTGAATAATCACAGGGCCATCTGTCCTCCTTAATTAACATGCAGAGATGAGGAGATTTCTCTCTACCTTCTGTGGATCGCGTGTGAATCTTGTCAAAAAGGCCCCCAAACAACTTGCTTCCAGAGTCCTGGCAATTGCTTCTAAGTGAAACCAACAGCTGATGGGCAGGGCTTTTGTTGTTTTTGCTTGTTTTGTCATTTTTTAAAGGCCTCCTGTTGTGACTAGCCCTGGCTATTTCACCAGCCAAAGGCAATCTCATAAATGAATAAGCAATAGTATGTTTCCTTTCAGGTCAGGAGACAGAATGAGAGCTTTTTCCCAGATGCTTGTGAGTTTCGTTTCCCGCAGGCTTACACGTTTCACCAGGGTCCTCACATTGCCTGTATGAAATAGACGGACTAAAGCAGGGTATCACAGAGAACAGCTTCCTCCTCGTTTTTGACATGAAATGTGATGGGTTAAAAAGCTGTCAACCAAAACTAGACAAACGCTTACTGTGAACTTTTGGAGTACCTGTGAACTTTTATGACCAGAAAATTTTCCTTAATAGTTATCAAGGACCTGACCAAATGCTCAGTTTCATCGCTCTGGCGAAATGGCTGACCAGTAGTCATGCGGATGAAATAGCTTCCATGTCGGAGTGTAGACCAAGGACCGCCGCACACTTTATGTCCCTTGCGCCCAGTATATCCACACAGGGCAGGGGTATAATCTTCATTTTCTAGATCAATGAAAATAAGTGAACGGAGCCCTAGAGAGGTAAGATACTTGTTCAGGATCACTGCTTCAAGTGCACAGCCGGAATGAGAACCCCGCTTTGGGTTTTCTCAGGAAGTGTTATTTCCAGTACCGTACCCTAACGGGGTTTCCATATGCCCCATAATTATAGTGGCATATGCCATGCCTAGCTTCCATTTGCTCACAGTCTCTCTGGGTTGGCAGTGGCCAGGGCTTAGCTGGAGTGGCTCTTTGGGGTTCTTGTCTGGGGTTGCTCCGACAGCTGCAGTTATCTGGGGATTGCTGGGGCTGCACCATCTAAGATGGCCTCACTCATGTCAGGTGCCTCAGAGGGTATGGCTGGGCCTCTCTCCCCACAAGCCTTTCATCCCAGTCTTCTTCACAAGATAGTGGAAGCTTTCCAAGAGGAGAAGAACCAAAGCTGTGAGGCCTATTGAGGCTGGATTCAGAAGTCACATGGCACTTGTGGTACATTCTGTTGGTCAAAGCAAGTCACAGGTCCAGTCCAGATGCAAAGAGGTGGGGAAGTGGATTTCATGTCTTGATGTGAGGAGCAACATCCATCACAAAAGGAAATGTGGGTTCCAAGTAGAGATTAAGTTGGCTTATAAGGCACCGGAAGAAGTTCCATATATTGTATTCTTGAGTCTGTCGTCTGAATATGTGCCTGCTCCATGTGTTGGCAAAGGGACTGCTGTGTTGAACAAAGTTTTCATGTCCTTGTTACAAAAGGACTGAGAGCTTCTGGAGAGGGTGTTTGCCTGACTCTTTCCAGTGAGTTATTTCTTAGCTGCTTCAAATTCCTGGTGAAGGTAAGAAACCAGTTTCAGAGCCCCATAAACTTAGCCCCTTCTTTGTACAAGGAGACATAGAAAAAGTATGACTTTTGAATAGTTTAGGGCTGTAATTTAAGTCCTAAATGGGTAAGACTTTTGTGACATCATCCGTTCTTTATGTGAAGCGCAGGGTACATGATTTGTTTCAGCAAGATAAAGCCTCGGCTGAACTTAACTGTGAGGGAAGTCCTGCTGACTGCAGAGTTAGGTTCAGAAACGAAGCCAGTTTGGAGGAATATTTTGAATGCCCTTGTTCTAAATGCCTCATGCAGAATGAAATGGGGCAGGAGAGAGTTGGATGGAGTTTGTAACCTCTGAAGCATCAGTGCCTGAGAGTTTGGAGTTCACACACTTAGTTTTTGTGATCCCACCGGGAAAGTAAGAGTCTCTGCTCCTAGGAATGCAGGCCCGAGAAGACTTCTTCATTTGAAAAATGCTCTTCTGGCCCCATTTTTCTCTCTTGGAGTTGCCCCACCCGCTGTCGTAACAGATAAGCCCTGTGGTGCCCATGATTCCCTAGGGACTCTGATCTGATGGATGGGATGGACCCGGGTCCCCTAATCTGCAGCTGACTTCCTCTCTGCCAACTGAGTTTAACAAATGTGAGCACTGCAAGGTATCTAAGCGGAGGAAGCAATTGTTTGATAGTAAGTCACCTTTTTTAACTTTTGTCCTGACTTTTTTTAATTAAAGTTTATTGGGGTGACAATTGTTAGTCAAGTTACATAGATTTTGGGTGAACAGTTCTGTATTACATCATCTATAAATCCCATATTGTGTTCACCCCGAATCATTTCTCCTTCCATCACCATGTATTTGATCCCCTTTACCCTCATGTATCACCTCCCACCCCCCCTTACCCTCTGGTATCCACTAAACTATTGTCTATGTCTATGAGTTTTTGTTTCTCATTTAATCGTCTTGTTCTTTTGTTGTTTTTGGTTTATATACCACATATCAGTGAAATCATATGGTTCTCTGCTTTTTCTGTCTGACTTATTTTGCTTGGCATTATAATCTCCATCCATGTTGTCACACATGGTCCTATTTCATCTTTTCTTACTGCCGAATAGTATTCCATTATGTATACATACCACAACTTCTTTATCCATTCGTCTATCGAAGGACATTTTGGTTTCCATGTCTTGGCCACCGTAAACAAAGCGCCAATGAACATTGGAACACATGTGTCTTTATGTAAAAATGTTTTCAGATTTTTTGGGTAGATACCCAGGAGAGGGATTGCTGGGTCATGTGGTAATTCTATTCGTAATTTTTTGAGGAACCTCCACACTGCCTTCCATAACGGCTGCACTAGTCTGCATTCCCACCAACAATGTATGAGGGTTCCTTTTTCTCCACAGCCTCTCCAACACTTGTTACTAATTTGTCTTGTTGATGATGGCCATTCTGACTGGGGTGAGGTGATAATCTCATTGTGGTTTTCATTTGCATTTCTCTGATGATTAGTGATGTTGAGCATTTTTTCATATGTCTGTTGGCTATTTGTATATCCTCTTTGGAGAAATGTCTCTTCAGGTTCTCTGCCCATTTTTCAACTGGGTTGTTTGTTTTTTTGTTGTTGAGTGTATGACTTCCTTGTATATTTTGGATATTAGCCTTTTATGGGAGGCACTGTTTTCAAAAATCTTCTCCCATTCAGTTGGTTGCCTCTTTATTTTGTCAATGGTTTTTTTTGTTGTGCAGAAGCTTTTAAGTTTCATATAGTCCCATTCGTTTATTTTAGCTTTTACTTCCATTGCTTTTGGAGTCAAATTCATAAAATGCTCTTTGAACCCAAGGTCCATAAGTTTAGTACCTACGTTTTCTTCTATGCAGTTTATTGTGTCAAGTCTTATGCTTAAGTCTTTGATCCATTTTGAATTAATTTTGGTACATGGTGACAGATAGCAGTCCAGTTTCATTTTTTTGCACGTGGCTTTCCAATTCTGCCAGCACCATTTATTAAAGAGGCTGTCTTTCCTCCATTGTATGTTTTTTGCTTCTTTGTCAAAAATTATCTGTCCATATTTATGTGGTTTTATTTCTGGGTTCTCAATTCTATTCCATTGGTCTATGTGTCTGTTTTTCTGCCATTACCATGCTGTTTTGATTATTGTAGCCCTGTAGTACAAGCTAAAGTCAGGGAGTGTGATACCTCCAGCGTTGTTCTTTTTTCTTAAGATAGCTTTGGCTATTCAGGTCTTTTGCGGTTCTAAACAAATCTGATGATTTTTTGTTGTATTTCTTTAAAAAATGCCATTGGGATTTTGATGGGGATCACATTAAATCTGTATATTGCTTTGGGTAATATGGCCATTTTACCTATGTTGATTCTTCCAATCCATGAGCATGGAATGTCTTTCCATTTCTTTTTGTCTTCTTCAGTTTCTTTTAAAAATGTCTTATAGTTTTCAGCATATAGGTCTTTCACATCCTTGGTTAAGTTTATTCCTAGGTACTTTATTATTTTTGCTGCAATTGCAAAAGGAATTGTTTTTCGTATTTCTTTTTCTGAGATTTCATTGTTAGTATATAGGAATGCAGTGGACTTTTGTACGTTGATTTTGTAGCCGGCAACTTTATTGTATTTGTTGATTGTTTCTAACAGCTTTTTGGTGCTTTAGGGTTTTCTATATATAGCACCATGTCATCTGCAAAGAGTGACAATTTAACTTCTTCATTCCCAATTTGGATGCCTTTTATTTCTTTCTCTTGCCTGATTGCTCTGGCGAGGACTTCCAACACTATGTTGAAAAGCAGAGGTGATAGGGGACAGCCCTGCCATGTTCCTGAACGTAGAACAAAGGGCTTCAGTTTTTCACCATTATGAGATGCGCTGAGGGTTTGTCATAGATGGCCTTTATTATGTTAAGGTATTTTCCTTCTATACCTATTTTATTAAATGTTTTAATCATAAATGGATGTTGCATCTTATCAAATGCTTTTTTCTGCATCAGTTGATATACTCATATGATTTTTGTTGTCCTGACTCGTAACGGACACATTTACAGTGCTATTTGTAAAAATGAAAAGTTCAGTGTCTTTGCTGGGCCTGTTCCTTTGCTAGCTACAGTTGGATGAAGAGACACACCTTTCATTTAGCCTTGGGATCCACTCTCACCAGGACTTAGGTTTCTGCTCTCTCTTGTAAGGTGCAGTGTGTGTGTGTCATCTGCTGAGCACCCTGGCGAGTGTGCTGACTGGTGTTCTTTTCTCAGAGTGCAGACTGTGTTCCGCCTGACCACAGCTCATGCTGTCTCCCCTGGGGCCTGCTCAGGCAAGCTGTGTGTACACTTCTGGAGAAGGCGGCTTGTTGTGAAAACGTTTCCCATATAAACAGGAACACGGCATTGGCTCTTTCAGATACGATTGCCAGCAACTTTTCTCTTCTAACCTCTGGAACACAATTGCATCAGCTCAAAGACCATTTGATTAAGAATGCGTACTTCCCAGCTTGCTGGATGGCAGAATGCCCAAATGCCCCAGGCATATCTGCCTTGGACTCCAGTTCCTAAAGGATTCACAAGCTGACCAGTTGTAAGCCAGCCTTGTAAAGGTGGGTTTGCCCTGGAGGAAGCTGGAGTGATCCTCTCCTTAGATCCTCTGGAGTGCCTTTCAGGGCAGCCTCAGGGCCTGTGTTTCTGGAGCTAACCTAAGGGGTAAGTGTTGCTTAGGACACTCCTGGTTTAGCTGAATTCATTCATTCATTCATCCATCCATCCATCCATTCATATTTATGAGCAGATAATGTCCTAGGGCAAGAGACACAAAGATAAGATTTAATTTCTACTCCCAAGAGGTCATGCAACAGGATGAGGATCTAAGTAAGCGAGGGAGGGAACAGAGACATATAAATAGATGCTGAAAATACAGAACACCTTCTACCTTTTTAAAATGTGAAATAGGTTTGGCAAGTAAAGGTTTAATCCATTCATGTATTTAGTCAGCAAACATTTGCTGCATGCCTGCTTCTTGCCAGGCCCGCTTCCAGGTGCTGTGTCTACAAGGCCTACACTTTAGCAGCAGCCTGGGGGAAATGCCAGGAGGTCAGAGAAGCACCCGCCCTCATTCTCCCTCTGCCCCTCTCCGATTGCCCCTTCACCCCTGGGGTTGGATACCAATAACAGGAGAGGAGGGGGCAGCAGTCCTAATCCCTTTAATGTCCTAAGGAGAACATGCACTGGAAAGGGCACTTCAAAGACAGCAGATCTTCAATGTAAACATCACCTTCAGCCAGGCCAGTCATTTGTCATTTGCCTCCCTTTTTCTTTAAATGTGGCAGTTAGGCAGCAACTGCAGTTACTGGAAGAAGGGTCTTATCTCCTTCCCCATCTGATGTCCAGTGAAGACATCTGTACACATATTTCCCTGCCTTTTAGCTTACCAAGCACTTTTTCCTCCAATCCTTTAGTTCAATGAATCGTGTAGAAAAAGGAATGAACTATTTGGGTAAATGTAGATATTCTAAGGACTAAGGAGCTCTTTGAAATCATATGGAAAATGAGACTTGAAGTAGTTTAAAAGACGGTAGAGTTTATCTGTAATATTATGTAAATATTTCCAAAATACATGAATGTGTTAAGCAAGTTTAGAAAATAACATGCATTTATGTTTTAAAGGGGGAGGGGATGATAATAGTTTACTTTCATAGTATTCACTATGTACCAGGCGCTGTTCTGAGTACTTTGCACAGATGAGCCCATTTGACCTTCAAAACAACCCAAAGCATTGGGTACTATTATTATCTCTTAGTTTAAAGGTTTCAGAACTGGGGCATAGAGAAGTTGAGTCTCTTGCCTGAAGTCACAGCTAGGATTTAAAATCCAGGCAGTTTGTCTGCAGATTCTGGAACTTAAACTTTGCAATATTTCCATAGGTACAGCTATAGAAATATAAATGCTTAGAAAAAAGGTCAGAAAGATGCACACTAAACTGAAAATCATGGTTGTCGGAGAGAAACCAGGAATTGAAGGTGGAGCAGGGTCAGTTCAATATTGCATTAATTGCAATGTTTGAGGGTTTTTCCCCCCCAGAGAGAATGAGTTCTGTTAAATTTATAATTTAAAAAGTAGTTGAAAAAATAAATCTTGGGGTCAATTTTTGTGATTTTGAATACAGTTACTAGATTATGTTCTCCTAAATTTCATACTGACTTTGGTATCATTGAGAGCAGGATTGTGTTCATCTTTCCTCTTGAGCAGTCTCATGACCTCTGATGAAATCTTATTTCAGAGATTAGATGAAAAGTTATCTCAGATTGTATCTGAAACAATGAGAGGCATATTGCTAAAAGTATTACATTTCATTGCAGAAATGTCTTTCAGAGTTCAGAAACTGAAGCCCAGGTGGCCCTGGGCTTCAGATCAAGTATTATACTGAATAAATGAAGGAATTTGTCATTTAATTATAAAAATGAAGCAAAACTTTAAACATCTCATATGCACTAATAATTAGGAAATAGTAGTGTATTAGGGTTCTCCAGAGACACAGACCAATAGGAGATTAGATAGATAAATAGATAACCTAAATCTTTGAGTATCTATATCTATAGATATATACAGATATATTTAAATCTTTGAAGATAGATCTAAATCTTTGTATAGATAGGTAAGTTAGATGATGAGGCAATATTTTAAGGAATTGGATCACACAATTGTGGGGCTGACAAGTCCGTAGGACTAGCCAGCTGAAAATTCAGGTAAGATTTGATGTGGCAGTCTCAAATCCAAAATCTACAGGGCATGTCAGCAGGCTGAAAACTTAGGCAGCATTTCTGTGTTGCAGTCTTGAGGCAGAATTGCTGCTTTTTTGGAAAGCCTCAGTCTTTGCTCTTCAGGTCTTCAACTGATTGGATGAGACCCACCCACAGATGGAGAGTAATCTGCTTTACTGAAAGTCAACTGATTATAAATTAATCACATATACAAATACCTTCAGCAACATCTGGACTAGCATTTGACCAAACAACTGGGCGCCATGGACTAGCCAAGTTAACATATAGTTAACCGTCCTAAGTGAATTCCGGTTTGAACTAAATTCTGACTGGTCAACCATATGTGAGAGAGAGATGAGTCTAGTGATTTTTTCATTTAGGATGACTGAAGTTTTAATTTGCTGTAAGAGACTTAATCATGTAAGGAAAACATTTGAACAGTAGTACATTTACAATATAGTTAGCCATTCTAGTCATTAGTTTTGCTTAATACAAGTTGGGTTGTGAGATGATTCATGGCAGTTGAAATAAGATTCCTTAAAACAATGCACACAGATCTGTGACACTAAATGGCAAACATGGTAACTCATTGCCGCAATATAGCATTTTCAGTTTTCCTCCTAGCTAGTTAACTTGCAAAGGTGGTCAGTAATGAAGTGTTTTCAATGCAATATAATCACACATCCATCTCTTCATCTCATTTACAGATTATACAAATGATTTCAGGACGGCCTCCATCCCACTAGTCTGTATTCTAAATAAATTATTAGTTGCGCCTGTGAGAATGTTAATAAATGTGATCTACGACTCCTGGCATTATAGCTGAACTTTAATACTGCATTGATGCTGTTCGTAAATATATCATTACTGTCACTGATAAACTAGGAACGCTAGTAAACATTTTTCAGATTTAGGACTATCGGTTTAATTAACAAAAGGTTATTCAGATTGTTATTTTAAATAAGAAGAAAATTACACACCATCTAAAAAGATCCTTATTAAAATGTCTTTCTACCATTGCAAAATAGAGGAAGGAATAGTGTTGTGATGTCATGTAGTTGGTGACCTTTATATTATAATATCAATGAGGTAGATATTGTTAGTTCCCTTCAACAAATGAGGAAAAATAGGCTCAGCAAATTTCAGAAACTTGCTCAAGTTCACCAGAAAGCGGCAGACTCCATTGAAGGCTTAAACTCTTTCCACTACAGATACACCTGAAACACAGAAGGAATTAAAATGTTTGCTGTTGCATTTCTCACGTAAGAAAGGTGATTCTTTTTATCTTGCTTTTCTCTTTTAGCACAGTTGTAAGGACAAAGGTCTCCAGGACTAGTAAAGCATTTCTTCCCAGGCAAGTGCTGCTGTACTGTTTTCATTACATGGAATCAAACCCAAATTATCCAAGAGTAAGTTCCATTTCTCTTTCAAGTGGATGACACAGATGGACAATATAACTTAAAAAGATTAGCGTGTGCCTGATCATAAGAATTACCCAAGGCATTTCTTAGAGTCTGAGATCCATTCTCTTTCAATTTTAGCTCAGTGGGTGGTAGGTTTGGACTGGGGACAAAGAATTTGTATTTTTAGTACCTTAAGTGGTTCTAATAATCAGGCAAGTTAAGGAAATAATGCCTAAGGGTGAAAACAACAGTAATACCACAGCTCTTGTCTCCTTATTCAAGCTTTGCTCAACAAACTACCTGAGAATGAGAAACACTCAACTGAAATTGAGGCATTGTCTATAGAACACAGTTTATTTGAAGTCCAAAACACAAAATTACTCATTTTTCTTAACATATTGTATAATTTTTACTGAATGAATATGTAGGGTTTCTTTATTCACAAGTGTAGATTTATTTCTGAACTTTAGGCTCAAATGATTCATATATATGTATATATTACATATATACATATATATCAGTTTAACACAGAGGACATGTACTTTAACAAATTTGTTAAAATATTTTACATAAAAACACAAAGCATTTACTAACACTCTTTACAACCAGTCTTCAGCTAAGATTTGGTTGAAGTTCATCATTTTCTGCAAAACATTCCAAGACTGAATATAACAGAATGTAGTACAGTAAGTCCTCACTTAACATCGTCAACAGATTCTGCAACTATAAGTGAAACAACATATAACCGAAACCATCATACCAGGGGCTGATTGATACAAACAAGAGTTAAGTTCCTACAGCACCTCCTCAACTTTCTAATGAAATGACATCAAACAAAAGGATGTTATTTGAGGACCTGCTGTATTTTACATACTTTAGCTTATTATTGCAGTTAAAAGTTCCCCTTTCTTTGATAGCTTCTGCATGTATTATAAAGCAGAACTTTTTCTTGAAATTGATGACTTGTTAAATACAATTTGTTGTTTCTGGTGTAACTTGTCCCCAACCAAATAGTAATGATGAAATCAAATATTTGACATATAAGGGCTTTTTTCAAACTAACAATATAAGAATTTAATACCTAATGGTATATTATCCTTTATTGTTTTGTGCCCAATAACTACAACCTGGAGTGTTATTACTTCTAGTATAATCAGTTGGCATCAAAATATAACATAAAATATGTACATTTTTATATATCAATTCTTACCTGAATAATCTCAGATCTCTTGAGGATGTTCCACAAAGTGGAATTTCTTCCTAAAGTTATAGTGAATGTGGTACAATGTGTACAACTTGGTTAACCAGTGTCCGCTTTTTCATTTCCAAGATTTTCCCTTATCTTGAATCAAATGCACAATCTTGACTACCACATCATAATGCACTGGCTTACAGTTTGTATATAAAGTCCAACTCAAGCTTCTTTTGGTTTATTGTACATGCTTTATTAAAATGGTACTGGTATTTACAGTATCTGCAGAGTCCCTTCCAAGGCGCTCTCACACATTCAAACACACCCATACGACATCCATACTACAACCCCATGCACCCACACCAGTGAGCTGTGAGGGTCTGACTCCTAAAATTAGGCAGCTGTTGGGGGACAGAGTTGTTGATTTGTTTTTCAATTTTTTTGAAGAGAAAAGCATGGGGGAATGCATTTGGCCATTACAATGCTAATTAAGTTTGTGTATATTAACATATATGGCAGTAACACTGAATATTCCTTTTACATTCTATATACACAGAATGACATCAAGGTTTTGCGGTCAACAGAATATTCCAACTTCCGTCTTAATGCTGCTTGTAGTGACTTCTGAATTCACATATGGGCTTTCCCTAAAAATAATTCAAGTCTATGTAAGTGAAATAAGGCACAAGTAATATTGATTTGACCTAGGGGAAGGGAAGGAATGCAAACTAGTTTCAAATGATCTTACTGTTGGGGATTTAGCTTTGACTTAAATCCACTTGAAATCCCATCTAATTTCCAAAGATTTGTTAGAAATAAAGGTTTTTTCCCCTAATTCCTGACAAAACCCAAAAAGAAAAGTTGGGGAATTCACATTTTAATGTTTCAGTAGCCTAAACTACTCCAATTAACGTGCAACCCCACCTTTCTGTCCAGGTCTCCTCCCTCCCTCAATGCTAAAACAAAGGCAGAGCACATGAAATAGGAATCCCTTGCTGTTTCTGAGATGTGTGCACTCAAGCAGCAAATACATATCTGGTTGTCTTTGATTTAAAGAAAAATAAAAGAAAAAAGGAAAAAGTAACCTCGTAACTTTCTTACTCTTTAAAAAAAAATCCCTGTCTCTTTCTTTTCAGGATGATGAAGCCCCACCAGACATTACAAACAACTGCAACAAATGAGTTTGGCAGCATAAAGAATGTCTAGTATTCAAATCTTCATAGTCAGACTCATTTAGCTTGTACACAATCTGTTGAATGATTTTTTTGCAGCAGGTGAACCAAACCCAAAGACTCTAGACATTCTGTGAAAGGGAGTAAGAATTGCAGTTCTGAAGGCCCCTGACTTTGGTTGTTTACAAAGTTCAATCCTGTTTATTGTGGTCCTTGGTATCTTCTTCATCTGTATATTCTGATGGTTCTTCGCCTGGTTTTAGCAGTCTGCCTACATAATCATATTTTTCTGAAAGATACATCAAAAGAAAATCAGTAGCATTCAAATTTGTTTCACTATTCTGTTATACAGCAGGGAAGGCGCTTGCTTCTTCTTCTAGAATCATATAGAATAAGCTAAATTTTTCCTACTGCTCATCTTGGCTGGTCTTTGTACTCATGTAAAGCTTGAACAAAAGAAAACAGGGTTAGGGAATTTAGAAAGCTTGGGAATTGTGCTTTGCAGGACAGTTTTCCATACTACCAGTTCTTAATCAAGGACTCTGCACCAGAATCAGAGATCTTTTAAAAAAACTGTGCATGTCCAGGACCCATCTCAGAGCTGCCAATCCCAGGCTCTTGGGTTAGGTCTGGGGACACAGAGTCTGACACTGTCTAAATGATGTGCACTGTGAGTCTCAATAGTTTTGTTGTTGTTTTTTTGACATACAGAACTAAGATGAAATAAAATGTAGCATTAATAGTTTGGACTAGAGAATAGAATAAAAACGGAAATGGTGACCTTCTTGGGGCTAAGGAAGGGGGAGAAAAGCACATGAGTTGGAAAACTACATGGTAAGTAGATCCAACCAGGAAATACTCTTGGGGAGAAAATGTGACATATGCTAGTAGTCCCCAAGAAAATAAACCAAATGAGATGAAAATTCATTTGTTACCTAGCATCTTGTGTTCTTTGAGGTCTCAGTTTGTGTCCTATTATTCTTTCTTCTATCATTCCTTTTCTTACATCTCTGTTGCATTGCTTGTTTTTATATTCCAGATATTTAATTTAGAACACTGCTATGTTCACTACCTGTTTATAGTCATTTCTTGGTCAGGAATTTGAACCTAGGTTAACTGAATTAACTGACGAGACAAGGGGATAAGATAGGAAGAGCTTTATACAGCAGAACCAGTACAAGTGCCAGAAGAACTGTCCTAAGGGGTCCATAGGTCACACAGGTCCAGAGTGGCACATAGGTGGTAATAACTGATGTCACGAGGGTGTCATAAAGGGGAATGATATTTTTTCTTTATGGTTCAAGGGTGAGATCAATAAAATCATTTAGAATTACCATTATACTATTATTATCAGTAGTATCAGTAATTAGTTCAGTTTTAAATAAAAGCCTATATTAAAAAAACCCTGTATCTTAATAAACAAGCCTTATATGACTGAAGGTGTCAAAATTTTTGTTAGACTTATATTTGGAACAAGTCAATTTTTAAATATGGATTGTATAAGTCACATGGAATAATCAAATTTCTATTTAGCTATGTTTATCATGAAATGATGACAATGAAAACATACAACATCCTTAGACTCTTAAAGAATGTGAAATTGTATACACTTTTTGGCCATAAATTTAATACTTCCAAAGAACCCAGCAACAAGAAGGTACCTTTAAACTGCATTTCCCATTCTCGAACACTCTCCATCTGTACAGCATTCAAATCTGAGAGATCATCATATTCATCTCGAAGTGCCTCTTTATCTAGGCAAAATGTCGCCAGTCCTCTGGAGGCATCCCTACCAGCAAATATTCCGTATGGACCCGCTGGGGGGAAAAAAGGAAATTATTTAGATTATCTAAGACTATTTTAGATTGTCTCAAATGCAAAAGTCAAATAACAGTAACTTCACACTGACTCATATTTGGTACACAGCCTTATTTTCAAATTATGCACAGATACTAGATGGGATAATGAGAAGAAATTTCTTGGAAATCTGCCTTTTGACCAAAAGTAAACCTTTTCAATGAAAATTTAAACCTTAAATTTCAATTATTTCAGATACCCCTAAACTTATATTCAAAGATGAAGACTGTGAGATATTAGGGAGAATAGGAAATTTTAAAGTAGGTAGGGTTGGAAGCCAGTGTGCTTGAGGGAAAAGAATGCTTTCCTGATTGCTGTTAATCAGTTGTGGCACCTAAAAACAATCAACAGGACATCCACTGGATGCAAAGATACATACAAGTGAATTATGGACCTAAAACATTTTTCTTTCTCCTACTCAATGTAGGCTACACGTTTCCGAGAGCAGAGACTGACTCGCTGTGTCCCCCCATGATTGCTTCAGTGCCCAGCACATGTAAATGTGCAGCAAATCTGCTGAATACATGGTCTGATCAGAAATATGACCCATTTTTAAAATAAGTATCACGTGATTACCATGACATACTCAGAATTAAACTATGAAAAGTCATTAAAGAAAATAATGGTTTTCATGTGGGAAACAGGAGAAGTGGTATAAACTACTCAGTTCTTCTGGCTGACACACAATTATTAGCATTTTGTCCAAGGAATTAGAAACCACCCTCTAGGGAGGAATGGCATGGTTTATACACTGACAGAAATGAGCCATTCCCAAAGCTTGCCCTTGAGAGCAGTAACTGTCTTACTCATCCCTGTATCCTCAATGCCTAACAATGCCTGGCATGAAGTAGGAACATGATGAATTTCTTCCAAAAGAATTAGCTGCAATTCCAAATAAAGAGAAATTCTAGATTTTGACCCATTACTTTAAACACATTTCACTTATGGTAATCAAAATATCCATCTAAATATAGATTAAAAAGATACTTCAGTTGTTTAAAACATGTACTAATAAACAAAACTGAAACAGCCTTATTTTTATATCAAGAAATTGATTATAGTGCATTAATGGGATAATATACAGCTATTAAAGAAGGTAACTATGTAGAGACATGGAAAGAATCTATGATACAGTAACTGAAAAAGGCAATTCACAAGAGTATATATGTACACACACATATACACAGAGTGTGATTTACTCTGAATTAAGGAATATACAAATGTACATTTTACACTCTGAATATGCATGAAAAACACCAGGAAGAAAACAGATCAAACACTTAACAGTGGCAGTATTTCTGGGAAATGGAGGGGAAATTTTTACTTCACATATTTGGTAAAGTATGGCTATTGAAAAAGTGATTTTTATAATAAAAATTAAGAGTTAATTCTGTCTTCATCTTAGGCTGCAGAGCACATAGGTTTTTCTGTTTAAAATGTTGTTTTAACAATTATGTGCCAATAATATTTCCAAAATATATAATTTTACAAAAAAAAACATTTCTTTCCAGAGTCTTAAAGTTATCCATACATGATAAAGGTAATTTAGAGAAAATAATTTTAAAACCAGAATTACTGCCTTAACTGAGCAATAGAGTGGTAAGAGAGCTATTGTCCAGTTAACAGAATAAAGTACTTTCTAATGAGAAGTAAAGAAGTAGAAAAAACTGGAACTTCCTTGACTTTTAAGTTAGCAGAATGATTATATCCATGTTCATACTTAAAGCATTTAGGAGATTAAAGGTTATGTGTCAGTAAAGTATCTGTACCTTTAAGAGTAGAATTCAAAATTTTACTTAGACAAAAATCTAAACATTTATGAATATTAACTTGAATTACAGAAAGCATTGCACCATCAAGTTTATCGAATATAAGAAATTCATTTTCTGAAAAGGTTCCTGTATGCAACCATAAGTAGCATTAGCAATAATTTTTTAAAAGTAGCATTATTAGTTATTGATACTTTAATATGAAAATATACTTCCAGTAAAGTACTGTATTTTTTATCCTGCTTTTCCCATTCTTAAATATTTTCCATATTGCTACTTATATTAGGTGATTATCACAATTACTTAATGGTTATATATTTTCCCATTGAATGGATAGAACTATATTTAATCAGTCTATTAATATAAACTCAGGCTACCGTTTTATACTTTTAAATTTACCTTCTATATAAGAAAATGGAACACTTTACAATTGGCCGATATTTGTAACTTTCAAACTTTGCCCATTATCTTAACTGACATTCAAAAGGATATTAGGCATTTAAGAAGAAGAAATTCAATATTGTTTCTATTTTTAGAGTAAAATCTCAAATTCATTAAGTTGGAGTTAATTATTTTAGAGAAATGTTGATGTTTCAAACTAAGCAAGAACAGTCTCTGGGCAAAACAGGAGTAGCCCACCTGAAAGTAGTTGTGTCTTTTTGTTTTTGGCATAACTGCACATGCTTTGTAGCAATGGCTGTTTTCAGGACATGGAGGCCATATATATACTGAGCTAGCTTTTGTTGTTTCGTTTTCCTTGAGAAAAAACAATAGCCAAAAAGTCTATAAACATTTTACAGCGTCTCAATAGTGATGGGATCCATGCTGAAAAACTTAAAATAGTGACAAGTCAAACACACAAAAGGAAAAGGAAACTGATCAGGGCTATAAAAACCTACAAATGTAAAACGATAGTTTCAACTTTTTAAAGAATTTTCTAGCAGTCTTATTTTTCTTTCTCACAATCTTGCAAAGTGGAAGGGGCAAGTTCTGCAGTGCCTCCCCGCTCCCAACTGGCAGATGAACAGGAACAAAGGCAGTGGCTTGCCTAAAAATTAATGACAGAACTGGGGAGTACTGCTTCCACTTTTCTAATTACCCCAAATCCAGTAGTACACCTTGAGAAAACAGAGAGGACTCATAAACCCAAAGATGAAATGACAACCCTTAAAACTGGAGCATTTCACTAATTACAAAATTTCATGGCAATGGGTATTTAAGAATAGTTGTTAAACCAAAATAGAAGAGAATTAACAAAAAAGCTGTCAACAGCTTTTCATAGTATTTTGTTACAATATTTCCCTCTCTGGCCTGCAAATCAATCTACTTCAGGGTACTTCAGGTTATAAACCATAAAATATATCTAAATGGTTAAAAGGAGAGAAGAAAAGATGAGCATTATAAAAATAGCAATTAGAAAACCCTCCCCCTTTGAATATATTAATCTATACCAGTGCATTCTTTAGTAAAATTCTCTGCCAGCTTCCCTAAAGAGGCCTTAACATTGAATGAACGTAATAACAAAACTTCATAAACCGTTCTTTTTTTGGTTTTATATGGCTGACTTAGTAAGAGTGAAAGGTCAGTAGGATTATTATTATTAATAATAATCCAAGCCTAATTCTAGACAAAATGTTTTGTTAACTCTTAAAAATAAAATAATGATTCAGTGACTAACATATTTCCTCACTGTCTAAACTTTAGTAAGTCTTCTCCACGTTTTATTTCCCACAGGAAACATTTAACTTTTGAAAAGGTGTTTTGGTAAGTTTTCTTTACTTTGTCCTTAAGACCATAAAAAACATAAGATTAAGAACTAGAGCTGGAATTGGATAGGTTGCTCAGAGAAAGCAAGGTTTGAGATCTAAAGTACATTTCTCCATTCCACTCCCCCCTTACGTAACAAACCTATATGTTTCTGATCCCAACAGTTTGGTAACTAAACAGTTTACACATAGTCCCTGTAGAATGAGAATTCTAAGGTGAAAAAAATAGCATGGACTTAAATATTATCTATTGGAACTTAGTAACAGTAAAGGTAATAATACTGCAAGTGTTCGAGGAAAAAAGTATAAAAGGTATTGGGATAACTAGATAACCTTCTATAAAAAAGACAAAAACAAAAGGTGGATCCTTATTTCACAAAAGCTGGATTCCTTAAAATAAATTACAAATGGAACTAAAAAGCTGAAACCATAAAAGTATTAGAGACTATAGATTATAAAAAATTACCTTTAAGTGCAAAAAGTCTTAAGTCTGAAACAAAACTCAGCAGCCACAAAAAGAAGATAAATTTGAATAAATAACACCCAAAATTTTTATGTGGTTTATAAAACACCATAAAATAAGTAAAAAGGCAAACAAACCAGGAAAAATATTTGTAGCAAAGGCTGATTTACTTTTTAAAGAACACCTAAAGTCTGTAAGACCAGTATTGTGAAAGAAAAACTGTGGCAAAGAATATATGAATAGATAATCTGCAGGAAAGAAAACATAAAAAAGACTGAAATTTTTCAAGATGTCCAACCTCTCTAAGAAAGACAAATTTGAATTAAAAAAATATTGAGATACCATTTGATCTTCTCAGACTTACAAAGACCAAGAAGTTTAATATCATATTTTTAGCAAGGAGGTGAAAAATAGGTATTTTCATGTATGTGTAAATGGTCCAACTTCTCTGGAGGGCAATTTAGAAATAAGTACCCAAATAAAAAACGGCCATACCCTAAAACTCAGTAATTTTACTTGTAGGAATTTATAGATAATTGTAACTTTACTCACATGCATAAAATGACATACACATGAATACAGTAGCACCATGCAGTAAGACTAGATTGAGAAGAATTTAAATGATCATGAATAATAGACTACTAAGTTATGATACATTCGTATAATAGATTATGTATATATTGAAAAGAATGAGATAGCTTTATATTGATGTGAAAGGCCTTCAAGATATGAAAATATTGTTAATATGCTACAATTAGTGTGGGGAAGAAAAGTACATATCCACATGCTTCCACTTGCAGAGAAAGCTCTACGACAACACTCACATTGGTTCCTCACCTCTAGGAAGGGGAATATGATGGCTGGGTTGTGGGAAGGAGACTTATTTTTTACTACCTGTCCTTTTAAATGTTCTATCTTGAGCATGTATTACCCAACAAAAAATAGTGTTTTATCTTCCACTAGGCCCTATGTTGAAATGTACCCCAAATTACTCTACAGGAAGACTTCCACAACACAGGGCTCAGCTCCTGGAACATCACAAAAAATACCCCAAGAAACAAAAAGTCAGTAATTGCTGAAGGTAAGTTTGCAATGAAAATTATAAACTATATGAAGAAACAAACCATCGTGGAAGAGTGAGCACATATAACAGATATGAGAACTGGCACCCCAAGAATAAGATAATAAAAGCAGATTAAAGAACTGTTTGCTTAAAATTATTAAGAAGTTAAGAGATGGGATATAAAGTAAGATTAAGAGACATGAAGGGCAGAATGAAAAGCTAATGTTTATCTATTAAGAGTTCCAAAGGAAGGAATAAGAAGAATGGAGGAGGCAATAATTAAAGACATAATGGGTCCAAATTTTCTAAAATAAACGAATGAATGACACACACCCTCAGATTTTAGTAGAATCGCTTCTCAGTCTTTTGGCTAAGATCAAGTGTAGATTTCCAGTAGAGTATGGCTATGTTTAAAAAAAAAAAAAAAATCAAATCCCAACCTGGACAAATCCCAGTAAAAGAGCAGAACTCCAAAGACAAAGGGAAAAAAGTCTCAACTACAGCAAGTCCTCACTTAATGTCCTTGACAGTTCTTGGAAACTGCAACTTTAAGTGAAATGATGTATAACAAAACCAGTTTTACCATGTTAATTAGTAGAAACAAAATGGCCATCTTATGGCATATTTCTGGTCCTAAAAACATCACCAAACTTCTAAAGACCCAAAGCACTTACAATGTGAAACACTGAAATAAATGTGAGCTATACATACATATAGGAAAGATGAATACAAACAAGTCAGAGAATTGCTTTTCAACCCACTTACTCCAGTTCAGGGTCGAGGGTGGCCAGAGCCTACATGAGAGCTCAGGGTGCCAGGTGGGGACCCACCCTGGACAGAACACCCTTCCATTGAAGGGCCACTCACGCCCACACTCACTCAGATTGGGACGATGTCGACAGGCCAGTTCACCAATGTGCCAGTCTTTGGGATGTGGGGGGAAACCGGAGTATCCTGAGAAAACCCATGTGGACACCGCGAGAGAGTGCGAACTCCACACCGACAGTGGCCTCAGCCAGGAATCAAATTTTTTATCAACTTTATAATGAAATGACATTAAATGAAAAAGTTATTCAAGGACCTACTATACAACCAAAAGGAAAAAACACATTAATCAAAGGAATGACAAATAAACCAAAAGTAGACTTAAAGAGAAATAGTAGCATAATACCACAGAACATTTTAGGTACAATAACAACCTATAATTTTATATCCTAATACTATACTATTATTCCTAAGGGAAGATAGTCTCAGAATTCTTTCTACCAAAGGAAAAACTGTAGGATGTACCTCACTCAATGAAAACTAAACCCTGAACAAAGGAATGTAAGGAACGGCAGTGAATAAAGAAAAAATGGTAACTATTTTGGCAAATTTTAGTGAGGACTAACTACTGAAAAAAGGAAATAGTAATTTAACTAATTTGGAGGTGGAGTTTGTAAAAATACAGTGAAACTAAAAGTCTAATAGCAATAACATACGTAGAAAAATAGGATGGGGGAGGGATAAGAGTTAAAGCTTTCTAACCATGGCTGTGTGTATTACATTAACTCCAAAGGACACCATCCATTTGCATACATGGTAGTTTTGTATATTTATTAAGAAATATTCTATCAAATGGCACTAAAGTGTCTTAAATACAGTTTTTCCTAATTCACACAAAAATGCTTGGCTAAAATTCTTATATTATTCAGCAGGGTAGTGTCCGTAGCAAAAACTTAAGGAAATCACCAAAATAGAAATAGAATGCATCCAAATCAGTAGGGGAGAAAAGTGAAAGGGATTTTAAAAAATCAATCTGAGAAGGAAAAAAAGATGGGGAAAAGAGGCAAAGAAAAGTATGACAAAGAGAAATTACTAAATAAGATGGTAGAAAATAAATCTAAATATACTAGTAATGACAAAACATACAAACTGATTAAACTAAAATGTTAAGAGAGATTGTTTATTAATAGATTTCATGAAACAAATTCAACTATAGATTATTTACAAGGGAAAAAACAACAGATTGAAAGTAAAAGGATGGAAAAAGAAACACTGAGGTAATACAAATCAAAGGCTGAAGTCAAGCTGAAAATCAATGAAGATGGTAAGGATGTTTCTCTGCTAAATAACATGATCAGTTCTAGATCCAGTTTTTGCTTAAATATCAACCCCCTTTTCTTGACAAACTAATGTAAGTAAGATGTTTCTTAACCACCTATTCTACATTAAGTCTTTTGTTACCCTCTATTATGTATCCTAGTCATTTCTTTCATAGAATAATTACAGATTATTATTGAATGTTTTGTTTATTATCTGTCTTCCTCAATAAACCATCAACTCTGAGGGTAGGGACTCATATTTTTTAAAATTGTTAACTCATTGCTTACAGCATATTACTGAAGTAACACTGTAATGAAATCCAAGAAACTCCTTAGTATTTAAAAATGAAGCTGAAATCCTATATTAAAGATCTTGAGACAGGACGCAGGTTCTAAAAGTATAGCAGTTATTTAGTGATGCCTATCAGGCTGTGGGGGGAGGGCGGGCTCTGTCACAGATTGCTGAAGGAACTATGCAAAGAATGTGAGCTGCTAACTCCAGATGTTACCAAGTCTACTCTTTTCTTCCAGCTTGAATTACATCTTTTGGTCTCATTCTCATATGCTTTAAGCGTATATATACTTTTATACTTTGTGACAGTATGTAACACAAATACAATCCCTCAAATTTTAAGAACAATGGAATGATGTTGAACTCAGAGGAGCCAACCAAGTTGGTATTGTAGAAAAAACTAGTATACATTTGAGCAGACTGTCAAAATTCATCAGAAAACTAAGTTGATCCTTGTATCTTACTGGTAGGTAATGGATGTGAATGGGCATTAAACCTCACAACAGACCCAGTTGGCTTCAAAGCAAGACGCCAGGATGAGAGCTGGGTAGTTTCAATAAGACATCCATGAAGGAACAGGTTATACCTGGTCTGTATGATGCAACCCTTGCTTCAACTGCAATTTTGCAAACTAAAAGTGAACATACTGAAGACAAAGTTAAAAAAAAAAAACAAAAAACACTTGAAAGGCACATGTGTTCTTCAACCTCCCAAATATTAGACATCTCATGGGGTACTTATTTTCTTTCCAGTGTAACTTAAAAGGTAAGATGGAGAAAACAGCTTTGGTATGTATCAAAAT
This sequence comes from Rhinolophus hipposideros, assembly GCF_964194185.1. NCBI lineage: Eukaryota > Metazoa > Chordata > Mammalia > Chiroptera > Rhinolophidae > Rhinolophus > Rhinolophus hipposideros. The sequence continues at coordinate 8,849,572 of NC_138062.1, forward strand.
ACTCTACCTGGAATAAGGGGGAAGCAATTTATCTAAATTTCAGAAACGTGGGATAAACTATTAGAAAAGTAAATTCTATACTTTCTTGCCATCCTAAAAAATACATAAAAACACTGTTTTGGGTAGAATTCCATTGCAATAGTATTAAATCAAATTATTTAAAATGATACTATCTTTCTGAGTCTTCCTAATCTATTACTTCTGAAAACATGTGAAATTATGTTGTGATACAATGGGAAGGGATGGCTTATGAAGCCAGTTACATTGGGTTTGATTTCTAGCTTTGCTACTTATGAGATATGTGACTTTGGGCAAAACCTCTCTGAGTTTATTTCCATATTTGTAAAATGGGAACACTTTCATAGGTGGAAATACACTATAGAGTGCACTAATATGGTAGCCACGTGGCTACTGAGCACCTGGTATGTGGCTAGTGTGACTGAGGAGCTCAATTTATCATTATGTTTAATTAAATTTAAAAAGCTACATGTGACTTGTGGCTACCACACTGGACAGCACAACATGAAGCCATGAAAGTGTGTTTCTTTGAGGCTTTAAATCCTTACAGGAACCAGAAGGTATAAAAAACAACAGTAACATTCTCTACATGTTTAACCCAAAAAGCAGTTAACTGAACTAGTGTAGATGGCCTTTGTGGTCAAATATATCTGGGTCTGCGTGTTCTTTCTGAGTGACCCAAGCCAATTTCCCCCCAAATACTGAAAACCTAGACTCGCTATCTGAAGGACAGGACCGCCTACTTAGCTCACTGAAGCACTGTGGAGACGACCAATTAATGGGTCTGATGTAGCAGGTGCTGAACAAATCTGGTCTCTTTTCTCCTCCCACATTCATTGTTTCTTAAGATGAACCACTTTCCTCACATGCTGGCCAAGTGCCTGAACCGTTACTAAATTTAATATTGACAAATGTAGTTAATGCCAACTGCTTGCCAACATGTGTTTATCCACTAAATTGTCAATATTTTTTTAAAAACCTGAACTTTAAAAATGACCAAAAAAGTATCTTCAACATAGGAAGAAACCTCAGAAAACAATCTTTAACTCTAAAACCATTATTGAAAAATGGGACTAGATATTGACTAGGCATAGAAACTAGGTTTTCTGGTTCCCTTAGCTTATTCTTCAAAGCTACTAAGATACTCAGATAAGGATTACTGCTTCTGAATTATTCTGCTTAATTGATTTGAGGATGAAAATAAAAATTAAAACCAAAAATGAATTTATGTATGTTTCATAGCTAGAAATTTGAATTCAAGACTTTTGGAAAGAGCTACATCTTTTACATATTCCAAGCCCATAAGATGATCCATCTACCTTTAAGGTACCTTTCAATAATAAAACATTCCAAATATTTCTATTAGGTTGTTGATCGATAATTACCTAGAATAAAATAACTGACTGTCACTCTTCGGCTGTTATCAGGACCTGGGAACTGGTGGAAGCTAACCTAAAACTGACTTCTCTTCATTATCTGAGGAGCCCCCTCACTGCTCAGGCACACAAAGGCTATCTACATTACACCTATGACTCTTATCTTAATTTTTAATTTCTGTTGCAGAACATTTGCCAATGGAGGCTGCCAAACTGTGTCTATGACTCTCTCTCCTAGCTATTTTCAGATAGTGGCAAGGCATAATGTGTGAGGACAAATATGCCTCTTCACACTAAAACTTTGCTTCACTGTCAGTTTTGATAGGGGTGACAAAGACAGATCTTTTAGTTGGGTAGCTCTATATGAAAAATTTAAACCCGCACACAATTTCTAATTACTGAACACACATTTTTAATATCGATGGGGAAAAAAATTTAGGTACAAAATACTGTGCAAATCCTGACTAAAAAAAAAAAATAAAATAAATTACTGTATTTAATTTCATCTGCACATTTAAATACTGTACTTTGGCCCTATTCTCATCTCACATACTCTTAAGTACACAAAAAATGTATTAACCATTTCAGGTGATATAAATAGGCAGCCGTCTATTTCTCATATTCATATAACAAAGTAAATATTTTATAAGGTACCTACAACTTATGTTGAATGTAGACATTCAAAAATATAAGCAATTAAAATAAATACTTCAATAAGTAAAATTTCCAATTTCTTATCTCTATTCCAATTAACAAATACAACAAAGCTCTTCTAAACCATCTTCCAGCTACCAAGCACTGAAATCAGAAGTATTTGTTTGCAAGTGTCAATAAATCTCATGCACTAACAGATTAAATCAAAGAGGAAACCAACTTGTTTTAAAGACTTGCCCAACCCCTTACCTTGAAGACTTGGATGTACTCTTTGAAAAAGTCATGGTAGGTCCCTAATTTTATTACTTATTTCTAATTGTAGTCAGTTTTTTTTAAAACTTAGCATTACTACACAACCAGGATGTACAATGTTGCTCAATTTTATGGTAGACCAACAGTATCCATGAGTCTGAACTATAAAGTGTGTTACCATAATCTGAAATGTATGCCATAACTACATTATAAAAGAAGGGTTTTGTGAGAGCAGTTCTAAAAATCTTGCAGAACTAGTGCATGCGGATATGAATTTATACCTTTTTAAAGTTTTTTTCTCAGTGAAAACACTATTATTTACCAATGTGTATTTGAATACTTGCCTACAAAAGAAAGACAGAAAAGAAGAGAGAGAGAGAAGAAAGGATGAAAGAAGGAAGGAAAGAAAGGAGAGAAAAAGAGAGAAACAGAGAGAAAGAAAAAAAGAAAAAAAGGAAAAAAAGAAGCAGACAGGCACAAACAGACAGGCACGCCAGCTGGGGATATGAGCTCCACCCCCAAAACTCAAGGCGAATACCCGTGCCAGTCTTTCCTGAGATCTGCATTCTTGTCTGTCCTCATCCCACATACATTGTTAATTTTGGGAAGCATCTTTATACTAAAACTGTTTTTTTTTTTTTAAAGTACGAGGTGTTGCTTATACGCCGCGACTTCACAGGCTAGTGGGTTCGGACTCGGACTACGTGCACCTAAACGTGGCCTCATTGGGGAGCAGTAGTGGGGAAAGCGAGATCAATGGCAAAAGGAGTAAAGAAAGAAAAGCTGTGAATTACGGGGCATAAAACTCGAGGTCCCTCCTTTAGAAGCCTCCCGCTTGCCCCCACCAATCCCAGGAATCAGAAAGCTCAGCAAAGCTTGAGGGTCAGTCACGACTGGTTACAACCAACAGATTTTGAAAAATTCCGCACAAGAAGAAATGGGATGGGATTAAGATGAAAGCTGAGCGACGCTTCCTGGGGCGACCTGGGACCCCGACTTAAAGGGAAAAGCTGGAGGCGCCCGCCGCTGGGGGTGTGCGGGGGGCGGGCCATCCCCGGTGCGGCGGTCAAGGCGCTGGGGTCCAGACTGGAATAGGGCTGAGCCAACCAGCACAGTGCCCAAGGACCTCCCCATCAAAACGGGGGTCGCGTGGAGCTGCAGGGGGTCCTGCTCCCCCCCTCCCCTTCCAGCTCTTCCTCACCAGGGCCGTAGAACTTGCTGCCTTTGGTCACGTCGAATACTTTCCCATTGACTGCGAGCAGGATGCGCGGGGTGCGGGACCCGTCGTACTGACGCAGCTGCTCCAGGCTGAAGTCCCGCTTCTTCATGCGAGGCAGAGAGCCGGCGGGGTTCTCCTCGCCTTCCCCGGCCCCGGCGCCCAGACCCCGTCGCCCCCAGCGAACCCACAGCCGGTAGGCCCCCAGCAGCACCAGCGCCACTAGCGCCACGTTCAGCAGCATCTCCCCGCCCCCCGTCAAAAGCGTCAACGCCGCTGCTGCCCAGCCACCCCCTTCTGCTGTCGCTTCCGCGCCGCCCGGAGTCTCGCTGCTGCCGTCGCTGCTGCTCTCACTGCCACTCCCCAAGGTGCCTAGCTTCACGTTCCCATCACCCGCCGCCATCACTGCCCGCCAGCGCCTTCCTCCTCCTCCCCGCCCCCTGCCCTCCCCAACCCACGTCCAGCTCCGCCCACCTTGGGGCCACCAACCAATAACGTGAGGATAGGGGGCGGAGTCAGGCTGGCTCCCGATTGGGTGTTGACGGGGTAACGTTGTCTAGGATCTCTCCCTCCCCCTCCCTTCTTTGGCTGGCCGCGCTCGCGTGCGACGTCCCGCCCACCTCGCCCCACACTTCCCTTCTCCGATCATCGCCTCCACTCGCCGAAGTAGAATAGGGGGGCGGGCCTGAGGAAAAGATACGGCGCCGGCCGCGCGCGCGTAGGGGCGGGGCGAGTCTACAGCGCGTGCGCGGGGTTGGGAATGCCACGCGCTCTCCTTTCCTTCGCAACCCCTCCGGGAGACACGCTCCGCCCAGTCCCCCTCGCTGTGCGCGTGCGCCCCGGAATCGCTTCCCTTCCCAGCTTCGCGGTCCGCGAACTCCCGCCTCTTCGCTGTCGCCCCGCCCGAGAGCTTCACGTGCGCCAAAGCGGCCGCGGAGGCGGGGCCCGACCGGAACGCCCTTCTGAGGGCGCGGGCTGGTGGCCTGTGGGAGGCCGCGACAGAGTTGTAACTGCTGGCACTAACTGGTGAGGGGCGTCTGTCTCCGCTGGGCGCCGTTGCGCCTGTCCGGAAGCTGGGAAAGTGGGCCCGCAGACAAAGCTACACCCCAGAAGTTTGGGCGACGAGCTGGAGTCTTCCCGGCGCGGAGAAAGTGCACGGATTCCGCACCAGGGTAGTTTGGCAGCAGGAATATTGGTGCTGTCTGCGCTGGCACGGAGCAGCCGGTCCTTGGTGGTTTAACCAAGGCTGCTCTCGTAGCATTTTCTTTCAGGTTTTAAAGATGTCCTTATTTCTTAAATCATATATCTCCGGTGATAGGAAAGTGGGTAGGATGAAGTCCCTCTCTCGTCTTCAAAAGTCCTTTCATGTCACCTTTGACGCCTCATTCTGGATGGGCCTTTCACCTCAGGCAATCAACGCGTTTCACTTACCGTCTCCCGCCCTAGTCTGTGTTCTGTGTGTCGCCGAGTCATCCCCACCCCCCACCCCAGAACGACCTGCTGTGAACTACCTACCGGTGTGACGAATAAAGGAAAGGATATCAAAGGGGGAACAGTTTTCGTGTAATCTGAGAAACAGACGGGATGGAGAAGAGACCTGGGCCAGCAATGGGGGGCGTATGGTAGGAGCTCAAGAGTTCTTGCTTATAAGGGAAACAGCAAGTGGTTCATTTGGGCTTAAATAGTGAAGAGGAGCGACGTCCGGAAAACTAGGTTGCAGTCTTGCACATCAGGGATGGGCTTGGGCCTTGTCTTGATTGCCCTGTTAGGAGGAGCAGATGACCGATCAAAACTCTTTTCTGGAGAGAGTATCTACCCGGTGTAGGAAGGAATGGAGTCGGGGAAAGAATGGGGGACCAGTTAGGGTACCATAGTTGTGCAAGTGGGGAAAATCGGAGCTAATGGTGTCATGAGAGCAGAGGTCTGCAGGCTTTCCTGTAAAGGGCCAAACATGAATATTGTAGGTGTTGCATGTCACAATTGCTTACTTCTGCCTAATGAGAAAACAGCCATAAACTATACACATAAAGGAATGAGCATGGGTGTGTTCCAATAAAACTTTATGGACACTGAAATTTTAACGTAATGTTAGGTATCACAAAATATTCTTTTGATTTGTTTTCCAATGATTTGACATGTAAAAACAATTTATTTGTTCTCTGGAGGTACAAAAACAGCCCATGGGCCATAGTTTGCTGACCCCTGCTTTAGAGGTACTTTCTGGAGGCAGAGTGCACAGGATTTAATTGAGAATAAGTAAGTGACCATATAGTCTGTCCTCTTCCGATGTTGAATACTTTGGAAATGAAAGGGGGCAGTGTTAATCACACTGGGAGAACAGGAATAAAATCACATTGTTATCCCAGGCAAATCTGAATGAATGGTCATCCGAAGGTTAAGGGTTAGAAGTCAAAACTGCATTAGGACTTGGTAACAGGAAACGGAGGTGCCAATGATGGGCGATTGGGAACAAACTGGTTTGGGGGAGAAGATGGGTGTAGCAGTCCCAGGTGCCATACAGTTGGGACAACATCAGCTGACAGAGGGAAACCACCCCGGAGGCTTCATAGCAGGCCACTCTGTACCTTATTGACTAGAACTAGGTCACTAGTTCCCTAAAGCAGTAACTGACAAAGAGCAGGATTGGTTAGTGTTGACCTGGCTCTTGGCGGTATTCATGTAGGACTGTGCATTGCCCGACCTTTACCATCATTGGTCCCTTCCCACTAAATGTCAGTGGTGTGCCCCAGGCATTGTGACACCAAAAAAACAATCCTCTTCCCCTCCACCCCACACATACTCCCTGGAGAGATGATACTGCTTGAGAACCACTGGTTTAGACCAATCAGGATTTACCTTGGAGCTGGATAATGTACGTGTAGGTTTTTCCCTTATTGGTTTGGAGGGAAGAGAGGAATTGAATTGTATTGAAGTTCTGTTGTCAAGGTAGCGAGTAGGGTGGGGAATGTTGGGTAGGTAACCAACGTTGCCCTGTGAAGTAAAAATTTTTTCCACTCTTGATAAAATATCTCAACTTTTCCACACTTGAAGCCCTTCTCCTTTAAATTTTTTTTTTTTTTTTTTTTTTGTCCTCTGAAAAGCTTATTCTCAGCCCCCAGAACTGGTCTGGGGCCAGGGGGTGTGCTTCTTTCTTTGTTTCCCCCCTAAGTAGCAATCTTTTCCCATAGGATAGTCCTGCTTTCAATGTTGCAATAACTTTCCAACTGATGGCCTACTCTGTCTTTCCTTCCTTCATTCCTATATGAAGGGACTAGTCCTGTATATTGATTTCCTTTACTCAGACACCTATCTCCAGTGGTGATCAGCTATTTAAAGGAAAGAACTCAGAAATCTCAGTTGGCTCTCAAAGCCCTCATAAATCCACAAACGGCTTCCCTGCCCTCTCCTTCCACAGCAAACCTAATCCACTTTTTCTGTCTTATTGACACACCCTCCGTTACAGTGACACATTTCTCTTTACAATGCCTAGTCCTATTCTCCTCAATCGCTGAATTCATTCCCCACTCTAAGAATTTGCTCAGACTATTTCCTCACCAAGAGAACCTTTCTCTCTCTTTTCCAACCATCCGAATTCTGTTACCTTCTCTAATTCTAGCTTTGTCCCACACCTGTGACTACATCAGCCCAACTGATCTGTTTCTTCTTTGAATGTGTATGCATTCCTTGTGTATACCACCAATTTTGGCCTTTTATGCTCTTCTTGACTATTCTGTTCTTGAAGCTCTCTGTTGGATCCTAAGATTTCTCCTTCTACCTCTGTAGATGTTCCATTTCTGTCTCTTTTCCACTCTCTTTCCTCCTCAGATTCATCCCTCCCTTGCCTGGAGGTCATGGACAAACATCTGTCATCATCTACATTCTTTTCTCCTCTTGTTACTCTTTTTTTCCTTAGATTTTATCTAGGAATGACTTACTTGTCATGTCTATGGAAGGTAGATGTCTCTAGCCCTGACCACTCTCTGGGAGATACTAGTACTAGTCACCAAATATTTTCATCACTTTTCCCACTCACACAGTAGACTTATATTTCCCTACTCCTTTGACTGAACTCATCATGGTCAATGAAATGGAAGTGATCTGTGTCACTTCCAAGCAAAAGCTTTAAGAATCCATGCACAATTTCTCACGGTCACTTTCCTTTTAGCGCAGTGATGGCATGTTTTAGTTATCTATTGCAGTACAGTAAACCACTCCAAATCTCAGTGACTTAAAACCATTTTATTATCTCCAATGTTTTTGTGCATTGAATGGTCTCTTGGGCAGTTGCCTCATCTTTGGGGTCTCTCGTGCGGTTCTAGCCCAGTATTGCCTGGGGCTGGAGTAACTTGGAGGCTTCACTAGGATGCTAGAATGGCTGAGCCTTCTTCCTAGTGTTATCCCAGGGCCTCACTTCACATGGATTCTCCTGTACAGTAGCCTGCTTCTTACACGGTGGCTCAGGACTCTCAAAAGTGCAAAAGCAAAAGCTTCCAGGTCTTGGGCATGGAAATGACACATTCTGTTGGTTACAGCAGTCACAGGGCCAGCTCACTTTCAAGGGGAGGGGACCTCTAGCTCTTGATGAGAACTGGGGAGAAGAGTGACGAAGAATTTGTGGCCCTCTTTACCATACCAAGAGTGTTTCATGTGGTGGCTGCTTCCATTAGCTAGGGTCTTAGAGTCAGAGCAAAGTGGGAAAGAGACTTTGGCTAGCACATGTGATGGTATGAATGAGAAATACTTTTATGCAATCTAAGTCACTGAGATATTTAGGGTTGTTTGGTCGTAAATAAAGCCTAATGTATACTCACACAAAAATTAGTACCAGATGCAAGGCACTGCTGTAACAAAAACATAAAATACATTGCATTGATATATGTGGGTATGTTAAAATGTTAGTGGTTGTTAGGCAGCAACCGGCTCTGATTCATTTATTAATCTTCCAGCAAATCTTGCTCAGGAATGTAAGAGTAATAAATATTTCTCCAATAAGAGAGACCGTTTCTTATAATTCTGTTTTGTTTCTTTATTTTAGAAAAAAACACTTCTTTGCCATATCAGACGTTTCTTGAAGTATGGAGGGTGTGCCTGTAACATAATACTGGATACTCTATTCCAGAGCAACTAGCTTGGCGTGTACGGCCCACCTTCTTCCTCTCCCCTTTCTAATGGGAGTCAGGCCACTCACAGAAAGTGCCCTTTCTGCCGCTGCCGCTGCCACGGGAGGCCTGCGATGAGCTTAACACATAACAAGACAGGGCCTCTGGGGGAAGGTTTCAGTTTTAGGAGCTAAGTTCACTGCCAGGGAGTGACAAAACCTGTTGTTTGAACTTTAATTCACAAGAGCAAGAGAGTTCAATGTTGGCCATTACAATTTTGGACTTTAACACGACGTTGGCATTGATTACTTGGGGCTATAATTAGGAACATGATAATTTACTGTCTGAACTTTTTCTTTCTCTCTGGAAAATTTATATTGGGAAGGGTCATAATCAAATTGAGGCCATCTTTTTGGATCTTAATTTCTAGAGTATGTTTTCATTTGATCTTCTTTTAGAACTTCTGATTATATTGAATAAGGTAGTGGGACATAATTTGAGATGGCTGTCAGACAAGTTGTAAATTATAGCCTTGGGTTCAGAATAACATTGGAGCTGATTTAATTGATGTATTGTTCTGACCTATTCAGGGCATTCTGGGAAGAAAATCTACCTTACCAGTGGCCCCAGGAAATCCCACAAAAGCAGTGAAATCAATACTGGAGAAATGGCCTTACGAAGATGGGAGCAGGACTCCCCTAACTGACTGTTGATTTCTTACCCAAGAGGGATAAGCATATCCCAAGTTGATCTCAGTGAGTAAGCCAAAAGGGTTAAGGTAATGGTCTGCATACATTTTGCTAACATCCCTCCCTAAAATAATTTGTAAGTTGACGTGTAAAATTCTTTTCCTTAGTTGCAAATGATATGATTTCTGGTATAATATGAATATTTTCAAATAAAAAGGGCTATGTCACTTAAAATGCATTTAATGAAATTAAATCCCATAGAAACTGAATACTCATCATCATTGTTTGTTATGGAAATTGTACATTATTCTTTTTTCCCTTTGAATTTGTATTTTCATCTACTTTCCCATATAAATTTTAAAAATATGTTTTATGCTCAAATGTATTTTACTGCTTACCTTATCATTCTTTTCTGCAAAAAAATGTATTTATAATTTTAAAAATTTCCTATGAGCTAAAGGTTCTAAATGTCAAAAATTTTTGGATTGAGTTATTGCAATTATTAGTACATAGTGGCTCATAACTTCACTACAAATTTTTATAATTAATTCTTAAAGAGAACTAAAATTTTATTGGAAATATGCCTCTGAATTAAATGGATTGAGCTCCCCCCGCCCCAATTAGTTCATGAATCTATAGGTGAATGTAATTTTTTGATAGGCGACAGAATAGTAAAACAGTTGGAGGACTATTAGGTGCCTAGCTTACAAAAGATGAATACATGATTATTATTAAATGCTTTATTTACAGTAGAAGACTATATATCTAAATCTAAGTTTTTCACATAAAAGATAGGGATGAATAATGAGGTAAAAAAGTGGTTAACAGGTGACAAGGAGCAGAAGTGTTTGGGTAAAATGAATACAGATTTACTGTATTTAGTAATGTTTAGGCAAAAATTAAGGAAAATATTTTCTCCCATGAGTCTGAATAATTATTCAAGAAAATATAAAACACTAACCAAACTCTGATGTATGTTCCTTTTACTTGTAACATTTATCTGTCAGAAGGAAATTTGGAATTTTTAAATTCCCTTTTCCTTGAGATCTTCTGAAATTTGCAACTGAGACACAGGAGAATGAGGTTTTACAATTCTTTTTTATTACTGAGCTAGTGTGCCTTCTAGCTGACTCGTATTCCCCAGAATGTTTTCTATAAATATTCCATATTTGAATTATGAGATAGATACAAGGAGGATGAAACCTTGCTGTGGGGTTTGTTACCCGGATGAAGTAGGGTTCAACCTCCTTCAGCATTTCCCATTATCTCAGCAGTATTCTTTGACATCATCAGGGAATGGAAGAAGAAGTGGTGTTGGATAAACATGATCATAACTTCTGCTACCCCACTCTGAACCCCGACACAGACCAAAATACCTACTTTCTAGCACCATGATTTTCTTTTAACAGAAATATGTTAAGGAAAGCCAGGAAATCCTGTATGCTTACCATGCCTTGATTAAATTAAACATCGATATCAATATTCCTTTGTATAGTGTCTTAGAAGATTGTTGCACATGGGAACAATCTGCCGTAGTAAGATCTGGGATGGCTGAGAGGATGTCTGTCTTTTCTAAATGGGAAAAGAATGATTTTTAAAGGCAGTTGGAAAAATGAAATTGTTGTGACATCTCAGTCATATTTCAGCAGCTCAATTTTAGGAAAGAGTAGTTGAAAATTGAATAGATGGAATTTATTTCCTTAAAATTATCTGTGCCTGTGTTCTTCTCGGAAAGGACTTGTAGACTCCCTCAATAGATTTGTTCCAGTTTGAGGACTCCAAGGTTAAAAGAATAAAATTAGATGGAGAATGTGATATAGCTGCAGGGGTTCTATTGACATTCCTGCATCTTGGGTCATCCCTTTCTTTTCCCCATCAGGTAAAGTGCTGGATGGTGAGAAACTGGGTAAGACAACTCACCGTTGGGCAGTCCTGCTCTTGGTGCCAGACTGCTGGTAAGGAATCATGCCTTCTGGTCTGCTCCTTTATGTTGCAGATGTGACAGGGGAAGGTGTTTGAAGTGGGTGGAGGGAGTCTTGGTTGTCCTGCTCTGCCAGTCAGCCACTCAGTGTGTCTGCCTATGCCAGAGTTCAGTGCTGGGATGCCCCTTGGTGCCACCTTGTCTCAGCATCAGCTTTATCAGGAAGAGTGGGAGCTCTCAGCTCTCTACTCTTCTGCCTATTTTTCAGTTGGTTCACAACTTGGTAGGAAGAGGGGTGTAGTTTATTGAGTCTCTTAATCCTTAACAAGTGCTGTGCATATTAGCACAGCAAATACTGTGAATATTCTTAAGTTCTTTTAAGTCATGAAATTATATTCAACTCTACTTGCTTTGTCCTAATAATATTTTGTATATATTTTGTAGATTAATGCATAGTAATAAGTACAGTTTGTTTTCAAAATGTTATTTTCTGAGGGACTATCACTGGACAATATATATATAAAAAATACCGCAAGAGTTGAGTTGAGTAGAAAGTAATTGCTCTATATCCTTAAACAGTTCTTCAAGACACACTATCTCCAGAGTTTTACAGAATGTGAATGAATACAAGAAGGGGTTGACTACGGAAATCAGGCTTGCCATTCTGTTTCTTCCTATGCTATAAGTTACCTGGCCTGCTAAGCCTTGGTTTTAACATTCATAAAACAATAATATAAAATATGGCCATCATATGTAAAAATAAGTCAACAATATAAAGCAAAATAAAGAAGTGACAGTTGTAATAGAAGCTCTAGGCCTATACATTTCTAAGAGTTCAAGGAAATGGTACTTTTTAATGGGACACAAACCTATGTTTTGTAAGCACTTGGGTCTTTAGAAAATGAACTGCTTTTTAGATAGCCAAAACAACAACAACAACAACAAAAAAAAAAACCCTGAAGCTTAAAGCTTTAGTTTCACACAGAATAAACTATTCTTGAATCCTCTACAAGAAGTTGGCATGGATAATTCAAGTATTGTAACACACTAGGAGAAAGTTTGACTGGCTTTGACTTTGTCATGGTTACTGAAAAGGAGTTCTCCAACAAAACACTGATATTTAGCAGCAAGCAGGTGCGGATATTTCCTGTGAGAACTGAAAGGTCACAACTTTGATTTTTTTTTTTCTCTTGCCTCCAATATCCAATCTAACATCAACTACTATTGACCCTACCTCCAAAATATGATAACAGGTCTGACCCATCACTTTCACAATGTCTATGGCTGCCATCCTTGTGCAAACCATCAGTGGCTCTGCTTTGGACTACGACAGTAGCCTCTTGTATGGCCTGTCGGTTTCCAGTGCTGCTTTCCTAGAGTTCATTCTGTCATTAGCCATTTAACAATATAAGTGAGACTCTATCACTTCCCTATCTATACCTCACTAATGTCTTTCCTTTGCAACAAGAGTGAAATCCAAACTCCTCCTCATGGCCTGTATAATCTATTCTATGCTGACCTCTGATCACTCTCAAATCACCTCCCTCGCTCATCATGCTTCAGCCATATTGATTTTTTATCTTTGTTTGAGTACTCCAAGCTCTTTCTACCTAAGAGATGTTCCATTTGGTCTTTTCTAGGCCTGGAATTCTCTGCCCCCAGATTTTATCATGGCTGACTCATTCTCATTATTTAAGTCTCAGCTCAAATGTCCACCCCTCAGAGAAGCCTTATCCTGACCATTGTCTAAAGAGTTCTCAGAAACTCTTCCCTAACTTTAATCTTTCCCTGTCCTCCCTAATTTTCTCCTCAGCATTTAGCACTACCTGAAATTACCTTATTTTTACATGTGTATTATCTGTCCTCCTGCTAACCCTCAGTGGAATGTGATTCCATGATGGTAGGGCTCATCTGTCTTATTCCCCGCTACATCCTCAAAGGTTAGAAGGAAGGTTGCCTTTCAGTGGGCGGCTATTAAGTATTTGCTGAATGAATCAAGGTTCAGATGTTGCCAGGAAAGGTCTCCTGTAGTCATTTGCCGTGGTTCAGAGCTGTGTCCCTTCATTGTGAGTTTTCAGACATGTGCTCAGACATGTGCTTTTGCCAGCACACGGAAGTTTTCTTTCTCCAGGGCAGAACTTACATTAACCAAGATACAAGATTGACATATAAAATCCCTATGCCAATTTATTAGTTTCCAGTGAGCAATGTAACTGTCACATGGACCCCACTTCTACTGATATGATCACTGCTGTAGGTTTTCTGCCTATGGGCTGACATACATAGGGCAGGGAATTACATCAGAAACTTTTCGGGAAAACATGGAATATAAGAAAGGGAAATTAGTTAGATGGCTTGTGTAGTTAAGGAGATTCATTCATTTAACAGATACTTATAGATCTCTGTGTTTTGTGTTCTGTGTTAGGTACTGAAGAATCAACAAGGAATGATATTAAGCACCAGTACTTAGGTAGTCTAGTTGGGGAGGCAGACCACAAATTGACAATTACAATTCCATGTCAAAAGTACTCTTTTTAGGTTGATGCCAGGGTGATATGGAGAGACTCAGGAGGGAAACTGAGCATTGGGGGTTTGCAGTGAGCTTTCCAGGAGGTGGGGGCAGAAGGGGAGAGGTTAGCTGAGCTCTGAGGAGTTAGGCAGGAAGAAAAAGGAGAGGCATGGGAGCAGGGTATTGCTGGCAGAGGCTGCAGCCTGAGCAAAGCCCAGAAGCTGGACAGAGCAGAGCTTTCCAAGAACCCCCAGCAGTTCAGTGTGGCTGCAGTGAAGGGTTTGAGTTTAGCGTGGGGTGTGGTGAGAAGGCTGCGGATAAGACTCATGGACTCAAGTTTGGACTTTATCCCTGTAAAGTGGAACAGGGAGCCAATGAAAGCTTTTGTTTTGATGGAGAGGCAGAGTTCACCTTTAAGATTGCCAGAGTACAGCCGAGACTGTGCATTCCTTTCCTGCACAGAATTTTCCACAGACATGTGGATAAAGTCCACACTCCTTTCCCTTGAACACACAACCCTTCCTTTACCACCTCCAGCCTCATATCTGCCTCTCTCCATTGTGTGCTCTGTGCTCCAGGCCAAGCACAGTTCTCAGTTCCCAGATTCACTCCCCAGTTTTTAATTATCCTGTGTGTCCCCCACTCTTGCTATCAGCCTCACCCATCCGACTGCTGAAAAAAAAATTTATTGCATTGTGTTTCCAAACTACAAAAGTAATCCCATGTTCTTTGCAAGAAGCCAAACAGCACAGAGAGGCACAAAGAAAAAGTTAAAACTTTCTCTTTTCCTCTCACCACCACCCACACATACACACAGCAGTGTGCTTTAAAATATATATGCTTTTAACTAAAATAGATCTATGCTATACAATGTGGACAGTTCTCCCCTTTTTTCCCCCACCCCCCAACAGTATCATGCACATCACTTCAGTATCTGCTGGATGCCAGGCACTATGCTTAGCTCATTTATCCCACAACTACCATGTAAGGTAGGTCTGTTAGCCCCAGTGGGTGGATGACGAATTGAGATGTGAAAAATTTGACCAAGGTCACACAGCTGGTGATTGTGGGAGCAGCAGCTTGAACTTGGGCAACGTGGCTCTCAAGTCCACAGTGCTAGCCACTGTCTTTTACTATCTGCCAAATAATGCTGTTTCTTTTCTTTTTAATGACTGCACAATACCTGTATGGATATACACACTGTATTCAGTCAGTCTCCTGTTGATGAATGTTGAGGGTTTTTTTGTTTGTTAGTTTTTTGTTTGCCACTTCTTAAAATACCTCAATAGGTAGTCCTCCATAACAGGATTAGAGATCAGAGGGCACACTTTATTATATATATCCAAATTATATTCCAAGGATTATGTAATAGTCTTACACCCCCAAGAAACATGGGACAGTATCTCTTTCCCTATACCTTCACCAGTCTTATGAAACTGATATTTTTAGTTGTATTTTTTTTTCTTTTGGCACTGTGGTTGGTAAAAACAGTGTACCTTTGATTTAATTTGCATGTTTCCTGGCTATAGGTGAGATTGAGAATTTTTCTGTATGTTTTTGAGATATTTGCATTTCCGGTTCCATGATTTGTCTATGCATTTCCTCTCCTGTCCATTTTTTCTGTTGGGTTGTTGTCATTGACCATTTTTTTTTTAGGGTGGGGAGGGTGTTTATAGTAGTAGTAGTATTAATCCCTTTTATGACATCTATTCAAATATTCATTCACTTTTTGTTTTTTTTTAAGGGATCCTTTACCTTATAGAAATGTTTAATTTTTATGTGGTGAATCTCTTGCTCTTTCCCTTCATGGCTTTTGGGCTTCCTGAAATTGACAGGTTCTAGACATCTCTCTTCATTAAAGATTGGCCAGCAGACCACGGCTCTCAATCAAGGGGACCTGATAATTTGTTCTCAGACTTTTTCCTTTGCTGCTACTTCCCAGGCTCCTTCTGAGGGATCTGTTCTTTCTGTGTATTATTACATGCAAGCAAAGCCCTTCTGGCTTGGGAGTCATTTGTCACTTATAAGTTTGTCTGCATGGCTTTGTTCTGATTTGCTATGTGTTAGTTTTCTATTTTTCTCTCCTGGTTTTAAGAAACATTCACCATGGTGTCTTCTATTTTATATTTTGAGTTTTGGGTCCTCTTTAGCCTTTGAGTTCTGAAGCTTTTTAGAGGCAGTTTACAGGGACAATATACCCTGCATGCGAAAACTGTGGCTAGTGAAGTAAATTGGCACTGGGGATGCCGTGGGCTTGAAAGTGAGTTTGACTCTGTCTTTGATGGTGTCTCATCCTGAAGAGGTTGTTACAAGCCTCAGGGCCCTTTTCCATAAGATGGAAGTGATAGGAATACAGCGCTGAGGCCACTTTTTGACAGTGCCAGAGAGACCTCTCACAGTTCATTTAGATATTTCTTCCATTTTGGTCACCTTTCAGAAATATTGTAATGAGGTCAGGTCTCCCCGAATTACTTTGGTGCTCCTTTTGGGGACACAAACTCTCATCATTTGCTGTCAGCCCATAAAAGAGGGATAAACTTGTTTTGGCTTTAAAGACTAGAATCTCTGGAATGAAGCGCCCATATTTCATTATTTAAAAGAGAAACATTTAAACTCTTAGTGGAAATTAAATTTGAGTTCATTTTACTCAAACCATGGCTTAGGACCAAGGATCCGAGATAGAGCCTGCGTGGGCAGGGGTGGACACAAGGGAGAAGAGTATGGCCTGCATTTTGGTGGGTTTCAAAATGTGTACAGAATTTGGTCCAAGTCTTCATTAATGGGCTCATAAGAAAGAAAGCTGGAAGGGACCTAGGGTCACCAACCAGGCCTGTCCCCGGCCTTCATGCTGGTGATCACAGTAACAATTAGTGACGGCATTTGTTAGTGTTCCTAAGTGGTAACTAGTGCTGGGGGGCCGGGGGCTGAGTTGTGGGGCTGAGAAACTAAACAGGAGAGTGGATCTCAGGGAACTTACACCTGACCCTGGGTCAGGATATGCGTTCCTCTGCCTCCCACCTCCACATATGAGGCAGCACAGACCTGCTCCTAACCTGTACCCAGTCAACGAGGGGAAGAGGATCACACCAGCTCCTTGCTCAGAAGGCCGCTGTCTGTCAAGCTCAGGCCTTCATGGATTCAGACTTTGTGCGGGAATTCAACTCAGCTACGTATTTGGATGCTATGTATAAGATACTGGATGGGCTGGTGTGTGTGTATGTATGAGAGAGAGAGAGAGAGAGAGAGAGAGAGAGAGGGAGGGAGGGAGGGAGGGAGGGAAGTGGGGGAGAGTGGAGAAGGGGGTGAGAAAGTCAGGCAGGGTTCTTGCCCTGAAGTAGCAGAGGCTGCTAACTCAGAAATGCCTCGGAGAACAGGCACATTTAGTCAGGGGGCTTCACACGTGTAGGAGAAACAATCCAGGGAGTGTGACAAGTGACACGGAGACTATCACTGAGATGGGAGGTATGGCTGTGGCCAATGGGAGTGTCGTCCCTTTGAACAGGAGCAGCCCAGGCAGTGATCTAGCCGGTGGTTCTCAAAGTGTGGTCCCCGGGCCAGCGGCCCCCAGATGGCCTGGACACTGGGTAGAATGCGATTTCCAGCCCCATTCCAGACCTCCTGCATCAGAAACCCTGGGGTGGGGTTCTGCAGCCTGTGTTTCAATCTGTCCCTGTGATTCTGGTGCTCCCTAAAGGGAGTGTTGCCTTATGGGAATTTGGACCCAGTGTTGCTAGATCTTTTGATTTTTCAAGAGAAGCTAGAAAACTAAATTTGTATGGAAATCAACTGATTTTTAAGTATAAAAAACTGAAGACAATATATGTAACTCTTTTTGGCGGTGGTGGTTGGAGGTACCCTGTGTAAGCCAAAGTGTAGGCCAGGGAGGACGTCTGTGGGCCGGGGGTCTCCAGGCACCCAGTTTCATCTTACAATAGAGTCATCAAATACTTTGTTGACAGTCGAATAATTGAAAGTACTGTGGGTCTAGGGGAATGACTCCCACTGTGTGTGTGTGGGGCGGGGCAGGGTGAGAGCGGGCGAGGCTTTAGAATCCAGCAGGAGGGGGCTTTTAAAAGCTGCACATATGCTGAGACTCCCAGGCCCAGCGCTTCCCTGCTTCCCACCGTGGTGAAAGTCACAGAGCTTCCGTTGGGGGTGCAACAAAGGAGAAGAGAAGCCCTGTCACAGGGCTGTAGCACTCAGTCAAGTTGTTCATAAACTGTTTTCACACCTGTCCTTTCAAGTTGTTACAACCTTGTGCAACAGGTATGACAGGTATTGTCCCCATTTAGAGCTGCTGAAATAGGTTAAATGATTTGCCTAAGGTCACAAAGCTTGTAAGGGGTAAACATGTGGCTAGATACCTAATCCTACAATTTCTAAACTAGTTTTTCTCTCACATGTAATTTTGTGTATTTATGTGTATTTGGTTATCCATCCCATCACCAATTCTTGAGAGGATCTGTGGTGGCTCACTTCACTGGAACTGGTGACTGGTTTTTGCCATGTTCTCTGACCAAACCCCAGCTGGTCCCCTCCCTGGCTTGCTGTGCAGCCTGGGACCCCAGATCTTCTTCCTTTTGCCTCCTGTGAATCCTGTAAACCTGTCACCCATTTTGGGACTTTTTTCCATCACCAGGTCTGTTCCTAGGCTCTGTCTGTTTGCAGGGTTCTAGGTTTCCCTGTTCTGGCTTGTCTTGCCACCCACAAAGCCCCATGGGGCCACTCTGAGTCACGAGCTGTCTCCAGTACAGGTGATATGTAACCTGGACATTGGTTGTCTGGAACTATAATAGAATGAGCACCGACTCATTTTGTATAGGCTGCTCGATAGCTGCCAGAGCAGTGCCTTTCTGACATATGACACATTTGGGTGATAGACAGTGTACCTTACTTATCAGGGGAGCTAGAATTTAGGATTCTGCGAGTATTCAAATATTCTCCCATGTCTAGCTTAGAATGCAACAGTCATGCAGCGAGAGACAGAGAGACATACACAGAGACAGAGACAGAGAGACAAAGGGAGAGAGACACAGAGAAAGACAGAGAGGTGGCACTTAGTGACCAAGGAGCACTCCAGTCCAGAACTGCTCAGAACAGCCCTGTTGCAGATATTTGTAGAAGGAAATGGAGAAGGTGCCTTTTGCCAGGACCTCGCTTTGCCCAGGATTGGCTTTCAGGACAGTTTTTTATTGGGGATGGCAGATCACCAGTGAGAAGGGTGTGTTTCAGCTTTATCTTGGATGCTTCCTTACTTTATGCAACTTAATTCAGAAACTATACAACAGTTTAGTGTGTGGCTTGTGCCATCTTCTTTACATGTAATGAACATTTAAAGTCCTCATAACCATTTTCACTGTTTTTCTACAGTAGGAATAATCAAATGAGAATTGTAAACACATTTTGGGCCATTTTTTACTTGGCAAAACATTTCAGAGCCTGACCTCTCTCGCTCTCTCTGATGCACCTAGGGGCAGGAGAACCAGAATTTTATAGGAGGACTGTGAATTCCTGTGAATTGTCGCATACTGCTCAAGGCCTTTTTTAGTTGAATAATAAATATTTTAAAAAGCAGAAAGGCACTTATTGGTATGTTGTTCTCCAACTTCTTCAACAAATATAGAGTGCAAAGTATTTCTCAGATGATTTGAAAAATGTAGGAAGACACTTTAAATTTCCCTCGGTGACCACATAAAAGGTCATTTCTCTGTCTACTTCAACATAGAGATGTTGGGTGGCAAGTGAAGGCTGAAGGTGCTCAGGAATAAAACATCTAATTTATACAGTGATGTGCCAGACTGTGTGTGTACACATACATGCACACACATACACATTCAATCCTTACAATGATGTCTGCACTATTATTCCCACCATGTTACACATGAAGAAACTGAGGCATGAGGCTGAGTAGCAATCCCAGGTGACGCGGCTGGCTGATCACTTGCACCCAGGCCGTCTATGGACTGGACTCCCCGGACACATTACTGCAGGGCTCAGCTGAGGATCCAGAGTCCCTAGTGCCGGCCCCTGCGCCCAAGCTGGCCATCAGGCCAGTTCTGTTGTGTGGGACGTGGCTGGTACCGCTCAGCAATTTCCCTCAACTGCAGTAGCTACATTTACTGAGCACTTACTGTAGTCTGTGCCAGGTAGTGTGCGAAGTGCTTTACATAACTTATCTCACCAAGGCCTCCAACAAGCTTACGTAGTAGGGGATGTTTCACCTCCGTTTCACATGTGGGGAAACTGAGACCTAGAGAAGTTAAGTCGTGTTCAAGAGCAGCAGCTTGTGTGTGCAGGGCCAGGGTTCACCATTATGCTCCCCTGCTCAGGAGCTGGGGAGCCTTCTTTCTGCTCTAATGAGGTCTCTGCCAGCCCACATTTTCTGTGTGTCATGACTAGTGTGCTAGGGACTTCCTGAAGTTAAGGGTCAAGAGAACCTTGAAAAGATAAAGCCTGGCTTTATCTTGCAGGGCATCTGCAAGAGGAGGTGACAGGAACTCTTCCTTGAATGGGATCTGAGCAGAGCACATCAGTTGTTGCTGTAGAAGAGGAGAGCATTACTGTGAAAATGGGGGCTCTCAAAATAGTCATCTGCTGGTTTACAGCCCGGCCTTCATCCTCAGTCAACAGTTAGCACTCTTTCTACTTTATTTAATATGCAATATATATTTCCCCTTCATTCATTCGTTTGTCCACTGTTGATATCTTAAATGTTATAATCGCAGACTACAGCCAAAAACTCTAGCAGAAGTACTTAAAAATAGAATCAACTCATCTGTGTCAACTATCAGTATATTGTAAAAAAGAGTAATTATTAATACAGTTATGTCAACTACATAAAATGAAAGTATAAACACAATATTAGATTCTACGTGAGAATAATAAATGTTCGATTCTGGCATCTTTCCTGGGTATCTCTTATTTCAACATTCCATAAACTCCTATTCTCTGTCAGTTTCCCTGGTAGGTGCGGAGGCTATAAAGATAAATAAGCCGTGGTCCTGTCTTCAAGAAAAGGGCAGCCCTTCTTGGGAGACAACTGGTAAAGAGCTCTGAAAACACAAAGGCCGGATGCAATCCAGAGCGAGGAGGTGGGCTGGAGATACTGACCAGGATGGGCTCAGTGGAGGTGGCCCAAGAACGTTTAGTATGTCACCCTGACGGGGAAGGGTTTACAATCCTGGCTCTGCCACTTAACCAGCTCTGTCGCCTTGGGCCTTGATCTGATTTTTCTAGGCCTTTGTTCCCTTAAGTGTAAGATATGCCCAAGTTTACAGGTAGTTATGGTATGGTATGGTATGTTGTATGTTATATGCAAGTAAGATAGAATACTTACACTGGTAGACTTAGAACAATATAAGCACTCAATACACGAGAGCCGTTATTTTATGATGTATGACAACTTGAAAGCATTCTACATCTTCAAGTATAATAGAATGGACTTCAATTTCATGGACTTTGCATAGATTCTGCTGATCTCGTCAAATATTAACCACTTATCTAGCGTTTCTAGTCTCTAAAATTATCCTACAATGCCTCTGTTTCTGAAATTGCTGCTTATAGTACTAGGGCAACTAGGGAAATTGCAGCAGAGGAGACGATATTTATGCTAAGGTGTGTGATGTCATGGACCAGCCTTACCCTTAGATGCCAAGAGTCTCTCATTGAAACTGAAGGACATATTCTGGATGTGAGTTTGAAGAAATCTGACTGGCTCTTGATGAAGAGTAAGTTGTAGTAAACTTACTAAATCTGTAAAACAGATTTTTATTTTATTCTTTTTCTCATTAGATGTAAGGGTAAAACCAATCATTATCCTCAAAATAAGAACATTAAACCTCAAACCAAAATATAAAAAGAGCAATTTCTAATTGATTTCAACTTAATTCTTAGTGAAAATATTAATCAGAAAAGTTGTCAGCTAAGATTCCTGCCTTCCCTTGGGAAGTCAAGTAAAAACAACAAAAAAAGTCACCTTTTCAAACAACACATTTTTAAACTTTGTGCGAGGTGTGTAAGTTCACTTTTTCCCACTGTCCTGGACGCCAGCACCTGTCTGTCTTTTGTGTGGTTATATCTCCATTAACAGATGCTCTGGAGGCAAAGGTCCTGTAGTCAGCTGGGATGAACTGGCAAAGCCTCCTGAGCGTGCCCGGCAGGACAGAGTGAGCTCAGCCAAGCTCTCCTGAGAGTAGCCTCATCGAGGACCCCCAGGCGGCAGCAGCATCTGTCTGTCTGTCTGTCTGTGTGACTGTCTGTCCAGAGCTGCAGAGCAGCAGAGCAGCGAGGCTGCCGGTCCTCGCAGTTGCTCTTTGGGGTCTCTATTCTTTCCTGTCTCTGTCATATCCTGCTCTTGGCCGTGGTTCTCCCCGTTGTCACAGCGCTGGTCTCTAGCCCCTCTCTCTGATACCAGTCGTTCCCACTTATTCATGGGCCTTCAGACTCTTCTTTCCTGAGCCTGTGATCCTTTTTTTTTTTTTGATTTTTACTTTTTAAAATTACAGTTGATATTCAATATTCTATTCGTTTTAGGTGTACAGCATAGTGGTTAGACATTTATATAATTTATGAAGTGATCCCCGATAACTCTAGTAGCCACCTGACAACATACATAGTTATTACAATATTATTGACTATGTTCCCTATGTTGTACTTTACATCCCCATGACTATTTTGTAACAACCAGTTTGTGCTTCTTAATCCCTTCACCTTTTTCACCCAGCTCTCCAACCCCCCTCCCTCCCCTCCTCACCCTCCATCCCCACCCCAAACCTTCACTTTGTTCTTTGTATCTATGAGTCTGTTTCTGTTTTGTTTATTTTTAAGACTATACATATAGGTAAAATAATATGGTATTTGTCTTTTCTCTGTCTGACTTATTTCACTTAGCATAATTCCCTCTGGGTTATCCATGATGTTGATACGATTTCATTCTTTTTTATGGCCGAGTAATACTCCATTGTATGTATGTACCACATCTTCTTTCTCCAGTCATCTATCAATGGACACTTAGGTTGTTTCCATATCTTGGCTACTGTAAATAATGCTGCAGTGAGCATCGGGATGCAGATATCCTTTCAAATTCGTGTTTTGGATTTCTTTGGATAAATACCCAGAAGTGGAGTTGCTGGGTCATAAGTAGTCATATTTTTAATTTTTTGAGGAACCTCCAGACTGCTGCTCCATAGTGGCTGCTCCAATCTGCAATCCCACCAACAGTGTACGAGGGTTCCCTTTTCTCTGCATCCTTGCCAACCCTTGTTTGTTGATTTATTGATCATTGCCATTCTGACAGGTGTGAGGTGATATCTCATTGTGGTTTTATTTGTATTTTTCTGATGATTAGTGATGTTGAGCATCTTTTGTTATGTCTGTTGGCCACCTGCCGGGGATCCTCTTTGTCATAATTCTCCCCATTCCACTTTTAGCCACTTGCTCCTCCTTCTCCCTCTATCAAAACAGGAAAGGACCGTGAGGCCTAGATGGGGTAGTCCCAACTGTGCATTTCTGCCAGAGCCCTGCTGTCCAGGGAAAAGGTGCATGGGACTAACCAGCTTGCGCTTTCCGGAGGCCCAGCTGCTCAGCCTCAGGCAGTGAAGATGGCAGCAGCGCCCTGTACGCAGTGCATTCCCACCAACAGGTCCTATCCACTCTGCTCTCTTGTATCCTCACCTCCTCAACTTTAACCTCTCCCTTCCCTCTGCCTCAGAGACTTCTGTCACATATTTTATGGTTTTCAGAATGTCCAGTGCTATTTTATTAAACATTTAATTATGTTTTCATACTGTATGAAGCACTTTTTCTGAAACAGGGATATCACACTCTCAATGCCTCTTATATTATCTTTATGTCTGAAAATGGAGTTTGTCATAAAGAAATATGTTGACGGAATATAATATCTTCATTAACAGCAGAAATTAGGAAACTGACTCAATTGTCATTGAGAAATATTTTAATTTGCTTTTTGACAAAATAGTGATGGGGAATAGCAAGTAATGCATTCACGGTTATTATTTATCACATCCATGTTAAAATAACGATAAAGGAAATAGAGAAAAGCTCCATTTACAATCCTACCATTCACATAATCCCTGTGTTGGTCTACCTGTGTTCTGTCCCTGCCTAGGCCACACACTTGTGAAGCTGCTGGATGGGTTTCCTAAGGTCCTTCTGTGGTATAGGAATTCTTGTGAAAGAGTGTATTCCATTTGAGGGTTGTGCTTCATACTAGCTCCTAATAAGACCCACGTGTTGACTTGCTGCATTAACCAGCCTTAGTCTGTTATCACAGGACTCTGGCTGACCCTTATAGTACAGTGTTGGGATTGTCAGTGTGTGTGTGGTGGGGCTGACTTTAGCACCAGCCCATTGAAGAATAGCCTGTGACACCAGACTTTCCTTGTACGTAGTGAGTTGGAGGGTATTAATAGGCCTTTACACATAAGAGCTAAATTCCTTTCTTATCTTGACTTATTGTGTCCTGTTGACATCATGGAAAGTTCTCAGCTCAAGATAGGCGTTGGATGGGCCTGAAGCAATAATCTACCTTATCCTCCAAAAGGGACAGTAATGCACATTCCCAAACTCACTCTGGCCTTTCCTTCTTCCTAGGTTTCTTTCTGAAATTGCAGATTTCTTGTCTTGGTGTTTATACAACTTGCCCAAGTACAAAAATCATCTGAAATACTGGTAAAAAACATAATTTCCTGGGCTTTTTCCAGACCTATTGAATCAGAATTCTGAGAAATGGTTTGGTTTAAACAGACACCTGGTAATTTTTAAAATCTACACAGCTTTGGGAAACAGTAGTTTATTTGAAGGCAGTTTATAGCTGCTGGCTCCCACATTTGCTTAGCCCACTTTTGAAGAGCCATGGCCATCCTCGGGAGAGCAATAGCAATGCAGGTATGTCCTTGTTTCACTCCAAATACGGGTGTGTCTGGGGCTGGTGAAATGTAGCACGAGGCGCCAACCAGCTCCCCACCCCATGGCATCATCCAGAAGACTACACAGACTTCAGTGCGCGGCAGTGAAGAGGGAGGAATATAGAGATGGGTTGTTTTCTCTAGGTCACTTGCAGCTTTGGAATTCTGTTCCTCTCTGAAATTATAATTATATGCATCAGAAGTGTGTGTGTAGAATTTTTTGTTAAGCTATTTTTCGTGTGCTTATTGGGTTATTTTTAATTCAGTTTATGCATTGAAAAATTGCTCCCTCATTAATCGTAGTGGTATTAATTTGAAAGATAAGCAGATTTATGCAACTCTAGGTCATTGCCCAGATCTGGAGTAGTATTCCCTGAAGTAGGCTTGTCCCAAAGTTGGGAAATAATGGGGTTTATTTTGGGTTGAAGCTCACATCCTAGGTCCCTCCCCTCACCATGGAAGAGTGGGGGACCAGGGGCCTCCTGCTGCCCTCCTGTCACCCACACTCTACTCTTCTCCCCTCCCTTCCAAGGCAGTGCCCGTGCACCAGTATGATCTTCCCCTCCCTTTTACATTCTCCTCCTGCATCAAAAGATGAACTATAATAACAGTAAATCAGAACCTAGTAACTTATCTTCTAGGCCTGGTGATCTCAGCCAGCTGGTAGAAAGGAGCCGGTAAAAGGAAGTCGTGCTACAGTGGGAATGACTGTCCTGAAGGAAGTATCTACACACTAAGTAAGATATATCCTTGCTGAGAACTGTAAAATGTGTGGATACATACGAAATGTAAGCACTTGAATTCTTACTAACACGTACTAATGAACAAAGTTTTCAAAAGGATGCTAACACAATGGAACGTACACGTAAAACACTTAGAACCGAGCCTGGCACCCAGGAAGCACCGGTTACTACTGATAAGCTTTTCACAATTTCATAATGTAATATCTACACTTGCTTCTTCCAATACAGTTGAACAATAAGTAATTTAAACACGTCCTCTAACTCAAAGAAGTCACTCCAAGCACTACGTTAAATACAAAGGCACTCAGGAAAACAGGTCTTTTGCAATGTTTAATCGTTGATCTTGAGCCAAAAGCGGCCTTCAATTATCATCCAGTACACCGTGAAGATGAGGACATCAGAACCATCAAGTTCTGTTTCATATATTTACCAACATTTCATATCTTTATTTAGTATGGGAAGTAGTCAATGTGTGGGGAAGGGGGAGAAAACACAACTCAAGAGAGCCACGTCCAGCTTTGTCTCTGGACAAGGTCTGTCACTTCACTAAACAGTCCTAATACCTAAGGACCCATGGACAGCAAGAAGCAGACCATGTCGCAACACACATCTTGACGAACGGCTGAGCTTTGTATCTAAGCTGAGGAGTGTGGGTACAGTGTCCTGCTCTGTTATTCGTTCCGCATTTACTCTGTAAAACATTTCCATTTCCTAATGCAGAATCCTTTAATGAAGAAAAAACGCCTGCCTGGTTGGATTTAGATTTATTATTTCAGGGACACAGATAAACTTTCAACTGACATGAGGGAGAATAAAGTACCACATTTCTTCCAATCAATTTTTCACCTTTACACAGTGATAAGAGCTTGTGCCAAAGGTTCTTAATTCTGCCTACGTGAAAGGGTTTTAACTGACACCCACTTAGTCCACAAGTCACCGGCCTTAAATAACGAAACTGTGGGGACCCTGACGGCAGGTTGGTACAGTTCCTGGCTCCTTCGGGAGCAAGGACAGCCCTCCTCCCCCACACTGACAGGTGATCCCTTTGCTGCCATGACAACCCATCCTGCGGAGAGCGCTCTCCAGTCCTCCAGTCATGAGTGCCCTGCTGGGGATGAGAGACACAAAGAGGGTAGGGAGAAAGGCCCTGACTTGCCCTTTAACCAGACCCAAGCATGTTTCCCTGGCCTTCTTGGCTGAACACCATATCAACGTGTTTCCAAGAGCAACAGCTGACCTTGGGTAGCAGAGTGAACTATGCCCCGTGTGGTGTGATTTAAAGATCCTCCGCCCCAAAGTTTCCCTTACTCTCCTTTAAAACTGCTTGGTATCCTGTATTTGAGACTTATTCCTTTAGCTTAGCACTCATTGCCTAAAAATGTAAATGTCTTTGGACAGTTAACGCAGTAAGTCATCAATCAGTCATTCCCACTGTAGCACGACTTCCTTTTACCGGCTCCTTTCTACCAGCTGGCTGAGATCACCAGGCCTAGAAGATAAGTTACTGGGTTCTGATTTACTGTTATTATAGTTCATCTTTTGATGCAGGAGGAGAACGTAAAAGGGAGGGGAAGATCATACTGGTGCACGGGCACTGCCTTGGAAGGGAGGGGAGAAGAGTAGAGTGTGGGTGACAGGAGGGCAGCAGGAGGCCCCTGGTCCCCCACTCTTCCATGGTGAGGGGAGGGACCTAGGATGTGAGCTTCAACCCAAAATAAACCCCATTATTTCCCAACTTTGGGACAAGCCTACTTCAGGGAATACTACTCCAGATCTGGGCAATGACCTAGAGTTGCATAAATCTGCTTATCTTTCAAATTAATACCACTACTAGAAAAGCATTCCTGCTAAGTTGGTGGTGAATCACCCCAGCAGTAGTCTGTCAGCTTGGCTGCTTGCACATCCTTCTCTTTCCTGGTTCAGTTTGCTCTTTGGGCTTGGTGAATGGTGTGTGTGTGTGTGTGTGTGTGTGTGTATTCACAAGTATGAAAAACTTCCTCTGGCTTGAGTGGATCACAAGCCACGTAATTTTGACATCTAAAACAGTACAGTCCCCTTTCTGGATCGTGTTATATAGAATTCTTCTAAAACCCCAAGAAGTATTCCTAAAGGAAACAAAGTAATTTTTATAGATAAGTTCATTGTAGTGACACTATAATTGTGAAAATTGGAAATGATAGAAATGTTTAATAACAGAAGAATGATGACATGGTAGAGAACCATATAGTTGATAAAAATGATTGCTCTATGACCAAATTGATACATGGAAATACTTAAATAACACAATGTTAAGTAAAAAAGAAGATCCTAAAGTTTCAAGTACAACATAAATAGTAATTTACAGCTATGTAAAAATATTTATACCTTAATAGAACTGGGTTATAAAACTTTATGCATGAAAATAATTTTGATTTTAATATTTTATAGAGCCCTTACTCAAAAAAAGTTTTTATTTTGAAACAATTTTGAATGATAGTGAAGTTGCAAGAATGATACTAAGAACTCCCCCTGACGCCATGTACCCTTTACTTGTCACTGATCTGTAACGTTTTGCTACATCTGTTTTATCAGTCACTGTCTGTCCTTCCATATACATATTTTTGTCCCTGAATTAATGGAGAGTAGGTGGCGTATATCATGCCTGCTTACTTCCTAATTCTTCAGTGTGTCTTTCCTAAAAGCAGGGCTATTTTCTTACATAACTACAGTAGAATTATTACATTCAGGATATTTAACATGAATGTAATACATTAAAAATGTTCAGTCTGTTCTCCAGTTTTGTCAATTGTCCCAATAGTATCCGAGTCCAGCATTTTCGCCCTCCAATATCCAGTCCAAGATCATGTATTACGTTGTCACATTGTCTCGTTGGTTTCCTTTAATCTGTAAGAACTCTGTTTTTCTTTGTCTTTTATGACATTGACATATTTGAAGGACACGGCCCCATTATTTGATATTATATTCCTCAGTTTGGGTTTGTGTAATGTCTCTTCATGATTAGATTCAGATTTCCTCATGATTAGATGTCTGGCTAGAAAACTACAAAAGAAAGGTCACATCCTTCTCCCAGTGTGGCGTCTGGAGCCACATGATGTCCATCTGCTCCTCATCGGTCATGCTAACATCGATCATGTGACTACAGTGTTGTCTGGTTTCTCCACACACGGTTACCGTTCCTCCCTTTGACCTGATAAGCAGCCTGGGGGGAGACGCGTTAAGAACAGTAAATACCATACTCCTGACCGCTGTCTCCCCAGACATAGCCTGTATCTCAGTTCCCCTTATTATTATTATTATTATTATTATTAGTTTCAGGTGTACAAAACAATGTAATAGTTGGGCATTTACATCCCTCACAAAGTGACAGCCCCCCTCTCCAATCTACCACCCCTCCGACATCGCAAAAGCTACTTCTCCTAAGACCTATTTACATATTCCCTGGCTAAACAGGAAAAGTTGAGGCAATTTGCTGAGGCTGTCCCTTTGCCTGTGTAATTATGCCATCCAAACTTGTCTAGTTGGTCCCACAGTTTAAGCCTACCTCAAAATGCTATCTGCTTCCCTGTCCTTAACTAGATTTAATGTCTTCCTCTCACCTCCAGAGCACTTTGCACTTTTCTTGGGGGCACGTATTAACTTCTACTTTGTGCTTGCAGCGAAGACTGAGCTTCCTTTATCCTCATTACCAGACAGCAAGTGCCTTGAGGGCACAGACCACGTCTTAATCTTTTCTGCATCCTCTGCTGTCCCAGAAGACACCGTCAGTGGGAGGCGTGTGATCAGTGTTTATTCATGAAGTGCATGTTCACTCCTGCTGCTCACCACTTCTTAGGAGCTAGTTGAATATTCACTTGCATATTTCAAGAATTTAATTTCATCTGTCTAACATCTCTTCATCTCCATTTTAACAACATGTTGCTCTGTTGCTCCTGAAATAAGAATGGAAACCTTTCAGTGTCAGTCATTTCTGTATTCTTAGTTCAGGTGGTAAGAAAGAAAAGTGAGTATTGCTGAGCGAGTGAGTTGCTTTCTTACTGTGAGGATGTGTGTTCCCTGTTTCCATAAGGTGTGACGAGGCCTGCTGTTCCTCCGGGGCATTCTTATAACACTCACTAAGGAGAACTCGGTCCGTGGGTTGATAGGTGAGCAGATCCTTACCTAAAGATCCCTGTGTGTACACACAGTAGAAACTGAAACTATAACCTGCCCCAACCACAGGAGGCAGAAGCCAACGTTATTAATTTGTTCAGAGAGTATTAATTTGTTCTGCCAAGACATGTAAGAACAAGCATTAATTTAGTTTGTAAGTTTAATTAATGATTGGAAGAACCAAAATTCTAAGGAGGTCGATCAAATGTTGTGTAACTAACTTGCAGTTGTACTGGGAAGGGGTGTCCTGGCAGATAACACAGGGCTGCTTGTTACTTTCTCTAGAAAATACATAATATGCCTAAAATCTATCTTTTCTAAAATGTATTTTTTATGTTGGTAAATGGATGCAGCCATATCATTCTTCATAGTTGGACTTACTTTTAGAATATGAACTGGTCCCTTATTTTAAAAATAATATAAAAATTTATGATAGTTGTAGATTTCCAGGAAAGTTGCAGCTAGTATAGAGAACTCCCATATAATCCTCACCTAGTTTCCTCTGTTGTTAACATGCTACATCACTGTGTCCGATGGTCACAAGTTAGAAATGGACGTTGATACAGTATTTTAACTAAAGTTAATACTTTATTCAGATTTTTCCAGTTTTTCTCTAATGTCCTTTTATTTGCTCTGGGATCACATTACATGTAATCATAATGTCTCCCTAACCTCCTCTGGTCTGTGCTTTCTCAGGTTTTTCTTGTTTTTGATGACCTTGACAGTTTTCCAAGTACTAGTCAGTTTTTCGTTTTGTTTTGTTTTTCAGAATGTCCCTCAATCTGGATTTCTTCTGTGTTTTCCTCATGCTTAGATGGAAGTCATGGGTTTTTGGGAGGAAGATTACAGAGGCTTAATGCCGTTCTCATTACATCATGTTAAGGTTACAGACGATCAACATTACTGCTCATGTTGATGTTAACTTTGTTAGCTAAGGTCAGATTTCTCCACTGTAAAGTTACTTTTTCTCCTTTTCCATACTCTGCTTTTTGGAAGCCAGTCAGTATGCACAGCCTACTCTAAAAGTACTAAGGGGTAGGAAGTTAAGTCCCACTTCTTAGAGGGGAAGAGTATCTACATAAATTAATTATAATTCTTCTTTAAGGGAGATTTGTCTCTTCTCCCCATTTAATTATTTATTCAATCACTTATTTGCATCTGTATGGACCCAAGGATATTTGTTTTATACTTTGCATTATAATCCAATATTTTGTTATTTATTCTGTTGCTCAGATTGGTCCACTTTGGCCATTGGGAGCTCTTTCAGTTGGTTTCTGCATCTCTTTGATGTACCCCATCATTTTGTATTTTGAGTACTTCTTTCCTTTCTAGTACTATAAGATGCTCCAGAAAGGTTGCCAAGATAATGTATATTCTTGTATATTCCCTGCTCTGCCTCAATAATTAGCCATTTCTCCAAGGAGCCATGGTTCATTTTATAGGAATGGTATTAGAAATCAAGTCCTGGTACATATTTTGATAATATAGTAATGAATTTTGGAAATGGAAGTGAGAGATGTGAAAGGTAGAAAGCATAGACTTTGATGACAGCTATTGACTTTGAATCATAACTATGCCATCAGAAGGCTGATCCACTCTCCCAATTTGCTGGGTACTGAGAGCTTTATGGTACTTTCAGTGACAAAACAAGGATGAGTTGGACACCCTGGTCATGGAATTGGTTATGTCGCTTGGTTGCAAGTGACAAAAATCCAAATAAAGCTACCTCAGTTAAAAAAGGAAATTTAATGACTCATTTAACTAGGAAATCTAAGGATGTACGAGTTTCAGGCAGGGCTAGATTCAGAGATCAAATGGTGTAACTAGCGCTTCCTCTGCCTCCATGTTTTACCTCCATTTCCCTCTGTGTGTTGGTTCCTTCTTAGACTCTGCATGTAGTGAGAAAAGTGTGGTCTTTGTTTAATGGACAAGAACATCTGTCTTCATCTCCTAGGACCGGGGTCCAGAGTGAAGCGCCTGGCATGTACTGTGAGTGAGTGGGGCAGGCTGGGTGCAGGACAGTGGGGTGACGGGACCTGTAAGGGTGTTCCACTTACTGATGCTGTGCAGGAGTGCAGGTCCACTATTGCCAGATACTCCAAGTTTTCAGAAGAAGCCAGAAATGTCAAACTCTGACTTAGGTGGTAACTGAGTCCATTAAAGTAACAACCATAACACCATCCACACCAAGATAGTGCGCCCACAGGGCACAGCTTGTGGACTGCCAGTTTGTGACCTCTGTCTTCAGAAGTACAGGGCCATTTTCTGGCTGCCTCAGGACATACATGTCTGCGCACATGCCTGAAAAAAGTGCTTCACTTAGTGTTCTCAGGATGCTTTCACTGTTTTTGAAAATAGATCCCAATAGAAGCACAAAATTCATCAAGTGCTTGCTTTGCTATGTGCCAAGCATTGTGCTAAGCAATTTACATATCTCTTTTAATTCTTACAACAATGCTATATAGTTACTATTATTACTGTCATCATAACCTTCTTATAGATGAGGAAACTGAGACCAGAGAGGTTATGTATCTTACTCGATGTTACACAGCTGAAGGGGCCAAAGCAGGATTTAGACCTTAGCAGCCTGACTGCAGTGCTCAGATTCTTTGCCCCTGTGCTATATTGCTTCAAATAGCTGCAGAGCAAGACATTTCGCATCTCAGGGTCAGAGAAGGTCAGGGATGGATGGAACCTTAGAGATTGCCTAGTATGTTAATCTCCTTATTTTGTAGAGGAGGAAATTGAGGCCAAAAGCAAGGGGTGACTTTGACAAGATCTCATAGCCTATCTGTGGTTGAGCTGGGTATGTCCAAAGCCTTTTTGCTGACCATGTAGCTTCCGGGACACACTAACTGCATGGGTTGAAAGTCCATGGTGGGTTTGAAAAAGCATTCTGAGCCTTGACAAATTATCCCTGCCATTGCTGTTTCTAAATTGACACATTCTTCATCTCTCATACACTGGGCTCTTCAGAGGGAGAAATATTTTCTTGTCTTTTTAACCAGGAGAGAAGATTACAACAATTATTTTTTTCTAAGTTGATCATTTTATCCATCAGCTCAACCATTGCTATAATTTGAGGGAGAGGCCAAAGCAGGATGGGGAAGACATTTCACAGATATATGATAAATATCTGTCTTCTAAGGCCTTTCTGTCAGTTCCTAAGACATATGCCACCAAGAAGCCTTGAAAGCTGTATTTTGTTTACATAGACAAATGATTATAATGCACAGTTTCAAAAACACTAAATTCTAGTGTGTGCTTTTTTAAAAAGATATGCACATGAATTTAACAGATATTTACAGATGACCTTTATGTGCAAAGAATTTCACTGAGTTTTTTAGAAATATAAAAATTAAGAAGACATAATCCCCATTTTAAAGGAGTTTATTACATAGTAGAGAAGATAGACATATAAGCCTTTAAATACAATAGAATAAAATAAGAGTCATAAAAATAAAACTGTTGATGAAGTACTAGAAAAAGAACAATCAAATCCAACTCAGAGGATCAGGGAAGACTTTCTGAAAGATTTGAGCTGGACTTTGAAGGCTGGTCAGATTTCAGTAGCTATAGTTGGGGATGAAAGCTCTGCAGAGCAAAGGAAGAGCATGAGCAGACACACAGGTGAGAAACAGGGCACGTTAAGAAAGCATGTGGTAACAAGTTTGGTCGTATATGTGGGACTCTGATTGCCAGGCTAGGGAGTCTGCTTCACATAGGAAGCATTGGGCATGTGTTATAGGCTATTGAACAGCGAAGTGTCATGATCAGGGATGTTTTTAGGAAGATGAACCTTGCAGGGCTGAAGTGGGGAGAGACTGATGATGGATAGACCACTAAAGAAGCTATTGTGGGTCTCTCAGCAACAGCTGATGCTAGTCTGAACAGGAGGCTTGGCAGGGAGAGTACAAGGACATTGATGGACATTGTACAAGTAACCTTTGGACCTGGAAGTGTGAGATGTGGGAATGGAGCGAAAAAAAAAAAGAAAAGAAAAGTGGTTTCTGTGGTTTGGATCCTCAATAACTGGGAGAGTCGTAGTGTTATTACAGAAATAGGGAAGAGAGGAAGAGGAACTGGTTTGGAATAGAAAACGGGATAGTTTAAATTGTTGAGATTGAGTGACCAACTAGCTGTCAATGGAGATGTGTACATTTGGGGTTCTGGTGTGAGTATAGCTCACAGATTTAGGTTTGGGAATCATTTGCACAGGAAATAGGGGATAGGTGATACCATCTGCCTGTTATTTTCTGTTCCCTAGATAAGTTTCATTATATATTGTGGCATTCAGTCCACATAACAACAGAATGAAACTGAGAACCCAGAGAGGTTGATTGGTTTGCTCATGTTCTCACTGTTCATCTATCTCATCACCTATTGATGACCTGTTGTGTGTCAGATCTTGTTCTAGGAGTGGCAAAACTTAGGTCAGATCTGTCTTCAAACTTCAAGTTTTAGTACATGAGGAAATGAAGTCTGCGTTAGATCCATAAGTGAAAAAACAATAGGGTGAAAATAAGATGAAGATTCTTAGGAACCACTAAGCTTTGGAGGATTAGGGGAAGAAGGGAAAGGCCCAGAAGAAGAGGGATAAGGTGCAGGTAGAGGGACGAGGAGCATCAGGATAGCAGCATGTCTCAGAAGAAGAGAGCTAGAACTAGAAGGAAGAAACATTTATCCAGCCAAATAGTGCCAAATGCTGCAGAATGAACAAGGGCATAAAAAATGAGCAACAGTCTCTCAGTTTTGTAGTTAGTTGGATAGATGAATTCCAGAAATATGGGGAGGAAAAGTAGCATTAGCAAACAGTATGTGCAGAAGCCAGATTTCATGGAATTAAGGAATAAGTAGGTGAAGAAATGGAGGCAATGAGCAAAGACAGTTTGGTAAACAAGAGGAAAGGGAGGCAGTGATTGACAAAGTGGGAAGGGTAGGAGACCAAGGGGCATGGATTTTAGGGAGGTAGTGAATTACCTGACCCTTGGACCAGGCTTGATTGGGATCAAGCTGAACTGAGATAGATTACGGGCTATTATGAACATCAAAGGGCAGTGGGATGAAAGAGTGGGAAAGTTGGGGAGATTGCAGATTATGGTCCTATAGGATAAATTAAATTTCAGTTTAAGATCTTAGAAATGGGGTAGTAGAGATGATAAAGGTTTGACTATCTTGAAAGGAAGCTGAGATGGAGCGAAGATAGTTTTTTGGGATTGACGCGGAGGAAGGCCAGTGTGAGGGTCATCAATAGGTATGAGTGGATTTTCCCCTAAAATGATGGGGAGTACCAAATGCAGAGGAAGGTCCACAAATACTGGTGGTGGACTTGGTGTGGAGGAAGACCTGGAGTCTGGTTATAGTCGTCAAGCAGTTGGGGAGAGGCTTCCGGTCTATGAACAGCCATGAGGAGGGATGGCAGCTAGTAGGGAAATCAGATGGCCTTCCCCTGAAATGAGGACAGGTTATTAAATAAAGGCTTTGGAATGCAGGACAGTCAGTGTCAGAGGTGTGTGAAGCAAGCAGAAACCATGATTATTCACATGAGAGGGGAGATCTAGAAGACAGATATATTAAAGAAGTAGTTTAAGTGAAATGAGATGGTTAACAGATTAAATGAAATAAGATGGTCAGTAGCTAGAATACATTTGGCTGGGGATGAAAATGTTGGGGGCAGATGGAAAGGAGAGTAGGAGGGGTAACAAAAACAGACATTTGAGAAGGGGCGAGAGGACATGTGAAAAAGTCTAATTGGACTGCTGGCTGGATTACAGGTCTGTGTGTGCCCCAAAGTGGTTCTAAACCCAACCACCGTAAGTAAATTTAGCTCCAGTGTGCCATACCATATAAATATTTTGGAATACAGAATGGAGCTATGGTACAAAATGCCCTGAATGCTTACTTTGGATTGACTGGTCGAGAAACAATGAGTCTGTAAAGGTCGGGAGAATTCTGTCTTTCTTTCCCTGTCCCCTTTTATAATGCAGTAGATGTCACCATACATCAACATTGTTCTAAAAGTTGTAGTAGCTATACAAATAATTATGTGCCTGGAGGAGTAATTCTCACACTTTTTTGGTAATTTTACTTTCTTTGAAATGCTATCAAATTAAAAAGAAAAGTTTTCATTTGCTTAGGTAACTGCCATACCGTCTTTAAAAAGTGCAGAGAAGTTCCCTAAGTAAGCCAACGTTTAAAAAATAATTTCGATTACAGTTGACATTCAGTATAGTTTTATATTAGTTTCAGGTGTACAGCATAGTGGTTAGACATTAATATAACTTATGAAGTGATCCCCGTCATTAGCCTAGTACCCACCTGCCACCATCTATAGTTATTACAATATTATCGACCATATTCCCTATCCTGTACTTTACATCCCATTGACTGTTTTGTAACAACCAATTTGTCCTGCCTAATCCCTTCACCTTTTTCACTCATCCCCGCCACCCTCCTCCCATCCAGCAACCATCAGTTTGTTTTCTGAGTCTGTTTCTGTTTTGTTCATTTACTTTATTCTTTAGATTCCATGTATAAGTGAGATCACATAGTATTTGTTTTTCTCTGTTTGACTTATTTCACTTAGCATAATACCTCCCAGGACCATCCATGTTTTAGCAAATGGTAACCTTTCATTCTTTTATGCCTGAGTATATTCCATTGTATGTATGTACCACTTCTTTATCCAATTGTCTATTGATGGGCACTTAGGTTGCTTCCATATCTTGGCTATTGTGAATAATACTGCAATGAACATAGGAAAATAAGCCAGCTTTTAAAATAAGTCCTTTTCTTCTGAATTGCAGAAGCCTCCCGTAAGTGGACAGGGTGGGTATTCACAGAGCCAATATAATGCAAGATCTGCCATCAGATGGCCTGCACATAAAACCAACCTTACCATGTATGAAAGGAGTGACTTGCTGAAGCTACTTAACCTTCTTCAGCTTCAGCTTCTTCATTTGTAAAACTGGAATGAAAGCAACATCTTCCACAAGGATTGCACATGAGGATCAAGTGAAGTAAGGCATTTGAAATCATCGACTCTGAGGGCTGGGTCCTGGGAGCTTACCATTATGGTGAGTCTCCTCATTGGGGAATTCATATGTACATTAGAGGTTGAGAATTTATGGTCTAGGCTATGTCTGCTTCACCTGAGTCTCTGGAATGCCCTATAGATTCTGTAACCAAGAACAAAACCATGGTGCTTATTGAAAGGGAGAACAGGGGAAGTCTTATGACCCACGGGGAATAAACTCATTGGGAATTTTAAGTGAGGACTGCTTAGGCTGTGGTCCTTGAAACTCTGCTTCCGACTCCCTCTGGAGCTCATACTCTACTTGCTGGCCCTGGGGAGACAACGTCAGTTCCTCATTATTACGGAGAGAGTAACTCGATGGAAGCCTCCAGTTTTCCTGGCAAGATCAGGGTTCAGGTTCTATTTATAGCAGGGTTTTGGACTAGAGCTCTGGCTTTGCCTCTAAACTGATTTCTTTACCCCAGGGTTGTAAGTCAGTTCTGATTCAGAGGTTAAGAAGACAGTTCCAGAGCGGCCTTCTAACTTCCTGTAGGCCTTCCCTACTTCAGATCTACGTTGGTATGGGAGCTGTACTAACCTTTTAGGTATAAAAGTAGGGGAATTAGGGAATTAGCTTTAATTTTGCTGATTAGATTTCTAAATAAAATTAAACTTTTCACAAGATTGTAGGACTGGATTAGTCCAAAGTATACCTAGACATTTTTTTAAGCTTTCAAAGGGTTACCCAGCTCTTACCTATTTCTTCTCCCCCCCTCCTCTGTCCTACCTACTCTCTCAACCCCTTTCCAACTCTCCTCTCTTTCCCCTCCTACCCTCCTCTCATCTTCCCTTCCTTTCTTCTCCCTCCCCTTCCTTTTCCTCATTTATCTATTATCTATCATTCATCTACCTATTCGTCGGTAAGTCTTTCTAGCCCTCCTATCTATCTGTCTGTCTATCTATCTATCTCTCTGTCTATCTATCATCTATCTAGCTAGCTATAACTCTCTGTCACATGTCTTTGTCTATTTTTTGTTTGGTTTTGGTGGTGATATGAACAAGGGTGGTAAGGGAACAGTAGTTGTCTGAAGTCTTACATACCATTAGAGTTTGAAATGTTGTATGAGGGCAGTTCAGTTAATTATACTTGTATCGTCTGTGGAAACGGTGGTCCAGGAAGAAGTGGCCTTTCCTGGAGTCAAGAGACCCAATTCAGGGTAACGGGACAAAGCGGAACAAAAAACCTTGTTTAAAGGCTCGAATTCCAGGTGACAAGAAAGCAATGATAATCTCTTTTACCTTCCGAGAAGAGGAGGTACTAGTGGCTCCAACTCCTCATGTGGCTTCATTTTTCAGTTGCCACAAAATTTCTGACATAAAATAAACCATGACACTTCGGTCTGTGACTCGCACCTTGGGGAACAAGCAGGAGCCCCCTGGTGCTCGGGTTGTGACAACACTGCCAGGAAGGGGGAGACCAGGGCTCGGAGTTCTTAGCATCACACAGTACTCCTGCGGAGACAGCACTGAAGTTTGCAGCCTCTGATGAGCTCTTCTCCAACGGAGCCAACCCTCTTCCACTTTCTAGGCCCAAACACCCCTACTGGGATACAGGACTGAGGAATGACCCCACATCTCCCCACTAAATACTCTGGAGGACACTGGTTACTCACCTTCCTCCAGCTTTCCAGGGCTACTCCCAGCACACACCACATCCCACTTACTGCGGTCAGCACTAGAGGTCCAAATCTCCCAGGTCATCCTCATCTTGACGCTGCTTTCTACCCTCCCGAATCTCACTCCATTTCCTTTGCTTGCCTGGAATTTCAAATTCCTCCACTGTACTCTCTGGAATTCCTGGTTTGCCATCAGCAAACTCCTCTGTCGCTCACCCTTCTCTGAATATTCTTTCCCTTCTTCCTTTAAATGAAACCTGGCTGTCTCTCTCAAATGGAACAGTCTTTTCTCTCATCCCTCATTTGCCTCAGGACCTGTAGGTAGAGTAGGTCTTGGTTTCCATATCTCTGAAATTTGGCAGATGGTCCTGGACCAGCTTCTCGGGTTCTTGAGAGAACCGAATGATGCTCTGTGTGGGCTCTTGTAGAGTGAGGAATTACTCAGCTGTGTATGGATGTGTCCTAGTCCGGACCTTTCCCCTGAGGGGACATCTTTGCTGCCTACGCTAGGAGCGACTTAAACTCAGTTCCCTCACTGTCACCTTTCCTCCCCTGTCAGATCTGTCCTACCTGACGGGTCTCAGCTGCCACCATTCTTTCTCCTCCCGCCCCTGGAGGCAGTGGAACTGCCTTGTGCTTTAAATGGATGGACCATAAAGCCTTTGTTAAGTTGCCTGTACATCCTTTATGCGTGTACGTACATCAGACTGGAAGCCCCCAGAGCGGAGCCAAGTTGTTAACTCACATTTATGGTGCTAAATTCAGTGCAGTGAGCAGATCGGTTTATCCTCATGAGGAAGATGAAGAGAAGTTGGAAGACTTTTCTTCCATTATATGGAATGCAACTACTGGATTTTATAGACTCTCTTAGAATTTCCTGGATGGCCTCCTCTTTTTCACTTGAATACCTTATTTACCTGGAGTAAAATGCAAGATAGAGAGGTAAATGGTCTGAAAACAAATGTACTGTAATACATTCACTTTGGCTACAAAAATAAAACAACCCAAACCTAGTTTTTCTTGTAGTCTTTAAATCCAGATGGTAGTAAAATTTGACATTTCAATTTCTGTTTGTGAAATTCATTTTGTTTTTAACTTGGGAAGAACCATAGAGCTAAAAATTGTCTGAAGTACTAGGAAGGCCTGGTGAGACCTCTTTAGGAGTGTTATTAACAAGGACTGGGAATTCTAAAAAGAATTGGGACGCAGTGTAGACATTGCTGCAAATAACTGCAGTGGGTATGAGTCAGGGTGCTGAGACCCAGACGTAATGGGCTACCCCGTACCTCATATGAAAAAGGCAGAGGATTGGCTTGAACAATGAGAGGAAAAGAGACATCTGGACAAAAATAGAGACTTTTTTGGTAGCCATATTTAGTTAATTTTTTTATAGTTCTCATTTTTCTTTGTTTATAGTTCTCATTCCATAAGATAAGTTATCTCAACAGTCTGTTCTGAAATTAAGAATCATATGTAAGGTCTTTTTGTAAATAAATATCAATAGTGTAAAGATCCAATTTAATTAATTAAACTCAAGATTTGGGGCCCATAGTATTCAAGACCAGGTAAGAAGTTTCCCTTACAGAATACTTTATTGGTAAGTTTTATTTCTGACTGGCTCTGTTCTATATTCTTGGAAAAAAATCATAAAAACAAATCAGCATCTGTATGTTATAAAAGGTGTTATCAGTTAAGTTTCTTTGGTTGAAAGTGAAGAAAGCTCAATCCAAGTGGATTTCTTTAAAAAGGGAATTTACTAGCTTTCATAACTGGCAAGTTCAATGCGGAGACTGGCTTAACTGTTGCTTCACACAGGTGGTCCAGAAACATCTCCAGGACTGGGTCTCACCTCACTTCTCTCTCTCTTATACATGTAGGCTTCATTCTTAGATGGAATCTCCCCTTATGGATGAAAGAAGGCTGCGCCTCCCAAGACTTCACACTGACAAGACTTCATGTCTACTGAGGAGGAGGCGACCTCCTGTCCTCAGTGGATGTGGAAGAGCCCAGGTCTGGTTCTGAGTGCCTGACCTGGGTCCTGTGCCCATCCTTGAATCGGTCACTGTGCAAGAAGATTGAAGCTGCTGATTTACTTAGTCCCGCCGTGGCTCACACTAGATTTAACAGTGGGTACAAGCCCTTTAAACTACCTGGCTTGAAATTGGTGGGAAGGTGGTTCCTTTAAGGAAATTCATGATGAATATAGGGGTCAAAACAATAGATATCAGCGATAGTAATATTTCACTAAAATACTTTACATTTTGCTAGAATATTTACTAATATTGACTGTTTACTGTGTGCTAGGACATGCAGAGATGAATATGAAAAGTCTTCTTCAAAGACATATGAAGAAATGCTCAACCTCACTAACCATCAGAGAAATGCAAATAAAAACCACAATGAGATACCACCTCACTCCAGTCAAAATGGCTATTATCAATAAATCAACAAACAACAAATGCTGGCGCGGATGTGGAGAAAAGGGAACGCTAGTGCACTGTTGGTGGGACTGCAGATTAGTGCAGCCACTATGGAAAACAGTATGGAGGTATCTCAGGAATCTGAAAATGGAACTACCCTATGATCCAGTAATTCCACTCCTAGGCATCTACCCGGAGAAATCCAAAACTCCAATTCAAAAATCTGTATGCATTCCTATGTTTATTGCAGCACTTTACACAATAGCCAAGATATGGAAACAACCAAAATGCCCATCGGTAGATGACTGGATTAAGAAGCTGTGGTACATTTATACAATGGAGTATTACGCAGCCATAAAGAAGAAAGAAATCTTATCATTTGCAGCAACATGGATGGATCTAGAGAACATTATGTTAAGTGAAATAAGTCAGAAAGAGAAAGACAAGTACCATATGATCTCACTTATATATGGAATCTAAAGAAAAGACTATGTGAATGAACTAATCAGAGTCAGTTTTGGGGACGCAGAGAAAAAACCGAGAGTGGTTAGATGGGTGTGTGGGAGGGGGTTGGGGATAAGGGGAAAGGTGAAGGGATTTGGAAGCAGCTGGTAACCACAAGATGGCCTCAGGGTTTTTCTTTTGAAAATTAATTTGGGGAAGGTATTCTATAATGTTGTAAAGATTTTGTTGGGTATCCGATGGACATGCGTCCTATTTGGGAGACCACCTAAGGGATACTGTGGATACCTGATCATGGCATTGTACATCAGAAGCTAAACATTAATGAATGCCAACTATAATTTTATATATATAATGTGATGGTTCAGTGTGAGGTCGGAGGGATAGTGGATGGGGGGAGGGGGGTTCACAGTATGAGGGATATAAATGATGAACGTCTAAGTATTACCTTGTTTTGTACACCTGAAACTAATAAATAAATTAATAAAAAAATAAAAATAAAAAAATAAAAATAAAATGAACATTATAAAAAAAAAAAAAAAAAAAAAAGAAAAGTCTTCTTCAGATTTCTTACAGGAAATTTCTTATTTTTAAAGTTGAGGCTGCGTCAGAGCTTTGTTTCCTAGCTCTCATGTATTTAATTACGAGGGTTTGAGTACCTGACTGCTTTAGATATACTGTACAAAGATATACCAATGAACTATTTTCTCCTCACCTTTCTCCAGAGAAATACACATTCTCTGGAGACGGAGAGAACAGATTTCTCCAAATTCTCCCTTCCTTTTACTAATTACATTCTCTGTAATTAGTAGACTAAAATGAGAAAGTTATTTCTGGCACTGAAGGAAATTCCTGTGTGTGTGTATTGCTACTGTACACATCAACTGTGTATTTGTGTGTGCAATGACAGTTGCAGTTTCCTCCACTGGCTGCTTCAGGTTTTTCTAACCTCTGATGATTTCCTCTGTGTTTCCTTTTATGTCCCCCCACCACCAAATGCATAATATGTACCTTTGTGTATGTTTATGTGCAATTGATATGAAAATGCTTATCAAATGATATGGCATATTCACCTACCAGTCAGGGTGGCTGCCCGCTGTAAACAGTACAACTGTAGTGGAACATCAAAGCTGTGAAGAAGCAGAAACCATGCCTTAAAAGATGCAGAGATTCAAAGGTACAAAGAATAGGGTGAGGGAGCCAGTGACAAGTAAGAGAAGAGCAGAACTAGGTCGTGA
The DNA here is from genome assembly GCF_964194185.1 of Rhinolophus hipposideros. Classification (NCBI taxonomy): domain Eukaryota; kingdom Metazoa; phylum Chordata; class Mammalia; order Chiroptera; family Rhinolophidae; genus Rhinolophus; species Rhinolophus hipposideros. Next base: position 8,891,934 of record NC_138062.1, read on the forward strand.
GTGCGAGAGACAGAGCGAAGCAGAGGGAGGACGTGGTTTCCAAGTGGTCTCTGTGGTGGCCTCCCATCCCCCCAAGGGCTGTCTGTACCACACGGTTCCTCTGAGATCCCTGTTCCTTTCTGCTCCATTGAGTCTTCCACTGAACCAGCCTCTTCCCTTGCAAAGCTACCTGGAGGGCCTTTTTAGTAGAAACTAAAGCTAAGTAACTAAAATGAATGGCGGCGTACTACATCTAGCATTTTGTAACTGGTTGTAGTAACTTTCCCTTAATGACAGGTCCCTTCTTTTCACTGGATAGAACTACATCATCACTTCTATGGCACATGGGGTTAGACACCTGCAGCTCTCACACCGCACATGCTCTGAGCCCCAGTGTACCCCAGCCATTGCACAGATGTCACCTTACATGCACCTGCTGGAGCTGCACCAGGCTCTTCTCAGTTTCTGCCCCCACATGGGGAACCTGTGGGGACCCATTCAGCCCCTGAGCAGGACAGACTTGGAAGTGTGAGGATTTCATCCTCATGGGAAAACCCTTGACCAGAGGCTGATGAGAGCCTGTGGGTAAATGCTTCCTGATGATACCCCGTGGACTGATTCCGAGGGACACGTTCTACAGGGTTCCTTACGGCCTCCAGGCAGATCAAGCTCCAGTTTCCCTTAGTTTCTGGTTTGATAATACACTTTTATATCGGATTATCCTTCTTCCCTGCTACATTCCTCCTGGTACCTCATTGCTGTTCCCTGAGTTCACCTCTCAAAACAAGCTACCTGTACTCAGGCTCTTGGCCTCTGCTTTCTGACAGGAACCCAGTCTAAGTATTGCATTGCCTGGATGCATCCTTATTTGTTATTTCTTTCCTTGTTAATGGACACCTGGATTATTTTCTTTTTTCATTGTTATAACAATGTTGTGGAGAACAGCCTCATCAGTACATCTTTGCATACTGAATTCTTATTTCCTTAGGTGAATTTACTGCAAATGAAATTGCTGAGTCTTTACTGATCAACAGGCACACATTTTAAAGGGCTTTGATACACAGTGAAGCAAAAACGTATATTTAAATGTTTCATATTTTTGTCGAAAAAATTAGCCACTCACCTGAAGACATAATCTATGTACAAAAATCCATGTAAATGACTGACAGCGTGTTGAATGCTGGCTGCTTTCCATAGCTGGGAGCCAACAGCAGTCCCGTTGTGACTGAGATTGAGAGACTTGCTTCGCTTGGTTCCCATCAAAGTTGATGCTGAGCTCTTGGGCCTAGTTTTGCCTACCACACTTTGGGGCTTTTCAAAACCATGAAGTAAGAAGTTGATGACAGATTAAAAGATGGAAGTTTACTTGAGAGGCTCACTTTTAGTTATTTTAGGATGACTGTGCTAGTGACAGTGCCACTCAGGAAAGTTTTCAAACGCACGAAGACCTTTAATTCAATCTCTAGTGCTTACACTTTTAAGCTTACTACAAGGAAATTTTTGAGAGAGAGAGAGAAAAAAAAAGAGGGCACCAACAATGTAAATATCTCTGTGTCAGTATTACTGAAGGAAGTTACAAGTAGGCCTTGGTCTCTCCTTCTCAAGATGCTGTCAGAAGTGACCAAAGGTAACCCTCCTCAATTCCGTTTCCTGGCTGAAGGGGTCTCCCACCTTCGGCTTTACTGCAGTCGAAATAAAGTGGAAATTATCACATAAGCAAGGAAAATTATATCATCAGTTTTGATAGCACGTCATATTAAATGCATTCTTATGATTGCATTACCTTGATTGATTACGTACAGTTTAGAAATCTTTATATTTTACACTGCACAGAGAGTTGTGAACTTAGCGTTGACAATGGATGATGGCTGTGGGTTCCACAAAGGGGTACCCAACAGATGCTTGGGTAGGTGTATAGCTATGTCTACAGAAAAGAGAATCCTACTGACATTGTTTTGATTTACAGCACTTTTTCCACTACTTTGACCTACAACAAAAATGGTGGGCATTAACTTCTTAGTCAAGAGTGAAAATATTTATAACATCGTTTTAACGAGAAAATTAAAGTCTGTTTACTTTATGTTGATTTAAAATAACTTTTCCAAGAATTTAACCTATATAAATGAAAGAACTGCTTGTCTCATAACTTTTTTCTCTCTTTGTGTAAACTTATCGCAAATATGGTCAAAAACATTAATAGAGTTTAACATTGCTTCTGAATAGGATTCCTGTTGATTAAGTTTGGACAGAAGAGATGGAGCCAGAGCTGCGAGGCTGAGACATGCTTGTCGGGAGTTTCAGGTAGGATGTGTGGAGCCATCTGAAACTTTTGAGAATTGAGCTAACCAGACAAATTCAGGGTTTTTGAAACTATAATCTGTACATTTTAGACTGACAGAAGATTGGGAGAGCAGTTCAAAAACTGGTTTAGGCCTTAGATGATGAAGGCCTAGGCTAATGTGCTGGCTTTGGAAGCAAACATAAAGGGAGAAAAGGGATTCAAGAGAAAATCTGAAAGCACATAGGATGCTGGCTAATAGAGGGGCTGGGGAAGAAATGGTCAGAACTGTGACTTTGTGTTTGAGTAACTAAGAGTAATGACTTTTCTACCACTGTATCTTCCATGTCTAAATCAGTGCTTGGCACAGAGTAGCTGCTCTATAAGTGTTTGCTGAAAGAGTGGAGGGCATTTATATCACAAAAAAATGAGATGAAGTTATCCATATGTTTCTCAAATTAATTCCTCACTTGATATTTGTGCATCACCCACCTGAGACTCAGTGCAAATACTTACCAACCACATAGCGTGGGCTTTTTCTCCCACCAGCAGACCTGATTTGGCAGATTTGTTTTGTAGCATGTACATCAAGTAAGCCCTTCGTCTTCCTCTAGGAGTGAATTTTAGCCTCCCTAAGGAATGATTCTTGTATTACTCATCCTTCATCTTTGGAGCAGCAGATGGTTTGCTGGTATACCTGGCCACCTATTTTCTTCCTCCACAGAGTCAGGAAGAGAAGCATGTTACATTAGTATGTACTACCTTTGTGTGGTGTGTGGGGACTGGAAGGAAAGGCTTGATTTTCAGGAAGGAAGCCTGAGGGGCCAGAGTTTATACACATGAAATCATTCATTGAAAGGATTATGAAATGCAGGGATGGTTTAGAAGGCTAACGTCCCTGTCCTTGAGAAACTTTAAGTAGAGGAAGCCAAAAATCGTATGGTAGAAAGAGTCTAAACAGGAAACAAAGAAAACTCAAATGACATTGGGCAAGTTACAGCTTTCCTGGGTCTCATTTTCTTCTTATGTTAAAAAAGAGGGTTGGTTTAGGTAATCTCTAAGATTCTTTCCAGTCCTAAAGTCTATTATTCCTTTTCGACCTTAAATGCATTGATGAAAATACTATCTCTTCTTCACCATGGCTTCCGTTCAGCTTCCTTCTGATTACTTACCCTGTGTGCCATGTTCTTTTCGGCACTTGCTTTAAGCTCTTACCAACATTTTGACTGTGATCCATAGCTTGTTATCATGGCAGCAACTTCTCCTTATTTTGTTAGGACTTAATAACTCAGTCTGTTTAAGTCAGATTACTCTGCTGCTGTGTTTGGAACAGCTAGTTTGGTAAGGTTGTAAAAGGTACCCAGGAATTTATTAGGAGCTGCCTCAAACACAAATCAGCCTGTCTGCCCTATAAGTTAGTGTGTATAATCCACATATTTACATTCCCACTGTATTTCCCCCTAAGTCACAACATTCCAGGACTTGGTGGCTGTGTTTGCCCTTTCAACTCTAGTCCATCACCTGGAACCATCTTTCTTACCTAATGTCACACTGACACATAGTCCTGTCGTAAGCATTAAAGAGTAAGCAGGTATCTGTTAGGTGGCATCTCCCACTTGCTGTTGGAAAAGTTCCAAGCTCTCATATTTTCGATTCAATTGAATATTGCCAGATCATTGCCTGTTCTGTTTTTAAAAGACTACTACATCATTTTCTCTGAGAAACTTCCTAAATAAATGCGTATAGGATTGTTGACCTCAGATTTCTATATGTATATTAAATTCGGGGGTGGAGCTTAACAAAGAGGTCATAGTTTCAAGCTGTCAATGTAGTACAAGCTATAAATTAAATTACAGGTGAAGATTGAACAGAGATGCAGGGCCTGAGGAAAGCTTTTAACCTTTGCTTATATGTGCAATGGTGTTGACTCCCTTTAAAAAGGCACTTAGGAGAACAGCACATAAATGCTTAGAGGTAGAAAGTACCCAAAGGGAGATATTGTTTTTGTTTCAGATGCTTGGATCGCTGTCTGGAATTAGTGACTTTCTCATCTGGGAATTTATGGAGTTCCGTTGGGGACTCTTGTTAATGAACCTTTTACTCAAATCAGAGACTAACCAAGACTTTCAATTTCACAGCTTGTTTCTTAGGGGAACTCATTTACCTCTTGATATATTTCACACAGGGAAGTGGAAACTTGGAGAATGCATATTTTCCCACACAAGGCATGAGCTTTTTAAATATATAGACAAAAATAAATCTCATTAAGACTGAATTCCTTAAAGAGTGCCTATTTGGGGAGCTCTATTGTCACACAGAATCCACCCAGTCCAGGTAGCTATGATTGGGGTAGACTTCACTACCGTCTGGTCCTATTCAAGTTGACATGCTGCCGAGGGCTCCCCTTCATGACCCCCTGCTCCTCTGGGTGTCAGGGACATATGAGTAACCTGGGGTGTCCTCTAGGGGCAGTTCATATGGGATTCAGCATGCTTTTGGGCATGAGTGGGTGTCCATCTGTTAAATGATGCTGCAAGAATGATGTGCAGGCCTCTTACTCTATAGCTCTTTACCTTGGCCAGTATGGACTTTCATTAGAATGTTATTGGGTAGTTGATAAGGACTGGCTCAACGTCCGTGTTGTTCCCTGATATTAGTTACCATGTGGTTCCTCCAGGTCCATTCCTCGTGTTTATCCAAAGACTCACTCCCATCATTTTTCTCTCAACCCCAGCCCAAGATATCGTCAGTTAACCTGGTAGAAGGAGAGGGGCTGATTTGCCTTTCTCTGTTCTCTCTCCAGTCTGTTATTATGACACAAACTCCATGCCCCGCTTCCTTCATTCTTGCTATAACTGCCCTAATCCTTCTAAGGCAGAGGGTGGGTGCCACACATAAACTAGGATGGGGTCCAAAGAAGTGCAGAAAATAGAAGCCACAAAGGCTAATATTTTAAGGTACTATTTTATTACATATGTTGATATAACAATACCTAGAAAGTGTTATGAGGATGTCAAAAGTAAGTATTGGAGCAACTGAACCTAGATTGTCAAAAGATGATGGCAAAGGCTCTCCAGGGCATCTGACATCCCTGAGAAGGTGGTGAGAAGCCACAACTTACTTGTGTAGTTGCAGAGAAGAATTTAGGTCAGCATCCTGTTCCTCTTGCTCCCCATGGCCTGAGGCTTTCTATTCTAAAGTCTAGGTCTTTTACTGTTGATTTCGTTCTTTACTTGTACATTTGCTCTAACTCTGGTCTTAAGCACTGAGCCTTTATCAACTTCTTTCTTTGGGGGGCTTTGCCTCTCTCTGTAATATTCTACCAAAACTGGCAAGACAACCACCACCAGAGTTGTCTTTCTAATGGACTTGGTATCAGTTTCTGTCCTCTTTAGCAAATGGGTTCTTTTTGAGGGATCAGATCTTTTTGTCCTGCTGTATTGATGAGAGAGAAGTTTTAGAGCTTTTTCTGGTGTCAGTCTCTCCTTTCTTAGAGTCTTCCATGTAGGCTGGGCCGGAAGACACCCTGAGTAACAACTTTAAAAATCGCTTGAGTCACAATTGCTTGGCACATTTGTGTTTCACCCCTTCATTCCCACTCTCCCATTTCATTTACTCTGCAAAGTTTGGCTTCAGTTGGGGCTGAGGAGTTAGTCATCTTGCCTTCTTTTGGGTATTTCATTTTTGATATTATTTCATACTATGAAAGATGAGGACTTAACTTTCTTTCACTATTCTCCCCTGTAGCTATTACATATTTATTTGCATATTTCCTTTCCTTCCATTCTCCTAATGTAGATATACAGTTATTTTAGTAGCATGAATATCCAATAGTTGTGTGATTATGAGTATTAGTTGCCATGTGGTGATGTTAGTCCCATTTATCTGAGCCATGGTAACATTTACTTCTCTGCACAACTTTTTGTTTCTCTTGGAATTAATAATTTCCACGTTCGTAAATCCGTTGACCTTTTCCTGTGCTAATATCAGGAGTCAGTAAACTATGGCTCATGGGCCAAATGCAGCTTGCTGCCTGCTTTTGTAAATAAATTTCATTGAAACACAGCCATGTCCATTTATTTATTTATTGTTTATGTCTGCTTTCAACCTACAACAACAGAGTCAACACAGCTAACAAGTCTTGTTGTCACACAGCAGCCTAGCCGACAGTCCCCCCTGTGTCTCCTTGAGGAAAGAAAAGTCTGTGAGATTGTGCCTTTTTGGGACTTTGCTTATCTCAGTGTTTTACACTTTATGTCTCTCTGTCTGGTCCCCAAAAGATGGTTTGCAGCCAAAGACGGGTAAGATATCTCATGTGAGATACAACCTAAGCCAGGCAGAACGGAGTGGGGACCCCCAATGAGCTGCCTTAGAAAATCCAGAAAGGAGTCTTGCCTCCCCTGCCCCCTGCCTGGGAAAAGCCATTATTGACTGTGGCTTTCCTCTCTCACCTGATTGAGAGAAGTCATGAGGGCAATAAAGATCAGCTCTCTCCACTTATCTCAACGAAACGGTTACAACATGAGAGACTTGCCCACCAGGGAGGTGCATACCTTACCTAAGTCATCATAAGACTTCCTGCTCCGGCTGCTTGGGGACAAAGATAATTGGTTTAATTCACTTTTGTGATATGATGGATGAGTCTCACAGACCGTGTAAAAAACAATACCACTCCCTTGTATGATTATCAATAAAAGCCACCAGTCAGCCTGATTCGGGGCTCCAGTCTGTGGTGACTGCGAGACCCCCTGGCCTTCTGAGATTTAACTGCATTAAGTCTCTGTTTCTTTCTTTCTTAAAACCTAACCGAACGCCACCCCTTCTTGCACCCTCACTGCCCATGTTGCGCTGGACGCGACAAAGTCTTATGTCACCCTTTAATCCATCTGTCTGGCGATTCACTTTACACTCTTCTATGTTGGATTCTTTGTTAAAAAAGGGTCTCCTGTCTTATTTTTTCTAAATATATTCTTGTTACTCTTTTGTTTTAGTGGAACACAATCTCCTGCTTACTGCAAAAGGGTATGTGAGAAGTCATTTTTTGAGACCTTGCATGTCTGAAGATGCTTTTTATTTTTTCTTCATATTTGACTAACAGTTTGGCTGGGTGTAAAATTCTAGATTGGAGATCATTTTCTTCTGATTTTGAAGCCATTATTTCTTTCTTCTAGCTTTCAGTATTGTTGTTGAAATGTTTAAAGCTATTCTCATTCCATATTCTTTATATGTGACTTTAAAACAATTTCTTCGAGTTCATTTTCTCACTGTTGTAACATTTCATAATGATGTGCCCCAGTGTGAATCTATTATCAATTAGGCCAGGCATTTTTTTGAGCCTTTGGAATCTGGAAATTCATGTTCTTCATTGTGTGAGATGTTTTTGAATTATGTAATTGATGTTTTCCTCCAGCAGCATACTTGAAGGCAGAATTTCTTCACCAGATGAGTGTATAAAATTACTTGGGAGTATTTTTGAGATATGCATGCCTGGGCCCCAGCCCTAGAGTTTCTGACTGATATATCTGCGGTATGGCTCTCAGTATGGGCATTTTGAAAAAAAACTCTTGGAGGTAATTCTGAGCAGTGCCTCTGGATAAGAGCCATTACTTTAGGGCAACACCTTTTAGAGTGTGGCATCATGGAGCAAAATAGTTTTTGAAATTAAACCCGTGTCCAATGACACCTCCCCAACCATCACATTTAGTTGCTATGTGATCTTGGGCAAGTATTAAATGGGATTGATAATGATGATGATAAACTAGCTTGGGTTTTTATGAGGCTAAGTATAAAAATGCCTATCAAAGTGCCTAGCAACCTAGGAAGTCCTAGATGTTCTCTCCCCAACCCCTACATGTGATATGAAGAAAATAGATCAAGGTTAGAACTGTGTTTTGAATTCAAGGGAGCATGTAAGCCATAGCCTGTGCTGTATAAGAAGGGCAGTGGGTACCAGGTAAGTCGTTCATGCTTCACATTCTCATAGCACTTGGGAGCTTGATTTACACTATATTGACTCATACATGTTTAGATCTTATGTCACTCTCTAATTGTTCTTAAATAGTTCTGATGGGCATTTTGCCTACCCAGTCAGATAGCAAACTATGCAAAGGTAGGGATGCCATCCATTAACTCTGAGTCAGCTATAGTGCAAAGTGCAGGGTTCTGTGTATTAAACATTTCTTTTGTAGTGGTAACAGCCTACAATGTGACATTTATCCACTCTCCTGGTTGATTAGGGAGACAGAATGTGAATATAACAGAGCTTAGGAGTTTAGGAGCATCTGATCACTAACTCAAATATCCAGCATGATGTTTCTGAGCAGCTATTTGGATGACAACATGATGAGTCTGGTTTATTGGTGCTTTGCTTCAAATACCACTTAGGAAGGTAATAGCAACAAGTTATTTATTTGTACTTTCTGTGACTCCGGTTGGCTGTTATCCCTCTACTGTTCCTCGGTGACACGATTGGTATACATTGAACTGCAATATGTAAAACATGCATGGCTTCTATTTCATTCATAAGATTCTTCAGGGCAAGAATCTTGCCTTCGTAACTGATATTTTCAATGCCTAGAATCATGCCTGGCATGTAATAAGCACTCAGCATGAATTTTGTTGATGAATCTTCATATTTACACATAGTACTGAGTAATGATATAGGCCAGTAATTCTTTGGGATGCTGAGAGTTTATTGGTTTTCAAAATAGAACATTAGTGTTTCTCGCACTTTTGAGAGCTTGTGGTCTTCTAGGTGTTTAATCATAGATATCTTTAATCATCTTATATTATCAAAGTTATGAATTTGGGGTTTATGTTATCTGACTTTGCAGCATTGCTGCCGACTTTTCAATTCAGTATAACAAATATGCACCAAACATCTTCCATTTTCCAGATTGTTTAAAATTCTACTGTAATGGTACATTTATTTAGAAATGGAACAGTTATGGTTGTATTTGATAAGTAGTCTTTAATCAAAAGTATTTTTACTATGGAATAGCTCAGAATTCTATCACATACTTAAATATTATTTAGTTGCAAGTGATTTGTTTATTGTTTATTTGTTTATATTGTTTATTGTTTATTTGTTTATTTGTTTATTGTTAAAGTTCACATAATATAAAAATCACAACTTTATCCATTTTAAAGGATACAATTCAGTGGCATTTAGGACATTCACAATGTGATGAAACTTTCACCACTGTGTAGCCCCATTGTCATGATCCTGAAAGGAAATAGGAGACAGTAAGCAGTCACTCCCATTCTCCCCTCTCTTCTGACCCCAGCAACCACTAATTTGTTTTCTGTCTATAAATTTGTCTGTTGTCAGTATTTCGTACAAATGGTATTGTACAATATGTGGCCTTTTGTGACTGGCTTCTTTTACTTAGCGTAATATTTTCTAGGTTCATCAGTGTTGTAGCACATATCAGTACTTTATTCCTTTATAAGGCTGAAAAATATTCCATTGTGTGTATCTACTATATTTTGTTTATCCATTAATCTGTTGATGGACATTTGCATTTTTCCCAATCTTTGGTGTGACTAGTGCTGCTATGAACATTGTGTATAAACATCTTTTCGAGTCCTTGGTTTGATTCTTTTGTGTATATACATAGGAGTGAAATTCCTGGGTCCTGTTGTAATTCTATGTCTGACTTACTGAGAATGCCAAAAATTTTCACCACTTTGCATTCTCACTAGCAATGTATGAGAGTTCTAATTTCTCCATATCCTTGTCAACGCTTGTTATTTTCTGCTTTTTTTTTAATGATAGCTACCATACAAATGATTTTAAACTATTATTAAATTCTTATCCCTTACAAAAATGGGGCATATTTGCAACTTTATATTATATATTTCCTGGGATGTATTTTATTTTATTTTTTTATCTGTTATTAAAAGTGATTTGTTCATTTTTAATTTTCAATTAGAGTTGACATTCAGTATTATTTTATGTTACTTTCAGGTGTACAGCATAGTGGTTAGACATTTACATAATTTATGAAGTGATCCCCTCTCAATAAGTCCAGTCCCCACCTGGCACTATACATAGTTATTACGATATTATTGACTATATTCCCTATGCTGTACTTTACATCCTGTGACTATTTTGTAATTACCAATTTGTACGTCTTAATCCCTTCACCTTTTTCAGCCAGCCCCCAAGCTCCTCTCCCATTTGGTAACCAGCAGTTTGTTCTCTGTATCTATGGGTCAGTTTCATTTTTGTTGTTGCTTTTGTTGTTTATTTTGTTCATTAGATTCCACATGTAAGTGAGATCATATGGTATTTGTCTCTCTCTGTCTGATTTATTTCACTTAACGTAATACCCTCTAGGTCCATTCATGTTATCACAAATGGTAAAGATTTCATTTTTTATACTGGCTGAGTAATGCTCTGTTGTATATAAGAGGTCTGACAAGTTTGCAAACTTGTTGCAACCATGTTACTAATCTTTTTTTACATCAGTGGGATTATTCATTACGAATTTGTACCAGCTGGACAAAAGGTTAACCAAGTTTACTATTTGGAAGTGCTGAAAAGGCTGTGTGAAAAAGTTAGACCAAAACGACCTAAACGACCTAAACGTTTCACCAGCAATTCATGGCTGTCTTGCATCATGACAATTCACTAGTTCACAGGGCACTGCCTGTGAGAGAGTTTTTAGTCAGTAAACAAATAACTGTATTATTATTTGTAAATAACCAAATAACAAATAGCCTTCCCTGCTCACCTGATCTGGCCCCCAATGACTTCTTTCTTTACCCGAAGATAAAGGAAATATTGAAAGGAAGACATTTTGATGACATTCAGGACATCAAGTATAATATGATGACAGTTCTGATGACCATTCCAGAAAAAGAGTTACAAAATTGCTTTGAAGGGTGAACTAGGCTCTGGCTTCGGTGCATAGCTTCCTACTTTGAAGGTGACCATAGTGATATTCAGCAATGAGGTATGTAGCCCTTTTTCTAGGATGAGTTCGCAAACTTGTCAGACATTCGTAGAAATTTACCAGTCTTTTTTTCTTCATTACTGGCAGGAACTTTTAGTTTAGAAATTTTAGTTATTAAGGACCTATCATTATTGTAAAGGACAGTTATTAGTATTTGATTTGAAGCAAATTCTCTGTCATGGAAGGTCCTCAAATTGCTCAGAAGCACTCGAATCTACCTGAATTCTCTTTGGCGGTGGTTCCATCCAACCAGCCCCACTCATGCACATACACGTGTCATTCCCTGGGGATTATTTCCTTTTTTCTACTCATTTTGGCCTTTGTTTGTTGTTCTTTTTCTAGTTTCTTTAAGTGTAAAGTTATATTGCTAATTTGAGGTTTTTCTTGTTTTTTGAGGTAGGCCTATATTGCTATGAATTTCCCTTATAGAACTGCTTTCTCTATGTCCCATAAATTTTAGGTCATTGTGTTTTCATTTTCATTTGTCTTAAGGTGTCTTTGATATCTTCACTAATTTAATTGTTAACCAATTTATTATTTAGTAGCATGTTATCTAGCCTTCATGTGTTTGTGTGTTTTCTAGGACTTTTTTTTTTTGTAACTGATTTTTAGTTTCATACCATTATGGTTGGAGAAGACACTTGATATGATTTAAGTCTTCTTGAATTTATTGAGACTTGTTTTGTGGCCTAGCATGTGGAAAATGTTGTTCAGGTACATTTGAAAAGAATGTATATTTTGCTACTTTGGGGTAGAATGCTCTAAAAATATAAATTAAATTCATCTGGCCTAGTGTGTCATTTAAGTCTGCTGTTTCCTTGTTGATTTTCTGTCTGGAAGATCTGTCCATGGGTATTAATGTGGTATTAAAGTTTCCCTCTATGACTATAGTACCATTGATTTCTCCTTTTATATCAGTCAATATTAGCTTTATATATTTAAGTCTTCTGTGTTGGGTGTATAGATGTTTACTAGGGTTATATCCTCTAGTTGGATTGATCGCTTTATCATTATATAATGTCCTTCTTTGTCTATTATTACAGTCTTTGTTTGAAAGTCTATTTTGTCTGATACAAGTATTGCTACCCCAACTTTTTTTTCATTTCCATTTGCATGAAATATCTTTTTCCATCCCTTTACTTTCAGGCTGTGTGTGTCTTTTGATCTGAGGTGGGTCTCTTGTGTACAGTATATGTATGGGTCTTGTTTTCTTACCCATTCAACTACCCTATGTCTTTTGATTGGAACATTTATTGCATTTACATTTAAAGTGACTATTGATAGGTACATAGTTATTGCCACTTTATTATTCATATTTATGGATTTTTGTTTTTCTCCCATTCTTCTTCACTGACTTAGTAGTAATGAATTCCTTTAGCTTTTTCTTTTCTGGGAAGCTCTTTATCTCTCCTTCAATTTTAAATGAATGTCTTGCTGTGTAGAGTAGTCTTGGTTGTAGGTGCTTGCATTTCATCACTTGGAATATTTTGTGCCACTCCCTTCTGGCCTATTTCTCAAAGTTTCTGTTGAGAAATAAGCTGATGGTCTTATGGGAGCTCCTTTGTGAGTAACTAGTTGTCTTTCTCTTGCTGCTTTTAGGATCCTCTCATTGTCTTTAACCTTTGCCATTTTAATTATGATGTTCCTTGGTGTGAGCCTTTTTGGGTTCATCTTGTTTGGGTCTCTCTGCACTTCCTGGCCTTGTATGTCTATTTCCTTCAGCAGGTTAGGGAAGTTGTCAGTCATTAGTTCTTCAAATACATTCTCCATCCCTTGTCCCCTCTCTTCTCCTTTTGGTACTTCTATGATGCAAATGTTGTTATGCTTGATGTTGTCCCAGAGGTCCTTTAAACTAGCTTCATTTAAAAAATTTTTGTTGTTGTTGTGCTGATTGGATATTTTTTTTGTATTGTATCTTCTAAATTGCAGATTTGATCCCATGCTTCATCTAATCTTCTTTTGATGCCTTCTAGTGTATTCTTCACTGCAGTTATTGTATTCTTTATTTCCGACTGGCTCATTTTTATGGTTTCCCTGGCCTTCTTTGTGCTTACTATCTCTTGGTCAAAGTTCTCACTAAGTTCCTGAAGCATTCTTATAACCAGTGTTTTGAACTCTGTCTCTGATAGGCTGGTTGCCTCCATTTCATTTAGTTCTTTTTCTGGAGTTTTCTCCTTTTCTTTCGTTTGGAACATGTTTCTTTGTTTCCTCATTTTGTCAGCCTCTCTGTATTCATTTCTATGTATTAGATCGATCTTCTATGTCTCTCGGTCTTTGCCAGGTGGCCTTATGTGGGGACAGAGCCCCAGAGAGCAGTTTCCAAGCTCTCGGCCTCACATAGAAAGGTGCTGGCTCAGGTAGTAAGTGGCCATCAACTGTGATTGGATGGCCATCAGCTGTGGCTAGTTGGCCATCAGCTGTAACCAGTGAGCCATTGGCCACTAATATAACTGCCGTGGCTACACTAGCAGAAAATGGGAGCTAGCAAGAAGATGGTGGCTGAGCTAGCAAGAGTGGATTACGGTTAGCAAGTGGAGTCGGTCAGTTGGCAGAAAAGCAGACAGCAGGTTGCACGTCGTGTGAATCCAGCCTCCAGTGAGACTATAGTGGTATGACTCCCCTACCTATGGCTCCGCGGGTGTTCCTTTTTGGCCTAGCCACATCCTGTGTTCTTATGTGGGGAGCGGGAGCAGAGACTCTGCATGCCGCCCTGCATGACACCTTATGTCATAGGTGTCCTGTGTGCCCCAGTGGTACAGTTTCCCTGATCACTTGTGTCGTGTGTTCCAGGAGTGTCCCTTGTGTGGGTTGTGTGTGCCCTCCTGTTGTAGTTGAGCCTTGATTGTTTTGGCGCGTTAGTGGGTGGGATTGACTCTCAGGGTGTCTGGCTGTCAGGATTGGCCATGCCCACAGCATATGAGCTGCTGTGTGCGGACTGAACTCTCAGAGGTGGATTTGCCACAGTGGGCTCCTGTGCTTGTTAAGAACACTCTTTGGGTGTTCCGCTTGTGTAGCAGATTGGGTGGTGCTTTGTTGTGATCTGAAGCCACCCTACAGATGTGTTGTTTGTGGTGCCTCTTGGGAGGGGCTCCCATGCAGGCCAAGTTCAACTGTTGACTGTGACAGCCCAGGGCTACCTTGTAGAAGTTACAGAGCTATATGCAGTTGGTTGCTACCTGTGCTTTATCTGGAGGCACATGGGGGTGGCCACATTGAGAACTGAGGCCAGCTGCTACCAGTAGTGGGCCTGGGGCAGCTTAGCAAATCTCCCAGGCCACCCCTACGCCTGTTGCCACCTGCCCGCGGCCCATAAGGCTCTGCCACTGAAAGAGCCTCCTTAGGTACATGGGGCCTGGCTGGTTGCCCTGGTGATGAAAATGCCTCTGCTGGTGCTGTGCAAGGTCGGCATGGTGGGGTCCCAGAGAATCACTGGGGTGGGGCAGGAGGTATTCACAAGGGTAATGCAGAGTCAGTTCTTGGGCCAGTGATGAGCCAGTGTCCACTCTGCAAAATGCTCAGAGAACACCAAAGCCTGCCTCAGGCTTGCAGATCCCCAAGAGTTGTCTAAAAAAGGCTGCAGCACTATTTGGGGATGACTGCCTGCCACTGAAAGTGTCTCAGGCAGCCACAAAACTGCTGTGGTGGGATAGTAATGAGTTTTAGTCCATTGCTGCATTAAGGATGCTTGTTCTTTGGGCAGAGGGAATGTGGTGCTCTGTGTGTTTTCCTGGTTAATGCTAACAGTACTGTCTGCCCACTCAGCACTGTGTGGTTTGGTGTCTGCAAGTGTCAGACTTGGGATGTTACCATTAATTGCTATGGACAGTTTTCTTCTTTGTAGGGAAGATTTACAGGTTTATGACTAGAGTGAAGATATTTTTACCACATCCAAATAGTTCTAAGCCAACAAATATAGGATGAGTAATTATTCTTACTATTTTGATGTCAGAAAGAGTAAATTTATAATAACTCTGCTCTTCTGCTAAAAAGAATCAGTGTCTTTCTTTGTTAGAGAATTATTTTAGACTAGTATTTTGGCAAGTATGAGAGTTTTACTGTCTGTTTTATGATAGCATTTTCTCCTTTGAGAGATAAAGTCACACAATAATATATATAAAGAATCATATAATGCAGCAATATTTGAATACGTCATTATGCACAGGCTTGAGATCATGACCTGAACTTTTGAATAGGTTACAAAAGAGGCTTTTCAGTTTGCTTAGAATTGATTAAGGCTACAATATTTATGCCACATTTTCAATGGTCACAAGCTGCTTTCAGAATCTAGAGGAGGTCTTTGAGTTAAGTACAAAGATCCAGCGATAAATATAGAAAGTCCATTCTTTGTTACTTAACAGGCTCCCTCAGGATGTGACTTATTAGGTTCTTAGGTCATGCAGTTAAAACACACATACACACAGAGACACGTATACAAACACATACATACACACAACTTATTGATTGGTTAGGAATGTGGGTTAGGTATTAGGCTGCTATTAACCTTCGCATGCATTTCCCCAAAGAAGCCCATTAGGTAGAAACATAAATGTATGGAAATCATTTTAATATTACTTGATATTACTTAATATTACTTGATACTGTAATATTACTTGGAAGGAAGTTTTAGCTTTGTTGGGAAGGAAACATTTATTACTAATATAAAGCATCTCAAAAGATATCAGACAATCAAAGTGATAATAGCACACCTAAGTAGGACAGAAACCATTAGTTAAATAAGAAAATTAACGAAAGACCAGTAGAGAATAAAAGGAAAAGGTAAATAAAAGGAAAAGCCTATATGTGTAGTTTTTAGCATATAAACATAAGATTTTAAGAAGTACTATTGTGCAGTGACATGCACAGTCAGCTTTCAAAAAGTGTTTGTAGAATTAATTTGAATAATGTAGGAAAGAGAAAGTGCTACAAAACTAAACTGAACTAAAATATTCAGTTTAAAGGACCAGATAATCCAAAGGCGGATCTGTATTTGCTGCTGTCCCCCAAAGGAGCTCAATTTTTCTATGTATCGTTCAACAATGTCTATTAGTATCTTCTTCGTGCCAGTCACAGAGACGAAGTAAGGAAATGAGATGAGGAATAGACAAGGAATGAGAGGAATGTAAACAAACACGTGCCATCATGGAAACATGTACAAAGGTCATGAGCAGGCAGGAGGCAGAAAAAGGAGGAAGGCACTAGTAACTCTGTCAGGTGGCAGAGTAGAGGAAATTAAAGGAAATGACTTGGTGGAACTCAGGTTTGAGGGCAGATGCTGGTTTATCAGGAAGGCGACTTACAAGGAGATTCTGGGTAGCAGAACATGGGCTAAGATGGGGAGGCATGAAGCAATGCAGTATGCTCAGGAAATTCAGTTTGGCACTGGTGTTTCTGAAAGTGTAAGGATTGAGGAAGACAGGTAAAATAGGAGGCTGGAAAGATATTCCAGACTTGGGTGATGGAGATTTTCCATTCCATGTTAAGGGCCTTGGAATTTTTCCAGCCGACTCTGATCAGCCATCCAGTTGCTTTAAACAGGGGACTGGCAACTGAAATTTGGGATTCTTGCTGAGATTTTGTGTGGAGCAGGTTTCTCTAAGGACTATCCATACACATTAAAATCTTCCACAGTGCTTGTTACAAATTCAGAGTCCTGAACTGCACCGCAGATCCACTGAATCGGAATTTCTGGTCGGGGAACTTGGGAATCATCACCTTCAACTTGTTTCCAAAAGGATTTCCTTGTACACTGCAGGTTCAAGATCACTGCTGTTTAGGTGGGCTTGAGGGCATGAGCAAGACCAAATGCAGGGCAATCAGCTAGGAGGTGATACGATACTCCAGGTGAGAAAGTCTGAGACAGTGACAATGGGCATAGGGGGATGAAGCGGAGATGATGAATGTGATAGAGACATTTTGGAGATAAAATCAAATGGAGATGGTCAGTAGACTGAGTGAGAAGGAGGGTTTCAAGCCAGGTTTCTGACTTAATTGGGTCATACACCAATAGTTATTAATGTTTTTATAAATTGAATTTTTTCTTTAAGTATATGATTTAAAATTTTTATGCATCCCTAAATTTGATTTGTTTCTTTTTGGGGCCAATTTGTTTTTTTTGTTGTTGTTGTTGAGTTTTATGGTAGAAATAAATGGAAAAATATGTCAATTTATTGAGCTCTGTTACAGTCAACTTGTCAGGAAAATATTTATTTAGTTGTATTTCCCAAAGTACCTCTTTGGCTCTATGAATAAAATGAATGAACAGCTTTATTTCTGACATTTCTGAGAGAACTTATACTTGCAAAACGTAAGGTCTAATTCGTCACACAAGCAACGCCATCAGAAGCATGAGCGATGAGCTGGAGAGACAGGGAAGTGTAGTAGATGGATCTTTTTTTCTTTTCTTTTCTTTTTTTAAAGATTTTTTTTTTAATTGGGGAAGGGGAACAGGACTTTATTGCGGAACAGTGTGTACTTCCAGGACTTTTCCAAGTCAAGTTGTTGACCCCTCAATCTTAGTTGTGGAGCATGCCGTTCAGCTTCAAGTTGTTGTCCTTTCAGTCTTAGTTGTGGAGGGCGCAGCTCAGCTCCAGGTCCAGTTGCCATTGCTAGTTGCAGGGGGCACAGCCCACCATCCCTTGGAGGGAGTCAAACCGGCAACCTTGTGGTTGAGAGGATGTGCTCCAACCAACTGAGCCATCCAGGAGCTCAGCAGCAGCTCAGCTCAAGGTGCCGTGTTCAATCTTAGTTGCAGGTGGTGTAGCCCACCATCCCTTGTGGAACTCGAGGAGTTGAACTGGCAACCTTGTAGTTGAGAGCCCACTGGCCCATGTGGGAATCGAACCGGCAGCCTTCGGAATTAGGAGCATGGAGCTCCAACCGCCTGAGCCACCGGGCTGTCCAGTAGACGGATCTTTGAAGTCAGGCAAAACCTAGCAAACTTTGTCAAATACGTACATTTGTCTCTGTTGCTGTCCCTTTTCCATCTCTTCCTTTCTAGTCCTGTCCTAAAGAAGAGCCGCCTTACGTACCACTTGTGTCTGTTGTTACTAACTCTTGTTAGCTAATGTGCCAAGGCTGTCATTCTTTTCGGACTGGCAGGGATCGCAGTGCTCCTGCTTCCCTCCATGCCCCAGCCACCTCCAGGGTTAGGTGGGCCAGGAGGATGTGGGTGGAAAGGAGGTACTTCACTTGTAGGCCTGCGTGATCTCCATGCTGTGGACCTAAGACATCCTGCACCATCTTCTGGCTCTTCTCATCTCATCCCTGCCCTCCCTTAAATGGCTACAAACTTCTGCATCAGACTTTGCAGGAACAGGTAATACTTTTGTTATGTCAGGCCACTAAGACTCCAGTTCATTCTGTTGCATAGCTTTTTCTACTCTGATCAACGTGTAAGTTATTTTTAATTTCATAGGTGACTATTAAGGGTATTTAAGTCATAAATTAATGAAGCTAATGATGGAATAACAGGTATTGGGGTGAGTCTTTTGGGATAAAAGGGGACTCTCGGTATAGCCCTGCGTCACATTGTGAACACTACCCTCTTTGAGCCCTAAGGGTATTGTATTGACATCAGAACTTGCCTCTTACCTGTTTGGTCCTGCTCCTATCATGTTTTCACTCTTTTTGATTTGTAAAATGGGGTGATTAATACTCATGTAATAGAATTACTGTGGGGATTAAGAGATGCCATATGTAAAATGTCTAGACTAGCGCCTAGCACATAGCAGGTGCCACAGCCATCCTGGGAGAGTGTCAGAGTTGTGATCCCATAATTAACTTTGAAAGTTTCTGATGCAATTCACAGATGGTGTTATGTACATTAGTGACATCTAGTAGTTTTAAAATTCTTATTTAAAAGTTGAACTCTGCATATTCCAATGGCTCTGACTGCCCTACCCAAGTTGATGTATGGCTAAGTGCCTAATAAATGGTAACTATTGTTATTTTTGTGAGGACTGGTCATGCTTAAGGCTCAGAAAGGCTGACTCTCCACATCCTGGGCTGTCAGGTGGGCGGCGGTGTGCACCTCGTGGCCCGATGCCAGTCAAGCTGATTTGTTCTAAAGGCCAGAAAACCTGGACTGAGCATGGTAACTGCGTGTTCTAGTCCTGTTTAACCTTGGATTGTTTCTTCCTATGAACAATAGCTGGAAGAGCGTTGAATAGGAGTGGGGTGGTAGTTTTCAAAAGACCTGGATCAGACCTCCATAGTTCCCAGCTTTACTACTGTGTGACCACGAAAAGTCACTTAGCCACTCCACCTTCATCTCCAAAGCTTTGAAATGACATCTTGGACTAGAGGAACTGTAAGGATCCTTTCTCTAATCTGTTATAACCCAAACATAATTTAAGTTCCACACGGCTCAGTCTCTGTGTAAGAATGAATTCAAAGAAATGGTGTAGGACCCAAGAAGTAAATAGAATTCTTGAAATATTATTTTAGTTTCTCAGTAAACTGCCAAAGTGGGGTGTACCCTTTTTCTAGAGGGTTTCTTTAAAGAAAAACAACAACAAAAAAACACCTTTATTGAGATACAATTCACATACCTTACAATTCACCCATTTAAAGCATATAATTCAATAGATTTTAGTATGGGATATGCACACCTAATATAGAAAAAGCATCTTAAAATCTCTCTGTCATCATAAAAGCTTCACTGTCATCCTCATTCCCTTCCACATGGCCCTCGGGTGCTCCCCAAAGCTCTGAGTCTCTCTGATTGACACCTCCCAATCCTGAAAGCTTCTCGGGCCTCTCTCCCTCCTGCCTTCTCTTGCCACCTCTCTCAGCTCTTTTATATATAGATTATCTGGGTCTTGCCCATTTTTCTATTCTCTCTCCATGTGCTCACTGTTCAGATTGTGAGCAACAAAGGAGAGTCCAAGAGCCTGGACAATGAGAAATTTGTCCCTTTAGACACAAAAGGGGAGCACGAGGCATGGAGGGAACTCTGAAGTCTCCCACTGAAATGGTATCCCTGTTGTCCTGTGGGCACACCGTGACTCGTTCTCCCACTGGCTCTTCCTATCAAGGTATAATTTATGTGTTCTTTCTCTCTGTTCTTCTCTTCACCTCTGCCGTCGGTTGTGCATAACCAGAAGTGCAGTGCTGCTTCTGAGGAAGGCCTGGGGTTTCGGGATACGCGGCTGAATTACTTTCTCACAGTCGGACGCAGATTCCACTGTCTCACTTATGCTGTGAAATTGTAAGCGCTGGTTTTCAGCCTTCCCTGAGAGGAGGGAGACTCTTGACAGCATCTCGGGGATGGGGCGGTGTGTCGGTGCAATGACAGGCCGGCCCTGTGTGCTGCAGCAGGTCCTCTCCTGATAAGGCCACGCCAGGCCTCTCGGCTCTCCGGGAGGCATCTCCATGCCGTGCGAAAACTTCACTGTGACCCGGTTTGATCCAAGTGTTGTTTTACTGACTACCATACTGATGAAAATCAGTTAAAGAGTAAATATTTAGTAAGCATCTGTCACGTTCCCACTGTGCCCTAAGTATTCTGAGTAATGCATGGTCCCTAGCCTCATGCAGTTTAAAAATGGAGAAGTATGTATAAGCACATTGCGCTTTCTCCTATTGGACCTAAAAAGAAGCTTATCTTTTAGGACACACTTAATATTTTTAATATGGAAAATATTTTTGTAATAGATTGATATTGAATAAATAATAAATAATACATTGTTTAAAAATTTTGTAACATATAGAAGTATGAAGGAGAATGTATAAAGGATGACAATTTTTGCTTCCTAGAAACTGTGAGAATTTTGATGAACATTCTTGTAGCCATCCTGCTGTGCATATACACACACATATATTATATACACATAATTTCACATAAATGGATTTATAATATCTTACTAATTGTAACCTGTTTTTTTCACTCAAAAGTGTGTCAGGAAATGGTTTCTTTATCAGTAAATGTAGATGGGCATCATTATATTTAATTATAGCAGAGAGTATTCAATTGTTTCACCATGCTCTGAGTAATCCCCTATTAATGAAAATTTAAATTATTTCCAATTCTTTCAAATATTCTAAATAATCATTGCATATATGTCCGTTATGCCCTTTGCATAAATTCCCTGGAGGTGGAGTTGCTACCTCAAAGGATATGAGCATTTAAGCTTTTGACACATAATGCCACACTCCCCTCAAAAACCGTGCCCCTTGATTCAAATGCTGTCATCCCTATGGCCCACTCTGGAGGCCCCCAGATGGAACAAGCTTCTGGCCTCCTGTGTGTCCCTGCCAAGGACCTTCTCTCTCTGTGGGTGTCTTCCACACTCAGGGAGGCCAGACATGCCGAAAGTGCCAGGATTTGATGTGACCCCTAACTAGTAAGTGGCGGTAATTGGTAGGTAAATGCTCCAGTTTCTTCGCCCCTTGGTGGGACTACTGGGGGCCGGGGGTGTTCTCCAAGTCCTCAGAGGAACTCCGTCTGTTGCCTGTGGTGGTGTCCTGCTCGGTAACTCTCTGACTCTCTTGCCTCCCTTGCTGCGTGATTCCCACTCCTTTACTTGGCTTCCTGGGGTTTACACTAGAATCTTAGTCTCAGGGCCTGCTTTTGGGGGAACCCAAATGAAAGCGTCCTTCATATTACAGATGAAGTGTGGAATGAAGAATACCCCCCCTCCCCAAGATGTCCAAGTCTAAATCCCTGGATCCTCTGAAATGTTACCTTACATGGCAAAGGGGGCTTTGCAGGTTTAATTACACATTAAGAACCTTAAAGCAGGGAGATGATCATGGATTCTCCAGGCAGCCCCAGTGAATCACAGGGGTCCTTAAAAGTGAAAGAGGGATGCGAAAGAAGAGGGTCAGAAGGAAATGTGAAGAATAGCCAGAGAGATGCAGTGTTACTGGTTTTGAAGATGGAGGTAGAGGGCCACAAGGCAAGAATGTGGGCAGCCTCTAGCAGCTGGGAAAGGCAATGGATTCTCCCCTAGGGCCTCTGGAAAGGAACCAGCCCTGTCGACACCTTCATTTTAGACCTGTGTTGGAGTTCTAACGTACAGAACCATAAGAAAATAAATTTGTGCCAAATTGGTGGTAATCTGTTATGGAAGCAATAGAAAACTAATACAAAAAAGGTAAATATTACAAGGGAACTGATGCCAGAAACATCATATGGCAGTGCTTGCTCATTATTCCAAATGAGGGGCATGAACAGTGAGGCCTGCAGAAGGGAGAAGTCATGAAATGTGTTCCCGCCTCTGGAGTGCAGTTGGAGTTTGCTCGTGGGTGACTTTCCAGTAGATGACTCAATGACCCCTAAATGTAGGCGTGTGGCCAGAAACTGTCCCAGTAAGCTGAGGGTTTGTGTGAGTTTTAATTTACTTGAAAATTCTGTCAGGCTTTAAACAAATATAGTGTGTAGAAAAAGTATCTGGGAAAAACAAAAAGTTATTTAAAAAAAGGTCATCTAGGGAATTTGTTAAAAATTCCAGATTCTTGGATCTCATTTGCCAGAGGTTCTGATTGAAAGGCCTGGAATGGGGCCCAAGAATTTGCATTGAAAGCCAGGTTATTCTGACACATATTGCTTTAGGGGACTCCCCCACTAGTGGCTGGGGATATGGGGTGTCTGTAGAGCCTACCCTCTAAGGCAGGTTGTGTGGGTCAGATCCGAGAGAAGGGAATTACTATAAGTTATCACTATTGTATCATGTGAAAAATCCTACTTTAGTTTTTGTTTGGGGGAGTGTGTCACAACAGTAGAGTCAACTAAAGCCTGATTTTAATAGATGGAGGTGGCCTGTGTCACCAGAGACAGAATATCTGGGCCCCTGCACCTCTGAAGATTGTTTGATCTTATGCTTGGTTTGCCTGTAGTAGCATTTCCTCATTTGGCTAATGGGCATATCATGTCCAGATGACCTTGAAGAGCCAGGTCAGTTTGGCTCTTACTCACGGGGAGAAGCACGGTCAGACATTTGGAACATCCTAGGGATTACAGATGTGCTGAAGGGTGTCTTGGATCTTCTTCAGTGAGGGCTGTGGAGGTCACCTGAAAAGAATGCTTGCATTTGCCTCCAGCCTTTTTGAAGGAGGGTTTGTGCTTGTCTAGCTCCATGCAGTTCTCTGAAATGTCAGAAGATAAGACATGCCTCTCAGCACGAAGGCTTCCAGACACATATGTGACAAGAAATTTGGCATCAGCTTTACAAGTGTCAGATGTCTAGGATAAAGCAATATGGGTATAGTATTTCTTGTGCTATTTTGGTGCCTGGTGCATGAGCCTGCAGCATTAGAAAAACTGCTTTTCAGCTTTGGTGATAGCCTTACTGGCACTTGGTGTGCATGTCTGAAAGTACAGTTGGGTCACACACTAGTGATGGGCCACAGCAAGTCACCTACAGTCATGGTACCAAGCTTCAAGGCAGTGCCCTTGGGGGACAGAGGCATTCCACAGTCTCTGATGACCTGGGTGGGGAAGCCACAGAGCCTCTGATCAGATAGAGGGTGCCGTAGAAGCATTAATCAACTCTTGCAACACCCGCACAAAGTTGGTAAACAGGCTTATCCTCACTTTTCAGGCAGGCAGCTAACACATGGAGAGATCCAACGAACAAGGTCACAGACTCAGTCAGTTTATGTATCTTACTGTTTAACGATGTCAGGTGAATGACTTCAGAGTGAATTTCTACTTGATATAATTCAGGGGATATTTCTCTTGGCGAGAGAATCTTTCTGGCAGTTGTGACTTGCTGAAAGAGTTGAAGTTCCCAGTCTGGCTGTTCATTGGTTAGGAGTAAATGCCTGGGGCACTTAGTGTAACCACTGCCATAGGCAGCGTGAAAGAAAAAGCAAAATATGGTAAAGAGTGAGGTTGTTATGGCAATAATATCTAACTAGGAATATTGTATGTCAAGTCTGAGTGACAATACACTCCTCTCACCCAAGGTATTTGACACTGCCTCCTCTTTTAATTTTATTTTTATTTAATTAATGTATTTTTAAAAGTCCAATGATAAGCTGTGGACACCATAGTTTAAGAAGGTCAGAAAGAACTTAAAGTGTTGAGTCCCCTGAATGATTCAAATATGGAACGAGAAGAACTGTGAGAAATGGGGAAAGCATTGCTATTAAGTTGTAGAAACCAGGTTGATGGAAAAGTATGCGGTCTGAAAATATATCATAAACTATTATTTTGTAGAAGGCAATTTAATTCTCTATTGATGACAACAGTTGAAAAGGTGGGTTTATCCCAGAGCACAGAAGGTTTAAAGAACCATAAGAAAGAATTTTCTGGCGTTGAGGATGTTAAAACTTAGAATAGGGTACCCAGAAAGGAACTGCCCTTTTTTGAAGGTACCTTATAAGTAGGCTAAGTAAGCGAGGTGTGCCTAATCAGCAGGGTTAATGGCCCCCATGCTGCCCCGCCCCACGCCGTACCCTCAGTGGGCTGCCTGGTAGTGATGATCGGAAGATTATTTTTTTCTTTCAACTTTTCAGTTTGAAATAATTTTAGACTTACAGAAGAGTTGCAAAACTAGTACGGTCATCCTTTGGTGTCTACAGAGGTTTGGTTTTTAGGACCCTGAGCAGATACTAACATCCAGGGATGTTCGAGTCCCTTATATAAATGGCATAGTATTTGCATAGAACCTGTACATTTTCCAGTATACTTTAAATCATCTCTAGATTACTTATAGTACCTAATACAATGTCAATGCTATGTAAATAGTTGTTATACCATACTGTTTAGGGAATAATGACACACACAAAAATGTCTGTATATGGTCTGTACAGACGCAACCATTGTAGGCCTAACTACGTAGTATATGTCAGCGACAATGTGACTTTTTCTCCCCTCAAATATGTTTGACTTGTGTTTGGTTGAATCCTTGGATGTGGAACCTGAGGGTACAGAGGGACAACTGTACATAGAGTTCTCATGTATCTTTCACCCGCTTGTCCTAATGTTAACATTTTACACAACGATAGCACAATTATCAAAACTAAGAAATTCGCATTACTGCAAAGCAGGGGCAGGGACTTCTGAGGGAAGGCAGAGTAGGTAGGGCTGTGGACATCCTCAAATCCTTCAACAGAACAGATCACTTTTATTTGTTTGATATTGGAATTCCACATGAGACTTTGTTTAAACAGACGATCTGATTGCAAGAAATTTAAAAACCATAGATCTAGGAAGAGGGGTAGTTAGACTGACCTCTGCTACTAGGATTTTGTAGTTTGGGTAATTATTTTACTTGTCAAATAATTAGAGAGTAAAATGTGTTTGGTAAAGGCATTTATTCCTATAACTCAGTGCCACATATACTTTTTGTTGTTTCTTGATCCCTTCCGGCTTATCCCGCCTCTCTGGTAGGGTCTTTATACTTGCTTTATCCCCAGCACCAAAAACAATTCCTGGCCCATAGTCTATGCTTAATTAATATCTGTTCATTGAATCAATTATGCACTCTCACCTTTTCTGATTTCTTCACATGGCTTGCGCCTTACTCAAGTATCTGCTTAGACCTTCCATGACCACCCTAAACTAAAATAACATTCTTTCTTTCTCTCTTTCTGCCCTGTGCTGTTTTATTTTCTTTCTTTTAATTCAGAGTACTTTTCACTACCTGAAAGGTGATTTGTTTGTTAATATATTTGTTAAAAGTGTATGGTCTGTCTCGTACTAATAGTAAGCTCCTTCAAAACAATGACCTTGTCTTGTTTTTGTTGAATCCCTGTGCTGGCACCTGGGAGTTTACATGAAACACTATTAAAAGAGTGAATGAATGAATGCAGACACGGCACCTGTACTTTGAAGATACAAATAGTGAACTTCAGAGAACTTCACTTACGCATCTTTGAATTTACAGTTTGCGTGTACGAAAACCAAGTTTGACTATTTTTTCAGTCAGATCATTGTATTTATAAATTCACTTGTGCCTTTCACTGATGTTGGAAAATTATTTCTTATTTTAATGTCAAATAGTGATACTGCAGCTGCTAACCCCGTAGGCATATTTTTGAAAGGAAAAGGATAAATTCTATGAAACTGTTTGAGCTCTAAGAAGGATGATAACTACATTCCAGATGGTTGTATTGTCATTATTAATTAGTGTTATGCAAAAGAGAGAGACTTACAGCCCTATCAATGTCATGGGAATCACACCATCCACCAGATTAATAGGAACTCAGATCCCATTAAATGAATTAAAATCATTCAAAATATTACGCATGTGGGCATTGCACAGTATGACAACTGGGCCACTTCTTAGGGCTCACTATACACAGAAAAGGATTCAGATGTTCTTGTTGTCTGTCTATATGGATGTGAACAAAGCATCTAATGTATGTCCGCTATTAATATATATATATATATATATATATATATATATATATATATATATATATATACATACATATATATATATATGTATGTATGTATTCTTTGTGCACAAAGGAGGCAAAAATGAAAAAAGGAAATCCTTATCATGACTCAGTTGTGTGAGATTTTGGAGAGGCCAGTTTAGAGCAGCTCAGTCTGGAGCTCTATACTTTTGCCATGGCATTTAGAGTTTAGAGATGGACGTAGACTTCCTATTCCGTCACACTGAGAATGACAGGCAGAAAAATAACCTCCAAAGGTGTCATGTCCTAGTGTCCTTGGAACCTGTGAATATGTTAGATTACATAGTGAAGGGAAATTAAGGGTCACATGAAATTAATATTGCTAATACAATGGGGAGATTATCCTGGATTATCTGGGTGGACCCAAGGTAATAACCGTGTCCTTAGAAATGAAAGAGGGAGGCAGAAGAAAGTGTCAGAGTGTAGTGATGTGGGAAAGACTAACTACTGCTGTCTCTGAAGTTGGAAGAGGGTCACGAGCCAAAGAATGTGGGCAGCCTCTCTAGAAGCTGGAAACGGTGGGAAAGTGGATTATTCCCTAGAGCCTCCAGGAAGAAATGCAGCCTTGGTTTTAGCCTAGTGAGATCTGTTTCTGACTTCTGGCTTCCAGAACTGATAAGATAATAGATTTGTGTTGTTTTAAGCCGCCACGTTTGTTGTGATTTGTTACAGTAGCAATGGGAAACTAAGATACTGAGTCTCATCCATACCCCTGTGAGACCCTCCACAATCTGATCCCACCCAACCCATTCAAATTCATCTCTCCTATCCAGCTCCCGCTCTCCTGGTCCGGTGAGGTCACTTTCCTCCCTGCACACACACTTTACTCATTTCCACTCCCTCGCTGCGTGCCCTTATGTGGGTTTCTGTGATTGGGAAAGGATTTCTCTCTCTTGCTAGAATGACACTGTGGACATTTCTTCTTCCCATGAACTATTCCATCGACCTCGATTGCCCTGACTCTTCAGATACTCAGATGTTAAGAGGTTTCAAACGAAATGAATTGAGTTTCTGCCCTGTGCTCGCACTGATGTCATGAAAATGAGGAAGATTAAAAGGCTTACACATTGACTACTGAAGAGATATATACGAGGTCGGACAATTACGTTCGCGAACTCATCCTAGAAAGTGCTACATGCCTCATTGCTGAATATCACCACGGTCACCTTCGAAGTACTACACTTGGGAAGCTGTGCATCGGTGCCAGTGCCTCGTCCTCCCTTCAAGGCAATTTTGAACTCTTTTTCTGGAATGGTCATCAGAGCTATCATCGTATTATCCTGATGTCCTGAATGTCATCAAAATGTCTTCCTTTTAATATTTCCTTTATTTTCGGTAAAGAAATAAGTCACTGGGGACCAGATCAGGTGAGTAGGGAGGGTGTTCCAATACACTTATTTGTTTCCTGGCTAAAAACTCCCTCACAGACAGTGCCCTGTGAGCTTGTGCCTTGTCGTGATGCAAGAGCCATGAATTGTTGGTGAAAAGTTTAGGTCGTTTTCGTCTAACTTTTTCACGCAGCCTTTTCAGCACTTCCAAATAGTAAACTTGGTTAACTATTTGTCCAGTTGGTACAAATTCAAAATGAATAATCCCTCTGATATCAAAAGAGATTAGCAACATGATTGCAACAAGTTCACAAACTTAATTGTCAGATCTCCCATACACAGAAGCAGTTACAAAACAACATGCCATCTACTCCGACTGAAATATCTTTAGAGTTCTGAAGGAATGGAGGGAAAGGATTGACCACTTCATGGGTGAGGTTTAGGTAAAATACAGATAAGGGGCTGTGTGGGCCGACTCATGAATGATGAGGCCTCTGCTTCATTTATGGCATAGGCACATTCCCTACATCTCAGAAAAGTTTTAAGATTGTTTTGCTTTGCCTTTGGACATAACAGTTGTCACGACCTCACTAATGTGGAGAAGAAAGATGGCAGCAGGACCCCCCCACCCCATGTGGAGCCGCAGCAGTGCTTACATTGGCCTGGCTAGCGCCGCAGCAGCCCCTGACTCACTGTCTATGCAGGCACCGAGATTAACACAGGAAACGATGTGATTTTAATGACATTAACATACTGATTGCAGTTAAGTGCGCTGCTTGTTCAACAGTCCTTCAGTAGGCTAAAAAATAATTAAAGTAATGGGAAACCAAAAACATTTTTTATTCATGGTATTACACAAATATGTTTCTCATGCCTTCGAACCACAGTTCTATGTTTGTAATTCACAAATGTGTCTATCTCGAGTCGTTAATTCTCACTTTCACTCTGGTTCCTGATTGAAAACCTCTTACAGGAAATTTCTAGTAAGAAGTTCTGTCATCATATCAGCGTTTACGTGTCCAATACCAAATTCGTATTATCCGAGAACCCCAGTAATCTCTCCCCAAATCTCAATTTCTGTTATCGACATCATCAGTGTTACAGTCCCCCCAATTTTCCATATTGAGAGCAATATGAAATTCTGGAATAGTTGTCAGGATTTGGGAATTTAGTTTAGATTCTGCCACTCACATTTACGTAGTTTTGGTTAATTCACATAACCTTCAGGATCTGTTTTCACATGTGCAAAATGAAGGGCCTGGGTTAGAAGCTAGATGACTCATTCATTTATTTAACACACACCTTTGTGATATCTGCGATGTGTCCACAGTCATTAGCAGAGCCTGGTGTGGGCTGTGACGCTGACTTCCCCAGACACAGATGCTGGCGTCCCATACCTGTTCTCTAAATGTCTCCTGCATCCTTCTACCACTGAGCCGCACTGATTACGTGCTCCCAGTGTCACTGGTTGGGCCTTCCTTCTGCCTCCTGATGCTATCACTTTAGTGAGGAAGAGTTCTCCCTGCCCCACCCAGGTGCTTGCTGGAGGCTCTCTCTGTCTGTCAGTCTCCCCACCCTAAGCCAGGCTGCACAGTGCGCTCTTGTCAGGTAACTCTCCTCCTCAAGAATCTAATGCTTTCTATTGTCTCTTGTACATGAGGGCCCTTTTTTCAGACTGTTGTCAAGGGTCTTCTGTAATCTGCCCTTACTTCATGTAACTTTATTTCTATTTTCCAAGCATGAAACTCAGTTACCACCAGGCCAGGCTCCTAATTCTTCCCCAAACCCGGCTTACATCTGTATCTCTGTACTGGCTGAGACTCTCTCCTGATATACTTTCCTGGGCCTGACTTCCTGACTGACTCCAACCCCCGAGGCTCAGTGAAAGCCACACATTCCCTAGGAAGGGTTGCCTAGAACCCCCAGGCCACCATCATTCCCCCTCATTTGTTGTCCAAGCCCCCACTGTGTTTTTTGTGTATTTTGCATATCTGGCTACAGAACATTATAACATCTTCATTTGTTACATGTGCAGGTCTTACAGCTTCCATGTGTTTGGGAGTTCTTTGAGCACAGGTCTGCGTCATACATTTCTTTTATGGCCCAGCCCAGATCCAGGGACACCAAAGCAAAGGTTAAGACTGAATTCCTAAGTCTGGCTGCCTGAGTTCTTAACATAGCTTCATCTTTTCTTAGCTGTGTGACCATGGGCAATTTACTAACCCTCTCTGAGCTTCCATTTTCTAATCTGTAAAATTGGGACAGTAATGTGATGATTCAGTTGCTAGTTAATATGAGTAG
This sequence comes from Rhinolophus hipposideros, assembly GCF_964194185.1. Lineage (NCBI taxonomy): Eukaryota > Metazoa > Chordata > Mammalia > Chiroptera > Rhinolophidae > Rhinolophus > Rhinolophus hipposideros. The sequence continues at coordinate 8,922,149 of NC_138062.1, forward strand.
GGGGTTTAGAACACATCTTGGTATTTACTGAGTGTTCAAGAACTGTTATTTCATTGAATTATTGTTAGAATTAAATGAGATAATCCATGTCAAATCCTCAGCATAGCGCCTGGCCTGTAGTAAGTATTCAGTGACTATTAGCTTTGTTGTTATTCTATTTAGCAGGTAAGGAGGCTTTTTGGGAAAGAAAATGGCCATCATCATAATTATTGTCAAGTATTTAAAATTCATGAGGTAACGTTATAATGATCTCTGTTTTTTAACTTTAAAAAAAGGTTTTTATTAAAATAGAGCTAACATACAATATTATATTAGTTTCAGGGATACACCATAGTTATTCAATAAAGAAGTGATCACCGTGATAACTCCAACAACCAAAATATATGGAACACCACGAATTTGTGTACCATCCTTGTGCAGTGGTCGTGCTAATCTTCTCTGTATTGTTCCAATTTCAGTAGGTGTGCTGCCTGAAGTGAGCACTGATCTCTATTTTTTAAAAGATGAGGAAACTGAGGTTTAGAGAGGTTAAGTAACTTAACGATGTCACACACCTAGGAAGTGATGGAACAGATTAAACACCCAGGAAGCCTGACTGCAGAATCCGTGCCTTTTAAACCATTATTCTCATGCTTCCGTCGTGAACTAGGCAGTGTGAGGAAATTGTCATCTGGTAATGACAACAAACATGGAATTGGGGTTCACACCGTCCTGGTTCCCATCCTGGCTTTACCACTTACCTGGGCAGGATATTTAATCCTGCAGAGGTAATGTTTCCTTATCTGTAAGATGGGGACAATAATACCTCCTTCGTGTGATTGTGGTGGGAATTAAAAGGTAACATAAGAAAAGCCTGCAGCACCAGGGCCTGGCCTGTAGCAGGTATTCAATACATTTTCGATTCCTTGTCCTTTCTCTCCCTCCTGAAAATTTGAGTGAAAGATTATGCTTTTTAGTGCACTTAATTATTCTGTGATATGAATTAAAATGCAATGTAGTGACCCGAGAAGCAGCCCATAAGAGCAGGTATTTCGTTGTCCTGACTGGGTTATAAATAACCACACATGGCTGGTATTCATGACGCGTGAGCACCTGGCCCAACTTATTCATGACCACTGTCAATGCTGTGTTTCTAAGTAGACAGAGTTCTTTCTTCATCTGAAAGAAAGATTGTGGCACATTCCAGTGAGGAAAGTCTTTTGTGAAGCAGGTGGGAGGGGGTGAATAAAGAATTTGAGATTGCAAATCTAGTCCGCGTTGGGAATGCGGGCTGTGAGCAAGCATTTCACGGAGCCATTCGAAGGTCTTAGCCCTCTCTGATGAGTATGCCACTGGAATTTTCCTAGGATTGTTTTATTTTAGTCTTTGGACTGACTTGGTGGTGACACAATCTGTGTTTGAAAATAGCATGAATAATTAGGCTAGAGGCGACATTAATGTCCCAAGATGTTAATAAAGCCAGCCAGTAGGGATTCAGAGATAAGAAGTCCCTTCCCAAACTTGATTCCTAAGTAGACACAGGTTATATGATACATTTCAACAGCCAGTAAGAGAAAACGTCAGCCCCTTGCAAATGTTGTAACCTTCAAGCAGGCAGTACAGAGGCTACGCTTTCTTTTTCTTCCTTTTAAAAATTTAATCAAGACGTGTTACCTTACACAGCACAGAGGCTGCCCTGCGACTGCAGTGCTCCATGGAGGGGCAGCTGCGGGCCAGTGTAGCCGGCAGAGGCCCTCAGCCCGGGCTCCCTTGCGCTTTTCCGTTCTGCTTCCCGTCTCAGCTCTCTCTGCAAAGACTTCATAATACAAATCTATCCCATTTCACGGGACTATTTTAGGAGTGAAATTATTTCCTAAATGTGTCCCGCTTAATAATTTGCATCAATGCATGTGAAATATTTCACATCTGTGATAGAATGAAAGCAGTTGATCATTAAGAATAAAACCTTTAAATAGATACATGAGAAGAATGTGGGTGATTTTACCATAGAGATGAGATTAAACAAGTAGAGCTCTGAATGTAGATTATCTGAGTTCAAATTCTGGCTCTGCCACTTATTAGCTGTGTCATCTTGGGCAGGCTACTTACCCTGTCTGAGCCTCCCAGGGCCTCCTGAGGATTAAATGAGACAATCGATATAAAGCCATAACATAGTCCTGGCGTTGAGTACCTCTCATAAATGTCAGCTCTTTTTATTGTTGTTAACATGAATATTACAATGGTCTGCAAGGTGGGACTCTCGAAATGGGAAATGAGATGGCATTTAAAAAGCCTCTACACTTAAAACTGACTACGAATATCCTTTGAAGAGAGTTGCTCATCTCTAAAGAGGAGCCTGGGACTCTCTTCGTGCCCTTCGATTGGCTAGGAGAACCACAGAGTGGAAGAAGTGGTTTATATTATCATCTCTAGAATCTCTACACTTGCAGTCCTGTGACAAGATGACACCATCAAAGAGAGAAATTCAGGTTAGATTTGCTCAAACACCTGCTTCTCCACAAAGTCTGTGAGGTCTCCATCAATCTGGCCATTTGTCCAGCCAGCCAGCCAGCAACAATTGTTGCTCAGCTACCATATTTCACCATATTTTTTGCAGCACTGAGCATTTTGCTGAGGCTGCAAAAATGACCAAACCCAAGTTCCATACCTTAAGACATTTACCAACTAGTAGGGGAGACAGATATGAAAACAAATGGTTTTAAAAATATTAATAGAGGAATATACAATACCAAGGGAACTCCCAGGAACATACTGTCTTTATTTGGCTTTTACTGAATTCTAAGCAGTTTGTAAATGTTGAGGCATTGTGGTAGTAATAATTTTTGAGAGGGGTGAAAAAGGAGATACTTCTACATCAAATGTACACATCTATTGTACGACACATTCTGACTTCAGAAATGAGAATGGGTAAAATGTTTGCACCTTGCCCTTAGGAGAATACAGACAGTGGGAAACAAGGTTCTAAAAGAGTCTCTCAGAGCCCCCCTCCAATGTGCCTGTCTTTTGAGAGGTGAGTAAGGATTTAGGGAAGGTCTTGCTGGGGCTAGTCTCCTGCAGTATTGATGAGTGGGGACTCAAAGGGGCGCAAAGGAGGTTGTGATTGAGTGAACAGCTCACAGAGGTGGCGGCTTGAGTGACAGGCCTGAGTTCTCCACATTCTCGCCCTCGTGAGTCCCAGAGGCTGAAAGCAGCAGCTCAGACCTGGTCCCAGGCCCTTCCTTCTCTCATTGAAACAAGAGGGCCCACAATCCCAGTTCAAGAAGTCAGTGTCTCAGAAGGATTAATTGATTAAGAGCCTCTCCCTGTGAAGAGGCTTGGAAGAGCCCTGGGTTCAAAGTCTTTGAGATAAACTGACCGCTAGACTTCTGCTGGGAGGTCTTCAGTGCCTGCCTGAGGGCCACATCCACTTACCTTTGTAAAGCTGCATCCTTGTGGATTTCAAAATAAATACAGTTTCAAAGGTGACAATCCAGGAGTTGTGTAGATGGCTGTGTCCTTATGCATTGTGGGCAGAAGCTGATACAGGCAGTAATCAGGCTTCTGTCTGGACCATAGCTTAACCCTGTGTGTGCTGCTGATTTCAGTGTAACTGTGGCACCAATGGAAGGTCTCAAGTCTTCTGAAGCCTGAGCGGCACCGTGACTTAGGGAGAAAACATGACCTTTGGGCAGCTACTGGCCACTCTTTTATGCGGACAATTAATTGGGGGTAAATAATGTCTGTGGGCCTATAAAAACAGTGAGGACAATATTGACCCCAGTGGTTGTTGTGAACAGTCAATCATGTGATATGACCCAGAATAATGCCTGCCAGAAAAAGGACTGACGTTTAGAGTTTCCCTGCTGGCTGTGGCAGCCAGTCATTAAACAATTCTCCAATGATTAATTCTTAGGAAATAACAGTAGTGAACATTTACTGAGTGTTTACTATGTGCCAGACACTATTCTGGCTGCTTTACACATGTTATCACATTTACTCCTTATAATAAGCCTTTGAGATAATACTATTATTCCCTATTTTACAGCTAGATAAGGAAGCTGAGGCTCAGACAGGTTCAGTGATTTACCCAAGTTCACAGAGTTAGCCGATTCCCTCCTATGTGGTTTGACCCTGGAGCACATGGATCTTGTCATGCAGAGGACCCTGCTCGCTGCGCCATTTGTTGTGCAGGATCTCCGCTCCCGCTCCCCACATAAGAACGCAGGACACGGTGAGGCCAAACGGAACACCCATGGAGCCATAAGTAGTGGAGTCATACCACTATATTCTCGCTGGCGGCATCTGCCTCTATGCAATACGCTCTTGCTAGCCCCCATTTTTTTTCTAGCGTAGCCACAGCAGTTATATTAGTGGCCAATGGCTTACAGGTTACAGCTGACAGCCAACTAGCCACAGCTGATGGCCATCTGATCACAGTTGATGGCCATTTGCTACCCGAGCCACACCTTTCTATGTGAGGCCCAGAGCCTGGAAACTGCTCTCTGGGGCTTTGTCCCCACAGATCTAACCACAGTATTCTGACGTATGTGGAGTTGGTAAGTGGGGACACCAGAACTATGGCATTCTCTCCTCACTGTGACGACCGCCGTGGGCTATGGGAACGGTACCATTTTGGCATCTGGTGGTTTTGTACATTCGTGAACATTAGGCACAGAATCCTAGGCAAGGAATTAGGACTTCCATAGACAAGCAAGGGGCTGTGTGAAGGGTGGGCAGAGTAAGTCAGAGGAGGGCCATCTGTGATCACACAAGTGGTGGCCACTGTGTAACTGGAAAGGTTGGGGAAGGGTGACATCGTTGAGGTCCTTCACTATTCGAATCCAGTGAGTGAAAGCGGAGAGGCACTGTTGTCGGTGATCTCTCATGTGCGCCCAAAGGCTGATGGAATTGAGATTATATGGTTTTTATTACTCTGATGGTTTTAACAATATGAAGGTTCTCTCCTCGCTGTTCAGATTAGTGAGAATGGTGGGTCTGAGCTTGTCTCAGGGGCCCCACAGTGGTTGTTTTAAGACAATTTTCTTAAAATATTCTTATAATTTGGTATAGTTCTAGACTTTAGTTTGACAAATGGATGCAGTTTGTTTCCTTTTCTGAACTAGAGGTTATCATAGTTGTGTGTAATTATACCACAGATATACCTGATCAGACACATATTAAACATCTACTTAGGCTTACTACCCTGCCAAGTATTGGGAAGGATATGAAGGAAGTTGAAGCCCCACTCCTGTCCTCAAGGATATTTTAATTTTGATTAAAGAGAAAATGAAAACACCACTGGCCAAGATTAATTGCTGTTTTACGGATTAAGTTGAATCTGAGTGAGTGACTCTTATTTTTATAATTGCATTTAAAAAATGGCATTAATTGAAACATTTTATGAGGAAACTCGTGAAGTTTTACTGGCAAAATTATTTCAATGTTTACAGGTCTGAATACTTGACATTTGGATGTGAGTGTAACTGAATGTTTATGAACAGAGAATGATGGTTAATAACTATTTCTCCAAAGAGGTTGAAATGTTTAGGAGGGATAAAACAAGGCTCTTTTTAAATTAACACATTTACTAATAGACTAGATGAAGGGATGAATAATATGTGATATAAGTAGTAATTTAAACCCATTCATGATAATGATCAGCAAATGTCTGTCATCTCAGGGAAGTCATTTAATGTCTTTGGACTCAGGTGAAATTATACATATATATAAATCTTATCATTTTACATGCATTTGCCAAGAGATTTACATATGCCATATCATTTGGATCTTACTATAACACTATGAAGTAGATACTATTATAATATGCATTTTAATCCTGAAGAAATGAAAGCTCAGAGAGATAAGTAAATTAACCCAAGTTTGCACGGTTACTAATTGACAAACCAAGAGTTCAAACCCTTGCGTCTCTGACTCCAAAGCTAATACTTTTATCCTCTCCTCCCATCTATTTTACAAGGATGGTTGTTGAGAGTAATGTGGCGTCGTGCAGGGTCTCTGGTCCTGCTCCCCACATAAGAACGCAGGACATGATGAGGCCAAAACAGAACACCCACGGAGCCATAGATAGGGGAGTCATACCACGATAGTCTCAACGGCAGCTGCGTTGGAGACACAGGAAGCAGGAGCCACACGATTCGCAACCCGCCATGCTTCTCTGCCAACCAACCTCACTTGCTAACTGCAATCCGCGTTTTTGCAATCCCTAATCCACAATCCGCTGCTAGCATAGCCATGGCAGTTATATTAGTGGCTAATGGCTAACCGGTTACAGCTGATGGCCATCCGATCACAGTTGATGGCCATATACCACCCGAGCCAGCACCTTTCCACGTGAGGCCGAGAGCCTGGAGTACTGCTCTCTGGGACTCCGTCCCCACATGTGGGATTATTGCATTCAGCAAAATTCAGAGATAGGGGTTCTAAAATTATCAGGACTAATGAGGGTTTGCTGTGACTGAAGCTGTTTCTCTGGTCAGTGTTAGCTCTCTTACAAATGTCTCAGACGCAGATGTTAAAGCGGATGCCTTGAGCTCAGTCGGTTGTGGCAGATGGAGGGGACCCTCAGCTCCAGAAGTGGCATCCAGTGGGGGACTGTTGAGCCAGCCAGCTCTCCTCTGTGTGCTGTGATCTTTTCAACTAGGATGGATTAAGTCTTTAGCCAAAAGTGCTTCTCTGTCTCTGGTATTCTTAATTCAATAAAATATTTCACAAGCTTCAGGATTAGACACAATCAACATGTCTCAAAATCAGTTCCCTCCTTCAGAGGCTACTGACTGGTTTGTTTACCTTTGGATTCTGTGGAGTAAGTACTGTAGCAAATAGTTCTTTGCATTTTGTTTTCATTTTGTGCTTTTCTCTCTCCCTGCGCTTCTAATTCTGCCATCATGCCATCTAATGTACTCCTTCTCTCTTCCTCCTAGGCCTCGCCTTCTTTCTTGGTGACCTCTGAAAAATGGTGTTGAGCGATTTTGTCAGCGCCATCTCATAACCCAAGGCGCTGTACTGAGCTGATTTCCTCATGGCTTCTTGAGTGGAGACGTGCTGCAAATGCTAAATCTACTGTGCCCGTGTTTGACTAGGCCTCCGATCTACATACTGGAAACCAGCAGTCCCTGGGCTCTTGTGGTTCACGCTGGTATTCAGGCCTGAATACAAAGCAGACCTTCATATTCATCAAGAAGTGTCAGCATTCATGAAAGTTGAATCTGAGTGAGTGACTCTTATTTTTATAATTGCATTTAAATAATATAATTTATTACCATAAATTTACATGTTACTCTACTGCAAATTAAGCCATAGCAGGCTGAGTTCCAAGCACAAAGTATATCCCTTGTCAATATTATCCTTTTCATAGAGACTCTTAGAAGGGACATAGATTATGTTTTACATGTTAAGAACTCATTTATTTTCAGAGAATTCTGGGACTCAAGCACTGTGATTATTTGTCCAGTCTTCGCAAGATGCCACAAAGCAGGCAATGTCAGACTGGATGGGATGGTGCAGTTCATTTATTTATTCACTGCGTACTGATTGAATGGCTCCCTGTTTCAGGCCCTGCTGAGTGTTAGACTTGTGGGGAGAGTGGAAATGGACTTGGATCGATGCTTTGACTGCAGAATGTGTCACTTGACTCCACACCGAAGAGCCCAGGTGTCCAAAAGTAAAACCACTTAGCAGTGCACGCCAGGGAAAATGTCTTCTCACAAAGTGGCTGATTCAACACTCAAGACAGAGATTTATAACTGGAGCAACACTGGGCCCGCTGACGCTCCGGGCCACTTTAGGGCTGCCTACCTCACTCGGGTGGCTGCTCAGGGCAACCTCCTTGTCTTAGAACGGGAGGTTCTTTCAGGTGCCACCACCCAGAGGGCCACAAGAGGGTGCTTTCTTCCTTTCAGGTTGTGCCTTTTTGAAATGCAGCTCCTGGCCCTGGGAAATACAGTGTATTCAGCTGTGGGCCAACACACTTGATTTGAGGGGAGAGAAAGGTGTAGATTTGTAAGTGTCTGTTTATCTGTTTATCTGTTTATCTATTTATCTGTTTATCTATAAGTGTTTATATGTCTCTCACACTGAATTGTAAGCTCTGAGGACCTGGTCTTGGCTTTTTGCTCATCCCTCTTTCCTGTGACTGGCTTAAAGTTTGGCACGTACAAGGTCCTTAATAAATATTTGTGAATTTAAAGAACTGATTTTCACTTCAAGTTCTAACTCAAAGGTTTTCAACTTTTCTGCCCATCAGAACCCCCAGCGTCTGTGGCCCTGGGATTCTCAGTCAGTATCTGGGGCGGGGCTGGGAATGTGCTTTTAAGGAGCTCTGTGTTATTTTGGTTGAGGCCCGCTGTCCAGCTGTCTCAGCTCTGCACACAGCTGTTTTATCTAGCTTCTCTGGTCTTTTGGGCCTGCGGGTCCTCAGCTTCTTGAGTCTGGCCACCACATTCCTGCTTCTGGAGCCTGCCATGGGGATCCCTTCAATGTGACCAGGCCTTCGTCCCATTCCCCTCTTCCTCTTCCTCTTCCCCTGAACATCCCTTCCTGTCATCTCATCCTGTAGGAGTGGGAGGTGTTCCCAGAGATGCCTTCACCTGCTGGTCCTGGGAGGACACCTGGGAAGACACCTGGAACATAACAAGGTCTTGGTCACCACCCACAGGCATCAGCCTCTTCTGCAGGCCGGGCCATGGTTGATGGGGGCCACCTACTTCCGGTACACCAAAACAAATAAACACTAATGCTTGGGGGGGAATAGAGACCCCCCAAGTAGAGGAGGGTCTTTCTCTTACAACAGAGGCTTACATACTGCCTCCTGAGAAAATCTGTTTTCCATGTTTTTGAGGAGGAAATACAAGTGTATCAAGACGACTTTGGAGGAGTCCTTTTGTTATGTGATCTGGCATCACTGGAGGAGTAGGGGCAGTACACAGCACTTGAGCCCTGGAGTCAGGTGGCCCTGTACAAAACCCCAAAACCTGAGTGTGCACCTCATTGGGTGTGTCTGTGGACAAATGAGTTAACCCCCTTGAGTCTTAATTTCCATATCTATCAGGCTGGAGAAAAATATCTACTTAACAGGGTTATTAAATAACCCTCCTGTGTGCTGACCTGCTTTTAGTTAGTTATAAAGTTGTCAGCTAATATGCAATGTCAATATAAGAAATAGTGTTTGAAACTTACATTTGGAATTCTGTTTTAAGGATGTTGTAGAGGAAGTTGTTCTGTCCATCAAGCAGTGTTCCTCTCCATTGGAGAAATTCCTGTTTGTTCTTCATACCAAGAGCAGTTTCACTTCTTCGGCTATTCTTTAATCTTATGGACTTGGTGATCTGTATAACTGACTGGTTTTCCTGTTTTGGACTAATTGCTAGAAAGCCTAAAGCCAAGTGTGTGGTCCATTAGTATCAAGTGTACATACATCTTGATGGCATGCAGCTTTGGCCTCAAACACGGTCTAGTTACACACTTGCTGTTTTTTGGGTTTTAATTTGTTCTTACTTTTTCATTTATGTTGTATTTTAAGTACTCCTCGAAGCTGCTTTTCAGCTTTTCTGAACAAGAAAGGATAAAAAAAAAATTATTGCTAAATAAAGGAGCGAATGCATTTAAAGCAATTTTCACAGTGCCCGGCCAAGTTAGTACATAACATAAAAAGTTAGTTTTACGTCTTCATTGTAAACAAGTTTAATCATCCTTTGTGGATCCAAGTTGGTCCCTAATGGTTTATATTAGAAAGGGGGAGGGAAAGTGATTCTCATCATAGACTAGTTTCCCAAACTGGAAAGGTATTGCTACTGCATTAGATAGTATGTATAACTCCAAAACAAGCTGAGAGCCCAAATGGTCCAATCTCAGCATGAAATTCCCTATAAATAAGCCCACTCTAGAGCAAACAATAATTTAAAAGTGATTTCAGTCTTTACTTGAGTTTCTCAAAGAACATTACAGGACAATTTGTTCTTATCCACCAGCCACATATCATAAAATCTTGCTTCTTTTTCTTTCCAATTCCCTTTCACTTATAACCTCCCAACATATTCACTGGCAACTAGATTTAACCCTTTTTGTCCCCCAACTCCCAGCTTTTTATCACATAGACTGACCAAGCTTCTCTGGTTAGAGTTACCCTGTTTCTTCATGCATCTCTGGACTTCTTTCCCATTACTCAGTCTCTGATTCTGTATCATAAAAGATTTATGAAGTGGGCCGACAGATGATTCTTTGCTTGCAGGTGGGTTGGGGAATTCTCATGTAAAGGGTGACTAATGTTGTGTGGTAGAAGAGGAGAGAGATCTGGAATGTGGCCCGACATCAGGAATCCACTCAGGCAGGTTGGGGCAAAGGTCAGAGCTTCGTTCTTATGGTCCTGCCTCTACCCAAGCTTCCCTTGCTCCAGGACAAGGGACTTCATGACATCTGTAACCTGGGATGTCCTTGTGTTGGATGGGGCTGAAGATATTGGCATAGAGTCAGGGAGCCCTTGATCCATCCTCTCTTGGTTTCCCCTGGATTGTGTGGGAATGGCCAGCCAGGCTTGTCTACCCTCTGGGTGGGATAAGCAGAAAGGACACAGCCTCAGATTGATTATAACCATTTTGCTAATGGAAAGTGGAGGCATCCGTACTCTAGCTTTTCCTTGCTCTGAGAAATCCAGCAAATAGTATGTCAATTTATTGCAAGCCTATACGCTTATGTATCTATTACATCAGCTTTAAGGCACCTGGTCAAGTTTCTGGTGTCAGGATCATGTTGAAAAGAACCAGAATGAAAGCCAGGTCAAAAAATTCAGCCACAGAAATGTTGACCTGGTACCATGGGATTAATCAATTAATATGATCATTTTGAGTTGAGCTGATGGGTTTCCCCCCTCCTTTTAGATCACATTCTTTTCTTCCGTGCCTATGAACTGAGAGCCTACTTGCCAAATCTGCTAAGTGCTGAGAACATTAAGATGAGGCGGCACCGGCCCCTGCCCTCTAGGAACTATAATATAGATAGTAAGAGAGACAGATGGGAAAAGGGTATGTAGAACACAACATGTTCAGTGCCGTAAGCGACGTATAAACAGAACGTCATGGGAACCCGGAAGAGGGAGAGACTGGCCCTGGGAGAGTCAGGGAGGAGGGACACTGGAGGCGGGATTCAAGGATAAGGAGGTGTTTGCTCATTTAGGGTTTTATTTACCAGGTTTACGTTTGATCACACTACTTCATAAATATTAGAAAACATCTTCTGGCCAAATATGGTCTTAGCATTTGGTCTTTTGGTTCTGCAAATCGTGACAGACCATAGTAGCATCCCTGGAATGTTCTGAGTGGAAGAATTTGAAAGACGTCATACGTAGTCAGAGACAAACCACATCCTTGGGGCCTAGCAGATGCATGCCGTGGCACTTTGTTAATGAGCTTTATGGGACACTGTCCCTGGGACTGCCCAGTATTTGCTTCCCGTGGCAACCGCACTGTGCGAAATACACCTGGACCGTATATTGACCAGGAAAGGGGATTGTTGTGCAGTGTGAGTGTGGAAGCTCTGAGTCCAGGCTGTTGTTGACGGTGTTGGCTGTGACGTAGACGCTGCATGTAAAGTGGGGTGTCCCTGTCAAGCTGGACGCTGGGAGTCTTTCCTGGCACATCAGCATCTCCTCCGGGGAGGGCAGTACGGTGGCACCATGTCCCTGTGGCCTTCCCGAGCGCTCCAACACTTTTCTTTCCATGCCTGAGAAATAAACTGATTGAGAGCTTTGTATTTCTTTCTCAGTGTTTGTTATAAAAGTGACCATTAAATACAAGATTTTAGTGAGTGAAACCGTTGGAGGCCACAGCCAGGCTGACAGCTTTAGTACAGAGTTTATTTTCAATTTTTGTTTTTCTTGAGCCTGGCTTCAGCTTTCAGTTCGATCGTAATAATCACAACAGAGCTCCTCCCTGCCCGATTGGGCGGCGCACTGCAGACCTGGAGTCTTCCTGGGCCTTCATTTATGGCAGAATCCCTCACCGTTTTAGAGCTTTCATTTCCATGTTGCCCAGCATTTTATGGGTCTCTCCACTTTCTGTGCGTTTCAGAAACCATGGTTCAAAACAATATGAATTGTCTAGTGTGCTACTAGAACGCTCTTTAGGAAAAGCAGGTTTCCCCTCCCTAGAGAGCCCAGTCCAACCCCATCTGTTCCTTATGCAGCCTCTGCATTGAGGTGGTCTCAGTGTGTTAATCCTGGAATACCCAGGAAAGTGGGTGAGGGAAGTATTGGTTCTGGAGCCTCATTATCTGGGGAGTCCCCGACTAGTCATTTACTAGCGGGGTGACCTTAGACACCTCACTAGTCATTTCCATGCGGCAGTTTTCTCGGCTGTGAAGAGACAACGGCGGTAGTTCCAATCTCAAAGGGTAGATGGGAAGACTCCGTGAGTAAGAATCCTTGAAAACGCAGCCACTGATGCTTAACATATGTGAGCTATTGCTTTTGGCTCAGGAGTTCATGAAGTTACGTAATGTAATCGATGAAACCGAACGGTCTAGTGGTTATCACATGATTCCACCTTGGTTGGTCTGCGTGTAAATGCTTGCTAATAGTATGGCTAGGAGATTTTAAACTCTAGACAATTATTGTCAGTTGGTGGCTACTTAGGGTTGTAATTTCCTAAGACAGTAAGGGGCACAATAGCTTAGAGCATTAGGTTTTTTCCACTTGAGCTGTTTAAAGCTGGGTTTGGAGTCAGAGAGCCTAGTCAAATCCCGTGTCTGTTACTGCAGTAGCCTCTTGGAGCCTTGGTTCCCTCATCTGTAAAATGGAGCTGATTCCTCACAAGATGGCTATAAGGACAACGGATATGAGTGTTAGGAACACACACTAAACACTCGAACAATTGTGGGGGAGGGGATGAGGGATTGACTGATTGCAGGTCAGGTCTGTTTATGATGAGCAAGTGATGGGACTTTGCCCAGGGCAGCAGTCCTCCAGCAGCAAAGGGGAAACACTCAGTCCTTTTAAATTTCAAGAATGTTGATGGAAATTACAAAACTAAGAAGGGCAAATGGCAATTTGTTGCTGTCAGTATCATAAACCTAAGTGTGAGGGTGGACAGTTGGGTTCAGTTGAGTCATTCTGGAATTGTCCTGTCTTGTCCAGGAATTCCACTTGCATAACGTGGGGTGACATGAGCAGAAGGCAAAGGACCCAGTCTTTCTTCTTGTGCTGGAAATGGTGACAGTGGCTGTGCTTTCCTGGGGCCTATTCATTGTTACGAGAGTCTCACACTTTGGTGGGTATAAATCTCAAGTGGGGAACTTGTTGAAACCTTCTAAAACCTCATCTGCAGAAACCCTAATTCAGTAAGCTGTGAATGTGGCCTGGGAATCGGCCAGTTTTCGGCCTTCCTATGTGCTTCTGAGGGTGGTTGGGAGACTACACTCTGAGAAAGAAGACTCTAGTGAGACTGGGCAGAGTAAATTCCCCTGAAGAGGGCAGCTGCCCCGTCCACCATCATTTTCCACAGTATGATGGTTTGCTGCCGAAAAAGCGGGGGGAAAGCCAGTTTGATTTATTTGAACCAATGCACTATTTAATAATCTATGATCATTGTTTCTCACAACACCGCATGGAAGGCAGTATTAATTCCTTTTGACACAGAGGAATCGGGGACATGAGGAAGGTTTCTTTAGGGGTGCAATGTGGCTCGGTGCAAGCATGAATTATGGGCAGACGTTACAGAGGTCCCTCAGTTTGTCGCCAGCCATCTGGGTATTGCTAAACACATCTGTTTCTTCTCCTGGAGAGGACGCTGTAGCACAGCTGCACGATTCAATTCTGTCAGGCGAGGGGCTTCCATGTGGCCACTCTCTGCTTTCCAGCGATAGTTCGGGGAGCCTTGGTTTGCCGTGACTGCCATTCATTCCGGGCCTGGGACCTTAACTCTGAATTTTGATTTGGGCGTTTGCCAGGTACAATATTCTGCCAGGGCCTTTTCAGTCTGTTCTCTGCTGTTTTGCTCCTGAAGATTTACAGCTAATGAAGGGATAAAGAAAGGTCACGGTGAGACGCAGCAGCATGTGCTGGTGACTCATGGTCCGGGCCTGGTGTGGAGCCAGTTTGGGTGGAACACTCGACTGGCTGCTGTGCTTGTTTTCACATGGCTCTCTGCCATGGCCATGCTGGAAGCAGATTCTCGCCTGTTGCTGGTCAGGGGAGGCCCAGTCATTCTCTCCATCGCTGCTGTCATGGACACCAGGCAGGCCAGTCAAGCCTGGTGGCCATTTGGCAACGAATCCCACAGGTTGGGAGCTCAGGAGACAGTGGGATGGGTTAGTCCTGGGAGGGGTCAGGTCTGAGAGCAGCCACAGCCACCACCCTGGGGCTTTGACAGCAGGGGCTGCAGGGCACCGGGAGATGCTGATCCCTGCAGGCAGGGCTCCTCAGCCTTGGCACATCGATGCTTCTTGGTTGTGGAGGGACTGTGCTGCATGCTATAGGTGGTTGGCAGCGTCCCTGATGCCAGCCCCTTGATGCCAGCAGCACAGCCCCATACCTCCCCTTTGCCCCACAGCTAATGCAACCAGTGAAGTCATCAGACATCGCCACATGTCCCCTGGAGGCAAAATACCCCTGTTGAGACCCCTGTCGTCAGGCTGAGTCCCAGGCATGTGGCCAGTGTTAAGAAGGTTCAGTCTCCATCAGAATTTCCTCCTCCTTATTCATCATCATCATCATCATCATCATCATTATTGCTAAAATTCATTGAACACTTTTCTTAGGTACTCTATTTTGCATTCATTATCTCATTTAATCTACACAAACAATCTGAGGATGAAGATTGTTCTCATTTTATAAGAAAACTGGAGTTTATAAAAGTAACTCACCCAAGGTCACACACCTGGTATTTGGGGCTCAAGCACAGGTGTAGACAGGTGCGTCTTTTTCACCCTGCCGCAATATGTAATGGAGCCACAGTACAGAGTCTGTGAGGAAAGCTGAGGTGTAGGGCACAGGCTGGCAAGCAGCATAAGGGCCTGTCCGCTGAGGGCAGGGCCTCCACGTCAAGCCTAAGATTCAGGAGTTTAACCGCAAACCTCATGTAGATAATTAAGGGCATAGATGAGCTTGAATACCAGGTAGGTGATTCAAGTAGAGATCCAGCTACTGGAAATGACATGCACATCAAGAATTGGTCACAGGTAAACCTCTACCTATTGTCTCCTATCTGTTCCTGATCCCTGACCCCTGAAATAGGGCACCCAATGTGAGCCCAAGTGTGCCTTTTTATTTCAAATACTGTCCATTGGGCTGTGGTCTCCCACCCCAACCTCCATTCATGCCTTCCCCTGCCTGTGTCCCTGCACTGCTTGCCCCCACCTCGTACGCTTGGGGCATGTGTGGGGACAAAGCCCCAAAAAACAGTTTCCAGGCTCTCGGCCTCACGTAGACAGGTGCTGGCTCGGGTAGTAAATGGCCATCAACTGTGATCAGATGGCCAGCAGCTGTGGCTAGTTGGCCATCAGCTGTAACCCGTAAGCCATTGGCCACTAATATAACTGCCGTGGCTACGCTGGCAAAAAAGGAATGGGGGCTAGCAAGAACGGATTGCAGAGAGGCGGATGCCACCGGTGAGAATATAGTGGTGTGACTCCCCTACTTATGGCTCCGTGGGTGTTCCTTTTTGGCCTCACCATGTCCTGTGTTCGTATGTGGGGAGCGGGAACAGAGACCCCGCCGGACGCCCTGCACGACAAATGGTGCAGCGAGCAGGGTCCCCCGCACGACAGCATGTCTATTGAAAGGACTGGACAACGTGAGGTTGCCGGCCACTGTTGACAGACCCTGACACATGACACATGACAACTCAAGCTGCTGTGACCTCAGGTTTGTATAAAATACTTACAGTTTATGGGAACTGATGAGTCTGAGTCCAATGCCCACAGTCCCAGTCAACCCTGAGAAGGTTTGTTCGCTAACAACTGAGTGTTTCCAAGGATGGGTCCAGGCTTCTGATGTGTGGTTTACTCAGTATCAAGGGCAGCACGTGGAGGTGAGGAGGGGTTCTCTGAAGCTGCAGGGAGCCTCTCCAGGGGTTCTTTTAGGGTGTGTGCCCATTAGTGAGTGCAGGGGGCTCCGGAGTGCACGGTCACTTTATAATCCGCCTGAGACCGAACCACATGGCGTTTGGTCGGAAAACAGCATCAGCAGATAGCACTCGCTCCAATTACATGGACTGCTCCACTCTCCACACCCAATTAATGCGCACCTCAACTCCTGTGTCACAGAGACACTGTGAGTGCCTTTGTGGAAGGGACACTTCCCGGGACCAGTAGTGCTTTGGGGGCTTCTGCTGCTCAGATGCCTGGTGGGAACTGATGTCCCATTGAGCTTCCTCGGGGCATCCCAGGGTATCTTTAACAGCCATGATGGCGGCCTCAGGGTTCCTGCAAGACTGAAATCGTCTCCTGGAAATCCTTCCCCGTGCTCTGAATCCCCTTTGCCCTGCCCTGGTGGCCCTGCCCTGGTGACCCTGCCCTTTCTAGAGGATACTGCAGTTGATACTTGCTGGTTCAGTGAGGTGTCTTTTGAGGGCACACCATAAAACAGAAAGACCGCTCATTGGCAATTTTTTGCATTTGCTCACTCTGTTACCTTTAACGGATCTTCTAAATATTTTTTAAAAAATACACATTTGCTGAAGACAAATTAGAAAATACAAATAAACACAAAGAAAAGGAAAAGAAAAATTACCTTATAATCTTAGATATAGCCACCGATAACATTTTGATTATTCCTTGTGTTTTTGTTTTGCTTTTTTACAAAGGGAGGGGATAGAAAAAATTGACCTAAGACATGTGGCATTTTCTTAGTAAAATACTTAGTGATGCTTAAATAAATCTTTTGATTTGTTGGCAAAGGGGTCTCGATAATTTTAGAAGATACACATGGTTTTGGAACTCTAATAAGAAATGTTGTATTTTTCTCCTTGCTGATAAAGGGTTAAAGGGTATACCTACCTACAAAAGAATGTGTGGGCGTGCATGTGTGAGTGTGTATGTGTGTGTGTGTATAAATGGACTGTCTGTGGCTCCTGAAAAAGAAATTCTGTTGCTAGATTTGCTGACTCACTGCCAAACCCTGCTGCAAGCGGGGAGCAGATTTTGAGTTATTCAAGGCAAACATTTGGCCCTCATGGTTTATTGGCCACTATGACAGACTTCTCACACCTCACCTCCTCATGTCTTCCTCGTTGGCACGTGGACAGATTTGGCATTTTGTTCATTTTGCCTCCTCGTCTCCTATTTCTTCATTTACTCTTTAGCATTTCTCAAATTTACCAGTCCCACCCCAGCTCCCTAACGTACAGTGTTAGAGGTACCCAGACACTTCCTGCTGGAGGCCACTACAGGACGTGGCCGTCACCTTCTGAGACCAGTTTGTTCATGTGTGTGCCTTCTCAGGCTTCCTGCGCCGCTGTGAGGAGTCCTCTGGGGGAGCATTCCCCACCCGCATTTGCTCACGGTCACTTGAGGAGTGGCTCTCTGTTTCCTTCCTAGCCCAAAGTGAGATCTGGGCGTACACTGACTCCAAGTTCTGTCGCCGCTGAGGTGGACAGGCCTGGTGACATGCGGGCGAGGACTTCATGGATGATTCCTCACCGCACTGCGTGGGAGATAATTTTGTAAGCCTGGCATGACCAGGAATGCTGTCGCCTAGAGAATGCATCCTGGGATCATAATTTTTAAAAGTTTAAAAAAAGAAGTGTGTAGCTCTCGTTGGCAATGAACTAGATACAGGGAAAGACACTGTAGCCTGCCTTAAAGGATCACGAGGTACGCCGGCCTTCACATGAAGAACCTGTGTTCCAGCCCCATGAATTTTTTCCCCCCATCTGCATTCAGTTTTTTGGTTTGGAAAGTTTGGAAAGGATCCTAAGCTAACATGAAGTTAACAATAACTGCTTTCTGAGTTCCAATAATTGCTATTCTCAGCACTAATCACGTAGTCACTCATTTAAACCTTACAAAAACCCTATGGGAGGATCAATCACCCTTAGTTTACAGATGTGGAAACAGAATGCAGACTTTAAGAGACCTACCCAAGGTTACACATCTGGTCAGCCACAGAACCAGCATTCAGGCCGGGAGTCAGATACCACACTCTATTCTGCCTTCTTTTGCAATAAATCAGGTGGTAAGATTCTGAGTTCTAGTCAGAGCTCTGCTCATAATTTACTGTGTTTTCTCAGGCAAGTCACGTCACCTCTCTGGGCCTCAGTTTCATCATTTAACTAAAAAATCCCATGGTCCTATGTCTATGTTTGTGCCATTGCCTTCCCCATCCCTGCAAGTTTTGGATGCAGGTAGAGAGGAAGTGCAGTTTGCTTCCAAGGAAACCCAGACTAGGTTTTGCTTCTAGCTCTTCTTTTGGTCTCAATTCTGCTTTCTCTGCAGGACAGAACTGCTATCCTACAGCAGCGTCTCTGTGTCAGCAGACAGAATTCCTTTGTGGCAGCTGATCTCCTTGGGCCAATGTGATTTAGCAGTAAAGAGGGGTTCATAACAACTTTCATAAGAAAAGATGTAGGCGAGGACAGTCCAGAGAAATGGACACATTCGGCAGTTAAGAAATGCACCATTCCATTTTACCAAGACAAAATTTTTGTCTGTGGAGCAGGGACATGTTCAAAGGGAGAGACGTATGCTTTGGAGGACAAAGCACAAATTGGATGAGGGAAGTGCCTTTTTTCTACTGACTTGCCACATGTTCCCAGCAAGTCATTTGGACATTTTAGGCTTCTGTCTCTTTGGGGAGGGTTGCTTTGATAAGGCCTGAGAAAACTCTGCAAATATTGACTTCTGATGATCTTGTTCAACCTTAGGAACTTAGCTTTCTCAGCATCTTATGTGTCCTGAAGTCTGCAGTGGGGGTTCTGCGGCCCTGACTCCTGCTGGCTGAACAGTGCCTTCTGACCCATTTAGTGGTTTGAGCCGATTCTATCAGTGCAGACATGTGGGTGTGCAGAGAGCCTGCCCCCGTAGGAAGGCTGCTGTTGACCTGAACAACCCCCCCACTTCCCTCTACTGCTCTTCTCCTGCCTGACGACAGGCCCAGCTGACACTGAGCCCTTCGTGACAGTGGTGATAGCAACATCAAGGGGCAGTGGTGGCGACTTCGTGCTGACTCATCACCACCAATAAAGTACCTTCTCTCGTGAGCTACTGTGGGAGGGACTCTGCACATGTGTGTGAGATTGGTTTTGTTCGTGGGACAGTGTGCTTGGGACCAACTTTCTGATTATGTCTCAGCAAAATCCATCCCTTTTGCATTTTTCCTGTGAATAGGTAAACATTATCCACAGTCATGTTCTCGTCTTTAGAAAAAACAATATTCTAGCTTAAGGTTTTGCTCCCACTCTTTTATAATGTCTTTGTTCCCTGGCTTTTGTTCCCTGCATTCCAAGACTCACTTTTGTCTCTGCTTCTGACCTTTATGGGAATGCCTCATGACCCAACTTCCATTAGGTGAGCTCATCATTTCCTAAATGTCTCGGCAGTGTGCCTAGGGCAAGAGCAAATCTTTGCCTGACACCGGAGAGCTGAGTCCAGATATGGTGCTGAGGCCAGGGCAGGTGATGGCAGAAGGGAAGACGGAGTCAGACTGAGAAAGTCGCCTGTGTCACATTGAAGACGTTGAATTTTAATCTGTAAGAAACAGGAAGCTCACAGCACTTTATGTAGAACACACACACACACACACACACACACACACACACACACACACACACTCAGGCCTCTTGTTTAATCAGGTTTGGTTTGATAAGTACCAATTTCGTGTAAGGCTGTATAGTAGATACTTAGGGTACAAAGATGGGTGAAACCTGGACCTTGCTTTCAAGATGGAGTCAGAACTATCTCATAACAGTGTCGTGGGAATTCAGATTAAATGCTTAGTCTTCATGCTCCCAGAAGTTTTTCGTCAGGAGATGGACAATTTAAAAAAATTTAATGGAAATATCTCTGATGTTGGTATGTGGAGAATAGGAAAAAAGAGTAGAAACTGGGAACATGTTAAATGTCAATTTCTATTCATTGTTGGTTGTCTTCATTATTATGATGATTCCCATCAGTTTTGGTCCTTTTGACACTTGAAACCCGTTTTACCTTTCCTTTGGGAAATCCTACCCAGTGGATAAATTTCTTCCAGGATTCAGTAGCTAACCCCCACTTGGACAGAAAAAACAAAATGAAGACACCGAGAGAAGTCAATTGGTGCGTGGCCAGATTTGCTTCACATACTAAGAGTTCTTGCCTGTTTCCAAATGTTCTGGGTAGATGTAGATTATTTGGAGACAGTCCAGCTAAGACTTCTTATGAATAAAAAATGTTGCTATAATTAAAAATCTTTCAGACCCAAGTTACCTTTTCCCAATAATTTACCTTGTGATTTATACTTAGAGACATATATAATATCAAATTACCTAAGTGGGGAGGAGGAGGGCGGGAAAGAAAAGTAAGCTCTGTTGTAAGGATCAGTTGTCAGAATACTGCTGACTTCATAAACCACTCGGGCTTTTTTTCCAGGCAACACTTGCTGTATTTATAGCCTTGTAATTTGGTTACCGATCACTTAGCTTATACGTGAGTCACACATGAAATATATGCACAGAGACCAGATGTGCTAATTACAAAGGAGAGTGCAGGTGGGAGGGCCCTGGTACGACCCCTGTTTAACAACAGTGGCAAATTGTGGGGGAAGGATCATTTTTCATTAAATGACATTAAGACTCAAATGGCAGAGCTTTCGCGTCTGGCGTTAGAGAGCTAGCTTTGCTCCTGTAAACTGGGCTCCCTACCTTGACGTCACGGTTTTCCAGTTTGATGTGGCACGTGTGTTTCATGGAGCAGGGTAGGTAGCAGTGAGAGGATCGCAGTAGGAAGGATGGGACAGCAGGTGCCAGGGGCGAGGGTGGCTATTTGAGCAGAATCGTTGGTGGTCACTTAATTTTGCTTCAGAAGTGACATTCTGACATAGCTGACAGAAACTGCTTTTGATTTACTTATTTTTAAGGCTCCACGTTATCCTTTCCTTGAAATGATTTTCTATTCCAGATTCTGCCTGATGAACTCTTGTCCATCTCCCAAAATCCATTCTAGAAGTGACTTTTCCATGGAAACTCAGGTCTTACATTTTCTTTCAAGAATATACGCGCATATTAAATTCAAACTGAAGGTGTTTAGGAGTAAGAAAACTTCAAGGTAAAAATGAACACATTGTTTAGTGTCACATACTAGTATATTTAAGGTTATTTCATCAATCAATTCTAAAGCTTCCTTCTGTGACTTGTAAAATGGTGTTTCCACCTAGCATTAAGAGGAATGAATCAGTTACTTTCAGGACAGATGGCATACTCTCCTCCCCCTGTGCTTGTCCTTTCACAGAGAAAAAAACAAACAAACAAGCAAAACAGATGTTGGGAAATTTTCTTAAGCAAAGTTATGTATTCAGGAGCCAGTTAGACCTGGAAAATTAATTCCCTCTGCTTTGAATTGGGATGCAGTGTTCTGTATCTCCACTTGCCTGTCTGAGTGCCCGTTTCAGCGATGGAGGCCGACCTTCGAAATGTTTTGGCAGCAAAGAAACTCAAAGCCAGATTAATTATTAAGCAGTGTGCAGCAAGGCTTGGATGCTCTCTTGTGGAGCTCCAGTCATATCTGGGCGCGGGAAGGATGGAGTCCCTCTGTCCAGTGCTGAGCGTAGTTGCTGGTGAGCTTTGGAAACGAGATTCATCCTGGAAGACAACTGCGATCACAGCCAATCCTGACTGCGGGTCTCTTGGATTGGAAAGATCCAGCCACATCCAACCAAACACTCGTCTATTGTGCACCCCACTGCATCCAGATTCCTTTGTTGTGCACTCAGAGGCTTCATTCAAGTGTAAATGGCTGAAACCAAGATGTCATTCGTGCATTCCTTCTTTCAAGTGATACTTGTTGAACGCATTTTGTATTCTGGGTACTGTGCGAGGTGGAAAGAAATAAGTAAGATCTATTTCAACCAACCTGCTATCCTATTCAGGCTAGTGTGGGAGTTGTTCTTGGTGAGCTTAGAGGAGGTCCTAAAGATTAATAGCAGCTTTTTGAAAACTGTTCATGTGTCACTTTAAAAACATTTTTTTTAAATGTAAGTGATCTATGAACGTGTTTAAAAAATTAAACCGTATGGAAGAACTAATATTGAAAAGTATCATTACTCTGTTTCACTCCTCGCTTCTCAGAAGTCCCATTTCTTCTTTTGGTGGTTACACCCATGTCTCTAAAAATATGCTTAGTATGAATTCTTGGTTCATCTGCTATAGACATTTTGTATCGATGTCTTGCTATAGTAAGTGAGAATTTAGCTCATTCACCAACCCCCGTCTTTTTTCCTTTTTGTTATGTACTTATGTCGTGATGTTTAGTTCTTTTAAAGGTTACTTTTATAACTCAAAATAATGTACTTAAACCTCTCTTTCTCGGTCAATAACTATTGACATAACCTCTAGACTATTCACTTTGTAAGATGAAGATATTGATATCCCCAGCCTTCGTGCCGCCGTATAGAACTACAGTGAATTGCAAATCTAGGTGTTTATAGGTCTCAGGAGCTCCTGGAGGGAAATATCAAACCACTTTCTATTTCTGTTCTGCTCTTATATCACCCACATGGCACCTTCTCCCAACCCTCTCTTCAGCGATGTGTTCTTTCTTGGGCAGAGCTCTGAGGCTGAGGTCTGGGGTCTGCAATGCACGGTGCTCCTGGCCCGACTTAGAGGAAAGTGTGGGGGTCGTGGTCAGGACTCAGGCTACGTGGGGACAGGAGAAATGGCTGGCAGGTGGAAAGAGGCGACGGCCAGTCCTGGAACAGGTAGGCTTGGGAACGTGGTAGAAGAAAAGTCCTGATTTAGTAGTTTAAGAAACTGAGTGAGATGAACCAGTCCCTTTTATCAGGAGACCGCCTAAATATACTCCTCTACTGCCAGCCCCAAAGAGGACCTTGTGCCGTGAAGGGCTGGGTCTCCAGTTGGCTTGCTGACCCCGTGAGACAGCTTGCTCCCCATGGGGACTTCCTCGACACCTTGTTTTGGGTAATGCTGTGCCTTTCAGTGGGTTTGCAGCTCTTGGAGAAGTTCAGGTTTTCATTTCACCTTAACTTGGAGCACGTAGGTGACCTGGGATCCTTGTGCTTCTCTTCATTGTAGGTTTTTTGGTTTTGTTTTTTAAATTAAAGTTTGTTTGGGTGCCATCTTCATTGTAGGTTTCCTCCTCCGGGATTTTGTGTCCCTGGGATGGAATGGGATTGGGCAGGCCCCTCAGGCTTTCTTTGACAAGCTTGAATCTTCTCTACAGAGGAAAATGTGATCTGCTTTGATGCTCCTTTGGGGAGGTGTAAGGAGAGCTGAATCAACATGTTTTAGGTCATAATTGGCTTTGTGATTTCCAGAAGCAAGACGTTTTCAAAATTAGCATGTTTTTCAGATCACATCTGATGAAGAAAACATTTGAAGTATGCATACCCATGTAGAAATTACTTGAGACTGAATGTTAATTGATAGATTTATTCATTCCATGCAACCAATATTTATGGAATGCCTAACACTGGGAACGAAGATAATAAGAAATAATAAGGTATTGTCTTCCTCCAAGAGGCCCATAGGAGTGGTGGAGGCAGAGAATTACCTGTAGAAAGTGTGATGAGCACTACGGCCGTTCTACTTTGCATTGGAGAATTTTAGCATGGCTCTGCAGCTGAAGGTCTTTATATCTAATCATGTCTTCTAAATAGGAGGGTTTTTAAAAATGATCAGTTTGATATATTGGCTAAGTGTAGGTTTGTTAGTTTAGGTGAAGCTTTTAATAGCATGTGATTATTTTGGTCTATCACTAGGTGCCCAGCGTCCCCAAAGACTAAAATGAGGTGGCCTGTGTTTTCCACACTGGCTTACAAGTGCTACAGATACTGGAATTGTTAAATCTGAAGTGTCAAAGAAAAATTGTTCAGTTTAGAATTTAACTGAGTGATACCGTATGTATTTCCATCGGAAGGAATAGACATATGTTGTACACTTTTGAAAACAAAACAAAACCCTACTATTTATTAATGAGTATGATAATCTTTTCAAATGTGACCAGGAAATTGTTTTAGATTAGTTCCTATTTAATGTAGTTTCCTGAATGGAAATTTATTTTGAGATGTGAGATCTCGGTGTTTCTTATTAGAAACCCAAATGGGAATTCAACGTGTGTGTGTGTGTCTGTGTCCGTGTTGGTGGTGATGATGGGGGCACCCATTACTTTCCAAGGCATCAGTATAAATCCTTATTCTTATTCACTATTATTCACTTGGTTCCTCTTACAATATGAATAGAAGGAGAAAAACATTTATAGATCACTTAAAACATTTTACTAGAAGAAAGGGAACAAATTAGCCCACTTGAATCACTAGCTTTGCAAAGGAGAATGAGCAGAAGATATATTTAATCTTTCATCAAAGACTTTATTTGAAAGTACTAATATACAGTTCTATTCAGAAAAGCACTAAATGAGTTATTAGAACATTTAAACAAGATCATCGTTTTTATTAGCGGTATTATCTCTTACTCCTTTTGTTAGGAAAACACCCTGCAGTGTGTGCAGATCTGTTTAATTGCAATGGTTTTACATTTTCCCTCAAATGTAGTTGACTTATTTTACAAATATTTCAAGTACATAATTGCTGTTTTATTTTAATAAAAATCACAGATGTATTTAGATAATCTGAGGGGTTAGAATCCATGTGCACCTGTGTCATGTTTATAGGAGAGGTAGGTATGACTTGCTGACTTAGGGGCTGTGATCCAGGAGCAGGGGCTGTCACCGCAAGACCCCCGTTTCACGTTTTCAGAACGAACAGCTGAGCAATGCATTGAAAGCCGTGGCTTCACAGAGACTTGGGCTCCAGTGCGGTTCTCCTACTTAGTAGTTGGGTGACCTTGGGCATGTTCTCTACCTTCTTTCAGCCTCTGCCATGTTTTGTAGAATTTATTGAGTATAATAATACCAAACTTGCCAGACTGATATGAAGATAAATAGGCAATATTAAGCATCTAACAGAGGGCTAGACAAACAGTAAGAACTCAATTAATATTAATTTCTTTCTTTGTTGGCTGCTTTTGATTGATAGAAGAGGTTTGCTAAGGAGATTTTTGATCCCAGTCAGCAGAGATTCACCTGCTTTTCTTAATTATTGGGCTTAAGAGCCCCCAGTTTAATTCAGGAACATCCCTTCTGTGTGCTGTGCAGAGAAGTGTACCTTTACCCTCATCTGTCCTCATCTTTGTGGCTCACCAATGATCACAATAGCAAATGTGAAGACGTTGTGCTCATCTGGAGGGGAGAAAAGTAGAGCAAATGTAGAATCGAGGGCTTGGCCAAGGGTGATGGGAAGTTGCATGAGATGGACTGTCTGGGAATCCAGAAAAGCAAATGTCTTTGCAAGCATGTGGCAGTGGGGAATGGAGGGATGGGGGCAGGAGGGCGGGCAGGGGTGTGGTCCTTCTCATCGGAGTAGAGGCAGCTGTATGCATCTGCGAAGAATCCATCCTGCAGTCAGTGAGTGCTGTTTGCTCCTAGAAAACATCTGGGAAATCGTCCACGTTCTTGTCACTGAACCGCACAGATTTGTACCCACATCATGCTCATGGACACTTTGAAATGAAACTGGTCGCTTCCATCGATGGCATAGTCCAGTGACTTTCCATACAGACACGTCTTTCTTAAGGCCTTGTGCGAGGGCAAGTAAGTTGTAGGCCTGAGCTCAGGTGGCTTTTACGTGCTTCTGTCCTGCTGTGGGCACAGGAGGACCCTCGCCTCAAATGCAGAGCCTTGAAAGTGTGAGATGTACGGTGCTTTCCCTGGTATTGTTGCCCAGAGAATGAATAGAATTTAAGAATGAGGAGACTTAACTTTGTTGTTGTTTGTCCCATATGCTACTTTCCTGGGCCAATTTTAACCTACCTTAGAAATGTGATGGAAACTGGGGCACAAAGCCAAGTCTTGACTGTCCATCAGTCATTCCGAGGTCTGGAGAACCCGAAAGCTGAACTGGCATTTCTGCCCATTCCAGACTGACTGTATAGGCTCACCAGGCCCTCATGGGAGTGGAAATCTTTCCTGTCCTTTTGACAGAGCCCAGGGAAACATCTTAACCACAAAATAGTTGCTCAGTACTTTTTGGATGAATGAAAGTTTCTTTGGGACAGGCTCTCTTCATATTTGCCACTTAAACTCGTGGGCGGCTGTGCTTTCCGCTGTCTTCATCATCAGTATTATCATTGTAATTGTCACCCGCAGGACACAACTCTCAAGCACGATGCAAGGAGTGGCACAGAGAAAAAATGGAGACACAACCTACGTGGAAGTTTTGGGGGCAGGGACCAAGTCTGAATTGCCATTTTCTTCCTAGAGCCTCGCACGGTACCTGCCCCACAGTGAAGGTGCACAGTGTGCTGAGTGGTACCTGGAAGAGTGATCAGAACAGATTAGTGAAAAGGCTGTGATGGCTGAAGAGCAAACTTTGCCATTCCCATTTTCTTGCTTTTTATCAAACCACCTGCCCGGCACCTCCCACCTAACCCCTGAAAGAACGCTGTTTTTCTTTAGTTTGGGGCAGAAGTGTGTACGATGCCTCAGTGCTGTTACTTGGATCTACTAAGGCGAGCACAGAATGTAGCGCTGCTGTCATGTTAGGATCTTGGCTGCCTTGAAATTTACAAAGAGAAGAATTCTTTCAAATACTAGAAATAGATCAATATCCCGCTCCTGTTCTTTTTCTGTGCCCAGAACACCCACTGAAGTCAGGAGGAGCCGGGGGGGTGTGTGGGAACAGTGGAATGGGGGCCTTTGTCTGTTAATTTGAGTTTCATTCTGTCATTTCACTCCATAAGGAGATTCTGAGAAATGAGTGCCTCTCTAAGGCTATTAATAACCATGTTTCTCCCCTAATCATTATGATTAAGCCGTTGGTACTGCCAGGTGCTGCAGCTTTTTTATCACACAGCCTCAAACAGTTTTGCTTTACCGTTTGACTACGCTGAGATGCTCTGACTGACGGTGCCAGAGTTGCTGCGGAGTTTTCCTTGTCGGTCGGTGTAAATTCATACTGAAAACAGAGAGTGAAGTTTAAAACAATATTCTAAATCATAAAAGTCATTCTTCAGTTAAGGAATAATAAGTCAGCTTTCCTTTTATTAGATTATTCCCAAAGACGGTTTTATGGTCAAAATGTCACAACTGGTTTTTTCCACATTTTCTTTTCTTTCATCCTGAGTATCTCATGATCCAGTCATTCCATGCAGCCTGCAATTGCTGACTGAATTTTATTCTCCCCTTTGTATTTACTGCAGAAGCGCCCCACGTCTCCCCAGGTCAGCTGCTGCCGCCTTCCCCGCCCACTCCCCCGTGTTCTACGTTATACCGGCCGGTCTGCAGAGCAGAGCAGAGTGCAGGCCCTAGAAAGCCGCCTGCGCTCGTGGCCTAGAGCTGTGGAACCCCTCACTAAGCCTTGGTTTCTTCATGTGAAAATTAGAATGATAATAGTACCTACCTCCTGGGTTGGTGTTGTAGATTAAAACTTTCCTGGCACATTAAAAGTGCTCATTAGATGGTGGTTTTATTGTTATGAGAATGAGAAGAGTGGCCCCGGAGTCCTAGAGCTGGGCTGGCAGAGGTCTTGGTGCTTTCCTGCTGAACATAAACGGTTTCATGAAACACCAACATCACACAGGGCCACTCTAAGACCACGGATGATTAAGAGGAAGAAAAAAGGACCACCGTGTCACCATATTTGAACACGTACAAATATGCATTCCACAAACATGGCCAAACATTTGTCTTTTTTGGCTAATCTGAGTGACTGCTGATTCTTTACCTGTTAAACAGCTTTAGCCTGGCTCCCATCTTCCCTCTTTCTGGATAAGATTTATTAGGATATTCACACATAGAAATATTCCCACTTTCTGATAGCATCTAATCCCACTTACTTAAACCCTCCTCCAAATTATCCAGCAGAGCCCCAATTCTATAAAAAGTCCTTTCTGACTCTTTCTTATAAGACACCCCATGGTTCCTTACTCTGTTTGTTCTGTTTTGCTGCACATGCAATAATACCAATTTATTCAATCACATGTGGGTTTCTGATGGTCTCTAGCTGGAGGTCATTGACACTTATTATTCCTTTTGATAACCACAAGGCACAGGATTTAAGTGTATGTAACACAGAGTGATGAAAAGGACATTGGGAGAACTTAAACAAATTATTTAATGTCTCCGTTAGTTTTCTCATTTGTTAGAATTAGGAGGTTGGGCTCACGACTCCTATGGTCCTTTTCAGCGCCAACATGCCATGGGTATCTGTGTCAGACACTTACCTACATTAGAGTGCCACGGAGCAAAAATAATTAACTTGGGGATGTTCTCAGGCTTCCTATCTTTCCTAGCCTGCCAAAGAGAATCCTGTAATGACCAACCCAATTTCTCCCTTCCTCCCACCTCTAAATGAAGAAGCTCTGTCTTTCTGGGAGATAGGCTACTATGCTGAGAGTAACAGGAACAGAGGGAGAGAAAATCACGGAGGTTGGGATGGTGGGGGAGGCTGGTGGAGAGAGACATTAAAACCTCAGAGGGAAATAGAGAACAGAAAGCAGGGCAAAGAGGAAAGCATTGTGTGGGCCTCTGAACTTCTTAGGATTTCAGGAAAACATGTCTTACATGGTCAGAAAACCCACCAAAGGAGGGCGTCTTTCTCCTGGAGAGCCTGCCACTTACAGTTAGTAAAGGGAAGAATCAGCTTTTTCCTCAAACATCTCCGGCAGGACCCAGGGTTTAAACACACTGCTGAGCTGCTTCTAATCTCTAATCCGAAGGACCCATAAAATCCAGCCCTGGATTGGGTGATAGAATATACCTAAATGGAGCTGGGTGAAAGGGCAGAAATCAGTGTCATTAGTCGAAAGTGAGGTAATTAATTATCTCCCTGGCAAGGGGTTCCTGAAGCTTAGTTAATGAAAGCTTTTAATTTACGTGGAAACCCAAAGCTAACCTTTTTCAGATCCAAGTAGTAGGGTGACCAGACATTCTGGTTTGCCCATGGTTGTGAGGTTTCCGGGGATGTGGAAATTCCAGTGCTAAAACTGGGACATTCCTTGGCAAACTGGGATTACCCTAGTTCATATTCTTCTTCCTTTACAGCCTCAACTTTTCTTCCTCTTTTCATTCTGTTGTAGTTTCAGTGCTTCTTCCTAACATATTCTTTATACACCGGACCTCTGCCAAAAAATGGAGCCCAAGAACAGGAAGTGATCTCAGATATTACAAAGTCATCTACTGCTTCTGAGCAGGTTTCATTTGATGGTCCGTTCAGATGGTCTTTTCCCAGCAACAGCCTGAGCTGGAGCTCTCAGGGATAGTGAACAGTATGCTCAGCTCATTCTGTCAATATATAATCCTCACTGTTTTCCCTTTGAATTTCTTCCTTCTTACTGAGTTTTTTTTTTTTTCTTCTTACAAGTTATTATGGGATTGGAAGGGAGGTTTGGCTGCTAAGGTTTCTTGGTGTTTTTTTTTTTTTGCAGGGGAATTATGAGGGTCTCCTAGGTTTTAGAATTGCAGAGCTCTTAATATTCAGCAGGAGCCATGGCTTGGAGGAAATCACTGCTTTGTATTGAGACATTTAAATAAAAATTCCCAGGGAATTGGGCCTAAACTGAGAGTTCAGTGTTTAGAGGATTCCTCCAAACTGCTGCTAGAACTATAAGGAGATTGGTTTGTCTAGTTCTTGGGCAAGAGAGTTACTGACATTTCAATTCTGCTGGTTCTGCTTAGATATTGGATTTCAATCTTTAGCTGGTTAATTCTTTATATTTGGTTTTGTGTTATACTCTACCCATATGTATGCATAGGTCTCAATATCTCTTAAGTTTCAGGAAATGGAAATCATTTTGTTTTGTAAATATTATATTGACTTTTACTCTCTCCTTTGGGGTAGACGAAATATCTAATCACAGTGGCAGCGAGTTCTTACTCTTCTCTTTGCACCTACTGACACTGAAATTCATCTTCAGTGATTTGTAGCATTCATTCATCTTTGTACTTACTCCATTAGTATGTAGAATTAGAAGGTATTAGGTGTACTGACATGTTAGATGCTGATAAGTTTTTATTCTTGATAAAATATAGGTGTTCACAAGCATCCCAGGAGTTCTTAAATGAATATTCCTTGAGAGGAGAACTATTCATTAAATATATATTATGGTGCCTAATTTATTGTGTTACACCAATAATAAATATTCATAAGAATTATTAATTAATCTATTTATAAGATTTCCAAGGTACGTGTATATAACTGGGAGCACTCTTCTGATTTTTGAGTGTCCAGCATCTAAACACTTCCATTTCAGAGATGAAGAAACACGGATGAATAGTGGTTATGATATGAACAATGCCCCAGAAACTGCATATGTTTACGTATATGTATCTCCTAGCTCTGTCCACTGAGAGGGTGACTCATTGTTACCCTAGTAACAGTGAGTACAACACCCAGGTATTGGTTTCTAAATACCAGCCTGCACTAAAAGAAGTCAGAGGTCCTTGTAGAAATGGCCGATGACTGATTCCAGGGTGGGGACATGGAAAGTATAAGATGCACCCGGAATATCTTCTTGTGCTAGAAAATAAGGAAATTCTCAATGAATGATGGGAACATTTCAAAAGGACACAGGGGCACTCCCACTAGCCAAATCAGGAACAATCTTCATATAAAAAATTATAATAATGGATTATAACCCATTAAACACAATAGGAATCCATGAGTCCATAGTGATATAAATAAATAAATGAAAAAGGAAATTTTGTCCGTGCGTTAGAGTGCCAACTAATACATGTACAGGGAATAATGGAAATAGAGAATTACCATTTGGCAACTCTTCACAGGTGTGGTTGATTTTGGTTGAAATTGTCAATCAGTTAAAGTTGATGGGTGAAGATTTCCTGAGGAACAGGGTATTTTTGACATCTAGGAATAATTCCCCATAAAATATTAATCAATTACAAAGGAAAACATGGGAATTTAGGAGGAAAAAATCTGGCAGACATCAACGTGACCAGGTGACCAAGGTGAACATCACCATTTTGTACAGGATTGACTTTGTGTATCTTTTGATGTGATGCATTAAGAGCCAGGAGTAGTTTCTGTGGAATTCTTGCCAAGAATGAATTGCCTGAGTCTGATCATGAGGAAGCATCAGACATTTCACGTTGGAGGTTGCTATGGTCAGAATGTTTGTGTGCCCCCCAAAATTCACATTCTTGAGTCCTTTCTTGTTAGAACATGGGACATTTGGGAGGTGCTTAAGTCATGAGGGTAAAACCCTCATGCATGAGATTAGTGCCTTATAAAAGAGGCTTCAGAGATCCCTAGCCCCTCCCACAGTGTGAGGACATAGAAGGCGACAGCTGTCAACCAGGAAGAGGGCCCTCACCAACCAGGCTGGCACCTTGATCTTGGACTTCCCAGCCTCCAGAACTAAGAGGGAAAAAAAAATGTTTGCTGTTTTTAAGCTATCCAGTCCGTGATATTCGCAAAATTTGAATGAGATTGGATGGCAGTGTTGTATCAATGTTGATTTCCTAATTCAAAGAGTTATGTGCTTGTTGTATAGGAGAGTGTTTGTGTTTTTGGAAAATACGCGTTAGAGAGTACTTCAGGATGATAGGACCTACTCTCCAAAGGTTCAGAATATGTAGTTAAGATCATTTCCAAATAGTTTTATTTCTAAAAGAAGACTGGTACAGGTTAGAGATGGCGATGACTTAGAGCAGAGAGGTGACAGTGGCAGTGCTGGGAAATGGTCAGTTTCTAGATATATTTTGAAGGTAGAACCAATAGGCCTTCCTGATGAATTGGACATAGGTTATGAAAGAAAAACAGAATGTAAGCGTTTTGGGTTTGAATACCTGAATGAATAAAATCACCACCAGCTGATATACAAACTATAGTGGGGCAGGTTTTGGGGGGAAGAGTGAGAGTTCTACTTAGGATGTGTTGAGCTTGAGACACTCCCCACCATCCAAATGAAGATGTCAAGTAAGCAGTTAGACACCAAATCTGGAGTTCAAGAAGAGATCTAGGCTGGAAATATAAATTTGGGAGTTGTCAGCAAGCAGATGGTATTTAAAGTCACAAGGGGATGAGATCACCAAGGAAGGGAATGTAGATTGAATAGAAAAGAGGACACCCAGAACTGCTAGGCAGGGATTTTCCAGCCTAGGTAAACTCACTGAAGACTTATTCAGAAATATCCAACTATTTACAAATCCACGCCTAAAATCTAACAAGTTTTATCCTCAAGGAACGATCAGTTTGACACATGGAAAAAAAGATTAATAACATAAACAATAATACTATAAACACTCACATTTATATTGTGCTCACATTTAATCTTCACCTCAATTTTATGAGGGAGGTAATATCATTTCTATTTTTTGTATGAAGAAACTGAAGCTTAGTTGATTTAAATTTTTGTTCAAGACCTTACACTAGTAAACAGTGATGCTGGGGTTTGTACCCTCTGGTCTGCCTGTACAGACTTCCATTGTAGTGGCTGTACTGTTCTGCTTCAAGTCCTGCATAGAAGCAAAAGGAACCCTGGAAGAGGGCTCAAGATCCCTCCTGACTGGCTGAAACAACTAAACAGAACCAACATGTTCACACACACACACACCACATAATCTGTGGCTGAAAATTTAAATATTTGCTAACGTGCCATTCCCCAGAATGACTGCCCCTTAGAGAGGGGTCCTAGAAACTCCGTTGTGATGGCTACAGGACAGTAAACCATGTTTGCAAGGACCAGAGCCCAACAACGGGCAGTGGAGAGAGTATCCTAGGCTACAAAGAGAAACGACTGCTCCTGGGCTCTGAACACGACCAACCTTGTTTTTAAGTGCTGTGTCTTCCCTGAAATTTCCTCCTTTTGGCTTGCTGTTATTTGCCACTTTTATAAGCTGCTGAACCACAGCATTGGTGTGAACAGTTTCAGAGCTTACATATTTCTTCTTGTAATCAGTTTAGTCGATCTTGTAACTATAAAGAGTGAGATGGTAAATCCTGAGCTCCCATTCTGAGTCAGAATTTATGACAAGAACAGTGTGCTTGTGCCCAAACAGAACCATGCATGTATGGTAATATGGCACTTGAAATTTATGTACTTCCTTTTATCCAAGGAACAGAAAGTGCTTCTATAAAATGGATTAAGAGCCAACTGTCTACAGCAGGCAATGAGAGCAGTTCAAAATAGGACTGCTGAGGGAATCATTTAATTTCTGCAAGGCCAGGGTTCACAATAAGTGCCGTGTTTCCCAGTGTTTTACGGAAGTGGTTCCAGGAGACCACTGCCATTTCAGCCCCTGCTCAGAAGTGATGGATTTAGCTGCATCTTTGCCCAGCAGTTGTGTAATTGAAGGCATTTCTTCACCACTGCTGTGTGATGGTAGTTGTCACACAGGACTAGCCCCTGGTATTTGCTGAGGAGATTATCAGCAGAATGGACCCCAGTCCTTGCCTTCCACAGACCAAGTAGTTAACTCTTCTGCATAGTAAGGACAGCTCTGTAATTCTCTTTGCTAGCTTTAAAAACTCTAGTCTTGTAGATAAGCCCACTATAATTTACAACCCCACTGTAAAATAAAATGGTTCCCGTGTACCACGTACTTTAAAATGGCCATTGTGTGATAGGTCCTCGTATTAGTTACCTATTGCTGCAGCATAATAAATTACCCCCCAGCCCAAAATTGCCTTAAAACAACATTTATTATCTCCCAGTTTCTGAGGATCAGGAATCCTAGCGTGGCCTGACTGGGTCCTCAGCTTCAAGGTCTCTCACGAGGCTACAGTCAAGGTGTTAGCCAGGGCCGTGATTGTCTCAGGCCTTTGAGGGGAGAATTTGCTTTTGCTTATGTGGTTTTGGTGAGATTCAGTTCCTCAGGGGTCGCTGGACTAAGGTTCCAGGTACTCATGAGCTGTTGGTCGGTCTACCTCCGTCTCTGGCCATGTGAGAATCTCCCAGGCGAGAGGGCAGGAGAGCGAGTGCTGCAGGATGGAAGTCACAGGCTTTTGGGACTAATCACTGAAGTGACATCCCACCCGCTCTGCCATCTGCTACTAGTTAGAAGCGTGTCACCAGTTCACACCTAAGGGCAGGGGATTACACAGGACACAGAATCCGGGAGGCAAGGATCACTGGGAGCGCTTCTGGAAGACTGCCCACCACAGTCCTCCCCGTGCATGGTGTCGCTTTCTCCTGACAGGAATTCTCCAATGCAACGCTGGTCCTCCCATTTCTTAGACTTCTACTTGCACCTACTGACACCAACATTCATCTTCAGCGAGTCATAGTTTTCATCTATGTATTTATTCCATGAATACATGGAATTACAAGATACTAGGTGTGCTACTGTACTCGGTGCTGCTAAGTTTTCCTTCTCAGTAAAATATAGGTGTCCACAAGCATCCCAGTTGTTCTTTAACGAGTGTTCCTTGAGAGGAGGAACTATTCATTAAGTATATATCATAGTGCCTAATTTATTGTGTTACACCAATAGTAAATATTCATGAGGATGATTAATTAATCTATTTTTTAAATTCCTCAAATGTATAACTGGGAGTACTCTTTTGGTTTTTGAGTGTCTAGGATCTAATCACTTCCATTTCAGAGATGAAGAAACAGATGAATAATGGTTATGAGATGAACAGTGCCCCCGAAACGGAAATTGACAATTTCATTCCAGTCCTGTTTATAGTCCACCCTCTATGTACAAACTACATGGGAAAAGCCACCATGTAACCGGAGTTAGCGCCACATGAAACTCACATCGAGTACCCGCCATGGCCATTAACAGGCCTCGTCATCGCATTGCTCATCAGGTAATGTGCAAAAATAATTTTGTACCTGTAATAATGCACTTAAGTATGAAAGATGAATGTTGGAGAACATTTGTACTACTACTCCCTTAACTCCGGGGGCTTCAGTGTACCACGCACTATGCTGGGGGCTCCTTAAATTTACTCATTTAGTCCTCCTCACAGCTGCTCTGAAAAGCCACGTCAGAGCTCGTGCTCACTGGTGGTGCAAACGGGGTTCACTTCCGCTTGCTGAGCTGGCTCGGGGGGTTTGTGAGCCCTTGGTGACCAAAGGGAGGGAAACTTCCAGGTGAAGTCCTCCTCTTACTGACCAAGGGAACCCCAGAGTTCCTGAAGTGGGGTTTAGCCCCACCACTATGCCCCACACAGAAACAGATCTGTGCAAGCATGCTTGTCCTTTTTAGAAAGATACAATTCCTTTTACTATAATAAAAGAAGATACTCTGGGATTTGAAAGTTAGTGCGAGGAACTACAGGCATCCAGTATTTCTTGACTAATGGAAAGGCAGGAGCTCTTCTGGGGGCCGTCATCTCTCAGGCTAGCCGTAGCCCAGAGACAGTGATGTGGTCATCTCTGATCTACGCAATTACTCAGAGGCCAAAAGGAAAGACGAGCCCAGTTTAATAAAACCCAACAGCAGGAATCTAGAGAATCAATAACTGTTGGTTGATGCCCACAGGGCAACTTGGAAGCAAAGTTACTCCAACTGGAAGACCTTTTACAGATAGTTATTTTTGAGCAACAATCTAAGATGTGTAAAAACTGAAATAGAAATGACTGGTGGCAGGAGCCCTCACTTACTGCCTTGAAACCATTAGTATGCTGTGGTGGATTTGCAGCTTTTTGTGGTGTGGTCAAGAGTCCCCATGATTCAATACCTCCTTTTTGTACCCCCTGCCTCTCCTAGGCGGGAGAAGAAACTAAGCTAAAATATTCTATAGAACCAGTATTCTAAGTAGCAGCCTATATAGCAACAGAGCAGGTAGGAGGTAGCTGCTGTAGCCTCTGTCTTTTACTTTCCCTCCAAATACCCAGATTTCTAAGTGGTGAGAAAACAAACGCTAGAAATCTCATTAGAATTTTGGATGAAAGACAGCTGTCTATCTTGTCTCATTTTTGATACGCCAGCTGATAATTGGGCTATAGCTGAGTCTAAAAATAACACACAGTACATTAAAATAATATTCCTTGGCTACATTTCCAAAGTGGTATTTTGGGACTTCTGTGCATTAATCCTGTAACAATAACAGGATTTGTGCTTTTAACTCCCCTGGTGTAGCTTTGAAAATCTAGCCTAAAGCAGCTAATGTTGCTGTTTAAATCATCCTCTCACTATCCTTAGGGAAATGCGGAGATTAAAAAAATGACAACCCAACTGCTCAAATGACCTGTACCTGGGAGAATAAAGAAACAACCTATTTCCTCTCAGGAACTGGGCTGATCAATATAAATATTTCAAAAAGACCATCATGCAATAGAGGCCTCGTAGCACCCTGGACATTTCCAGCGGACGGATCAGGTTTGCCACAGGCGAGGGAGATCGCGCTGCCGCTGAAGGACTGCCACTGAGCTGTTTGCACGTGTGTGAGCCTGTGTGTGGGGGGAAGGAAGCTGTCACTACTGCATGTGTTTCTGGTAAACATTCTTTTTTCCCTACAGAAAGTTGGGTGTATCCCAGAAATTAGGTACCGTTAATCATGTCAGCTAAAAAAGGCATATCCTAAAATTTGCACACAGCTCTAAATTGAAGCTCTAAATAGCTCTAAATTAAAGTGGCGGGAGTTTTTCAATGATACCATTAATTGCATTTTATTAATTTAGAAAAACAGCTTTTGTGTAGCTGTGGTCGTGATAGGCTAGATTCAATCAGCGCAGGTACCACTAACAAGCTAGCACTGCTTTCAGCCTGTAATGCCTTTGAATTCTAAAACGGAAAAGGAGGCCAATACACTGAGCAATTATTTCAGAACAGATTGCCGGTTAACATTTCATAGTATCACTGCAATCCATCCTTTCTGGGACAGAGACGTGCTTTGGCTACGAACGTCCAAGAGGTGGCAGCACCCAAGCTCTGTTGACGGGCTGCATCCCTCCACAGAGCTCACCGCAGAGGTCTCGTCATTGCGTCACCTGAAAGCCAGTTTGCAGGGTGGGGGTGGGGATGCATGGAGGAGAGGTACAGCATTTTGTATCCCAGTTCTTCCGGAGAGTTCAGGAAGCAGCTGCATGGATTGTTTTAAATGGATTTGAAAAGGATTCTCTCTCTCTCTCCCTCTCAGAAATCTGCCCTATGTGGTGTGTTTCTATGAAGACCACATGGGTACACTTACAAGTTCCCTGGTTCGCTTCCTCAGGGAGGAAAAGTTGCAGTTGTC
Organism: Rhinolophus hipposideros; assembly: GCF_964194185.1. NCBI lineage: Eukaryota > Metazoa > Chordata > Mammalia > Chiroptera > Rhinolophidae > Rhinolophus > Rhinolophus hipposideros. Next base: position 8,959,485 of record NC_138062.1, read on the forward strand.
AGGGATCCCCTGAGACCTCATTTTCAATAGCCTGTGCTTGTCCTTATGAACACAGGAAGGTGGGATTAAGACGGCATCAACAATCACTTTTTTTTATTAGTTTCAGGTGTACAAAACAATGTAATAGACATTTATCATTTATATCCCTCACACAGTGATAACCCCCTCCCCCATCCACTAACCCTTTCCACTACCCCTCTGACATCGCACACAGCTGTTACATTTCCACTGTCTCTATCCCTATGCTGTACTCCGCTTCTTGTAAATATATACATATATATACATATAAACTTGTTGTTGACATTCATTATTGTTCAGCTTCAGCTTCAGCTGTACAGTGCAGTGATCAGGCATCTACATCATCCCTGAGGTGGTCTCCCTAATGGGACAAGTGTCCATCGGATACCCTACAACATCTTTACAACATTATTGATTACATTCCCCAAATTAATTTTCAGAACCTGGTGGCAATCTTGTGGTTACTGACTGTTTTCTAATCCCGTCACTTTCCCCCTTATTCCCACCCCCCTTACCACCTAGCAACCCTCAGCTTTTCCTCTATGTCTCCAAAACTGTTTCTGATTAGTTCATTCACGTTTTCTTTTCTTTAGATTCCACATATAAGTGAGATCATATGGTATTTGTCTTTCTCTGTCTGACTCATTTCACTTAACATAATGTTCTCTAGGTCCATCCATGTTGTTGCAAATAGTAAGATTTCATTCTTCTTTATGGCTGCGTAATACTCCATTGTATAAATGAACCACAGTTTCTTAATCCAATCATCTACCAATGGGCATTTCGGTTGTTTCCATGTCTTGGCTATTGTGTAAAGTGCTGCAATAAGCATAGGGGTGCATAAAGTTTTTTGAATTAGAGTTTTGGATTTCTCTGGATAGATATCTAGGAGTGGAATTACTGGGTCATAAGGTAGTTCCATTTTCAGTTTTTTGAGATACCGCCATACTATTTTCCATAGTGGCTGCACGAATCTGCAATTCCGCAACAGTGCACGAGGGTTCCCTTTTCTCCACATCCTCTCCTACTGAATGGGAGAATATATTTGCCAATGATATATCCAATAAGGGGTTAGTATCCAAAATTTATTTTAAAAACTCACTCAACTCCAAAAAAACAAACAACCCAATTAAAAAATGGATAGAGGACCTGAAGAGATATTTTTCTAAAGAGGACATACAGATGGCAAACAGACATATGAAAAAACGCGCAACCTCACTAATCATTAGAGAAATACAAATAAAAACCACAATGAGATACCACCTCACCTCAGTCAAATTGGCTATCATCAATAAGTCAACAAACAACAACAATCACTTTTTGGAGCAGGTAGGTGTGTGAGGCACTGAACCCATTGAGAATGTGACGCCGTCCCCACCTAGAACAGTTCTGTTCTTCCCCAGGCATTCTCCCAGCCCTCTCCCCTCCTCATACTAAAAATACTCCATTAAATAAATAGGTGTTGAGAGAGCAGCATCAAAATCTGCACAACTAAGTAACAGTATAACCTGACATGCTGAGTGTCGAGTGCCTGGGATGAAAAGCATCTGGTGCTAATGACTGAGGGAGCATCAGGGCTGGTCTAGACTAGCCAACATCCGGGAGTCTGTAGAACCTGGTCCTCTGCGCCTGTGTTAGGCAGTTTGAGGGCAAGAGCTGGGACACACTGAGGCAACTTTGCTGAAGGGAATGATTAGCAGGATACAAGAGACAGGACTCTTGTGGGAAACTAGTCTTCAGGAGCCCACGAAGAAGCTAGAACTGGGTTGGGGTGAAGGGAGGTGGGGGTGGGCGGGGTGTCTAGTGCAGCTCAGCCAGGGGAGTTCCTACCCCGACCCTGTCCATCATAGGGACCTGGCCTTGGTGACCACCACAGCTGCTGCCACCAGCTTGACCCGGCTTTCTGCTCTTTGCACCTTTCCATTAGCTCGTTTCTTCAGCGTAGTCTTGACTTTGGTACTCTCCTACCCTCTGTTCCACAGCTTTCCTACATGGCATGTGCTCTCTGTCTCATAGTCTCAGCTTCCTCTTACTAACAACTCAGTGACTGCCCTCCTTGAATTTCCCATTTAATTTCCAGAAAGAGAAGGGAGGAAAGGAGGAGGGGGAGGGAAGGGGGGAGGGAGAGGCTCCTTGGCTCAGTTAATCACATAATCACATAGTCCCTGTCTGGACAGAGCTTTGGAGGCCAGACCACCCTCCAAGGGATGAGCCGGACTAGGATTGACAGTCCTGAGTCACCTTTGTTAAAGACCTGCCCAGAATGCTCCCCAGTCTGGATGGCAGGCGCAGCTATTTCCTTCGGGAGGGCTGTGCGTGTGGAAGGCACTCACTAACATTGTGCCCCTTTCTCCAAACAAAGGAGAGAACGGCCGTACTCGACGCTGCTGTGTGACCTAGTGTCAGAGTACTGCTGCCTCGGTGGGTTCTCTAGTAAGACATGAACTCTTTACCTCTTTTCTTCTTTGCAGGGATTCAGTCCTGCTGCTTCAAGAGGCTTTTAAAGGTGGTAATTTACACTCAATCTCCAGTGATTCCAGAATCTTCATTTGAACCATGATGTCATATAATTTAGTACAGCACAAGTTTGTTTGGACCAGGCTTGAGGAGGGGAGTGGTTGGATTAGATACCAGTATCCTTGCTATAATCAAGTTTTTCTTTATGAGATCTGACTTACATTTTAATTCAAAGACAGATTCTGAAGTGCTGCCTCTAGATGCCATAACACTGCAGCAGTGAGCAGCTTACCTGATGCCCAGGGAGTTGGCAGCACCTCGGCTGTTACAGCCAGGCCATCTGGGGGAGGGGCGAGAGGGACACATGGGATGTGGCCGCCAGAGAGCTGCTGCAGTTCCTTGGCCTTGGCCTTCCTTCAATCCTTCTGCCATCACGCAGAGGGCATGTGGCAAAGCAGGGCGGGCCCCACGATGCTGCTCATTTTCCTTTTGGTGACTTGCAGTTGAACTGCCAAGAACTTGAGGAGCTCTTTCTTCTTCTGCTATTTGCCTTGAGAGCCTGACATCTGACCTCTGTCTCCTCCACTTGTGGTCAGTCTCAGCCACAAGGCCCTGACGGGAAAGTATTACTGGTGGGTGTGAGGATGAAGGAGGGTGCAAACTGGAGTTAGGTTTTCAGCGGTGACTGAGCCCCTTCAGCACATCTGTAGGGATTTCTACATATGGTCAATTTGGTCGCTAACTGTCCTGCTTTGTGACATCACATTTATCATTGATATCTGAAGTTTTAAAAAAATTATTTGATGTTTCCTGATTTTAAGCTCATGCTCACTACTAAGCACCAGTGTCATACACGGAGCACATGCTCCGTGGCTGCTTGTTTATTTGACTCGATCTCAATGCGATGTTCAGCTCAGATTTCATACTAGATTGCAAGGAGTCTAGATCGTTTCCAGTCATCTGTTTGGAAACCTGAAGGTACAGATTCATTTTGACCACCTTTCCAACTTCCACCTTCTCTTGCCCACTTCAGGAAGAAGTTACCCCCTAGACACTGAGTTTTCTGGCACCCAGAGTCCCAGGTTTCCCTTGGGATTCAAATGTCCCGGAGTCTTCATTCAGCCTCTGACTTCTTATTTCGTTCATTTCCTCTTAGTTATGACCCTCTCCCCCTCCTCTCCTACTAGGATAGGTGAGGTTATGTGGTGACAACAGCTTCCAAAACTCAGTGGTGATTCTGCCTGACCGAGGGAGTGACTCTGGGCCCCATGTGGCAGACAGTCTGTCATCTCAGCGTGTGCTGCTGGGGTCACTGCGCAGGGGAAGGCAGCGTAGACAACTGGGCACTGACTCTCAACTAACGCTTCCACCTGGAAGGGACACACATTACATGTGATCTTTTCATTGGCCAAAGCAAGTCACATGGCCACACTTAGCCCCGAGAGGATGGACAGTGCCGTGCTCCCATCGCTGAGAGACCAGAACCAGAAATCCTGGCCACCTCCGCAGTGCTCACCGCATCTCTTCAGAGGGCCCACGTGGAAGTTGCTGCCTTCTTTAGCTAGGCATGGAATTCTGCAGAATAAATAGAGGCTAAATTGTCCTTTGGGTTTCACAGGAATTAAACAACGAAATAAGCCTGTCAGAAAGATGGTTTATATCAACAGAAATGTTTTTAGGTTTTTTTATTACATAAGTATCGGGTGTTTTTTGGTTAAACCAGTGATCAAAAGTAACCCTTCTAAAAGTAAAGAGGAGGTTGATGTGAGCACTCGGACGCGTCTGTAGTTGCCAGGTCTGCTCATGTCCTGAGGCTCCCGTACCTCATGGCCACTCGCAGGCCCAGCAGCTCCAGGACTCCTTCTCCATGAGCAGAATCATTTGGGACTCTCGGGTTGTGGGGATCACTCTTTATTCCCTGCTCTGGGCCTGATTAGATGCTGGCAGTCACAAAGCAAGACCCCAGTTCTTCAACAGCAGGCACGGACTTGATGTCACTTAGTTGTCCTGTGTTCCTCACTGAGAAACTCCCCTCCCTCCAAAGAATCAATTCTAACCATAAGAACGAGAAGTTTATTCACGAATGTAATGAGTTCGGCAGTCAACTCTCTTTTAAGCGAAGTCAGTGGACTAGTCTATGAGTACCGGATAAGAGACACCAGATACGAAACTTTGCATTAGTGTCCTCAGATTGTCAGTCCCAGGTCTGCCATGTTCCAGCTGTGTTACCTTGGAAAAATCACTTGGCCTCTCTGAGCCTTCATTGGTAAAATTAGGATAATTATACTTACCTTCCAAGATGGAGTTTCTTGTCTATAAAATGTAAATTATAATATCTGCCTCTCAAAGTTGTGGGGATTTAAATTATTTTGACAAAGATAATTTCTGGGCAAAATATATATGTGTAAGTATGTATATCCCAAGCTGGGAACTTCTTCCCTCCTTTTTTGCTTGCTAATTAAGAGTCATAAATAAGATGCTGACAAGCTGCAGTCTGCCGTCTGTGCTGTAGCTGGAGGGCTGTTTTGACTTTGCCTGACAAATGGCTAACCAGCCGCTCCCACCATGCCCCACTCAAGTGTGCTTCACTGAGAAATCCAGCTACTGCCAACAGCATCTTATAAACTTGTCACTGTTTACTTACTTGGTGACAGTGTTTTTGTTCACTGATCATCCCTGAGATTTCACCCGTCAGGGTGTGTCTGTTTCCCTTAAAATGCGAAAACACCATTTAAATACAATCCTTTCCCAAGCCCTGTGAAAATAGTGAAGATCTCTAAATGAGACTTGAGGCCTGTGAAGTTTATCCCTATGGCAGTGCAGCTGGGGTTTGGGATGTTGTCTGTACAAAGCAGTAGCTGGTTGTGCAGTAACTGGCCATGAACTCCAGAGCTGCTCCATACACTGCTAGCCAAGGCTTCCAGGTAACCCGTCGAGTAGTGTGCCAGAGACCGTTCACACCAGCCTGGGGAACTGACTGTTACATGTGCAGGAATTTTGCGAGGTGGTTGATATCATGTTGGTAGATTGAAATCTGGTGGAGTGTTTACACCATGGAAATTGGCAAACACTACAAAATAAGGCTTTTTCTCTCAGCTGGTTGCTAAACACTTTCCAGCTCACCACTGTGTGGCACAACCGAGTCTTTATGCATCAGGGTCAAGCCCAGATGTGACTGAGGATGGGAGAAGGGACGTCCCAAATCAGCTGTAGAAATACAACCATGGTGCTGGATGAAGGGAGAAAGGGAACTAACTTTTATGGAGCCCCTGCTGTGTGCCAGGGCCTATTGTAATCTAGGTTGGGATGGATATGTATCAGGACGTGTCTCGCAAGTTAATGACATGGTCCTACCAGAACTGTGTTGATGTGAAGGATGGAGAGACCCCAGAGCCTGACTGAGAGCTGCTCATGAGAGGGGAGGGCTAAGGCCAGGTGTAGCGTGACAAGCACTGCTTGTCACTTGGGTTCCTTCTATCTAGTCCCTGACTGGGACTGATGGGGGGTGGAGGTTGGAGAAAGGCTCCAAGTCAGAGCTGAAAAGGCCGCTCTGGCAGAACTCCGTAGCACAAGGCAGCATGTTTGGATTTGACATCTTGTTTGTTCTAGGACCTCAGCTGTGGCAATTTGGGGTCCGCAGAGTCTAGGCTGACCCACTGGAGTTCAGTGAGGTGGATTCACTTGTGAGCGCTTTTGCCAGAAGATGTTGCAGAGGCCACAGTCCTGTTGGAGCGGAGAGAGGCCAGGGCCAGTGGAATTTATTTTTTATGAGCTCATATGTACCTTAGACTGGTACAGCAAGGGGGGAACTGGTGGCACATGTTTGCTCATCTGTGTGGGAAAAGCGTTACGCTCTCCGTCTTATAGGTGAAGAATGTGAGGATTGGAGAGTTTGAGCAACTTGCCTAATATGATACAGGAAGTAAGTAGTGGACCTGGGGTTGTGTGACTTCGAACCCTTCAGGGCCCATGTGACCTCCTTTTATCCCATGTCTCTGCATGTTCATCTCTCCTTTCCTTTTCTCTCATCTTGGGGTCAGGAAGGCCAGCCTTTCCGCTTGTGCCCAGGGCTCCTGTACCCTCCCAGCTCCTGCTCCAGAGTCTTTGTAAAGCACCCCTTGCTCCGATGTGCTTCTGTAATCTGTCCCAGTCTGCAGCTTCCTTCCCTCAGCCTGTTCATTACCTCTTGTCATCGATCACCTGAAATGAGTGGCTGTGTGGTTCCTTTCCCACTCTTCTCTCTACTAGCCTTTCAGCTGCACTGAACACAGTTCAGATTCTCCTTTCCTCTTGAAACTCTCCACTCCCAGCTTCTGTGACTCATTTGTTTTTCTCTTCCCTCTCTGGTTACTCCTCTGGCCGCTTCCGGCTCTTCCCCTTTTACCCACTTCTGGAACCACAGGCTACTCCCATAGTGGTGTTGATTCTCTTCTTCTTCTGCAGTCTTTCCCCTATGAGGTTCCCTTTGGCCTCAGCTATCTATGCAGACAGCCCCAGATCAATAGATCTACAGGTCTGATCAGGAGATGAGTAGAAATAATCAGGGTCAAGGGCAGTGGGTTTTCAGGGTCAAGGGCAGTGCATGGCAAATAATGGGCACGAGTAATCAGAAAGGATTGCAGATGACGTGAACTTTGTGAGCAGAGCTGGAGCGTGTGTGTATTGACTTATTTGAAGGGTGCCCCATTAGGCTCTGAATTCCTCCACGTGAGCAGCTGTGCCTTTGTCCTGCTTTTGATTCCCTGATCCAGCATAATACCTAATAGCTATTCTGTAAATGTTTGTTGAATGAATGACTGAGTCCAAGCTTGCTGATAAGTTGGTACAAAATCGTGACAGACCTTATATAGGAAGTCAGATTTCATTGTTTGTGCAGTGGGCTTGGAGCTGTCGAAGGGATTTTCTTGTTTCACTAATTCAGTAGCTCCAGGTAATTCAGAGCTCCAGGATGGCTTCTCTGGGCAGTCATTGTTCAAAGCCCTGTACCATCTTCTTCCCTTCCCCTTGCTGTTCCACCTCTAATAAGTGGTTTAGTCTTGTTGATTTTACTTCAAAATATGGCTTGTATCTGTGTTTTTGTTTCTATTCTCATAACCACCTCCCAAGGTCAGCCCTAATTACTTCTTGTGTGCACTCAATGCTGGTCACTCCCACTCCAATTGCTGTTTGTGTCTTTTCTGTACGCCTTGGCTTTGGCTCTTCTGCTAATGGTGGGTTCTGTGTTTGAAAAAGAAAAAGAAAGAAGAACAAAGCTGAATTGGCTCTGGGAAAGCAAGGGTAAAAGGCTAATATTGCTCCGTTATCTGCCTTTTCAAACTGCTGGCTTCTTTGGGTTGACCCCTGAGTTGCCTGGGTGGGTTTATCCCCTCGTTGCTCCTTATAACAAACAGCAGGATCCATCCCGTCCCCCCAGGAAAGCCACGCTGGAGGAGAAAGAGAATAGGCCGTTAGAAAGATTGTACTTGACTGTGATGTTAGAGAAGCAAAGGCGATGGAAGAACAGTCCTTTAGGAAAGGGAGCAGAAAAGGAGGGAAAAAGTACAAGAGGAGATTGGGAGAAGGTCTTTGAGATAATACTTCTAGATGGAGGGAAGCAAAAATAAAGAGGGAAAGAAGACGAGAGCTGAGCTCCAGCCATTTTTTTTTCTTAGCTGATTTTGGGTAAACAGACGCTTTCTGAAAATGTTTTCATAGAACTTAGTGGGTCCAGAATTTATTCTAATAAAATAGTGAGCTAACGGATTTTAGGGTACTTGGGGACTCTTACACTTAAGGAGTTGATGTACTTTTTCCTGAAATGGTTATGGTCATTCTGTGCTCATGATTATGTGTGGAGTCAGACTCATAGCACTATGTACTGAGTCTTTTTTTTTCTTTTTTCTTTTCTGTACTGTGGACATCAAGCTAGAATTGTCCAGTGGTGCTCCTGGAATGTCATTTGTGGATGCCATTGTTCCAGTGAGTTATAATGACTTTTAACTCTGAGTCTGGTCTAAAAGCTCTGTCAGAATTCTGATTCTTCCGGTTACCAGCTGCCTGCCTTAGGTAAATTATCTAAACTCTAAGGCTCAGTTTTTTCATCTGTAAATGGGAGTAATGATAACATCTTATCTCACAGAGTGGTGACAAAGGAGTAGAATAGAAGTATGTAGTAGCACTTAATGAATAGTAGATGTTTATCTTTAGTGTTACTCTGATACACAGAGATGAAAAGGTGGAAGTCTTAACCGTAGATGTCAGGCTCCACTCCTCAGAACCAAGAGTGATGTGGAAAGAGAAATGCTTGTACACCATCAGAGAATCAGCCATGGAAAGAAACCATTTAGTGCCCTGTGACAATTGTCCCCAGAATAAGACTATTATGAAGACACTGGAATACTTTCCTATCTATGATGGGTTGGCTTCTAAATAACTTTTGACCTCACATTATCACCAACCCCTCCCCAAGCCTCAGTTCCCTTTAAAAAGCATAAAACCTGCAAAACACTGTATATTGATTTTGTTAGTCTGTAGCCGGTCAGGTTGCCCAGGACGTCCAATGTCAATAACTGGAGATAAGTCAGCATGACATTTGTCCTGAAGTTGATGATAAAGTTAAATCATAGTCCGTGTTTTCTGAGAGATGTTGAAGACAGACAACGTCAGTGGAAGGAGAGGAAAGCTGTGCAGGATCAAACTCCCACAGTCTTCTCAGGGTGCCCTCTAAGTGTTACAGAGCAAGCTCAGGTGGGAGCGCACCTGTAGGGACAGCAGGGGTGGCGAGCTGGGAGGCAGAGCAACCCTGTGCTTCTCCAGGGCAGTTGGTGCAAAGCAGAGGCCTCCACAAAGGCACAAAGTGGCTTGTCAGCTTTTCTGCCTGTTCTAACAAATTAGCCATACCTCCCAAAAGGTATACTGCAATATTAAAGTCCATTTATATATGCTGTAAAGTTTCTCCTGTTGTCCTGGCAGGCACATGCGTGGCTGGAAAGTGTCTGAGGGTTGATTCCTTTGTGAATTACATGGAGCTGACACTGCTGAAACCACAACGACCCAGAAGCTTGTGTTGGGTGAGGGACTGTGGCCCCGTATGTGTAAGTAAGTAATATTAATCCCCACTGAGTAGAGTGGTGCAGAATTATTAAGACTGCTTCCTGAAGAAACATGTAACACAGGGCGTAATGAAAATGTCAGGGGCAATGAGTTATTACGTGCTGCCCTGCTGCTCTGAAGTGCCAGGTATTTCTCTACCTGTTATCCAAGCAGGCGAGTCTTCTGGGGAAGGCAGTTCCAGCCCGAGGAGAGCATCCGCAGTTATTTGTGCTGAAAGGATCATAAAGTGGGTGATGACAGTGAAGCTTGTGGGAAGTGCCTCAGGCAGTGGTAGGGACATCCGTGGTGGAGGTGACATGAAGAGATGAGCCACAGAGAAGGTGTGTGGGCAAAAGACACTGCTTGGTCTACGGTGCGGAGTCATGCCATGGCCCAAATCATCTGGCCCTGGGGATTTGCAAATTGTTCTCAGGGCAGCTTTTATTATTAAGAATTCAGATGGTATCGTTGCAGAAAGGAATGTGGTTTTGGTCATTCCATAGCCATCCTAGACATCCAAGCTCAGTGTTTGGCACTTATTTTACATTTATTATTTATTTCAGATCCTCGTAGAAGTTTGTCTCTCTCTGACTTGTGTGATACTTATCTCAGCCCACTTCTTGGCGTCTCTTTGGCTTCTCCTCTTCCCTTGGTCATGCCTAGTCATTGCCAAATAGCTTTGGACAAGTTAATCTTTCTTAGTCTCCATTTCCTTGGCGTCCACCTTTGTCATGTCCCTGGCATTCTGTTCAGTTTTCCCTTTGTTGCACTCCCTGCCTGTCCAGTCCAGCCTCTCTACCCCTTGCCTGAGCCACTCTGCTCTCCCTCCTCCCGGCTCTTCCCCTGTCACCCTCCTACCCAGAGCACAGCAGAGGTAACAGCTACCACCACTTAGTAGGTGCTTTTTCTGTGCTGAGCCCCGGGGTGAGTGTGTCACTTACATTTTTCTAATGTTGAAATAACTCTGGAAACGGTATTACTACTTCCATCGTATATCTTGGGAGACTCCCAAAAGGTCATAATGCGCTCATACCAGCTAATGAAGGCCAAAGTTGGAATTATAACCCAGGGCTGATGGACCCTACAGTTATATTATTCCCTACTCGAGCTGTTTTCTCTGCTCGGAAACTTTCAGTGGCCCCCATTGCCTAATAGATCACGTCCAGGCTCTTTTATCTCGGCATTCAAGGCCCTCTGAAAATCTAGTCTACATGTTTCTATGCATTCCCCCGAGCCTGTCACACATTCTTTAGCCAAAAGCACAAACAGTCAAACAAACAAAAAACCCATTTTTATTTACACTCATGCTTTCTTTTCTACGTGCTTTTATTCTTGCTTTTTCCCCTGCCGGGAGCAGAGATTCTGTCACTCCTTCCTCTATATAAGTAAATGTTACCCAAGAAAACATTAAACAGGGTTGGCTAGAGATCCATTTATTCTCTGGATCACAAAGGGTATATTAGATCTTTATTAAATAGTCTAAAACGTTCATTCAATAATGTTTTTTCTTTAATATCTTTTAAAAAGACATTTAAAGTGAATCAGAAAGCAATTAAATGATTAATTACTGCAGCTGGATCTGCTGCCCTCAGCCTCTGCGGCTGCTATCTGACCGATTAACCTCAGTTTCTGAGCCCTGTCTCGTTGAGGAAGGCAGTGACGGAAAATGCTAGGCCTATCACATGACTGATCTTTGCTGTCATGAGCCATCGATGTCTAACTGCAAGCTTTCATTTTCAAAGTCCTGGCATGATTTCAGGAGCTGCAAACCCTCCTGTGAGTAAGTGAGCAGTAAGAACTGGCAGTTTTTCAATCTCAAGTCTCTTCAGCTTTCAACCCACAGTTAGCTGTGATTTTTTTTTTTAACCTTAGTTTGGACATTGTTTCTGGACATACTTTTTTGATAAATAAAATAGGGTGGGGGTGAATTGTACAAAGACAAATGTGGGTTGGTCCAGTTAGGGCTAACTAACTCCAGGAAAAAAGGCATGGAAGCCCCAACACTAATTCCATAGTCAGAGCAGGAGGTGAGAGAAAAGTAGGTGAGTAGATGGGGCTCCCAGCCTCTCTAGTACAACCAGGGGCTCCAGGAGGGGGGCACTGCAAATTCACTTCCAAATTATGAATCCACTGATGGAGATGACCCACATGCCACATGCCAGCTTAGACAGGCATTACGTTTGGTGCTTGGGAAAGGGCAAGGTCTAACTGAACGGAACAGCTTTGTGAATCATCAGGGAACCATATGTCATTGGAAAGATTTCTTTTTTAGTTACAGTGCTTAAGTAATTGGGGTTCAATTCAATGTAGAATTAATTGTTCTTAGTGCATTCTTAGCTGGACATTGTGATTAATATTGTGTGCATTGATGTTTAAGGGATGGGTAATCTGAAAATACAAATGGGAATATAATACGAAGGACTTCCGTAGAGATTTGTTCCTGCCTGATCGTTTTATTTTGAAATTTGTGCATCAAATGTTTTATTGTCTTCTTACTTAGTTTCTTAGATTTCAGAACTAATGAGTGAGAGGAGGAAAGTGGAGGGAGAAACCAGGCACACCACCAGAACGCTGTAGTTAGCATCACGAGAGCAGGTTGTCACTACACGCTGAGGTTTTGATCATACGTCTATTTTTGTTGTTGTTGTTGCCTTCTCCTTTACCTTCATATCTAGCTAATAATTATTGACTACCACATGTCTTTAGGGTACCATCTTAAGAAATAGGATCTAAGGAATCCTATAAGGCAAAGAACATAATATCAGTTTATGGAACCCATTTAGAAGACGGTTGCAAACACCTGCAGAGGTAACAATAGCTTACATGTATGGGGCACTCAATATGCCAACATAGTATTAGCTCACTTAATCCTCTGGACAACTGTATGGGATAAGTACTATTATCCCTATTTTATGAATGAGAAGACTGAGGCATACCAAAATTAAATAATTCATCTACAGTCACATAGGAAGGAATTATGGTGGAGCCATCATTTGAAACCAGGTAGTCTGGATCCAGAATTTAAAAAAAACAAACAAAAACAATCAAACAAACAAAAACGATTCTAACCAGGATGAAACTAATATTGTTCTTTTTAGATTTCATAACCGTACTAATATCACCACCAGTGAATTCTGAATGGTGATTAGTATGGAATTTGTAAGAATAGAAGAGAAATTGTTCTGAGTAGAGAGATGGTGAAAGAGAGTGAAAAATGAAGAAATATGCTGCTGAAAGCAGGTCCTGAGATAAGGATTCCAAGAGGGTAGGTGTGGCATTACCCTGTTTTGTACTCACCTGACCCTCAGCCTATACTGGCGGGCAGTGATGGACAGTCAGTCAAAGAGTGTGGCTGGTGACCGATTTTTTGTCACTCACTTCACTGGTTTCCTGCTCCTCAGGCTGAGAATGAGGACACTGACAGCTCCCTTTGAGTCCCATTCATTGGAGGTATACCACCTTTCTGGATGTGCAGTTCACTTTCCTCCTGCAGAGCCAGAATGTGTTCTCTTTTCAGGCCGCTTCCCACCCCAGAAAACTTACGACAGGCCCACTGTCTTCTATCTAAATCCTTGGGGACAGATACGCTCCAGAATTTCTATTTTTCAAATTTTAGAAAGGTAAAATGGTATATATCCAGTATATTATGTAATGTTTCTAACAGGCTCTGGGTCAGCACCCTGTAGACAAATACAACCATATTCCCACAAAATGTATGCATCATCACCTCAGTGAGCCCAGCAGCGGCTTCACTTGGCCACTTGCCAAGGTCAGACTTTGCTACCAAATGAAATTTTGTGCCTAATAAACAGGAAACACGTTTAGTTGCAGGGCTTTTTCGAGTTTGGAATTGAGGATAAAGGAGTGTAGACCATATCATCACCAATTCCTTCCGCTCTGATCAGAGGCGTGGGCGTGAAGATGCTGACACAGCTACTCCTACATTTCTAGAGTTAGAAGAGGCCTAACTCAGGCGCAGGCTCCATCTTCTCTTCCCAGGTTTTAGTCGGGAAGGTAGGCGCTCAGGAAGTAGATTCAATATCTACACTCTCTACATTCCCTGTGGGTTGGGTGAGCAAAAAGTAATAAAGGAAATACAAACTCAGGAAAGAAAAGATTTGGATTTTTTTTTTCTCATTTGAAAGACCTATTTATACTACTTAGGCTTCTCCCCTTCTTCCTTTGGGAGTTACTTAGTTTAGCTTGGAGAAGCACAGATTAAAGTACAATAGAGGAGCAAGTGTTATAGAAAACAACCTGTAAAAATGCATTGTTCTGAAGATTTAGCAGCTAATTTTCTGTTGCCTTTACTTCTTACATTATTTTCTCCCCCGTAGTGTATAACCTTCTTGAAATTTTATGTTCTGCTCTCAAATTCCTTCTGGGTTTAACGACTAATCTTTATTTGTGTTACTCTGGTGAAGCCTATAGAAGGAGAATCAAAAATTAATGGTATGTTTGTAGCTATAAACAGGGGACAGATTCAGAAATATATAAACATGCCAACTACCCTGTTTTGTAGAATTGCCATGCTCGACTCCCAATTAACCTTAGATTTACAAGTCTAATCAAATGGTCCGATCCGTTTCCATTGAAAAGCTGTACAGTGGGTAGCAGCTCTCACGTGACCTAAATCTACAGTAAACCTTGGGAAGTAAACCCTTTGTGGAGCCAGCCACTCTGCTGGATGATGCCAGCGTCCCATTTTAGAGCCCTGAGCTACCATTTCAGGTACTGCAAGGTGCACTTGGCAAAGGGACAGCCTGGTACCTCGTGTACAAGGAGGATAGTACTTGACTTCTGGCCGCAGGCTGTGTGCTCTGTCACTTAAACTTTGCTCCCAGGTCTTCTTGGGAAATGGTGTGCTTTTGGAAGATAATTTATCTGCCACCTCTCTGGGACAACCAGGCATTCTTCTAAGCTCTCTCTCTACCTGTGAACTCATTTAATATCTTAACAAATAAGGTGGCAGGAACCATTATGATCCCTGTCTCAAGAGATGAGAAAGCATAGACACAGAGAGGTTAAGTAAATTGCCCAGTGAGTGTCAGCTGGTGAATGGGGGATTGGGGCTCTGAACCCTGGCAGTCTGTCTCCAGAGTCGGTCCACTTAACCACTCTCATGCTGCTTTCTGGGTGTATTGTATGGCCCCTGGCAAAACCTGGCCCAATGTCCATCAGGTAATGAGAGAAAAAGAGAAAAAGGGGCTCAGGACTCCCATACCCACGTCAGCATTTTAAGTGTTACTTGCTAGCACTGAGACTTTATTAAGGGGTTCTGTAGCTCACAGAAGCTTGAAACGACAGCTCTAATCAGTTGAGCCAGTTAGCTCACACAGAGGTCACACCAATTGGGAAGAGGAAAGGGATGTAGAAACCCAGATCCAATACTGTATGTTGGTGTAATACTCCTTCTTACTATAGACAGAGGTCACAGATGTGAAATAAATGGGGATTTTGGAGATTACATTTCAAACTGAACTAGAGGCTGCTGCCTGGATGAGACTACAGAATGGTGAGAGCAGACCAAGAGCTAATGAAGTGGGAGGTGGAAATTTCCACCCAGTGCTACGGGCCTGGTGTAGGGTAGAGGAAGGGATGATGGGCTCAAACAGCTTGATGTTGAAGAAAAGGCCTGTGATTAAGGAAAGTGGTAGCTTGAGCCAAGGGCAGGTGTAGAAATGAGGAACTATGCCCCGTGAACTGGATTGTTGAAAGCAGGGCCTGTGGAAAGTAGAAAAGAAACCTAGTGAGAGAGGCGAGATCAGAGAGCCAGATGGAAATTTCCCTTTGAAAATGGCCAGAGCACAGAAGACCCAGAAAGAGTCTCTGGAGGCTTTCTGTGGATAAAGTCCAGAGGAATAACAAGCTAGGATGTAATTTTTAAAGTTTATGAGGTTGGTAGATCCAAGAAAAGCAGAAGATTATGACAAAGCATTTTACCAGGTACCTCACCATGCCCTTGATTAGGTGGATTTAAAACTGGTTAAGTGACTTTTCTCCAAAGGTATTGCCTACTGGATTACTGTCAGCCTGGAGGGCAGGAGTGGCCATGGACTCTTCAGCCTTTATTTTATAAAGCAAATGCTCTGGTAAGGCTCTGGCACTGTGTGTCACCAATTGATGATTTGTCATTTATCCTCTCTGTGTGTCCATTTCTCATTGTTTAATTGGTTGTTAACATGGGATTCCTGGATGAGCCTAAGGATCCTCTGAAATTATTATGCTAGGGTAATCCGCTTACATTTCTGTCTCCCTTGCTAGACTACAAGCAACCGGAGGGGTTGAAGCAAATTGGAAGTGGAAAAAGAAGAGCAATATATGTGTCAATCCATGCTTGAACTATAATTCACCCATTCGTTTATTCAACATTTTCTTGAGTATCTCTAACATGCTTGTGATTGAGTATTGGGCACCCAGGAAATAGGGGGGCCCAAAGAAATTAGCAAAGAGCAAAATAATATAATTGTTGTAATGCACTGTGTAATAGAGGAAGTATATAGGAGGAAACCTAATATAGCCTGGAGATTTGGAGTTACCTTCCCAGAGAGGAAACATCTGCTAAAAAAAATAAAATTAAACTGGAAATTTAAAGCTCTAATTTGCTTTAATGAATGATTCATGAATCAGGCAGTATCCCATTTAGTAAATAGAAAGGTGCTCTGAGGAGTTGTACAAAATTGCAAGGTTTTTGTAGGTAGAAAGAGGGTGGAACAAGGAAGTTGAAAGAGTGAATTACTTCAGGCATGGATACCTTCCTTTAGGGGAAGCAGGGGGTCTTATCCTGCAGATTACCTCACTAGTGCTGACCCAGAGATTCCAGATCGATTGGTGTAAAATTCCACTTCTGGGAGAGTGAAACTTCTGTCAGGATAGGCATTAAGTCTTAGTGAGGCTTAGCACAAGTGACGCCATTTTGGGGGTCTGTTGTTTCTTTTGAACAGTTAGTCCCTTTTGATCAAACTCCACCTAATGCAATCAGAATGTAAGGCATTAGTGCCAGTCTTAGCTCCCGCTCTGCAGTTCTTGCAGCGTTTGTTGATTCTGTTTCATTAGTTAGTTTGTTTGTTTTCTGAATCTCTGTGGTATTCATAGGTCATGACTTCATGCTCCTGGATTTTTCATGCATTTAAAACTTTTGAGAGAATACAACGCCCCAGGGAGATTATAATGCAACTATAAGTAGATAATTCCCGATGTTTGGAGTGCACTTCAGAGCCATAGTCCCCAAGACCCAAACCAATCAAAGAAAGATCCCACTGAAGGAGTCACTCTTTAGAGCCAAGTAACTTGCTCAGTGATCTTACGTAACTGAGTATCAGCTTCCTCAGAGTGGTGATCAAGGGGCAGAGCAGGTGGTGTTGGCCACAGCTAGGGCTCTCCTTGCTCAGCTAAGAGATAATCAGGGGCTGTCCTAGTAGCAAGAACAACTTGGGTCAGAGAATCTAAGGGTTTTTGTTGGGCAGCTCTTGCTTGAATAGCAGATTCTTGCAATATTTTCAAGTGCTAAGGAGAGGTTCCTGGTTATAGCCTCATTTGTACTCGTCCCTAACCAGGGAATGCCTCCTGGCAGGTCCATTCTAGCACAGTTAGGGACAGTTAGAAAACTGAAGAGGCACTGCCCAGTTACGCACCAGCCAGCTAGGCATTCATAGGCCCAAGGCGAATAATAATCACCACCGAGAAAGATAAATCCTGCAGGACACACTCCACTTCCATTAAGGTGGCACTGGTGCTGGCGTCATTAAGGGGATTGCTGCATTTGCCCATTCCAGCCAGGGGTCAGTTAGGTTTCCTCCTAGCCTGAAATAAAAGTTGTTCTGAATTCCAGAGGTTACCCCCTTAACAGTGGCCTGGGAGATACTGGTGATGGCATTATCTTTCTAGGCCGATGCTGGAGCAAGGAAAGAAAGAGAAGAAGGAAGGAGTTCATGTTTAGCTAAAGGAGGAAGTCTTGACCTGCTGCCTTAGCAGGAGCAGTCTATATTAATGTCAGCTCCTCCTCTTTCTAGTTAATTTCATTTGGAGGTCTGCGGCGTTTGTACAGACAGCTTGTATACCCAAGGTTCAAGTCCTTGGAGTTTGGCTGCCACGGGGTAGTGAGGAGGATGTGGTACAGTCTGTTCTGCCTGGGCAGGATTCTGACGTAAGCATTGTCATAATCCTACAGGTGGTAGTTTTGCCCCCCTGGTTCTTCTGCCAAGCACGTACACCAGATGTCTAAACCCGCACTTCCTCTCATACTAAACAGGAAGACTTATACAGGCATCTGAGTAAAATAATAACTGTTAATGACAAAAGACTTAAAAATTCCCATTGTTAAAAATCAGGCGAGAGTTCATTATAATGGATAGGGACATTTGGTTCCTTCTGTAACATGCAGCATTTTAAGATAACTGGCATTATGACTGATAACATATCAGGTCATACCAGATTTTAGGGATTTCATACAATTTCTGGAACATTTATATACTTATACAAATACAACATAAAGAAAGCTTAGTATTACTTTTTATTTGACAATACTTCCCATGTAATTTAACGTGTCAGATAAGTCTAAATAGTTTAACATCTCCCTTTTTATAAGAAGAGAGAACAAATCTTTTGAGATGTTTCAGAGACCCTCTGTAAAATCCCAGAGTTAGTTTGAGATCAAAAAGTCTTCATTTAGATTTTGATTTGGGGAAGTTTGTCAAAAATATCAAACAGTTTTAAAATATTTGGTCAAATAGGATTATTGTTTACTGTGAAACAATACTCAATTATCTATTTAACCAATGTGACAATTAAGATTTCACAGGCAAATGTAGAAAGCTACACAGTTCTGAGCAAAGCTTAGTTCTATATTAAAAATAGAGAGGGCTAGGTTTACTTAAGTAGTCAGACAGACCTGATAAAGACAAAATAGAATGCAGGTGATTATTTTGACAAGAAACAAGATCTTTGTTTTTTTCTAGGCAGATTACTTAAAAGGTAAAGAAAACCTTTGTTTACAATTTTTTATTAAGAGCAGAACAATCTAAGAAAACTTGTCCTTTCAGCAGATGAAAGAAAATTAAGGTTTAATTATACATAAAGACACCATTGATATTAAAGATTTTTACAACCTTTATAACAAATTTATTCAATATTATCTGGCTTGACCATGCATAAAATTCCATTCCCAAGATTCTTTTTCCAAAAATTTTCTACAACTTCCTTTTCTACATTCAGATTTTGTCTGTTTTTCCTCTTTCCCATTCTGAAATAACCAGGCTCACTTTAGGACAAACTTAGTTTTTTTGCCCTCAACACCACCACCACCAAGAAAGCACTTCCATTCCTCATGCTTATTTTTACCAAAAATATACATCCTACTTTCCTTCCATACAGAGTTGTTTAAGTTATTATTTCAGGGAGTTTTAATTACAAACATTAGAATTTTTCATACTGAACAACATTTCATTTCTAGTGAAAACTATGAAGTAAGCAATTATGAACTCTTTCACATTAGCATTCTGTGAATTGGTAGACTTATAAATGCTTTTTATAATTTCTAGAAACATGGGCTAGCTCATAGAAAATTTCTTGGCATGGCACAAAATATGTTTAATAGATCCAAATATCTTTAGTTCCTCTGTAAAAGGAAGCCAAAAGTGGATAAATCTGTATTCAGTAATTAATGTTTTAGTATTTTATAAATGATCTAGATATTTAATAAATTTCTGTCACTTAGCTTAATCTTAGCAAAACTTTAAGGTTTCAGGTTACCTAAAAGATTCGGGGAAAATATTTAAAATGATCACCTAAAACTTTCTGTCCTACTTACATCTGTCTAATTTACTTGTTCTTAACAATTATGTTTAGATTACTTATAAAAATTTCATCATAATGACTTATTTTTCTTAGTGACAAATTCTGCAACAGAGATAACATGAACTTGTTTGACCTTTATAAGCCTAGGTAGAATAAAATTATTAGATTTAATTCTGATAATTCTAAAGACATGTCTGTTTTAATTAAACTATCAAACTCAAACTAGCTTTAATACCGAATGTTTCCCCAGATCACATGAACCTGCAATTCATTTGGGTTAGTTTCTATTCTATTTCTGAGAATTTAATTTATATAAGCACTTAATTTTCTTTAAGCCAATTAAATAGAGCTCTTTTACAAATTAATTTTGGCAATACCATCTGGAAGGTAACATATACGACACATCTACAACATGCATAGTGTTTGCACAGGAAAGGAATACAAGTTCCTCCAAGGAGGACCTTTGTTCCCAAAGGCCAGACTTTTTGCAATATTTAGAAGCCTTTTGAGATAAATAGGGCGGTCCTGAGATTGGTAAAAATAAGGAGTGGACTTTGAATTGTTTCTGACTGGAGTTGGACCTGTGGTCCTGTAAAGACTGGATTTGTGAAACAAGGACCCTTACAGAATTGGATTGCCACCTAAATGATATCAAAGGACTGATACACCCATCTACCTGTTGGAATATTTTCTCTCCACAGAGCTTAGAAGAGAAGGCTTGAAAATAATCCTATCAGGCTTTTAATATCACTTTCCAATTTGGCCAAATTTTTTATCATTAAGTAATGAAATCATTCAAACATACTGTCAGGTTTCTGCCAGGGCAAACCATAAATATTTCTGGTATTAAATAATGCCAGGGACTTAAGAAGCATTCTCAAAGAGGCTGCAAAAGATATTATCTTCACAAGATCTAGAGTCACTTCCAAAGGTAGTCAAAAGAAAGAAAAACAGAAGAGTTACATCTAGTAAGTAAAATGTTACTCTGAGTTCTGTGAGCTGCTTTAGCAAATTAATCAAACCTAAGAAGGGGGACATCGGACTCTCCAATCTGTAGCTTGTGGGTAAGAAGCACAAGTGACAACGCGTACCTGTGATTGGCGTCTGAAGTTGGGAGGTGGGGGCAGTTTTGTAGGACTGAGCACTTAACCTATAGAATCCAACATATTTTTAGGTGGATAGAACTGAGTTGAATTATAGGACACCCAGCTGGTGTTGCAGGATTGCTTGGTGTGGGAAAATAAATACTCGCATGTCAGTGGAATACACAGTCCGAGGAAGGAAGAACAATCTGTGAGGCAGAAAATCAAGAAACAGGGCCTCCTAGGGACCAAGGAGAGGGTGGTGAGCACTAACGAGTGATGGGAAGTGAAGGAGGACAGGAACTCTAGGGGGATTTGTATCGGTAGCAAAGTAGTTTGCTCTCCAAATGCCTCATTAACGTACTGTAATTTGACTGAGTAGCACTAGTGGAAGACAGAGGGTGAAAGGGTTAATACCTGCTCCTGAGACTTCAGTTCTTTGAGTGTTTGGGAAGCAGTTCAACACTTGGCCAAGAACATGGGTCAGTGATGGGTGCCTGTTGTGGAGAATGATGACCTTAGAGATCTCACCCAGAGAAAACCTGGCTTGCTTAAACCTATTCTCAGGTAATAAAACGCCGGCAGAGACATAACTTTCAGGAATACTACATCATGATCAAAACGTGTATCAAGCCAGTGCTTTCAGATGCCCCTTGTATTCTCAAGTGAGCAGACCTGGGAAAGTAAACACAAAGCTTGCCTTTCGGTTCTCCTCCTGTGTTTTTTAATTGTTAACTTTTTGGTTCTGCAGCATTCCCAGTGTGTACGTTGTCGACGTAACAAACGTCCAAACCTGTAGAGAATTTTTATAAAAGTTTATATGAGCCAAACTGACAAAAATGCCAGGAAGCAAGATCTCAAATGCTCTGGAGAATGACACTTTTGCAGTTTCTTTTATATATTTGGAATTATGGAGGGAACTAAACAAGAGTTCATGAAGGTGGGTGAAAGCAAGGTACAGGATACTTAACAAAATTAGGTGCTCCCTCAAGGGTGGATGTACCTTCAGGGGGTCTGGAAGGGAGACTTACCTCTGGCATTTCAAGGGCGGGTTAACCTAGATGCACAAAAACAATGGGCAGGGTTGCTTAAGGAGAAGATAAACCTTTTACCAAAGAAGTCACATGCCTGGGACTGAATACCCACCATGACCTACCCAGTTAGGAATTTAGGATGCAATCACCCTGTGTGGTTATGTTGGGTTAGATTTATTATAGCACCCCTTTTCCTCTACAATGTCGAGCAGCATGTGGGGTGACTCACACTTGTCTCAGGATCAGTAGTCCCCTGCCCTTCTGTATTTGTTGGTGTCCTTGAAGGAAGATGCAGCCTTGGCATTCCAACCTCTTCTCTGATTTGAAGTCTCAGAGTGTTTTAGGTGTTAAAAGTTCTCAGTGAACTTGGGTGGAACTCAAGGGCAGTCATTGCCTTCGAATGTTGATAAGGAACAACTGCCTGGTCTGCCCAGGGGGAAAACCTTCTAAAGACCCAGGAGTAGAACTATTTTAAATGATGAGTAAGATCAGGGAAACTCTGATTTCTGCTGTTTGCCTATTATTTGTTAAAGACAGAGAATTTGCCCACATATTTTCACCCTCCACCTACCCCCTTCTTCTTGCAGCCATTTAAAGTATTTTACAAAGGAGCAATTCCAGGGGGAGCTGTGACCACAGGGTATGCACAAAATTCAGATTTCTCTTACTGTAAAGTGCAGGGCTCTCCTGGCAGTTACAAAGACCTGGAGGACAAATGTTCTTTCCTCATTTCCAGTAATTGTTGCAGAGGAAACAATCCCAGCATCAGTGGGAGCTTTCTCAGTGTTCTCTGAAGGGTCATTTGTCCTCTGAGTAAGGCACATGCTTGAAGAAGTTTCAAGTAATTCTTGTTTGCACTACTTATCTTTAGTAAATCTGGGGACTGACCCGAGATAAAGGTAGGATTCGCTGGCTGGGCTCCCGGCCGATCCTGGCATGTGAACAAGCCGTCTGGATGGGTCCTGGGCCCAGGAGAGTCACCCTGGCTGACACTGAAGGAGCAGGGGTGACAGGTCCCCACTGAGCCCTGCCCACATTGCAGATTTATTAGCAAAATAAATGATTGCTGCTTTTTTAAACCATTCCGTTTTGGGGTGGCTTGTTGGGCAGCAATAGACAATAGTAACATTTGATTTCCAGGATACCACACTACTCTAATTTTTTTCTGCCTCATTGTCACTTTTTCTTAGTCTCCTTTGATAATTCTTCTCATCCCCCAGTTTTAGTTTTTCACTTTTTATTATGGCAAATTTTAGTCCTGCACGAAATAGACAGCAAAGTGGAACGGACCTCCACGTGCCCACCACCCACATTCAGCATTTACCTACTCAGGGCCAGTCTGAGTTCCTCTGCGCGCCTACCCCCTTTCCTCCACCCCACCCATATTGTTTCATACAAATGGCTCAGACTGTCCGTTTGGTCTCATGTTCTCACCTGGACTTGTAGCTTTAAACATCCTTCATATGCTGAAGACTCCCAAATTTATCACTTCACTATAGCATTGTGGCTCAGAGCGTGGATTCTGATTCTTTACAAGCTTGGATTGAAAGCTCTTCCACAAACTGCCTTGGTGACCTTAGACAAGTTACTTAACCTCTGTGTACCTCAGTTACCCAGTCTGTGAAATCGGAGATGATAACCATTTCCTACTCCCTCCAGACTACTGGGAGATTACAGGCGTTTGCCTACGCACAATGCTTGGAGCAGGGCCTGCACATACACACCTGTTGGCTTTATTGCTTTGTCTCTAGACCAGACCTATCGCCTGAACTGAGAAGAGAGCGGGTGCCCATGAGAAAGTCTTGCCATAGGGCCCCTGAAATGCCTGTGAGTGGTTTTTACGTAAAGCTGAGGACAGAAGTAGAGAACAAACGGTGGGCACCCTTGCTTAAACAGGCCACGAGGATCAGTGGTCAGCTTGTGTTAGATTCTTGCGTGCGCTCTCAAATGTAGAGCTTGGCAGAGAGGAGGCTGGGAAAGGTTCACTCTTTGAAAGAGAAATAAAACCCTTCTCTTTGATCCTCCCAAATGTTGACAGAAAAAAATTACCCAAAGCACATAGTAGCAGGAACCCACCTGAGAGTTGTGGGTTCTCCATTTCATCACTGGGGTTTGCTATGGAGGAATCCTGTGGTGAACTCTTGAAGAAAATGTAAATAGCATCCTCTCGCCAATGTATCTTTTCTGTAAATCTGACTTTTCATGTCTTAGATTTTTTTTGACAGAAAATTGAAGCCTTAAAGAATGGATTTCAAAATACTTTCCAGATAACCTATTTATTTAGTTAGATGCGACATCATGAAACTACAGTGTTGGGAAGGTATTTGGACACCCCCTCGATGTTCATAATGATTTGACTTGTAACTGAAAATGAGGTGTTAATTTAATTAAAAAACAATTGTGGTTTATTTTTTGGTACATCATTTTTTTTTTTTTTCCAAAACGAAGTAAATTACCATTCTGAATTTGGCAGTTTTTACCCTAGCAGGCCTGGCAACAATGTGATATATATTTAATCAGGAAGAATGCCCCCAGTGGTAACACTGCTGCTGGGGTTATGATTTTATTTTAATTTGTTTTGTGCTGAAAGGCATGACCATTTACAGAGCCGTGCTATAAAACATGTCATGTACTAGTCACCTCATGTTATCAGCACCCTCCTGGAGGAATAGGCGGTGGATTTTTTTTTTCCAGTTCATGCTGTGCGATCTCTTTCTGATGTATGTGAACTTTGCAGGGTGTCAAGTACACCATTAAAAATGAATAGAGTATTTGAGGGGCTCCTGCAAACCCTCTAATGATCTTCCCCTTTGAATAGACAGCATTTTATTATTTAAATTACAACAACAACACAGAGCCTGGCTGGCATAAAGAGGGTGGAAAACTGGCATTAAACCAAGAAAGAACCGGGACCTCAGTCTTAGCTCCCTGGGCTTTGGGAGCTGATCAAGTGTTGCAATAATAATTTTTAAGTTGCATGGGAACCCTGATGGACCAGGAAATACTTTATAATGTGGAGTTTGGTGCTAAGTCTTATTCTCAGGTGGAACCCAAGTGAAAATGATTGTTGGGCCTTATCCCCTGTTTCCTTAATAGCATCAGCCGCAGTGTGGAAAAAAACCCCCTTAGGCATCTGCTGTTACCTGGTGTTATTGGTATCACCACTGCTTCCTGTTGCTGTCTTTTTTTCTTTTCAGCAGAGCTTTTCCACTAAAAACTACACGTTTATATACTCTAAAAACTGGAGTCTCGGCTTTAAAACATTCCTTAGAGAACTTAAAACTCTTTTTTTTTTCCAACTTCATTTAGTAGGTGTAATCGACAACAAAAATTGTAAGATACTTCAAGTTTACATCGTGGTGATTTGATCTACATATGCATTGTGACAGGATCCCCCCATCTACTTAATTAACACATCTTATCTCAGCAGGTGCTTATCTTCTTTTTTGGGGGAGCGGGTGAGTGAGAGCATTTAAGTTCTACACTTAGCAAATTTCAATTCTACAATACAGTATATTGTCGACTATAGTCATCATGTTTTACATTAGATCTTATTCATCTTATAGCTGAAAGTTTGTACCCTTTTATCAATGTCTCCATATTTCCTCCACCCCAGTCTCTGGCAGCCACTTTTCTACTCTCTGTTTCAATTAGTTTGACTTTTTTATTTCTTTTTTTTTTTTGATTCGATATAAGTGATATCATGCAGTACTGTGTTTCTCTGTCTGACTTACTTTAGTTAGCCCAAAACCCTCAAGGTCCATCCGTGTTGTCCCAAGTGGCAGGATTTCCTTTCTCAAGGCTGAATCTATAGTCCATTATACATGTGTACATATATCCCATCTATTCTTTATCCATTCATCCATTGATGGCCACTCAGGTTGTTTCCGTATCCACGTTTGTAAATAATGCTGCAGTGAACATGAGGGTGCAGGTATCTCTTCGCGATAGTGATTTTGTTTTCTTTGGCTATTTACCCAGAAATGGGATTGCTGGATCATATGATATGAAAGTTCTGTTTTTAATTAAAAAATTTTTTGAGGACCCTCCATACTATTTTCCACAGTAGCTGCACCAATTTACATTCCCAGCAACAGTGCACAAGGGTTCCCTTTTCTCCACATCCTCCACACTTGTTATCTCTTGCCTTTTTGATACCAGCCATTCTGAGTGGCATGAGTGATATATTGTTATGGTTTTGATTTGCATTTCCCTGATGATTAGTGATGTTGAGCACCTTTTCGTTTACTTGTTGGCCATTTGTAAGTCGTCTTTGGAAAGATATCTATTCAGTTCATCTGCCCATTGTAAAATCAGATTGTTGTCTTTTTCTATTGACTTGTATAAGTTGTTTATCTATTTTGGATATTAACCCTTTACCAGATATATGATTTTCAAATATTTTTTTTCCCATTCGGTAGGTTGTCTTATCATTTTGTTGATGGTTTCCTTTGCTGTATAGAAGCTTTTTGATATAGTCCCATTTGTTTATTTTTTTCTTTATTGCCTTTGCTTTTGGTGTCAAATCCAAAAATTCATTGCCAAGACTGGTGTCAAGATTTAAAGCCCTTTCCTCCAGTCGCCAGTGCTAATAGCAGTCTCAATGTGCGCCTGAGTAAATTTGTCTTTCTGGACTCTTCCAGCTTGCCTGAGGCTATGGAAGGGGCAGGACCATCAACGATTAGTGTAGGGAAAGCGGCATGATTTATTAAACTTGTTCTGATTCTTAGACAGTGTCCCTAAGGTGGAGATACCCTGGGGCTCACTGATTTCCACGGCTTTCTGACTGTTCAACATTACGTGGGTTTTGCAATTTCTATTTAAGGGTGTATCTTACATATATTATTATTGTTGTTCTTGTCTTAGTAAATAACGTGAGCCAAAACAACATGCTTTCTTCTATAAAATTATGAGTTTATTAAAACTACCAACCGATACTTGGTTTTGAATTATTTATATGTTTTCATAAAGTGTTGACAATGTTAATGGGATCAGGACCACACAGCTGGTACAAGAAGGTGATTGGCGTGTGTGCTTTGCTCGCCCTTAGGCGAAGCTGCAGACAGAACCTTATCAGGACTTGTTCCTTCGTAGGTACTGACTACCTACAGCTGCTTCACAGCTGCAAGAGGGAAAAAGGAAAGCAACACGCCTTTGTCCTCTTGCCTTGTTTTCAAAGTGTGCTGAAATTCTGATAAAGGCTTACCTGCCAGAACGGGCAGAATGTCAGTGTCCATCCCAAGATACTGAGTCATTCCCGAGTAAGTGTGGGTCCTCCCTCCCTTGTTTGTCACATTTTAGCGTGGCATCACACTCTGTTCCTCCCTCTGCCCCACCCTCCTGGACCACCAACTTTCTCGTGAAGGAGAAAGCACAACTGGCCTCTGAGCCGTCTGGTTCTCCAAACTCCGCACAGATTGTCATCCCCAACCTTGGTCCAAGCGCAGCCCTTAGACACTGCTTGGGATGAGTGGCCCCTGACCAGAAGGGAGATCTAGAAGCAAACATAATTTTCCACTGTGGTTGGGGCGCACCTACCTTTCTGCCTCTTCCATCCTTGTGATCCAGAAGTCTTCTTCTGCTTCAGTCTCTCTCACAATTGCAGGGGGGAGAGAACATGGCAAATCGGGGACATAGCCTGAGGAGAGGAATAGAAATGAAACCAAGAAGGTATGTTTAGTGAACTTGCTTCACCAGAAGTCATATTTCAAATTAAAGAGTTTCAAGTAGGAGGAAGTTAAGTGAGGTAAGAATATTAAAGACCATTATTAAATAATTTGGAATCTGATCGTTAAAAATCATTAGAGATATTTTTATGATATTACTGATTGATACGATTGTCGTTGACTGAGTAAGTGTGTAAAAGTCTTCCACACTGATGGTAGTCTTTATATTCCTTGAAGTTCTCTCAACTATTGCTTTATTTATTTTGAGACTATGTTTTTCATTGCATACAATTTGAGAATTGTTACATCTTCCTTGTAAGTTCTCTTACAATTTTGCATTTATGTTTACTTTGTCTGGTACAGTGGAACAAGGCTTTTCTTTTGGTTGGTGTTTGCCTCAGAGTGAAATACTCTGCTTTTAGAATATCTTGGAGTTTTTCCCCCTGCCTGTCCAACCTATGTGCTTATCTTTCTATCTTTTTCTTTCATACTGTCCTTATCTTTCTTCTTTTTTTCCCTCTTAGTCTTAAGTACCCCCAAAACCCAGGCCTTAAACCTGTAGGTATTTGTGTTGCTCATTACTCTTTCCCGATGAAGTTTATCTCATGCCTTTAACTATTACCCTGCCTTTGAAGCTACATTTCACATTTTCTTTCCAGTCTTATATTTCTAACTTCCTCTCAGCCTACCTCTATTGTCTTCTCTTCAAAAATCAACCCCTTGCCTCTACCCCATTTTCTTTTTCTCTTGGGCTTATTTTACTATAATGTAAGACCGGGTCTTATATAACATAACATAACATAACATAACATAACATAACATAACATAACATAACATAACATAACATAACATAACATAACATAACATAACAACACAACATAACAACATAAGATAACATAACAACCCAACAACAAAACAACATATTATAACATAATACCAGGTCTTATATTAATTTTTGCTCCAAAAGACGCATTACAGCTGATGGTCCAGCTAGGTCTTGTTTTCGGGGAAGCACGGTTTTTCTTTTTTCTATGAGCAGCATGCATGAAAGCGTTCTGTGATTGAGTTGAAATTCACATCTAACTGTTGGGCCATGAACAGATACTGAGCATCACAACTGGTTGCCATCTAAGGAAGTTAGAGGGCTTTGCAGTTTTAAATGTTATTGTTTTTCTCTATAGTAATACCCTTGCAACCCCTTTGTTATCTCTAGAGTGATAGAAAATGTCTTGGCTTCTGTGAGAAGTCTCTAACCATTAAAAATCCTCACCCAGCTTTCTTTTGTGTGGAGAATTGGTTTTCTTTCTGAGCAAATGCTCCTTCCTTTCACTGAACAGTGGACTGAGAGCCCTTAGATGGAGTGGAGGGAGATGGGAGTGGGGCCAGTTGAATTTGACATTCTGTCTTCCCAGGAGAATGAGGGAATTAGTATCTAGTTCTCTGGAATATAGAGTTTCAGGGGTCTATTTGAAAGGAAAGAAGCTTTCCTTGGTTATTGTGACTTATTTAAACATTCTGTGAGAGTTGGAATCCTTTGAGGTTTTCTAAGAAAAGAAAAAGAAAGTCTAACTATAATTCTAAAAGGCAGCCAACCTGACAACAAAGCGTAGCCAATTGCAGAGATTATTTCTCTGGTAATTGGCAAAATAGGCTAAACATCTTCCCTGGCCATTACTGGGTGTACCTGCATCTGCACCTTATTTCGTGCTCCGTCTTCCTGCAGTACTATTGGCCTTTCCCCATGTGGGTTTCCTCAAGCTTCACACCTGGGGATGCACACACCCCACTCCTCCCATCCGGAACGCCCTGTTCCCTTCTTCCCAAGCCCTCTTCCCACCTGCCTTCCAAGAGCGGCCCAGGATCACTTCACAGCCATAACTGAAGGTTAGCTCCTCCATTCCGCCCTCAGTTTTTTCACCCCCCACCCCCTCCAGAACTCTTGGAATCTGTTAGTACAACAGCACATCCAGTGCGCTCTAAGAAAGCACAGAGGAGAACGCAGTGCCAGGCCTTCGACCCATGGAAGGAGTGGATTTGTCCTGGTCCACCTCCACCCCTCCAGCCATTCATTCTGCCTTGTGTTAAGCACCTCCCATTGCCAGCAGGGGCTGGTGGTTCAGACCAGGGCCAGGCATGGACGTGAAGCTCAGCTCAGCTCAGCTGGACAGACGCAGCCTGCAGCGGGCAATGCATTGTCTCCTGTGTGCCTGTCCTTGATCCTTATGCACATTTCCATTTCATCTTTTCTCCCTGGCGGCGGGTGTTTCCGCAGACTTTGTGCCTGTGATTATTGACAACTTAACAGTGTCGTAAGCATTCTCTTCAGCACCCGTTTAATGTATATTAGATTCATGACCTCATTTAATGCTCGCAACCATACTAAGGTAGGTATGACCTCGTTTTATGGTTGGGGAAATTAAAGCACAGAGAGATTAAGTTATGTTCCCAGGGCCACACAGCTCCTAAATACCAAAGCTCAGGCCCTTAACCCTGAGCCTGTGGTCACTCTAGGATTTGGGGTCAAGACATGCAAAGCTTCGTGAACACTGCCTCGACTCGTGAGGCAGCTCAGTCATCTGATATTCTCATTAAGCCTGATTTGAGGAAGTGACTCAGAGAGAAAGTTCACAGAGGTTAGCAATTTAGCTCTAAACTTGAGAGACCTTAGGAGTGCTGTGGTCAAGAAACCCGAGGTTCTGGAGCAATCAGATGAATGTCCTGTGTGCTTCCTCTCGTCAGGCCTGGGTCTTCCTGTCAGGGCCGCCCAGAATGAACAGGGATTGGAGCTCCGTTTGTATTGTGTATTCAGCGTTCCAGGTGCCAAACAAAATTCTCATCAAGTGGAAGTTTTGCCCCCCTGGGGTTTTCAATACTAGGTAGGACATGACTGGTTTTTAACAGTTTTAGTCATTAAAATCATTAGAAGGTAAATATGTACAATAATTAAAACTTTTCTTATTTTATATGAAAGGGAAATTGTGGAAACTTAGATTTGGCAACTAACTTTTATTTATAACTGCCATATCATCCGACGTCTAGTTGCTCACAATCTAAAACTGAACTTTCAGCATTATTTTACTAAGATCTGAAAAAGCAATTTGACATACTGATCTATAAAAGTATGAATTGCCCTGGGGATTAGGAGGTGAGTTTCTGTAGTAATTAGGTGTGCCAGAAATAATTTCCTCCCTCCCTCCATTCCCCCTTCCTCCCTCCTTTTCCACATTTACTTGCATTGGTCTTGGTCTCTCATGGCATTCTTCCGGGATTGTCTAATGTAATGAATTTCTTTTCCTTTATCCTAGAAACTACCGCTATTTCCATTATCTCATGGAGCTGTAAGTGTATGTGTGTTTTGTTGATCTTGTGGTATTTCAGAGAACTGTAAAATCTCAAATCAGGAATTCCCAGGGAAAGGGAATTTTAATGGAATAGATTTTTCTCTTGAACTGAGGGTTACTCAGGGCCCTTCTCTCTACAACTTTTCAACTATTTGGTTGCATATGTTTTCCCCAGTCCCTGAGTGTACTCTTTAGATTTTGATGAAATGAGAGGCTATCTGGTGAAAAATACAAATTGACCAGCAATTTATAAGTCTTATGTTCAAGTCTGGTTCTTTCATTTGCCAACTCTTTGGTCCTGGGGAAGTATGACTCTTCTCTGAACCATCTGTAAAATGGAGATAGTGACACTTGCTTTCCCTACTCATCAGGGCTGGAGAGTGTGTCAGATTAGGTAAAGAGAGTGGGAATGCTCTGAACAAGTCAGCTTTTATTTTGATGAACATGATGACTACCAAAGTTCTGAGGGCCTAACGGCCAAGTGCTCTACACGTGTTGTTATTTCTGCAACAAGACTGAAATATATTCCTTTTTTTTTTTTTTTTTTAATTAGATGAGAGAAGTGAGGCTTGGGAGATAAGTGAATTGCCCAGGATTACATAAACAGCAGTGGAACCAATTTTTTTTTTTTAAACAGCAAATTGCTTTCTTGATTAATCAAAGGTTTTTATTCTGAATACCAGTTCTTGGAGGTAAATAAAGCACAGGAGAATGGCCAGAAGTGTGCTATCCTTAGGATGTGTTGTTTTGCTTAGGACTCTCTGGTTATAAGGAAACTTAAGTTTCAGAGAGAGATTTCAGAGACATCCAAAGACAGAAATTGAATTATAGTTGGGTCCAAAAAGAAGTTGTCACGAATCAAGGCCACGCTTGCCTTCCTTCTCTTCCTCCTCTTTCTGGCCACACAATCAAAACATTCGTGTTGCATGTTGCCTCTACCCTTGTTTCTCTGTTGCCTGGCTCCCTTATAAACCAGAACTTGTACATGGCCCATGATTGGGACTCCAAGTTTCTCTACGTCGTGGTGCCTCCCGATATGTCCATTTGGCTACTGCCCCAACTGCTAACAGAAAGCTTCCCTGAAGTCTCTAGATTCAGATTCCTGAGGGAGGAATCTGATTGGCCCAACTCATCTGTTCTCCTCAGCCCCCAGGTCATTGATGTCTGGCAAGCACATGGATCGGCTGTCTTTGTATCAGATGTTCTCCTGAGTTATGCCCACTTAGCAGAAGCTGTAGGTAGAGACTAAACTGGCAGCTGTGTCTTTTCTGTCTATTTTGGAAGGTATTTTTGCTCTGTATTTATAATCCCTAATGTTTTCCTTAGCGTTATTAAGATATAATTGACATATAACCCTAATATTGTTACCTTTTAGCCCTGTTCCCTTTTTTCCAAAATTCTCCTTCTTCCAACATAATTCTTAATAATTGAGTCCCAGATGATTTATGGTGTAAGCTTTATCATTATTTAATATGTTCTTGAAGGAGGTAAAACATGTCATAGTATTTTAAAACATCTCCTTTGTATTAACAAAAACTATCATGTCCCAAGATTATTATTGGAATATCCGCAATTTAATTTTTTGAAATTCTCAAAACAGGAAATTCATGTGTCTCTAAACAATGTAAATACATGGAAAGTGCAAAAGAATGGGCTGTGCTCTACGAAGGCCTGCAAACTTGGAACTGTGAACCGACCTTAGACTTGCTTCCCTTTCCCCACACTTCCTGTTTTTGTTTTTTTTTTTCTTCTCACTCTCTGCTACTATATTTTAGCAGTAAGGCATTATCTGTTTATCCACGAATTATTTTTTTATTATGGCTGATATTACACATGTATCACCCACCTCAGCATAAACTGCAGTGGGGTGGGCAGTCTTTGTATCGATTATGAGCCAGAAATGGAACTGGAACCTAATTAATGTTTATGTTGTTATTGTAAAATAGAATACCATACATGTAAAACCCCATCTCAGTGCGTTGGATAGCTGAAACTTCTATACTGTTCATAGCTTAACTTCTAAGATTTATATGCCTCTTGAAGAGAAAGTATTGATCACTGCTGAAAGTTTAAGTTTCTGTATTTGGTATGGGATCATTTGTGTTCCCAAATCTTAACTCTTAATTTTACCTATAAGCTGGAAGCCTTCACTTTACTATTGAGACACCAAATTCTTCAGTTGTACACTTTCACATTGTATTGTATTTAGCGCAACACATTTCCCTCTAAGTGTAGCTTTAGCTGAACCTCATACATTTTTATAAATAATGTTTTAATTGTAACTCAGTGCTAAGTATTTTCTAATTTCCATTGTTATTTGCTTCTTCTTTGATTCATGATTTACTTAAAGGAATTTTTTAAAACGTCCTATTATAAATGTATTCAGACTTTTTCTTCTGGATAGTGGGTTAAAAATAGAAATTGATTAAGATCTTGCCTACAGAAACAGCATATTTTAAAATCCCCAAATATGTGGAGTTCTTTCTTCTTTCTTTGTTTTATATCATTAATTGATAACTTAATTACATTGTGGTCGGAGCTTGGTATATATAATATCAGTTCTTTGCTATATGTTGAGATGTGCTTTGTGCCCTAAAATGTGGTCAGTTTCTGCAGTACAATGTGCACTTGAACAGAATGTGAATTTTGTTATTGTTGTTATATACAGAGATCTATTAGATATGTCAGTTATATCAGTGATTCTAATCTTTTTCATTCCATGGCACATATAGAAAATTGTAATATTTGTACAGCACAGTAGCATAAGCTGGAAATGATTTGAAAATGTTTTATAGGGATTAGTAAAATATTTATTACATATTCTTTGTTTTATACAATTGTAAGAAAAATATAAAACATTAGATAAGACATTAACTATTAAATTTTATAAACATAGATAAAAACATTTTCAAAATTTTACATGAGAAAGTGGAGTTTGCTTTCATAAACATAGCCTTTTAATATCACGTTTTAGGCTAGAAGTGATTATATAATCATTCCTGAATAAGACTTTTTAATAGTGATCTCTTCTAATCTCTCCAAATTCTTGGGGTGAAAAAAAAGCAATGCAAAACTTTCCCCAATAAATGACAAAAAATATTTAAAACATTTAAGAAATAATTTGGTGAAATTATTTTGCAGGCATCTAAAGCTCTTCCTTCATTTCATTGACTAATGTAACGTTGACATTTCTGATGATAGGGTATGGAGGCTCTGTAATGTATCAAGCTGGCTATGGACTACATTTCCCAAAGTCTCTTCACTGTGGATTTCCAATTAAAAGGGCTTACAAGAGACATTTTTACACAAGATTTGGAGGGTAAGTGTGAAGCAGAAGCTATTTTGTTTTGTTTGATGGGAAGGTTGGGGCAGGTGCTTTGCTGGTTCATCTCATTTGCTTAGGGCAGTCTGGGCCTAAAACTGCTGTAACACCTTCCCCAAGCTCTTCCTTCAGCTTCTCCAATTCTTGAACCAAGAGTGTGGTTAACTCTGTGACAAAGGGGATCAGCATCTCCTGCAGGACAATCAGTTCATCAATGTTGGAGACAGCAAGAACTGACTCTGGTTCCAGGCCATTCTTTTGGGTTCCAGCTCATATTGGTGGGTTCCAGCTTCACTTTGTTTTTCCTCATTTGCATCCAACTTGCATACCCTGTGGGCTTCAAATGCACCATTAGACACAAAAATACCTGCCTTACCAAGACTGCTTAACCAGTTCCTGCATTTGCATAAGGTCAAATCCCAATTACAAATCTATTTATCCATCCATCCAACCTCCTAGTGGTTCTACTTCTGGGATTGAACCCTCACTTTTTATATAGGGCAAATAGATTTCAAATCCAAGCTAGATTTCACATAGTAAGTGGTTTAAAATGCTGTGAATTTTTACTACGCACGTATACTGTCAGAGTAGTTCCTCGCCTCTAGCTTGGCGATCACTCCAGTGCATATCCGTCACAGACAGACAAATGCATTGATGGTGGGTTAAAGATGGCTGCTAATTCTTTGACACTCTTCCCCTTGAGAGGTGGGGTCTACTTCCTCTTTCATTGATTCTGGGCTGCCCTGTGACATCTTCGACCCATTGAGTAGGGTAGAATGATGCTATACCATTTCCAGCCTGCTCTTTTAAAAGGACTTGGCAGCTTCTGTTTTAACCTCCTCGTGTCTGAGCTGCTGTGTAGGGAATCTGATGGCCTTCCTTGAGAGACCACACAGAGAGGACCTGACACTATATGGAGAGGTAGGCGTCCTGCTTAGTCAAGCTGTGCAGCCATCCTGTCATGGTAACAGGTCTGACTAAAGCTGTTTTGGACCCTGCAGCCCAGCCCAACCACCAGCTGAATACTACCAAGTAACCCCAATTTGTCTCACATGGAGCAGAACAACTGCCCAGCCCTGACCAGTGTCCTGACCCAGAAGACAATAAGAGCTGATGATATGGTTGTTGTTTTAAGCTATGATGTTTTGAGGTTGCTTGGTATTGGTGTCCACTGACTGGAATAAACGTACCAGGAGCCCCATCCTCCCATCTCCCCACCCCATGGCTGCAGTTTGAGTTATATTCCTTGCTCCTTGGGCACTTGGAACACCGACTGCCCTGAAGCTGGCCTCTGCTACCCAGTGGGCAGGGGTTTGCCCTGCTGTGCCTGCTGACGTTCACCTCCAGGTAGGAGAGTGTGTTGGCCATGCAGAGTGCATGTGGCAAAGTAGTGAGTGCTCATTGGGCCCCGCGTCTCCAGGGGCAGTAGAACTCCCTGTCAAATTGCTGCAGCCTCCCTGCAAAGAAGCCTTGGATGTGGCTTCTCATAACCCCAGCGCTCCAGGC
The DNA here is from genome assembly GCF_964194185.1 of Rhinolophus hipposideros. Lineage (NCBI taxonomy): Eukaryota > Metazoa > Chordata > Mammalia > Chiroptera > Rhinolophidae > Rhinolophus > Rhinolophus hipposideros. The sequence goes on from NC_138062.1 coordinate 8,994,777, forward strand.
AGGCCCTGCCAGGCCGCCCTGAGGGCCAAGGGGATCAATATCTGTAACTGATGCTTGGCATTCCAGTGTACCTGGCACATCTGTTAGCAGCTCTGAATTAAATCAAGCTTCTTAATTGTGTTGCTCAAATTTTCAAAATTCTTAATAATTTTTTATTTGCTTCATCACTACTTTTCTGTCTTACATCTTGTGAGCACTAACTTTCTTGGTCTTTTTTTTTAATGTATTTATTTTACCATCACTTTAAAAAAATTAGTTTCAGGTGTACAATCAACATAATAGACATTTAAACCCTTAAAAAATGATACCTCCAATCTGCTACGCCTCTGACATCGTATATAGCTGTTACAATACCATTGACTATCTTCCCTGTACTGTACTTTACATCCTGTGACTATATATATATATATATATATATATATATATATATATATATACACACACACACACACACACACATATATATATATTTAATTATAATTGACATTCAATATTATTCTACTTCAGGTGTATAGTACAGTGGTCAAGCGTCTACACAGTCTATTCCCCTGATAAGTCCGGTACCCATTTGGCACCCTACATAATCTTTACAACATTATTGATTATATTCCCCATATTGTATTTCATACCCTGTGACTATATTGTGACAACCAATATGTACTTTCTAATCCCTTCATCCTTTTCCTCCCATCCTCACCCCCTCCTATCTAGCAACCATCAATTTTTTTTCTGTATCTCTAAGTCTATTTTTGTTTTGTTTGCTTATTTATTCTATTCTTTAGATTCCGTATATAAGTGAAATCATATGGTATTTGTCTTTCTCAGTCTGACATATTTCACTTAGCATAATATTCTCTAGGTCCATCCATGTTGTTGCAAATGGTAAAATTTCAGTCTTCTTTATGGCTGAATCATACTCCTTTGTATAAATGTACCACAGATTCTTTATCTAATTGTCATTGCTGGGCATTTCGGTTGTTTTCATATTTTGGCTATTGTGAACAGTGCTGCAATAAACATAGGGGTGCATATATTTTTTCAAATTAGTGTTTTGGATTTCTTTGGATAAATACCCAGGAGTGGAACTGCTGGGTCATAAGGTAGTTTATTTTTAATTTTTTTAGGTATCTCCATGCTGATTTCCACAGTGGCTGCATGAATCTGCAGTCCCACCAAGAGTATATGACGGTTTTCTGTTTTCTCCACATCCTCACCAGCACTTGTTATTTGTTAATTTATTGATGATAGCCATTTTGACTGGGGTGGTATCTCATTGTGGTTTTTATTTGCATTTCTCAAATGATTACTGACATTGAGCATTTTTTCATGTCTGTTGGCCATCTGTATGTTCTCTTTAGAGAAATGTCTCGTTATGTCCTCTGCCCATTTTTCAATTGGGTTGTTTTTTTGGTGTTGAGTTGTATGAGTTTTTAAAAATAAATTTGTGATATTAACCTCTTATCAGATATATCATTGGCAAATATCTTCTCCCATTCAGCAGGATGCCTTTTAGTTTTATTGATGATTTTCTTTTCTGTGAAAAAAACTTTTTAGATTGATGCAGTCCCACATGTTTATTTTTTCTTTTGCTTCCCTTGCCCAGGGGGGTATATCAGTAAAAATATTACTAAGGGTAATGTCTGCGAGTTTACTTCCTATATTTTCTTCTAGGAGTTTTATGGTTTCAGGTCTTACATTTAAGTCTTTAATCCATTTTGAATTTTTTCTGGCATATGGTGTAAGAAGGTGGTCCAGCTTCATTTTTTTGCATGTGTCTGTCCAGTCTCCCCAGCACCATTTATTAAATAGAGTGTCTTCACCCCAGTGTAAATTCTTGCTTCCACTGTCATAGATTAAATGACCACATAGGCCTGGATGTATTGCTGGACTCTATTCTGTTCCACTGATCCGTGTGTCTGCTTTTATGCCAGTACCACGCTGTTTTGATTGCTAAGCCTTGTAGTATGATTTGATGTCGGGTAGCGTGATACCTCCCACTTTGTTCTTATTTCTAAGATTGGCGTGGCTATTCAGCATCATTTATGGTTCCATATAAATTTTAGGATTATTTGTTATAGTTCTGTGAAAAATGTCATTGGTAATTTGATAGGGACTGCACTGAATTTATATATTGCCTTAGGTAGTATGGACATTTTAACTATATTAAATTCTTCCTATCTATGAGCATGGTGTATGTTTCCATTTATTTGTATCTTCTTTAATTTCTCTCTTCAGAGAGAAATTGTGCCTTATAATTTTCTGACTACAGGTTTTTTACTTCCTTGGTTAAATTTATTCCTAAGTATTTTACTGTTTTTTGAAGCAATTGTAAATGGGATTGTTTTCTTAATTTCTCCTTCTGATAGTTTGCTATTGGTGTATATAAATGAAACTGATTTCTGAATATTAATTTTGTATCCTGCTACTTTACTAAATTTATTTATCAGTTCTAATAGTTATTTGGTGGAGTCTTTGGGGTTCTCTATATATAGTATCATGCCATCTGCAAATAATGACAATTTTATTTCCTCCTTTTGAAATTGGATGCCTTTTATTTCTTTTTTCTTGTCTGATTGCTGTAGCTAGAACTTCCAGCACTATGTTGAATAAAAATGGTGAAAGTGGGCCTCCTTGTCTTGTTCCTAATCTTAAGGGGAATGCTTTTAGATTTAATTCATTTAATGTGATGTAAGCTGTAGGTTTATCATATATGGCCTTAATTATGTTGAGATATGTTCCCTCTATTCCTACTTTCCTGAGAGTTTTTATCATAAATGGATGCTGGATTTTGTCAAATGCTTTTTCCACATCTATTGATATGACCATATGATTTTTATTTTTTATTTTGTTAATGTGGTGTATCACATTAATTGATTTGCGGATATTGAGCCAACTTTGCATACCAGGAATAAATCCCACTTGATCGTGGTGGATGGTGTTTTTTTGTTTTCTTTAATGTATTGCTAAATTCAGTTTGCTAATATTTTGTTGAGGGTTTTTGCATCTATGTTCGTTAAGGATATCAGCCTTTAATTTTATTTTTTTGTAATGTTGTTGTCTGGTTTTAGGATCAGGGTAATATGGCTTCATCAAATGAGCTTGGGAGCATCCCCTCTCCTGGATTTTTTGGCAATAGTTTGAGGAGGATAGGTGATAACTCTTTTTGAATGTTTGGTAAAATTCACCTGTAAAGCCATCTGGTCCAGGACTTTTTGTGTGTTTGGAGCTTGTTGATTACTGATTCATTTTTGTTGGTAGTAATCAGTCTGTTCAGATTTTCTGTTTCTTCTTGATTCGGCCTTGGAAGATTGTGTGCTTCTAGAAAATTTTCCATTTCTTCCAGATTGTCTAATTTGTCGGTGTATAGTTGCTTGTAGTATTTTCTTAAATTTTTTTGTATTTCTGCGGTGTCTGTTGTCACTTGTCTTCTTTCATTGCTGATTTTGTTTGTTTGGGTCCTCTCTCTTTCTTGATGAGTATGGTTAAAGGTTTATCAATTTTTGTTTATCTTTTCAAGAAACCAGTTCTTAATTTCATTGATCTTTTGTATTTGTTTTTTGTTTGGACTATATTTCATTTATTTCTATTCTGACCTTTATTATTTCTTTCCTTGTACTCACTTTGGTCTTATTTTGCTGTTCTTTTTTCCAGTTCCCTTAGGTGTAAAGATAGACTGTTGATTTGAGATTTTTCTTGTTTCTTTAGGTAGTCCTGCATTGCTATGAATTTCCCTCTTACGACTGCATTTGATGCTTCCCATAGATTTTGGGTTGTTGTGGTCTCATTTTTGTTTGTCTCAAGGGTATCTTTTGATTTCTCCCTTCATCTCATTGTTGAATCATTCATTATTTAGTAGCATGTTATTCAGTTACCATGTGTTTGTGTATTTTTCCATTCTTTTCTTGTAATTGATTTATAGTTTCATAGCACTGTGGTCAAGAAGATGCTTGATATGATTTCAGTCTTCTTAAATTTATTGAGACTTGTTTTGTGGCCAAACATGTTGTCTATCTTGGGAAATGTCCCATATGCATTTGAAAATAATGTACATTCTGCTGGTTTGGGGTGAAATGCCCTAAAAATATCAATTAAATCCATCTGGTTTAATGTGTCATTTGAGGCCACTGTTTCTGTATTGATTTTCTGTCTGTAGGATCTGTCCATTGGTGTCAATGGGATGTTGAAATCCCCTACTATGATTGTGTTACTGTTGATCTCTGTCTTTATGTTAGTCAATATTTGTTTCATATGTTTAGGTGCTTCTATGTTGGGTGCATAGATATTTACTAGGGTTATGTCCTCTTGTTGGGTTGATCTCTTTATTATTATGTAATGCTTTCTTTGTCTCTTATTATAGTCTTCATTTTAAAGTGTATTTTGTCCAATATGAGTATTGCTACCCCAGTTTTTTTCTCATTTCCATTTGTATGAAATATCTTATTCTATCTCTTACTTTCATTCCGTGTGTGTCTTTTGATTTGAGGTGGGTCTCTTGTAGACAGCATATGCATGGGTCTTGTTTTCTTATCCACTCAGCTACACTATGCCTTTTAATGAGAGCATTTAATCCATTTACATTTAAAGTTACTATTGATAGGTACATAGTTATTGCCATTTTATTATTTGTATTTCTGGTCTTCTTTAGTTAGTTTCTTTTCTCCTCTCTTCTGCTTAAAGAAGTCCTTGTAACATTTCCTACGATACTGGCTTGGTGGTAAGGAATTCCTTTAGCTTTTTCTTTTCTGGGCAGTAATTAATCTCTTCTTTTATTTTAAATGATAGCCTTGCTGGGTATACCAGTCTTGGTTGTTGGCCCTTGTTTTTTGTCACTTTGAATATTTCCTGCCACTCCCTTCTGGCCTGCAAAGTTTCTGTTGAGAAATCAACTGAGAGTCTTATGGGACCTCTCTTGTAAATAACTAGCTGTCTTTCTCTTACTGATTTTAGGATTCTCACTTTGTCTTTAACCTTTGCCATTTTAACTATGATGTGTCTTGGTGTGGGCCTCTTTGGATTCATCTTGTTTGGGACTCTCTGCACTTCCTGGGCTTGTATGTCAATTTCCTTCACCAGGTTAAGAAAGTTTTCAGTCATTATTTTTTCAAATAGGTTCTCAATCCACTGCTCCCTCTCCTCTCCTTTTGGTACTCCTATTATGTGAATGTTGTCATGCTTCATATTGTCCCACAATCTCTTAAACTATTTTCATTGTTTTTATCCTTTTTTTTCTTTTTGCTGTTTCAATTGGGTGTATTCTGCTACTTTGTCTTCTAAATCACTGATTCGATCCGGTGCTTCATCTAATCTGATGCTGATTCCTTCTAGTATATTCTTCATTTCAGTTATTGTATTCTTTATTTCTGACTAGCTATTTTTCATGGTTTCTATGTCCTTTATCCTTGCTATCTCTTTGTTGAAACTCACTAAGTTCTTTAAGCATTCTTATAATCAGTGTTTTAAACTCTGTGTGTGGTAGGTTGGTTGCCTCCATTTCCTTTAGTTCCATCTCTGGATGTTTCTTCTATTCTTTTATTTGGGACATGTTTCTTTGTTTCCTCATTCTGGCTGCCACTCTGTGTTTGCTTCCATGTATTAGGTAGATCTCCTATGTCTCTCAGTCTTTTCTGAGTGCCCTATGTGGTATGTGTCCTGTATAGTCAAATTGTGCAGTCTCTCTAATCTCCGATTCCTGTGTTCCAGGAGTGAAAATATGGAACACTTCACAAATGTGCATGTCGTTCTTGCACAGTGGTCATGCTAATTTTCTCTGTATCATTCCAGTTTTAGTACATGTGCTGCCGAAGCAAGCTACCTTTACTTTTGAATGAGATTTTAGCTGGGTATTGAATTCTATGTTCATGATTATTTTTGTACAGTACTTTGACATTTCTTCTTTGTCTTTGACTTTCTGAAGTTTTATTATATGGCTAGCTTTGGGCTTAATTTAATTTATCCTTCTCAGAATTCATTGTGATCTTGAACTTCAGGGTGGAAGTCTTTTTTTTTCTTATTAAGATTTATTTGGGGAAGGGGAGCAGGGCTTTATTGGGGAACAGTGTGTACTTCCAGGACTTTTTCCAAGTCAAGTTATTGTCCTTTTAATCTTAGTTGTGGAGGGCGCCGCTCAGCTCCAGGTCCAGTTACCTTTGCTAGTTGCAGGGGGCGCTGCCCACCATCCCTTGCAGGAGTCGAACTGGCAACCTTGTGGTTGAGAGAAGGCGCAGCAACCAACTGAGCCATCCAGGAGCTCAGCAGCAGTTCAGCTCAAAGTGCTGTGTTCGATCTTAGGTGCGGGGGGCGCAGCCCACCATCCCTTGCGGGAGTTGAGGAGTCAAACTGGCCACCTTGTGGTTGAGAACACACTGGCCCATGTGGGAATCGAACCGGCAGCCTTTGGTGTTAGGAGCACAGAGCTCTAACTGCCTGAGCCACTGGGTCAGCCCCAGAATGAAAGTCTTTTAGTCATTTGTGGAAATACGTTAGCCATTATCTTTTTATAGATTGCCTCTGTCCTATTTTCTCTATTTTCCACTTTTGGAATTAAATGTATGTTGGACATCCTCATTCCATCTTCCATGTCTCTTAATCTTTTGTATTTCCAGATCTTTATATCTTTGTGCATTTTGGATAATTTCCTCAAATCCGTTTTCCAGTCTATGAATTCTCTTGCTGTATCTAATTTACATGTTTAATTTCCTTGATATCTACCTATGCTAATGGATGGATTTTTACCTAGACTACCCTTTCACATAGGATACAGGCCGTTAAGGATTGTAGCTTTTATTCAGTTTTCCAGTTCCATTTCCTTGCTCACTTGGGCTCTGTGCCCACCTTTTGTTCCCACATGAGCATGGAATTCCAAGCCCTTAGGTGAACAGATCGATAATAAACCCTCCATCACTGTAATGCAGCTACATCATGAGCTGACACTTTGAAACTTTGTTCTGTTTTCAATTACCTCTTTGTTTCTGGTGCCTGGGGATTTCTTTCTCTTTCTTCAGTGCTTAGCTAGGAATAGAAAACACTTTAAAATTTATATTTTATCCTGCATTTCTAGGTTTTTATGGTGAGATTTATCTTAGTCTACATTTTGCTAAAACAGAAAGTCGTGAATAGTACTTTAATAATAAGGGGGGAAAAACCCCTCATTATTACTTTTAAAAGGAGAAAGACAGGCTGTGGTTCAGGCACCAAGACAAATTACTCTAACAGCACAAGTCAGAAAGGTTGGCTGTGTTTGTGTTTTGCAGTATGGTGGCCAGTGGATCCCAAAGCTATTCTATATCTGTTTCTTGGTGGTGACAATCGGCCATCAGAGAGCAAGAACAATGATGGGTTGACTGGAAGTTCCTTTGAAGTAGCTCATCACAATGAATCTCAGAACTTTGCGTTCTAGTCATGGTTCTACCACTAACTCAAAAGGTCAGGATGGCCAGGACCTATTTAATTCATTCAGTTATTGATATTCTTAATTAGATTTTATTTGACTAATAAAACAATAAAAGCACCAACTTAGCTCAATCCTGAAGCTATGGAAGAGAAGCAGATAAAAAACTATTGTTCTTACGTAACTCATAGTTCAGTAGTGGGAGACTGGCTTTGGCATCGTCTGCTGTATTACAGAAGTCTGGATGGATTATCGTTGAGGTACAAAGGACCGAGTGGCCAGTTGAATCTTGAGGGGGGTTATAATCAAGAAAGTTCTGAGAATAAGAAATGAGAACATTGGAGTCACAAGATCATGTGATCAGAGCCTTGTAGAATATCTAACAAGTGCAGGCCCCTCGGTAAGTGTCTTCAGTGCCTTTGGTGGGATGGATACAAATGTACAGACTTCTTATTTCCTTTCCTGGGTATTGGGAGCACTATCTGCAAAATGTTTGAGGTTGCTGGAGAGCAGCCTTACAGGACCCATGGGGTCTTGCCCTTCTCCAACCATTCAATAAATAGCACTCAGTGGAGATTCTGGCTGAGGATACTTGTTTTCAAAACAACAGCCCTGAGCCAACCTACTTAAGTAGTTCCATATGTTTCTATGGAGAGTTTATGGATTGTGGCCTTTGGAATTCTTTTGTTTATCAACGGGAATTCAAGTCCTGAAAGCTGCTAACTAACCATGAGGTTTGCTGGTTATACAAGCTGTTGGACCTCTGAAGGACTTTGACATAAAGACCACTTTCTGTGGAACAAGAATTAGTGGTTTAAAAAGAGTGCACTTAACAGTATCACATAAGTATCAGTGTCTGTGTGCCATTACTAGCCAGGTTTTTTTTTTTTTTTTTTGACTGGTCTGTGCTGCCTTGTATGTGTACTTAAACAAGGCCCTGAAAGGAAAAGCTGAGCCGAGCCTTCAAACACTTATAATCAGAGAGCTTTTGTTTTTTTTTTTGTTTTTGTTTTTGTTTTTTAATGAATCACTATCTTCAGCAGACCTAAAACCAGGAAGGAAAGGTGAGTTGTTCCCTCCCTGGGGCTGCAAGGCATGGCCGCTCAAGATACTGAGGATCCATCCTCCCCCTGGGCAACTATTCCTCCCACCCCACATCAATACCCAGCTCGCAGTGCCATTCCTCTATCCTTTCCTGATCTAATACCAAACGCGTGGGGGATCTGTCCTGTTTCCATGGATCGCCTCATCAGCCTTAATAATAGCTACTATATATTGAACACTTTGTGCCAAGTACTCTATTCTTTCTCTATTTTATCTCTGTTAATCCTCACAATAACCCAATGAGGTGGCTACTACAATTTTGCAGATAAGGAAATCGAAGCTCAGAGAGTCTGAGCAATTTGCTTAAACTTACTTAATAGCTACATTAGCTTCTTACTTATAATTCCACTAGGAGTGGCAGAGATAGGACCTGAATTCAGGGTGCCTGACTCAAAGCTCTCTTGCACTGTGCTATATACCCTCCCACCCTCTCCTAGAGAAGTACTTTTAGCTTGATCTTTAAGCCTCCCTTCCAGATTGGAAATGTTAGGGTGCTTCCTCAAGTCAGCTGTGTTTTCATATAAAGCAATGCAGAAAGAGGCTAAAACAGATCTTCACACATGTGAACAGGGGCCATGGCTGATCATAGAAGCTTCTCCACAGAGAGAGCTGACATGGCTGGTGCTGAAGGGTAACACCCTAGAAAGCAGGATCAGAAACCTTATAGTTCGGCCCAGTACACATTTCTTAGGGCTGACAAGTGAGTCAGCAGAAGTGAGCAGACAATACCATGTTTGGTTTAAACATGATGAGTCAGCCCTGAAATCTGGCCAGCTTTAGAGTAGCCCCCTGAAGTTTTAACAGAATATTAATTGCCCTGTCACTTCCTGTTCCACACAGCTGGGTGGAATTGCTACCAGCCACACTGTTGAGAAGTTACACATTTCAGCCCAGGCCAGAAAGGTTTCCTGTGGTGGTTGAAATGACAACATGCACAAAGGTCAAACTCCAGATGCGGGAATCTGACTTTCTCCTTTTGGGGAAAACATTGCCTCATTATAATCTCAGAAGATATTCTCTACAGGTTTACGGCCAAAGTCGACTAAAAGGTCCAAGTTCCGCTAACCTGAAGGATACCAGTCTGTTTTATGTAAATTTATTTAAGGCTTTGAGACCACCTATTAGATTCCTGAGCCAAGGGACAGAGCGTGGGGGGAGGGTTTCAGGCATTTCTGAATGAGGAGAGCTGGACCTGGAAGTTGTTGCTTGCTCCTTGAAGTTGGAAGGCAGTTCAAGAGGAGGAAGGCGTTATTTCCAGACAAATACTTGACTGGATAGAAATGCCAGAGAGAATGGAAAGAGTACCTGGCAATGTTGTGGGGTAGTTTCCATTCATTCATTCATTCATTCATTCATTCTTCTATTTATTCATTCCTCCAAAACTCACATCAAGTTTGTAAAAACATTACGCCAAGAAATAATAAGAAAATGTAACTTTAAACTTTATCTTTATTAATTGAAATAATGTTCCTCCCAGATTTCCACCACCGAGTCCAAGAGTGGGGATTAAATTTTAGTCCATTTTGGTAAACTTAGTCCAATGTTATAATCTAGATAAATACTCAGTTTCCTTTCTTCTTCCAGATTTCTTCTCCTTACCACTGTTCCTGTGCAAGTTGACCCCTGGGTATGCAGCTGGCAGTAGATGGACTCCCTGGCTCATAGGATAAGGGCCGTTTGGATCCTCACGGGTCACTGTGGCAGAGAGGTTAACATGGCAGGGAACTCCCAGAGCATGTGACATTCTTTGATGTGCTGGCATTTGTTGTTGGAGTCCCTGGGGGTGGAGTTCAGGCCTATGCTGGTGAGGAGGAGGGGGGCTAGGTTTGTCTCCACTGCTCCACCAGTACCTCTGAGGGGGGAACAGAGAGAAAGGAAGGAGCTTACAGATGGGAAAATGTGTCAGTGAAGTTTTGCTACAGTGATACTTTGTAACAAAACACCAGTTTAGCCCTAGGGGTGTACAGCAATAAACATTTGTTTAGTTCAGGGTTTGGCAATCTTTTTCTTTAAAGGGCCAGGCAGTAAATATTTTAGGCTTTTTTGGCCACACAGTCTCTGTCACAACTACCAACTGTGGCCTTGTAGTGCAAAAGTAGCCGTAGACAATACATAAATGAATGTGCATGCCTGGGTTCCAATAAAACTTTATTTATGGACACTGAAATTTGAATTACATATAATTTTCATGTTATGAAATATTACTTGTGAAATGAAATATGATTTCATTATATGTGTAATGAAATATGATTATTTTGATTACTTTCAACCATGAAATTGGACGGCTTATGATTTTTTTCTCAGGGGATGTACAAAAACAAGTGGTTGTACGCCCGTAGGCCATGGTTGTCTGACCCCTGACTTAGCTCAGCAATCTCCTCTGGGCTGCACTTGCTCATGAGTCTGCAGTCAGCTGTGAGCTGGCTCAGTGGTTCTGATGCTTTAGGTTGGGCTTATTCACACGCCTCGGGATTGGTGGGCTGCTCTAGGACGGTCTTGGCGGCATGACCATGGCAACTTGCCCTGCTATACAATTAGCAAGCTCAGGTCAGCCTGAGCATGTTCTCATAGCAATAGAAGAAGCCTCTGCTTGAATTCTGTTTGCTAACATCCCATTGGTCAAAGCAAGTCACCTGTCTGAACCCAGAGTCAGGGGCAGGGCACACAGCTCCACCCAGAGAACAAGTTACATGGCAAAAGTGAAGTATTTTGCTGCCATCAGCCTAACAAAGGACCTAAGGTGGGAGGAATTTTTCACATATTCTACTTGTGACTTCTTCCTTTAGATCTGATGCTAGACCAGGGTATGGTAGTAAAAGCTATGTGGATGACCCTGGTATGTGAAGCAAGTAAGGGTGATAAGAGAGCCGGGAGTTTGTCAAAGTCAGGCATGAAGGAGCTTGCTCTTTAATAAGATAATTCTAGTTGTAGTAAGTATAATGTTTGGATGGGAGAGTGGAAAAAAACAGGCAGATTTCAAAGTGGACTCCACAATACTTGGTAATATGCTGGATGCAATGGCCAAGGTTAGGTTCAAAGAAGCAGAAACCATGTGAGAGGGAGAGAAAATGGGGATGCTTGTGTTTGCTCTTGAGCAATAGCGTGGCACTGTTGTGAGGCTGTACAAAGCAGACTGCTCTCCTCCCTTTTCTTTTCAGTAAAAGGAAGGCACGAGGAGGGACACTCAGAGAATACAGACTGATCCTCTAATAAAGGTGAAACTTAGGATTTTAGGTCTAGTTTCATGTTGTAGTGGTTTTAGAATGAAGGATCAGGAGACATGGTTTCTTTTCTGGTATAAAGTAAGAGGGACCATATACTTCCTTTGCTCTTGGATCAAGATTGAACTATTCCAGAAAAGAGCTAAGCTAAGGGTAAATTAATTCCTTCCTTCCTTCCTTCCTTCGTTCCTTCCTTTCTTCCTTCGTTCTTTCCTTCCTTCCTTCCTTCCTTCCTTCCTTCCTTCCTTCCTTCCTTCCTTCCTTCCTTCCTTCTTTATTTCTTTCCTTCCTTCCTTTCTTCCTTTCTTCCTTCCTTCCTTCCTTCCTTCCTTCCTTCCTTCCTTCCTTCCTTCCTTCCTTCCTTCTTTCCTTCCTTCCTCCCTTCTTTCTCCTTACTCCCCTCACCCACCCCTTTCTCTCTTACTCACTTTCTTTTCTTATTGGTTTATATTTGAACTGGGTAAGAGGGGAAAATGGTGCCCCATATGCTACAAAATGATTAGAGTCTTTGGCATCATGGGAAATTCCTTGACTCTTTTTGTGAAGTTTGGCTGCACCCCAAGATTCCACTGTTTCAAAGTAGAGTCATGTATATGGCTTAAGTTTTGTGTAAGGACTCTGGGGGATTTGGGTTATGAAACCATGTGCAGTCTGCCTAGTTTCCCAGTGGCAATGTAGAAAACTAGATCGATTTGTTATAGAACTTTAAGCTTTAGTTTTCTTCTCATAATTACAGATGTATCTTTGAAGTTTACTGCAGTAAATACAAGACCTTACAATTTAAAATGAAAATCAAATATATTTGGAATGAGGCATCATAGGTTTCAGATTGAAATATTTTAAAAATGTGAAAAACAATAAGGTTATGTGTTTATGTTACCTAAATGTTAATGGTTTGCCCTTTTCCTTATCTCCTAAGTCCTGCTATCCCAGATCCCTTGATTCTTTGGCTAGAATCAACGATGTCATTCAAAAGGAATGTTTGAAGGTTCTTTCCTGCCTCCACCCCCAGCATTTCACAGGGCATTAGCTTCACTAGGAAAACGGACTTGAAATCAAGTTAGAGAAGAGTATTTTGCTGTTTTCCCCTCTCGATTATCTAGTTTAAAAAGGAACTTTCATCATCTTTGAAGGTTCATCTTGATTATACATCTTATTCCTATAATTTCCCCTAATTTGTTCACATTACATAAATGAGAGAAACAAGAATGGGTCTAAAAGGATCCGGCTATGAGCTCCCAAGATGCTGAGGGCTCTCCATTAATCCGAGGGCTGGTCGTCTCTGAGGAAGATGCTGATCGAAGCTGCTCTGCCTGAGTGGTCTGGTCCAGGCCTTGAGCTCTGCACGTCAGGAACGTGCTGGTGACCCCAGAGTCACTGTCTGCAGCCCTATTTCTGCTCAGACTTTTAGATCTGTGTATGCAGCTGTTGCTTGACATGAGGCTCTTAGATGTCTAACAGTCTACCTCCAACTCAGCATGACTGAAAGAGACTCTTGATTCTGCACCCACCTCATGCACCTGCTTCTCTCTCACCCTCCCCTGTCAGTGCATAGCACCACTATCTACTCAATTACTGTAGTCAGAATCCTAGGAGTCCCTCTTCATCCCTCCCTTTATGTCATACCTCACCCGCCGTCCGTCAGCAGGTCCTGCTGCCGGACACTGTCTCCAGAGCTGACCACTTCTCAGCATCCCCACTGCTACAGCCCACCAAGCCACCGTGACAGCCCCCTGACTGCTCTCTCTGCTTGCCCCCACAGCCATTCTCCAGACAGCAGCTGGAGAGATCTTTTTAATGAGTAAAGATCAACCTACTCCCACGCTTAAATTCATGGTGTGCTTTCTTTACACTTGAACTGGAATGAAAGCTCCTCACCAAGGGCTCCAGGACTCCGCCTTCCCCCTCCTTTCCGCTCTGAGCCTCAGTCTCTGTCCACAACTTCGCCCCTCCACCTTCCCGGTGCCCCTGTCTTCTGGGCCGGAGCTCTTGCTGCCTGGGATGCTCTTCTCCAGAAGATTCCCTGGCTGCAGTCTTGTCAACATTAGGTCTCAGATCACCTATCTGGTCCTCAGTGGACCACCATGGTCTGTCCCAGCAGGAGCAATAGCACTTGTCTTCTATCAGTGCTAGCGAGTACTTTCCTCTGAGCACTGACAAGTCTCTAAAACATACCTGTGTGTTTATTGTTTGTCCTCTCTACTAGAATGCAAATTTCATGAGAAAACAGATTTTGTCCTGTTGACGGTGGCATGCCTAGCACTGGGACAGTGCTTAGTACAATGTAGGTGCTCAATAAATATTTGCCAGATTAATGAAAAAACACTAATAGTTGAGGATTTACCTTGATAATCTCTTTTTTGAAAGGCCTGCGATGGGTGTTGAATTCTACCAAGTGCAGTTACCTTTCTCTTGCGTCTAGCTCCTAACAGCCAGGCCCGTGTTGCTGAGCCCTGGTTCCTTCTCATTCACGGGCTCTAGTCGTCCTGTGTCAGCACACACCCACGAAACATGTATCCTGCTCCTGTTACATGTCAGGCCCTGCCCTAGGCCCTGGGGAGGCGGACGGATGAAGCCCACACAAACACCTGCTTTCATGCAGCTCCCCCTATCCCATGTCCCTGGCCCATGTGCACCTTTGTCCAGTTCCCGAGGCCACAGAAACATGGGTGGGAATTAGTTATGTACGAGGGTGGTCTTAGTGGGGATTAGTCCAGACAGTTCACAAGTTTCCATTTGTCAGAAATGTAAGGGGCTCTCCAACTGGATTACTTGGTGGACCCATAAAGGAGAAGGTGAGGCAGAGCCCGGGCTAGGGTGGTACCAGAATGGTCTTAAGAATGGAGCGTGAGCAGCACAATGACAAGGTCTGCTTGGCACCGCTGCTTGGCCTCACCTGCTGGCAGCCACCTTGGCCCCACTGAAGAAGTACGGGTGGACGTAATTAGAGCTCAGGCGTGGAACAACCTGCGCCAGCACCTACTTTCTGCTCAGGGAAGGAGGGCCTGTGCGCTGCGGCTCTGTCTTGTCCTTGCGGCGTGTGGCAAAGCGCTATGTGAAACCTGAAGCTGCAGTCAGTCACTATAATACTGTACGAGACCATTTCTAATTAGAAAACTCATGTGCAATCCAAGTAAACTAAATTATGAGAGCAAAGCTTTTGTCTCAGAGAACAGCAAACTGCCAGGTTAGCTTCCAACTTAACATAAACAAACAAACAAACAAACAAACAAACAAATAACTATATTTAGAATCATTTCATTGTCCTAAAAAGAGTCAACTTATCTCTACAAAAAACTGGCAGAACAAAGAGAGTCCGTTCACTTGACAATATCCTTTGAAGCTGCCATTCTAGGGAGCTGAATGACAGGGTGGTGGAGTCCCCAGAGGTCACAAATAGGGGACATTCCAAAGCCCAGACTTACCCTATTCATGTGCACAGGCCAACTGTTAGCACCACCCCTGCCCCACCCCCACCCGCTTTGTGACTCTACTGGCACATGATCTGAAGGGCTGCGTGCAATGGTGTTCTGGAATTTAGGGCAGATAAGACGTGTATTCCCAGATGGGCTGCTGCTTGTAAGTGACCAAGCCTCCTGATATTTGAAGTATTTGTCATCTCTCTGGAGACCCTGCAGATTAATAATGAAAGGAGCGGTGATTTCTTTTTTCTCTCTCCTCTTAGCCTTTAAACTTTCTGCTGCTACAGTCAGAGTTCTTCCTCCATATTTTTCATGTCCCAGTCACTTGCACAAAGAAGGCGTTTGTGTCCCAAAGCCCAGGGTCAGCACTCTTTCACTTCACCTGCTGAGGCTGACACACTTCTCCCTGAGTGGAGAGTTGTGCTAAATACCGCTGTGCCCTCTGAACTTTCGGTTTGAGACATTGGTGCCTACAAGTGGGCCTTTTCTCCTTGTAATTTGGTAGGCTTCTTCTGAATAGGCCATTATAAATATAACAAAAGGAACAATATCTTTGGTCGCTTTCATTTTAGAAGAAGGGCAGGTTCATGACTTAACACCTGGAGATACTAACTTGTCTTTAAGTTTCTTGTGCTTTTCTAGTAACTGCTGGGATATCTCACATAGAGTCTAAATTCAGTCACTTTATTGAGCACCTAAGAATTTGGCTATCGAGAATTATTTTCAAATCACAGTTACTTGATTATACCCATGTAAGAGTCTCCTTTCTTGTTTGTAAGTGTCCTCTAGGGTCTGTTTCAGTTCTAAACATTTGGTGATTCCAGAGTTTGCATTTGGGGTTCATTCAGACCATTTTAGTCTGCGGAGATCCTGAGGAACCAGAATGGCTGTGGTTTGCTTCCTGGGTGCGTCCCCGCCTCCTGAGGTGGGGGACGGCCAGTGGAGGGCCAGTGGAGTTACTGTGTGTTATTCAAGGCCCTTCATCTAAGGGCTGTCCCTTATGTAGGTAATGATTCCCAGTGTCAGTTGTCAGCAGCACACAATAACCTCTCACACTGGATTTCAGAGTAGGGGTCTGCTCAGTTGCTTCTTGTCAAAGTTTCTAAGAAACAAGGCTTTTCTCCAGTTATTTCTTGAGCTTACAAATCCCAATTTTTATTTAATCAAGGGGAACTTCATGGGAAATCAGCGGTATATGAAATATTCATTCACAACAGTGAGGGTGTGATTGAGGAATAGCAGCAGCTGCCCTGAGTCCATGGCTGTGACAACACGATTAAAATTTTAACACATTTTGTGAACCACTCTTTTCTGGAGCACTCAGCTTTCAAAGTAATGAAGAAATGTATATGGTGCTTAAGTACAAACTCCTACGTGAAGCCCTGTGGTAAGTTTAATGAAAAAATATCTTTTTTCTTTGACAAATTCGTATTGACCTTATGCATTTTGATAGTTGCTGGAATCCATTCCTTGGCTTATTCTTAAAGGAAATCTTCAGAATAGTGAATGCAAAGATTCTCAAAATTTTGCGTGATTAAAAAACAAATGGTGAACTTGTTAAAAATGCAGCTAAGGCTCAATTGTTGACGGCACCAAGGTTTTTGACTGTTAGGAACAGCTGTGAACATTCTAGTTTGTGTCTTTGTGGTGAACATATGTATGTATTTCTGTTGGGCATACGTACATGCAGGTGTGGAATTTCTGCACTGTCAGGTAGCCACACATTCAGCATTACCGTGTTTCCCCAAAATAAGACCGGGTTTTATATTAATTTTTGCTCCAAAAGACATATTAGGGTGTATTTTCTGGGGATGTCTTATTTTTTCATGTACAACAATCTACATTTATTCAAATAATACATAATACAGTCATGTCATCTTCTACTGGAACATCGTCATAACATACTAAATGCGTCCGTCTGGCTGACGATCTTGACGGGGGCTTATTTTCGGGGTAGGTCTTATTTTTGGGGAAACACGGTAGTAGATACTGACGAAGTGTTCCAAAGTGGTTGTACCAGCTTAGAGTCCCTCTGTCGGTTTCCTCCCACATCCTCACCAACTCTTAGTACTTTCCATTATAGCCATTCTGCGAGGGTATATAGAGGTATTTTGTTATCATTTACATTTCAGTTGAGTGGATAAATACATTTTGGTATAATCACAACGGCAATATCATTCAGCCAAAGAGCATGAACAATTGAACAGCGCACACGTACAGGCAGCTGTATGGATGAATCTCACAAATGTAATTGGTGATAGAAGCCAGCCACAGACGAATGCATATTGTATGATTTCATTTATAGGTGGCAGAAAAACGACAGACTGAGATGAAGCTTAGTCTCTCGCATGAGAAGTTAAGGGAATGGTTAACTCCGGGCTGGGGGAACAGTGGCGACTGGAAGGGACCAGAAGGGACCTCTGGGGTGTTGGCGATCTTCAGGGTCTTGATCTGAGTGCTGGTTTGACAGATGGGTTTGGTGTGAAACTCAGCCAGGTGCCCACTTCTAGTATGTATGTATATTATACTTTATTAAAAGTTTTTTTTTTTTAAATACAGATTTCCAGGCCCTTCCCATGAGAAGTTTGGTCCTCTGGTGGGACCTGAGACTTTGCATGTTCTGCAGGCATGCGGGTGGTTGGGATGCACGTGGCCTCCAACTGCACTTCGAGAAACATTAGTCATTGCAGTCAGTGCAGAGGTTTTTTGAAAGCATTCATTAGCTCTTCCAAATAATTTAATCGGCTGCTTTGTACACTGCAGCTATTTTAGGTCATTTTAGAGATGGTTTCAAAGCCCCCCTCCTTTCACTTTCTGAGTGTGAATCCATCCTGGAAAATGAAAACATTGAGTGAGCTCCACGTGGGAAAAAGCTGCAGCTCACACTCCATGTGGAAAGGACAGTCAAGTGAGAAATAAATCCATTACGTGGGAAGGAAAAACCCCATCTAGTGCTGGAATCGTAGAAACTCTCTCTGGGAGGAGGACTGATCATTTCTGGTGAAAGCCCATTTCATTTATTGCCAAGAGAGATAGAGTGCATCTGGGTCTGAGGCGTTTGGTGGAGGCCGTGTAAAAACTAGGTTACGAGGACTGAATCAGGGTACCTCCCAGTTACACAGAGGAAGCTTGGAATGCAAGTGACTGTAAAGGTATTGCCTTTGTTGCTCAAAGTCCCCCACTCGGTGGGGCCTGAAGCAGCTTTCATTCCGTCGCTAAGGGGAAGAACAGAGCTACTGACACAATTACAGGCAAGTTTTTAAGGGGAACAAAAAGAATGTTTAAAAAAAACGTTCAGTGCTCATTTAGAGGTTGCTCTATCCACCCAAGTTCTGAGGAAATGTTCTCAAATGTCAAGAGGGAAAGGGTGCGTAGCTGATAAGAAATTCTCCGCTTTTAAAGGGATCACTATTCTCAGGGAGATACAGGGGTATAGACAGTATTGTCTGACCTACGTATGGGCAGGCTCATACGAGGCTAATATTCACCAGTAAGGTTGCACCATTTGTTAAAATACTGAAATTGTTCCATTCCTGTTGGGGAAAAAGCCACAGTCCAGGGTTCCCTGAGCGCCCTCCTCTACTGTCCACATTTCCTGGCTCCCCTGGGCTCCCTGAGGTTCTGGACAATACAGCAGCGGACAGGTAATGTCTCACAGTCCAGGGGCTCCACCCCTCTCCAGCGCTCAGCTTCCTCAGTGGTCTCTGTGGGAACACATGGGAAAGGGAAGAAGTGGCCTTGTGTGGGAGGGTGGATTAAGGGACCCTATCCACGTTCCTTTCCTCTAAATCGTCTCACTGACCGTCTGCCCCTTCCCCAATTCTGTTTCCCTTGTAATTTCTCATTCTTTGTCAATTTCTCATTGAAGTCATATTCTTACACAATGAAGGGTCGGCAATTAAATGTAGATGTTTTGTCATTAGATTAACCTTGCATCTATCAGTCCTAAATATTCAAGTCTTACAGATGCTCTCTGATTCACTTGTTCACTCACTCCTTCGCTCATTCAGCAGACATCTATGGAATGCCTGCTACCTGACAGACACTGCACTTACCAGTAAGCCTCCATCCTTGGCCTAAAAGAAAGCTCACAGTCTGGTGGGATGACCAAGCCTTAGAGAGATCATTGCAAGGCAGTGGTAGAGCTATGCAAGAGTGTGAAGGGAGTATGACGGAGGGCCAGCAAAGGCAGCCCATGTAGGTCAGGGAGGACTTCCTGGAAGAGGTGGTTTGAGCTTAGTCTTAATGGCAAAATAGAAGTTTAGCCAGGTGGGGATGGGGAGTAGAGGACATTTGGGGCAAAGGGGGCTGAATGAACAAAGTGAGAAGTAGCATAATATGTGCAGCAGAGTGTGAAGTGGGAGACCGAGGCTGGCAGAAGGTGAGATCTGGGAGGAAGAGGGGTCCAAGAATGCTGCTGGTTCTGTGAGTCAGAGGCTTTTGGACTCACCAGGGTGCAGCCAAATAATGTGTTACTAATAAAGTATTCAGTGTGTGATGACTTTATTCCTTAAAAAACTTAAATTAGAGCAAATTCAAGGTTATCCGTGTAATATGGCGACTCCCACTGGCATTCCATATGCTTTCTGGAGAGAGAGTGAGAAAGAAAGTGATGGAGCTAGGGCTAGGAGCCAGGGCTTGAGAAAATCTCTCTGCTCACCTCATCCAAGAGGTAAGCTAGTGCCGTGGTATTAACAAATTGTTTCTGTGCTTCAGCTCCTTGCCAAGATTTTGGGGTGTCCTCAAATCAGGGATGTACCCAGAGAGCAGTACAGCTCCTTGAGTGTGCATTCCCCTCTCGTTGGTCATGGGAGGACTGTGGCTGTGGCAGAGCAGGAAGCAGTGGACAGGTTTCCATGCTGTGGGCCCACCTGCATTTTATGGTGATTCCTCAGGCTTCGCAGAGCAGTGATTGGGCAACCTGTGGGTAAGGAAATCTCAGCCACATGCTCCCAGTGTAGTTGTTTTCCAAGTAAATTACATATGCCTATTTCTGCTCTAATATATTGCACCCATTCAAAAATATTCCGAAGTGGAAATTGTCAAAGGGTAAGATAGGAATGAGATGAAAACATTTAGAATAATCTTTAGTTACGTTTAATAAACAAAACCTCATGATTGAATGTATCTAATTTTTTAAATCTTGGTTTATACTTGTGATACAACGATTTGTAGGTCTGGTTGTAAGTTTATTTCAGTGTTTGGTTTTAATGGCTGACATGGGTGGAAAAGGCCTCGTAATGTCGCTCCAAATGGAAGTACACTTCCTAAATCATGAGACTCAGTTCTAATTCTGTGCAGTAATTACGCAGATGTTTCTGTCAAAGTTCAAATCAGTTAGTTCCCTGGTATCAGTTGTTCTTGTAAGCTAATTGGGAGGGGTACATATTTTTCATAGTGTTAATAGGTTCAATACCTGCTGAACCTCTGTTTTAAAATTTAAAAAGTGGGTTAGTAAATCTGTATCCCAAATCTTTAAAGTGTTCTGATACAAATGTTTGTACATGTGACCCCTCATACCATTTCAGGCAGTGAAATCACAAAATGATGGAAACATTCTTAAATGTCTATTTTCAAATGTCTCTTCAGTAGAAGTTTGTTTTGAAAAGTAGTTATCTTCTCACTTGTTAAAATGTTTACTTTGAAAGGAATGAATAAGTGTTGTTATTTTTTTCCAAAAATGACTGTAAGGTAGCATCTGACATGGTCAAAGAAAAGGGCAGCAAGTGTAGGCTATTTGTCTTTTTTGTAAAAGAAAAAAAAAATAGCCTCTTATTTAAGTTTGGCAGTTTGAAAATTGGCCTGATTAGATATTGGAACGAGTGGGAGAAAGGAGTCCAGAAGGAGTTCTGAGCTTTCCAGCTTGGACGGCTGCCTGACTGGTGGTGTCACCATGTGGTATAGGTGGAGGAGAGAATGGGAGCAAGTTTCAGAAGACGATGGCGAGACCCAAGTGGAACTTTGAATCTCTGAGTTCAGTTGTTGAGCCACAGCACTTCCTGCTCTAACTTCATGCCCAACGTATTGAAACCCAAGCTCATCCTTGACTTTATGTCCTAAATGTATTTTTTCCTTCTGTTCTTCTTTCTCTGTCCATGACACCACTATCTCTCAGTCACTTAAGGCTAAAAACTTTGGGGCCATGTGTGACATATAAGATTTATTAGGTAGCTGTGGCTTGTGGGGACTTCCTCCAAATGAAAGTGCCACTAAGACTATGAGAAGGCCTGCCATGGAAATCGGGTGGCTTTGATTCTGCAAACACGATGACGCTGAGCCTGTCAATGGGGCAGGATTGCTAGGTTTCCTGCAAGGGCAGCTGAATGTGGGATGATGGGAATAGCAGTCTCAGTTCTCGGATAGAATTAGAAAATCAAGCAACATTTCTTTTTCTCTTTTATTTTGTACCCTGTTGGAGAGCTGGATCATTGACCTTTCAGTTACCTCCTAACCCTAAGAGTTTAAGATCTCCCTGTTTGGTGAGAGGGCTTCCAAGACAGACTGCATTGCTAGGGTATATGGAAATAGATACCACACGTTCTAACCTTTTGAGAGTTATTATTAAGGTTTATTTAGTGAACATATTCTGTCTTCTCCACACTTGGACATTTATAGGAAAAGAGATACAGGATATTCCTCAGTGAGACATTCTGTTGTCGTCTTCAACATCTAAGTGACATCTATATTCCAAAGAAGCTAGTCTTTGACAGGAAACACAAGTGAACTCCCGTTATATTGATCTCCACTGGACAATGACCTTACATCCTCAATTTCTGGAATAGTTCTCATTTCACATAACTTGATTCTTCTCAATAAAGTATTAATTAAATGTACAATTAAATACAACTTAATTTTTATCTTGGCGAGACTTTTCATACAAATAACTTCACAAATCAGAAAGAGATCCTCTATCTTAATCCATCTTAATTTCCAGTTTGGGCAAATGTAGTCAAATGTCTCTTTTCCTGGTGGTGAAATGTTTTGCATGAATAATTATATTGCTACAAAACATTCCTAGTGTGTAGAGCTAGAGACAAACAAAACTTATTTCCAGGTGCTCTGTATAAGCAGCAAATTGGTACTTGGTAGTAAATTTACTCTGAAAACAAGTAAAAGAAAGAAACACTAAGAATAATGACATCTAATGTGTATTAAACACCTAACATAATTTAGACACTAAGTGCTTTACATATATGGTTTTGTTTTGGTCTTCAAAATGAAAACTCTGAAGTATCTCTTCCCATCCTTATTATAGATAGGGAAACTCTTTGAGTAATGTGTCCTAATGACATGTAAAGGGGGAGAATTGATACTTGTATTAATTCACTGCCTTCTAATACTGGTTCAGCCCAAACCTTTCTTCCTCTAAGGACTTCATGGAATATGGGTAGGTTTTGAAGGGGGAGGTGGTCGGGATGATGGAGACAGGAAGGTGGGATTACAGTGGTGTTCTAAAAGGATGCTCTCCCTAGAGCTACAGAGAAACCAACAAGAGTTTCTCACCAGATCAGGACCAGGGACCTCAATGTATGGGGGTGCAGAATTCTTGCTTTGGCATCTTCTGTGATGAAGACTTGGTCGGTCATTCCAGTCTGCCCCATTCCAGGATATAGCTGACCCTCCACCCAGCCAATTAAACCCAAGCTAGGAGTCATCTGCAAGCCCTCTCTTTTTTGTCTCCTCAAATCCTACTGTTCAGCAAGTTTGGGGTGTCCTACCTTAAAATACATCTGTGCTCTTCTGCCTAGCCCAATAATTGCCACCTCCCTTTGTCCAAAGGCTCATCTGCTCTTTCTCTCCTGAACTACTGTAGCAGCTTCCTAACTGGCTTCCCTGCTTCCACTCCTGCTCCTCCCCTAAACTCCTACTGTCAAGTCATCCTTTAAAAACGTAAGTCAGAGTATGTCTTTCTCTCTCCTAGCTAAGCTTCATCAACATCTTCCTAATGCATTCAGAATAAAATCTCAGTCCCTTAACATGGCACGCAAGGCCCTGTGTGGGCTGAGTCTTGTCCACTTCTCTAATCTCCTTTTGTACCCCCTGCGCTTCCCTCCTTTCTTTTGCCCCTCGGCCACCTCTGCACCTGTGTTGTGCACCTGTGTTCCCTCTGTGGTGATCACCTCTTCCTTAGATAGTCAACATTGTCTCTTCAAAGAGGCCCCAAGTAAGCACACCTCCATATGTACCTCTCAAATATTCTATCACATCACCCTTTCCATTTTTTTATGTAGTAATTATTCCAATCTATTGTTATTTTATTTGCCAGAATCCTTCTTTTGTTTCTCTCCCCGTGGAGGGCTGGGCCTCATCTGTTTAAATCTTCAGAGCCTGGCATGGTGTCTGACAAATTAGGGTTCATTAAATAACTCTTAAAGAAATAAAAGAATGCATCATAATGATTTTTTTAAAAGTATTGTTGTGTTCTTGAGCAAAGGTGCATGTAGCAGACAAATCTTGGATGGTCTGTTTAGCTTATAATAACCATCTTAACTGGGTTACCCAATTCAGAGAAAAGGCCTTCAGGACCGTTTGGTTGTGACCTCTGGCCACAGTGAATAGGACAGCTGACCCAAGCTGGACAATCAAAATTGCAACTTTTGCAACTGGGAATTTGGGAATTGCAAATTGGAATTGGGACTGAGAGTAGTGTGGTTTGCACTGCACTGTGCGTCCTCAGCAGATCTGGGCAGTCACGTGTTCTGCTCTGTGGAATGGGGATCAGACAGGGAAGGCTGGTGAGCAGAGAAAGAGCAGGGGGGAGACTGAGCAGGTGTGCAAAGAGAAACCGTGATATGACACATAGGGAGAGAGTCTGGATGACGTTGCAGGCCCTCGTTCCAGCATCTTCTTGCTTGCCGGCTGACCTCCTGCCCTTGAGGTCAGGAAAATACCAGCCACCTGCCCTCTGAATGCCCTCCCGTGGGTGAAGCCATTGTACTGAGGATACCTCGTCAATTTAACGTTTAGTGACAACAGATTTGCCATTAACACGTTGGTTGCACTTTAGCACACACTGTTCTGTGCCATTTTTACCTCTTGTGATGATAGGTGACTTACGCTTCAGCTGGAAACTGTGTAAGTGAGAAGGTTTCTAGAAGAAGCAAATGGAGAAAAGGAAATGAGAGCCCAGCATCTCTGTGGCTGTCCCTGTAAGGAGAGAGGCCAAGGAGGGCAACATGTGAAAGTGGAGCAGTGAGCTCTGTGGGCACGGCCGGCCGGCAGTGAGCAGGACCCTGAGAGCTGGGGGCTTGCGGAATAGCAAACGTCTGGTTGCAGGATACGAGCTTAGAAGCAGCCGAGTGAATCCCCTCAGGTGATGGATCATTATGCTGAGATCAATCTTCACAATGGAAGACAAAGTTGGCAAAAACAAAATATTCCCTCAGAATCAGGGCTTTAAAGTATAGTAGGCTGCTCCATTGTTAGTAACAATATCAACTCAGTTTAAGACCACACGATCCCCTTTTAGCCTGGCCTCATTACACTAATCAGACTAATGAGGGACTCAAGTCCAGTGCTCATGGATGGGAGTTTAATCCTGCTCCACTCACACCAATTCAAGAGGGCTTTATCAGCAAAGGTGTGAGGGAGAAATGCGTTGGCTTCTCAGCAATGCAGCTGGCAGTCAAGTTATCTCTCAGTGAGTCCACCAAGGTGTGAATATCAAAAGCCCAGCAGAAGCTATTTATATTTGGAGATTATTAGGCATTAGCTGCACAGAAGAATTGCCTCCAAATATGGCGCCTCTGGCTAGGTCCTCCTGCGGAAAACCCCAGAAAACACCGAGCTCTCCAGGGTCATTTCCATTCTTAACAGAGTCTGAATGCCTCAAGTTTAGCTCACGTAATGATGACCTTACTTTTTAAGTGAGGGGACATCTCCGTTAGTAACAAGAGTAACTTATTCACAAATACATAAGCACATAGCTCAAACTTTTCTCTCTATTCCTAAGAAAATGGTGGCAGAATGGTACAGGAGCAGGTAACTTGAAATTTGTATTCCAAAAGATCAAAAAATCAACTTTCCCTAGGGAATGTAGCCATCCACCAATTCAGTGAACAAGGACCAGACTTTTGCTGAGGAATGTACTTGACAGTTTGGCTGGGGTGGACTTTAACTTTTACATTTCACAAAACACATACATACGTTAACATGTACTCTCAGATGGCCAAAAAGGGCCTGGCCATCTTCAAACCGGAAATGAACAGAGCTATATTTCTTGGTGTTACAAGGAAGATAGTCAAAATATTTCAGATGCTGGAAATGTTTCAAATTATTATTGTGATTTTATTAACATGAAGTCTCTCTTCTATAATGAATTTTCACCACTTGCATCTAAAGTTAAAGCTTTTCCATTTTTTCCAATGGCTGTTTTGTTTTTTTTTCCTTCATTAATGCGTTTTTTTCCTTCATTAATCCATTTCCTATAGTAGCCCCAACTTGGCTGCAGTGTATGGTCATTCTGTGCCTCATTTCCTCTAACGAATGGAGTAAGCCTGTGAGAATACATAGCACTACAAAATACATAAAGTCAGATCTGTGGTCCCAATATAATAACAACAAAAGTGATTAATAGTTTGTTTTAATGAGGTAACTGGCATTTAATAAGTTATTGATTTTTCATAGAATCTTACCAAAATGCTTTGGAAACTGAAAAACAATTCTCCACTCATACAACGCAGTAATGATTCAGTATGAATTCATATGTCAGATTCTAGATGCTGTGTTATCTCAGGGCCAGTGCATATTACCTGATTAGTATTGATTTCTCTGTGGCCATCAGTGAATTTTCAAGGCATCATTTTCAGTCAAGGAAGAATGAATTGTTTGGTGTGATCCCGAAATCACTTTGCATCAGATCCCGAGGAAGTTGGGTAATTGATGATGCAGAGCGAGTGGTCATGGATTTAATTTGTTGAACTGGATTTCACTTGTTTCAGTGGTTTCAATGTTGTAGGTATGTTTAGAAGATGTTCCCTGTTGATATTCTTTTACTTCATTTCTCATATATATTTTCCTCTGTCCAGTATATTCTTTCTCCTGTTTTCTGCTTGGCGAACTTCTACTCGTTCTTCAGGGTCCAACTCAAAAGTCATCTCCTCTGTGACTTCGTTCTTGATTCCCTTAGAAAGATTTTGTTCTCCTGGATCCTCTTACCACTTTTTGTTGTAATAGCTCTTCAGTACAGAGGGATACAGGCCAGTAATTATGTTTACATAGCGGCTCCCTGCTAAACCAGGGCTGTGTATTGTCTCTTAGGACTTATCTTTTCCTGAGAAGCCCCAGTACACGGTTGGCAGTGTGTAAATACTTGCTGCTGCTCCACATTGGCGGGGTGTCACTGGACAATGCTCAGAATCTGCAACTTCGGTTTGCACAGGGTTTACACGGGCTCACATTGCCTGGCACTGGGGCTACAGGGACCCCTGTTGTTACTCCCACCACCACCCTACATGCAAAATGCTTGTCCAGGTCATACTGCGCGCTATACACTTTAAATACAAAACCTCATCCCTCTCTCATTCTGGAGCAAGATCACTGCTATCGTCTCCATTTTAGGAGTAAAGAAAGTAAGGCTTAATAAGTACTTTCCTCAAGGTCACATCACAATTAAATGGTGAATCAGGGGGTCAAATCAAGGTCTTTCTGACTCCAAAGCCCATATCTGTAGTGTGATTTGGGACACTCTGGGAAAGGCTCATCCAAACCAGGAACCCCAAACTCCACCCTTAGAGATTCATTTTTTTTTTTGAGTCTTGAAAGCTTTCCAAGGGCAGCAGGGGTGAAAAGGTAAAACACACCCAAATAGAGTATTCTAATTTATTGGTAATAGTTGGTGAGCTATATAATATTTTTAAGTTCCTACCAACAAATTTCTCACCGTAGACCAGTTGACAATTAGAGAAAAGCTTTCCCTTCAGCAGTAGTTGACATGGTTAAGAGGAAACAGAGAAGGGTGCCAGTGAGGGGTCAGAGAAGAAGAGCATGTCTGAAAGGAGACTAGAAGGTGCTAAAGACCAAACAAGGGGCTTGTGACCACCCCAGAGATAATGGCTGTACTTCAAATAGATCAAAATGAAGCGTTGTATTTGTTTCCTATTGCTGTTGTGTGGCTTAAAACAACACAAATTTACCCTTTTTAATTCTGGAGATCACAGGTCTGGGCTAAAGTCCAGGTGTCAGCAGGATTGCGTTCCTCCTGGAGGCTCTAGGGAAGAACCTATTTCCTTTTCTCTTCCAGCTTTTAGAGGCCACCTGCGTTCCTTGGCTTTTGGCCCCTTCATCTTCAGAGCCAGTGACATATCATCTTCCAATTTCTCTGACTGACCCTCACTCTCCTGCTCTTTTATTTATAAGGACCCTTGTAATTACAATGGCCCATATGGACAATTTAGCATAATCTCCCAGGCTCAAAATCCTTCACCATATCTGCAAAGTCTTTTTTGCCATGTAGGGTGCCATATGTACAGGTTCAGGGAATTAGGATGTAGACCACTTTGGGGTGCCTTATTCTGCCCATCACAAGTGTGTTAGAGGGGAAATTAGAGATCAGGAGACTGGGTTCCAATCTTGGGGTTCCCATTGAGGAGCTATGTGCCTTGGGACAAATTTCAACCTCTCTGGGCCCGTGCCTCAAGCTGGGAGGTACGGCTAATGAAAAGCCAGACCTGTTTTACACACCTGCACACGACACTGTAGCCTTTATTTAAGGCCATTTCTGAACATGTCATTAGTCCTTCTAATGGCGTTGCCGCAGGTTCTCAGCTCATTTCTGCTTACCATCCTACATTTACTTACACTTTGCCTACAGAGCATGCAAGTTTTCAATTTCTCATTTTAAACAGGGGGCTCCAGTTCTGTAGCACGGCTGATGCATTAAATATCCACAGCCAAATTGCTTAACGCCCAGGTTTTTTATCCCCTTCAAATTAAAGCTTTTAAAACACCCAGACTCCCTGCTGGCTGAATGACACACACAGACTTTCTGCGGGCTCTTGGGGGCAGGCGATACTGGTTCCTGTCAAGTTCTAAATCTGGATGCTTTTTTATAGTGGAACGACTAAAAGGAATTGCTGCCTTATGATATATAACTACTACTTATTATAGACTGATCCGTCTTACAGCAGGGCGGTGGAAGGCAGGGGGCTGCAGGAAGAACAAGAACCAGTCTTAGACCTGAGCAAAAGTAACCTTCTCATTGCCTCTTCCATGACAGCCGCATCATAAGCTTCTTTATGGCAGCTTTCTTTCACAGTGACCTGCCACACTGCTCTAATTTTTCTGGTGTCACTCATGCAGGTTTATAAAATGATTGGTTTTATGGCTTTCATTTGGGAATTTGTCAAGGTTTCACATTTGTGGAAGCCTTGAAGCAGTGGCCTAATCGTCCAGAATTTGGTGTTTAAAGGGATGTTGGCACGTAACCTGCTTGGACCCAAAGGTGCCTGCAGTGGTCACATGCTTATGCCTAGTGGGGAAATCTCCGTAATTTCTTTTGCTACAGTAAACCATTGCTGTCAGGAAACTCCATTCCAGGTTCCAGAGGACTCCTGGCATCCTGAGATGGGAGAAAAGCCTTTCAAGCTTCATGATCAGGTTGATAGTTAAACCTAATTCCCATGAAATGTACTTCAGGTGTTAGTAAACCCAGACTGGGGTCAGTGTATTCTGGCAATCTGGATTTATACACTCTTTTTCATGACTCACAGTCTGGAAATGAAAAGGCACTGGACTCTGAATTCATTCTCTCTCTCTCTCTCTCTCTCTCTCTCTCTCTCTCTCTCTCTCTCCTCCCCCACCCCCTCCCTCACCCCCCCAACACCCCTTAGGATCTCAAAGCCCCTAACAGATGTTTTTAAAAGCCTCACTTTTGAGGACTGTTTTGGCCTTCTGCCACTGTGTGTACTTTTAGGTTTAATGAAAATTGGTGCCTCCCAAGTGCTTCTCCTAAGGGGGAAAGCAGCTCAGTCTCCTGGTGAGCTTGCTGGTTCTCTTTCAGCCAGAACACACGGGGCCGTGAGCTTGAGTGTAAACACAGGCGCACAGGCACACCTGCCTCATCCCTGCTGCTCCCCTCCCAGTGGCCTGGGTTGGCCGCAGCGTGGTGCATACCTGCTGGGGTCTGTCACAGTTGGCTTCTCTCCCCCTGGTGTGTCTCAGCATAGCCGGGGCTTATTCGAGCAGCAGGCGGTTTTTCTGAAGTGACCTCCACCAGGCAGGAGATTTATGGTGGCGTTTGCTTTCATTATGTGTTGAGGCTGCATCGTGAGCTCGCTGCGTGGCTGTCGGAGGAAGAGCAGAACGCTTCCCAGAATAAGCCTCCGGTATTATCTTTGAACATATGTTCTTGATTAAATGAGAAGAGGAAAGTCTCTTCGTTTTTCCCATTTGGAGGTTAAAGTGGAGGGTTTGTCTAAAAACAGATTGCAGTAAATTGTGGGTTTATTTGAACAGTATGTCAACATTATTTACTCATGGAAAAAAAAATCTCAAATTGATAGGTTTCTTTTAATTACCTCATCCAGAAAGCTGCTCTCAACAAACAGCAAATATTTCAGAAGCCATTTGGATAAGTCTGGAAATGTTGAATTACTGGAAACCTGCCGAGAATAATACCTTTGAAAATGTTTCCATAGTTCTGAGTATAAGAAAACTTGATTAGGAAACAGCTTGTCTCCGAGCAAACTGGGTATTGCCTTCTGTGATCTGATGGCCTCCTTGAAAAAGATGGCTTACAAAATTCTTGCCTAACACTGATCACGACACCCTGAAAAAGAGGTACCCTTCTGGAGCTCAGCGTCACTGTCCTTCCCTCAGATCAGACGACCTTGTTTAACCCTGTTATAATACCTTCCTCTTGGGTTCTGTCCAGCAAGCACCAAAGCCAAATGAAAGAAGGTTCAGTAACTGGGTGAGCTCTGGGCAAGCCCAAAGAGCTCTTTTGGCAAATCCAGGCCAAAGCACATTTTCCCAGATAACATCCTTTGACTCCATTGGTTGGTTCTGGCTACATGAAAAGATGATCGGATAAACACAGCCATTCCCGGGGCCCAAACATTTTTGGGGATGAAAGAGGTTGCTGGCAGAAAGAGGGCGAAGAGACTCACATGCAAGCCAAGGACCCTTGTACACATACACCCTTAGGCTCATGTCCTTTTCAAAACTGCTTGTGATGTTTGCTTTCTGTGTATACATGTGTTGAAGGGATTGTGGCGTGGTGGTACTACAACCAGCATGGAGAGGTTGGGGTGGATTTGGGCCTTCACACGATGATGTATTTACCCTGGATCTCTGGGCACATCCCATACCTCGGGTAACATTTCATGCATGCATACTGCATGGAGTGTACTTCTCGGGAAACTTAAAAGCTGAGTATCTCATTTAAGAGTATTTCATCTGAAATTGACATGTGCAGGCCTGGTTTGAGGACTGCTGTATGTGCTGGTACAGTTGTTTGGTTCCTAAATATTGAAATCTCTCCCAGTTGGTAAATCACTACCGAAGACCTGCGGCCCACCATGAAGTGGAGGTCTCCAGGCCCGTGATGGGCTCTGCTGCTGGCGTTTGAGCCTCCCTCCCAGTCAGTTCCGGCTCTGGGTGTACGTGCCGCCGCCAGCAGCCTGAGCCTCAGAGAAGGTCTCCTGTGCCTGCCCAGACCCTCCAGGCACCGGAGTGCCGAGCTCCCTGGGCCGCAGGCTGGGTTTGCGTGGAGGAACTCAGACTAAAGAGACTTGCCACGACAGCACTCTCATTCACGCCAACAAAAATCACTTTTTAAAGAGAAGTTTTGAGCTATTTGGGAGCTCAAAACTTTTTTCTTCCTACCCTTGCAGCTCTTTTCCTCCACGTACCACTGTGAAGTCCAGAAGCCTTCACCGTGGAGACCAGTTCAGGAAAGGAAGATGTAATTCTAATCCTAGCTCCAACACTTAATAAGTCCATGACCTTGAGCAAGCGACTTAACCCCTCTACACTGCAGTTTTCTCATCTGTAGAGTATTGATGTCACACTTAGATTCCTTCCAGCTGTAACAAAAAATGCTTTTAGTCTTTAAATTTCTGTTTACTAGCCCATTCACCCACCCTATCAATGGACATGCTATGGATACTTCCTAAAGAAAGAAAAATAATATCATCTGCTTACAAATTATGTTTGAACACAAGTTAGGTGATGCCGAGTGTTCCATGCGACCTGATAGCGGGAGCTGACAGGCCCCGACGCGGCTGGCTGGCCTCCCCTCTGCTTACCACGCCGGTCAAGGCAAGGCAGCTCCTTGCTGAGCTCCGCCGCTAGAGTTTCACGCTAAGAGGGCCCTGGCTGCCGATTCAGGGGCTCGTGTCACCCATCTCATGGCTCTGCCTCATGTGTGTTATGGCTCATCAAAGGCCCCTAAGAAGTTTGTAGATGGTCAGGGCAAATCCATTAGTATTCATGTGGAAAATAATCTCAGCAACAAGCAGCAATGTCATAGACTCTACAGGGAGTGGGGTTGTGTTAATGGAATTAGGGTTTTGTGACTCATTTTGAATAGTGGTAGTAGAGCTATAATTTTATACATTATGCTATTTCTTTATGATTTTTAAAAAAGGTTTTGGTTTTTCAGACTGAATTTTTTTTAGTATATCTTGGGTATAATTTTGGGGTGGGGTGAGGAGGGAAAAGTTCCATCTCTTACTTTAGGATAAATATCAGTCATAACTTTGGAGCTAAGCTAATATGTAGAAATTCATTTTGTAGATGTTTATTATCAGCCTGTTCCCTATGTGGAGATTATCCTCTGTCGTATAGCATTAGAGTCATTAGCACTGATGACGGGGACGAAAATTCCGTGATGCCTCCCGTTGTCTGCTCTTGGGAGAGAGGCTGTTTTACGCTTGTTAAGGACGGGAGAATTTATGTGTGAGTCTGTGGTTTTCCAGGGAGTTTGAGTTCTGGCCTGGCCTATATGTCTCAGTGCTCATGGCTTTGGTAGACAAAGGGTTGTGATGGTTTTCTGAGTTCCTCTTGTCGGTTTTTAAGAAAGTGAATTTTTACTCTGGATTCTCATCTAATCTCTCGATTTGACTTTGGCTTCCTTTTATGTCCCCATAAACAAAAATCCTACCAGGCTTGAACTCCATCTTGGTTTTAGGAATTGCAGCCAGCTATTTCATAAGCAACACTGTGGACACTTAATACAAGAATTTAAGCTGAGAAATTTAATACTCTTGAATTTAATGCTCTGTTTTTATTAAGAAATCCTGGGATTTGTCCCTATTCAACACCCTGTTTAATTTAAGAGCTAAAAAAATGATAAATATCACTTCCAGATGCATGTACTGCATTCAAGATCTAGAAATAGTTGTCAAAGTGCAGTATGAATGGACTGATGTTCCTTCAGCAATTTAACCTCTGTCAGTATCTCGTGCTGAGGGTTTGTCAATCATTGTGATAACATCTTAGGTTTGATCCTGACTTCCCTATAATGTCAAACTTACCACCCCCCAACCCCGCCATCCTCCCTTCTGTGTGCGGAAAGGAACTTTTACAAACCCTTGGTAAAATCAAAGCCTCACCCCAAAGGCTTAGTAGTGAAGGAAGAATCTGTACCTTGGGAGGGTCAGCCAGGTGTCACGGCCAAGGTTTGTTCTCAGGACTCCTCTCCCCCTGGAGCATTTTTTTACTTATTATGCAGTTGTCACCACGGTAATTCTTATTGGACACTCCCTTTGCAGTGCCACTCAGGCCCAAGGGCAGACCCAACTATCTCCTTAGTTCTCCAAAGCATGTAGCATGCCTGTGACCAAACTGGAACTTTTAAACAAAATTTTTAGGTACCAAAACCTTTAGGATAACAAAAGGGAAATTAATACTAAGGGTGACATAAAAACAGATTATCTGTTTTTACAAGATTCAGATCTCTGCCCCTTTTCTTCCTCCTTTGGAGGAAATCTGCAATCTTTACCACCTGGTGCTGGCCTCAGGTCAAGTCCCAGAGAGAGGACTGTTTCTTCCCACCTATCTCAAGATCTCTTTTCCAGTCATGGACGCTTTTCTCCTTGGGTGACAGATAATGTCCACTCCTGAAGATACGCAATTCTTCCCTTGCTGGGCCTTGTTCCAAGGCTTCTGCAAGATCAAAATGCACCTGGACTGGCCCAGCAGCCCCATGAGACGTCGGGGACGGGGAGGGGGTGTTGATACTGGACCCTGTAGGAAAGGCAGGACCAAACCCAGAACGCTTTCTTATCACACCGGTTCTCCCCCTTTCTGTGTTTGCAGCATACCTGTGTTAGGACTTTCTCCGCACACTTGGAGGAATGGAAAAGGAGCATGTCTGCCGTCATTAGGAAACAATCACTTCTAGGCTGTAACAGCTCCTCCCGTTGCCTTATCATTTTGCTTCTGTTGAACAGAACAATGTGCTGACCTGACTTTTCCTCTTCAGGCCTCGAAAGGCAAAGTTCCACCTTGTTGCAATGAGTACTTCTTTGTTCTGGTGTGCCGTCACCACCTCCTCCCAGGAGGAGAGACATCCATTTCTTTTACGGCTGAGCTCTGCAGTCCCTCTGATGGACGGTGCCATGCTAGCCTTCATACTCAGATGCTGCCCAAACAAATTGTGCACTTTGTTAGAAATTTGTTAGAACACCTCGGAAGTTTTCTCTGATATACCAACGTGCCACTGGTTGACAATCACTGTACTTACATTATTAGGCTAATTTAAACAAGATCGGAATTTTTATACTGCGTATTTTGTCTAGTCTTGTGATGCAAACTAGGTTTTAGTATGTTTCTGATAGGTATGTAAAAAGACACTTGCATTTAAATTTCCTACATGTGTGTGAATTGAGGTGTAATGTGTATGTTTTAAATAAGTAATATGGCAACGGCTGCTGGCTAACATACAGAGATCTATAGATGACTTTCTCAGCACAGGCCCTTGGGTTTTGTGGTGTTGTGACTACCTCAAAACAAAGGGAAATGTTTGCTATGAATTTCCTGTCCCTGGACAACTACATGGTTGAAAAATCTCCTCTTTCCTCTTGAGAACTATCTGTGTGCCAAAGTAAGAAGAAGCTCTTGAAAGGATTACTCAGGCTTCCCCCCATCTTCTCCTCACCCCGAAGTCTAATAATTTTAAGAGAGAAGAAGCGGAAGAGCCCTTGTCACTAAACTTCTTAGCACTTTAGAATAGCCAGATGCATTGCATGCAACTATGTCAAGTTTGGACTCACACCAGCCGGGAAAATACTCTTGTCTTTTTTTTTTCGGAAGTAAATTGCATACATATCACGAAGAGTATTCAGGAAAGGGATTGCCTTTTTGCTTTGTCTGAGCTTCTCGCACATCAGTTTTAACCACATTCTGAGGCCTTGCACACACGTTGTGCAGCTTGCCAAGTTTCAACAGCCTCTACTCGTTTGCCAGAATGGCTGCACTATATCAGATGGTTGCTAAGAGTAAAGATCACTGAATCTTAGGCTTGGAAGGGACTTAATGCGATGGGCCATGAAATGCCCTTATTTCATAGATGAGGTGATTGAAGCCCAGAGACATGACTGCCTTGCTGGAGGTGATGGACTCGGAGCCAGGCGTCCTAGTGGATTCCAGGCTGTAACTGGGCCGCGCCTTTGGTGAAGCCCTTTGAACCCTGCCGAGTGTTCTGTAAATGTTGGGTATCCATGGCAGTCTGATGACATCGCTGCTGTACTCACTCCATTATCAAAAGTGCAAAATCCACCCAAAATTTGTCTGCTTCTAATGAAGGTTTCAGGGAAAAGAGCCCCCCACTTTCCTTTAGCCAACCCCCACCTATCTCTTACTTCTGAAGTGGCTGAAAAATACAAGCATGTTTCCACCTCATTATTTAAAGCCAGAAGCATTTGAAGTTTGTGGTAACATAACTTATGAACATATAATTCAGAATTATAACTTACAGGATAATAACTTCAAAACAAGCATTTGGTTTCAAAATGATAAATACTTGTAAGAGGAATTTTGTCTAAAATCAGTTCAGAAAATGAAGGATTTCATTAAAATGGCTTCACCTTCTAGGTTCAGTGTCTAATTCTAATTCTACAAAGACAAATATAGTATTTATGACACAATACTGTGCAACACTCTGAGGCCCACTGATTTGTGGTGATTTTATACACATTAATCTTAATTTTTATTCTTCCTTTAAATAAGGGCTGGAATTGATATCGTGATCATACAAAAGTAACAAAATAAATGGTCTGCTCCCCTAATTCTGTGACTAGCTTTCACATTTCATTGTTTTATTTTCATTTACCTTTTGCCTCTTCTCCCAGTGCATCCAAATGATTGAAGTTCAAATATGCATTATTTTTTTAATAAAGCCAGAAATCTCCTAGAAATAGAGGCAACATAGCAGAACCACTTTTTTATGACAAAAATCCAGGCGCCCTTTGTACTAACTGGGTTATAGCAGACATCTTTTAAAGTATGTTTCCTGTGGGTGTCATTGGGCTGTGGTATCTACAAGTTTATGTAAACATGACCATGAGATTTGCTTTGCATTTGTTTGGCCACCAGATTTCCTTAGTTCCTTGTTCCAGGCTAATTTTCAGGCCTTCTTCATGGAAAGTCACCCAAGTCTATGCACAATCATTTGCTACAACTATGAAGCCAGGTCAAGCCACCTGCTATGGGTGAGAGTGACTTGTTTATTGACGGGTCGGAACTCACTGGAGTGTATTCTTTTCCTGTCCTTGCCTGCAAATGTGCTCTTGGCGCTCCCTTCCCATTTTCAGGTGCAGTACTAAGATCCATTCAAGTTCAATCTTCTTCCTGCTCCCTATCAAGCCTAATCCACAGCTTCAGTATCCCCGGGAGGGAAGGGGAGCTGTCTTTTCTTCCCCTTGCTCTTTTTTGCTTCTCTCCTCACTGGTTGCCTCGGGTTCGCTCTTCCTTCTCTGTGTGAAGCCCTGGAGGAGGGATTAGGGGCCAGGTGGAAATGTCTCTTACCCGTCAGTGTTATGATCTCATCTCTGTACTCTTGGGTTTCTTCCAGAGCCCTTGACTCAAGGGCTGACTTACTGTTATCCTTAGGGGTGTGCTCACAGCTGGGGTCTCCCTGCACCCTGCTTAATTCTGGAACAAACGTACTCTCCAGCCCACAATCAGTCCCTGGACCATTGTCAGCACCTGTCTTCAGAGAAATCCTATCTTCTACATATGTTGTTTTAGTTTGGCTTTGTTTTTCCACCCTAGGTACTTTCCCTTATTTGATTTGAGTATAGCTGCGTAGTTGGAATTTTGTTTCATGTTGGATCTAATTGTTTTACATGTCGTAGTAGGGTCACCAGCCTATGACATCTGCCATACTGGGGTAGTAGAAGTTGGACCTCTGAGTTGCGCAGCTTTGCAAAGATCCACATTGGGAACAAGATAACCATCTCCTCTCGTTGCAGGCTTGCCTGTTCCTATAAATGTGTCTCTTGGAGAGATGGTATCAAAGACTTATCTATTTCTACATGGTTTCTTCTAAAAATATATCTAAAAATTTCTAGTCCTATGTAGTCTGGATGGGGAGTTAATTTCTAGACTGTTATTTCCATGTTTTATTAAGTCTTGTTTTCAGGTATTGTCTGAGTACATAGCACATCCTGTCCCCAGCTTTGGAGCTTTCACCAAAATTCTGAGACAATAGGAAATGTCCCATTCTGTTCTGTGGTACTTAATGCATGATTGAGCCCTAGACTTTTTAGACCATCGTTCTTAGTCTTATTCTGGAACACTAAACATCGTTTAATCAGTAAATCCCATCCCTCCTGAGGACCTGAACTCTACCGTTAATTGAGTTGTCTGGTGAGAATTTTGTTGGTAAAACTGGCTATATGTTTGACTTGAGGTTTCCAGTGCCCTCTTGCATGGTGTAAGGATTTAGAATATAACCACCAAGGCACATTTGGCATTTTTTTTTTTTTGTAAATTTATTGGGGTGACAATTGTTAGTAAAATTACATAGATTTCAGGTGCACAATTCTGTATTACATCATATATAAATCCCATTGTGTGTTCACCACCCAGGGTCAGTTCGCCTTCCATCACCATATATTTGATTCCCCATATTTGGCATTTTCAACGTAATTTTTGGGAAAGGAAAATCAGTCCATCCTATAATGCTTTCATCTTGAGCTTGGACTTCTCTCAGACAAGCTGCATGTCACAGTGGCTTTCTGGTAACAACACTGGAGAAGGGGCCGTGAATGGGAACAGCTCATGAGAAATCGGAATAAAGGCTACCACAGCCATTAAGGGCAAAGCTGCTAGTCTCTAATGGGTTAGCAAAATTCCCCATCCAGAGATGTCCCAAAGGTATTATGGAAGCCTTAGGGAGAGGTCAGTAGCTTCAACATACATTGAGCTGTAGTTTAAACCCCTGACTACCACGCAGGTATTATTTAGCCCTAGAATTTTGAGTTCTGGTAAATTTTCTAAACACACATCTCCATGGCGGGGGGGCAATTTGAAGTGTCTGTCATCTTTTCCTAATTTGCTGAATACTCTGCGTCTCCACAGCCATATTTTTGTGCCATGCCGTCTTCTGGCCTTAGTCGACTGAATTGGGGTGGACTACTTGATCCCTTCTAGGCTTGATCTCTTTTTCAAGAATTTAGAATTGGCACCAAGGAATATATGTGGTCTGTACTCGTGGCTGAAACTTAAGTAATATAAAATCAGAAACTGTGCATGGAGGAGCAGGAAAGAGAGAGGAAAAGAGAGATACTTCCGTTTCTCTGGAGAATTTTCCAGTTCCTAGAGCACTACACAACATTTAGTATCCTTCTAGGGAATTTTCCTTTTAGACAAAAGATAGTTCAACTTAATGTCTCTTACTTAAAACTAAGACAATCTTGACTAAGACAGAGAGTCCTCTAATTTTTTAATATTTCTTACAGTAATTTATGTGAATTCTATAAACATGATCATACTTTGGTTTACATTATGAGAGGAAGTGGAAATGGGTAATGGAGAGAGGGTTACTGCATTGTTCGGGGTTCTGAGTTGCAGACAGCAGGCTTCACTTCAGCCAGTCTAAGCAAAAAAGAATAGTTAAAGGTTATTGGATAGTTCACAGGATCTTTGAACAGAACCAGGCTGGGAAGCTACATGACTAGGAACAAATCAGCCAAGTGTAACACGTCCAGGAGAATGCCTGTTACATATGCCAGGATTGTTCTTAGGGGCACTTGTGATGTTAGGTGCTGAACGGCAGAAAAGCGTCCATCGCTACCCCGGGAGATGCCAAAGGCTTCTCCCAAAAGAAGGCTTATTACAAAATCCTGTCTTTCTGAGGGTTCAGCTACTGCCTCAACTTAAGCCCACTGCCAGATCAGTGGTTCCATGTGAACCTGAAAAGGATACACAGAGGTTTTGATGAAACTGAATCTGAAGAGGCCCAGGGACAAGACAAAGAGGTCACAAAGGGTGGAGGCCTCATAGTTGGTGGCAAATGGCAGAGACCCTAGAGTCCAGCAGTGGGTTCCTCCTAACCCCCTTCACACCACTCAGGATTAGCCAGACCTTGGTGGACACCAGCAGAGGGCACTCAGAGACCAGACCAGACCAACCCAAACATGCTGGCTTGAAGACCAGAGCTCCCACTCCCAACTTCTGTCACTCCCTAGGGGCCATCTTGGGAAGCAGGCCGGCGAGCAGAGCCCCCTGAAGGATTCAGTAGATTCAGCACTGGCAGGGAGGTACCTTTGAATTGATTGAACATTTACCCCAAAGAGATGTTAGAGAGTAAGTTAGACTGAAAAAGATTATCCTAAAAGTGGAAGAGACTGAAGTTTAGGCTTTTTTTTGTTTTGTTTTCATTCTTTCCATTACTGAGTAGACATGAGAGAAAACTACATTTTTTGCACATCTGAGTTGTAATAGTTACATTTCGACTTCAATGAGTGCAAACTGGGAAAACTGTAAGCTCCGCTGGAGCAGCTTCTGGTGGTGGTTTGGAAATGGCTTGGTAGCACGAGAGACGGGAAAGATACAGGAACGCCGCGGGTTCTGATGGGCCCGAGGAGACCAAGAGCCTGCTCAGTAGGTTGAAGGGACTCAATGCCAAAGCTGAGGGGGTGGGTGGTTGAGGTGGAGACAGACACACCTCCAGAGGATCCTCAGTGCCAGCAGGCTGCAGAAGGGGTGCCCTGCTGGCCACTTATGATGCCACTGTCTCATGGCATGAGAGAGCCATTGCCAGTGCCAGACACCAACAGAGAACAGACTGTGGACTTCCAAGCTACACTGTCAGCAGCGATGCCCACTGTGTGCCCAGGAAGGGCCACAGCTACTCCTCCCACAGGCCCGAGGACAGGACTTGGCCTTTCCCCAAAAGAGACTGACTTTATCTACAGAAAAAAGCAAAATCAAACCTGAGATGAATAGATCATTTTAATTGGCACGTTTAATTTTATTTCTCATAGTGGAGCATAGTGACAAAGACCATGAACTCTGGAGCCAGATGACCTGGATTTGAATCTTTTTGGGATGTGTGGCCTTGGGCAAATAGTTAAATCTCTGACACTGGTTGCTAACCTACTAAATGAGGATTCTAACAGCACTACCTCCTAGGATATGTAAA
Organism: Rhinolophus hipposideros; assembly: GCF_964194185.1. Lineage (NCBI taxonomy): Eukaryota > Metazoa > Chordata > Mammalia > Chiroptera > Rhinolophidae > Rhinolophus > Rhinolophus hipposideros. The sequence continues at coordinate 9,034,503 of NC_138062.1, forward strand.
GAGAAAATACGAGGTCTGAGAATTAAGTTCGCAAACTTGTTGCAACGATATTTCTAACCTTTTCTGATATCAGAGGGATTATTCATTATGAATTTATACCAACTGGACAAACAGCTAACCAAGTTTACTATTTGTAAGTGATGAAAAGCCTGCATGAAAAACGTAGATGACCTGAACTTTTCGCCAACAATTCATGGCTCTTGCATCACGACAATGCACCAGCTCATAGGGCCCTGTCTGTGAGGGAGTTTTTAGCCAGTAAACAAATAACTGTATTGGAACACGCTCCCTACCCACCTGATCTGGCCCCCAGTGACCTCTTTCTTTACTCAAAGATAAGGAAATATTGAAAGGAAGACATTTTGATGACATTCAGGACATCAAGGGTAATATGATGACAGCTCTGATGGCCATTCCAGAAAAAGAGTTCAAAATAGCTTTGAAGGGTGGACTAGGCGCTGGGGTCGGCACAGAGCTTCCCAAGGGGAGTACTTCGAAGGTGACCGTAGTGGTATTCAGCAATGAGGTGATTTTCTAGGATGAGTTCGTGAACTTAATTGTCCGACCTCGTGGTTACTGTACCTTAAGTCCTTAGCAGAATACCTGGCTCTCAGAGCCACGACCAGTGTTTCCTGTGATCACTGCCGTGAAGGATGGTGATTCAAGAGGAAGCAAAAATCCATTAGAAAAACTTTTAAAAAAATGTTCCACATTTGCTCTACCTCCTCCATGGTGGGGAAACGTTGGACCCCACCAGAGAGAGACACTGCCTCTTACAGTCACACCTAAGACAGCAGCCTGGGAGTGGCCCGTCCCGAGTCCGCTCCATTAGGAGGCTAAGCTCAGAAGCACGTGGATGTCTGTCATATGTGCCCACACACCCTCTTTGGAGCAACTTCTGCCTCTCAGCATGCAGGGCCATTTTCAGCCCAGAGACAACAGGCTGCTCCCCTGCCTGGGCCTGACGACCTGTTGTAGTTGCTGTGCTTTTATCTTCCACAACTGGGTGAAGTTGCTCTCTGAATTTTTATAGCACTTCAGGAACGAGGGAGGCTGTTTTTACAAGAAGAACCTTATTAGCCCTTCCTTTGAACAGAGGTTTGTTGTTGTTATTTTTAAACTCTAACTCTTTGGGGCCGTGAGAGTTTTAGCAGAACAAACTCTTCAGAGCATAGTGAGACTGGGTCTGTGCTATTAGAAAGTGGGAGAGCCACGGGTCCATTGCCTGTGGTGGGCAGAGCCTGGCGTGGACCACACTCAGCTCAGGCTTCTGTCTTCATGCGCTGAGGCTGAAGTGCTCCCCTGCGCCCTGGCGACAGACTCTCAGGTGGCCACGTGTGCATTTAGACAGGTATGCACTTGTTGGGGAGCTAGGAGGACCGGTGAGGAATCCACTCACCGTGTACCTGCCATTTGCTGAGTACTTGTCACATGCCAGCACTACACTAGACCCCCGCTTGAGATACTGTCTTAGTGTCCTCCGGCTGCGAGGACAGATCGCCACAAAGTTGGTGGCCTGAATCCGTGTAGCTCTCACAGTTTGGGAGGCTGAGTCTGAAATCAAGGTGTCAGCAGGGCAGTGCGCCCGCAAAAGTCTCCACAGTAGAATCTTCCCTTGGCTCTTTCCTTCCTTGCCTGTGGCTGCGTCACCCCACTCTGCCTCTGTGGTCACACTGCCTTCTCCTCTTTGTCCCTTATAAGGACACTTGTCATCGGTTTAAGGCCAACCCAGGTCATCCAGGCAGATTTCATCTCAAGGTCCTTCACTTAATTACATCTGCAAAGACACTTTCACCAAATAAGATTACATTCACAGCTTCTGGGGATTATTAGGACGTAGATATGTCTTGGGGAATGGGGGGCACCATTCAATCCGCTGTAGAAACCTCCTAAATTCTCACAATTATGCTCTGAAAGCATGTATTGTTATCTGAAAAATTAATTTCAAAACATTTTAAGATGCTCAGGGTTATACGCCTTGTAAGTGACCGAGCTGATTTATATGCACGATTGTCTGGTTTCAAATAGTTTGTTCTTCCTACTATATCACACTAAAAAATAACTGTAATAAACAATTATAGCTGATATTTATTGAAAACCAATCATATATCAGATGTATTAGAAATATTAGTTCTAAACTTTTTACAATCCTGCAAATTGGGTCTTTTTACTCACAATTTATAGGTGAGGAAACTGAGGCTCAGATGAGTTAAAAAGGCTCCGGGTCATACACGTAGTAAGTGGTTAAGCAGGAATTTGGAATCAAAGGCAAAGCAAGTCAAGGCCGCTAGAGAGCTCTTCAAAGCACTGAGGAAACTGGCAGATAGGCTAGCGGCATGGCTTTTGGTAGTGGAAGAATTGGCTAAGTTTCTTAGAAAGGCATTACAAATTCCTGAGACATTTAGGGTCCATTTAACCCTACCTGGTGCAGTGTGGTTCAGACATTTTCCACACTGGGAGAGAAGCAGAGATTGGAAGCATTTTCTCCTTTCTCCAGCCCTTGAGCCTGTCTCGTTTGTCATGTTCTGTCCATGCTTTGACTTGGCCCACTTACAGAGGATGGCCTTGGACTTGACAGAAAGCACAGTAACATCATTTTGAAAAGCAGTTTAGCATTTTTGAGGGGCTCTGCCTCACTTAGGTGTTAGAACAGCCCCTGAAGTTGGCAGGGTAAGGGCCATTATCTTCATTTTACAGTCCAGGAGACTGAGTTTCAAAGTGAACTGTTCCTGGCTATTTGCTTCACACAGAGGCAGAAATAACTTGAGGCCTGCCTACTGGGTCGCAATGCTAATTCATTTTCCAATGCACCAAGTCTGTTTTAGATTGTTTTTTTTAAATCCAAGGAAAAAATAAGGATAAATTTGTCTAGCATCAGCTTTTGCTAGGTCTGGGGAAAAAAGTTGGAGAAAAGGGTCTCTTTCTCCTTCTCAGTTTTGAGGGTAGATGCTTGCATTTCCACACTGGTACTTAAAATTGATTTGCAATTGAGACATTTCTTCTTCAGAGCAGCAGGGTCTTTCATGTGACTTTTTCCTTACAGTTCCAAATCAAAGGGCTAAACGTGCTCAGTTATGTCCAGATTGGTGTTTATGGTGCCGCCCACAGATGGTAGATGTTACTTCGTGAGCCTGCACCTGATATTACATAGTTCTAAACCCCTCTTCCGAAGGCCAGGGCCATCCATGCCAAAACTCTATGATGACAAGTCACAGATTTTGGAACGAAAGAAATATAATATTCAGACCCTACTAACTCAGATAATATACAGAAATATCTCTGAGCCAGTGGTTCTCCGTCTTCCTATCTGAGAGGGGGTGATTTTGTAAATAATGTTGGAGAGAAAAGAATTTAACCCAAAGAGCATGATTGCCCATCAAAAGAATTATTCCCTAACTGTGGTATGAATGTTCCTTCTTTTCTCTTTAATCATTATTTCCAACATAAAGCTTATGTTGACCACTGTACTGTACAGCTGAAGCTGAAACTGACTAATATTGTATGTCAACTATAATTTAAGATATATATTTAGTCACCGGATGTGGAATACAGCATAGGGAATAAGGTCAATAGAATTGTAACAGCTACATATGGTCTCAGAGGGGCTCTAGATTGGGGGAGAGGGTTACCACTTTGTGAGGGGTGAAATGGCTAACTATTGCATTGTTTTGTACATGTGAAATTAATTTAAAAAAACCATAAAGCTTATACACCCCCTTAGGTAATTATGGCCTCTTCCCACTTCTAGGACCTTCAGCTACTCAGCTAACATCACCTGCTTGCTCCCCAGTCCAACACAGTTTTCCTGGCTGAGACTGACTAGTCACTTGTCTTGGAAGCTTCCTGGACTCCTCAACTCTCAACTGTAGACACACACACACACACACACACACACACACACACACACACACGCCAAGCTCCAGTCACCTAGAGTTTTTGGCTCTTCCTGTCACTCCAGACTCAGATGAAACATCATACATCAGGTTGGGGGGTCTGGCATCTCTAGTGGTTGGTGAGGTCTCTTGATGTAACTTGGACATGTGAGGATGTTAATTTCCAATGGGACAAACTTTGACCAACAAGAACCAAACAATGGGAGGTAGCTGGGAAGATATACTCCCTCTCTTCTGTCCTTTCCAGGGAGTACCAGGGTATGAGTTCTCCGTGTACCCCATTCCTCTCCTTGTATCCTCACATGCCAAAGGGACAAACCTGCAGAGTGAGTCGAGTGGCTCCCATGGCTCATCACAGAGCAGAGGCCGGTTCTGGGAAGCAGCACTGCGTGGCTTCGTATCCGTTCCCTTCTTGCCTCTTCCCTCAGCCTCCCTGGCCTGGGCTTGCACTTTCCAAAGAATGTATCAGCGCTTTTATCTTTGCTACAGACTCTTTTTCTAGAGAACCTCGGCTGTTTCTTATTGGATTGGTGTAGAATATATTCATTGGGTTGGTACTCTCACTTCCAGGCACTCCTCTTTCTAATTTAGTCCAACGGCCCTATGAAGCACACACAGAATGCGGCTCCCCTTCAGGGGAACCCTCGTTGTCTGTAAAGTAGAGCCTACATTCCCTCATCTGGCATTAATAACCCTGTAGATTCGCTAGCAAACTAATTTTCTGATTTTATTTTGCATGATGTTTCATTCATACGCCCTGTTCTCTGGCCAAACTGAATTACTTGAAACTTTTTTTTTATTACCCCATAGTTTCTGACCTTTTTGCCTTTAATCGTGCTATTTCCTCAGTCTGTACTGTCCATACTTACTTAAACCTCCTCTCCCCATGTTTAAATTCTATCCGTCAAGGGCAAGTTTAAATGCCATCTCCCTCTCAGATTAATCGTCAATTACCTCCCTCCTGCGACCAGCCCACAAAATTCAATAATCTCCATTTTCTGAACCCCCAGATCATCTGATCTATATTTCTCTAGTGGTATTAGCCACTTTTTAACTTACATTGTAGTATTTTGCTGTGTTTGTTCTCCCCAATTAGATGATAAGCTCCTTGAGTCCACACCTAGGTGATTTACCTTTTTTTTCTCTGATACCTGGTATGGTAATGTGCCTATAATTGGTGCTTAGAAAAATTTCATAAAATGAATAAACAGTCCTTTCATTATGTGAAAGCCCAGGATTATGGCTAAAACTGATTAAGTCGAAACATTTCAAGCCCTAGATCCTTGGTTTTTCAGGGATGTACCAAAAAGAAAAAAAAAAAGGCCACAGGGATGCTTCTATTTGTAAGTCGAAAGGTCAAGAGATATTAATAGTGAAAATGCTGTGGCTTTCTGCCTGGGGCCATCAAACAGAACATGCCATAGCATTTTGCTGACCTTGGGCAGTTGGCTAAGACACAGTACTGAATGATCTAGCTTCTTAGGAAATGGCTAATCTGCAAGTCTTCTGAATAATTATTCCTTCTGAAAATGGAGGAAATTTTTGATTAAAAATATCCCAGGCTGAGGGTATTTTTACAGTTGTTTTGCAGCATTGTAAAGTCTAATGGCAAAGGAATAACTGAACAGAAAACGTATAAACTACTTAAACATACTATTTATAGTCACTATTAATCATTTCTAAGGTAAGTCATATCTTCATAGGAAGAGTAGGCAAAAAACATTGGCTGAGTATTTCTCTTGTATGAAATGATAAACTGAAATTCAAATGTATTTGGGGAGTCCAATTATATATTTATTAATAACAATTAATGAACTTATGTAGGAATTCTTCTATAGTTATTCAATAGCATTGGAAAGGTAAATAAACAGCCTAATGGGCATTATTATTTTTTAATACCAGGGATGCCAAAAAACTGTATAATACACATGACTTGTATTCATCTTTTGTTATTGGTATATATTGAGTATTACAATTTTAATACAGCTTTTTTCTTTCTTAAAATGTGTATACATTTTATTGGCACCCTCTGTATTTAATTATAGTTGACATTCAGTATTATTCAGTTTCAGCTTCAGGTGTACAGCACAGTGTCAGGCATCTACACAGTCTATGAAGCGACCCCCCTGTTAAGTCCAGCGCCCATCTGGCACCCCACATGATCTTTACAACATTATTGATTATATTCCCCATACTGTATTTCATATCCCCGTGACTATATTGTGGCAACCAATTTGTGCTTTCTAATCTTTTACCTTCTCCACCATCCCCCCTCCCATCTAGCAACCTTCAGTCTTTTTTTCCTATATCTCTGAATCTATTCTGCTTTGTTTGCTCATTTATTCTATTCTTTAGATTCCACATACAAGTGAGATCATATGGTACTTGTCTTTCTCCATCTGACTTATTTCACTTAGCATCATATTCTCTAGGTCCATCCAAGTCGTTGCAAATGGTAAGATTTCATTCTTCTTTATGGCCAAGTAATATTCCTTTGTATAAAAGTACCACAGTTTCTTTATCCAATAGTCTATCGATGGGCATTTTGGTTGGTTCCGTATCTTGGCTATTGTGAATAGCGCTGCAGTAAACATAGGAGTGCACATATTCTTACGAATTAGTGTTTTAGATTTTTTTTGGATAAATACCCAGGAGTGGAATTGCTGGGTCATATGGTAGTTACATTTACAATTTTTTGAGGTATCTCTGTACTGTTTTCCATAGTGGCTGCACCAATCTGCAATCCCACCAACAGTGCAAGAGGGTTCCCTTTTCTCCATATCCTTGACAGCGCTTGTTGTTTGTTGATTTATTGATAATAGCCATTCTGACAGGACTGGAGTGGTATCTCATTGTGGTTTTTAGTTGCATTTCTCTAATGATTAGGGACATTGAGCATTTTTTCATATGTCTGTTGGCCATCTGTATGTCTTCTTCAGAGAAATGTCTCCATGCCCTCTGCCCCTTTCTAAATTGGGTTGTTCGTTTTTTTGGTGTTGATTGTATAAGTTTTTAAATAAATTTTGGATTATAACCTCTTATCAGATGTATTAGGTTGGTGCAAAAGTAATTGCAGTTCAAAAACTTTAAAATTGCAAAAACCGCAATTACCTTTGCACCAACCTAATATCATTGGCAATTATCTTCTCCCATTAAGTAGGATGCCTTTTAGTTTTATTGATGGTTTCCTTGGCTGTGAAAAAACTTTTTAGTTTGATGTAGTCCCACATGTTTATTTTTTCTTTTGCTTCCCTTGCCCAGGGGGGTATATCAGTAAAAATATTACTAAGGGTAATGTCTGCGAGTTTACTTCCTATATTTTCTTCTAGGCGTTTTATGGTTTCAGGTCTTACATTTAAGTCTTTAATCCATTTTGAATTTTTTCTGGCATATGGTGTAAGAAGGTGGTCCAGCTTCATTTTTTTGCATGTGTCTGTCCAGTCTCCCCAGCACCATTTATTAAATAGAGTGTCTTCACCCCAGTGTAAATTCTTGCTTCCACTGTCGTAGATTAAATGACCACATAGGCCTGGATGTATTGCTGGACTCTATTCTGTTCCACTGATCCGTGTGTCTGCTTTTATGCCAGTACCACGCTGTTTTGATTGCTAAGCCTTGTAGTATGATTTGATGTCGGGTAGCGTGATACCTCCCACTTTGTTCTTATTTCTCAAGATTGCCGTGGCTATTCAGCATCATTTATGGTTCCATATAAATTTTAGGATTATATGTTATAGTTCTGTGAAAAATGTCATTGGTAATTTGATAGGGATTATGTTGAACCTATATATTGCCTTAGGTAGTATGGACATTTTAACTAAATTAATTCTTCCTATCTACAAGCATGGTATATGTTTCCATTTATTTGTATCGTCTTTAATTTCTCTTTTCATTGTCTTATAATTTTCTGAGTACAGGTCTTTTACTTCCTTGGTTAAATTTATTTCTAGGTATCTTATTGTTTTTGAAGCAATTGTAAATGGGATTGTTTTCTTAATTTCTTCTTCTGATAGTTTGTTATTGGGGTATACAAATGCAGCTGATTTCTGGATATTAATTTTGTATCCTGCTACTTTACTAAATTCATTTATCACTTCTAATAGTTTTTTGGTGGAGTCTTTGGGGTTCTCTATATATAGTATCATGTCATCTGCATGTAATGACAATTTTATTTCCTGCTTTTCAAATTGAATGCCTTTTATTTCTTTTTCTTACCTGATTGCTATGGCTAGAACTTCCAGAACTATGTTGAATAAAAGTGGTGACAGTGGGCATCTTTGTCTTGTTCCTGATCTTAAGGGGAATGCTTTTAGCTTTTCCCCATTGAGTATGATGTTAGCTGTGGGTTTGTCACATATGCCCTTTATTATGTTGAGATATGTTCCCTCTGTTCCCATTTTTTCTGAGAATTTTTATCATAAATGGATGCTGGATTTTGTTACTAAGTATACTCTGTGCGAGATGGGAGCAAAGAGAAACCTCCTGTGTACAGAACAAATGTAAAATAAGATATGACAATCCTTCCACCCTAACAAAAAACCCCACAAAATCTAATATCTTGAGTGTGACTTTTTGTTACTGTTTTAAAATTCCAAGATATTCTTTATGTATTAAATAAAAACAGTGCAAAGCTCAAAATTGGATTAAAGACCAAGGACTCTAAGAAGTAAATCCAAATAAAGATTATAAGCTATTGATTGAAAAGAACTAAAGAATTGTTGGGCAGTAGCAGCCACACAGTTTTGGTGAATTTCCAGGGAGTCTAACATTTTATTGTGTTTGTCTTATCAATAGTGGACCCTTTATCGCAGAAAAATCTAGGTCAAAAAGTACAACCCACAACCAAAACCTTCAGGGTAATATGTTTTCATCTTTCCCAGAGGAGTGAGATTGGCTGAGCTTCCCCATGTGACCAATTTAAAACTGGTGGACATGTTATTGAAGAAAGCACGTTCTAAGAAGGCTTCATGAAGTGCTGCTTCTATTATGTTTGCGAGATGTTTTTACTATGTATATACTTTAGTTGGGGATTCAAGTAGTCAGTGACTATCTAAATCTACATGTTCCTCAGAGTCGGCTCCCTTAGAAACCAGTACGAATTCAGTATTAAACAATGGAAATAAAGCTAACCTCAAAGAGTACCTAAAGTTTAGTGTTTAATTCTTATTATGCTGTAGAGTGCTTGACTCCAAACCCCTGCCCAGTAATAACGTCGTGGGCAACCCCATTCTGATCTACTCCTTTAGTAGTTGTAATGCCTAACTTTTGGAGAAGCACTTTCATTGAAATAATCTAATTTAATCCTCATAACAACCCTGTGTGTTATATATTATTATCATTATATTTTCACAAATGATGTCTAAGAGAGTAGGTGATTTCGCTTAAGTCTTACAGCTTAATAAGTGCTAAGCCTGAGACTTCAACTGTAATTAATGTATGACTCCAAGTTCAGCACTTGTTATAGCCACAGTGGCCTCCCATGTAATTACTTTCAAGATACAGTCTCAGAAGAACACTTTAAGAAAACTTTTATACATGAATCCATTATTGCAAATAAGAGGGACTTTAGCACCTAAGATAAGTCAGCAGTTTGGTATGGAATGCCCTAAAATTTAAAATAACATTATGATTGACCATATTGGAAACAAAACTAGGAAGACAGAGGAGCGGAAGTATAATTAGAGAAAAACAAAAATAGATTTTTAGTGCTCAGTTTTATTTTTTTTTTAAAGCTAAATGTTTAAAATTATGTAAAATCGTGTAACGCGAATACCATGGTTTCAATGCAATGTTTATGAGATCTCAGGAATAACGGCCCGTTTTCACCAGCAGGGGGCAGTAGGAACCCCCCCTCCCGTTGGTTTCTTGGCATTACTTCAGGGCTGCACACCAGGCTCTCCAACCCACCACCACCTAGTTGAAGAGCCTAAGGATAATGGAATGGAGGGAGCTGACTTAGCTTAATTCTTAAAAATATTCCTGAAGATCTGGAGCACTAAAGCTCTCTAGCAGGATGCATCGTAGAATAAAATTTCTCTGCAAATTTTAGATAAATTGCAGGAGTTGAGTAGAAGAAGTTCAAGTCTGTATAACTGACATTTATTTTTCAAGATCAGAATAAGCTGTTTATATACTTTTTGTTTTTGGAAGTTCACTTTGTACTTATCTCTAAACAAGGAATGTCAGGATTTGCCAGGGACATTGATGGGAATAGCCTGCTCATTTTCTGGAGAGAATCCTTTTCCCTCCAAGAGAAGCTGCATAATGAAAGTCACAAATTTATATCAGTCTGGACAGTTGAGTTATGAGTTGGTTACATCAAGGCTTGCAAAAATGGCCGAGTGCCTGAATTGTACAATTGTTAAGAATAGTGGGGAAGCATGAGGAACGTAGAAACAGAGATAGACCCAAAAGAGTCAATGTGCAGATAAACTCCCCACAGCAGCCTTGAGAATGATCACTAGGGAATCTCGACCCTTCCTCCCCATCTTCAGCCATGAACCCTTCATTTTCCAGACCTCTCCAAATATAATCAGGTAGGATGTAAAACTAAGTCTATCAGAAGGCACTGATGTCTTTTAAGCACCTAACGGAATTTCAAGGAGAAACAGACTAATACCCCAAGGCTTTTGGTTCCCAGACTATGAGCTAATCCTGAAGCCAAAACCTAACTCACAGAGCTGTCTCAGCTCCTGCTACAGGAGCATTTTAAATTGGAATGTGGAAATACTTACAGGTCCCTTTTACTGATTCTTTGGGGGCAAGCTTCCTCCATCGTGTCACTCTCACCTTTTAGGAGACTTATTCGAAAGCACGAGGAAAAGAAGAAACAGTGCTTCCTCACCATAAAGATGAAAGGCTCTCTCCAGTGAATCCTGATGAAGAGAATGGATGGCCTTGGGCTTGTGGGCTCTAAAAGGCCAGAATTATTATAGGGTAGCGGTTTAAAAGTACATCTGAAAGAACAGCAAATGCATTCCATCTGGGGGGTGGGGGTATTTTTAATGTTTGGGTGGACATCGGTACTACATATTAGACATAATCTAAAACAAAAACACGTTTCTCCTTTAAGATGCTACATTTGACATCTCATGTTATTCTGTCTCTGGGAACTGGATTCTGCGTTTTACAGATCCCCCTGCAAAGTCCGTGTCCCCAAGCTAACCCCAGCGTGGCACCAGCACTCTACTGTCTGGCTGTGTCAGCATCACAGGAAGAATCCCCCAGCACCCAAACCATTACAGGGAAAGCGCTCAGAAATCAACTAGCCACTGCAGGGAGAGTAACTGAAGTCGTCCACTTGTTTTCTTCTTACACAGAAAAGGGCATTTCCTTTGTCCTCAACTGACCAAAAAATGCCTTTAAACACACCCGCGGGAGCAGTTTGCAAATGGCCAAGGGTAGTTATCAATTTGAGTTTTATTTCCAGGTTGGAGAAGCCCGTGTTTACTGTGGCCTTTTTGAAGGCACACGTCCTACAGAGGCGTTGACAGGAAAGAGGAGGAAGGGAGAATAGTGTGATCTGCTTTTACCAGGAAGCTTCAGATCACGTCCCTTGGTCTCGGTGCCCCTTTGAAAGATTTTGGTCCAATCTGCTATGGTGAGAAGAAACTCTCAGCATTACAAAAACAAAAAACAAAAACAGCTTTCATTCCCCTCCTAAGAAATGGAATTTTGTGTCTGGATGACAGGGACCGTGGATGGCCGTCGATGGTCTAGTACACGTATGAGTGATCCTTTTAGGGTGTTGAACATCAGTAGACTACACATCCAATATATAGAGATGGCTCTTAAAATAGCAACCAAAGGAGGAGTTAAGAGAGAGCAGAATATCTTTAAGGAACTGTGATTGTCCCTGAATCTTTCAAATTATGGTGTAACCTCTGTGACAGAGCAACAATCTTCCTGAGCTGTATTTATACAGAATGGAGGGCGTGGAGATGTGCACCTTTGTTGGCCGTTTATCTGCTGATAGTCTTGTTCTGCACACATTACTGTCCTTTTTTTCTCCAGTCCCCTGGATACTCAGCAGAGATGCTTTAAGAATGTCTTTATGAAGCTGAAGTTGAATAATATTGTATGTCAACTATAATTTAATATAGATAGTCACGGGATATGGAGTATAGCATAGGGAACAGAGTCAATGGAATTGTAATACATTTATAGGATGTCAGAGGGGCAATAGATTGGGGGGGCATCACTTTGTGAGGGGTGAAATGTCTAACTATTGCATTGTTTTGTACACTTGAAACTAAAAATAGGAATATCTTTAACTTCTGCCTGGCATCTCCTAGGAGTACAGGAGCAGTGACGGAGATTAACTGAGCTCTTGCAGAGAGGTGCTGTGGACACTTAGGTACAAGTAGGGCGAGTGACGCTCCCCTTGATGATGGAGAAAAAGAAAGCTGAAATGCCAAAGTGCTTTCTGACATTTGCCACCCACACAAATTGATGAGTTAGTTATTAAGGGCCTTTCTGTTTAATTAGAAATCAAACCAAAGACCCTGGTGTCATAATTTATTCTCCTACAAAATGATGTGGCCCCGAGGTTCCAGCTGTAACCACAGAGGAAAGGAGGTTGGTAAATGACTCTCCAAATCAAAACTTCAAAGACTTAGGAGGGGCAGAGGGAAGAAAATGTGTCATTAATAAACAGGATGAGGCAAGTGGGCAGACATTCACCTATGATGTCACCTGCTTCTATGTGATGAAATATTCCACAGCCCATTTCAGAACATAGTGTAGCATAAGATTCCATTTTTCACGACTTCAGCAATGTGAGATACTAAATTAATGTCACATTATTTTTATAGTTAAACAAAAGCCCGATTCTGTCTATTGTGAGCCACAGATGAGTGAAGTACATGGAATGGATGTGCCATGCTTTCCTCAACTACTGCCCTATCCACTTTAGCCGACATTCTTCCTTGTTCATGCAGCCTTACATATTGAAGCTTTTATTTCTTTTTTTGTTATGAATATTTCAAATGTACAGGAAAAAAAGATTCCCCTGAAATGTACAGAAAAAAAAAAAGATTCCCCTGAAATGTACAGAAAAAAAAAAGATTCCCCTGAAATGTACAGAAAAAAAAAATTCCTAAGAAAATTCCATTTCTTAGGAGGGGAACATTTTTAAAACAATTATTAACGTTTGGCCATATTTATCTCAGATTTTTAAAACTACAGTTAGGATTATAAAGACCTCGTTAGTCCTTTTCCATTCCATTTCTTTTCCTCCCTAACCAGTATTTTAAATCAGCTATATATTGTTCTCATCCATATTTTATTATGTATATATAGGTCTGTGTAAATTTCCAATTTACATAATTAGGCTCAGACTCTAGGTAGTCTTCTGCAATTTGCTTTTTTATTCAACATTGTATGTTTTGAGACTTATCCACATTGACACATATAGAGCCAATTCTTTAGTTTTCGCAGATTGAATCTACAACAGTTTACTTATATGATATTTGTTTATAAAATACAGTGTTATTCATATTGTTTCCAGTTATTCCCTACTGCAAACCATTAGCCCTCCTTACATGTGTGCATGAAGTTCTAGTCGGCATATGGCCCCCGCTGTGGAAGTTGCCGGGTCAGATGTTGTGCTTAACACCAGCTTCACATGGCATTGCCGAATTTGGACCAATTTGCAGTACTGTAGCGCGTAAGAATTCCCATTGCCCCATATTTTTACCAGTGCTTTTGATGTCTTTGTCAGCCTTGTGGTATGAAACGGTATCTCATCATAGTTTTTATTTCCCAGATTTCTAGTGAGTTAAGCATATTTTCAAACATTCATTGGCCATTTTGTTCTCCTCAGCTGTTAATTCATATCCTTTTTCCCCCCCTTTTGGGTTGGTTGTCTTTTTCTTATTGGTTTGGAAGAATTATTTGTGTTAGGTTGACTTATATGAAATTGCTCTTTTGTAGGTCAAAAATGACTGAATATTAGCCATTTTAATATAGATGATACAAATGTTTCTAGATATTAATCTTTTGATTGTTATATGAGTGGCAGTTACCTTCTGCCAGTTCATGGCTTTTTAAAGAAATGTGTTTAGGACATACTTTGGAATGTACAAGTAAATATTAATATAGCCAAATTTATCAACATTTTCCTTTATGGTTCATGTTTTTTCTGTGTCTCATTTAAGTAATTTTTCCCTACCTCTATGGCTCTCATACCTCTTTGGTATAGAGATCCCAAAAATGGACTTTCTGGGTTAAAGGATGTAAGTGTGTATGTTTACTTAAATTTCTAACACCAATTGTATGAGAGTATTCCTTTCAAAAAACCTATCTAATGAATGTGAAGGAATATATCATTATTATTTTAATTTATATTTCTCTGACAACTAGTGACACAAAGCATTTTTTTATGGGTTTAATCACAATTTGGGTTCGCTCATCTGTGAATTTTCTACTCACATTATCTGCTCTTATGTCTGTTGCATCGTTTATATTTTTCTTATTAATTTGTAGGAGTTACTTGCATTTTACTGATATTAACCCTTTATCTGACATACCCATGCCGATTTCTCCTTAATCTAGCATTTGTTTTCTACTTTATCAATTGTATGTCTTTCTATACTAAATATTTTTACATTTTTATATTATATATATCCAGCTTTTCTTTCATTAATTCTAAATTTCTTGTGTTGAGATAAACTGTATAAAGTTCTCTCTGATTCCCAGCTTATACATATAGTCTTCCAAAATTTCTTCTGAGATTTTGTTTACTTTTGAGTATTTAATCTCTCTTGAATATATTTTTATATTTAGTGTGAGGTAGGTGTGCAAATAGAAATAATTTTTGCATCACTGGGTATCATGATATGCAAATAAAATCGTATCATAATACATGTATGTTACATGTTCACTTTGCTCCACAGCCCAGGTGAAAAAGTCATCACATGCCTTTATTTTTCTAAATCTATTTCAGTGAGACTCAGCCCCCTCCATCAGGAAATCTAATCTCATTCACTTTTTGGGGAGCTCCTTCCACCCATTTGGAATCATAGAAGAATACTAAGGCCTAGTGGTCAAAGATGAATGGCAGTGGAGTCCCTGATTATCAGGCAGTTGGGTCTCCCCGCCCACGCAATGTGTGTGTCATAGAGGAGACAGTGGGTGTCTCCTCTATGTCCATGCTTTGGTACTGCCATCTTTATGGAGACTCCCCCTGGGGTGCTGAGTTCCCATCCATCACTTCTGGAGCTCTCGCCAGCTCCCAGGCTTCAGGAACATACAACACATCTATTACTGCCGTGTTCTGGAAACCAATTCTCCCTCCTCCCTTTCCCAAAGGTGGCGTCCCTCTAACTCCTTACTCTCCAAGTACACGACTTTGGTCCCAGCTAAAAGTCTCATTTGGGGCTAAAAAACAAAACTATGTTAATAGTGGGTACTGATGGGTGAAAGTGCAACAGGTGGTGGTGAAGAGAATCTAGACCTTCTGAAAAAAGGCTTTGGCTGATTGTTCTCCCGGTAATAAATCTCACTCTGTAGATATTCAACAGCTCATCTACCATCCACCAAGAATGAGCAGCATTCTTTTTCTAAAGTAGCAAAGGCTTAATAATGTGGTTGAGTTTTCCTGTTCTGCTGCATTGAATTTTTAACAACTCATATTATATAGCATATTATATATGTATGTTTGTAATATATGTTTATATAACATTTAAAACATATATTATCTATTACAATAGATACTTATTGTGACTGTCTAGAGGTTGGAAATTATAAGAACTTCGATTTTTTATTCCTATCTTTTGAATTATTATTTTTATCTGTGAGGTTAGAAAAATAAATATAGGAAAATATCACAAAATGTTAGGATGTTGGCTGCAACTGAAAACCTTCTAAACAAAACTTGCAAAAGTTTTCTAGATATGTTCTCAGAAACACCATTTTCAGCTACCTGGGGGAATGAGCTCTGATGACTGGACAGTGACAAGGGAGAGATGTCATATATTCTCAAAATGCTTTTCGGTATAATAGAAAAATCCCTGCATTAGTAGGCAGGCCATTTGGGTTTTGTCCTGGCTTTGTCACCAGATAGCTGTGTAATTTTGAGAGGTCTTAAACTCTCCTGATTCTTTCCTAAAACCAGACAACCTCTAAAGTTTTATAATAAAAATGACAGAAATTCCCAGTTGGTAGCTATGACTCTGGTTACAGGTACCATAATGTCACTAGCCATGAGACATCCAAACTAACTTTTTTTATTGGAAGGGTGACTCTGTCTGTCTGCCAATGACTTCCAACCCTTCCTGATTTGCAATGACCACTGAACTGAATGCTTCCGAGCACTTTTGCCTGGAAATGCCCACTGACGGGAAACCTGGGATTTTGCTCCCAGTATCATCAGATTAAACAGACTGCCCCCAGCTCCAACAGCTGGGCTGGATCCCTCTGGGCAGCCCGCCAACATGTGAGCGCAGGGACGGGTTTCCTGGGCCCCGGAACCTCTGCAAACATGTTCACCACTGCTCACTTTCTCTCCTTAGGCCCTCAAGGCCGGAGCAACTGAGCGAGTCCTGTCCTAGTCACTGGGAAAGCTGCCTCTGCTTCATGGGGATAGCTCTGAGCCACTGCTCTCCAAAGCTAATTGCATTTCTGTAATAGACTTGTTCTCAGTTTCTGCCTTTTAATAGTCTCGCTGAGCTCTGCCCTGGGCAGCACAAATGGTTTTAGTCTCCGACCCTACCTAATTGAGTAGTTCTTCTTAACACGGTAGGAAAGATGTGTTTCCACCTTCCAAACATCAAGCCCAATCCACCTTGCTGTTTACCTCTTTAGCTGGTGCTTCTTAAAATGGCATTTTGGAGAACTAGACCAAGGCTAGCAAAAGGTAATGCTGTTTCTGCAAAGAAGAATCAATCGTCTTTGATCCTTAAAGATGACTAGCTGTTTTGCTGGGTGGTTTAGATTAGGAACTCCAGGATCACAGGGTTGGGGCTCAAGGTCACATTATATAATTTCTCTATACTTTATTGGTTCACACTAAGGTATGAATACAGAGAGTATACACCTTTTAAGAAAGGAAAAAACTCTTAAAATGCTAACATTCAATATATACCAATAACAAAATATGAATACAAGTCACATTTGACTTCTGCGATTATAAGGGGTGCTCAAAGTGGTTACCATCAGTGTCCAGACACTTCTGATTATGGCAAACTACTGCTTGAGCCACATTGACCCTCTCTTCAAATGTGTATACATTTTTTTGGCATCCCTGCGTTTTTTTGGCTCCCCTGGCTTATAACCTGCCCAGGTCCCACTGACCAATCCAGCTGATAAGTATAGTCTTTTAATTTATTAATCTATCAGCAAGTATTTACTGTTTGTGCTCTATTTCATAGTGGATGACAAGACAGAACGTAATATGATCCTGAGTAGCTTTTAGAGTTAGAAATGCCAAGAACTTGAATGATAAGAGTCAGTCTTACGTAAACCCAGAAAGATGTTAAGCATAAAGTTAAGAAACTGAACTTCTCATTTCGCCCGTGCTTTTGGTAAGTGTTGATGGGTGAATTACAGGATACACACTGTGTATGATGCTTATCCAAGTAAACTCTCACATTCTTTAAACTGAACTGAGAGCCATGGGAATGGGGAAACAAAGAGTATGGCGAGATGGGGTCCTACATGTATTGAAGTTATGAAAACTCGATATGTTTTCCTCTCAGTAGTAGAGAGAACCATTCTAACTGTGCTAGTGATTCTTTCTGTCATGAGGGTCTGTCTGAGAGAGAGTGACTTGGAGACACAGAGCTGGTTTATGATGTATAAACTGTTCTGTAACTGAGCATAACTTAGTTCTCAAGGCCCCATTTCTGGTAGGCAATACAAACATATTGTTATTTCAGAAAAGTCAGTCACTTCTAGTTTAATACTTAGTCTCGTTGGGTCCATATTTGGGCAACCGCAGGATTCTTCCCCTGGGCACAAGGGTGAGAGGATGGTGAGAGGAAGAATCCTGAAGTTGTCCAAATATGGACCCAAAGAGACTAAGTATGAAAACAAAGTGTGAGGGTGGGAAGATGAAGAAGCTGCTTAGAGACCCAACCCCACAGACACTTGTATGATGGTGCCTGTGACTCAGTGGTTGGGAGCTGCATTGCCATGGGAGCTTCTAGAAGCGAATGTAACCCATCAGTTACTGTTTCAGAAGAGTCGCCACATTGATCAGCTGTTCTCTTACCCTGTCCCCGTTTATCAGATGCTGAATACAATGCTAGTGTTTTAAAGATACATTTTGATAAATAATATTGCCCCTGAACGCAAGGCAGCCGTTTTAGTGTGTAACCAAAGCCAGAGGAAATGTTGGCCGACTTAGATTTATTCAGATATAGTGTGTATTGTTTTCCTCCTAAGGGAATTTCAAATCTACTTTTGCTTATTCATGATTTTCACCCTTCTATTCTGGTTTTATAAATGTTTTATAACATCTTGGAGATGTAAGTCCATAGGATTTCCCCCTGCTCTGTAGTTAATGACTTGATTGCTGAAATAGGGTGCAGTGCCTCAAAGAGAAGGAAGACAGCATTGCCAGAGGCAGCGTTTTCAGCGGGACTTTAGAGAAACCCACTTGGGAAGCAGGGAGCCAGGCCTGTAGTTTCCTGCAGGGGGCGGGGCTTAGCTGGCTCTGAGTCCCTAGCGCCCAGCTTTGTCCTTAGCATACTGGGTCTCAGTATATTTGTTGAATAAATGAATAAGTGAATTAAAAAACCTCTAAACAACAGTTTTATATCAGTGGGGCATAGAATGTGCTAGTTACTAAAGTGAAATCACTCAGTTTGAGCCAAGCTGGTGGGCTTCCAAGGGAGCTAGTACTCATTGGAGAGTCTGCATGTCAGACATACTGACTTTTGGGCTGACCTGATTACAAACAAACAAATAAATGAAAATTTAAAAATAACATGTCTTACACATACTCTGGATTAGTCTGCCTCCTGCGAGTGTGCAAGCCAGGCAAACTCCCATGACGCCTAGCCTTTTGATTATACATGAAGGAATTACGTATATTTCATACAGAATATTCTGTGGTGCCCTTTAGAATTTCAGCCAACTCAACCCACAGAAATATAGACACAGTTCTTAGAAAAGGCCTCTGAATATACCCAAACAGTCAAGGTGTGATCGGTCCTCCTTAAACTCTCCTTAAAGTCATGCTCCTACGCCATGTAGTTTTTGAAAGCTTACTTATTTGGCTGCTTAACCCACAGAAATTGGAGGTAGCAAACCTCAAAGGAATGGGAAAGGCTGCTGACCCTAGGGGATGTGGCCTTTGAAGGAAGAGGCAGTGAAACTAAGGACCCGACCTCGAACTGCAGCCCTGCTTCGAGTGGCCGTTCCCCAGCTCAGCTTCCTGTCCTCTGCAGGCACCCTTCCTCTTCTCTGTGTGGTTCTGTGTCCCCCAACCCCCACCCCTGCAGAAGGGAGGGCAGAAGGGATACTCAGTGCCCCCTGCAGTGCAGACAAGCCCAAGCTGGTGCTGGTCTGTCACCAGTACAGAAGTGTACTGACCAGGGGCAGCTGGTGGCTTTTCTCTACTACGTGGAGAGAGTACCGTGTGCAGGTTCTCAATGACAAGTAGTGGGAAGGGTTCAAAAGACAAAGTGCTCTGATGTCACCAGGCTCGAGGCCCTGGGCCCTGGTCACCAGCTGAAATGAAGACAAGACTGCTGGTGTTTTTCTCCAGGCAGTTTTCCATAGCGCCTGACATTTAGACTTAATAGCCTGTGGCTTTAGATCCCTTGTTGGGGAAGGTCATCAAAAAGATGTTATCACAGGGGTGGCAGTTTGCTCAGGTGGTTGGAACGTGTTGCTCGTAGCACTGGGGTTGCCGGTTTGATCCCGACAAGGGCCACTATGAGCTGTGCCCTCGTTTAAAAAAAGAAAAAGAAAAAGAAAAAAAAGATGTTACCACAGGTTTGACCTGAGAACTGGGTCCGGGCAGTTGGAGGCTCCCCACTCCCTCCCTTGAGCTTGAAATATGTGTTCTGTTTGCATTTCCCTTTAGAAACTGCACCAGGATGCAGCCTTGAGGTCGGAATGTGCTGATGAGACCGTTGGGCTGGGTATGTGACTAGCCCCAGTTAACACCTCTGGATAAACTTGTAAAATTTGTTGGGCAGGTGCAGAAAACTACTTGTCTTGTAGTCACTCAAGACAAACCTATATAAATCCCTTGCTTATGGAACTTGCCACCACCAATCTGCAGTGGCCTGCCTTTTTCTTCACACTCTCTCCCTGCCCTCCAAGTACTGGGGCCCATTCCAGACTATCCCTATGAGCCAACAAACCCACTCCCACCCACCCTGCCTGCTTGTGCCCTCCTCTCCCCTGCAGCACCCACCTCTCTGGCCACACTCTGCTCTCTCCACCAAGGTCACAGAATTTTCCCATGATTCCTTCAATCCACATTCCTTTATCACCTTCTCTAACTTCTTTTGCACTTTTTGCTTTTATCTCATAATTAGCAACTTGTTACATAGCACCTCCTTCCTCTGTTCCTCCTTAACCACTTACCCTGCTTTATTTTTGTATATAACAATTAACACTTCATGACATATACGTGTGAATGTATGTATGTATGTGGACGTACGTTGGGGCTTGTTTGTTTATTGTCCTTTTGCCTACGAGAATGTCAGTGACACAAAGGCAGAGACTGGTCCCAGCACCTAGCAAAGTACCTTGCAAGTGGTAGATGCCTGATAAGTATTTGTGAAATGAATCAGCGCTTTGCTGCTCTCCGATTACCAATAGAACCACTGCAGAATACATTCAAGGGTGTCTCGTTCCCTGTCGCCTCTGGAGGCTCCTAACAGTCGGTCCGCACTGCTTTGATAGCACAGAACTCACACAGACTTCTGTCTTACCTGAGCTCTGTCCTCTGCTAATTGTGAGCTTGGAAGCCGACTTTGGTTCTTACTCATCTTTGTTCCTACCATCCTCATACATACTGTTCCTCTCACATTAGGCCCTACAAAAAGTTGGCTGAATTTCCAGGGTGCACAGAATCTCTCTAATTAGTCTTCATATATGCTATGGACAGGGCTTTGTCTTGTAATTCTTTGGAGTCCCTGATAGTACCATGCACACAGAGTTGCCCAGAAAAGTGTCATGCCTTGCTGGAATGACCTAAATGCACGCACTTGGACGTTACACACCACGCAAGAGCCAGTGCATTGCAATGCCGTCAGATACACAGAAGACCAGCAGAGAAAGGTGACTGGTTTCTCTTCTGCAGGAAGAGGCCTGAGATGTCCGAAGTGCTGTAGACCTCAGCCAGTTTGGCTGCACCACCAGAGTGCACAGCCGTTCCAGATTCATTCGTTTCCCATGTCCAACACCATAATACGAATAACCACCAAATGCTCTTGAGGACTCATTGTCATGCCAGGAACCGATTTCTTGCTGCGTACATTGTCCCAGTTCATCCTTATTTGAGGCATGGACTGTTACTGTCTTCCTTTTACACAAGTGGAAACCCAGGCACAGAGAGATGAAGCGACTTGCCCACAGTCACACGTGAGCAACTGGTGGGACGGGGGTTGGAACCCGGGCCGACCGCTCCAGAGGCTGCGCTCTTCATCTCTGCTCTGCGGCCACTGCTATCTGGTTAATGCATCCAGTGACAACGGCTCTGGCAGCCAGGTTCGCTTCCTGTTTAATGTCTAACCCATAAAGGTAATATTACATAATGTGACTCAAAGTTTCTTAAGAAATCACAGCCTTTAACTAAGTGCCTCTTTAGCTGCAGTGTGTGGGAATATAACTCGCGACCTGAATCCCACACTCTCACGGTCCCAACTTCCACAACAAGCCCAAACCCATCGATGCTTGAAATCTGCTTCTCAGCTCTGCATTTGTGCTTTTGTAATGACTTCCACATGCATTAGCTTCCCACTAATGGGCGGGTGTATGGGAACAGTTGCCTTATGAAGTGAGAGGACCTTCTTTTCTTTTCCATTCGAAAAGAAAGGTCTACAGAATGAAAACGCTCAATCTAATGAGTATAACCTAGGAAGTAATTTCATGGGCTGTAGTACTTTGATGGCAATAATTCTTGGATGTCAAAATGATAAGGACGCAGTTTTCTGCTTCTAATTTTGTTCTTAGGAAATGATGGTATTGAGCCATCCACAGAGTGCCCCTGCACATTAATTCCAGTTTTTCTTTTGTGGAGGAGATTGAAGGGAAGTTTTAATCTGCTTTATATTTAACTTATCTCCACACTATGAGTTAAAAATAGAAAGCTGGACTGTCATCTCACGTCCACAGATCTCGGAGGGCTGAAGCTAGCCC
Organism: Rhinolophus hipposideros; assembly: GCF_964194185.1. Lineage (NCBI taxonomy): Eukaryota > Metazoa > Chordata > Mammalia > Chiroptera > Rhinolophidae > Rhinolophus > Rhinolophus hipposideros. The sequence continues at coordinate 9,056,717 of NC_138062.1, forward strand.
AGGGGAAGGGCGGGCTGAGAGCAGAGCGCGCCAGGTCTCTATCTGGTGTAGCAGTCTCACTTACCTTCCCAACAGCTGATTCTTTCTAATTTTCTACCCAAGATCCACATATTCACTTCTCTAAAATGAACCTCTGAAGGCTCTGTGGGAGAATCTGTGCCTTGCCCTTTCCAGCTTCTGGTGGCTGCCAATATTTTCTGTCTTGTGGCTGTGTCACTCCCATCTCTGGCTCCATCTTCACGCGGCCTTCTCCTCCGAGTGTACTTCTCTTCTGTCTGTAACACATTTTCTTCTGCCTCTCTCGTGTGAGAGACTCGCGATTGCATTTGGGGCCCACCAGGTTCACCCAGGATAATCTCCGCATCTCATGCTCCTGCACTTAATCAATTCTGCAAATAGTCTTTTCCCATATAAGGTAAGAGTTAGAAATTCCAGAGATTAGTACCTGATAGTTCTGAAGGCCATTATTCAGCTTCCTTCAATGTCCAAAGGTGGAAAGGACAGTTCTCCTTGTCTGTAATTTCTTAACAGGGAGAAAGCCTTTTCCAGAAGCTCCCATTTTGGTCTGTTTGGGCTGCTATAACAAAACACCATAGACTGGAGGGCTTAAACCACAAACATTGATTTCCCACAGTTCTGGAGGCTGGGAAGTCCAAGATGGAGGCACCACAGACCTGGTGTCTGTTGAAGGCACTCTTCCTGGTTCCACCCTCATGATCTAATTACCTCCCAAGGCTCCACTTCCTAATATGGTCACGTGGGGTGGGGGTGGGGGTTAGGATTTCAACATCTGAATTGCGGAGGACACAAGCAGTTCATAACATGCCACCCCACCCTGGGATTGGGTCATGAATTCATATCTGTGGCCTCTGTGGGAGCAGAAGGCTCTAGCAGAAAAATAAAGATGCAAGAGTGAGGGAAGACTGACTATTGGTTAGAAACCTTCAATGTTGCTGCAGGATTCCTGCTCCTTTAAGGCTCTTGTCATTAGAAAAACATTCTCTGCCCTGCCATGATGCTCTTCTCACTTGGTTTTCTGCTCACTCCTCCTCAGCCATTGACGACGTTGACATTTGTCGCATAGTCTTTCTCCTCGGATGTGGCCCATCCCACCACTGACCATTCAATGCTTTGACCGTCTCATCGTCCAGTGACCATCCGTACTCCCTCCCTGCTTCCCATTACCATAGCTTCACCCTGGACCTAGACATCACCTGAAACTGCTCCTCCTCTGAAATAATGGCCACAGAAAACTGCCCCCGACCACATCCCCCCATCCTCCCAGCTCACGTGCTCTACCCGTCCTCGCCTTTCTGCCTGTCCAGCAGCCATTCTTATCTTGAGTTTCCTCCTATCCAGAATATATCGCCCATATTCTAAATTTCTTTGGCCCTTGTTACTTCCATTGAAGTTATCTAGCAAAACCCTAATCCTGGATAAACACCACGGTCTGCCATTCAAACTTCTTTATTGTCTTTAATTCTCATCCCTTCACTCTCAGCAAATAACTTCATATTTCACAATTACAATAGAAGACATCTGATAGAAAGTCCTTGGCGTCCCACCACTACATTTACTTGTCTGTGTACTGACATATTTCATGACAGTGGAGTAGAACTCTTTCTAGTAGAGGCCAATCCACCTGCTTGTTCTGTGGAAATGGGACCAAGTTTGGGTCAATGAGCTGTAAGTGGAACTGTAGTAGAGAAGCATTTAGAAAGCTTCTTTAAAAGATAGTGGGTATATGCCCCTTTCCCTCCTCTAGTCCCTCCCTCCGTCCAGAGACTTGGAATCCAACTGTGACAAGTGGAGCTCAGGCAGCCAGCGTGTCCTAAGAATGATGCTTGTGCTATGGTTACCTTCTTTACATGGTTCCTATTTCTAATCCAAACAGGTACAACACCTCTCAGATGCTGAAACCTACACTCTTAGGATGTTCTTAAAATGTTGCTACGCTAAAATTACTTCATTTTTATGCTAAAAGAACTTCTATCTCCTTCCCTACTGTGATATATGTTGCAAAGTATGTTTCGATTAACTGTGGAAGATTCCATACCCCATTGCCCTTTCCCAATTCTTGGCTTTCCCCTCCCTGATGAGGTGACGGGTTGGGGCAGGGTAGGGTTAGGTATGAAAGAAGGAAAGGTAGCCCCATTACCCATACATAATTCTTGCCAGCTTTTGGGAATATTTGTATCATCCTCTCTTCCCTTATTTTTCTCCCTCTCTTTCTTCTCTTGTGCTTTTGTTTCTATGCTTCTTTACCTTGTTTAAAAGTTGACCCAGAACAGGAAAGATATTCAAACTATACATCAACATCATCAAGCTTTAGTTCCTATTTCTTGTATTTTCTTTCTGCTTTCTGATTTAGATGAAAACATTAAAAATAAAAAGAAGGCTTACTATTTGATAGCCTTCCACAGGGGCACAGAAAGCTATAAACTGATCATTTGTCCCAGAGTGTGAATTGAACAAGGTGGACAAAAAAGAAGTTTTGGCAGGTGATTTCCCTCCACTGATGCCCCCACCCCACCTTCCACTTCGCTGCCCAAGTGGCAGTTCTGAGAGGCAGACCTGATTGTTCACTCTCATGCTTCACACCCCTTAGTGGCTCCATCCCAAGGTCACCGTCTCTGCTCAGCCTCACACCCTGTACCTCCATTTACCATGAATGACTTAGGTAACCTGGGCTATTTCAGATCTCTGCACTTTCTTTCTGTTGTTCTTTTCTCAACTGAACCCCTCAGCTTGTGATTCTAGCAAATACCTGCTCACCTTCAAGGCTCAGCTCAAGAATCTTCTTGCCTTGTGTGAAGCTCATCCCCCTTCACTCACCTCCCTTCTCCCAACTGACCTTCTTCATTTTGTCCCCCTCTAAAAAGTTATCAGAACTTGTGCCACACTTTATTACAAAGCTATTTGACATGCTTGTATCCTTCTATTCGCTCACTGAAGGCAGGCACTGTGCTTATTCATTCTTTCATTGTCCAAATAATTCACAAATGCTTTATTTGTAAAAGAATCCATTAATACAGAAATATAGCATGCAAACCTCCCTTCACTCCTAACCCCTAAGTCTCCCTCCCTCCCCTTCTTATTCATATAGAAACCCTCTGTGCCTAGTTCAATGTCTGGCACACAGAAGCCCCACAACTGTGTTTTGAATGAGTGAATGAGTGAATGAATGAATGAATGAATGAATGAATGAATGATTATCCTTCCAAGGTTGTTCTCAGCCAGTGATACATCTGATCTTAAATCTGCATTTAAATCCCCACTCACAGCTTGCAGCTTCCTCACTCCAAGGTAACCTGCGTGTGTGCTCTCTTGCGGTTTATTTTTGCTAACTCACTGTCTGAGTTTTTAGTCTCCTCCAGGTCCTGTTTACTTTGACTATTCAAAGCTCTGCTCCTCTGCTGGAGCAGTTGACATTGGGAGGAAGTTTTCCCACTGCCCGTGCAGCGTAAATTGGTTTCTAAACAATCTTGCCCACAGTCTCCATTAATATTGTACCGTGGAGCAAGGCAGGGTAAAATATTCAAAGTAGCAGGAGTTACTTTTTTAGGATGATTGAATACGATGAAGGAGCCATGGACAAAGGATAATTTATTCCAAAGGAAGTCAACACCTTTGCTTCACACTAGCTCTTGCAGTTAAAAAACAGGGCTGGTAATTGGACTTGCTTTATGAAAATCTCATTAGCATTAGCATATAACTAAAATGCACAGCTCCATAGTTAATTGCAACCCTGCACTGTGGTTAACAACTACAGTGATGACATTTGCATATTCCACGTAAAATTAAAAATGCATGTCAGATAGGTGCTCTTTCAGAAAAAAATCCTTGAATAACATTGCATTCACTACAATAATCGGAAAGATTTTGAATTTGAATGGAAATTATATGTATAGTGTGTGCTTTAGAAAGACAGAGGAGTCTGATCAAAGAAGAGGGGAAGCTAAATGCGGAACGTCTCATAGCAGAACTCTAGCAGCTGGGATCTTCCTCAAGGACAGGGACCTACAAGGCTGAACTGTGCCTGATTTGTGTAAACACAACCCTTTCATCTAAACATCGCCTTTCACTTCCCAGGCATCAGTCTCATCTTGGTGCTTTTACTCTAGACCAGAAGCTCCTGGAGACCAAGGACTGTATCTTTTCAAATCTCTTACCTCACAATGCTTAGTCTGTAGCAGCCACTCAGTTATTTGTACGTGTGAACCCACTCGAGCCCTCTCTGATTGCATCCAGGAGACACCAGAGGCTCGGTAGTGAAGTGTAGTAAAGAGGATGTTCACTTTTATGTCCCTGAGACGTCAACCTCCCTACGCCTCCATTGCCTCTTCCATTACACTTCCTGCCTTACAAGGTTTTTGAGAAGTTTCAGAAAGATATTGCGTACGAGTACTTAGCACAGCGCCTGGCATACAGCAAGTGCCATTGTTATTGTTGTTACTGTGTTTGGGGGCTAAGATCACGGGAAAGGGCACATTGAAGCCAAGTTATCAATCACTTTGTATGTCAGTCATGACCCTAAGTTGTCGGTTTCCTGGAAGACGACAATACGCCGGGAACCAGAGTCAGGTATGAAGGGCAGAGGTAACATGGTAGGGCTTTCTATGGTGAACTGGGATGTCCCTCCTTTCCTCTCATTTATCATTCAGTTAATATTATTGTGCCCATACCTATGGTATTCACGGTGCCAGGAACTCCAGAGACACAGATGAGTGGATTTGGACCTGAATGGATTTGGACTAGAAATAAAGTGAAGGATCAGAACTAGAGTAAAGATATGGGTGTCGTCAGCATAGAAAGGAGTTGCCACTCTGGACATAGGTGAGCTCCCCTTGGCTGGTTACTGGGGAGCACTCCGACTCGGGATGGGAAGGGAATTGGTGCCAATGAAGCAGAGAATTGTGGGAAGAGAACGGGCAGAGAGACCTGGGCGGCTGCAGGAGGGCAGAGTTTCACCTGCCAAGGTGGTAGTTCCCAGAGTCAGCTCTGTCAGGTCAAGGAGGGTCACTGGATTCGGTGAGAAGGTCACTTGTGGTCCTTCTCCAAAGGGGACGTTACTGTAAAGTGGTGTGGGTAAGAACTTGACATCGGAGGTGAGTAGGGAATGAAAGGGGAGGGCGGGGAGAAAATACAGGAAAATACAGACTATGTTTTGTCAGCAAAAGGAAAGAGCTCAGCCAGTAGCTTGAGTGCACAGGAGAGTTGGAAAGGAATGTGCATTGTGTTGGAGAGACTTAAAGTAGGAGCCAGTGAGAAGGACAGAGAAGGTAGGACACAGCGGAAGGCAGTGATACCCTTGGGACCAGCCCAAGTCCCAGGCTGCACAGGGATCTGGTGAGCGGTTCTGTTCTGTGGGACTGAAGCTAGGGCCTTCTCTTTGGGGCTAGGTTCCTCTGTCCTTGGCCCACTGCCCTGGCTCTTACCTGTAGCCCGATACATATGGAATCGTAATTTGCAGCTTATTCCTGTCTCCTTTGATGGTGAGCCCCTCCAGTGCAGGCGGCACATCTCCCCCAGCATCCACAGGGCCCAGTTCAGGGCCCAGCACTCAGTAAGGATTGTTGACCTCATCTGCACAGCCCTCATGGCAGTCTGTTCCATCGGCTGGAGTCCCCAGGAATTACACAGCCCCTCAAGAAATCCTCCGTCTCTGCCCCCGTCTCACACATGTCTGATGCTGCAGTGAGAGAAGTCTGGGTAGAGTCCCCCCATCCGTAGTGGGGGGCAGGCAGGAACACTCAGGGCTCTGTTTCACCTGAAGCTCAATGAATTGTGTGAGCCTCTGACTGCAATGGAGCCCAGACCCCATGGCCCCCTTCTCCCACAGCTCTCCTTAGACAGCCTCCCCCCAGAGCCTGTCTACTTCTCTCTCTACTACCCTTTTTATTCTGGCTAGTATGATTTTTTTCAACTCTCCACTTCCTGCATCCTATTTCTACTTTTGGAAGCCTGTTTTTAGACTCAAGCCTTTCATTTGCTTTTACTCAAAGACTCTCTGCAGACTCATTATCTCTAAGAAAATGATCCTGAACTGTAACCCGACAGTTGAGGTTGAGCCAGTGTTTTTCACCCCTCCCGATCCTGTGCGGGTCCAACTCAGACAAGACCCCAAAACATAAGAGCTTCTGTATAAGACACGACCCTGTGGCCTCCAACTTAGAGTTATAGGCCTTTGTGGAAAGGGATAGAAATCAGGACCATGAAGTCAAAGTCATGTACCAGATTGTCCTGGTTTTCCTCAATAAGTCAATACTTGTAAAGCTTTCCAATTAGCGATCAAGAAACTTTTCCTCATGCTTAAAAAAAAAAAAAAAAAAAAAAAAAAGATTATTTTCTTTTTCCAGAAACTTCTTATTAGTAATCTCTTTAGGTCTAATTCCCCCCAACCACCCCCACCGTTCAGTCTGAACATGTTGGCTTCCCACATGTTGCGGGATTAGGCCAGGCCTGGCAGTGACCCGGGCCACAAAGGGGCAGGCGAAGTGGGATGTGGTTTTACTCCTGTCACAGACTGCATTCTCGGGCCGCTGTACACTCACCCACCTGTGAGTCACAGTTTGCAGAGCCTGGGGCCCCAGGAAAAGGAAGCATTGTCTCACAGCTGTAAATAAAGAATTGTGTTTGTTGATTTCATTTTCCTGCTTTGCGCTCATACTTGTTCCCTTTTTCCTGGCACAAGGGCATTTGTGCCCAGAGTTGTCGCTTATCTCAGCTGACTGCTGTTCGCCTATACAGGGCCCATTCTCTTGTTCTGAGAAGTCACATAAAGGAAAGAGCCAGTAATTCTTTCTGATGCCACATTCAACTTATCTGTGCCAAATATGGCTCAAACAGCCTTAAAACCTAAACCAAGCTCAACAAATGACTCACTCTCAAACATGCAGACCAAAGGGGGAGGGGGAAAGAAAAAGAGGGAGGGAGAGAGAGAGAGAGGGAGAAAGAGAGAGAGAGACTTACACCCACACCCTTACACCCCTTGCCCCAGTCACCTACTAACACAGCTCTTGTCGGTGTTGCTACCACATGAGTTCTACCTTGAGCTTCTCTGTCTTGAGTCTTTTGGTCCTGATTAACAGAAGGCTCTCGTATTGTTTGCTGATGAGATTCAGAATTCAGTGCGCAGTGGCTTAGGTGGTGAGGGAATGGCCACTCACAGCGCCTCCTATCGTCTGTGAGTGGGACTACAGGGAACTGAAGGCACCTGACCAGATGTCTCTTGCACTTGATGTGTCCACATAGAGCCTTTCTTTCCTCTGGCTTGCCTTGTGGGCTGACAGTTTGCTATTCTGCATTTTTCTCCCTGCCGGTGCTTTTGTCCCCAGAGGTGCCATGTTGGTGCCCTCCTGGTCTGATGCTGTTTTCTAGCAGCCCACAGCAACACAGAGTCACCTGAGGCTCATACCTAAAGACTTTATTCTGTCCACCCTGCTTCCTCTTCAGCTCACCAGAAAAGGAACTGCTTGTTTATCCAGCTGTCAGCCATTTCCCATAAATGTCTGGTCCAGCGAGCTGTGTTGTGGCGGCTACTGCCTTAGTCCCAACAGGCTGGCCCTCCGCCATGTCCTCACTGTTGGTGACTCCATTTTGCCATTGAATGCTAAGAATGAGTTGAAGGTGAGGCTGATGAAACCTCAGGCAGGACCTGATAACAAAGGCAGACCAAGCCCCACGGGGCGAGTGGAAGCCTGACAGAGCTGTGGTTAGTTCTGAAGCTCAGGGCATTGTTAGTGTAAACAGTATGAAATGCAGTTCATCTACTCCTGTGCACTCACCATTGGGCTGGGCCGTCAGAGACATGGAAGAAGTGTATATTGGCTTCTGTAGGAGTTATGGCCAGCAACCCAGCTCCTTAATTGGCCTTAGTTTCAAATTAAATGCCTCACTGAATAGTGACACTTATCAACTCTTTTTTAGAAGAAACTTGTTGCTTTGTGTAGGCTGGTGTGTAACTTTAATAATCTCATCATTAGTCCTGGCTACTGTGGTAATTATTCATAGTTATCCTTCATTTTTTGAGGACATTATTGTACTTATACAGCCACAGCTGATGAATGATTGTATTGTTAGATAATGCCCATATTTTGAGAGAGTAAATTTCCTTGAAACTGTTTTCCAGTTTCTATGTGTTCTTGCTTGTTCTCTTTAAAGAGATTGAAAAAGGATGTTCTCCAAACTCTGTCTTGCTCTGTGGTGATGAGGTCAGGCTGACCTCCCCATGAGGCCAAGTAAAGTCGCCATACAACTGGGGGGTGGCCTTGGAAGCTTGGAGACATTTGGGACATACCTAGTGACCACCACAGCTCTATCCCGTGTCACCACTTTAGTGAGCAGGTGGTACAATAGAGATATCACTGTCATAGGGCTTGGAATAAGGGCCAGTCACAGGGCTATTTTCCTGGTGAAAAGAACAAATTGTTTCTAGTTCCTTCTAATTATTAGTAGGAATTTCCTAATGGAAAATACTCCTCCACTAAATAGGATTTTACGTGTACAAAACTTTGTGGCTTATGACTATCAGGGTCAATTCCCACTGGCATCTGAGAGCTGGAAAACAACATGTCGTCACAAGAGAAAGAAGTATTTTTTTCCTATATTGGTTGAAAGCCAAGTCATTAATTGCCAACCAATAAAGGTACAGCCAAAGGGGAAAAGAATTATTGAGAGTTTTAATTGCCCCTGAAATTCAAGATAGAAACTTTTATATTCAGTTACATGTGAGGTAGCAGAAAACTCCAAGGGACTCTCTAAGTTCTTTGGTCAAACCATAATTTGGTTTATTTAACATTCCCTAGAAGCGGATCATTAGCTGAGACTTGTACATATGTTTATTATACAGAGTGTTTTCTCAGTATAACCTCAGGTGGATTATAATAAGATGAATATACATATATTCATATTAATTAATTCAGAACAGTATACCAGACTGAATATATATATATTCAGTCTGGTATATTAATAATAATGTACAAATTATGAAATTATTTTCAGAGATACAAACTTTATGTGAGGTATAAGTATTAATTATCATGTAAAATGCAAAAATATTTCTTAGCTATGCTGACATTTTTATGCCAACTGAATGCAGAATTTAGCCTAAGAAAATCATAAACTTGTAAATTAAAATGAGATGAAAAAATATTTACCAGCTATATAAAAAGGTCAACAATTCAAGTTGTGGAATCTGGGTTATTTCTTTTTCACTACCCAAGAATTTATTTATAGTCTTAATATCATATTATATAGTCAGGATTTTTCCCACACTGGAAAGCATTGATAATGTTTTCAATCCATTACTACTTACTGGAGTATAATGTAAATTCTCATGTGTGCTTTAATAATTCTTTAGAAATCATTCTTTGGATTGCTATTCATTGAGTGAGAAGGAATTGCTTGATAGATTCCATGTGTTTTTATTAAAGCTAAGATTTAAAAAAAAATACCAAGGACGAGAAAATTCCAGAGTCACCTCAGATTTTGGTCAGAGCAGGCAGAAGAATAGAGAAGTATAGGATGACAAAATGAGGGTTGTGGTAGAAGTTGTTACCTAACTTTGCAGTGGCACATTGCTTCATGGGAAGACACTCAGAGGTTGTCTTTGGTTTTAGTTTATATATTAACGAAAATTTTGTACTGTTTCAGACAAATAGATTGACAACTGATATTTCACAATATAGTGTGTGCAAAGCACTTAACACTGTTCCTGGGACATGTTGACTTCACAATTGGGGTGCTGGGACGGAGGTGATAAAATTTTGTGGAATGCAGCATTTCCCATACCTGTAAATGCTGTGGTTACAGAAAAGAGATCTGATCCTTTGTTTCTCCCATCCAAGATTATAAATTGATTCATTCATTTAGTCAACAAATATTTATTGAGTATCAATTAGGCTATAATAATCTGGGAAACAGTGTTTTAAGAGTTGTGATATGTAACTGATTAACATTAGTTGTTGAAGTAACAGGAATCTGAATTACCAATCGATATGGAGGAGTCAGGAGTAGCTCAGAGCTCTCCCGAGGCATACCATATAACCTGGCTGTGTAGAAATTAAAGGGGCATGTATTTTGCTACCTGGGCAGGTTGCTACTAGTCAAATTGACACTGTGCATCTTGGAGGATGTACAGGCAAAGAAATCCGTCAGCAAAGTACAAATTTTCTAGGGTGCTTTTATTTTGGGATATAGGCAAAAATGGGTTTGTTTGTGGAGGGCTTGAATCAGAAAGGACCGCTAGGTAGGGACCAGAGCTTCATGAGTTTACGTGATCGACGAGGTGAGCTTATGATTCAGTTCAGTCAGGACGACCTAAATAACCCTGATACTAGAGGAAGAGTTGTTCTTCAATGACTCATGTAAGATGCCTTTATAAAATCAGAATCTCTGATCAGGAGTAGAGCTTGAAAATACAGGAAAATCATCTACAACTAGAACAGTATTTAACAGCAGGGTCTTAGTAAGTACTGTGTAAAGGAAGCTTGCTTTTTCATTGTCATCCAGGTAGGTTTCTGAAATCTGAATGCAGTGTACCATATTTTGCAAAGTGAAACAGCTCCTAAAACAGGGCAGTTATCAGGATGTTGCTCTGAATCACTGATGTTATGCTTATCATAACCAGGTAGGGTGGGGATGGACTTCTGAGAATGATGGTATTTACATGCAAAACCAAACTGATATAAACCATATCATAGAAAGAGTGGAAGAAATGCCAGGAGTGAATGCCTGGTGACTAAAGTGTGGATTGAATCAGTAAAAGACAGGTGCTACTGTCCAGGAAATGATCTGACCAATAGGCTGGTCTGTTGTGAAACAGACACTGACTGACTCCATTTTTGTATTCCGTGACACACTAAACTAAAACCAAAAGATCTTGGAAATTGAGAATTTTCAAGGATAATAGTCATAACTGGAGAAATAACATTTTTTTTCATTCTAAATATGTTAAAACCAATGTAGAATAGTACCATTGTTCTATTATTTAATGCACCTAAATCATCCAGCTATTTCTATTATGAATGATTTAGATACAATTTTGTTGCATTGTCGGAAACCATTCAGATGAACTCTTGGCATATCTCCAAGTTCTACAAGTCCCTTGTCAAAAGTATATACAAAAAGCTTTTTTTTTTTTTTTTGGATTTTGCCTAAGACTGTCTTCATTCAATGATTTCATTTTGTGCTTTAAATATTGGATCAGTTTCTGGATGTTGAACTACCAAATATGTAACAGAAACAAAATGTGGTTAAAATTCTTTCGCTGGTTCTCTACCTGAGGGCTGTGGACTGTGTTGGAGATATTAGAGCAGGAAAGCAAGTGTGTGTTTATGTTGTTTCTATGGTAAATAAATAATACATTTATAACTAGGTAGGGTGGGGTGGAGTTCTAAGAATGATGGCATTTATGTGCAAAGCCAAATTTATGTAAACCATTATCATGCAAATATTTGTACTCTTATTTTTTTAACTATGTGCAAGTACTGTGGTGATTATTTATTTCAGAACATTACTGGGCTTATAAAAGCTTTTATCATTATATGTTTTCTCACTCAACTGAACACTAAAAGTGCAATTATGATATAATGGAGAGTCCTCAAACATTTTTGACTTTAGAAAGAAATTCTCAAATTTGTTATTGGAAGACTTGAGGTGTTACATGTAGGACTTCCTTGAGGTTAATTTTTTTTTTCTATTTTTTCCTGAGGGGGATATCAGTAGCAGATGCAGCAGGAATATTTTAAGATGTTCTAGGTGATATTATATCTTTTTTTTTGCAAAATTACATGCCTACATTTAATTATGTAACCCATAAATGGGGGAAATTATATTTCTATCCATTTAAGAATGGATAATCTTTTAAAGATACATTTAGATATAAGCCATATGTTAAACTGAGTGAATCAGGTGTTGAAATAATGTGTTTTACTTTCAAATATATTACCCCAGTATTTTTAAAATCACAAAAAAATCGGTAGCAGCCAAAGTATATCAGAATAAATGGTCGGGCTCATACGTCTGCTGGAGGAGGATATTGTTTTGACAGTTGAAATGTGGCAGTTGTTAACCTGATAGGATGTGGATAATGACCTGCTACCTATAGTTTGAGGGCAAGGAGCTTGCCTTTCACTGAGTCAGTGTTTTCTGTCCTGGTGTTCTTGCATCAGCCCTGGCCCCAGGACCCAGGATGTGAATTGTCCAGCTGACTCTTCAGCAGCAGCCCTCACTCCAGTAGTGTAGTCATCTTTCTTTGGACCATGAGGCCTGTTCACTGAAGATTCCTGGAGGCAATTTTAACCTGCACCCTCTCCTTTTCCCTTCACAGTGTTTTCATTCATATATACATTGAAAATATTAATGGTGTATCAGGAGCAGTGCTGGGTGCAGGGGATATAATGGTGAGCAAATACAAACACAATCAAATAATCACACAATGAATATGTAATTGCACATTAAGATAGTTGCTGTAGGAATGGGTAAGGGTCATGAGGTAGAGGATCTTGAACCCAAATCGGGCTTAAGAGAAGGCTGCCCTAAGGACGCTTGGCTCGAGTAAGATTTAAAGCTGCTCCAACAAAAATGGTAACCACTAACTGAGTGATGATCTAAATTTAAATTAATTAAAATTAAGTAAAATTAATAATTCAGTTTCTCAGTCACACTAATCACATTCAAGTGCTCAATAGCCACACATGGCTAGTGCTTACCATATCGGACAGTGGGCATATAGAATATTTGTATCATCGCTGAAAGTTCTATTGGGCCGCACTAGCCTAAAGGATGGATGGTATTAACCAGCACAGAGGGTAACAAAACCGTTCTAGGTTGAGAGAATGCCGTGTACAAAGGCTCTGCAGTGGGGGAGACAGTTTACAAACTGAAAGAAAGTCATCGTGGAAGGAGTGAAAAGGTGAGAACAGTATAAGATGAAGCTGGAAAGGTAAGGGGGATGGAAAACTTGTGATGACTTGTGGGCTTTGTTAAGGATTCTTGTCTTTTTTCCTGAGAGTAATGTGAAATGGGCGGGGAGTGGAGATGAGTGTTACAGGGTGAAGAGAAGAGCTTCAGATCGTTGTAGAGAGTGAGGTCAGGGAACTTTAGGGAGCTTGCTGGACAATGCTGAAGAAAGCTCTTGAGTCTGCTGGTCATGAATTCATAGCGACACCGATCCTCCTTGCTGTGTAACTTTGGGTGTAGAAACAGAAAGAAAGGAGGGTAGATGTGGAGTTAGGATTCTGCCAGAATGGCGTGGACTCGGGAGTTCAGAGTACTGGCAAGGGTGTTATTGAAATGACAGGCCATGGGATTTTAGTTGGGTAAGGAAGTAAGACATGAAAGAAGAGGACTGATGGGCTGGGAGAAAGTGGAGGGGGTCCATGGGCCGAAAATTCAAATCCAGACACAAAGTAGTCATGGGAGGAGGGACAAGCTGAAGGAGAGGCAGGTGTGGTCAGAGAGCAGGATGCTGCCTCAGCGACTTTAGCAGTGGAGGAGTTGCAGGTGGTGCTGACAAGATCCGTGATGAGAAGACCCCAAGAGTGGATGCTGAGATGGTGGAGAGAAGTCAAGGTCATTAGAGACGGGGAGACTGAGACCCGAAGGCCTCCACTCTGGATTCTGAAATCGCTTCAATCGTAGGCTGGACTTGGGGTTGAGAGGAGCACTGCTAGGAGACCAAAGAGTGCATGGAGACCCAGAGATGGAAGCTACTAGGAGGGGGCAGGGGGTTTGATCAGTGGGTGTGACACTTTCCGAGAGAGAGTTACGAGAGTATAATACAGTAAAGGTCTGGAAATGGCAATGGGGACAATGAAATACCAAGGCCCCCTCCACCTGGTGTATGAGAGAATAAACAATGACCACTTGAGAGGTCCACAGGAGAAGTGGTGTCTGCAGGCAAAAGACAGATTTTAGTTGGATCAAGAAGGTGAAGGGACAGTTCAGACAGGAGTTTGATGAAACAGGAGAGTTTGCTGAATATGGAGCATATGGAGGGCATGGTGGAAGGTTTGGGCAAGTGAGAAGGAATAGGGGACTCGTCCAAAAAGCACTAAGGGAATCAATCATCCTGCTAGATGGCGGAGAGGGTCTTATGTTTGGGCGTTAACTGATCAAAGGCAAGTTGTCAGGCATAGGAGTGATTGCCCAGTGATCGAGGGCTTGGCTCACGTGACCTAAGGTCAAGGTGTTTCTGCAGGAGTTGCTGCACATGTTCTTGAGTGGGAAGTTGCAGTTGCAATCTCTGTACAGCTTAGCATAGCACTGGTCCCAGAGCCTTTGACTTCAGCACCTACTGGAGTGTTGGCTGTCTCAGGCGAGGCATTAAGAATCCCTTAGATTGGGGTTGAAGGATCCTCCATGAGGTGTTAGGAAGCTCAGAGGCTGGGTGTTAGTCCAGTCCAGAGAATGGAGTCTTGGCAATCCTAGAGGACGCATATCTGTATCTGAACAGCCTGGGGTATGCTGATCCCAGGAGCCTACATGTGTTATATGCCATATAGAGGAAATATACACACACACACACACACACACACATATATATATAGTGCTGGGCTTATTATTAGAACTCAAGCAGTTAGGATTTACTCTGGGTCATTATATGCAAGCTTTGAGCTTCTCAATCTTTTTGAGTCAACATGTCCTCATTAGTCCCTAGCTGTAGATCAGAAGATCTTCTATCAAATATAAACATTGAGCCCTGTAATTCAAGAACTCTGGTTACAGCACAGCCTCCATTTTTAAATTGTGAAAATGTGCAAGAGCTGCAAGTTATGTGCTGTTTTAATTTCATTATAGCAAAATATAGCTGGAGGTTTTGTCCCAAGATTAACAAACACAAATTATTGGGGAGGTTATTTATTATTTTAATTATGTGACATTATCTTTCCCTACTGATGAAAGCAATCAAAATGACTTGAATTGAATCAGTGAAAATGAACGATTCCCAAAGGTTATAAGTATTGTTGGAAAATGTCATGCATTTATTAAATTTCTTATATGTTAACCAAAAAGGGTTAGTAAGGTAAATACACAGTATCCCCCTCCTTATGGGTTTGGAATTTAGCTAGAAGTAGACAGAATCTAGAGATCATCTCATCAAATCCTCTCATTCTCTAGATCAGGACACTGACAGTTAGTTAGGTCAGGTGCAGGGACAATTTCCAGTGACTTTAACCTATATTGACAAAATGCCAAGCAAGACTTAGTACCAGGAACTAGACTGGATGACAGTCATATCATAAGCATTGAATCTCCAATATTGCAGAATTATGGCGTCTTAGAATGTGGATTGCTGTAGCACTGTGTGGTCCAGTGCGGAATCCCTGTGATAGTAGCCTTGTGCAGTCACCTGGTGCTCCCTGAGCACTCTCCCCGATCGGAAGTTGGGTTCTCCCAGAGCAGCCCGTTCTGTTATGTGGTAGCTGTTCATGTTGGGAAGTCTTTTCCTTGAGTCGGTCTTGTTATCCCTGTGAATTCCACCCATGACCTTTGTTCTCTGGAGCTAAGACCTGCAGGTGTTTGCCAACAGCAATTATGTTTGCTCTAATTCTCTTCTTTTCCAGGAAAGACATCTCTAGTTCTCAAAGTTTTATGTCATCTGTGGGGCACAGGGGAAATGAAAAAGTAGAGAAAATAGTGTGCTGTGGCTTATTATTAGAACTCAAGGAGTTAGGATTCACTCTGGGTTATTATGTACAAGCTTCTCAACATTTTTGAGTCAACAGTCCATAATCGTAGATCTAGGATCTTAGAGCAAACACAGTCCTTGACCTTTGTAATTCAGGAACTCTCAGGTGAGAGCACATTTTTCACATTTAACTGGTGAAAAGACTAGCTATATGGAAAAGAAGGCAAATGCTATTAATGGTAACAGGAAGGGGGATCCAGTGGCATAAGAAGTGAGACTTTTGTTGTAAAGACTGTGCTCTGAGACACCTGTTAAAAGCAGAGTCTGGAGACATCATGTTACACTAAAACACAAGAATACTCAAAAGGTTACAGTTTTGTTATAAAAAATAAAATTCTTAATAGTTATTTAACCCCATCCTTAAAAAAAGAACAAAGAAAATATCTCTTCCCACCTCTTCAAATATTGTTTAAAATTTCTGAAAACAATAATATGCTAGTAATTAGCTAAGACTTAAATGAGATTTGAGGAAATGGTACATGTGTCACTTTTAATGGTTTGCGGTCCATAGAAATATAAATTTATATCAATTTTAATTTAAATCCTAATTAAATCCTAAATTTTGTTTTATTTATTCTCTAGAAAACCTAATACATGGTTAGTGCTTATTTAAATAGCCACAAATATAATTGTCCTCATGAATTCAAAATATAAAGTTACTTATTTTCTAAATTGAGAGGGAGATAAATATACACATCCATCTGACAAACCTAGCCAAACAGATGTTGATGCTTGTTCAAAGATTGATTTACCTACAGTCAGAAGTATTTTTAAAACAGTCTATGAAACTAGAGACAAATAGACTTGAAATGGAATTTTATTACTTACAAATTGCTTTGAGTCTGGTGGGATTTTCAAATTCTGGCCATAACTAGATTTGGTTCTATGTAAATTTGCTGTTAAAAGGTTTTGCTATGTATATAGGTTTATAGCCATTTATTCACCCACCCATTACACATCATCTTGCCTGAGGGAGTGGATTCTCCTTATTAGGTTACCCGTGGTAGGGAGTAGTCCAGTGAAAAGATTTTTGCTAAGTGTTTGCTGTTTATTTGCTAGGATGATAGTGATGTTAGACCTGCAAGATGTATGTTTATGCAAGTTAAAATTCAATTTGATAATTAGGTTGTTTTATACAATGACCATTCAATTTACTTAGACTCCACCACCCCTAGTCATCTCGCCATGTCAGTGGGGATACAAAGATGAATAAGACAGGTCCCATCCCACATTGTGATTGGTGAAACCAATACCCAAAGAACTAATTATGATGTCGCATGGTGTCTCACATAACATAGCATATTGTAATGTACTAGAACATTTCAAATACAGGTTCCATGTTGAGTGTTGAGTAAAGACTTTAAAACTATGTATACTAGGGGCGGCCGGTTAGCTCAGTTGGTTAGAGCGCGGTGCTCTTAACAAGGTTGCCGATTCGATCCCCACATGGGCCACTGTGAGCTGCGCCCTCCACAGCTAGATTGAAACAACTACTTGACATGGAGCTGATGCGTCCTTGGAAAACACACTTAATAAATAAATAAAAGTTTAGAAAGAAAAGAAACTATGTATACTACATCATGCAGAAAAATTTAAAAGTTCAAAAAAAAAAAAAGAAATTAAATCAGCCCAAATGCTTTAATTTCCACATTTCTTATTTCAAACAAAGTTTATTGTTTCTTTCTAGCTTTCTGAGCACCTTACTTTTGCCTAAAAGCTTTCTGTAAGATTCTTCAGAGAACTTCATGAAAGAAATAGTGTTGAGCTGGGCCTTGAGGAAATGAAGATTTTCTGGGCAGGAAAGGAGGAGAACAACACCGAGGCATGAGGACCTGCTTTGCAGGGAGCTGTGGTCTGATGGGGAGCAGGAGGCCCTGAGCTGCTTGTTGGGGGGTGAGCGGGAAAATGGTTGCAGATGCAACTAGAAAGGAGTCAGAGCCGGCTGTTAATTGTCTAATAAACATCCGCAGGCAGTGGAGAAACAGCAGAGGGAAGTCGCCTGTATAAATAGTATAAGGAACACCTGTACATGTATCCTTTACCCAGATTCACTTAACACTAATGTTTGTCCCCATTTGCTTCTGTGTTCTATGTCTCTCCTCGTTATGCTTACACACACACACACACACACACACACACACACACACACACACGCTGTGGTTTTTGTACCATCTGAGAATAGGTTGAATCATGGCCCTCTTCTCCTAAATGCCTCTGTGGTGGTTCTTGTGTTGTTCTTTTGCTTGTTTGTATTTTCTAAAAATAGAGGTATTCTCATAACCACAGAACCATTATCAACTTTAAATTCAACCTTCATATAATACGTTTTATCTAACCTGGGATTTATATGCCAGTTTTGTCGACTGAAGCAATAACATCTTTTACAGCATTTCCCCCCTTCCAGTACAGGATCCAGTCTAAGATAAAGTATTGCATTTAGTTGCCATGCCTTTTACTCTTATAATCTAGACCATTTCTACCGTCTTCCTTTGACTTTTATGACTTTGATATTTTTGAAAAATATAGCCCCCTCTGTTTTGTTACTAGAACAGTCTTCATTCTGATGTGGAGCGTGTTATACAGAGGGTGACATAATGGGATCTGGCTTTTAGAACAAGTCATGCGAGAAGCAGTGATGTAGGAAGCTGCTATGGGCCAGGCAGGGGCACACGCTCTGGCCCTTGTCAAGACCCGTGCAAGTCGGGGCAGGCATAGTGTGAAGGGAAAAGTATGCAGAGTCTGAGTCCTTAGTAAGGTTGCTTCTAGAACAGTGTAAAATGCCAGGGCCCTGAGGGTTGGTGGCGAAGCCAGACCCAGATCTATAACAGTAGGCTTGAATTTCAGATGGCAGCCAAAAGCAGATCAGAAAATGGAAGACCCTTCTGAAAACCAGCATGCAATGCATAGTTGATCTTACAAAAATGGAAAATTAATGCCCAAGGACTAAGAATTAGAAGGGAAGAAAAAATTTAAAAGCTAGGCATGGACTGATATTCTAGCAAACGTGAGGGGAGTTTTGTGGTCTTGAGATGACCCATGAAACCCCACATGGAGGCAAGAAATTAGGCCTCTAGTGCCAGTGAAGTAAAGAGAACTAAGACCACTGCATAAAGCCAGGATCACCAATAATAAATAAAATAATTCATTTTATTTATTATTATTTTTACATTCTCAAAATAATAATAAATTTTTAAAAAGCTATCAGCACTTGGGATTATGCTGCTGGTAGGAAATCAGTGTTGAATGGAGTTATCTGAAAGGCAGTTGGAGACATGGGAGTGGATGTTCTCTTCAAAGGAGAGCTTGCAGAGGGACAAGAGAAGAGAAGTAGTAATAAAGTCACAGGGAATATTCACCATTAGGGATTCAAACTTGAAGGGAGATGGCTTTCAAAGAAGCCTGGGAAGGATCGAGCAGAGGTGAGGGACAGTTGGAAGTGACCAGACCTGTGGTACGTTGTCCTTATGATGGGTTCTGTGTTGTTATTATTTTATTTTGCATAAAACAGTGTCCTTCTGCATTTTTATGTAAACATCTCTGTATAATCTGCCAGTACTTTATTTTGTATTGGTTTTTCCTCGTGCATGGTCCTTTTACTTATTTATTCATTTCATATTAATGTTCAATAATATAATAAACCAACATGAATTAGTGTTTCATTTTTGAAACATTGACAATAATTGGCCTATGTACTACTCTTCTATGCTATCTCTTTGCCTCACCACACCTAATATAACCACTATTTTTTGTTTTTGTATAATTTTTGTCACTATATGTACACATATGCCTACTAAATGAATTTTTTTCACTTTTTTACTTTAAAATGACTTTTGTGCTATAAGTAATCTTTGGAACTTGCTTTTCCACTCAGAATTATGTTGTTATAATTCATCCATATTGTTATATGTAGCTGTAGTCCATTTTTACAGCTTTATAATGTTCCATATGTGACTACGCCATACTTTATTTTCCTGTCAGTGGTCATTTAGGCTATTTCTAAATAGTTTAGTCTATTTTGAATAGTACTACTATGAACATTTTTGTACATGTCCCGTGGTATACATAGCAAAGACTTCTATTAGGTATATATCTACTTAAATAATCTCCCCCATCCATGGTTTCGCTTTCTGCAGATTCAGTTACCCACAGTCAACAGCAGTCCAAAAACATTAAATGGAAAATTCCAGAAATAAATACCTCATAAGTTTTAAATTGTGCGCCATTCTGAGTAGTGTTATAAAATCTCACACTTTCCCACTCCATCCCACCTGGACGTGAATCATCCCTTTGTCCAGCATCTCCAAGCCATACGTGATGCCCGTCCATTGGTTCCTTAGGAGCAGTCTGGGTTATCAGATCAACTGTCGAGGTACCACACTGCTTGTGATCAAGGCACCCTTATTTTACAAAAATTATGGGATACGACTTTTGGGTTGACTGCAGCACTAAAGTCACCTGTATGATCACTGGATCACAACCTCTGCAGCAATACTTTGACGAGTTCAAAGGAAACAGCAATAGAGACAGTGGAAATGTAATGGCTGTGTGCGATGTCAGATAGATTGGGGGAGGGAGGCTATCACTTTGTGAGAGTAAGAATGTCTAACTAGTACATTGTTTTGTACACCTGAAACTAATAATAAAAAACAAACAAAAAAAAGAGGCAGCTACTTCGGATTAGAATGTTCTTTCAAAACGTTTCGGGGTGGCGGTGGTGGTGGGGGGGAATGCCAGCCATTGAAATCATCGGCTCCTGACGTCCCGCCATCAAAATTGACATGCATGGCTTGATGACCCAGGGTCGGCCGAAGCACATGGTCCTCCTCTGACATGTGGGCAGAAGGTCACCGGTGGCCTAACAGTGCATCGCAGTGCCTACGTTATTTACCTCCCTTCATCTCACTACGTAGGCATTTTATCATCTCACATCGTCACAATAAAACAGATGAGTACAGCACCATATTATGAAAGAAAGACTACATTCACATTGAGTTTTAGTACAGTATTTTGTTATAATTGTTCTATTATTAGTTATTGTTGTTAATCTCTTACCCTGCCTAATTTATAAGTTAAAATTCATCAAAGTCATGTATGTATGTACAGGAAAAAACATGTATGTAAGGTTCGGTACTATTTGCAGTTTCAGGCATCCACCGCGGGTTTTGGAATGTATTCTCCACAGATAATGGGAGACTATTGTATATTGACGTAAAACTCTGTGAAACATAGCACATTAAGTGAATTTTCTGATTGTGGAAATTCAAGCCTGAAATAATCACCATCTTTTCCTAAGATGAATAGATTCAAATACCACCTAGGAGCCTGGGTGGTACGTACTCAAGATGAGGGATATTTACCAAATGTTTTCTTGGGGGAGGAAATTGTAGCAATAATTGGTGACTGATTTTTTCCACTGACCCAATTTTATGTCAATGTTATTTTAAGGAAACAAAAGGAAAACTGCAAGGCAAGGAAGAGTGGTAACCAGGTTCATTGAAGCTTAGGACTGCTCTGCAGATAGTCCAGAATAATTCACCTTCATCTCCTTTGAGGGTCCACTTACCCTACCTGGCAGCCCTCCTTGTGTGACCGTGAACAATAGGAACAAAAGAACCAAGGGAAAGGGCTCTGTCAGATTTGTTCTTTCAGCATCAGTTGATTGCCTGCCAAGAAAAGTTTCTCACTCTCAAGAGGTTCTGAGCTTAGTCTCGTCTCTTTGTGAACATGTAAGAATGAACCCTTCTCTGTGTGTGTGCATGTGCACACGTGGGCATGGATAAGCGAAGGGAGAGTGAGAGTGGACAGACACGGAAGCTGTACTGCTACTCTTTATAGTATTCTATTGTTTTGAAGTATTACAAACATCTTCTCACTTAAATAACAATTGGTGCTCTACCCTAAATAACAATAACCTTGTTGTGGAAACTTCCCACTCATGTTTACTTGCAGTAGCTGTACCTAGAAACTATGCACTTTTTAGTCAAACTCCCTAATTTCCTGCTTTGACCAAGCGTCTGAGCTTTTGTGCCCAGTGACAAACCTAGGTACCCCTTTCACACCCACCTCACAGGGTACACAATAGAAGGGAAAGAATGGTTATCAGATTACATATCATGCACAAAGTGAGGACCATACAAAGGGCCAGTGAATCAGCCATGCACAGGGGCCTTACTGCCTTATACTGGCGTCTTTTTCTTTCTTTTCTTTGCTTTTTTTTTTTTGGTTATGCCAAATAGGGTTTATTTTGCCTAAGTAAACAATATATATTGATATTGATAGTACTACGAATTACGAATACATTTCCTTTCTTGTACAACACTGTGTCTTTTCTTGCATTAATTGCCTAATTTTAATATTTTCTTTTTTTCTATATATCTGTCAATTAGTTTGTCACTAAAGCCTCCAACAGAACTCTACTAGCATTCCCCCCATTGTTTTTTCTTGAGCCATTTTCCCTGGAGGCTTTGTCTCCCTGCTCTTTTCAGGGAGAGTTGTTCCTTCTCTTCATTCCAAAAGTTTCATTACCTTTGCTTGTGTCGCATTGCCTCTCTTTTGCGTCCTATGCTCTCTTTTGCTTTTCTCCCCTTGTATCGCTGAGATAACACCTTCCTCTAGCTGAGATACACCTTCCACTAGCTTCCTGAGGTGCATAAAAGGTAAATTTTTTTAAAAAACATTGCACGTCTAAAACTTTTTATTCTGCACACATACTTGCTTGATAGTGAGGGGATGAAATTCATTTTCCCTCTGAATGTTGAAGGCATTGCTCTATTTTCATCTAATTTCCAATGTTGAAGTCAAGAAGTCAAAAGCTACTAGAATAAAGTTTTAGCTTTCTCCTTTAGTGATCTAAAATTTCATAATGATATGTTCTCGTGTGATCTTTCTTCAACCATTTTGCTGGATACTCAGTGGGATCTTTAAATCTAAAAACTTGTACCCTTTAATTCTGGCAAAATTGTCTTGTATTCCTTCTCTGCTAGTTTCTTCCCCTCCATTTTCTCTGTTGTTGTTTCCTTCAGTGCCTATTAGATTGATTTGGACCTACTGGATTGATCTTTAATTTTGTTTTCTTCTCTCTCCTAATATCTATCTCTTAGTCTTTGTCCTCCACTTTCAATCTGAAGTTTGATGCTATCCTTAACTTTCAATTCCAACCCTCTACATTTTTATTTCCTATCGTATTTTTAACGAGCTCCTTTTGCTGTTTCTGAATATTCCCTCTGTGTGTAACGCCTCGATTATTTTATTATGGATAGCATATCTTCTCTAAAGCATTCTGCCTCTGCATTGTTTCTGCTTCCTCTGGGAGGTTTTTCCTTGATTATTTTGTTTCGTGTCTTAAATGTTGGAGGATTTCTTCAAATATCTGGATCTCTCATGGACGTCCGCTTATATTTAAGAGTGAGGCATGAGAAGAGTGCCTGGAAACATGCGGCACGGGCAGGGCTTGTCCGATGGGGAGGGGCTGCTTCCCTGAAGGGTGAGCAGGAGATGCTGCTATTATTTCAGAGGGTCACCATGTGTCAGTGTGTGGGGGTCTTTTCTCTTGAGTGGTTCCGGAGCTCAGAAGTCTAACATGCATCACCAGGGCTGTGTTCCTTCTGGAGGATCTAGGAGAGAATCTATTTCCTTGCGTTCTTCAGCTTCCAGAAACTGCCTCTATTTTTTGGCCTGTGGCGCCAGATCACTCCAACCTTTGTTTCCATCCTATCCTTCTCTGCGGTATCTTTCTTGGCAGAACCTCGGAGAAGAATCTTGCAATCTCTAACTTCTAGTCATTTGCTGTACTCCCATTCTTCTTTTCTTCTTGGAAAATAGTTTTTTTTAAAAAAAGTTAAATAGCATACAAATGCCATGTGTTTCAGTGGAACACAGTGCTAGTACGTTACCAATTATTGCAAGCCCACACATAAAACATAAAGTATTGTTTCTCGATTGTGTGTGTATTCTACAAGGAGATAATTAATCAAGCTAGAAAAAGCAGAGGTTTCTTCCTTGATTGGACAGTTCTTTAGGATATAACAAGGACCTATAGTTCTTTTTCTTCAAATGAGGATGCATTTCCCACTTTGTTTACCCCCTCCCCCCCAAAAAAAGGGCTGGATCTAAGCTGTGTCCAATTAACACCTATGCTTACATGCACATTCCTGTAGAGTCGATATCACTTGGAAAGTCTTCTTTATGTAACCCCTATTCAGCATGTATCTAAACATAATATTAATATTTAAAGTTTTTAGATTCAGCCCTATAAAATAATATTATCACTTCATGTTTACCCACCTCCAGTTTCCTGTAACAAAATATTAAAATTTGATTGTAAATATGTATAGAGTAACAAATGTGAATTCCTCTTGGAGAAAGAGCATAACTGGCGCATTCTGATTCTCGTTGAGAATTAGTGCAGCAATTTTTCTACGGGTAAAAGAACCTCTTATCTTATGAAGAGCTGCATTAATTACAGCCTGAAATTCTGTTTCACGCATCCTCTTTCAGAGCCAAGGAGAGAGCAGAAAAAAGTGTGGGCTGTTGGAAGTCTGTACTCCCATTTTCTTTTTCTTCTTGGAAAATAGATTTTTCTGAAAGGTACATCATACACAAATGCAATGAGTTTAGGTGGGACGCAGTGCCAAAGCAATACTAATTATTCCAACAACAGCAGTAGCTATAACTTTAAAAGCAAAAAACAAATTCCAATGTTATGAATAACTTTGTTGATCGTAATAAAGGAGATGAAATTTAAAGTCAATAACAGTATTGAGTGTAGGAGGTAATTCTATTTCATTTTATTTTCAGACGAAACAGAAAAGGAACATGGTGATAGAAGCAAATGAAAAAAGCCCAGGTAATAACGAGTATAAAGATATCTGCAGTCTACATCAAGGCCAAAAACTTTGGTTTTGGCAGTTTTCACTTTCTAGAATCTATAAAGACCTATACTTCTTATTCCCTCCCATTACCTTTGTTAGATGATGGTGGCCAACCAATAAATGGACATAGAGGAAGAAAGTGAGATTATAATCTGTTGAGAAGGCATTCACTATGACAGCAATACTATTGTCCATGCAAATTTTACCAATACCCGATTCCTGTTTTCTTTGCACTTCCTCATGAACTCTGCTCCCTTTCCTATTTAGCACCAACCCTTTCCCGTGCTTTGTCCAACGACGGGTTTCCGTCAAACTTTGTGTGCATGCAAGCCTGCCTTGTAGTGTTGCTGCCTGCATTCTCATGGTTGAGAGAAATTCTTTCCCACTCTTTTATGCGCCTATAAAGGAAGCCAGGATATTCTTACACACTGTTACTACAGACCACATTCTCCACACCACATCCAGGGAAAGAATCAGGTCCAATGAAACACTTAGAGGATATTAAAGAATTAAAAGTAGCAGCAGACAAGCTAATTCTAATTAGCTAATTCTACCAGTGAAAACCCAAGTAACAGCCCTATTACTCTTCTGTAAGAATCCTGAGATAAACATGTTGAATCTGTTAAAATAACTGAAACTAATCTGTATGGAATTCAGATTCATCAGAGTAAAGCCAGTTGCCCTTTGATGCTTGGAATGGGTTCACATTTGTAAAAGGTGTGGCCTAGTGCAGTAGAAAGAGGACAACAAACCTAGGTTTGAATTTCAGATCTGCCATTGATTGGCTGGTACCCTTCAGATTCTAGGCCAAGTACCCTTCAGATTCTCAGTACTTCCCCACAATGGGGAAAATGATACTTATCCTGCAGAGCTATTGGTAAGGGTAGAGATATTGAAGAAAGTGTCTAGGACAGTGCCTGGAACATATATGCTCTAAAGTAAGTTGCTTTTATTGTTATTGTTATTCATTATCCTAGCACATTACTTTTCCATCCACTGCCGCTAATATAATAAATATAAAGACCCTATTGAATTTGAAATAATAAATGAAGTAATAACATTCAGAGGCCACTTTTGACCCAACGTAAAACCTATTTCTATTTCTCCTCTGCTCAGTGCTGTCAAGGGTAAGGAATACATCATGGCGAACAGGAGAACATCCTAATTTAGGTGCAGGGGTAGGTAGCACAGTACCACCTGGCCACAAGCTGGCCGCACCACATTCGCCAGCCAATCTGCGCTAATCGGAGGAACCGTAAGGCAGGATGAGGAAGGTGGGGAAAAGAACATCTCAAATGATCTCCTCCACTACACCAAACAGAAATCAAGTCACCTGAAAAATTGCAGGATTTGGGGAAATGAGCAATTTTACACACAAGCTGAGAACTCAGGCAAAGATTTGGATTCCTCTCAAAAATAATTTTTAAAGACTTTGTCCAGAATTAGACCAGTCATTGCTTCCGTTCTCAGCTTTTCTCAAGCAATAGAAACAGAGCCAAACTTAGTGCCTTCAGGTTTTTCTGGTGGCTCCTCGTCTCCTCCCTGGTGTTGCAATTCTCTCTCTGTGCGTTGCCTCACCCGCCCCTGCCTCACGCCAACACTCCGCCTCCTGTTTCCTGCCCTGCCCCTCCTTCGCGTGTGGCCACTTGGCCGGCTTGCCAGCGGTGGATTGGCCCGGGGCGGGCGCTCACGTGACTGGATCCTAGCGCCAGTGAGGCACCCACGTCTGAGATTTCCGTGACGCACCTGCTGCCGTCACTTGGCTCCCAAGTAAATAAATGGTCAAATCTTTCCCCAAAGTGATTTCCACAAAGAACAGCTTAAACCACCAAAGATGTTGACAAATGGACTGTTATCTAGGGGAGTGAGTAAAGCAACCCATTTAAACAACAAGGGTAGATAAGGCCACCTCTTGGTCCCCTTGCCTTTTTGCATTGCTATTCCTGTGGAGACGAAGGGAAAGAAGAAAAGGAAACAAAGGCAGATCTTTAGCGCGGGCTGTCCCGGGGTTGATTAGGATGCTGATCTGTGTGGCAGGTTTCTAGGTTCTCGCCCAACTTCTTGGCTGCTATTCAAAGGATTTAACAGTGCGCTTTGTAAATAGTGGTGTACAAAGCCGGTCTAAAAATAGTACATTTCCAGGGTCTGAATTGGGTGACTGGAATGAGTGGCAATGGCCGTATTGTGGGAGACAGATTACAAGCAAGTTACTTGATGGTACTTGAGCTGCAGGGTTATTCACATGCTTCATCTGGTTTGGTTAAGTAATGCAAACACATTTACCAACGTACACAACCGTTTTGTTTATTTGTGCTCTGGAGTGCTTGTGTGTGTTTGTGACAGATAATGTACATGTTCTATTTTGTGACAATCAAACAAAGCTCTCCCGGATGCGGTAAATAGCTGAGTTAAACTGTGGAGCCGACACTCCTGAGAATCACTGATGTGACACCGCGTGGTGGCGAATGGCAGGTTTCCTGCTGCGCCTGCTGCCCTGAAGGAGTTTTGCTGAAGGGGGGAATCAACGATAGGCACTGACAGCTAGTGGGACTACTAGGTCTGGCTGAAATCTCTCTGGAAACCATGTGTGTCATTTTTCACACCACGAGAGCAACTGTGCTTGTTCTCCTCCCGCCTCCTGTGGCTGGGCTGTTTGGGACAGCCAAGGTGACATGCTCGACCCTACGAGGACTGCATAAGCCAGGGCCACACAAGACTCGGGCTCAGCAAAAAGCCCAAAGGAACTTTGCTAGGGCTTTATTCTCTGAAATGAAGATGCCAAGAAAGTGTTTTACAGTCTGAAAGCAAAAGCCACTCCTCCTAGTGTTTTCAACTTTGAGTGGTGGTTGTTTCTACATATTTTTAGTGTTCTCATACTAAAATCCAATATAATTTTTTCCTACACAAGTAATTGTCTTTTAGGCAGTGTGGAGACTCTGTTATTTTAATGCAACGTGGAAACTCTTGGGTGAAGCCCTCAGTCATTCTGGCAGGTTGGTTTCCTCTTAGAAGATGGAAACTGAGAGCAGGGATAGTTCTTGAAGGAGTCGGACTAAGTGAAAAGCATTAGAGAGTATAAAAAGCCCAGGCTGTCACTTTGGCAAACCCTTCCCTCACCCAAATTTCATGCCTCTAGCTTGACACAGTCTTGGGACTGCCAGTCTCCAAGAGTGTATCTATTAGCATTCCTCTCTCCCCTCCTTATGCTGTATGACTTTGGGAAAGTTACATAAACTGTTTTACCCTTCTTCCCCTGTGTCCTCGTCTGTAAAACAGAATAATACCCACCCTATTAAGTACATTGTTGTGAGGATTACATGAGGTAATGTAAGTACAACACGGAGCCCGTAACCCCCGGTGATAAATGGGAGGCAATCAGACAGCGTTCCTGGGTAAAGCCTCTCACCTGCCTAATAATATCCTTGTCTCCCTCAAAACAGGTGGAATCTCATAGGCTGACCACTACACCCATCTAATTGCTTTGAGAATTACTATCATCATCATCCTTGTTGTTGAAGAATGAATAATCCAGAAAGCATTAAATCGGAATTTTCTGTCATTTCCCTTTTTTATCACCATCTACATGATAATGAAAGTTAATTTCTCCTTGGAGATGTTTTGAAAGATAACCTAAACCATTATTTTGGCCATTCTGAAATTTCCTCAATCTGGCTTTTATTTCTTATGCTAAGAAATTGTAACTTTTTTCAATAAGGCAATATTTGCTTACCTCTCTAAAGAGTCAGGAAAACAACGTAAATTTCATCTCCTGTTTGAGGCTGAATTTTTCAAACGAATGAGAGAACGTAACTGAATATAGACTTTTTCGGAAGCCCAGCCTCAGGCATGAACGAAGTGAGCTCTGAAGAACCTGATGTAGTTGTGGAGAAATGAAGAGCCAAATAACTTTCAAAAAATCAAGCAAAAATTTACCCCACCATGTTTGTAAAGTTAAGAAGGACATATGAGATAGCTCTATAAATGGCAAAACCAAACTGCGTAAAACAAACTGTGGAGGACACCTCTCCTAGTAACTATTTTGAAGAATTGCTCTCAGGGTCTGTGCTATGGTGTTTTAAACTTATTTTACAAAGAAGGGTCACTGTTATTACAGCTTTTAGTGATCATCATCCAAAGTTAACTAAGTTTCTATAAACAGAATCATCTCAGCCAAATATATGAAAATATTGGAATTGACCCATTTACAAAACTGTCACATCACTATACTTAAAAATCACATTGGAAAAACAAAAGATTTTGAAAATTTTCCAAGCTTTGTTTTCGCTGGCCAAACTGGATGAATTCTTTTGCTTTCTCTTCAGAGGATATAATCTCAGCTCTCAGGGGCTTCTATTCTCCAAGGGATAAAATGTACAAATACAGCAACTAAAAGAATGACACTTTTCTCTTTCAATTCATTTGAGATTTGCTTTTCGTGTGTGTTTTATTGTAAGCCTATCTATTCATGTGCTGACCATGTTCTAGGCATTGAGAAGGATTAAAAGCTATCTCTGTACTCATGGATCTTGTGGAGAAAGAAATGACTTTCATCTAAAACCCACTCCAGACAGTGTCTATAAATGCCAATTATACTTAATCAGCCGCTAAAATAATGCAACTCAGCACGGCCGTGGACAGTCAACGTTAGGGTAGGCTGGGGTGGCACAGAAATGGATTCAGTAAGCAGATGAGGATGGGTGTTACGGGTTGAATTGTGTCCCCCAACATCCATATGTTGAATTCTAAACCCCAGGATCTCAGAATGTGACTGTATTTGGAGGTAAGGTCTTTAAAGAGGGAATTAAGTTAAAATGAGGTCATGAGGGAGAGTCCTAATCCAATATGACTGGTGTCCTGCTAAGAAAAGCACACTGAGACAGACGTACACAGAGGAGAGACTATGTGAAGACACAGGGAGAAGTTAGCCATCTGTAAGCGCAAGAGAGAGGCCTCAGAAAATAACCAACTCTCAAAACACCTTGATCTCAGACTTCTGGCCTCCAAGATTGTGGGAAAATAAATATCTGTTCTTCAAGCCACCCAGTGTGTGGTACTTCATTATGGCCTCCTACGTAAACTAATAATGTGACCTTGAAGGATGAGGGAGATTTGTTTAGGTAGAGAAAAGGGAACAAGTGGGTGCTACATTTCTGTGGGGACACAGTTCCGGAGAGCAGTTTCCAGGCTCTCGGCCTCACATGGAAAGGTGCTGGCTCAGGTAGTAGAAGTCTGTAACTAGTTGGCCATCAGCTGTAACCATTTAGCCATTGGCCACTGATATAACTGCTGTGGCTGAGCTAGGAAGCAAGGATTGCAGTTAGCGAGGGGTTGGTTGGTTGGTTGGTTGGCAGAGAAGCAGGTGGCAGATTGCTGCTAGCAAGTGGGTTTAGCAAGTGCCGATGGCAGATTGCGGATCGTGTGGATCCTACTTCCTGTGTCTCACCCGGCTGCCAGCGAGACTGGGCAGGAAGACCCCTGGTTGGGGTACTGGCAGATGTTTGCTTTTGTGTCTCAACCAGCTGCCACTGAGAATAAAATGGTAGAAACCCCCTACCTATGGCTCCGTTGTTGTTCCTTTTTGGCCTCACCATATCCTGTGTTCTTGTGCGGGGAGCAGGACCAGAATGCCCACATGACAACTTCTCTGTCCTGTTATTAAATACCTAATTCTTATTTGCATTTTATTTTCCTTGTTTATGTCGTTGGTCCTATTATTAGGTGTAGAAGTTAGGAGATGGTGGGGAGAAGGGAGATGGGAAAGGAATTGAGGAAGGGAAAAGTAGAAGCAGAGGAAAGAAGGAGACCATTTGACTCTGCACTAGTGTTTTCCTAGAGATCATCAGATATGGAAAAGCAACA
Source organism: Rhinolophus hipposideros (assembly GCF_964194185.1). Classification (NCBI taxonomy): domain Eukaryota; kingdom Metazoa; phylum Chordata; class Mammalia; order Chiroptera; family Rhinolophidae; genus Rhinolophus; species Rhinolophus hipposideros. The sequence goes on from NC_138062.1 coordinate 9,087,140, forward strand.
GAAAGCGGCAACCATAAAATCAGTGAGCAGTTTTAGAACTAAGGGACAGCATTAAGAGTAAGGAACTGTAGAGTGTTTAACAAGATTATCGAAAATCTGAAATTTATCTGCACTCAATAAGGAAGTCTTTATTGCTCACTTGTGGCCTCTTGATAAGTTCAACCTTTATCTACCGAAGATAAATTCCAATATTATTATTATAGTTATGACTTATGTTATATTTATAACACTCCAGGGTTGCCTTCCCGCCACATTATTTTTGTACTGTTGAAATACATTTTTTTTACAATGGATATAAATGACGTAAATGTAATATGGAAGCATTTATATCAATAGCAAAGACATGGCTGAGCTATTTAGTCAAATAGGACTTGTCACTCAAGTGATTCTTATTACCCATTAAATATTTCCCAGTGATTCAGGGCTTTTCAATTCGTTGAGAAACGTATGTAAGGACAAATGCCAATAGATGAAGATAAAATGCTGTCTCAAATCTAAGTTACTAAAATCTGGGAAAACCCGGAAACTCATCTAATACATTTTACCACTCAGACATAATTTTTTTTCAGTGGTGATGTAAAGGACTTTGTGCTTAAGTGACCACATGTACATTGTTGTTTCTTGAAAAAAGAACTTATATTTGTCCTGAGCTCCTCTGGGTACTTTTTAGACTTAGTAGTGAATTTAGAGGAATATGTTTCTTTCATTACAATTTGCAAAGTTGTGTTTGGGGTGGTCGGGAAATAAGAATTACTAAGAAAGGTTTTTATATTCTGATTAAACTATTAGAAAAGTATTTGTTGTGGAGAACATTTCTGCCTTCAGAATCTCTTTTTGGTTCTCTCTAGGGCAGATGGAGAACATTTCTTCAGAATCTCGTTTTGATTCTCTCTAGGGCAGAAGGGCCTGGGGGCCTCCCATGAGTGGTTCCTCCCTTGGGCACCTTGTAGCTTGTGGGGGTCTTGCCAGGCCCTGCTTCAGCCTGCTAGCTCTGCCTTGCAGGCTCATTGTTGTCGATCCTTTGGTTCAGATTCATGCTCTGGATGCTTTGACCTTCATTGGTTCCTGGGCTGCCCTCAACTTCCTCTAGTCAGGGGACAGTCATGTCGACTCTCACACCCATTCCTAGTTCCTGAAATCCCAGCCTGGGCCCTCTACTTTCCAATGAACATGGAAAATATCTTGAGTGCTTTTCTTTGTGTCTCTGTTAATAGCACAGTGCTCAGATCAGTAAACATTTATTGCATGAGAGGCAGGGAGGGAGGAATGAAGGGAGGAGGGAAAGGAGAGAGAAAGAGAGGGAGGGAGAGAAAATGAATGAATATTGGCTTTATGCACAATTGCTTGGAAATGTGGTCTGCTGCAGTAGCAAAAAGCCAGCTAAGCTTCAGTAGAAATTCTCTTGTAGTCTTCTCTGCAATCATTAGCTCCTTACACACCTGCTTCAGTAGAGTGCATTTCTCTCCATAGTAGGGTTGTTTGTGCCATCATTTCACCAGGAACAAGGAATTTTCCAAGGGTGGACAGATACATTTGAGAGAACACAGCAAGAGGCCAAATTTAGGAAGAACAAGGAAGGTCAAAGAAGTCCACAGCCTGCCTTATTTATTATCCCAGTGGTATTGTTACAGCAGATGCCATATTAGTCCTAATGATTTCCATCTCGGTTATGATAAGACCCTAAGTGCTCCAGAATAATTTGAATAATTGTTCTCCAATTCTGTCTTAGGTTCATCCTATCTAGAATGAGAAGAAGGAAAAAAAAAATAACACCCTCGTTACGTGACAGACTGGGCTAGGTACCGGTAGAAAACATACTTTCGAATGTCTACCCCACCCACAAAGATCCCTACAGCTACACCGCTCACGACAGGCTGAGCGCCTTCAGATCTGCTACACCACCTAAGTCAACGGCTGCCCCCACTGTCCCCAGTCACCACCCACTCCTGCCAGTGAACTCCTGTCATCGGTGAGCAACCAGACTTTCCTGTGAGACTTTGGAGTTGGAGTATGGGATTCCGTTCCCTCTGTGTTGGTGTCTTGGAAAGGGCAGACATGAACTCAAAAACTGTGGGCAGTCACATCCTGTCAGCTCTGCTTGCTCGGAAGGGAGAACGTCAGTGTTCACACAAGGAGGAAAAAAGTTAACAGATATACAAAGAGAAGCTACTGTGGCTCCTCGTGCCTTTTTATTTCTAGGTTCCAGCCTCGTTAGAAGGCTTAGCTGAAGTCTTGACTTTAAGAACGATGGGATATCACTGTTACCTTATCATTCTCTCTCTGTCTCAGTCTCTGACACATTTTTTTAAACTAGCTCAGGTTGCTTTCTGTTACCTGGAATGAAAGGAATCCTAACTAGTAAGGTAATGCACATGCTTCACCTTATTTAACATGATTTTCACAACAGATCTGTGAGGTATTTTCAGTCTCTATTTTACAGATGAGGAAACTGGTATTAACTACGTTGCTTAGGCCATATGTCTTGTACATTTCAGGGATGGCATTTGAACTGAAGTTTCGTGGCTTCTAAAACCTGGGCTTTTCCCGCTGGGCCCTTACCCCTCTTGAGGTGCTCTGACAGTTGGGAGGACCTTCCTTCATGACCTCAGAGAGATGCTCATGTTTTGCAAACCTTATCACAAAGATTCTAGGTACCACAATCACTGCCTGGCTACTGATTCTATGGCAGGACACCCGTGTCTGCCTCTCCTGCCTGCCCCTCCCCACTGGGAACACACCATGCCTTCTTCTAGGGCTGAAAGAGCTGTTCCTAGGTTCCCCAGGGAGCAGTGACCCGCCCCTAAAAGATTGTATATCCTTTGGATATGTTTTGTGACCTCCGTGGGTCAGCAGGGTCCTAGGGCACCCAGGCTTGTGGCACTGCAAAAGGTCTCCCCTCAGGTAACACTCAGGATACTCCTTCCACTGGAGAATTTGACCAAGATAGGTCCGTCTGTTCTTTCCCAGGAACAGAGGGTCCTTTATCTTTCCATGGAAAGCAGGCTCCACTGAAAGCCATTTTATGATTCATTTGGTGATGAATTATTTGGAATCTATGATTTGCATCCTGCCAGCGAGGTGAAGGTGTTGCCAGTGTGGGGCCCGCGGCCTGTGTTTGGCCAGGGAAATGCTCTGGGGCTCCTGTCTTTCCCTGGGTATTTGCTTAAGAACTTGTTATATGTTAAAGACACGGACAGATTTCCCCCCCTCTCCCTAATGACTTGAGTGATCATTAAGTGACCTATTTTGTGCTCAGAGTAGAAACAAGTTTTGATTCCCCTTTCATGGATCCTGATCCCAAATACTGGGGCCGAGTTCTTGATGTTGGAATTGCCAGCCTTCTGAGGCATCCAGCATAGCTCCACAGATGGTAATTGATTGTTGTGAGTTTTTTTTCAGTGTGATGATTCAGATGGCCATTTGATGCTTGCTGGAACCATAGTAACCTGGCCAAGGTTTATAAGAAAGGGAATGGTAGTTATAATTTGGAGATCTCCCTCTGCTTCGATCTCCATTTTCAGTTCCCTCTCCCACCTGACAAAACTGTGGCAAAGTGGCGGCCGGCCAGTTGAAGGATCTGGATTAGTTGTCCAAGTTCCATCAATGGTTTTCTGAAGTACTGCAGGGCAAAGTAAAGAAGACTAAGATTAACGTTAGGTTAATCTCACTTCAGTACCAGGTACAGAGTAGTCTCTGAAGAAATGTTAAAAGAATGAATCACAATAATTGATTATACAACATTGAATAAAAAGCGAATCTATGATACATCATGATACTCAATGAGAGATACAGATAGAAATGAGAATGAGAGGGAAAGTTCTGTAGAGAAGAATAACAGCTAATAAAGGGATAATGGAATTAGAAATATCACTGTTTTACAATCCCAGTGTAATATTTGGTTCTTGCAGGAATCATCAATCAATGCTAAACCATTGGGTAAAGGGTTGTTGAGAAAGAAGTTGTTTACAAGCCTTAAAATATCAACTACCAGGTCACATATTAATTACCAAGGGGAAATGATACCTTATTATAGAGAAATATAGCAAATAATATCTTAACCAAGCTATTACTCAACACACCGCCAATAATGGAACAAAATGACATTATGTCCTGATATGGTACAGACTGAAGTGTACAACAATTATCACCTATTAACAATATCACCTAGAATTTTGTCAAAAATATTTAAACTGAATCTAATTATGAGGAAACACACAAATTTAAAATGTTAAACATTCTACAAAATAAATGCCCTGGACTTTTCTTAAAAAGTTAATTTCCTGAAAGACATGCAAGTTACAGAGATGGTTCTAGATTAAAGAAGCCAAGGAGACATAACCAAATCTAATATGCGAACCCGGAATGGATCCTGGATTTTAAAGAAAAAATTATAAAGGACATTTTGGGGTAAATTAGGGAAATTTAAATGCGGAGTATACATTAGATGATATTAATATTAAACTTCTTATGTGTAGTAATGATTCTGAGGTTATGTGGAGAATGTTCTTGTCTTAGATACGTCTTGAAGTATTTATAGATAAAGTGTCATGATGTCTGCAATTTATTTTCAAATGGTTCAGCAGTAAAATTATGCATATAGTATATGAAGTGTAGGGGGTAGTGGAGAGAAAGAGATTGGAGCAAAATGTTAACAACTGTTGAGTCTAACTGAAGAGTGTATATACATTGTACTATTCCTTCAATTTTTGTGGGTTTGAAAATTTTCAAAATAAATTGCAGGGGCAAAAAGAATGAAGAATAAATCAACTTTCACCTTACAAATGAAAACCCAGGTAGTTCTTTTCCTGACACAGATGACAAATTGCAAAGTTAGGCAGAATAAACAGGCAGTAGAATCATAGACTATCCTAAATTGAAGTCTAATATTTAGACTGATTCTGAGAAATCATCTGCAATAAAAAGTTTTCTGGTGGAAAAATAATTAGAGAAACAATGCATACTCTGTCTCCCTTTTGCAAAATCACAAGGGATGCTATTTGCAAACTAAAGCTCTGAGTAAAGAAATTGTGTTTAATTTTGTTTAACGTCACAGTTCCTAAACTTATTTGACCATGGAACACTCTTTTAAAAATCTTATCTACATTCATTTCCTCAAAAACAATGTTCCCCAGAATAGACCTAAAGAGACTAATCTAGCGCAACGTTCTTATTTTACAGGTAAAGAAACAGAAGCTCGGACTAGTTGATATTCTCAAGGTCACAGATGAAGAACTGAGCCAAGAACTCAGATTTGGAAAAAGGTAAAGACAATACTTATTTGTATTCACAGAAAAGGAGAAAATGTTTCTTAAAGATCATGAGGATTGAAATATTTAACACCATTTCAACCAACGAAAACCCCATATTTTATCCCATTTATAGATGTTCTACATATAGGATCTGTTTTGCAAACATGACACCTTTGTTTATAACCATGGAGACATATGTTGTTTGCTCCTAATATTATTGTACCATACGTGAGAGAATGAAATGCTTTCTATATAGAATGCTAATTTAAGCTTCATCCACTTATATGAACTAAATATTACCTGGAATTGTGATAGAATCACCCTGTCTTGAGTTCTACTACTCTAACAGTTGTGATAGGCAAAGGAGGAAAAAAATCTCCAGATTTTATTGCTTTACAAGTCAACCATGTTAAGAACATACATCGGCTTTAAAATGGCACGATTTTTTCCCTAGTGTCCAAGGAGATTCTCTCTCTCTCTCTCTCTCTCTCTCTCTCTCTCTCTCTCTCTCTCTTTCTCTCTCTCTCTCTCTCCTGCAGTTTGCATTCCGAGCGTGAGCACAGCCCTGGTGCGGGGCAGGCAGGCCAGTCAGCCGCTGTCAACTCCCCTTGTAAAGGCGCTGCTCTGTCTCACAACTGGCAGAGAGAACTGAAGGAGTTCCCTTCCCTTTATGGCTTTTATCTGTCTGGCTAATAGGGGATGATACTTAAAGGAGGCAATTCTGGAGCAATAAATCTGACTGCAAATAAAGCAAGGGGAGAGGAAGGAAAATTACAATGTAAGAAGTTTCCTTTGTTTACTATGTTTAATTGGGATTCCACACATGAATGAAGAAGCCTAAGTTTTCTCCCAGGGTGATTGGGAAGAGGAAAAAGGTGAGTTTCTACTTCGTGTACGCTTTTTAATGTGCAAATGAGTCAGAGCCTTTCCCAGCCCACAACAGTTTGTAGTTCCAGTCCAGGGCCAGGGTCTCAGTGGGTGCTCAGGAAATATTAATTGAAGAGGATGATGGCTTTGAGGAGTGGGCTTAATTACACCCTCTCAGGCATAGCCCGCTAGGATGCACAAATAGGTCACTCAGTCTCTTGCCCCGAGCACTAATCGGGTGACCCCACCAGTTGATGAGAAAGGTCTCAGTTCTCTCACAGGTCTCCTACCTCATCTGCAGTTCTCCCTTCTAACCCACTCTGCCTTCTGCACTCAAAGGCTGACGAGAACAAAATGGGACAATGGGCACAACAGCTGCTGTGGCCTCACGTCCTGGGCAGTTTTCCTCCATGGAACACTCCACAGTGCCCTCCTTGCACTGGCAAGGAAAGGAGGGAGCAAAGGAATAGGCTGTAGAATTAGGTAGAGGCTGCAGCGAGGAACATGGTGTGGTTCCCAGCAACTCACACCTCTTCGGCAGAGGATTACACAACTTTCTGTCTCCTGTGGGGGTATGCAATTTCTGCACCTTTGATGTCATGCTTGGGCATATGAGTACTTTGGACAATGGATGTGGGTAACCTTGACTACGCCTCATATGAGCAAAAACTTGAAGAGCCTGCTATAGACTGAATGTTTCCACTCAAAATTCATATATTGAAGCCCTAACTCCCAGTGTGATGGTAGTTTGGAGGTGGGGTCTTGGCGAGGTGTTTAGGCCATGAGGGTGGGGCCCTCATGAATAGGATTAGTTCCTTTACATAAGAAGAGACATGAAAGAGGTGATCTCTCTCTCAGCCAAGTGAGGATACAGTGAGAAGACAGCTGTCTATAAAGCAGGAAGCAGACCCTCAGCAGACACTGGATCTGTAGGTATCCTGATCTTGGACTTGCCTGCCTCCAAAACTGGGAGAAATAATGTGGCTTAAGCCATTTGGTCTGTGGTATTTTTGTTATAGCAGCCTAAACCGACTAAGACAGAGCCATTGTATGTTTCCATCGCTATCCGTCGTTATGTTCTTTTTGCCATAAGAATTGTGTGTCCAAAAACAGACTTGTCTTTCAGCATAGATCTGTAATGAAGAAGACATGAGGTTAGTTTTAATGCACATGTCTTCTTCAATCCAGATCACAGACAAAGGCTTTGTAGTTGTAACTGAGACATTTCACGTTGTTTGTTATAGCAACAGATTCGACTAATTCATGCTGTCCCAAGGGAGTAGGCAGGTGAAGTTTGTGACTTGAATCTTGCACCAGTCCTGATCTTTACACATCAGGCTGCCAATCTGTGATGAATAATAAAAGTTCCTACAGCCCTCGGACTTGCTGTGATACTGGTCCCAACAGCCTCCTGGAATTAAATAGAACATTAGATGTTGTATAATATGCCATTGCAACTGCCAGCAGATCGTCAGGGGCTTTCCTACGAGGGGTGTCCTCCAAAGTTACAGAAGCCTTAGCTTTCTCCAGAGACCCTCGTGAAAGGCACTGTATTTTTCACTCCTCTGAGCAGTGTGCCCCTCCAACACAGGGCACCCACAGCCTTCCAGAGGAGCAGAGGGGCCTGTGGTAGCTCAGCGTGACCATGCAGTCGGCCTTGCTCATTTCCGCTTGGCCTTAGTATAGCTGGTCTTTCCCCAAAGCATGTCTCATGTAAATTATAATTAAACACGGCCTTAGACTAGTGTCTTGAATAGGGAAAAACTACCTAAAAATAAAATATTCATAAATTTGAGTTCACTTATAGCTTTGTGTTCTTACAGGGATCAATATTTGTTGGTTTAAGTTAGTGCTATGTCTTTATGAAGATGGTTGTTTGAAAATATCGAATCACACAGCCTCCTTTAGGTGCTGTGACTATAAAATTCTTATACCCTTGTGAAATTTAAGCAGATTATATTATCCCAATAGATTTTGATAGCTATCATAAAATAAGAAGTTCAAACCAATAGATGATATAACTGACCATAGGAATGTAACTGTGAACTTCAAAAATATGCTAATTCTTGTTCCTGGATAGAAATACTAGCCTGAAGTTCTTTCTGTGACATATGTGTATGTGTTTATGATCTATTTTTGTAATGGGGAAAAAAAACAGCTCCAAAAATATCACCTTCCCCTTTGACATTTATCACTGATAGCAATGTCAGAAAGCATTAGTATACTAAGGAAGTACAGAGAGGCTGCCTAAAGCATATCTTTGGGTTTTATTTTAAAAGAATTTGATACATGTCCTGATCCCTGGCCTAATTTTAATGATGTTTTAGATCAAATTCATATGTACTGTGTGGTAACTATGTTGAGGTCTGGGATCTGGTCCTGTTCATTTTTTGTAGGCTCAGCACTTACATAAATAAGAGGGCCTTAAAAATGGTTTGGATGGACAGATGGATGGATGGATGGATGGATAATGGATGGATGGATGGATGGATGGATGGATGGATGGATGATGGATGGATGATGGGTGGATGGATGATGGATGGATGATAGATGGATAGATGGATGGGTGGATAAGTAGATGAAAGAATGAATCGAAGAATAAATAGATGGGTCTCCTCTCCTCCCCTAAAATAAAGTAAGAAAAAATGTAATTGTTTTTGTTTTGATATTAATTTAATCTACTTCAGAAAGAGGGCATATTTTCTTTTAATATAAATAAGGTAAATTAAATTGTGATAACCATTATCATCACGGTAATAAACCAAAATGCTTACCTCAAGGCATTTTTTTTAAGTGTTCCTCTCCTATTACTCTCCTTGGAGGCTCAATGATGATGGATAATTTTCCTCATGCCCTCAAAAGTTCTCTTTGAGAGTTCTCCACAATGACCCAACAACAAGATAGGGTTTCATCATCTAGGGAGGGCATCTGGGTTGGTGTCTCAATTACTCTAATGTAGTCACAGGGTGTGGACAATAGTTTCTGTCATATTCCTGTAATCCCTTTTATAGGGAGGATCAAGGAAATTCAGATTAGAATATGGTTTTTCTGGTAAGATTTGATGAGGTCTCTAATTGTCTTAATGAGAGGTTGGTTCCCATAACCCCTAGACCTGCTAGGTTTTAATTAAAAATGTTTGTTTTATCCTTAAAAATAAGAACCTTCCAAAGAAAAGTATCACTTCCTCCTTTGAAAACCCTATCTTGACTGTACTCTTCTCCAGTCACTGCCAAATTCTGGAGCTTTTAACCCTAATCACCAGCCCATTCTTCTTGAACTTGTCTTCTCCCTTAGCTTTCATGACTTCATGCCCTTCTGGTTCTCCACCCATTTCTCAAACCGTTCCTTCTCAGAGTCCGCTGCTCGATCCATTGTTGACTTTCCTTAGAGTTTGTCCGCAGTCCTCAATTCTTACTCGGTTGCCTCTTCTTCAGTATTCTCACTCACTCTCCTGGTTTTAATTCTCTACCTCTACACTGGTAACACCCACCTCTATACACTGGTAACACCCAACTCTATGTATCTAGTTTTGATTTGCCCTCAGCTCCAGACCTATAGATTTAAGTGACTACCCAATATCTATGTCAGGGTCCACATTCCCCTCAAACTTCTGCTGTACGTCCTGTGTCTTTGTTGCTTTGCCCCCTATGCCTGGAATTAGAAAGTCATTCTCCTAGAGCTTAACAAACAATAAACCAAGGCATTACATTTTCCAGTGCTTATCTTACGGAAGCCATCATGCTAGATTTTGGGGGATACAGAGATGAAAAAGGTGTTTCCTACTGTGACGGAACTTGCATTGTAAGGAGGGAGGAATATAAGCAAACAAAAAATGGCAAACAAAGGCAGAGTCACAGTGACATTAAGATATAAAACACTGAGTGTAAAGAGGGAGGAGAGCATGTACAGAGTGAGGACTTCAAGAAGAGGCAGCAGCAAGCTGAACCTTGAAAAATGAGTAGAAATTTCCTTAATAAAAATGGGATAGTGGAAAGGGTAGTATTCCAAAAACAGGGAATGTATTAGCAAAGGCACAGGGCATAATCCCACAGCTTATTTCATTCATTTATTCACCTAGTTGGAGCTCAGAAACTGTTCTCAGCTCAGAAGAAAGACAATAATGTGATGTACTAATAATGGCAGTGTGTGTGTGTGTGTTTGTGTCCGCACGCTTGCTGCAGAAGTGAGGAATATAGTAGAAGAAAAAACTAGAAAAGTAAGTTGGGGCCAGCCCATGGACACAGATGTTTGTTTCATTTACTTGAATGAAATGTACCTTGTACTTCCTGTGAGAAGGGTAGGCTGCTAAATTTCAGGGCTGACATTCACTGTGCGGTTACAAAATAATACAAGTTGACATTAAGTTGAAAAAGTGCTATCACGTGACTTCCTGCCGTGCACCAGAGAAATTCATAGCAGTAAAACAAGTATTTAGTTGTAGATCTTTTTCCAAGCCTCTTTGCTTCCCTGGTCAGCTCTGGACAGAAAAAAAAAAAAAAAAAAGCAAGTTGGGTTAAGAAGAAAAAGAAAGAGGAAGAGGAGCAGCGTGAAGAAGGAAAGCTGGAGGGGAAAGAAAGGAAGAGGAGGAAGAGAAGGAAGAGGACCGAGAAGGAGAAGACAACCAACAACTTTATTGCTCACGTAGAATGTTGTCAGACTGATACTGCCTTAGCAGGAGCAGGGTGTGGATTGATCAGACTGGTTTTAACGAGCCCTGCATACATACCTGCAAGCCTCACCAGAGACGTAAAATGTGGGCTCTCCAATCGGAGATGTTTCCACTCTGCTAGCCTTCAAGGGACAGGGCACGTGATCACCATTCTCCACGATAAGATTTACCTGACACTGGCTAGAAAATTTCTCATTATAGAGTCCATCTCTTCTTCATTCATTGGCTAAGGAAAGCAAGAGAATTTTCTAGAAAGAACAGCACCAACAGATTGTAAAGAGACAAGGTGGAAATTTGAGGATATTTTTAAACCCAGATTATGCATGTTGCTGAATCAGAGGTTATGTTTTATAAATTGAGATAATATATATTGTCTGAAAGGGTCAGGGTTCAAGGAAGGGAACAGGTTAAGGCGATAAATGGCAGTTGGCGGCTGTGATGTACAGGAAAACCTTGGTGGTAGAAAGGGAGCCTGCAGTGGGTTACTGTCATCCGAAGAGGAATCTAAAGAGGAAAACGAATCAGAGCTTGAGCTCCAATGGGCTGCTGCCCCAAAGGATGGGACTGACATTTGTATGAAATGGCTGCTGGTGAGCAAAGAAGTCATTTGCCCTTTTTGTGCTATGGGGTTGTGTTACACACCTTACACGCAGTAGTGGGATGACTTTGCCTGAAGAAACTGTTAATGTGCTTGAATTGAAAACGAGACTGCCCTGGGAGACTGTATAAATCAAGAGTGCACCTCAGAGGGTTCCTGGGGATTTATAAGTGAGGCTCTAGAATCCAGAAAGAAACAGTGACAACATGGTGTGTTTAAAGGAGATGAAATCCAAGGGTATTTGCCAGACTCAAGAGGAACTCCTCTGTGTTCTATCCAAGCTGAACATTCCATTTTTACAAGGGCTCCTTTGTTGTCATGTTTATACACAGACTAATAAATGCTTGACCTTTTTTAGTGATGAAGGAACAGTCTGTGCCGCAGGAGCATATTATTTCAAGAAGCACAAATGAAGAGTAAGTCCAAACCCCTCTGGAACAGATGGACTAAATATTTTGACATTGGAACCACATGGGGAAAGGCAGGAGCTAGGAAGCAGAAAAGCAGGCCTGATAAGGAAACCTGGACACAGCATCAGTCTTCTCAGATGTTTCCAGGGCCTCCAGGTATGGAAGGAACCTGATACCAACCTCACGTGAGGAGGGGATCAGAGTGAGCTGAACATTTATCTTGATGTGTAGTCAACGTGGACAATAAATGAGAAAAGTATTTGTAGTCTGGAAAAAGCGTTGATTTCTCAAGTTTTGGATTCTGTATAAAAAGGACTACCATGTTTCCCCCCCAAAAAAGACCTAGCCAGACCATCAGCTCTAATACATCTTTTGGAGCAAAAATGAATATAAGACTGGGTATAATATAATATAATACCGAGTCTTATATTAATTTTTGCTCCAAAAGACACATTAGAGCTGATGACCCGGCTAGGTCTTGTTTTCAGGGAAACAGCAGTATTCTTCAAGCCTTCACTTTCTATCTAGAGCTAAGTGGTTTATATGCATTAACTTAACCATCACACTATGATGCAGGCAGTATTTCCACCCCACCTTTTTTCTTAGATAGACATAGAGGTACAGAGAGGGCAAGGGAACTTCAAGAGTCACAGAGAGTGAGAGTGACTTTGAACCCATTTAGTCTAATGCCTAATCTGGTGCTTATCCTGAGTCCTGGTGGCTGGCAGTCAATAGACTCTCGCCCTTTACCATTGCTGCTTTATTCCCCACGCCCCATTTTAAACGGGGACGCTGCTAAATTAAGGGTGAGCTCCAGAGCAGTGGACATACCTGTGTAGTTGCCCTTGAAGGACCCCACATATTTGTGTGCCTTTGAAATGAGAAATCCCTGGAGATTGTGACCAGGGTGTGTGGCACACTTAGAATGTGGTTTCCCATTATTACTCACTCAGTGTTGTTTTTAACTTCATATTGTTAAGAATCCTTTCAAGAGCAAAGAATACTAATTGATGATGACAGTGACAGCAAGTTTATTTTAAAAACTAAAAATAACTTAAACTTTGATTCAAAGAAAGCCTTGACTTTGGAGGGTCAGAGACCAGTGATGAAATGTGGGACTCCAATTACAGAGCTGAAACCACAGGTATCTAAAATGCAGTGGAAAGAAGCAATGAAAATGTGAGAGCCCTAAGTAACGTGAAGCGATTGGTCTCGCTGGTGGGCATAATGAACTCCTGTCTGCACTCAGTGCCACACCATGCGGAGTTTATGGCACCTCTGAGACTGTTCGTAAAGAGCAATGTTGAGTGGGACCGCTAACAGCTCTGCTCAAGGACAGCGCTATGTCTGGGGGTGTCCACCGCCAAGCACTTGCCTCAGGACTGACCCGGCCTCCTTCCCCCGCCCGGCTCCCAGGAACCTACGTGTTGCCCTGGCTGAGGGGGGAGGGGTTCCTCCATTCCCCCCTCACTCAAGCCCTGTTTTCAGATAAACTCATTCATTCTGAAAAGTTTAATGTGTGACTCTTCCAAGGAGTACTGGTTTTAACAGAAAATCAAGCCTCAGGACAAAGGTACAAGGTCCCAAGTTTAACCCACTGTACTCAGGACTGTGAAAAACCAAAAGGTAGCTATTTTGTTTTCCGTAGATGAGCTAATCTTCCTTCTCCCACCTTCTCCACACTGGGTGATATGGGGAAAAAAAAGTCTTAAAAGGGGTATTTAAAGCCATCCCTGTCTCTTCTATTTTCAGAGAGTCTTATTTTGAGTAATTATTCAATTCACTTACAATTTATCACTTATATTAGTTTTCTGTTGCTGCTGTAAACAAACATTTAGTGGCTAAAAACAACATGACTTTATTATCTTATAGTTCTAAAGTACAGGCGTCCGAAATTGGTCTCATTGGGAGAAAATCAAGGTTTTACCAGGGTTGCGTTCCTTTCTGGAGGTTCTAGGAGAGAATCCCTTTCCTTGCACTTTCCAGCTTTTGAGAAGCTGCCCATATTCCTTGAATTATGGACTTTTTCTTCCATCTTCAAAGCCAGCAACAACTGGAGTTCTTATATCTATTCCCTTTGATCTGATTCTTCTGCCTCTTTCTTCCACTGTTAAGGGCCCTTGTGATCACATTGAGCCCGCCCAGATAATCCAGGATAATCTCCATACTCTTAAAGTCAGTTGATTAGCAACCTTAATTCCACCTACAGTCTTCATTTTCATCTCTTGGAGAGGAGGGGTGGCGGTGAAAGTGGAAATTATAAGAAGAGCAGAAGGAATATTTGCAATTCTTTCCAGAGGGCAGAAATTCCCATTTTGGAAGCAGAAACTTCCGAATGTTGGCAGAGAGAGAAAATGGTTTTCTCTATAAATTCTCCCACCATTCTGGGGGTGTTTAAAGGGCCAGAGTACATGAGAGGTGGAAAGCATGGTACTTAGAAAGGAAGTGTGGGAGATGTGATCTCAAATACCAGCCTGTTCATAATCAATTTGCTGGTATAGCTTTTGCTGACCCAGCCCTCCCCACACTGCTGTATACTTGGTGAGAAGCTGAAAGGTCATAACAATGGTGGGAAAAATTTTGTTATGCATGGCCTTCCTTACAAAGAAGCCAAGTGCAAAGGACTTAGATTACTCGTGGGGGAAGGAGAAAAACCACAAGGAGTCAGTATTATCTCCTGTGTGTGAGGAACCATACTGAGTGCTTTACATATAAGACTTCCTTGTAGAGAGAAATACACTGAGGCTCAGGGAAGTAAAGCACTTTTCAAAGGTCATGTAACTAATGTGGGACAGAATCAGGACAAGAACTCAAGTCTTCCACCAAAGTCTGCTTTTTGAAAACACTACGCCTTGCATTTAGAGACACTTGTATCCAGAGCAAAATCCCAGACAGCCGAGCTGGTGTTTAAAGAGTATTAGACCAAGTAGGAAAATTGACTGTATTAAGTTTGGGAACTTAATACAGCACCAAGAGAATATTATATTCCATAAACTTATGGCTCAGTTCAGTGACCCCTGGATTAGAGGACAATGTGATAGGTGCCTTTAGCCTGGGGATGTGGGAATTTGGCTCTGATGGGTGATGTAATAGATAAGGTGGACCACTCATTGTGTCCTACGCAGAAACTGGTACTTTTACCCGCGGTGAATGTTTTCAGTGATGAGAACTGTGATGACAATAATTATGCCATATGCAGGAAACAACAGAAAAGATGGAGGAGTACTGGGAGTACAAGATGTAGGCCTGGTAAAGAGGGGATCTCCATGGAGGCCGATCTAAAGCTGGAAATTGCTGAACAAGGACCAAAGGCCGCAGCAGTTCTTGATGAGGAAAGAGGCAGAGTGGTAATGACAGTATCTGGCCCCAGGTGAATGTGAACTGCAAACAGTGGAGCCCACAGAACGCTGACAGATGTTAAAAAAAAAAAAAAATCATGAAGAAGTCACATCACTGTCTGTTTCCTAATTTGAACAAAGTAGTGTTCTACTCTCCATTTGCCGGACAATGCTTCCTTTCTGTCCCTGGAAGTAATTGTCATGTTATAGTCTTAGGATCCATTATAATGCCAAATGAATTGTCTAAATTAATACCTCACTAGTCTGTATGGTCAGAAAACGAGGTGTCACAAAGAAGTGAGCTTTCGAGTGGACTGAAGATTAGACCCTTTAAGCACCAAGCTTTTTAAAACGAGCTATTTTTATGGAACTTGTCATAAAATGGACTCCATTCTTCTTGGGCTCATTAAACAAAGTATACTGAACATCGTGTACGATGTTCTTAATGGCTCTGAGTCCGTGCTGTGAACACTGGCCCTACTGCAGAGCAGTGGGACAGACATCCTCAGGGGCTGGTGAGATATGCAGGCCCCACTGCAGTCCCTCCTGGGTCCCAAGATGGAGATTGTCCTCTGCCTCTGACCACTAAGGCAGCTTCTGTTCTTAACCCCAAGGCCCCCATACGTACTGGCGTCTAGTCTTCCTGCTTTAACCAAGAATGCTCCTAATGCAACATTTGTGTGAACTGATAAATGTTATGAACATCAAATCGCTGGTCTTTTTAGAACTGCCAGCAGATTATACAGAATTCCCTACCTGTGGATTATGATGTACAGGCTTGGAAACGACGTGTGCTTCTGCCGTACGTAAATCACACAGACTTTGTGGCGGGGAATTTTGTAGCTATTTGGGCGTCTCTTACACTGGCACTTACCTAAATTCACGGCTATATTATGGACTCATGAGTTTTGGAGTCTGATCACCAGGTAGACAGAACACTACTATTGATATTTACAATTTTCTTGTCCTTTGTTTTCTAAGATGACATCACCCAACACTCTTATCTCATCCTATTACTTCAGAATCAAGTTAGTCCAGACAATGAGTGCAAAAGGAAGGAATCTCATTGTAGCAGGTAGCTTTTGCTGTGTAACAAACCATCCAAAAGTGTAGTGGCTTACAACCACAAACGTTTCTCGTCTCCCACCATGCTGTGGCTCAGTAGGCTATTTTTCTAGACTGGGCAGGGTCTATGGAATGGACTGACTCACATGTCCAGGGCCCCAGCTGCTCCAGCTGAGGCCTCTCTCCATGTTATCTCATCCTCCAGCAGCAAGCCCAGCCTTGTTCACGTGGTGGCCAAGAGAAAGTGAACTATGCAAGCAGCTTTTAAGCCTCTACTGGTGTCATGTTTCCTGATGTCCCACAGGCCATAGCGAGTCACATGGCCAAACCCAGATTCCCAGGAGAAATAGACTGCAATCTCCATGGGAGGGGCTACAAAGTCACAGTGCAAAGGAGCCTGCCGACAGAGATGGAAGGATGCTGTGCTCGTTTTTCAATCTCCCACATTTATAGTACTTCTGTCACGACTCATCATGAGCTCCTCAGGCAGCTTGGGCAATCCCACCCCTTTGATACACTGAAGGTGGCCCTTCTTCCTGCCACCATCAGAAGAGTAGCTTTTCTCATCACCTCCACTCCCTTCTCCTGGAGTCACTTTTTAATTCTTGCCAGCCTGTTTCTGCAGTAACTGTTCTAGTAACTAGGTTAGCTAGCAGCTTCCCAATCATCAATAACATTTTCTCAGTCCCTTTATTCCTGTTTTGTGGCTGTTTTTCTTTTTTTTTTTAAACACAGTTAACCTCCTTTTTTGGAAAGTCACTTCTTATAGCTTCTACCACAAGTAGATACTCATTTTCTTCCTAATTCATTGACTGCATTTCCTGTTTTCTTTTCAGAGCTCTGGTCCTCCTTCCATGATTAAATGTGGGGTTCTGTCCACCCACCTTCTCTTCCTTACATTTTTCTCAGTAAACTCACTCACTACCACAGCTTCATTACAAATCTCTAGGTGGATGATTTCACAATTTATATCCCCAGTTCCTAAATTTATTCTTACATTTGGCTCTATTTTTCAAATGGCCCACTGAATATTTCCACTAGAATGTTTTATCTATAGTTCCTCTGAAATCTATTTTGACTGCAAACTAAGAAAATAGTGCTGGCAACTGTGTAATGTCCTTGCAGCCTCTAGGTCATTCAATTCTAGATTTTTCTTCAGATAAAACAGACTGGGGTGGTAGAGGGAGCCAGCTAGGGCTAATTAACGTTTGCTGAATGCCTACTGTGTGCAAGGCACTGAAGTCTCAATTGACTGACAGGTGAACATCTGGAACTGCTTTTGAATATTAGCTAACTGGGGCTGATCAGATGCAGACATGGTATCTACAAGGGTAGCGTTGCCATCACTCACACCCCAGTGGAGGTTGCAGTCACGCCATAGGAAATGAGATCTCTGTTTGTTGCAATAAATAAGAGGTGTCTGACAGCCTTTCCAACGACTTTCAAAGAGTTTTTGCTAACGGTATCTTAGGGTTTGCGAAAAAGAAACATTCTTCCCTTAAGAAAGATCTGGTTTCTGGGAAATGGATTATAAAATAAAATTGCAGTTCTCCTTTTTCCCCTTGATAAAAGAGCTTAGAGACTCCTAGGGCCCAAACTAAGCTCCTGGTAACATTTCTTCTGTTCTATGAGTAGATTTCAGTCAACGAAAGTGAAATTTCTGGTCGTCAGAAGATGGGCTTACTTCCAGTTATTTCCTGTGCCAGATTCCTCAATGGAGCTCTTACTGATAGGCCAGGAACAAAACTGTGTGTGTTTGTAGTCAGACGTACCACTCTGGCATTGCTTTTTTGCGGGAACTCTGATAAGCATAACTAATCTAGTCATCGGGCTTGATGTGGAGCAGATTCTGAAGATAATATCAGAAGACATTGATGGCTTGATGAAGAATCATTTCTGAAACTGTGTTTTCCAGGATAATTTTTAAAAAGCGTAGTTGTGCCTTTCCTTAAAAATATAAATTTTGTTTACATTTTTTGCTCTGTTTTACTTTCATATGAATAATGCACACAGAAGTTTCCCAATGCCAAAATAGACCATGGTATGATAGAACATAGGCTAGTAAGGGTGAATGAAACACCATTATCCAAGAAGAAGCAACCTACTAGGTGGCCATATGGCTTGAATTATATTAGTTTACCCTTCTTTCTCTTTTTATTGGATTGAATAAGAAGTTGTGAGTATTAACTGATTCTTTTTTCCTTTTTGGTTTGTGTATATTGCTGTAAATATTCTTGTAGTGTAACTGTGACTCTTCACATTGACTATATTCTCTGAAGGCTCATTCTAGGAAACTGCTGTTTTTAGTTATTTATTGTGTATTGGATATTATCCTGTGTTGTTCGTGCCTCTTACCGCAGTGTCTTCCTTATTGTAAATGGCTTCAAGGACCATCCTTAGTGAATTTGGCTAACTGTGTGAAGCAGATGAGATTGTAGCTCACTCCTTGATAGCTGCATTGGCTCAGACTAAACTAAAGTCTTATTTTCATTAAAGGAGCAGACATGCTGAGGAAGAAGGTGCTATTTTTACATAGGGACTTTTTGTGCTGAAACCACACGATAACACTATGCTATTAAGATGATCTCAAGCATGCTGAGTTAGCTGAAAAAACAATAGCCATGTTGCCAAAATCAAGGCAGCATGCGTCTGAGCTTCCTCGCCTCCTCCAAAGTCCTCCAGCTCTCTCCCTGGTGGTCCAGAAGAAGAGACTGGGAGAGGAGCTGGTAGGAAGATACAAGTTACAGGTGACATGGAGGCCACTGGTGGTTGGTTACCTGTGAGAATTGTTCAAATTCTTGGTTATTGCCACCAATCGTTGCGATATGGAAAGCTGCGTTACTCAGATATTGGCATATCACTGGTTTTTGTTGAGTGTTGATTTTTATTCTAGATACATATATTTTTAAGTAAAACTAGCATAAAACAATACTAAGACTAACTTTAGAACATTGGAAGCTTAGGCAGAGGCCCTCCAACTTGTTTTTTTAAAAGCCATTATTATAATAGATTTCTATGATGGAATATGTATTATATGACAGGTGCAATGCTCAGCGTTTTATAAAAATTATTTCATTTAGTCCTCAGAATAATCTTGCAAAGCAGCTGTTATCTCCATTTACAGAAGACAATGCTTCCTTTCCTTTTCTGATAATCACTGTCACGTTATAAGTTATACTCACTGGAAAGTGGCTGAGCTGGGATTCAGGCTTAAGGGTAAATATCTGGCTTCATCGGCTGTGCTCTTTCAAAAGGCCGTGAGCCATCCCTGAGGATGACATGTAGAGTTAATAAGAAAACTGGCCCTCTCTCATACAGTATTTTTATTCTTCATTCTTCCTCCCCCATAATCAAAAAATATTAACGAGAACAAGTTACAGCACACCAAAAATGGAAACATAAAAATCTCCCTTCTTGGTAGTCTTCAACTGCTAAATGTACATGACCATCAGATTTGTCTTCCCTTGTCTTCAAATACTGGAAGAATCTCTCTTCAGCCACACCAGAATCTGGATCAACTACTTGGTCACAGACAGGTTTATATTCAACAGAGGAAATCTTTGAGGGAGCTCCTGAACAGATAAAGATGTTAATATGTAGGAATTCATATCTCTTCTTCCCTTTTGTCTGTAAGGCAGAATTCCATTTGTGGCCACCATTATTTCCCACAATCTTGTGCAGATTGGGGTTTTGGATAATGAGAGCTGCTCAACTGGGAAAAGCCCGAGTTTGTGGCCACACAGAAATGAATAGTTCTGGAATATGACAGAGGAAGGGAAGATGAGACCATAGTTAGCAAACTCTTTGGAAAGAAATTGAGGGAGCTTGCAAAAAGAGGATATGAAAGATTTGGGGAGTAGCTGCTCCATATGTAAGGAATGCAGAGGGAATTATGGAAAGGAAATTTTAAGACATTTTCCAAGTGTTATTAATAAAATTCAAACTCCAGAGTCACTTTTCTAAAAAACAATCTACAAGAAGATATTAACTGATGTTCAGTTATTTTTGGAGACTGACCTAACGTTTCCTTGCTAAGACTAGGCCACGAGGTAAACAGACTTTATATGGGTTATACCTCACAGAATCAGGAGATGTCGGAAATATTTGCAAAGATACCAGCAAAATATATGTAATGGATACAATGACTGGAGTAAGACTTACGGAATTCTGGCCTTTTAGGAAAGATGGAACTCACTGGCATTTGCAAGCTCTATGCTTTATGCAAAAGGGATTGGATCGATCTATTGGATGTGTATATACTACGCCCCCCCCCAAAAAAAATCCTTTTTACAGTGGGAAGTAGAGGAGTGATATAAGGTGGGGAAAACCTTCTGCTTTCTAGAAGGAACTTCTCTGTGGGTCTTCTTTTGGTAGCAAGAGAAGGGAACTTTGAAAACTGTCATTGACATTGCCCCAGGACATACCAACCTGGGATAAAAATAGAGGCATGATAACATTAATAAAACAGTATTTCTCTGACCCCATTCCTCAACACTCTGCAGAAAACCCATCCCCTCTGAAATTTCTCCTTAGATTAGCCAAGTGTCTTTAAAATGTTGTTTCCTAAGAGGTCTTAAAGAATTTCTCTTAGCCTTCATCCTTTTACCCCTCTCCAGCTCTGGCTCCCTGTGGTGGTTTTTATTGTAGAAGTCACCAGTGTGTCAATGACTTTATGAAAATTGATCTTCTTTGCACACTTATGTTTAACAGGTATTTTAATAGATTTCTCAATCTATCTTCATTCAAAGTTAAAGAATACTTTTGATTTATTTTAATCTCATATGAAGTAACAGGTATATGAATAGGGAAAGTCTTAAGCATAACGTTGAGTATAGCAGAGACATAAAAATCTCCTTTTGCAATAAATTCCAGAAATTGCAATAATTTTCAGGTCTTAGTTTCATTGGGATCAATTCTAATGGCTTTCAAATGTCTCCACAGTCACATATTTCCCACTAAAATATCTTTTCCAGAAAAATCCATCATAAATTTCATTTATATTTTGTAAAAATTTCTAAAGTGTTTCTTCTTGGCAAATAGTAGAGAAAAATGGCTAAGTGGTAGTAAATATAGGCCTTATTTGATCCATTGCTTTAGAATGAGTGTCCTGTCCTTGGTGAAAATAACTGAGGCATTCAAACGTTATCCTCTTGTATCTTATGTCAATGTCTGAGCAGGGTCTGGTCATTTTGATAGTTTATTTCTACATAGTTTGTTAGTTTGGACATTCATCTGTTGGTTATAGTCTAATAATACTTAATGTAAAAAATTTCCAATAACTAATGAGTAAATTTTAATAAAACCACAACTTCAGCAAAAGGTACTTAATTTGGGTAACTACTAAATTATATCAATGATGTAAGATTTTATTTCCTTGATGTATTTTTTTGTTTAAAAACAATTAGCAACTGAAAAAGAAGAATAAATTACTATTTTGAAGATAGCATTCAAAGTCTGTAAACTATTTCTGACTAAATATTTAGTGTGAACTAAAATTTGCACTTTAAAAACAAAAGTACTGCCCAAAGGAAATCAAGTGGTCACACAGAATGGAGGAATTGAAGTAACTCAACTCCTGTTTCTTCATCTTTAAAGTCACCAGGCTATCATTATTTATTATACGTCACAATTTTAAATGCAGGCGTATGAAGTGCCACAGGGTTGAAGAGCTTCCTATTAAAACAAACCCGTGGGGCACAGTCCATGTGTATAAGGGTTAATTGGGTAATTGGAAGTTCTCTGAATTCATTTCTATATGGAATACAATGTTTATTTTAGAAAAATAAAAAATACGCTATTTTGAAACTTATTTATATATTAAAAGTCAACAGCAACTGCAGCAATAGTTTAGAATTTAAGCCAACATAAGATTTTTTTCAGGGAGGACAGTTTTATCACTGACATTGTTTAGAATTGTAGAGAATGATGATAATAAAAAGCAGACCCACTCTTAGTCGGTTTTATTATAGTTTTTAAATTCTCTAAGCAAGGCTCCCCCTGCCTGCCTGCCCTGGGGAGGCTGCTCCATGGTTCTGTCCTTGAGAAGTCGCTGGTGGAGTATGCCTGAAAGATTTCTGCAACAAGCAAACTGCAAAGAAATTTGCAATTAACAACTATAATAAATAAGTACACATACAACTTTTTTTTAAAAAAAAAAAAAGGTGGGGCTGAGATAGTAATTTAGTGATAAAAATCAAAAGTATTATTTTTTTGATTTTTAAGATTTTAGTTATCAGCCAAGTTTCTGTGAGAAGAGCTATTTAAATATGGGTTACAAATACCCCACGTAGGATCTAGCAAACACTCCCTTTGACTCTCTAAACATGGTCCTCAGTGTAAATTGAAGAGGTTGGTCTAGAATTATCTTTAAGGCCCTTTCAGCTCCAACAACCTGTGATATCTATTGTTTTTTTGTGAATGAAAGAAACTATCTCTCCCCCTTTCACATCCCACAGTTCTCCTCCCTTCCCCAGTCCTCTGGGGCTTGCTTGGAGAGGATATTAACCCCCCACATCTTTCTGCATTTCTATGTTCTCAACCCTGGAAAGATGTGAGGGCTTGAGCTAAATAGTGAAGAGGAAAAAGCCATAAATACTAAATGCTTTTTTCCGGTCTTTGTGAACCTAAGGGTGTCCACAGAGAGGCAGATTGCTCTGTAATGAACCCCATTTCTTATGCAATGGTAGATCTCTGGAGGCAGTCTGGGGACAAACAAAGGGAACTGACATTGCTCTGCATAAAAACGTCAAGTGAGAGCTATCTCCTTCCTAGGAAGGAGCATACCTGAAATTCTGTTGCATATGGAAAAAATGGATTTTGACTCTACTGCTTTGGAAAATTAGTGTGTGTGTGTGTGTGTGTGTGTGTGTGTGTGATACAACAGACACCACTGGACTACCCTAGGGGATGTGAAAGTGTATCTTCATACCTCACACTGGAAGGAAAACTTGGGGTGGTTCAAATCTGGGTGCCAAAACCCTCTTTCAGCTGTCCTGCTGAAGGTGCCATGACAGAATAACTCACATGATATGAAACAAAAACAAAAACACTACTGGGAATGGCTGGGTGGTGCTGATTGGAGGCCAGATGAAGAGAGAGGAATGCGCGAGTAAGACCAGATCCCAGTAAGATCTTCATCACCCCTCTCTTCCTCCCCCCTTCTTATATTTTTTAATTAAGACAATACACACACAAAAAGACAGAATACATTAGTGAACGTCCATGTTTCCATCACCCCTTCACAAGCTTTGTGTCATCTTACTCCGTCCTCCCGCTGCACACACATGTCACTTTAAAACAAATCTCAGGTGCATGCGATTTCATTCTTAGCTAAAAAATGATGACTTTTTTTTTGCATGACCACAATACTCTTATCTTACCTTAAACACTAATAATAATTCCTCAGACCATCAACTATCCAGTCAGTGTTCACAGTGTTCATATTTTCAGTTGTCTTTTTTTTACATTTGTTTGTTTGAATCATGATTCAACCAAGATTTATACAATGCGAATGGTTGATCTTCTTGTAAGTCTCTTTTCTAGGCTACCTCCCATTATTTCTTCCCCAATGGGGTGGAGTTTTCTTAAAGGAAGGCAGAGGTTTGCATTTGGGAGGTATACATGAAAATAATAATATCTAATAATTATGGGTGTAGTAATAATTACTTGACACAACATGTACTTTGTGTCTGTGCTAGATGAAGTACTTTACACATATGAACTCATTGAATCCTCACAACAATTCTGGGTTATGTTACAAGGTAAACTGAGGCATATTAAAAATTCTAAGAGTTTATTGGAGCAGAAAATCAATTTGAGCCAGGTAGCACGAAACCAGAGGTAGTTAGAAGCACAGCTGGCAGGAACTCCGGGAGAGACTTTTATAAAAGGCTAAAGCAAAGGAAGGACATTATTGATTGGCTATCGCTGAAAGCCAGGTTGGCTGTTTGTGATTGGTTGTCCTTAGGTTTAAATATCGTAACCTCGAAGCATTTACAGTTTTGGTTTGCTTATGTAAGCCGCCACGACATTAGAGCCACCTCAGCCTAGTGGCCCCCTTCTGTAATTCATTTAACAGTGAAGAACTACTAACTATATGCCAGCTTTGCTGTGGGGGAACTGGGGCACAGAGAAGGTCAGTCACTTGCCACAGGACACATCATTTGTAAGTGGTAGTAGAGTTAGGATTTGAATCCAGTTCTTTTTTATTTTAATTTATTGGGGTAACATTTGTTAGTAAAATTACATAGATTTCAGGTGTACAATTCTGTATTACATCATCTATTGAATCCAGTTCTTAACAACACGCTGCTTCGTCACAACTAACACTCATGCTCCTCCTAGCATGAGGAGCCCTCCTGTACCACCCTCCCACTAACACTAGTATCAGGCACTATTCTAAGTACTTACTGAAGCTCACAGCATCCCTTTGAGGTCAGTAGGGTCACAGGCCCCATTTTATATAAAACACGTTTATATTAGAGATGAGGAAGCCAAGATGCAGAGGGTTTAAGGGCTTCCCTCCCCCGCTGCTGTGATTACACAAGTAGCAAATAGTAGCGCTGGAGTTCCAACCCGGGGGCTCCCCTGCCACAGCGTGGGCTCTTAAACACTAAGGTACTTTGCTTTCCTTGAAAGTGGCACATTCTCAAAGAGCTGGGAAACTAAGTCAGGACCTGGAGAATGTCCCAACTGACCCCATATGGAGTTTAACTTTAGAGTTTTTCCTTGAAATATGGGGACAGTCACTTAGCAAACAGCTTACGGGCTCCCCAGGCTATATTGCCGTTTTCTTCAGTTTTAAGCCTGACCTATATGGCCTTGACCCTCCGGTGAGCGCCCTGACTGAGACTCCTGAGGGCGCAGCAATGCGGTGTGGACAGGAGTGGATGGGTGCAGAGGTTCCGCACCGGCCTGTTGGGATGGACATGGGAGGCTCCATGGAAAAGCAGCACTCAGATGGGCCCGTTGGAGGAGACTCGGGAGACTTCTCACCCCGCCCCCAAACCATAAAGGAGGGCGTTCTTGAGGGGGAATGCAGGAACTGACATTTACACTCCTAGTTCACCTTTGGGCCTGGTCTCTTCCTTCTGCAGACACCTCACCATTCAGATACTTAGGGGAAGCTTTAAAACCCGTGCCATCCTTTTCAATCTTATTCTCGTCTTAAATCCATTCTAAACGTGAGTTTAAGACACTTAGAAATGACTTCTGCCCTGAAGGACCAGTTAGTGCCCAGCTCCAAGACCAGGATAACACTGCTTCCACAGAGCCCCCTCGGAAGCTTATCACTGTCCTTCCTACACATTGGACTTTTCCTTTCTGCCATCTGTTCTTTCCCCTTTCCTCCTGCATTTTGAGTACTTGTAAAGACGTCAGTGGGCAGGCAATGGCTACCCTTATGTCCATAGCAGCTCTGCAAAGTCAGGCTTAATCCAGGCAAACTTCAGACATTGCTTTGCATTAGAGCAGAGTACTTGAGAGGGAGACCTACCCACTTTGAAGGGAAAGAAGATTTGTTTCAGTCCTGGACCTGGCCTCCTTTTATAGATGCCAGAAAAAATGTGGTGCCTCCTCGGGAAAAACAAAAACAAAAACACACATTAGTAATGACTGCTGGAAAGAATTAAGACATATTGAATTGAGGTTTAAGTTGTTAAAGGATAATATTTTTCAAAATTAAAATCAAGACTCTGTACAAATATGAGATATACAACTGCCAAAAATTTTATAGATCTCTTTCATTAGTTAGGAAACCAGTAAGATGTTACAGCCAGATTAAAGGAAAAATCTGAAGAACACACACACACACACACACTCACACACACACACACACAAAATCAGGAATGAGACAATGGAGCTGCTAATAGATGTAAAACTTTTTAGGCCAATAAAATTTAATGGTTGGAATCTTCTACAAGGGAAAATGAAATGTATCTCTACAAAACAAAATTCATTTGCATCTCTGTGGACCAGGATCATTTGCATTTCTGTCAGTTTTGTACAACTTACAGAACTGTAAAAGGAGCCCAGTCAAAGGCAGTTGAAAGCAAAGACCCCAATAAAATCAGATAAGCCACAAAGGTCTTCTAGACAATGCCTAGCTTTTCTTAGAAAAGATGCCCAGTAATCTTTTGCCCATTTCAAAGTCTTTCACAATTTTTCTGACAGATTCATAAATAAAAACTTATCAAATACAGCAAGCAGACAAGGTGATTTCTTGAATAGACTCCTTAAACAGTAATGATATTCAAAGCGTCTGTTAGCCAGTTACCAAAGGTCTGTTAGCCAGTTACCACTTTGCTCCCATACTTCCCATCTTCCCTAAGTTATCTGTTTCAAGGTGTCATCATGGAAGACTTGTTACTGGAGTGATATAGAAAACATCCAACAAAATTTGACTTAAGAAAAATGAGTAATTGTTTGTCATATCCCTGTTGGCAGGTGTTTTACTCCTGACACTTCCGAACCACCCACAGAAAGTTGATTATTTATACCCCTATTGCCTGCAACGTAGCCTCAAAGTCAGGCAAACTAAGGGCGTTTTCCCAGCGTTCTTTACATTCATTACATTGCACTGATATTTGCTATATCCAACTTTAAGGTAAAAATATTGGCTAGTGGACAGTTTATCAGCATAGAAAACTCCTCTCTCTTCCAACCTGTTTTAATGGCAGAGCTCATAATTGACATGTAAGACGTAACCCCTGAAGCAAGTTTCCCATCTTAACCCCAGTATCTCTTCCTGGCTCCGAGATCCAGACAGCTTGGGGCAGCGTTCTAGCCTGCTGGCTCTGAGCTTCAGTTGGGCCAGCCAATACCTGTTTCCTCCCACTCTTCTGGGTCTTCTTTTCATAGCAGGAGCCAGAAAGTTTCAGGATTACAGTGTTAGAGCCTCCAGAAATTTCCCTTGGCTCAGGAGCAAGGGATCATGTCCACTAGTAGCCGAATATCAAAGTCCATGCCCAATAGGATGATTGTTCAAACAGAAGTGAGTATAAGATACTGAAACTTCCAATAGCAGCATAGGAACAGCCTATGGAAATAATTCTTAAGGGAATGTGAAATGTGATACCAGCCCCCTCACCAAATTGGAAAATATTAAAAGAAAGTAAATTACTCAATGAGGGTGTGGACGGTGGGTGTTTATTTTGGTGAAGACATTTGGGAAATTAAGTGGCTCCAACATCAAGAACCTTAGAATTCCGTCTTCTTCATCAAGTCCTCTTCTGGTGATAATTCAAAATACAGTGAAAAGTTTATGCATAAAAGTAATTTAAAAATTGAAAGCACCTTAATTTCAAAAATAAAGATTGATAATAGTTGTTTGAGTATATTTTGAAGTGAGATAGGTTTATCTGGGGTATTTAAATGATGATTATGAAGAGCTTAAAAATGCAAGAAAATTTGTGATAATGGGATTTTTAAAAACAATTTTTACTGTGGGAAAACATCAAACCGATAAAAAAGTAGAAAGACTAGCATGAGGAGCCCTCCTGTACCACCCTCCCTATCAATTATCAGCACAGAGTGAATTCATCTCATCTGCCCCCTTCACCCTCCCACCCAGATTATTTGAAGCCAGTCCCAGACATTGTATCATTTCAAATGAAAATGTTTCAGCATGTACCTCTAAGAGATAATTCCTTTAGAAAAAACCATTTGCCACCTAAAAAATTAATAATATACCCAACAGAAAATAGAGTATTTAAAAATACCAACAATGTTCCAAACAAATAACCACAATTACGATCTTTCTTTCATAGGTTCCTTTGATCCCATATAATCAGTTTTTGTTCCATTGGGTCTTGGAGCAGCAATCTGAGTTCACAAAGTTATCAGCTTCTGGACCAAAAAACTAAGTCCTGTAAATGCTGACTCGGTATCTTGGTCCAGTCTGAATGCTGTCTAAGGGCTTTCAGCTCAGAAGCCTGTATTCCGAGTCCATTCTTTGAAGTATCAATAGTTGGAGTACCCAGTACAGTCTTTTCCTCGATGCTCTCAGACTTGTTGAAGATTCGATCTCTGGCTTATTACTTACAGCAGAGCCTTTAGGCGAGCATGAGAGGAAAGCGGAAAGGACCTCTAAGACTGCGGTTAATTGATGACAGTAACCCACAATGTCAGAATGGAAGAGAATCAAGCTGTCTAATACACTTGTATTTCATAAGGGTTTGATAATGTTTTTCCTGAGGGTAAGAACATATTATAGACAGCAAGGACAGTGCCAAATGTTCAGGACCTCCCTGTAAAGTGTACAGTCTCTGAAATATTTGTATTAATAATATTTTACCTCTACAAACTTAACTTAGGGAAGGCTAAGCCTCCTTCAGATTGAACAACGCTTCCCATGCTACTCTTCTAATAGTATTGAGCTTAGTAAAAAATATTGTGCTACCCCACAAACCTAATTATTTTCTAACATTACCCTTTTTTTATAAGGAGAAAGAACAAGTCTTTGTGATTTTGCAGAAATTTTTTGGGAATCTGCAAGGTACTTTTCGGTGTAAAGACAATTTGAGAATTTTATTTTTTCTGAATTTAGGGTCTGCTTATGGGAAGGCAAAAGCAATATATTTAATAGAGGAGATTTGGTCTGTGATCAGAAAATTCTTCTGGTAATTATATATACATCTCTGCCATCTACATGGATTATACAAAAGGTAAACAATAACTGCTTTGTCACCCCTTGTTCAGGGCTCTAAGACCCGTTTATCATTTTACTTTATCAAATTCTATTTTTGCTTTACTTCAATATTTGGCAATAAAGAATTCCAAGTTGCTTTTATTTTTTTAACAAAATTATCTTTTCAATCAGTCCATCAAAACTGAAGGAACTTTGCCAAAATTTTAACATATTTTATTGCTTCTTTTCAGACAACCACAACAAATATGGTTTACTTTCAGTAAATGTTTTACAATGATCAGTATCCGTTCACGTTTTGTCTTTCCCTATCCTGTTTCATGTCCCAGAAAAGAATTTTCCTTTAGAACAAAACTACAACTTTTTTCTTTGAAAAACAAAACAAATTCCTTTACTTTGGAAACATTGTTCTTCTCTTCATTATTACTTCCACCATTGCCCATTGTCACTATTGCTCCTCGTATGGTATGGGAGTCAACAAAATTACTTTCTTCCCACTCTCTAAATTCTTCTAGCTGGGCTAATAATCAGATTAGTATGAGAGAGATTAACAGGAGAAAATGTCCAGAATTTATTACAGATGTACATACAGGGAAGGGTATCATAAGATATGAGACCCAAGGTTCATTGGGCACTTGAGGTTTATATGCCATTTTAGACAAAGGCGAAGTAAGCACACGTACGGAATTTCAAAGGAAAAGTAGACAATTTACAGGTAGATGAGAAAGAGCAAACCTGTGGCAAACAAATCCTTGCTGGGCCACCCAGAAACAATGAGACACAGAGGGAAGTTCAACAAACAGGCTTTGCTAGATTTCTCCCTGTCTGCCACATTTAGTGTATATTATGGTGGTAAGGTGATGCCCTCTTCCCTTAAGCAAGTTTTTCCATCGGAATTCTTTTAGGCAGGTACAGGAGAGGGTCAAAGGTTCTTTCTGGGTCTTTTGTTTCTTAATAACCAGCTTACAATCAATATCCCAAAAGGCATATTTTGGGGTGGCAAGACTTTGATCCTCTCAATGGTCATCATTACCCACATTAACTTTTTACCCACATAACTTTTAAATAAACTAACTTCTATTTCACAGAGAAAACTGGAAGATGGGTAATTGCTAGTTGAGTGTCACATACAAGGATAAATAAACCTGTTCATTAACATAGTCCAAAGGCATGCCACTCTGTAGCATAGTAAAAGAAGAAACAAATATGTATACATATTTAAAAACTACGTGTAGTAATCAGTGTATTAGCATTCTATCTTAAAGATTTTCTAGGTTCCAAATAGTATCCACTAATTAACTTGATTTCTTATGAGTCCAGCATTTTAAAGTTAAGGATATTAGAAATTATAATTTAGCTAACCTAATGTAGAACATAATGACTGTTGATATCAAAAAGATTGTTGAAATTATAATTCAATTTGTTTATACACAAAATTTGACATTTTTCATAATCCTTAACATTATTAAGTAGTAATGTTAACTTATTTCTTCAATAAACTAGTATAAGAAGTTGAGGAAACTCTGAAGACAAACTTAGACCTTCTAAAATACAAAATGTACAAATATATTATACCAATAAAATCAGGGAAAAAAGATACAGATTTTTTTAAAAACAAAATTATAAGCTAGCCTGATTTATTCAAAGATTCACCTTAATTGTGTGAATTTAGATTGTTATGTAGTCATGTTATGCATGTATATTTAGATTATCATAAAAAATGCTTCTGAGTTTGCACTTTCTGGAAGAATTTTTTGTTAAAAGTCTAGAACATTTAGAATATTAAAATTTTAGTTTCTTTATTTTCTAGGAATTCTGGAAATAGTAGATTTATCTAAGCATAGTATAAGTATAAATAATTGACTTATGCTGTAAGTCAATTGGAAAAGAGTTTCTTTAATTTAAAAGGCCTTTTAATTTAATTTATTAATACCCTCCAGAGGTAAGAAAATATTTCACACACACAATGAGAGATAAAAGCTTTTCTCAGTTGCTTAGAACTGCTTGGCTTCAGCTCTATAACCTCAGCTAAAGGTCACGAGTAAACACAGAAACAAAAAACTCACCAGTTCAGTTTCTCAAAGGGCTGTTTCTCAAAGGGCTGTTGATTGGGTATGAAATATTTTCTTAATTAACTTGAGCTCATAAGTGGACAAATAGATTGACAGAGACGATCAAATGATCAGATCATAAAAACAAATTCCCCATAATAATCAGCCATGTGCCTATCAGAATTACACACACACACACACACACACACACACAGTCATCTTTTAACCATGGAGTCAAGCCCTGCCTAGCCATCCTGGGTCTGGCTCTAGAGTGGGTCATGGACCAAACGACAAACTTTATAAGGACGTTCTCTAGATTATGCAGTTGAGATGGGTCTAATGGTTAGAAACAAGACATGAACTTAGTAGTGCCTGGACCCAGTTGTGAAAAGGTATACGTCGGTTCGGATATAATAGCTTTTCCCCAAACAAGTCCTAATCTGTAGCATTTGCCTATTTCTGTGGTGTAAATAAATATTCCTATGATTGCTGTTTTCAGTCTACCAACACAACGCCACAAATGCGGAACGGGGAAAAGATGCATATATTTGTTTCTCACAAACCAATATGATCTGCTCCAGGACACAACTGGGCTTGACCCTTAGTTAATCAAAACGGACAGACCAGCAGACTTAGCCAAGGACAGAAACACAAAATCAGAAAAAAGAAAGAGAACCTTTAGCAATGCAGAGTCAGTCATGTGGGATTCACTCTGGAAGACAGGAAAAGCTGTGCCTGTGTTTATTAAGACCCCGAGTACACATGGCAGGCCACGCCGGTGAATGGCACCAGTGTGTAAATCCATTAGAATATGTCATTGGATCTTCCAAAATGGCTCCAGTACACAGTACTTCACAAGACAGCTTGTAGTGCTTGTGAACAATTCTTGTAGTTAGAAAGCTTTTATTTGCACTCAGCCAAAAGTTTTTCTATCACTTCTAGCCAGAGGACTTAGATATGCTCTTAGGAAATGCACGAAATAAATCCAATCTTCCCTGTATTCAATAAACTTTCAATACTGAGTGCAATTGTCTTCAGATTTTAGGGCTGTTCCAACTCATTCATTTTACAGGTAAAGAAACTGAGACCTAGAAATGTTAATGACTTTTCTCAGTTCGTGTAGCACTGTGATCTGTCACATCTCGTAGAATCAGAGATGAAACTTAAAAACTGTCACAACACATCCCTCTCAACTCTTCAGTTCCTTGATTCTATTAATACCTCACCTAACATGTTTTGAAGACCTCTCATCATCTTTGTCTCCCTCTTCTTGTAGGTCTTTGTTTAGACAATGTCACTCTGAGAGTGAAGTACCCAGAATCTAATCAAATGCCACACAGATGTCAACTGTTTAGTGCAGGGAACAGTATGTGTTCTGAATTCTGGTTTTATTAATATTTTATTTACCATTTGCACAACTACTTCACTTTTTAACTTATGTCTTTGTCAAATGTAATTTTCAAAAGTTAAAAACATGACTTTCATAGACATGCGTGAAATAGAATGAACACAGATCAAAAATCTGTTCATCTCATTAATCAATAAAGGAAACACACTAAAACTGGTTTAAAAATGTTTGAGGAACTGAGACTTGAGCCTAAAGCACTACATATTTTATTAGAAAAAAAAAAAAACGACTTCTCCCCACTTTTGCCAGGTACACGTTTAACAAATATTGAAGATACATGTAGATAGGTTTGCAATTGTTGCCAAGTTAAAGCCACGTGTTTCATTCCAGCTCTGCTGATTAGTTTCAGTTTCACATCTGGAGCTATGCAAAATAAGCTGAATCTCGTGTCCAGGTGACTGACCTTCTCTTCTTCCCATTAAATAAGCCCCTCATTGGGCCTGGCTTCAGGATTCTTCATTTTCATGATCACCTTCCCGTGGTGCTTTCTAGTTTGCCAGTGTGTCCAAGTGTGACTCCCGTATCACACACAACATAACAAATGTCTGATGCCGCATTTATATCAGGCAGTCATCTTGCTCAACCTGTTTTGCCAAGTCTGTGTTAAGTAACAAGGGAAGTGAAAGGAAAATAAACATCCCACGTCCTTTTAGTGAATGGATTAGCCTCTTTAACTTCCTGGAGCGATTCAGAGTTCTCAGCTCAGGGCACCCAGTCAGGGTCCAATCAAGAGACAGAAACCACACCAGTTACTTGAAAAGAGAACATTTAGTACAAAGAACTGGTAGCAAGGTAGTGAGTTGTTTACGGAGTACCGGAAAGGGTAAAGAGGAATACCAAAGCATCACAGACTAGTAGCTGTAGGAAGCTGCAACTCTCCTGTTAGCCTACCTAGGGTTCCACACTAAAGCAGGATTAAACCTGCTAGGATTTCATTAGGACGAATGCCTGTGTGAAAGGAGACCAAAGACAGTTCCAGGGGGGCTGTGAGAGCTGCCAGACGGAGGTGCAAGTGTAACCCGGTGAGAGAGAAAGGGACCGTGTTTTCTAAGGGAGTTTCCGCGGAGCCACAGAAAAGGCGTTGAGCGAAAGTTGCAGGTTAGAGGATCCCGGGTCTCCCAGGCCCCTGCTCTGGGGATCTGGCATCTCGGACTTCACAGGGACCTGGAGTGAAATACCTTGTTGCTTCTACACTCCTAGGTCCTTGGCTGGGGCTCTGTAACAAAAGAAGGGTTAATAAGAAAGCATACAGTTTATTTAATATAGGTTTTACATGGCACAGAACCTTCATAAAGGAATGAAGACCTGAAGAAAGGGTTGAACCTGAGCATTTTAATTCTAGATTTGATGAAGAGTGGAAAATTGTAGAAAATGGGACAGGACAAAGGGCATAAGCGCTGGGCACTAAACTGGGGGACACTTGGCAAAGCCTGTTCATTCAGGTTCCTCCCAGTGTCCCTCTGTCTTCGGAGATAAGATGCTCCTATGCTCTGTGTGTGGACAGGCCACCTCCCTTGTGAAAGCCTGACACCTGTTTCGGGTCCTTCCAACACCTGCCGTTTCTCAAGTTCCTTCCGCTTAAGATAGTCAGTATGCCCGGGTGCTATACTGGGGGTAGTATGTCCCAAACCCCATCACCATCCAACCATGAAATTTGTAAACCCAGGGTTATGTTGAAAGCATATGGAGCCGATAACCGCTCACCGCTCATTTTGCAGCATTTCATTGACTAGGTGTGAGCTTTGGTTATCTACACCTGTGGCAGTTATTAAATGTTTACTTGTAATTGCAACCCCAATCTTTGATATCCTGTTCCGCATTTCTGCTTTGCCAGTGGCTCCTTGTTAGGCTGTGCCAATAAGGGGTGCAGAGGTAGACTGCCAGGCGGGCAGAAGCAGAAGGGACCTGCTTCTTCCTGTTTGTGTTCTCTTCCTTTTCCCTGGGCTTCCTGTCTGCTTGTGGTCCTGTCCAGCAGCACGGCTTCCTCCCTGAACAGCGGTTCCTCCCCACGGCAGCCGCCGAATCTACTTTGTAGCTTTCCAACAACAGTAGAACCAATTTTATACCGATGCTAGCAACACCTGGTGGGGCCCCTTTCCTTGGGTGTCTGAGTTCAGCTTCTCAGGATCCTCTTCTAGGTTTTGAAGTTTTAGTAATTCCAACCTCTTACTGTTCTTCTCCCAGCCCCGAGAGTGCAGCCATGAGAATGCCCTTCCCAGACCTTCAGCTATAGAGAGTATAATTAGAGTTGCTGGATTTCACAAATGAAAATACAGGATGGATGCCAGTTAAATTTGTACAACAAATAACTTTTTATTATAAGTATATTCTGTGCACTATTTGGGATATACTTATACTAACAGTTTATTCATTGCTTCTTTGAGAGTCCAATTTAACTGGATGTCCTATATTTTTACTCCCTTTCACTGCTTTACAGAAAGATGCTGGTCACCAACTCCCATCCATTATTTCGGGGATTGCATTAACTAACAGACAACATGGAGAGAGATGAGTTTGCCTTTGCTTTCGAAATTCTATTCAAAAACGAATGAGTTAGAATCTAACAATAAATGCAAAAGACACCTGTGAACCTCATCACCAAGGTAAACAGATATTACTAACCCCACGTTGCCAGTGGACTCTAATCCCTTAGGCAATGGAAGACCTTGCAAGGTATCCCAGAACACTAAGGAAGAAGGTATGTCACACTTGCACGTGCTTCCAGTTTATAAAACATCCTCCCAGAGCCCCACATGTAACCACACAGGGAGGGGGACAGCTGATGACTGACCTCAGTCCAGAATATCATGAGTAATCTTTGAAAGGTTTTGAGTGAAAAGGTGATATAGTCAGATCTGTGCCTTAGAAGAGAATCTTGCCCCAGGGCAAGGATGACAATCTGTCAGTAATTCACGCAAGAGGTAACGAGGCTCCAAACTGAGCTGGTACCTTGGCGCTAAGGCCAATCCGAACGGAAGCATTTTCTCTGAGACAAAAAGGGATTTCAAAGGAGATAAAAGGTGTGAAATATTTAATGAGTAAGAGGGGAATTGTATCTAGCTTTTCTTTTTCTTAACCCTTTTTGGCATTCCTGCACCATTCACATGCATATCAACCTTTCAATGTGAACAGATGGAAAGAAAAGTAGAGATTTGGAGCATTTTCGGTGGGATTCATGTGATCCAAATGAATTAGAATAAAATATAAATAGCTGGGGAAAAAAGAGTTCTCTGATTATACCATAATTATTATTTTCATTTCAAGGATTTCAAGAATAGAACAGAATCCTCTGCTAATTGCTTCCTACATTAGTTATCTGTTATTGTGTAACGAATTTCCCCAAAACTTAGTAGCTTTAAACAACAGTAAACATTTTTACCTCTGGCAGTATCCGTGGGTGAGGAAGTCGAGAGCAGCTTTGCTGGGTGCCTCTGCCTTCAGGTCTGTCCGGAGGCTGGAGTCGCGGTGTTAGCTGAGGGTGCCGCTTCTGAAGGCTTGATGGGACTGAGGGTGCCCTTTCCAGGTGGCTCACACTTAGGACTTGGTCATGGGGGAAAGGCTTAGGGCTTTTCCACGAAGACCTCTCCCAGAGCTGCTCCAGTATTCTCATGACACGGCAGCTGGCTTCCCCCCAGGGGGTGATCCTAGAGAGTGAGAGCTGGGCAGAAGCAACCCTTCTTCTGCCTCACAGCTTCACTTCGATCAAATTGTGTTCATCAGAAGCACTTTGCGAAGTCCAGTCCCCATTCCAGGGGAGGGGACTTAGTTCCCACCTTGTGAAAGGAGGTGTGTTAAAGATTTGGTGAACGTATTTTTAAAACACCACACTTCTTTAACTTAACACAGATTTTGGTATATTTTATTCTTCAAACAAAATTCCCAACTTATTGAACAGTCTCACAAAAGCAAGAGACCTGGGGATTGAGATGCTCTGTGATGTCTGTTTGCTCTGAGATGTCTAAGAGTTGTGTAGTCATAAATGAGAAAAGTGTGTCTTTGTAATCCAAAGAGGAAAATAACCCTAAAAGTCCAACCACAGTAGTTTTATCATTTGAATTATTTTCCCTGAATTTTCATAGGAAGGATAATTTTGAAATTCAAGCTTCAATGTCAGAAGAAAGAAAAACCCTAACTGGTTCCTAGGAGTATAAATTGTTAATGATGGAATTACAATTGTATACTTACTTATTAGGAATCAAGAATGTCCCTACCTGGAAAACTGAAGCATCATTACAGCCAAACAAGAAAGATTTCTGCATTATGTCTTAGTCCATTTGGGTCACTGTAACAGAATATTGTAGACTGGGTGACTTATAAACAACAAGCATTTATTTCTCATGGTTCTGGAGGCTGGGAAATCTAATCTCAAGACATTGGCAGATTCCGTGTCTGGTGAAAGCCTGCTTTCTAGACAGCTGTCTTTTCACTGTACAGGGCAGAAAGGGTGAGAAGCTCTCTGGGGTCTCTTTTATAAGGGCACTGATCTCATTCACAGGGGCTCTGGCCTCATGACCTAATCACCTCCCAAAGGCCTCACCTCCTAATACCATCACCTTGGGGGTTAGGAGTTCAACATATGAATTGGGGGGACATAAACCATTCAGTCCATTGCAGTTTAGCCCAGTGGAGTAAAAAGACTCTTCAAGATTTGGAGAATGCTGTCTGGGAGAAGAATCAAAGATCAGTCACCCCCATGACTCTGATTGCTTTTCATCTTCACTGACATGGCAGCTAAACTTGGAGCTCTGGGTTGTTTTTCTACTCTCTGTGCTTTCTCTTTTGGAACTTATGCAACAGTAGCTATTAGACCTAAACGATAGGCGACCCTTATCTTCTGCCTCTTGGTTGGATTCTTGACTTGTCAGAATTTCTTTGCATCTCCAGAAAAAAAGAAAAAGGAAAAATCCCAGGAAGAAAGGCAAGTCTAGCTAAAAAGCAAAATAATACTTTGCCTGGAGCAGCCATATTAACAAGGATGGTCTCAAACGGGTATCACTTCCTTCCCACGGGAGTAAGGGGAAACATACAATCCAGGGCCATTGCTGTCTTAAGAGAAAGAAGAGAAACTGTGCACTGTGATTATGGGGGAGGGGACCGGAGTCTTTGGGATCCTAAAAGGAAGAATGAAATTAATTTAGAGCGACTGAAAAGCAACCAAGCTCATCCAGCATTGGCAGAAACCTGAGTGTCAGTTGGTAAATGATGGGACTCAGTGTCAGAGGCACCGTGGTGTTTACTGTAAACGTGTAGGCGAAACAAGAACTTGGAAGCCTGAACACGAGGAGCTTAAGGTCTTATGGGGATGACGGTTCCCAGGGGCATACTTCTGCCCTTGGCTTCTACCCCTGGGTTTGTTCTTGAAGAATAAAGTTAGTATTGATCCAAGTCGAATTAATCTTCTGCTTCCCCAAACCAGACTGATATTTAACTTTACACCGTCTGTTGGCGTTAGTGGTGTGATTCCCTCCTATGCTAATTACAGCCTCATAAAGGGCTCTCTATCCTGCAGAGGCAAACAGTAACTTCAAGGGCCCAGTCATGAGTTTTGGGCAGTTTCCACTAAGAAGACATAAAGTTTTCATCTTGATCGAACCAGTGTTCTCCCACTTGTCCCCACGTCTGCAGGGATCTGCCTTTTCACTTCCAGAAAGTTCAGTTCTCTTTTCATCGTATCCCTGCCCCGACTGTTGTGTTTCAATTGGCTGCATCAAGAGAAATTTTAAAGTCTAGTCCTCTAAGCAGAACTTTTAGTAAAGGTATTTTGCCCTCTGCTAACTTCAGTTAAGAAAGCCTTTTCCTCCTTAGGTCCCTTCACAACATCAGGGAAGCTGGACAGTCTTTCAAAAGTCAGAAATCCAATGGAAGAAGAGAGAATTCAACAACATCAAGAAGCAATGTTAGCTTCCAGACTGTTTCCCAGTGTGTGCAATGACAACAAAAATCCAGTCTTGCCTTCCACACCTTGATTTTTCTTTTTTTTAACTTTTATTTATGTTAAGTGTATTTTTCCAAGCCCCATCAGCTCCAAGTCAAGCAGTTGTTTCCATCTAGTTGTGGAAGGCGCAGCTCACACTGGCCCATGTGAGGATCGAACCGGCAACCCTGGTGTTATAAGCATAGTGCTCTAACCAACTGAGCTAACCAGCTGCCCCCACAGCTTGATGTACTGCTTGATTACATATGACCTTGTGAAAGGCATTTAATTTTCTGGGTCTTCGTTTCCTATCTGTCATATGAGAAACTTGGATGAATTGACTCTAAGCTATGCTGTAATTCGGAGATGACATTATTGTATATCAACATGCCTCAGAAATGATTGGCCATGTGATATTTGCCATTATTCTTAAAGCCTAACAAATTAGGTTCTACGCCTGGACATGACCCTATATAAAACCAGTGCAAAAACTGCTTCGAAAGGTACTTGAGAAATAAGCGGGCAATTGGGAGGCAGCTGCATTGTGGCTGGGTGTCTTGTTTCATAATACGACCGCGTTTCCCCTCCTAGACCTATCATTTCTTCCCCTTTCTACCCTCTCAACGCTCCCCCAGCCCAGATCCCAAATACCTTGCTAGAGCCTGAGGTCACAGAGAGAATCTCCAGTTGCTTCAGAGCCACCCCAGAGAGCATCACCTGGGGGCTCTGCCTTGTAGATGGTGCGGTAGCAAAATATCTTACATTTGAAAAGTAAGAATCATCTGGTGGGAGAGGTAGAGATTGTTTTTAGACTTAGTCCCTTTTGCTTCTCAAAATAAACATCTTTGTGCTGAGTTAAAAGCTTTCCAAGATGTTCACAAGAGAAGGGGAAATTCTTGCCAAAAACTTTAGCGCAGACAGGGATACTGAAATTTTGCTGCCTGTGGAAACACATGGCCAGGCAGGACTCTGGCATAAACACAGTAATCTGTGCTTCACTGATGGCAGTGCAGAGCTGGGGAGGTTCAGAGGCTATGTCCAGGGTGCCCGGGCACAGTGCACGGGGTCCATTCCGTTTCCAGTTTTAATTCACAGCAACTCTTGTCTATTTCCAGAACTTACAACGCAGCAAACCTTGGTCCTTATGGTTGGAGGGGTAAAGAGAAACACTTTTCTCACTCTTCTTACAGTTTTAGTTCTGCTTCCAATTCTTAGTAGTTGCAAAATGCTTCAGAAGAGCGAGGCCCAAGAGCCCCTTCTGTAATTTTAGTGTCGTGACTTTGGGCAAGACACTTAACCATCTCTGAGCTGAGACTTTCTGATCCATAAAATGGTGAAAATAATGCCATTTTATTTTCCTTACAAGAATATTGTGAAGATCAAATAAAATAACACAAATGGGGACACTTTGTACATTAAAAGGTACTGTGTAAACAAGCTATTTTTAATTATCAGGTGTCTCCTCTTCTTCTCTGCTCTTTTCTTTTCCTCAGCTGTCTCTGAGTCCTGTAAGCCTCTCCGTGGTCTTTTCTCAGTCCAGCAATCTCAGTGCGGTTCGTGGCCAGCTTCTTAAACATGGGCTTGTTGCCAGCCAAGCCAATGTGCCCCTGCAGGTCTGTCTGGCTCCCCAGTTAGAGACCAATCTATAGCCTTTAGTAGAACCTCGTTCTGCAGTCACATATGGAGCACTCATGTTTCAGTGTCCCATGTCAGGGTTACAGATTTGAATGGGGAAGTCCAGTCCTCAGGGAACACACCATCAGATTTCAGCATCTCAGAACAGTCAAAGAGGTTCATCACCTCTCTGTAAGCTGTGCCCTTGAAGTTCAGGCCTCTGCTCCTTGAAGTTCAGGTATCTGGCCTCTGCTCCTTGAAGTTCAGATATATCTGGACAATCTGAAGCAACAGTTGAACTTTGGTGTCCCTCCATCCTGCTTTTCTGGAGAAAGCAGGTAATTTCATCCAAGTCTCCTGGAAATTATTTTGCACATCCCTTCGCTGACTGGTCCCATACCTCCCTCTCTTCTTTCCCTAATTCAATACCTAATTCCATGTTGAGCTTCTGTCAGTGTGGAAATCCGTGAGGCAACGGGAACTGGTTCCTCTTGTATCCACATAGCTGAACCATCGGGGCTGAGCACCAAGGCCAACTGTGGCAACATGACTTACTATTTGCTCTAAGAAATTCTTGCCCAGGAACATTAACTTAACAGAGTAAGAAATAATTTCACTGTTTGCATCAAGAAATTCCCCCAAACCAATTCATGTGAACAATAAATTGCTCGTCTGGGCAAATGACCCTGTTCTCATCATAATAGATACTTACCTGGGCAAATGGTTCTCTGATCAAACAACTGTTTGCAACACTTTCTTCCAGACCCTCTCAGAGCTGTGTCCATCACTCCTGAACTACTGTATGAGTCTTCACCCGATCCCCCGTTTAAAAGACCCACACCCCAAAACCTAGACATTGCTGCCTCTCACCTTCCCCCTGAGGTATTCCTAGGGCTCTGTGGAGGTGGGCCTCTCCCTCATTGCAGTGGGTTTAACAAACTTAGCCGCGCTTGATCAACACATTACTCTGGTGGCTTCTTGGGAAGTTTGTAGTCGGCAACTTTGTGCATCAATCAGCAAGGCAAGAGAAACAAGGAAAAAAACATTTATTTAATCTAACATCTGCCATTTCTTTATAAAAAAAGAACTTTATAGTCATCATGTGAAAACTCAGAATTTGTTGGAGCTCCTTATTCTTATGCTATGATTTGGAATAGTTCTTATTTTGAATAACATGTGAGGTAGTACACCATAAGTGTTTTATTGCTTGGAGCTTCTAGAGGGTTCCATTCAGTCTTGGGCACCTCCAAAGATTCTTTTGTCACTCTCTTTGCTATCCATCGTATTTACATCTTATATTGGAAAGTGATTAGCTAATTGTGTTCACGCTAAAGTAATTGGTTAATATTTGAGGAATGC
Organism: Rhinolophus hipposideros; assembly: GCF_964194185.1. Lineage (NCBI taxonomy): Eukaryota > Metazoa > Chordata > Mammalia > Chiroptera > Rhinolophidae > Rhinolophus > Rhinolophus hipposideros. Next base: position 9,128,325 of record NC_138062.1, read on the forward strand.
AACTGAAAATCTTGAGACGGGCTATATTAGAGCTACTTGACTCTTCTCACTAAACAAAGTGGTTTGTGATCTGGCTCTTTTACCCAGTTTGAAACCTGGAAGTTCATCAAAAATGTCACACATGGAAATCAGCACTTGTGGCACTTGTTTAAATTCATGAAATAGCAGTCATTTTAGAGAGAGGAGTTTGGTGAGTCAGAAGCCAATCTTACAGTTCAGTCTGATCGCTGCCAAAGCTAGCCTGTTCTGAGTTTATAAACCGAGACAGTCGAGACTAACATAGCAATCATGATAGTTACCATGATACCATGGATTCTACGATCGTGCTACCATGGCCTGTATGCTTTCTAAAGCATTTCAGACGTCGAAAGGAAATATTTAAATTCAGTATCTGTCTTTTGTTGAGTTTAAAAGGCGTACAATCGTCTTTCTAAGTATGCATCTCATGGTAAATTGAGTCTTAATGTTTTCCGTCAGGATGCCTTCTATTTTCGGTTCATTTCGGAAAGTACAAAAGTTGTAATATTTTAAATTAGAGTATTTTACATGCAGAAATTCAATATAGCCTTGTTTCCTGAGCTAGTAAGCTGAGAAGACTAACATTTCTTGAGTATTTGTGTGCCCAGAAGAGACTGAGGAGCTTTCAAAAACATTATGTTGATTCTGACAACAACCATGTTTGATGGGTAATAATCTCCCTCTTTTATTGTGCTTTTATTTTTATTTTTTTTAAGGATGGCACAGCTCACTGTGGCCCATGTGGGGATCCAACCGGCAACGTTGTTGTTATTAGCCCCATGCTCTAACCTTCCGAGCTAGTCGGCCACCCCCTCCCTCTTTTAAAACTGGTGAGCCAAAGCTCAGAATGTAAATAGTTTACTAAGGACCTCGCAAGTAAGTGGTAGAGTGAGTAAGTGGTAGAGTGAGGACGTAAGCAGGGTCCACCTGATTTCAAAGCCTGAGCTCACTTTTACCTTACCATAGTGTCACACATTAAGAAGTCCCAACCATTTCTGAGATGTCTTTATCTTCCAGTTTTATCATTAATGAGTATTAATGAATGATATTACTTGCAAAGAATATATAAGCGTTTTTTAAAAGCAAAAACCCAAGCTCAAATGATATCTTTATATACTGACATGCTAATCGAGGTCCAGGATCTTACTTAAGTGAACAAATTATTATCCTGAGGTGAAACTTTGAAGCAAACTCTAATTCATGAGTTTGCTAATTTGTCTTCTCTGTTTGAAAACATTAACGTTTCTGATATATACATCTCCGTCTTAATGAACTTTTAAGTATTTCACCTGGACATGTTACATGAGTTCTATCTTTGATTAAAAAGTTACTTTTCTAACCTTAAAATTATAATTTGTATCTTAGTACATTTTGTAAAATGATAAAATGGCAAAACATTTTTCAAAAATCCACTTGATTAAAGTTCCAAGATACTGAAGAGATGACGTTGTATTGAACTATTCTCTTTTTTAAATGTTATTTAACAAGTTCTCTGAGTGATCAGAAAGGATTCTCTTCCGCTGCCTATTTTCGTCTTATGCTTTTTCCCTCTTGGTCTGTTTTCTATCCCATTTTATTTTTACGACTTCTTACATTTAAGGACGTTTATCACACCCTGAAAATGCTGCTGGAGCATCTCTTCTGTTTATGAGTAGGGTAATGCTATTGACATTTTAATATTTCACAACAGCCGTCACAACCAGACATTCCCCTATTTATCTTTCCTTTCTGCCTCTTCCTCTTTATTTTTCTTAAGCCTGACTAATAAAGCACCTATATGGAATTGAAAGAAAGCTTACTTTTAAAAGGGATGACCATAACTTCTTTCAGGCAAACACCAAATATGTACCCTAACTGTTCCACAAGTAGCAGGAATCCTGGAATGTGAAGCCAGTGAAAAGGATGCAATATTGTTAGAAGACAGCCATTTCTGATTGGTCTGACTGCTTGGGAGAGGTTATAGGTAGAGAGGAAAACCTGACCTTTCTTGACATGAGAAGAGTGCCTTTTGGGGGTTCTCCACACAAAACCAGTAAAGGCTCACCAAGTCACCTGTGTGTTTCTTACACTGAGCGTGAGACTCTCAACTGTGACTATTTTAGAGACAATAGGGCAGAGTTTCTTAGACTTTGTGGAGAACTTTAAAAACCTATCTATTTTACTTTACCTTCCAGGTAAGGTATTCTCCTTATGTATAGAGGAGAAAACAAAAGTCCTGGAAATTTATCTGTATTTATGGATTAGAAAATGAAGACTAGTGGAGGTTACAGTTTTGTTGTCACAAACAGGTAGAGCACAGTTTATCTCATCTAGTGCCTGGATAGGCACAGCCCCTGCAGCAATCCTCTGGCCATCAGTTAGCTCCTCTGTGCTTATTGGGAGACAGTGCTCCGTCCTCAGAGCAGATCCCCTTGTGCAGTGCACAACCCACACGAATGTACATGCCATTCCTGTCCTTGGAGTGGTGTATATGGGAATCAGTAGGTGACCCCTTGGTGCCCTATCAGAGAAGCTGTAAACTTCAGCCATTTTCCTTTCTGCAGTGCCCTGGCCACCTTCCCCACTCCACTTCCTGTCACACAGTACGGAGATCTGGGTGTTCAGTGTGGCCCTTCCCCAGATGCCTCCACTATACCTGTGAGTCATGAGCACACATAGTGGTCACTTGGCTCCAACTGATCTTTTTGGTGTGTTTTTTTTTTTTCCTTTGAGGAAGGAAAAGGCAAAAATCTCTGTGGCTTAAAAGTAGAAGTGTCAAGATGGTGTTACAATTATAGCACCAAAGTCTGGAGAAATGTTTCAGACATGGAAAACATTAAAATATAGAAAGCTGGTTTTCTAAAATAGTTCTATGGCACTGATTTAAATGGTTTGGATTTTTCCCCTTTTCATTTTAGGCTTATTTTAAAGTTTATTTTACTTTTTTTCCTCATTTGATTGTAATCAGCCATCTAAAAGACAACTGGGAGCAGCCTTTGGGAGCAGTAGTTTTTAAATGATGATGATATATCAAAGTGACTTCAAGAGAAAAAAAAAACGGAAACTACAAGTACAATGACCCAGAAAGTAGTTGTATGCATTCAAGGAGGTTCAAGGCCATTTCTCATCGCTTAAAGGCCTGAAAACAACGCAGAAGAAAAATTTCCAACCCCAAACAACAGCAATATAAAAAAACTGTCACCCAAAATCTTTCTTCCCAGACGAAAAATGTCAAGGATATTTCTAAGTTAATTGGACAAACCATCAAAAGTGACTGTCCTTTTTCGATGCCTCCTCCCTTTGAAAGACTTCTGGGTTGGTATCTCTAAACCAGTCTCTTCATGAAGATATTTTGTCTTCAGCAAAAATGTGTAGCAAGTCATATATTATTTCTAATATTTAACATTTTTGAAACTCATTCTTTTGAGCTACCAATGATGTTGGGTCTCCTGCTCCAGATGATTCTAATGTAAGTGTCACATAATCCGAGTTCTGCAACACTTTTGGAAGTTCACCTGGCTGGGCCCTTTGGCAGAGTGTGGAGCTCCATGGAGGGCTTGTGGTCCCATTGTATTAACAAAAGCCACCCACAGTGGAAATTAACATTTGTTGAACTAGTGAGATGAAAATAAGTGAGATACTAATATTGCTAGCCATTTCTTTTGGCTCTGTATCAGCACCTGCAGCATATGTCATAGCATTTCCAATTTCATATAAATATAGCCTCCAAAAGTGCTCTTTTTTTGTCCCACGCCTACATTGCAAAAAGATAAAAGTCAAAATTTTAGTTTAAAGTTCATGTTTTAAAAAGATTATGTAACCAACTTGTGAGAGATGGTATCATAACTAGAGATAATTCAAGTAAAAAAGTCTAGTGATGGTATACTGAAAAAAGAGTAACAGACAGATCAATGCAGAATGCACACTCAGTGATAAATGACTCTGTGCAGAAGTGTCAGGAGTGCACAAAGCAAAAAGCAGGCTGTAAACAGCACTAGGCAGAGGGCAGTCTTCATATGCATGTTGTTGTTTGAAAAGCCTGCAGGCATCATCATTTCAGTTACAACACCCAGATAAATAATATAGAAACCCTCTGTGATAAAACCTAACTGAAAGGAAAATTGACATATGTATATAAACAGAAAGATTTTAATGATACCCCAAAATACATTAATTTGGGTGGTGTGGCATAAAGTCTTGAAGGAAATGCAATCAGCCATAGAAAGCATCTCTTCATCCAATCCTATAGCAAAGATTTATTGAGCATTTACTAAGTACCAGGCACCAGTATGTCCTAGAACCACAAAGGTAAAGAAAATATGGTCTCTTCACTGTAAACCTCAGGTTTTATTAAAACAAATGCCATCTACATATACTCCACAAACATGCATTCATATGTGCACTAGAAGAATTTCGTCGCACCTCAATTTGTAATTTTCCAAATTGGAAACAACCCAAATGTCCATCAACAGGAGAATGGCTATACTATGGGGTATTCATACAATGAGATACTATTCAGCAATGAAAACAACAGCACCTACAGCAATATGGATGAATTTTACGATGTTGAGTGAAAGAAGGTGGATAAAAAAATCATATCGCATGATTCTATTTATGTAAAGTTTAAAACAGGCAAAAATAAAATGGGACAGAAGAGCACACAATAGGGCTTACCATGGGGCTAAGGTAGTAACTTGTAGTAACAAGGGAGGCTGCTGGATAATGTTTGTTTGTGTTTGTTTTTTTTTTCAGATCTGGGTGGTGGGTACACACTTGTGATTACTTTGTGAAAGTTTCTTATTCCATGCACTTATGTATGTGTATATTTGTATTTCTATTACATTTCTGTTAAAAAGTATATTGATAAATAGACGCCAGGTATTTTAAGGGCTATAGCTTAATTTGTGTTAATTGTTGGTAGTGTTTTCATTCTAGAACCTATTCTTGGCCTGTCTGTAATTCGCCTCAATTTTCCCATGCTGGACCTCTGTTTAAAAGAGAAGGAGTGGGCTGGCCCGGTGGCTCAGGCGATTGGAGCTCCATGCTCCTAACTCTGAAGGCTGCCGGTTCGATTCCCACATGGGCCAGTGGGCTCTCAACCACAAGGTTGCCGGTTCGACTCCCATAAGGGATGGTGGGCTGCACCCCCTGCAACTAGCAACAGCAACTGGACCTGAAACTAAGGTGTGCCCTCCACAACTAAGACTGAAAGGACAACAACTTGAAGCTGAGCTGCGCCCGCCACAGCTAAGATTGAAAAAACAACAACTTGACTTGGAAAAAAGGCCTGGAAGTACACACTGTTCCCCAATAAAGTCCTGTTTCCTTTCCCCAATAAAATCTTAAAAAAAAAAAAAAAAGAGTATTTGGAGATATATTATTGGTGATGTCATTAAAGACTTTTAAAGAATTACTTCTTTTCTTCCAATTTTCATAAAAATTAACCACATTTTGGTCCACTCATAATTTAACAGTTACTCTAGAACGTTTAGAATTCTGCTGAAAAGTTACCCTAAAAGCAAGTTAGTGTATAAAAACTTGGCTAATATTTTTTAATCAAGTTCAGATCTCAAATTAAATAGTTATTTGATGTCTACTTTCTTCCTATTGAAAACCTATAAAGATGCTTTTGTCAGGATTTTAGGTTCTGAGAGATATCTGGTTGGGGCCCAAGAAAGTCACAAACCCTGCCAATTACTATTTAGTAGCTTTTGTTTATATGGGCAGAGGCCCTAGAAAACAGCAGATTTGTCATTGAACAGGTTAAATTCTCATAGGTGTTGGGGAGAACACCATAAATCATATTTGCCCTGGGACCTTGAGTTGACAACTTGTACTCACCTTAACTAGTAAAGCTTAGAATTTCCTCAGTGCCTTTTCAGCTAAGTCCACGAGTGTGTTCTCAGAATGAAAGGTACTTTCACGGGCATTCTGGGGTTATGAGCCCCTTCTGTTACATCAAAGTGTTCTCAGGTTGTAGACTCATGCAGTTTAATTTATAAGTGGTATTTCATAAAGCATAGAATTCAAGAGCTAGAAAATGTATTACAGAAACAGTGGACTAGCAAGAAATAAATACTGCTTCCACAATAATGAATTATGACACAAAAACAATGCTGAAATGAGCCTAACCTAAACCATGGCCAAATGTGTCCTATAAGTGCTATTACATTATTTACTTTAAAATAGGATGAAAAATTCTCATCCTATACATCGAGCAGGTGGACTGACATCAGTAGTGCATCCTCTCAAATGCACCAAAACATCCATTAAAAAATATGTTTAGGTGCTCACTTTGGCAGCACATAGACTAAAATTGGAACGATACAGAAAAGAGTAGCATGGCCCATGTGCAAGGATGACATGCAAGTTCAAATTAGCGAAGCATTCCATATTTTCAGTTTAAAAAGCAAAAATAAATAAATAAATAAACAAACAAATAAATAAATAAATAATATATATATGTTTAGTTATGGAAATTTGCAAACACACACAAAAGTAGAGAGAAAAGCATAATGCACCCCCATGTATTATTAATTACCCAGTTTCAACAAAAATTAATATTTTATCAATCTTGTTTCATCTGTCCCTTCCCCACATACTTTTCTTTCCTTCCTCTCATCCTCTCTTCCTCTCTTCCTTCCTTCCTTCCTTCCTTCCTTCCTTCCTTCCTTCCTTCCTTCCTTCCTTCCTTTTTGCTGAAAAGTTTTAAATACAGTCTCAGATATCATGTCATTTTGCTTGTAAATACTTTAATAAACATCTCTATCAAGACTCTTTAAAAAAATGTAACCACCACAGCATTATCATAGCTAGCAGAATTATGAATAATTTCTTAACATCTAATGCCTGACAATCTTTAGGTTTTCCCAACGCTCTCAAAGATGTATTTTCCAATTGGTTTGTTTGAATTAAGATGCAAAAATGGTCCACACAATGCATTTGTGTGTTATGGTTCTTGAGTCTCTTTTATTTTATGAGAGCCTTCCTCCTCCCCATTTCCCTCACCTTGTTTTTTTTTTTTAATGCATCAATCTGTTACAGAAACTGGCTCATGTTTTTCTGTAGGATGTCCCCCATTGTCGTTTTGGCTGACTTGTGTAGATAAACACTTTCCTTGAGGTTGTTTAACTTGTTCCTCTATCCCCTATGAGTGGTAGTGAAACCTAGAGGTTGATTAGGTTCAGGTTTAATGATTTTTTTTTATAGGAAGGCAGCCATTTCAAGCTTTAATTTGCTTAGTTTAATATGCTCTCGGACTCTGCATAATTTTCTTCTACATCCTTTTTGTTTTTAACTCCTGTTTTATATGGTACCGGCATACCTGGTTTTATCGTGCTTCACTTTATTGTGCTTTACGGATGTTGCATTTCTTACACACTGAAGGCGAGACACTCCACCAGCAAAAATATCATGACTCGCTTTATTGCGATACACGCTTTACTGAGGTCTGGAACTGAACCCGCAGTATCTCTGAGGTGTGCCTGTGCTTTCTCCGACCAGTGCTCACCCAGCCACCTATCAGCAGAGCCAAGAAGAGACCCTAAATCTTCTCAGGCCTCATCCTGGGCTCTTCCCATCACAGAATGCCTCTGGAAGGAGAAGGGCTGACTTGTTTCGCACATCGGTCATAATCTTTTGAAATTAGAACCTTGCAGCACTCTTGGAGGTACAGGTTACTCTTCCCACTCAGGGTCTCATAAAACCCACAGACAAGGCCATGTCCGTGTTGGTTTGGCTGAGAATGTTCTTTACCATTCAGCAGTTACTTTTATAGTATCGAACAAAACTGAAGGCCGGACCAGGGGTCTCTTCAGAATCATGTAGCTTTACACTGGGTGGGCTGGGGGCGAGCCTTCCCTTCTCCTGAATCTTAACAAGTCTTCTCAACTAGGTTTAGCTTCTGAATTTCTAATATTTAATTGTGTAGATTAAATACCATGCTAACTAGCACGGTGGCATTTTTCTGTTGGTTTATTGTCTGGTCTCGTGAACCGATGAATGTGGAGCTAGAAGTCATAGTCTCATTTTAAAAGAAGTGATGCAACACCAGGAGTTTCGGTGTAGTTTTCTTACTGTGGTTGTTTACGTTTCTAAGGTGGAGGGAAAGTGAACAAGTTGAAGAAAAATGGCAACTTGCACGCTGGATAAAAAGTTACAGAGTGCTAAATCAGCTCATCGTTTTTTCTCTTTCCCACATGCAATATTAATGGCATTCACTCAGGGACTTGTGCTGGTAAAAACCCGTCTTTCCTGGGTGGGGATAATAGAAAACAAGCGTTGTCCAGGGTTACTTACTGTGACCAAAGCAGCAGAATCTGCTCACAATCTGCTCACAGAGGAAGATGTCTGATTAAATAAGGCCCTGATTAAAATTCTACCTGTGTTTGTTTTGGACTTGAAAGAACTAGACTTTCCCAGCATTTTTACTTAAATGAACATAAGTTTGCTGAAGTGAGATATTCAGGAATATGCTTTATATTTGGATAAGAGTTATGACATGAGCTTACCTCAAAAACGTATTTTATGGTGTTAAAATATTCATATTAGGATTTAGAAGCATTTCAACAAATTCTTGTAACTACTAATCAGCAGAAGTTATCATGACTGTTAATATTTCTATTTCCCTGCTTCCACTCTCATCCAATGCTTCTAATTTGACTGCTGCTGGGCATGTTACAAAATAAGTTTAATAAATCAAAAAAAAATTGGATGTCATTGGCTTAGATTTTAATTTTACACATATTTTATCTTTATACCTGTTATGATTTTCAATATGCAGTGGCAAGAAAGTGTAGGGTGATTTTTGCGTGTGTGCCAAACAGGGAAATTTGAGATTGCATAAACCAGTTCCTCTGAAGTGTAAGTAGCTTGAGTCTTAATAGCAGTTGAATGTTACACTGTGTGTTCCTACTATGTTTGTGTGTGTGTATACACACGTCTATACATAGAAAAGGATCTATTACTATCGTTGCCTTAGTAAAATCATTGAGACCTCTAAGAAGGGTATCAGATGGAGAGTTGGGGGGGTTCTTATGAGGAATCTTTATTGAATTCTTATGATTCAATCATAGTGACCTTAAGCCCTGGCGAATAAAAATAATAGAATGAAAATACCAAGAATTATTCTATAAGATCAAAGAACAGCAGCTGGGAAGGGAAAACAGCAAGGTGAATTTTGTTTATGTTTCAATAAACACAGGTTTTAAGAATTAACTAAAACCCTCACAATATTTACAATTTCTGCAATGTATATTTTATTATTTCATTTGTTGTATCGAAAACTCTTAATGTGAAAAGGACTCTTGTAAGAGAGGGGTCAGGAGAAATGGACATAGATGTTGTATGTCCTGCGCCAAAAGAGGAAGTGTAGGAGGTCGGACAGTTGCTTACAGCTGTGGAGAGAGGCTCTCTCTAGCCAGATCCCAAGGGGCTTTGAGAAGAATGAAAGAGTGTAGCCTGGGATGAACAAGCGATGGAGCTTTACCAGCCTGGGATCAAACTGCTTCCTCAGTCACAGACAGACTTGGGTGGTGGTCCTCAACTCTGGCTGGGCGTTAGGGAGCTTTTCCAACTTGCCTGAGCTGAGCTGGTGGGCCTGGGCCTGCACGTGCTAAATGCTCCCGGGTGTCTCTTCTGTGCTGTCAAGGTTCAGATTTTTCTCACTTAATATAGTTTTGCAAGTGCAACGCCTGAAGATGTTTCTTCTCTAGTTTATAATGTGCAATTACTCTATTGTGCTGTTACATAAGTAATGATCCCTTAGTTCTGTGGGTCACGGCCTGGTTAGACTTAAAGTATAAGAAACTGAGAAAAAAATATTAGCACACTCAAACTTTTTTAAGTAAAAAGAATATAAAGTGTACTTTAAAAACAGCTAAGCACAGTTGGAATTATTACACGTCGGGTTAAAGTAATGCTTAAAATAAGCTTTAAAGAAATACCCAGAACCAACCTGGTATCTTTATACTAACCACTAATTGTTGTTTATTCTTAGCTTGGTTATTTATAATCAGACTACTTTAAACAGTTTTCTCTATTCTCTAAATCCTTATCTTGGAGATAGACCTCTTTATATTAAACACTAGCATATTCTTAGATGACTATTTTCATCCAAAATAATTTTCTACTTTTTGGAAAGGAAATGGAATTACTTGTTGATTTTTCCATATGTCTTTAATTTCTTTTTTTATATCTTGTGTAGGTCAAAAATGTAATGTACTTTTTTCACGTTAACAGTCATAATGCAAATTTATTTTCAATATGTTTGCCATATAAAATAATGAGTTTAGTTGCTACAAAAACATTCCATTTTAAAACAACATTCAGTAAAAGAAACGATAGAGTTAGAAAATTACCATTTTGCATCCATCATAGAAGCAACTGATTAAGGCCAGAAGCATCAAAAGATGCGAAAATCATCCGGTTCAACTTTGATGGGATATTTACTTAGTCTTGAGGTACTTCCTCACATATTACAATAACAAAGGGAAAAATAGTAACCTTCTAGGGGAGAGCTGGGGCAGTACCTTAACCAAGAGAGAACAGGGAAGAAAGGACAAACTGGTGTCATCTACCTCCTAATGTGATGCACTCGAGACGCAGCATTACCTGTGTAGTGTTCCTGCACAAAACACGTAGCCTGAAACTAATCAAAAAGAAGAATTAGAAAAGCCCTAATTGAGGGACATACTATAATTGGTCTAAACTCCAAAATTGTTCATGTCACAAAAGGCTGAAGAAGTGTTCCAGATTTAAAAGAGTAAAGAACAGGACAAACAAATGCAGATCCGGGATCGGATTCTGCATAGAAAAGATCATTATTTTTCTATAAATGCTGTTAAGGGGACAACTGGAGAAATTTGTAGATGCTTGTATAGGACCGAGTCAATATTAAATTCCCGGAATTTGATAATCACTCTGTTGCTATGTAATACAAGTCGTTTTTATGAAATACATGCTAAATACTTAGGGGTAAAGAATCATGAGGTCTGCAATTTACTCTGTAAGCTTTAATAGTTTCCCAAAAGTAATAATAAAATTAAAATAATTGTATATATTGAGAGAGAAAGATAATGTGGCAAATTGTTAATAAGTGATAACCTAAGTGACAGATGTAAGGAAGTTCATTGTACTATAAGTTTTCACAACAAAACATTTGGAAACCACATAAACAGAATACTCAATAGCCTTCTAAAGACTCAGACATAGTTTTGCAAAGGTCTCTAGTATATTTTCTTTTTTTCTTCACTTTTTCCTTTTACCTACTTTTGACTGCTTTAACAAGGGTTTAATGATCTGTGAAGAGACAGGAAAGCTTTAGGAAAGCATCTTCCTTAAAGGAAATCATTGAAAAATTGACAAATCCTTTTACAGTCCCATTACCATCTCCTAATTTATTGGTTTAATAAGTTCAGGATTTTTGGTAGTTACATTTTTCTGTGTTTTTTTTTAATTATAGTAAAATATACATGAAATTTACTATTTTTAATGTCATTGAGTACATTCACGTTGTTGTAGAACCATCACCACCCTCCATCTCCAGCACTTTTTCATCATGACATACTGAAATTCTGTACCCATTAAACAATAACTCCCATCCACCTCTTTATAGATCTTTATATATTCTGAATATTAATCCCTTATCAGATACGTGACTTACAAATATCTCCCATTCAGTGTGTTGCCTTTTTACTCCTTTGATGTATAAAAGTTTTCAATTTTGACGAAATCCAATTTGCCTATTTTTTCTTTTGTTGCCTGTGCTTTTGGTGTCATATCCAAGAAATCCTTTTTATTTTGTTTTTTAAAGGAGTGAATAGGCGTAGGTTTTTTTTTCTTTGCGTTTTAGAATAGGAATGATAATTCTAGTTATTTATAATTTCTGGAACGTGCAACCCATACATTTTGGCCTCAGCAGTGTGTAACTTCAAAACGAAGTTACATTTCCTTTTTGTGACTAAATTATCACTGATCCCTTTGCTGAAATGTAGTCCTTTTAAGTCTTCCCTCTGCTATTTCTGGAAAATTCTCAGGGGATTTCCTCATGTGCTCCAGAACAAATCGCTCAGTTTGACTTTTTTTTTCTTTTTTTACTTCTGTTCAAGCTTCTTCCTTTCTCTTGTGCTGCCAGTGACCCTGGTGAAATGTCCCTTCTGCTGGGCACAGGTAACCAGAGGTCATGACCTGCTGCTGAGGTCTGACTCAGAGATGATGAGAACTCTCTTCTGCTTTCCCACTGATCCAGGTACCTGGAGCTTCTTGGCACAGATGCCTGTCTTGACTTGTCTGCCCCTAGATGGGCACAGATTGTGGCCCCATGGGTGGCAGAAGGGGACCCTGGCAGGCCACATGCTGCATCTCAGGATGGGAACCTAGGGTCCTGTTAAGGAGGAAATTATTCTGAGACTTATTCAAACAGTAAGAAAATAACTATACTCGCAACTGTTGCAGTAGGTGTGAAGCCTGGCAGTATGGGAGAGAGAGCAGGCTGAACTTGAGTACAGCAAGGACAAGTGGAGATTTATAGCCAAGGAGCAGAGTGTGGGGAGGGGTGTCCGGGAATGAAAAATGACTAAGGGGGCATCAAAGGTGGAGGGATTCTTGTTAAACTGACTTAACAGCATTCTTGCTGAAGGCAGGTCAGGGTGATGAGGCAGCAAGGCTGGGGATAAGGAATTTGACCAGATACCAAGGGTGGGGGGGTTCTCTCAAAACTGACTCAGCAGGATTCCCGCTGCAACTGGGCTATTGCGAGCCCTGCAAAGACCAATGTTGAGGCCGAGTCAAGAGGAGAGCTCGGAGAAGCCTGTCTGAAGTCTGGTCAGGTGGGAGTCTTTGTTGGTCCTTCCTCCTGTTCAAGGAAAGAAGAGACATCTTTTCTTCCTGTAGACAACACAAGCCCATGTCTCATTGGTTGCCTTTTGTTCATTAAGGACTAGCGGAACCATCTGTTAAAACTTGCTAGTAGGGCAGCCCTGTTGAGAAGTTTTCTAGATATTGGGCTTGAAACCTCCTTAGATAGTGGAATGAGGACAGTCTGATGGGTTTCCTGGTTGAATGTCTCTGACGACAGCAGAGACACCATTGTCGCAGTGGCGGGTATTTCCTGGAGCAGACCATGGAAGATGCAGGCACCCCAGTGAACTTCCTGACCGGCCCCGCCCGGCCGCAGCTCCAGGCACAGAGGTCACCGGTGTCCAGCTTCGACTTGGGGCTTCTTTAGATAGAAGACCACTCGGAGCCCCCGTGAAGGTCTGAGCACTCAGGTTTTAGTTCGTAATGACTCTAAGGCAGGAAGTGGGGAGAAAAACGGGAAACATTAATTTGGAGAGTTGTAGACAGATAATTGGAGGAAACTAGAACTGAAAATTTGATGAGGACTGATTAAAATGTAAGAAAGAAGGATCCAGTCCAAATTACAGATAAATAATGAAACCTCAAAGACAATAAATAGAACCAAAGTCGGATAACTCAGCGGTGTGCTCTACTTTTCCTATAAGCTATGAAACACTAACATATCCTGTAGTTTATGAAACATGAAATTTCTCTCTATAGTCACCTTTCTTTTCTTTCTTTCTTTTTTTTTAATCTTGTTGAGAGGATGCACTCCAACCAACTGAGCCATCCGGGAGCTCAGCGGCAGCTCAGCTCAAGGTGCCGTGTTCAATCTTAGTTGCAGGGGGCACAGCCCACCATCCCTTGTGGGACTCGGGGAGTTGAACCGGCAACCTAGTGGTTGAGAGCCCACTGGCCCATGTGGGAATCGAACCAGCAGCCTTCGGAATTAGGAGCACGGAGCTCTAACCACCTGAGCCACCTGGCTGGCCCTAGTCACCTTTCTTTTTGATTCTTATTTACAAAATAACCCTGGTCTCATTAGATTGACCTGATTATTTATACAAGTTCAGCAACAATGTAATTGACCATATAGGCCTTTTTAAGTCTGTGTTGCTGGAACTTTAGTAAGGAATCTCAAATTAGATTTTTAAAAACTTTTTGAAACTAGGAAGCTAAGCTAAGAACTCACTACCAAACTTTACCTGCAATATTTATAGATTTGGGTGATTTCCTCTCTTCTCCGAGGTCCCCAAAATATCCTAAGGGTTCCTGGGCCTGCCAGGAAGTGACTTTCCTTACTCACCTGTAAGACCAGGGACCCTGTACATCAGGTACCAGGCTTATTTTCCCAAGAGGGCTTTGTAAACATTCACTGCATAAAGTCAGGCTTAGTGCCTTAAAACTGTCTGGTCATAGGTGATTCTATGTGTTATCATTTTCAAATACAGTATTCCAGTCAAAACGTGATATGTAATTAATTTTTCTAATTATGTTCTGTTACAAGGAGGACATATTCTTATTGAATTCATCCAAATAATAATTTTGCCATGGACATAAATGTAATCAATAAGAATTTCTTAATTCTGGAGGAATCAGACAGAAAGAAAAGAAAAATAAATGTTCAATTTCTATTTATAAAAGTATACTCACTAAATTGCTGTGGGTTTTGCTTGCTTAAGAGAAAAGGGAAAGGGATATGTTATATCCAGAAAATAGAACATTTGAAAAGTAGCGAAGTTCCTTAATCAGATAATTCAGTCCCATGTAATTAAGTCTTGCTCTGCTTGGTCTTGGGTTAGCAGTTTTATGAACCTGTCAGCTTTTCAACTAGAGTTCTGGAAATCCTTACTCAGGTCAGTGGTGCATCTCAAAGTTATTTAAGCAGTTCCACCAAAAGCCTGGATCCCGAGTGCCTGCCCTGTTCTTTTCCATGGTTCCGTGGGTCCCTCTTCTTGTTGAAGATGAAGCACTCTGGGCTATAGTTGATCGCAAACACTTCCAAGAAAGTATCAGAGTAAAATAATAACTATCTGCAGATGACAAAAGACTTAACATGGCCATGGTTAACGATCTGATGCGAGCTCATTTGAAGAGGCAATTTGGTTATTTCTGTGGCATACGTTTAAAAATAATAACTAGAATTATGACTGACAGCATTATACCGAACATATGGACAGCAAGAGTATCGACACATTTCTATGAACTTCATACAATTTCTGAAATATTTATATCAATGACATTTACCCATACAAATATAACCTAGGGAAGGTTAAGCACTCTTCTTGACAATTATTTTTAGGCTATTCAACATGCAAATAAACCTAATTATGTTTTAACAACTCTCTTTTTACCAGATGAAAGAACAAATCCTCTGAGGTTTTCCAGGGGCCTTCTGAGAAATCTCAAAGTCCATTTGAGATCAAGATTTCACTTAAAATTTGATTTGGGGAAGGCAAAATTGTCAAAAATGTAAAAAGGTTAAAACACTTGATCAAGTAAGATTCTAGGTCACGTGAAATAATACTGACCTACCTACTTAACCAAAGTGATAGTAAAATAATTTAAAAAGTAACTATAGGAGGTAAAATAACTATAAAAAAAAAAACACCATAGCTCTTTTAAAAAGTCAGGAGACTTGGTCCTCTTAAATAATCAAGGACATGATAAAGGTTAACATAAAAGCACAAAACAGAAATTATTCTGATAAGACACAAAATCTTGGTGTCCTAGGCATACTATACAAAATGTAAAGAAAACCCTTTTACAATCTCTTATTAAGAGCAAACTAATCCAAGAACACTTTATCATTTTTAACAGGGAGAAAAATGAATTCTAGCTTTGCATCAGTGTAATTTTGATATAAAGTTTCATGTTTTTTAAACCTTATAAATAAACCCATCCAATCTGAGCCAGCTTTGACCACGTGAAGTAGTATTCTTTTTTCAAAATTCGTTTTCTGCGCACCTCTACAACCTTTTATATCTACTCTACTTAGTTTTTGTCCTAAACGTTTCCTCTTCCTCATTCTGGAGCAACCAGTCCGTTAACTTAGGACAAAATTACTCTTTTTTCCGTAACAAAAACATATCCTATATTTTTTGCACTCTTTTCATGCAAAGTTGTTTCTCTTTGCCCTTATTATTTGTAGTAGTTTTATTTACGTGTACTCTTTATAACTTTTAGCCATTAGTAATCGTTTTTCTTTTTTTTACAGAGAAAATTAGGAAGCAGAGAATTGTGAATTGTCTGTCAATACCACCATTCTGTAGCAGACAAGCAAATTTTATGAATATACCATATGTATTAGTCATGGCTCTCCAGAGAAACAGAACCAGTAGGATATATATGAATATATATAAGAGAAAATTTATTATAGGTATTGGCTCACACAGTTATGGAGGCCGAGAAGTCCTATAATCTGCTGTCTACAAGCTGGAGAACCAGGAAAGGCAGTAGTGTAATTCATTCCAAGTCTGAAGGCTGAGAATCAGGGGCCAATGCTGTAAATCCCAGTCTGAGTCCAAAAGCACAAGAACCAGGGTCTGACATCCCAGGGTGGGAGAAGATGGAAATCTCAGTCAAAGTAAAGGAGGAATTTGCTTTCCCTCTACCTTTTTGTGCTGTTCAGGTCCTTGCTGGATTGGATGATGCTGTACACAGTCCACTGATTCAAATGTTCATGTCTTCCAGAGAAAGCCTCACAGACACAGCAGGAAATAAGGTTTTACCAGCTGTCTGGATATCCTTTAGCCCAGTCAAGTTGACACATAAAATTAACCATTACTCCGTCTCACGATTTTTATAGGTATACTTTTCCTCATGGTATAGCTTTTCAATTTGGCAAAAAGAAAGTGTTTACTGCATTTAACTTGTCTGTACCATATGAAAATAAGAAGCCAGAAGTATATAAACTTAAACTTATGCTGTATAATGAATGTTTCAGTTGTTTGTCTTACTTAGAAATTACCTAGCTATTTAACAAATATCTATTACTTAGCATAACTCTAAGATTGGAAGTTACCAAAAAAACTTTGGAAACTATTTCAGACAGACATATTAAATCACTAAACAAAGCTAGCCACCATCTCACATTATTTCCCTGTTAACTATTTTTGCAGCATATGCATGTTAGGCAAGTATCAAAAAAGCAAAGCCTATAA
This sequence comes from Rhinolophus hipposideros, assembly GCF_964194185.1. Lineage (NCBI taxonomy): Eukaryota > Metazoa > Chordata > Mammalia > Chiroptera > Rhinolophidae > Rhinolophus > Rhinolophus hipposideros. The sequence continues at coordinate 9,145,322 of NC_138062.1, forward strand.
AGGTTAAATACACGAGTTTTGGTTTTACTGCTGTGTTAGATAGCCATGAAGTATTGGGTAATGGATACAGCAAATTCACTTTTACTGAATCTACTTGTCCATTTGGTCTTAGGGTGAATTTATAATTTTTATAATCTTAAACACCTAATAGTTATAATATTACCTTGTTTGACTAGGAAAGCCACGCAAAATAAAAACGTATGCTTGCATTACACTTAACTCTGAAACTCTGATTTTGATTAATCAAACAATACCAAACTTGTCTTATTTATCAAATATTTATTCAGGTCACATGAACTTGAAAAACAGTTGTGTTAGTTTCCATATTTCTAAGTGTTTTAGGAATATTTTATTTACATAAGGGCTTAATGATCTCAAGCCAATTTGAATAGAGCTCCTTTATGGGATTTTGTGAATTAATTTGGTAATACCATGTGGAGGTAGAAAAATATCACACATACATATACGTGACCTATACACACATAAACATACACAAACATATAGACAGACACAAGTAGAGACCACATAGCTTCCATTCTAAAACTTTAGTCGTGTGTGATAAACAGTAATATAAAACTCACTGGTTTATATAAAATAATCGGGGCTCATCTTTGCACCACTTTATATTTTTAGCTGAATTGTGTTTCTGGCAAATGGAACAAGTTGGGGTTACCTACTTGATAGAAGCTAAAGGATTTTACCAATATTTGTGGAGCAAACTTGGAGATTTTTCTTTTGCCGTGATACATAATCTTATGGAGGCTATGGAATAAATTATAGGTGAGAGACTAAGGGGACATCAGTCAATCATCAGAATGTCTTCAAAGCTCATCTAGTGGATGAAATACTCCATCTGTTTATAATCAGCCTTTTTACAATTAGCCTTTTGTTCCTTTTCAGCCTCAGGTAGTTGCTTCCAAGGTTCCCTGAGTCCCTTGAGAGTCCCCAATGGAGGCAAGGGGCTTAAAGCTCTAGTTCCTGTAGGGATTCTAGGGCCTGAAGTGGACAAGCCTAACAGGGATGGGCAGAGGAATGGAGGAGCCAGGAGACTGAAGGTAAGATTAAAGGCGGTAGAAGGAGCAGAGGTGATAGAAAGGGAGAGGTCTTTCAATGAGCCAGTTTGGAGAGATCCTAAGTTCCAAATTTTCCTTTGCAAAATGAGGCCAACAAGAAAGGAAGTGTACGGAGTTAGTGACGTAATGGTGGAGTACATAGTCAGCAAGAGTTGGAGAAAGGGCTTTTAGTTGACTGAGAAGTTCCCATGGGGAAAGCAGGATCAAACAGAGAGAACAAAGAGGCTTCACAAGGAGCCAGGAAATCAATTTACAGCCCAGGAATCAGGGAATAAATCGCCACTGGAAACAAAGGGCCAGGAAGAAATTTCCAGCCCGAGTCAGGGAGTGAGTCTCCATTTGAAACAAAGAACCAGGAAGAACTTCCTACCCAGGACGTACCTTTCAAAGCAAAAAAACCTGAAACTATAGCCCAGCCTCAGAGAGTCTATTCGGAACCCTCAGAATCAAAACATGTCCTTACTGTGCTTCAGTGGACTGCCCTCCACAGCACTGGATCTGGAGTCAGGCTCACCTGTGGCTCCCCATCAGTAAGGAGTGAAGACAGAGGTTTCCAACGTGTGCGTCGGGGGTCCCAGGAGAGAGGCCCAGGGGTCCGATGATGAATCTTCTATCAGAGTTGCACCACCATCACTGTGAAAAAAAATGTCCCTCTGGCATTTGTTAAAGCAGAAAGGGAGGCTTTATTCAGGACTGCGATAGGTGTCAGTACTGGAGCAATAGGGGAGAGAGCCTGGGCTCAGCTCTGAGTCCAGCAAGGGCAAGTAGAGGTTTACAGCCAAGGAGCAGAGTAGGGGGCTCCATGGGTGGAAAATTACTAACAGGAGACAGCAAGGGGCGGGGATGGGGAGTTCTTGTTAAACTGACTTAACAAGATTCTTGCTGAAGTCGGGTCAGGGGGATCAGACACCAAGGTGAGGGGTGGGGCTGTGGCTGACGCCTCGTTGAGAACAGGGTCACAGGAGTCTGTCGAAAGTTAGGCCAAGGAGAGAGTCGCTATTTAGTACCTGGGAGGATGTGCGCTTGCCTGTGAGAATCCCAGGTGCTAGAGAGCGTGACAGTAAATGGCAAATAAAAGCATCGTAAGAGGTGGAGAAAGAGACAGTGGAAGAAAAGAAAAAGCTTTCTAGTTTAGTACATCTGATGGCATTTTTCTTGCTTTTTGAACAAGGGGTTCTGCATTTTCCTTTTGCATCAGGCCCACAGATGTTGTCCGTCCAGTATATGGCCCAGGTAGCATGACTACGTGCTCATCCAGTGCCTTGGGAGTCTGCTTCCTCAGGCATAAACTGGAGAAGCGTGTAGCCCGAAAGCACTTCTTGCCACAGTCTGGTTTCCTGATCCCCTTGTGGACAGATGCCTGGACAAGGCCAACCACATAAATCCCAAGAAAGAAATAATTGTTAGGCGTGGGGCAGTTGAAATGCAGATTATAGAGGAAAATGTTTTCCATCTCTGGAGATGCAAGGCTCTCTCTGATAACGAACTAATAATTAAACAGAATGTTCACATCAGTGTTTGCATTGGTGTAACTTGCTGGTTCAGGCCTTCCCTTGAGGGTTGATGCTATGTTCCGAATGTTTGTTCCCCCCAAATTGGCATGTTGAAATCCTAACCCCCAAAGCTGATGGTATTAGTAGGTGGGGCCTTTGGAGGTGCTTCCATATTGAGAGCGGAGCCCTCATAAGTGGGATCAGGCCCTCATGGAAGAGGCTTCAGAGAGACGCCTCAGCCCTGCCCGCTGTGAGGACACAGCACCCAGGCACCAGCTGTGAGCCAGAGCATGGCCACACTGGCACCCTGATCTCAGCCTCCAGAACTGTGAGAGATACACTTCTGTTGTTTATGGGCCACCCGGTCGGTCTGTGGCATTTTGTTACAGCAGCCTGAATGAACTGACCCAGGTGGGGATCCACGGGCCTTCCTTCCGACTGTGTTACTATAAGATTTACCACAGTGGTACTTCCTGAACAGAACGGAGGACTCCGCCTGAGGACAGATTACAGTTCCCCTCCCCCGCCCAGAATGCAGAAGCCATCCCCTAAATTGCAGATTTCCAACCTCAAACACTTGAAGGTCCAACCCCCACCAATGCCCTGCTGCTGTAATTATTACACTAAGATTCCTTACTTTATTTTCACCAGGCTTTCAGTATGCCCTTTGTCTTTCAGTCACACTTTCCTGCCTTCTGAACTTGCCCTTTAACTGTCTTCTTCACTTTCTCATTTCTTTCTTTACAGGACAAACTTCACAGGAGAGATGGAAATGGGTAAATAATTATGGAAAATAAAATTATTCTCCGATCTCTCTTTTTCTGTCTGCATTTTAAATATTTATAAAAGTACATCACATATTAGTCTCTTATTAAGTAAAACAGAGTAACAAATGGATTGAAAGTCTAGTGTTTTCATTCTGAAAAATTCCTGCTTTATGAAAACTTCATCTGCGCCCGACAGATAGTGTATGGAGTCATTATTCATACTGCAGTCTGACCTTCCCTTCTTCAGAAGATTTTACTACTCCTTGCCCCCAATTCACGCCCCAACCTTTCTTTCTTCTCTACCGAATATTTTCCCATTTTAGCAAGTCTTACAGTCTGCGCATATAAACATTTGAGCTTTAGAGGTTTTATGCCTGAGAGTGACACTGTGTCTGACATTTCATTTAGTTCTTAAGACATCAAAGTCTTAACTGCAAAACAGCAAATAGTTACTTCTTGAGAGCTGGCACAATAGTTGACAGTGGCTCTCTCCCGTGCATTGACAAGTGCTATCAGGGCACATCCGAGCTTAGCAAAACAGAACATCATGGTGGATTTTCTACGGTGGGGTGGGGAGTGATGCCGTGGGTGCTTCTTACTTTCTAGCTCTCTTTAGCCCAAAGGGATGGGAATGTGACATTTTCAAACACCATGGCGGGAACAGCCTGTTGTAGGAACTGACGTGGGAAGACGGTTTGGACTGGGAAGGTCTTTCAATGCCCCTAAAGTCTCCCTCTCCTACTCTTTGGCTTCTACTTTGTGCCCTCATGGTTTTGCCTCCACTGGTTGGTCACCTTTTGAGGATTCTTCTTTTATTATGTATAACTCATGATGGAATCGGTGATAGAACATCTTATATAAGGTGGAATACAAGCCTGTCAAATGAGACTTTTTAATTAAACTGATTTGACTCTTTAATAGGCCCAAATGCCTCTTCAAGTGATATATTTCTCCAGAATGGTGTAGGGTAGGAGAAAGAATAAATAAGATGAAGACCAGAGGGTGGACTTAACACCTGTGTTTTAATACCCTGGAATGCTGCATCTGCTCAGGCTGGTGGTGGGTGACGTGGCCACAGTCGGAGGGATAAGGGCATGTCAGCATACCACGGTACCTGCAGTTTTCCCAAAGAAACTGATAGAGGATGGGTGTAAAAGTTTGGGCAGCATGAAGTGTGTACTTTGTTTTGCTACACCTCTGATTGCTGATAACGGGCTTCAGGATGTTTAACATGAAGTTACATATCAATCTTCTCAAATATCTTCACTTACATGTAGTTGTTCCTGCAACCTATCACGATAATGATGTTATTTGACATGAGTTTTCCTAAATTTGACATGAATCTTTTTGATTTGGGCGCTCACCAGTCTTTGGGTCGCCTGGTGCAAAACACAGAGCCTATGTTCTTCAGCAGATTTCTGCTGAGTTTAAAGAGGGAGAGAGGAAGGAAAGGTTTGATTTTGCTTTAAGAGGCCCCAGGAATAAAAACCTAGGTTAGGTTCTCTGTAAGCAGCTTTTGAATTAAAGTTTAGTTTGGAGCATTAAATTGGGTCAGATTAATTCTAGCAGACATCAAGGTTTCTGGGATTCCTAAAAGTGAGAAGACTCAAATCAGGATAAGCCTGGAAATTGACTGACCAACGACAGAGAATTCTGACTATAGAAACCAAACCTAAAATAGCTCTTCACCCTCTAGGCAACCTCAGATTCCTTCAGGACCAACATAGAAACTAGCCAAGCAATGATTGGGTATCTAATTCAGGCCTTTGAGCAAGATATGAGTGTATCCTTTGGATTGAAGGGCATAGGAAGCCTCTTGGTCACACTGTGATGGCTTTGTGTTTTCTTCGATGATTAGGGAAAACTCCAGAAGGAAACTCCTCAACACAAATCAAAGCGGCTTCCATGACTGGCAGAGATGCTTGAGAACTGTCATGTTGCTTGACACTCAGGCGTTTTGAATTGCACTTCAAAGTATTTGTAAAATATTGCTGTGAGGGTCCCTCACGCGAAGATGTCTATAAACATTTTCTTTTTTTTTAATAAATAATTACTGTAGGAAAAAAAAACAACAATAACATAAATAGAAAAGAGGAGTTTAGCATTCTTAGTTCTTGTGCCCCATCCAAATCTGCTTTTTTAAAGTCACTGTGGAAGAACCAGGAATACGCTTTCCATGGCCTGGGTGTATTCTCGTTATGTGTGCACAAACAGTAGGCTGGGAAATCTTAGGGCTCTGAATCACCCGGTATACTTCATACATTTATTTAGAGAAGAATAGTTTAGTTTTAATTATTTATGGTAATAGCTCTCAGTGCACTAGTAAATGTCCTTGGGTGCATATTTTGTAAAAGTAATGAAGTCTTTGTAATATGAGCTTTCTCTTCAGCTCTAAGCTGCCCTCTCTTTGCTAAAGAACTGGGGCAAAAGAGTGTGTCTGTGTTTGTGTATAACAGTGTGTAGAAATCACCAGGCTTGAGATTTAGCAAGATGCTATTGAACTTGGTTGAGGACTTCTGAGAACTATTCCTGGATATACTCACTGTCCCCAACCTCCAATCACTCTCCCTCCCAACCATAACATTAGCAGCCTGACCAAAGAAAACATCACCATGAGGGAGATAAGCAGCTTGTCAGAATATTTTTGCTTTTGTTGTTTTCTTTCAGAGCTTTTCTTGTTGTTTCTTTCTCTGTTGCTACAGTCTTATGGTATAGTAATAAAACACACAACCAGAAAGAATAAATAGACTATATTTCCCTCTGGCCTAAGGTATATATACTGTAGTTTATGGGTAAGGCTTATTATGTCAAGGAAACATCTCTCTTTTTATTTGCTTCTTTCTCCTGCTTCTCTCTCTCTGTTGCCTCTGACTGGGATTTGCTTTTTTTCCTTCCTTCTGGGAAACTTCTACACACCAAAACCAGAGAGAACGTCCAGGGACAATGAGCATGCACGTGTCATTCATTTAACTAACAATTTGATGGACTAAGACCTCCATAATGACAGGTTCTATTTTGTACTAGTTTCGTAGCCCTCCATAAAGCCTAGGTAAGGGTCCAACAAACCTTGATGATGATAAAGGTCGATGCTCACATTATATTACAGTCAATAGAGCAAACCCCAGGCACACTTTGATTTAACATTTACAGCTTTGCTATTTGCAGCTGACCGAAAAGGTGCTGGTGTGTTAAAGTTTGCAATAAGAGTTCCTATTTTGCAGAGGGTTTGTGAGAATTATATGAGATAATGCCTTTCAAGTACTTGCAGGAAAGAATCAGCCAAGCTTGAAAGCTGGTTGGTGAGAGTCACTTAGCTAGTGGACAAAATTTGGTCATATCTTAATTACTGATGTTGGAGATTTGGAGACTCAAGAACTCTCTAGATATAGCCCTTAAAATTTTACTATAAATATGTTATTCCATTTAGCCTCACCATCACTTTTAGGCTCCAAGACAGACTGATTATTAAGAGCGCTGTATGGAAGTGCCTCATTCTCAAATGAGATTACAAATATCACAGTCATTTAAGCAGAAAAACTTCTGCTAACATCACAATAATCCACCTGTATATTAGCCATGCCTCTTTGTGAGTGAAAGACACTGACCAATTCTGCAACATCACCTATGAAGCCATCTTGCCAACAACAAACAAAGTCTTGAATCGGATCAATCCTTTAGATCTAAGTACGTTTTCACAGGAAATGTAAGAGACAGTGGAACATGTTTTCTTAAAAAACACAATGAAGATGGAATTAGCAAAATCTAGACTGTGGGAAACTCAGTTAAAAAACCACATTTCTTCTATTAAAAAAAAATTACAAGAGAAAACAAAGATAGCAATGGAAGGGAAGGAGGGAGGGGGAGAAGAGAGAGAGAGAGAGAGAGAGAGAGAGAGAGAGAGAGAGAGAGAGAGAGAGAGAATACTTATCAAACAGTTGCAATGTGTAGACTTTACTTGGATCTGAACCAAATGAATCAATTGTAAAAAAAAAAGAAAAAGGAGATAACATATGTAAGATGAGTAAAGACAATTGGGAAAGTGGGAACACTGGTTTGTAGAGTTGATAATATTAAGAAACTATTGTTAATTTTTTTTAAATGTGATGATAGTATTATAATTTTGTTTTTTGAAAAAGAGCCCTATGTTTTAGATGTACATAGGTAAAATATGTGAAATGATATACTCTCTGCTATTTCTTCAAAATATTCAGAGGTGGAACAAAACTGGCTATTTATTTATACCTGATGAAGTTAGGCAATTGATACGTTGGGAAGCTTATACCATCCTTTCTCTTTATATGTGTTTGAGAAATCCCTTTTTTTTTTTTCATTAATGGAAACCACTAAAAGAAATGAAACCAGTGGAGGGGGAGTGCAGGGGAGATAGGCCCCGGGAGAAACAACAACAACAACAACAACAGAAAATATTATCAATATCAATCTAATAGAAGGCAGGAAAGAAGAAAAAAAGAACTTGCCCAAATAGTAGTCTCCTGGTAAATGAAAGCTCTTCACTGAGCATAATGTAACTATTATTAGACTCTGCAAATCCAGCCTCCTTGTGATGTGCATTTAGAGCTAGGACACAGGGCTGGGATCCTGGCCCTCCCTGTGGCAAGTCCCCGAGCCTTTCTGGGAGAAGGTGTGCATGGATCCTCAAGCTATATTAAGAGCTGGGGTATCCTTTGACCACTGGCAGATTTGTGACAGCTGGCTGGGGCTAGAGATTCAGTTTGCTGCCACAGAAGAAAGGAAAGCCAAGTGGGTCACATGAGGAAGTAACCTGAGCCCTTCCCTCCAACCTGGTGAGCTAAATTTGATCTTGTCTGCCGCTGGTGTGGCTCTTCAGGGACCGCCTAAAGCCGTGTGACCAAACCGTGAGCCCCTCAGACTCTATTCCAAGAGCCTCAAGTCTTTTACAGACTTTGAGATAGGATTTGGCAAGTTTCTAGTAAGAGAGATTTGCAGCCTATTTGAGTGAAAATAAATGTCAAAAAAAGAGGGGAAATGGGGTTGAAGTAATGAATACCATATAGATGGCTGCATCATAGTGACTGTATTTTCAGAGCTTATGGGAATCTTGAAGAGGAAGAAAACCTTTCTTCACTCTCTCAAACAGTGTTGTGCATTTAAGCTCTTTTCTTCTTTCCAGGTTCATCCTTTCAGCTGCTTCTAGTTATTTCCCCATATGTTCTCTGATTTTTTTCCCCCCTTTGATTTCTTTTTTCAAAGTAGAACTGTGCTCATTGCCATCTACTAAGCACTGCATTTATTCCCACATTTCTCCCTGGATATGCTGCTTTCTTATTGCATTTACCATCCTCATTCCTGCTCCCATTACCTCTTTGTCAAAACTTGCTCTTAAAAAAAAAGAAGGGGGGAAAAACACCTCCTTTTCTTTTTCCTCTGAATTTCTGTACCTTATTCTCTGAAAGTCGAATGGCTTCTTCTGTTCTTGCTCTTGTCCCCTCTAGTGCATATAACACCCATGAAAGGATTAAATAGCAAAAAGTTCTGAGAATAAGGTCAGAATGTGTGCTGATGTGGAAAAGCTTCTGTAGTAACTGTGCCTCACTGAGGTGGTTGTCCGTTTTTATCCTCCTGGAGCATTTACTAGGTATAATGTCTGGGTCTTCGTTTTGCTCGTAAAATCCCTTAGGGCCCTAAAAGTCAGTTTGTCTTTTCCTTCCTAACTTGCTTCTCAATTTTATCATCACCTTAAGTGGTATCTGGTTGAAGATGAGAAGGAAGTATTCAGAGAAAGAAATAGAATGAGGAAAAAAACCATGACCTGTGTTACCTACCAAAACCCAGATAGGGTATTGATAAAGTCATAGCTGACTTTTTCTGTGGGAAATTGAGGTACCCTAGCGCAGGCGCTGATGGTGATGGGGATCTAGAACTGTTCCAAAAAGGGGAAAGTAGATGAAAGACAAATTGTTTTTAAAAAGAAAGTAAAAAAAAAAAAAAAAAGAAGTCCCAGATAGTAGGCCCACAAATTATTTACTTGGGTAGAAATAACTAAATTTACTGCATTACACTGTTCTAAGTCCTTTAGATATATTCACTCATAATCTTCTTATCAAATTTATGGGGTAGGTACCATCACCAGCCCTACTCTGCATTTGAGAAACAGGGGCACGGCAAGGTTAAATCCTTTACCCCTGGTTACACAGCAGGTAAGTAGTAGTCTTGGGATTTTAATCCAAGCAGTCTGACTACATTGTCCACGTTATTAACTGTACTTCATATATATATGTGTATATATATATGTATGTACATATACATATATATACATACATATATATACATACATATACATATATATATATATATATATATAATTTGCAATTGCTTCCATTAGTACACTTTAAATGAAGATTAGTTCTCCAATATTTTAGTAGAGAGATGATTTTCAGGATATGGGCAACTTAAAAATTTTGTGTGGATGTGATCACCTTCCAAATCTTTGTTCATGTTTATGACTCAAATAAAGTTATAATGAAGAATCATTAAAACTAAGTCACAAAAGTTTCAGTGGTAGGAGTAAGGAACATAAGAAAATTGTTAAATGATAGTTTGCAGAGAAAACGTTTTATGTAAAAAAATTCTAAGTAGAACTGTAACATAGAATGGAATTCAAGATTAAAAAAAAAAAGAAAGATCAAGAAGATGTTAAGGTTAAATTATAAGAAATCAGAATATATCTACTGGATGAAAATAAGTGATTTTAAAAATCAATACACAAATTTTAATTTAGCAAAATTTTAATAAAGCAATATATAGCTGTGGTATGCATGTGCTACTGACAAATATATTACACGTGGATTGTGAAGATGATATAAATTTAACAATGCTGGTAGTCGCCAGGATAAAACTCAGATATATATAAACCAAGTTAAGAATTACCTATTTCTCAGAGAAGGAATTATCTGCGGAATGTAAGATTGTGACTTTGAGTCAGAAAAGGGTGTTGAGCCCCAATGAGGCTATCGAAGAGCTATCTCTGTTGTTTCCAGTGGGTCGCCTGTAACCTTTCCATGGTTGGTCATGAGTTTGCCGGGATAGCAGAGTGATGAGCAGTCTTACACTGCACAGCTCCATACTCCATCCTGAAACTCTGGAAACAGATGTCCATAGGCTGGGAGGAGGAAAAAGCTGACCAAGTTGCTTTGACAGCATACCTCATGGCAGGTGTGTGGGAGAGTAAGTTGAAATTGTACCTCGTGGTTAAATATATTTTAGACTCTATAGTTTGGGAGATCTCTCTAGGAAGTTGAGTGGCTTAGACTCACTTCTTCAGTAATTGGTTCCTGGTTCTGCTTTATTCACATTAGTGGGTGTTATGCGTGGCTTCCAGGCCTGGATTACACAGTTGGAACTTCTGCCATGGTCATTTCTTTCTTTCTTTCTTTTTCTTTTTTTTTTTGAAAAATTTTATTGGGGAAGGAGAACAGGACTTCATCGGGGAACAGTGTGTACTTCCAGGACTTTTTCTTTTCCAAGTCAAGTTGTCCTTTCAGCCTTAGTTGTGGAGGGCGCAGCTCAGCTCCAGGTCCAGTTGCCATTGCTAGTTGCAGGGGGCACAGCCCACCATCCCTTGGGGGACTCGAGAAATCGAATTGGCAACCTTGTGGTTGAGAGCCCTGGCTCCAACCAACTGAGCCACCCTGGAGCTCAGCGGCAGCTCAGCTCAAGGTGCCGTGTTCAGTCCTAGTTGCAGGGGGTGGAGCCTACCATCCCTTGCAGGACTGGAGGAATTGAACTGGCAACCTTGTGGTTGAGAGCCCACTGGCCCATGTGGGAATGGAACCGGCAGCCTTCGGAGTTCGGAGCACAGAGCTCCAACTGCCTGAGCCACCGGGCCGGCCTCTTTTTTTTCTTCCTATTTAGGGTTGAATTAGTGGCACTGTGGCACAAAATTCTTTTAATGTATTGTACAAGTATGTATGCATGTACACTTTACCTATTCCATATCATAAGTATTCTGAAAAATTTCTTTTTGACCCATCAGATTTTAAAGTTTAATTTTTTTAATTTTTAAAAAGATAGCATAATTCAAATTTTAAAAAATGTAAAAGTATATAGAATAAGAAATTTTCTTTCCTCTCTGTTCCCACTCCATCCAACCAGTTCCCATTTCTACAAACAACCAATATAATTAGATTTTGTGTATCCTTCCAAAGATATTTTATGTATATACAAGAAAAAATATATATAGATACACTCCTTTTTTTTCCTTTTTCACACACATGGCAGTCTATTTTATTCACTTTTTAGCTTACATTTTTGAGGCAACAATAAATCTTGATATCCTTTCATGCTTTGTCCACCCTGGCTCAGGCTTCTCGATTTTCCCACTGTCCCATTTCTCTCCCCTAATATGCATTTATTCTACACTTTTGTATATTAGGAACATTCCAATCCATTCGCTGATTAGTTTAGTTTTTATTGTGCTAAGTCTTGCACATGTTTATCCACCCAATGTTGTCTGTTTATATGTAACTCCCCAAATTATATAATGTACATGCTAATGTCTTTTTTTTGGTGCAGAATTTAGCACAGCACCAAGAATAGTTATGAGTTTAATAAATATATTTTCCTGACTTTGACTTCTGACTTCGTTGGCACCCCCTTAGTATGTCAAAAGGCCACATGAGCCAACTGAAGAACTCCCAGTAGCCAACGTGGGAACAATTTAAGCAACTAAATAACAAAATAGTATTGGGTATAAATATAAATAACATATAAATATCCCTGAGTCCATACTAATATAAATAAATGACTGCATAAATTAACCAATGTGGGAGAAGAGACGAATCTCTTGTGTTCTTGTGCAGAATTCGTAGTAATTCCTACAGATACTCTGCTCATAATAAGGGGAGCATGACTCCCCTCTCCTTAAGTGCAGGCTGCTCATAGTGACTTCCTTCCAAAGAGAACAGCATGGGAAGGGGGTGGGGACAGTAAATTCACAGTGGAGACAGCTGACAGACATGACCTCAGCCAGAAGGTCAAGAGCAGCATATCAGCAGTTGATATGTTGATAGTATGTACCCTTGATACTTTGTGATTAAAATGGTACCATTCCCATGATCTTCTTACCAACACCCATAACCCCAGTCTAATCATGAGAAAAACATCAGACGAATTCCAATAGAGGGGGATCCTATGTGACACGTTCCTGGCATGCCTCAAAACTGTTAAGGTCATCAAAAACAAGGACCGTCTGGAAAACTGTTACAGCCAAGAGGAGCCCAAGGAGACGTGACAACTAAAATATAATGTGATATCCTAGACCCAGCAAAGGAAATTAAATAAAAACTAGAGATATCTAAATAAATATGGGTTTCAGATATTAATAATGTATCATTAATTGTAACCATGCTAATATAAGATGTAAATAATATGGGAAACTGCAGGGCCCTGGGGGGGAGGGGGTGCAGTATGGGAACTCTGTACTATTTCTCAAGTTTTCTGTAAGTCTAAGCCAGATCTTATAAAAGGGCCATGAAGTCAGTGGTTTAGTACACTACCTGTACAAATGAGTCAGATGTGCGCCCCCGTCCTCCTCTATGTATAACAAAAACACTTTCCTTTCCTCTTGTCTAGCTGGGGAAGTATTTTGTTAGTTTTTACTTGCTTCTGTTTTTTGTTAAACACTGAAGAGATCTTTGCTCAGAGACACAGAAAGTGTTTTTTTCTCCCACTTTGGGTGAGCTTGCCAAAGTTGAAAGCTGATGAAGTACCATTGAGTAGATAATATAACTACTATGTAACTAATTGGAACTCGAAGACTCCCAAGGCAGCTGAGAAATGGCCTGTGGTGTGTGCACTGATGGCCAGTAGCTTCTAAATGTTAGAATGGTGGTGGACTCATTCCTTCACAATCCTCCAAGTTCAACCACATGCACTTAGAATGAGACTTTTAACCAATTGGAAGTAACTAGGTGAGTCTAGTTATAGGATCTCTGGACACAAGTGTTCAGACAGGATCACCTACTGGGCCTTTCTTTCATCTTCTGCTCCTAGCATGGTGTGTGGCACCCAGTAGGTACTTAAATATTCATCAAATAAAGGGTAATGTGCTCTTAGAGTTCAATGCAGTATAACAATATTTCACATATGGTTCTAATAAAATAAAAAGCTGTGCAGCCTGGCTGGCAAAATAATTATCGACCCCTCCCTCATTTTATTAAATATCTTTTGATCCATGAAATTTACATTTTATTAGTCCATCTATTAGTTTCAAATCTATGAATAGCAGAACAATGTCTTTTATTATGGGGAATGTTGGACCATATGTCACTTGAAAGGTATCGTTCCCTCAGTGTGTATTAATGTGCTAGCTCTACGCTGGCCTATCAGGAATGGTGAATATTTTCCTGCTGAGGAACCTTGAAGCAGTTGAATGTTACAATTTTTGTGTGTATTTTTATTAACTACAGAACCTTGCCATTTCACTCATTCTACTCTGCGAGTCCTGTAATTATCAGACACAAAAAATGTACTCTGGCAAATGATCCCCACTTCTGAATGCAGGCTTAGGAGGAAAGAGTTGTTTTGAAAGCTCGGTCCGATAAGCAGTACTTTACAAAATGCACCACAACACACGTATACTTTGAGATACAGCCTTAAATACTTGAGTTCATTAGCACTCAGTGGGCATATTTCCAGTCTTTGTTTTTTTTCCCTTTGACTTTGTTGCTTAAGATATATCTGACCAGGTACTAGGAAGGGCCTCCTGGAAGCTGCAGCCATGGTGGAGGGGAGCAGAGAGCCCTGTGTCTGTGGGTGAGAATGCACATCATTCTTTAGAGATGGGTGTGATTTGAACAGCTAGCAGTACTTGGTTATAATCAGGGGTTATGCAGTGAATCTGTGGATTCAAAGTTACTAATAATTGCTCAGTATGAATATAATCTAAGACTCAGCAAGACCCATAATAAAATAGCTACAAAGTAAATTAAAACACAGTCTTGGATGTTGTGACCACTGAAGCTGGAACAGTCAGGGCCATCATGAAAGCTCATCTCTACAATGAGTTCTTGCAGGAGTCAGTGAGTGCAGACCAAAAACAGACTTTAAGAGAACTAACTTCAAAAAAGTTTCTCTCTATAATAAAGGTCAAATTGTTACATGAAAATGATCAAGACCTCCCAGGGATTCGAGGTCATGCCTACATCATCACAATCAACTGGGACATTTCTAGAGACCTAGTACTCTCACCATTCCACCCTTGGCCCCACCCATGGCCCAGGCTGGTTATTGAAGTTTTCCATTAGTCAGCTGGATGGGGCTCCAAGACAGGCCTCTTTAAACATAGAACTCCCTGGATACCGCAGTCCGCTGGGAGAGCGCTTGCGAGAGTGGGTAAGCGCAGCCTGAGTGTCTGGTGAGATCAAACCTGAAGAGAGAGTGAGATAAGGGGAGAGTTGAGTCATTAGTCACCTCTTTTAACTAACTCTCTGAAGTTGGCTGGCTTCACACTAGACCTGGTGATTAATGGTAAAGAGATAGCTCTGACAATTCAACTTCTGTAAGTAGAAAGAAACCTAAAGCTTCCCCTGAGCCCTGAGCATTCACTTCCTGTTCAGAGGCTTCAGAACAAGTCTCAGCATTGGTAGGCAGGTGCGGGTTCTCATCTTGCACACAGGCCTTGACGGGGGAGGGGAGGAGGGCCAGACGTGCCCTGCTGGACGCGGGAGGCTTCTTTGCCTTTTCACCGCAGTCTCCCAAAGGGAGAAACTGAGTCACAAAATCATGGGACAAAATGGCAACCCTGAGGGCTCATTCTCCTGTCAGAAAGCACACGCAAGCTATTATTCCAAAGTGGAGAAAACCAGTTTGCAGTTTTCTGAGAGGACAGTCTGTAGTTTGCCAAAGTTCTTTTCATTCCGTTATCCCCTGTAGAAAAGTGTAGAAAAGAACATGTGTGAAAGTTCAGAAAATTCAATTCCGAGACTAATTCTTGATGTGACTTTGAAAATTTTCCTAATCCATAAGGACGTCTTAGTTCCAGAGTGTCAATTACTCAGTTAACAGAAGACGGTGTGGATAAAGTAATAGGCCTACCGCCCACTCAGCTGCTCAAACACAAATCTAGGAATCCTGCTGATTCCTCTCTTCTCATACCCGATCCATCAGCCTCTTTAATTCATCCATGTTTCTCCATTCCAAGGCACCGTTCTAGTCTAAGTGACAATCATGGCTCAACTGTGACAATGGCTGAACTGTGACAATAACCTCTAAATAGAACTCACTCTTGCTTCTTTATAATCTGTCTCCTGGAAGCGAGAGGGATGTTTTAAAAACATTCATGAGATCATGTCATTACTATGTCATCTTCAGTGGCTTCCTTGCAGGGTCACAGATGATGTGTTCCTACCTACCACCCCAGAATGTGTATTTCCTACCACATTCTGCTCTTATACTACTGGCCACTTTGGGATTCCTTGCTTAAGCCCACCTCTCATCTGCCTCAGGGACTTTGCTGATTCTTCCAGCTGTAATGCCGACCTTCTTAGGACAGGTTGTCCTGTCCCTGAAGGCCTCCGCATAAATGTCTTCTCCACAGAGAGGATCTCCCTGACCAACCCATCTTCCTCCCTTGTTATTCTCCCTTTATTAATATCCTGTTTATTTTGTTCACAGCACTCATTATCTGAAATCATCCTATTGATTTATTACTGTACATGTTTACTGTTGGTCTCTTTTCACCCACAACAAAATCTGACCTCTTCCAGGGCAGGAACCATGCTTGTCTTGTGACATCACTGCATCTCCAATATGTAGAACAGTACTTAGAGCACAGTAGATACTCAGTGAGTATTTGTTAAATACATGAAAAAAGAAAGCTCATCTAGAGCAAAGGTTGGCGAACTCTTTTCTTTTTTTCTTCTAATGAGGGCGCAGCTCAAAGTGGTCCATGCAGGGATTGAACCGGCAACTTTGGTGTTCGCAGCAATGCGCTCTAACCTACTGAGCTAACCGGCCGCCAAGCAAACTTTTTCCTGTAAAAGACCCGAGTGTAAATACTTTAGGCTTGGTCACTTAAAATCTCTGTCACCTATTCTTCTTCATGTAAAAACTATTCTTAGCTGTTACTAAAACAGACCACACGCTGGGTTTGGCCCAAAGGCCATAGTTGCCAACCCTGATCTAGATTCAGGAAGAAGTATATCTATGACCCTAGTTACTGCTCGTGTCTAACTTCTGCATACTTGTTGGAGTTGTAAGTTGTAGGAGACAAACTGGACTAGCTGTGCCAGTTGTTACTTCCTAGTGTATGATCCCTGGGTAGTGAACCTGTTCCACCCAACGTTCCGGGAAGAGCAGCTCTGTATGTTCCCTGATTCCTCACCGCCTCCTACTTCCTTCTCATGGCCGATTGTGCTAGAGCTAAATACTACCCTAGTCAGATAGTGTCTCAATGGAATTTGGAATTGGGCCACTAAACGGAACCAATTCGATGCTGTGGGCTTTGAAATAAAATACATTTGACCCTTGAACAATGCAGGGGTTAGGGGCACCGACCCCCTTTTAGTCAAAAATCCACATAAAGCTTTTGACTCCCCCAAAACTTAACTACAGTCGTCCGTCTGTATCCATGGGGTATTGGTTCCAAGACACCTCGTGGATACCAAAATCCATGGATGCTCAAGTCCCTTCTATAAAATGACGTAGACCTGTGCATGCAGTCGGCCCTCCATATCCAGGGAATTCCAACCATGGATCAAAAGTACTGTTTTCAATCCACGGCTGGCTGACTCCGCGGATGCTAAACCTGAGGAATATGGAGGGCGGGCTGTGTATTTATCGGAACAAATCTGCATAGAACGACCCATGTAGTACAAACACGTGTTGTTCAAGGGTCAACTGTAGTTGGGTAGGTCTGTGACAAACCAAAGCCAACGATAAGCGGATATTTTCAGGGAGCACAGATACCACAATAATAAAAAAAAAGCCAGTCCACTAAAGAAGCTTGAGAAACAAGGAGATAGAAGCATAGACCTGAGGCTGTAGGTCCCAGGACGGAAAGACTGTCCTTGGGTCCTGAACATCCAGTTCTATGTCCCATTGTTCTAAGTGTGCTTCGTTTATGTCCTTGGATATCTGTGAAGTGGTGTGTCGTTATCTCTTCTTAATTGACCTACTTTTTTCAAGAATAGAGTTTCTATTCTTGACGAGAGGAATGGATGTTTCGAGTTACTATCGAAACTGTGAATCAATACACACATTTTATGGATGTCTGTTATGTTTAAGACACCTGATCAGCCTGATGAGGGCAAACATTCATACAAGAAATTGCTGTTGCCCTCAGGGATGGTAAATCTAGTGGCGGGAGGAGACAGATACATGAAAGGATAATTAACAGCGTAAGGCTGTGGATGGTAAGTGCCACATGTGTCTCTAAGACTTTTTAAAAATCAATTTTAATGGTATTGAAAGCAAAATGAAAATAGATGCTGAGGAAATAATGGCTGCTATTTGAAAAGAACTACACAATAGTGAATTTTGACAAATAAAATTGCTTTTATCAGGATTACACTTTTATCAAAGTATTTAAGGCACATTTTAGCAGAATTTCAAAACTGCTAACCATGAGTCAGATCTATTCTGAAAGAGATAATGACTATCCTCAGAGTATCTGAAAAATGTTTGGTCTTAACCACAAAGGATAAAGTCCCTGGTGTGTCCAAAGTGAACTCTTGGGTATTTTATCAATACGGGTATCATGTTACCAGTCACTTTAAAAATGCACTGCCTGGTATTGTCTCTGTGCTGACAAAACATTCACTCAGAAAAGAAATCTTTAGAGGCCTGTGTCTGATGGGAGTGGATATAGGGATTAATTTTTCCTGATTTGTAGAAATACCATCTTCTAGGGATACTTCCTGTAAGATCTCCTCAATCCGAAGTGGAAATAAACTCTGTGAGAGAAGCAAGAGTATCAGGGAATTTTTTTTAAGTAAGTTTTTTTTTTTTTTTTTAATCAAAGCATTATTTTAAAAAAGGAAATAATGATGCTAGATGGGGAGTAATACAATTGGTTGTCTGGCATATCAATGCAGAAATTCAGCATACATATCGTAATCTACTATTTAGTCCCCAAACAATGTTTCTCTTCATCCACTGGATATGTACATAGATGATACAAAACAGAGTATGAGTCAGTCAATTGTGTTTTGCATGCCAATACTGATAGTACTCTACTAGTTAACTAGTCAGTGGTTTTCAAACTTCTGTGTGGACCAGAATTACCTGGAGGCTTGTTGAAATGCAGATTTGTTGGACACCACTCCGAGAGTTTCTGATTCAGGAGGTCTGGGGTGGGGCCTGAGAATCTGCATTTCTAACAAGTGCCCAGGTGAGACTGACGCTGCTGGTCTGAGGGACCACACTGAGAATCACTGAACTAATAACCACTTTATTTCCATGAGCTTCAGCCCTGTCACTGGCCTGGACTTCCCTGATGGGGATACCTCGGGAGTCCAGTGGAACTGTCTGAGAGATGATTGGACTGGTTTCTTGTGAATTCCATTGCTCAAAAGTCATACATGGTTTGGGGGATTCTAGCTGTACTTCTGATTAATTCTCAGTGTCCTCATCTTCCTATGAGGCCCAGTGCTGGCTGATGGTGGTTGCTTGGGTACAGAAGAACATGTAGGAGGTGCCAGTGAGACCCACCAGCAAGGAACCGTTGCAGGTGGAAACAGTCTCAGTAAAGCGAAACATTGGTTCACCCCGATGGCTCCAGTGACAGTGCTGGGCCAGTGCAGCTTTGCTGTCCGAAGGAGGAAAGTACTAACACCTGCTACAACATGGGTGGAAATGGAAAACATTATGTTTTC
Organism: Rhinolophus hipposideros; assembly: GCF_964194185.1. Lineage (NCBI taxonomy): Eukaryota > Metazoa > Chordata > Mammalia > Chiroptera > Rhinolophidae > Rhinolophus > Rhinolophus hipposideros. The sequence goes on from NC_138062.1 coordinate 9,164,509, forward strand.
AATTTTGAAACATTATGTTTCAATGGGAAACCAGTCCCCAAAGGCCACATATTGTACAGTTCTATTCATATGAAGGCCCAGAACAAAGTCTAGAGAGAAGTGGATTAGTGGTTGCTTAGGGTTGAGGGGACATGAGGTGAGGGGGAGGGGGCGTTGGACAGGAAGTTAGCTAAAGGGTAGAGATGTCTTTGGAGGTGATGCAAATGTTCTAAAATGGTGGTGATGGTTGTACACGTCTGTGAGTATCCTGAAAACCAGTGATTTGTCCCCTTTACGTGGGTGAATGGTGTGATATGTGATTTATATCTCAAAAAGGTTGTTAAGAAGGAAAAGGACTGTCCCTGCGGTATTTTGTTCATCCGCATACCATGCTCATTGTCTTCCTAATCTCCAGAAAGCTTCCCTTAGTCCTGGCACAATGCATAAGCTTCTGCTCTGCCACCAGCCGGGACTGCCCTGTCTCAGACCCGCGGCCAGGCACTGATATCAGTGGCCCTATCTATTAGTTGGTACAAAAGTAATTGCGGTTTTGCAATTATTTTTAACCTTTTTAAACTGCAATTACTTTTGCACCAACCTAATACAAGTGAAGGAGGGATTCCCAAAATATAATTAAGCCTGTATTACCTGTTAATTTTATTCAAAGTGAAAGAAAAGAAAAATGGTATGAAAAAGCACAAAAGGTATAAAACTGACCATACAGGAAAGAATTTCTGGCTTCTTTTAGAAGGTGGTTTGCAAGATTAAAATGAAGTGCTCCAAGTATGAGAATTAGGAAGAAACCACCACTGAGGCCTCCACTCAAGAGAGCACTGTCTGAAGGGGAGCATGGAGCTTGGGAAAACACCGTTATACATTCCAAGGCTTAAAGGTGGTGTTAAGAAGCTAAATAATATTTCCTCCCAAGAACCACGGGAAGAGGTTGGTGTGTGAAGAAAAAGGCCCTGAACAGTTCAGGCCTTGGACATATAACGAGAAAAGCAAATGCTTCAGAGAATGAAACTCATTCCAGAAGCAAATTTTCTCAGATTTAATTCTTCAGTACGTTCACAGAACACTTTCAGGGTATGTATAACAGCCCCCAACACTGTCATGAGCTACTGTCCTGGGATCAGGCAGTACAAAGGAAAGAGATGCCATCCAACCCTCAGAGAGCTGAGTGTCTAGTGGGGAAACTGGACATACCAGTGGTCACTTTCTGTGACCACTTTGATAAATGGCACTTTGAAAGCACAGAAGAGAGAGAGGTAAATTATACTGTGGGCTCAGAGACAGCTTCCTGTGGAAAAGGAGCCTGGAGCTGAATTTTGATGGACAAGTAGGAGTTCAGTAGCTAGAGAATGGGGGGATGGGGTGTGACAAGCAGGACTTGGAGCAGGTGAGGAACCTCAGCTTTGGTGGACACCGCTTGTGTCCTCCAGGGTCCTACCATCCATAGAACAGGTCCCCCATGGTTCTAGATTTCTCTAGGGAATGCTGACCTTTGGGGCCTGGTGCCACCACTTCCTCCTTTCATTCCTCCAGCCGTCGGACTTGCTATTGGTGGTGGCTTGCTTCTGTTGCTAATCTCTGGTTGCCTCGCCATCCTGGTTGACTTCTTACTTCTTCCACCACCTCTAGTCCAGTAACCAACCAATTCACTGTACTCAATGTCTTCTGCTTAAAAGACCAAAAAACAAAACAAAGCAAAAAAGAACAAGTGAGGAGGCATGGACACAACCAGTATCATTTCTGATAGGAAACTGAATGGCTGGGGTGAACGGAGAGGAAAAATGAAACAACTAACTGGAGTGTTAAGTGCTAAACTGAAAGCCATGGGAGCCACTGAAGGATTACGCAGGGATCTGAGTGACATTTGGTAAGATCATCCTGGTAGCACTGTAGGGAATGGGTTTACTGGGGTTGGCCACGGACAGATGAGCGGTAGGAAAAAACATTTAGGGAAAGGTTCCAATAATCCTGACATGGACTAGGCAAGAGTTCTCAAACATTTTGGTCTCAGGAGCCATTAACACTCTTGAAAATTATTAAAGGCTCCAAGATGGCTGCCTGCGTTGTAGCCATCACATGTAGACACAGCCATGTGATAGAAGAGAGATTGTTAGTGACTATTTCTGTTTAAGAGCCAGGATAACTGTCCTCAAACATCCCTCAGATGACTCTCTCAGTGCTTAAACTAGTCACTGAAAGAGGAAGCGGGAGGAGTATCATGTTTGCTTTGAAGCAATCATAATTCGCTCTCTGGGACCAGGGTTGGGGCTGGGTTCAGCCTCTCTGACACTTGCAGAGGCATCTAGCAAGGAAGAAAGTGGAGAGGGTCAGTGTTATTGGGGAAGCAACTACCACAGGCAGCCATAGGATTCCTCAACAGAGACATCTCATGTCTACTGGTGCTTAGCCAGAGAGGCAATGAAATCAGGTGAGATGGGACCTGAGGACCGGACTCAGGAACGAACTGGCTAGGGAAAAGGCAGGTCTGGGAGAAACTGCTCTGGGCAGGAGGGACAGCAGTTAGACAGCGTTAGGAGCACGAACTCTAAGTCGGTTCTGGAGCTGGCGCTACTGACATTATTAGTTCTGATCTTGAGAACAATCACTTAGATTTTCTAAACCTGAATTTTCTATCTACAAAATGGGAGAAATAGTTATGCCTATTTCATTAGTGCCATTAAGAGGGGAATTAAATAGTATAATACGTGTAGTTGGCATTGAACCCTTAATAAATGAGGATTGTTGTATTATTAGTGTTAATATTTAATGAGGATATGCTTCAGAGCTGGAAAGATAATCAGATGTAACAGAAGCCAGAAGAGAAGAGGATTTTAAAAATATCTCCTGGAAAGGAGTCACAGAAGGTACGGACCATCATGAAACGCTCAAGGGTTAGCCTAGTCGTGTTTTTAGCATCTACGATGGCCCTTTATTAAACTGGCATTCCACAAGGATTTTTTCTTTTCTTTTGTTTGGTTTTAAGTACAAACTCCAGCCAAACGAGGTCTCTTTACTCTGTCCCTGTGTAGCTGCCAGCAGGATTTACATTTTATCCACTACATTGTATCTAACCCTTGGCTTTAGCCTGACAGGATCAATTTGAATCTTGGGTCTATCATGCTTCCATTACATGGCTCTTCTATTGTTAATGTCTTCTGTACGTTTGATGAGTGTATCGTGTATAGTTTTTATCCAATCTCATTATACCAGTTGAGTGGTAAGAATATATAAAAGACAAGCAACTTTCCTCTAAGCTTCATTCAGTTTCCTCATCTGTAAAATGCTGTAATTGCATTTATTTCACATGGGGTTGTGATACATAAGTAAACATGTCCGCTGCTGTGTCTAGCACAAAGACGTTTCCAAATTTTTCCTTGTTTTCTCCTCCGTGTCACACCCCTCTTTCCTTCCTTGTTAAGTTTCTTTAGAGCATTGCTTTTATATGTTGGCTTCTTGTGAAGAGAAACGACATATAGAACAATGTATCGTAATGCCATTGACTAGAACAGAGTACACTGAGTTTCATGCTTTAACTTGGTGACGGCTCCCTAAAGTGAGGATAGAAGCATCAATGTACTTCTGTCCCCTTTTGTCATGACCCGCTGATAAGCTCCTCCTTCCGCATCCCCTCCCCTCCCCCTTACCCCCCAAAGTAGATCACAGTCACTTCACTGTTTATAGAAATATTTTCATTGAGTATCTACCGTGCGCTCAGCACCAGGTTAGGACGGAAGATAAACTACTAGAAGCGGAAAACAACCTCTCTGCCTTTAGGCATCTCATGAGCTGTAGTACTGGGGTTTAATCCCCTCAGGCCACAGTCTTTATTTTCCTCTTAATCAGCTACCCCGGGCTAACACGTGTGAGAAAGAAAGTTAGAAGAACCCTTCCGGTTTTTGCCCTCTCTCTCAGGTAATGTGCACATTTCATACGTGTATTCTTTCATGCTTTCAACAAATATTTCTTACACCTTTATAATCATGTGCCAGGCACAATTATAAAAGCTAGGGATACTGTGGAGATCAAGGCAGGCTAGGTCCCTGTTCTCAGGGGATTTGCAGTCTAGACGGGGGAGACAGACAGAAAAACGCACGCATATGACAATATTAGAAATAAGTGTGAGATAGAGCATTTGAGCAAGTGACCTGCCAGTATAGCTCCTTTAGACGGGGTGGGCAGGAAAAGCCCCTCTGAGCAGGTGTCATTTCAGCTGAGCCTATAGCCACAAGAAAGAACCAGACACACTAACATCTGAAGAACATTCCAGGCAGAAGAAACAGTCGTACAAAGCCCTTGAGGTGGGGATGAAATTGCTGTGTTCGGGGGGGCTGGAAAGAGGCCCGGGGGGCTGGATTACAGCACTGAGTGGGAGAGCAGAAGGAGATAAAGTGGAAGAGCCAGAGCCAGGTCATGCTGTCCGGGCCTGGCTAGCCTGGGACCTGTTAGGCTCTCCTGGGGCACTTTACAAAATTTGTGGTGCCGTCCTCCTGAGGTTCTGATTCACTTGCTCTGAGGTGGGGCCCGGGCCCCAGAAGTTCCCACAGGCTTCGTGCATGCAGCCAGAGTTGAGAATCAGTGATGTCTGCGTTTCCCCGGCCATGCTGGGACTTGGTAGTTTTTCCTCAGTGGGATGGGAAGTCACTCAAGGGTATTAAGCAGATGGGATTTGAGTAATTTATTTAAAAGATCCCTCCAGCTGCTATCTGGAGAATGGATTGTGATGGATCAAGGCAGGAAGCAGGCTGTTATTTTCTTTTTGTGGACATATGCTTCCATTTCTCCTGGGTAAATACCTGGGAATGGAATTGCTGGAAACAACCCAAACATCTATCAAAAGGTGAATGGATAAACAAATTGTGACATGTTCGTACAATAAAATACTACTCAGCAATAAAAATAAAGAACCGATACGTACAATAACATGGATGAGTCAAAAAACCATTATGCTGAGCGAAACCAACCAGACACAAGACAGTACGATATACTACACTATTCCTTTAGAGGTTTAAGAAAAGGTAAGACTTCTTTGTGGTGATAGCAACCGGAAGCGCCTGCCACATCGTGTAGAGATTGACTGGAAGGGAGTTCCTAGGGAATTTATTAGAATATCAGAAATCTGGATTATGTGGCTGTACATGTTTGCACGAAACTCATTGAACTGTACACTTAGGATCTGTACATTTCATTGCACGTGAATTTTGTCTCAATTTAAAAAGAGAAAAAGGACTACTACACACCGACTAGAATGGCATTAAAAGCAAAGCCCAACACGGAGCGCTGAGGAGGATATGGCGTAACTGAACGCTTATAGGTTACTGGTAGGAATGCAAAATGGAAACTAGCTTGGCAGTTGCTTATAAAATTAAATGGGCATTTACCATATGACTCAGCAAACTCACTTGTAGGTGTTTACCCAAGAGAAATAAAATCCGTCACACAAACACCTGTATGTGAATGTTTATAGAGAGAAGCTACAGGGGTGACCGTTAGGAGGCTATTTGCAGTGTCCTGTGGAAAGACAATAGCTTAGTCTAGGCTGATGGGAATGGAGATGAAGAGAAGTTAACAAATCAGCATATGTGTTGGAGGTAGAGTCTAAGGGAACTCCATTGTTGATTGTGTGAGGAGGAGACTCGAGTCAAGAATGCCTCTTAGATTTTTAGTTCAGGTTCTGGGTGGGTGATGGGGTCACGTGCGGAGCTGTGGGACATGGAGAAGAGGCGGTTAGGGGAGGGGAGAGGTGAAAGTTCTCTTCTAGTCTGACATGTTTGTTAGGCTTCATGAACATGTTGCAGTACATTTCTGGAAAAGATGCCGCCATATTTTGTTGTATAAACTCTCAATCTGGTCAAGGGTGATGTGACGTCAGGTGGCAGGATAATGCATGCACTTCCTTAAAGTTGCAGTAGGAGAGTCAGGAATAGGCAACGACACAAAGATGTAGATGTACTTTAATGAAGTATCTGTATAATTGTGGACCTCACAGATAGAATGAATGAGGAAATGTCCAGGATGAGATGAAGCCAGACTCAGTTCAGTCCCAGCAAAATGGTGGGGTCACCTGCATGGAGGTTTACAGGAGTTAGTGGGCTTGAAAATTAGATAATGATGTAGGACCATTCCTTATGAGCTATCTATTGCTACCTAATCAATTACCCCAAAATTTAGAGGCTTAAAACAACAATAAATGTTTATTGTCACACAGTTTCTGTGGATCAGGAATTTGGGAGCAGCTTAGTAGCTTTCGGGTTTTTTTGAGCAGGAAGGAGGTGATTAGTTTTGAGTTGGGGTTTCTCATAAAATCAGTCAAAACATTGACCAGGGCCTCAGTTATCCGAAGGCTAGAGTATCTGTTTCCCAGACGGGTGAGTAACATACACGGCAAGTTAGTCTGCGGTTGGTCGGAGGACTGGGTTCCTGACCACACAGACCTCGCTCTCCTCAGGGCTGGAAGCGTAGCGGGACTTCCTCCACAGCAAGCAATTGAGACTAGCACGTGGCACCAGTGCCTTAGAACCTGGGTCAGAAGTCACTCTCCATCATTTCCACAAAATCCTGTTGGTTACACAGGTCAGCCCTGGTCAGAAGGGAAGTATGTACCCAGGGGAGCGACTAACAGGAGGTGAGAATACCCGAGGGCCATTTTGGAGTCTGGAGGTGACTCCCTTTTAAGTTTTGGAGTTTATGATATGTTATGAGTTTATGATATGTTATGATATGTTATAAAGAGACTCATCTTAGTAGTGGCGTTAGCAGCAAAATTCCCCAAGGTACTTGTGGCTCCATACCTCATAGACAGTTTAACCAGTTTTGGAAGAAAGAAGTTGATCAAAAGAATTTGAGAAAATAAGCTTTTTTTTTTTTTTTAAAAAAAAAAAGTAAGCATTTTTTTAAACACTGGGAAGGTTTACAGGTAGATATAGAAATGTTTAAGAAAATCAAACACATTGCATTAATATTTTTGTGCAAAGAAATTGATATATTTAGTATTTTAAGGGTTTATAACGTTTCAGAGAATATAACTATTATAATAATAGTATATGCATAGTACTATTTAAAATGTGTAATGTAAGTCATTGATTTACACCTGTGATTTTAAGTGGAAATCTTTCAAAATGTAAAAGCAATATTAGACATTTAAAAGAAATTAAAATTAACATATTAATAAGATTAAGTTATTGGGTACATGTGAATTACTTAAGTACTTGGAAAGAGTATTTTTTGGTCAGTCAGACAACCAAAATACTTTTTAAAAATTGAATATATTAAATTTACTAATTCAGTTAAAATGTTTAAAGTAGGTTATAAGTAAATTTGTAAATGTTACAAAACGTTAATCAAAAGTCACCTTAGAAGTGACTGTTTACAGTCAGCTATACATCTATAAAAATATAAGTTGAATTTAGAAGCTTATAAAAAATCTCATTGGGTTTTGATTTTGTAAAGTCAAATATTAACTTCAGAATAAAAGTAACTTCTGAATAATTTGTCCATGCAAAAAAGTCACCTTGAGTAAATAGATTCAGATGGGTGGCTGGTGGGGAACGGGGAATAGAGGTTTTGGCTGATGGACCAGGCTCTGCCGAATAAGCTTGGACCTGACCCTTGCTCCTGTCTGATGGGTGGCTAAGCGGGCTCACCGGGATGAGCTCCTCCCTGCCGTCTGGGGGAAGGGAAGTAGGGAGCCATGCCTCGTCCTGGGTTGTCTGCCCCCACTTCTCCCCACAACCCCCTGGTCCTCACTGTGCTCTGCGCAAGTAATAAGTGCTGCCTTAAAACCAAATCACAACCTGATCCTGGCGCTTGCAAAGTGGCTGAGCACGTGGTATAATGGCCTTTCTTTATTAACTTGCTCATCGATTTTCCAAAGGATTTCTGACTGACCTGCAGGACTACCTATGGCAGGACTAACCTATTAAGCAAAAGGCACAATAAGCACCTGAAAAGAGCCCTGGACATAAAGGCTGCAAATATATCATATTGTAGTCATGTGACTTCTTTATATGAAGCAAAAATAAAGCTGAATGGGCAGCCAGATGGCTCAGTTTGTTAGAGCGCGAGCTCTGAACAACAGGGTTGCCGGTTCAATTCCCCCATGGGATGGTGGGCTCCGTCCCCTGCAACTAAAGATTGAAAATGGCAACTGGACTGGAGCTGAGCTGCGCCCTCCACAACTAAAATGAAGGACAACGACTTGGAGCTGATGGGCCCTGGAGAAACACAATAGTCCCCAATATTTCCCAATTTAAAACAATAATTTAAAAATAAATGAATGAATGAATGAATGAATGAATAAATAAATAAATAAATAAATAAATAAATAAATAAATAAATAAATAAAAATAAAGCTGAACATTGATATATGGGGTAGCAGAGGCTCACATTTAGTTTTTGGTAGTAGTATTGAAGTTTTAAATTTACTATAGCTTATCTTATGCCTGAACCCCCTACCCAGCTGGGTTCTGTGCAGAAGTGCTCTAAAATTTCCTAGTAACTGTCCTTTTGTATCTTCCATTGAAGTTCAATCCCCAGTTTGCAAGGTGCAGGGAGGTTGCCTTGGCAGTCCTGCGTGCCTGAGCGAGGGGCTGCTGTTTGACACAGGGTGGCAGGTGGCAGAGCCCTGCCCCTTCCTCTGCCTCCCAACACTTGACATATTGCTAACTGGATTTTTGAGAGGGTAGGGATGGGCAATCATATTTAACCCAAAATTACAGCCTGGCTGTTGTGTGCAAAGTACTGGACCCTGTCTACGAGGAACCAACACCGTGGAGAGGTAGAAAAACATGTTTACAGGTATCTTTAGTAGAATCCAGAAGGTGGCCCAGGCAATGGAGGAAGTCCACACAGAGTACACCCGGAGCTTGGGGAAGGGTGCATGAATTCTGAATGGACAGATCCAGGAAGGCTTCAAGGAGCACCCACGAATTCCTGAGGGCAGCTTGGGGGGAAGAGGGTAGAGGAAGGAAAAGCATATCTGGTTTCTACTTTTGAGCATTCACGGTCTAATGGCAGAGACTGACATATTTTGTGGAAAAGGTGACATTGAAGCTAGACTTTGAAAGACGTGGAATTTCAACAAGCAGAGATGGAGAATAAGAGAAAAGGAAGCATGAGGACACTGTGCGTAAAGACACTACTGCCTCCTTTTCTCTTGCCCCTTCCAGTTCTACTTTGTCCACACGGTTTCTGTAAAAATCGTCTTCTGATCGTATAATATCCGTTGGTGAATGTTGGTGGAATTCTGACCCAACAAGCCAACCAGTTCTTTCTTGCAAATTTTGGAACTGAAACTGAAAAAAAAAAGGTAGTCAATTTTTCTTTCGGTATTAGAAGATAAACTTTGTAGCTGTTGATGACTATGACCTTGAGAAATGTAGGAAGAGAGAGAGGGCGAGAGAGAAAAGAGGAAGAGTGAGAAAAAGAGAAAGAAATGAAAAAGATATAAAGGAAAAAAAATGGCAGAGTGACAACCCTGGTGACCTTTGTGTCTCTGCTTTTGGACATTCCTGAAGCTCAACTGCATTTCTGTTCTTGGGTTTCCTGAAATACAGTAGTAGACTTTTTGTGATAAATTTCTTTTCCCTTAAGCTAAATTGAGTTGTTTGGATGTTTTTGTTGTCTGTTGCCACCAAAAAAAACTCCTAACCGATTGTATTAGATTCCTGGGGCTGCTGTAATAAATTACCACAACTTGGTGGCTTTAAACAGTAGTTTATTCTCTTCACAGCTCTGAGAGGTAGACATCCAAAATCAAGGTATCGGCACTGCCATACTCCTGCTAAAGGTCCCAGGGCAGAATTCTCTCTTGCCTCTCTCTAGCTTTTTCTGGCTGGGGCAGTCTGGGGCAATCTGGCATTTCCTGGCTTGTAACTGCATCGCTCTAACTCCTGCTGCCCTCATCACACAGCCATCTTCCCCTTGTGTGTCTCTCTGTGTCTTCACACGGCCTTCTTATAAGGAGGCTAGACATACATTAGATTTAGGGCACACCCTGATCCAGCAAGATCTCATCTTAATTAATATATCCGCAAAGATCCTGTTTCCAAAGAAGGTCACCTTTTGCGGTTCCAGGTGAACGTGGGGGTGGGGGGCAGTGTTCTGCCCAGTGCACCAATTCAGTGCAGAAAGGCACTGGAGCTACAGCCAGGCCATGATTACAGCAGGTATTTGGAGACCTGGAGGGTTGTCCTAAGGATACTGAGGTTTGCTCTCCACCCAGAGAGGAGGCATCAAGCGCTCCATGCAGGAGAGTATTTGTGGACAGTGTTTCATAAAATTGGAGCAGGGAGGGCTAAGGAGACAGAAAAACCGGTTATACTATTTGATAATTCAAGTGAAAGGTACAGTCTTGAGTCAGGATAGAAGGTGTAGGAATAGGAGAAAGGGACAAGTGAGAGCCATTGTAGATTCAGAGGTAACCAGACTAGGCAACTGATTGTATGATGGGGAGGAAGGGAGAGAAGAGCCTAGAATGAGTGTACAGTATGGGTGGTCCATAACAGCATTGAGGGGTTGCCACGTGAGAGCTGGTGTCACCCAGAGGGCTGGTTATAAAGAGAAGGGAAAGCTTGAGGATCCCACGGGGGTGGCCCCCAGAGACGTTATGAGTGGTCAGAATTGGAAGTAAGCTCTGTGTGGGATTCCTTTCATGAAAATGATTCTATGTTTGTGTAGGAAAATTCCATGGCTAGTCTTTATCATTTTTTAAAAAATATTCTTTACCTACATCAGGGTCTTTGTCTAGATAGTATATTTTTAATTTTAGTCGTTATTGCCAGATTTCCCAAAGGCTATAACAATTCCCTTTTCCACTGGCATATTGTATGAGAGTCCCCTTTCATCCTTATTCCCACTATTAGTAGGTGTTTTCACTCTTTAATTTTTGCTATTTGAAAATGTGACTTCTTTTAATGGCTATAATGCATCATGTCAACATACCATAAATTGCTTCAACGTTTTCCTATTTGGAGACATTTAGATTGTTTCTAATTTTTGCAATAATAAAATTAATAACCCAGAAATGAACATTTTTATATATAAATCTTTATCCATTCAGTAATGCTTACGATGCTGCTTATAATTTAAGAGAAGGTATAGTTTCTCCAGGCTCTAAGCTTTGTTGCTTTTCTGCCTGTGTGCCATTTTTTAAATTTCACTGATAATATTTCAGGGGGACAGGGAGGGTACGAGAAAGGGAAAGTGTTAAAACAAAGAGATTTTTGATTGTCTCTGAATTCTATTTATAGATGCTACTCCTGTCCTTCGTTGCCAAAGTGATCTGCACTTGCTGTTAAGCCATTATTAGTTCTCTAATTTTACCTTATGCATAAACGAAATTTCTCATTTAACTGAGGAAAGAACAAATGCAAGAGTGTCTATATCCTAGCATTGTCTGTAACCTACACAAGCAGCTTGACCATTTTCTTAGACACAGAAGTTCTCAAAAGCATCAACCTTTTTTCTTGCTATGGTAAAGAAAGGGGGGGGGTGTGAAATTTATATCTTGATACCACGAATGGTATATATTATAATATGTAAGCAGATAAATAAACATCCTTTTCTAGATTCCTCTCCCTTAAACTTTAGCTATTAGCGTAGAATGCTTCGATTGCAGAATTCTCACTTGAGTAAGGTTTGTATATTACATTACTCATGTTCTTGGCCTTGGAGGACAATTAAGTCTCTCAAGTATAAAACTGCTCTGCTTTTTAAAGAAATCTGCCCACCTTACAGACCTGCAAGTTAACTAACCAGCCTGTTTTGTTTTGTTGTGTTTTCTCCCAGAGGATTTTGCTCAGTTGGTTTCCTGCCAGCTCTGATGTTCAAATTGAAATAGTTCAGTTTCTCTGTTTCTAGAACATAGAATTCATTACTCCTGGATTTTTGCCAACAATGTCCTTCTCGTGTTTTTAAAACTGAGATGAATGTTACAGAGTGACCTAGTGGGCTCAACCCACGATTATAAGGCAGGCAGTGATATATTAGATGTCTGCACGGATGCTCTCTTCTGGGGAATGGGGCTGCTAGGGGAATGGGATTCTGGGAGGGGGAATGCACCCACGATGGCACCCTGGGACTGGAGTGGAAATATGTACAAGAGATTAGGTAAGACTTGGCTGATGTGAGGCAAGATTTAGATTCTTCCCCTGCCCTCAGAGTCCTGGTGAGTTTTTACCATAGAAAGGGCATATTCATTCATTCCTTTTGACGATTTGGGTAGAACACAGAAAGCCAGGTGACAGAGAATATTTATAAAGGGCTCTAGGAAGAATCACTCTATTTCTTTTTTCTATTTACAATGCTGCTTTTCTCTTCCTACCTCTGCATCCCTGCTCATTCTCTTGTTTCCACTAGTACTAAAAAGGCGTGCCTTCCTGCAACAGAGCACAGGTCTCAGAAAAGTATACCTCAGCAGAACCTATGGCCAAATGAAGTTTTCGTTCACGTGGCTCTGCTGAATGACATAGGGACATTCCTTTACTTTTTAGACTGCTTTCTAGGAATATGTTAGTGTTAAATGTTTTTCCCTCTTCTAATTGGCTATATATTTTCTAAACTTTTAATTGAGATATGTAGATTCGCATCCAGTTACAAGAAATAATACTGAGAGATCTTGTGTAATTTTACTCAGTTTCCCCCAATAGTAACATTTTATAAAGCTATAGTACAGTACCAGTGTATGACACATTTATGTACAGACCGGTGCATGATACGTTCACTCACAGTGCCGACATGTGATACCTCCATGTACAGCGTTGTTGACATTGATATAATCAAGATACATTAACATTTGCATCACTGCAAGGATCCCCCATGATGCCCTTTAATAGTCACGGACAATTATCTCCTTTCCTGACTCCCTCATTATCCATTGATAGCCACTAATCTAGTCTCCATTTCTAGAATTTTGTCATTTCAAGGATGTCATATAGTGGAATCATACAGCATATAACCTTTTGCTATCGGCATTTTTTCCTCTGCATAAATTCCTGGCAATTCATGTGTATATTAATAGTTCCTTCCCTTCCTTCCTTCCTTCCTTCCTTCCTTCCTTCCTTCCTTCCTTCCTTCCTTCCTTCCTTCCTTTCTTCCTTCCTTCCTTCCTTCCTTCCTTCCTTCTTTCCTTCCTTTTTTTGTTTTTAATTGCTGAGTACTATTTCATGGTATTGATGTACTACAGTTTACTATTCACTCATGGAAGGACACCTGGGTTGTTTCCAGTTTTGGCCTACTATGAATAAAGCTGCTATGAACATTTGTGTACAGGCTTTTATGTGAACATAAGTTTTCATTTCTCTCGGTAAGTGCTCAAGAGTGCAGTGCTGGGACTTGTGGTAAAGAGTTTCACGTTTAGTTTTTATAGGAAACTGCCAAACTGTTTTCAAGAGTGGCTGGGACATTTTACATTCCCAGCAGCATGTATGAGTGACCCAGTATCTCCACATCCTTGCCAACATTTGATGTTGCCACTCTTTTTTATTTTAGCCATTCTGATAGTAGTGTAGTGCTATCTCATTGTGGTTTCAATCTGCATTATTTTCCTGGTGGCTAATGATGTTGAACATCTTTTCATGTGCTTATTTGCCATCTGTATACCCTCTTTGGGAAATATGTTCATGATTTTTGCCCATTTTTTAATTAAATTGTCATAATTTTTTTAAAATTGTCGAGTTTTACATGTTCTCCATATACTGTAGATACCAGTTCTTTGTTGGATATGTGGTTTACAAGTATTTCCTTGCAGTCTTTAACTTGAATTTTCATCCACTTATAAGGGTCTTTGGAGAAAAAAAATTTTAATTTTTGAGAGATCCAACACATCAGTTTTTCCTTTTATGGATTGTGTTGCTGGTGTCAAGTATGAGAACTCTTTGCTTACCCCTAAATCATGTAAAGTTTTTTCTAAAAGTTTTATAGTTTACATTTAAGTCTTGGCCACATACATTCAATTAGCTATTTAGAGCTCTGCTGTCGGAAATAAACCTGAGCGTGTGGAGTTCTTTCTGCCCTAATTTTCTTTCCCAAGCATGTACTGAATGCCAGTTATGACTCAAATCACTGATACAAAGTCATGGATACAATTCCCAATTAAGTACATGATTCTGATTTCCTAACGAGGCAGTTGAATGAGGTACTGAAAAGCGTGAGCAGTGGAGCCAGACTCTTTTGGTTCAAATCCTGGTGCCCCTTCTTAAAAGCTTTGTGATCTTTGGCGCGCTACTTAATCCCTCTGAACATTAATTTTTCATGTCATTCGCATCTGAATGAAAATAGTAGTTATATCTATTTCTCAGGATTGTTGTGAGAAGTAAATGAAATATTATGTGTCAAATGCTTAGCTCAGTGCCTGGCACATACATAGAAAACACTCAATAATTTCTGGTCCCCCTCCTTTCCACGCCTTTTATGCAAAGCTTCTCCAGGCACCTTCCTCCCCTCAGAGTCTCCTTCCTGTATCTCCTCTTCCTCTCTACCTCTCTGGTCCTAATTACTCTACTTTGATGGAACCTTCTCAACCTACTTCAGCATTTGTTAGAATTTCCTATCTCCATATTATTGTGGTTTTCATATATTACCTTTATGCTTTCAGGGATGTACTATGTGGGTCCCCAATGACATACCTTCTCGAAGGCGTGCTTGTAGCCCTCTATGGTGTCAGTCTAACTGTATGGTACGCACATGACAAATACTCAACAAGTCCCCAGTACCCTGATAGTAAAGGTCTCAATCACAACATGCTTTGTACAAAAAGTATGGTTTTTGTAATGCCACATTTTGCATTGTGGCAAAATGAATCAAAAGCCTTAAACCTCTGACCCATAAATTACCTTTTTCAGAATCTATCCAAAGACTGGTCAGATATAACACTTGAACAAAAATTTATGTATAGGAATATTTCTCACAGCCTTATTTGTAAAAGTAAGGATTGAGAAAAACATAAATGTATAACAACAACAAAAATCAGGAATCATGCAAATTCCATTTATATGGTAGGATACTATACTGTCAATAAAATTCTGTTTTCCAACTCATAGATTATATAGCTGTAAGGATATTCACTAAAGCACTCTTTATAATAGTGGAAAATATAGAAATAAACTAATAGCCCAACTGTATGGATAAATTAAATAAAAAATGATCACAAAATAGACTTAGAGTATGATCCCATTTGTTTAAAAATGTATACACACACACACACACACACACACACACACACAAGCATCACAAGCATATAAAAGACACACCAAAATTTTAGTGGTGATTGTCTTTGAGTAATAGTTTTTTGGTAACTTCAATTTTGATTTTGGAGTCTCTATTTATTACTTTTAGCATAAGAAAATAAGAACAAAAGTTATAATCTGTTTTTTAAATAGTGTTTTGGAGACTATTTAATTATATGAATATAATGGTCATTCATCCATCACATTCAAAACATTTATTAGCTACCTACCAGTTGTTAGGCCCAGTGCTAGGAACACTATGGAGAACGTAACTGACTCAGTCCTCGAATCACAGATAGTTTAATGAGGGGTACAGAAACTTACAAAACAGAAAGAAGTGACAACATAGTGACAGTACTGAGTGTCATGGAAGCTTAGAGAAGGGGATGGGGTTAGAGAGGTAAGAATAGGCTATTTGATAGAACTTGAGTGAGAATGACTCAAGCTTTAGAATAAGCATTTTCAAAGGTTCTGAAGGGATACCACTGAAAAAAATGTGGAAAGCCAGGTGGTGGGCAGGGGTTGGGAGGAGGAAGGGTAGGAAGGAGAGCTAGAAAAAGTAAGGAGGAATTAGAACATGAAGCTTCTTAAGGGTTATGTTGATGATATTTTCTACCCTTAAGAGTAAACTGGAAAAAAACGGCAAGTAAGGGTTTGGAATAAGAATGGCAGGATCGTATTTTTGCTCTAAGAAGATCACACTGAGTTGAGTAGGGATGAATTAGAGGGAGACAGGACTGAAGGAAGGGAGACCAATTGGGCAGTAGCTTAGGTCACTGTCACGACGATAAGGCTGTAGGGATGGAGAGATGAGACCTGAGGTAGAAGTGACTTGGCGATAGATTGAATTGGCCTGTTGGTGGTGGGAGAGGACACGTCAAGGACAACAAGTGTCCAGGAAGATGTTTTGGTTCCTGGATGGCAATTGTGGATTGTGGTACCACTAAGTAAAATACAGGACAGATGAGGAGGCCACAAAGTGCAAGGGAAATTGAGTTCAGTGTGGGAAATACTGAGTTTGAGCTTCCTGTGGGAGGTCCAGTGGGGTGTTCAGGAAGTTGTTGGGTAGGTACAAGTCTGAAGGTCAGTGTGAAACTGGTGGTATAAACATGTGTTGGGGGGCAGTAATGAGAGTAGATGAGATCACTAGGAGATCTATGTAGAGGGAGAAGAGACGAGGGCTGAGGACAGAACCCTAAAGAAAATCACCATATAAGAGACTGAAAGTGAGAAAGAAAATCTACTCAAACTTGGTCTGGGACAGACATTTTTTGTGTGATGTAATTTACAACTCCTTCTGGGAAGCAATTAGCATTCCTGATAAAGTGCGTGAACAGTTTTCTGACAGACTTTAATAAGACTGAGAACTCCTTCTGGGAAGCTAGGGTTACCCATCCAGCTGATTGACTAGCCTAATAATCTTTAACCAGATGTTCGTTTTTTAAATTCTATCGTAAACATGGTTGGTGAACCATTCTTTTTTTCTTATAAAATGTCTCAACCAAAATTACTCCTTCAGTTGATTTTTTTTTTTCCAAAAAGCTTCTCATGTACTCAAAAACAATTTATTTGAGGCATTGTTTTAACAAAAGAGAACGAGGAACCCGCAAGAGAGTAAGGAAAGGCCAGATAGGTAGAGGAGAAAAAGTATAAGACTGTTGGTGGCAATGGGAGCCAGG
The DNA here is from genome assembly GCF_964194185.1 of Rhinolophus hipposideros. Classification (NCBI taxonomy): domain Eukaryota; kingdom Metazoa; phylum Chordata; class Mammalia; order Chiroptera; family Rhinolophidae; genus Rhinolophus; species Rhinolophus hipposideros. The sequence continues at coordinate 9,181,400 of NC_138062.1, forward strand.
AGAAAGTAGGGCACGAGTGGACACCAGTGTCAGATGCCAGTGGGAGGTGAAGTAAAATACAGATGAGAAATTGCCACTGGATTTAGCAATAAGAATGTTAGTGGTGATCTTGGCAAGAGCAGTTTCACTGGGGGTGTTTGGGGGCATAAATCAGGTTTTAGTGGGCTCAAGAGTGAGTGTAGGCCGTTCTTTGAAAAAGTGGGACTGAAAAGAGGAAGAGAGTTTCTGAGAGGGTTTCTTTGCAGTGGGAGAAATAAGTATATTGAAACGTGTTTGGGAAGGAGTCTGTAGCCAGAAAAGTGGAAGGGACCTGAAAGAACAGCTAATCTTGACTTAGAGACCAGAGAAAGTGGGCCAGGCTCAGGATTCTGAGCCCAGGTGGAGGGAAGGTCATCTCTTTCCCATTGTGACAGGAAAGAAGGGGGAGGGCGGACCTGCAGGGAATAGGCCTGCAGGTCTGTTGGAGGAAGGGCAAAGCCATTCCTGTGCAATGGCCTCTTACTCCTGTGATGTAGGAGTTAGGGGCTCTGCTGAGTGTGCTGACATAAGTGACACAACGAAGGAAGCTCCGAGAAAGATCCTGGGGACAGTGGGAGATTGAACTGAAGGGGAAATAGTGATTTCAGGACATCCTGAAAGCGGAGGAGGACCCATACACGGTGTAACCGATCAGCACTGGTCTGTGATTTTCTCCAGCGCTGTTTAGAAATCCTGATTTGGGCATGAAGAAGGCTGAAATATTTCAATTAAACCAGACTGTCCTCAATTAAACCACTGACGAAGCTTCCTCTGCCCATCCTTTAAATAGGACTCTTGAGTTTCCAGCCTAGACTCTGTTTGCAACGTATTTTATAGACACATCCGATTGATCTCATCCCCTCCCATGGCCTCAGTTAATCTCTATGCTGATAACTCCTAAATCGATGTTTGCAACCCAGCTTCTCCCATCTGCCTTCTGGGCATCTGCAATTGGCTGTCTCTTCAAGCCGAACCCATCATATCCCCACTTCTGCATTTCCTTTCCTCTGAGAATGAATATAAACTCCAGGAGGGCAGAGGTTTACTTGTCTTTTTCACTACTGCATACCCTGAACTCAGAGCTCAATGAATGCCTGTCAAGTCAATGAATGATATTGGCCAGTAAGAATTTCTTGCACATTTTATTAAAGGAATGAGATAGATTGGACTTTAGTGCATGCATCTACCTCACTTCAAATATGAACAATTCTGAATCTCTTGTCAAGGTCTTATAATTCTTTACTTACAGAGAAGACACAAACAAGATGACAAGTAAACGTCTGTAGGTGTAATCCTGTATGGTTCCCAAATCTCCTGATTTTTGATATCTCCTGATATGTATGAATGTAAATATCCAAAATTTTATTCCATACAAGTCCATTATTATGGAAGAAAATAAACTGTGTATGACTATAGCAAAATTTAAGGGATATGTAGAATTGTAATTATCACGAAGAACACTGATCAGATCAGATAATACTAGAATCTGGTATTTCAACTACACTGACTACTTTGTAGCTATTTTCTTGAATGTCCTTTCATCCATGATAATAAAGTGTGGACTAACAACTTTACGGTAATCCTCAATGATTTGGTACCGGAAGATAGTAAGTGACAGAGTGGAACCAGAAACATATATTCCTAGCTGTCAGCTTAGTACTTCTTATTCTAGACTGCATTACCTGTACTGCTGAAAGGCAAACTGTGTCATTGCCTTTCCCATTTTAGAAATAGGTGGTATAAATTTGCCTCTGTGGTCTGATAGCAAAACACAGCTATTATTTAAAAAATGTCAACAGTTGATCATTAATGACCAAATGTCTTTTTACATGTTCCTCACTGATTCAAATTGTCTTCCATTTCCTCAAATAATCACTTTTTAAGTTTGGTAAGAACAATAAAAAATTAGAAGTTGGATTTGATCTTATCTATCAATCTCTGTGGGGAAACTAAGGCCCAAAGAGATTTTTAGTGTGGGCTGATGGGAGTCTCCTGACTTCTATTCCAGGACTGTTTTATAGCACAAGGCACTACCTCACCCATAGTATTCTGAAGAATTGGCATCGTTGATAGGATGTCCCTGGGACCATCAGTCCCGATCGGTGTATCAACATGGGACATTTGTGTCCTGTTTTACCTCTTTATTTATTTCATCCAATACTCAGTACTTTGATTTAGTTGCCTGATGTTTTGAGAGTGGGGATAGTCAGAAAAATGAGTAAAACGGCAAGTGGCAAATGCGATTTAAAATTTTCTTTTAGGGAGAATGAGTGAAGAAAATCTGGCTAGAATTTAGAAGTTAAAATTTTCCACGGAAAGAAAATCAAGAAAGGCATATGGGAGGGATGGCCAAAGGAACTGATAACTTCCTACTGCCCTGGCCTCTGCTGGACACTTTTATGGGGTTGTCTCATACCTCTTAACAACCTTTTAGGTAGGGGTTGTTAACCTCCTTTTATTATTACTCATGGAGAAATGGAGGCTCAGAGTTCTGTAATTTACCCCACAGTCACACAAGCTGATAACTGGTAGAGCCAGGTCCAACACAGGGTCTGTCTGGCTACAAACCACTTGTGTGCTTTTACTTCTACAGTAGAGTATGTGTAAGGTGAAACAATGAAAATAATAACTGCAAAGCGATACTAATAATAGTAATAATGATAACATAGTGCTTTACATGTGTGATCTCTTTGAAAAGGATTAAGTAAGCACATGAATAGGACTGATGTGGTGTCTTTGTACCCTTCCTGAGTGAAACAGTATATGTCTATACTTAAGATTTCCTTTGGCTTACTTTGTTTTCTGAAAAATAATTGAACCGCTCAATTAATTTTGTTTTGATGCATTTATCAGATTATTGTGTTCTTGATGTGGATGGATGGGTTGGTGTGTGATTGTGTGATTCTGATATATTCAGAATTCTTCAGTGCATAAGTATATACCTTTGGGTTCGATATTCAATTTTGTAATTAATAATCACCGTTCCTATTTACTGAATGGGAGTTTTTATCTGTACCTTTTGAAGCTGAATGTCATATACACCCTTAATTCTTTAGGGGGGTCCATGAAAGAAATGTTAAACACATGAAAAAGCGAGTTTGTAGTCTGTGGAAAATCAGTAAACACTCATTTTTACCCATAAATATTCCTCCCCCCCCCCCCCAATGAATCTCTGATGACTAATTTTATATTAGTCTGCAACTCCAGTTTTAGCATTAGGCTCAAGTCTCCTATATGGAAGGCTATGTCCTGTTCTGTAATACCCGCGCTGTGTAACAGAAAAGTGGTGTCAGTTGATAATCAGTCTCCTAATGAATTAACGCTCATCTGCAATTATCAGTTCGATACTAACTTAGGTAAAGACGTGTTCCAGCTCCAAAATTGGATTCAGTGGATCTAAAAATGTCATGCTAATTCACAACTCCCTAAAACTGTTACTACAAAACAGAAGAACTATTTATTTTGGTATTCAGTCTAAAAATAAAACCTTTCACCCAAATTGTACGCCTTAATAGCCACATTTTTATCTACAGAATTTTAAACTAATTTGAAAGAATCCATGTCTAGGTGCCATGGCAGTCAGACAGGAGTTGGAAGTGAAGACAGTTTGGAGATAATGTAAAAGCCCACCTCCCTGCTGGGGACACCTCAAGCATTTCTGGCCGCACACGGGAGGTGAAGGAAGAGATTTTAAAAGCTGAGCAGCGCTAGCCCTCGCGGACGCAGGCCGAACCAGCTGCGGCGAGGGCCGCGAAGAGTTAACGAGGGACGGAGCCCCCCGCGCCGCGGGCTCCCCGCGCGCTCCCTCCGCCCTCCTGTCCCCACCCTCTCGTTTTGGCAAGGGATTAAAGTGCTCCCCCCTGTGGCAGCAGTGACCCAGAAATGAGTTTGATTCACACAGTCCTTCCTCCATAACAAGCCAAACGCCCGTCCGAGAGTGCCTCCCTGCGCGAGTGCCGAGTGTGTGAGCGCCGGCGAACGCAGGGGCCCGCCCGGCTCCCCGCCCGCCCGCCCTCCGCGGCCCGAACTCATGCGGCACCGAGCGAGCGGCGCGGAGCCCAGCGCCTCGGCCGAACCCCTCCGCAGCAGGTACGCGCGCGGGCCGCGGGGGGCGCGCGGGGGGGCGCGCCGCGCGTGTGTCCGCGTGTGGGTCCGTGTGCGCGTCCCGATCCCGCGGCGGCGGCGGCGGCTGCAGGACGAGCCGAGAGGCTCAGCCATATTTGATGGTTTTGTTGCTTTGCTCGGGAGTTCTCGGGAGTAATTTAATGCCGAAGGTCGCTGCCTAGTGGAAATAATATAGTACGTCATTAATATGGCGCCAAAAGATTGGGTTCTCGATATGTAGCGAGGAGGGAGGGCAGGCAGCCGCCGAGCGCAGCCTTACTATCCCACCAGTAACTTGGGCATTGCCGGGGCGGGGGCCAGAGGAGGAGGTGGAAGAGAGGATGATTTTTGGAGCCTGAGAATTGATTTATGTTGGATCAGTAAGTTTTATTACGATTATTTTTCCATTTTGGGGGGCTGAAGACTTGCAGCTTTTTCTTTTGGGTTTGCAAAGAACATGCGGTTTTCAGGTGAAGCATCAATTAAACGCGTTCAGGCGCAGACGCCGAGTTTAGTTGGCTTTAGTTTATAAAATTAAAAAAAAAAATCCCCAAAGTGCATTAGGCTGCATGAAAGTGGAAAGCATAGTAGCAACTTGGTAGACAGATGGCAATGGCAGAACGCAGGTTCGCATACATATATGAATCCAGAGTGTGTGTGACCGTGGAGGGGGGGGACGACTGGATTTGCCTAAACATAGGTGTGTGTGTGTGTGTGTGTGTGTGTGTGTGTGTGTGTAGGTACATTTGTGTAGGGTGGCCGCAGCCCCGGCTCTTGTCACCGCGTCACCACATGTCCAAAATATTCATTGCATCTATTCAAGGGCAGTGAGTAGGGGGTGGAGGGACAGCTTGGCAATTTAGATTCTTCCAAATTGGGTTTCCAATGATCAGACCTTTTACTTACAGCGAGACTGCCTGTAAAGTGTAAAACCTTCCATCGGTGAAATGAGGAAGGAGTTGCATTGATAGAGCAAAGTACCGATTAACCATGAACTTAAAACGGATTGCAAATTGAAACCTTTGGCACCATCTGCAAATTGTGGGGGTGGGGTCGCTTGGTGTTCGCTGCCTTAAATGAACGTGCGGTGTGTACCCCGGTACTGCAAGTTGCAAAGCCCTTTAGTGCACGTGTCTTATGCCTGTGAGTGTGTTTGTGAGTTGGGGGCTGTTGTTCGGGAGCCAGCAGGCTTTCCGGGTTGTTGGCGCTGGCTTGCAAATGCGGGAGAGGGATGGAATGTGGAATGTTGACCGGGGAACCGAATCCTGTCGGAACGGTCCCATTTGCTGGAGAAATTCGATCCCTTCCACCTCCTTCCCGCTCCCCCCCGCCCGCCTGCGGGCAGGAGGCGGGGCCGAGGACTCGGCTGCTGCTCAAAGTGGCGGAGCGCGGCGGCGGGAGGCAGGTGCACGGCACCCGCCGGTGGGGGTGCCTCAACTTCCGCGGGCGTTTAAATAGCCTCTCTCCCCTCCCACCGGTAATAGGTGACCTGGCGACCGAGGGCGGCGGGGGGGGCGGAAGGGAACGGGGGAGACCCGGGAGCGAGCCTTCGCGGCACGTGGGCAGGTGCTGGGTGGCCCCGGGGCCAACTTTTGTAGCCCGCCTCTGGCGTTGGAGGAGAGCCGGCTCCATGTGGAAAGGGGGGCGGGCGGCAGCCGAGGCGCCGCTTTCTCGGCCGCGGCCGGAGCGTCACCTAACGGTCCCAGCAGCGCTGCCGGGGCCCGGGGTGGGGGGCGACAGGGGCGGGGACGCCCGGCCGGCCGCGCCCGCCCCGCACAAAGCCCGCGGCGTGGGGGCGCCCGCCGCGCCCCCGCCCGGAGAAAGGCTGGAAGCCCTGGCTGTCCCCGCGCCGATTCCGGCGGGCGGCCGCAGGCGTTTGTTTGTTGGTTCCGCGCCGCCTTCCCAGCCGGATGGCTTCCTGTGACAGAGGTGATACACAGTTTCCAGAACTGTCTGGGGGCGGGAGTGGGAGCGGGAGCCGAGCCCGCTCGGGGCCGCTCGCCGCCGCTCCCTTCGCGCGACCGTTTCTCGCCGAGCGCCCGCCCCAGCCCGGAGGTGCCGCCCGGGAGGGACTCGGGGAGGGGGCCGGCGCTGCCGTTTCCAGCGGCGCAAGTGGCTTCTGGACGCGAGGGAGCGTTTGATTTGCCACTGGGGCCGAGCGGATTGGTGCAGCTGGCGGCGGCGGGCGGGAGGAGCGGCGGCGGCGGCGGGGGGTGGCCACTTTCGAAGGGAGAGGGCGGCGGCGGGGACGTCGCTGCGGAGGGAGCGGCGCTGGGTTGCGCCACGAGAAGGTGTCATCACTGCACCGGGGCTAATTCCGGCGGAGGTGCCGGGAGTTACTTTCCCCTCCTCCCGCGCTGTTGTTTCTGTCGCCTCGGGAGCAGAGGGAAGGCGCGCGGGCGGGGGCGGCGCCGCGGCCCTGCGTGCACCCGGGCGGGCGGCGGGAGCCCGCGGGGCGCTCCCTGCGCGGGGCGGCGGCCCAGCTCCCGCAGCCCGCGGCGCCCCTCCTGGGGGCCCGGCCTTCTCCCCTCACCCCCACGCGGGCCCCATCCCGCGGGCCTCCCGGCCCGCGTCCCCCCGCCTCCCCAGCGCCCGGGCCCAGGCCGGCCCACCCCGGGCTCCCCCTCCCGGGCGCGCAGGGGCGGCCGCAGGCCCGGCGCCGGGTGCATGCGGCGAGCAGACAAAAAAGCGGGCGATTTAAACGTGCCTCCGAAACCCGTTAGGAATGCGTCGTCGCCCGGAGGCCGTTTAAAAGCAGCTTTGGCTGCCTTTCTAGTAAGCCTCGGCGGGGACGGGGATCTGTCGCCCTGTTTGCCCCGGCCGTCTGGGAATTTAAAATTTCTTTTTGTAAAGTGATAGCTGCAGTGGAATGACTTAAAACAGCTACATTTTCAGGAAATTGGGAGAGAATCTGAGGTTTCCTTTGATGGGAATGCTTGGGGGCTTCTTTCCCAAAGGTTTTTATTAGGTGATCTATTTTTCCTTTTTAGAAACCCGCTGTGAAAGACGAGCTCTCTAGTTCCGTACTCGTAGCCCAAGGCTAATACCTTGCAAAGCTAATGAACTAGTTTTAAGATACAGCGGAAATTATTTTCCTGAAAGCTGATTTAGGTAGTGATCCACCGATGGTTAGGGATTACTTCTAGTAAGTTGCATTTTGATAAAAATCACTGATAATCATTGTTTAATCACTTCTAGGTGGAAAAGGAAACCTTCCAAGTAACCACACTTAAATTAGTGCATCGATAATTTGTTGTGGAGTGGGCAGCACATGTTGGAGAGATACTTAGGATATTGCTGTGGGGGACAACCTTCTAGCAAATAACGGCAGCCTACCATTTTTATTGCCCTTCTATCCCTAATATTTCAGTCTCGTTTAATGTCACTTTTAAATCAGATGACTTTCTGATTGCTTGGTATTTTGCTTATGTTTACATGATCACGCATTTTCACTTCCACATTTAGAACTAATAGCTTTTTCAGCTATTTAAGTGTTATGTTAGAACTAATAGTTTTTTCAGCTATTTAAGTGTTACGTTTTCCCATACCTCCCTTCATCCTTACACTAGCCAGAGATAAAGGTTGTTACCTGACATGCAGTAGAACTTGAACATGATTCCATCTTAGCATACATCGGCTGCTTTCTAGTAAGAAAAGTTGGGTTCATTGCCACAGAGATTTTGACTTTGACAAACTAGCTAGATGTTCATTTTAAAGGAAAAAAAAAACAAAAACCCATGATATTAGTTCCTTCATCAGTTGACAGGTTTTCAGCCTACAAACCAGTGTTTTAGTTTTATATTAGTTTGCAAGGTTGAAAAAGTAGCTATAAAGGGAAATCAGTGAAAAATGATTAGTGTGCCTGAGAGTGAGACACAGAGAAAACTCTTTGGGGTTTAAGGAAATGCTATTATTTTAGAAATGACTATTGCTTAGCCCAGAGGCTTGGGGAGAAGGATTAACCAAAAAAACAAAAATAACCTTGGAGGACTTGATGAGAATAAAAGCAGATCTCCATGTGTCTCACCTATAGTAGGCACGTCATAAATACTGATGTTTGATGTTAAGGAGCCCTTAGTGACTTAAAGTATTATTACAGAAGTGGTGTTACGTGTATATTGTTGAAACTCAGAAAATGCAGAGAAGCAAATATAATAACATTCCTACCACCCAGAGATCACCATTGCATTACTTTCCAGGCAATTGTCTATGCATATGTATGTCCGTTTTAATAAAAAAGAGATCATACTGTATATAAAGTTCTGTAAGGGGTGTTTTTCCCCTGTCAGCTAGCTTGGAAAGTTTTCATCTCATCTATTACTGGGACATACTCAGATTCCCTCAGTTGGCCGCAAAATACAACAGCAGCTTTGTCTAAAACTGTCCCGTCGAGGATCATTTATTACACCTGGTTATTTCTCATAAGTAGATTTTAATCTATAGTAACTTTCTGACAGAACGTCTGGCATTGAGGAGACAAGCCTTTGGAATTAATCATGACTGGAGTTTTTAAAAATTGGAAGTCAAAATAGCGTTTTATTGTAATCTGAAAGTCTTAGATTTGGAGATTCTGTTTGAAAAGACGAAAGAAATTTGCCTGATGTATATATATCTCCACAGACTTGTTGGAAAAAAATATCAGCTGTTTGTTTCACTACTGAGTTGGAACAGCGAACATCAAGCCATCAAACACTGATCAGATCATGTCTATAGGGTATGTCAGGAGTGGAGGAGGTGTCTGCAGCCTCCTGACTTCCTATTGGTGAAGCTTTTCCCTCCTTTAGTGTTATGGGTACCTGTTATTCCAGTACAGTTAATGGTCTGTCAGAATTTGCATTAGTTTTCCCACAAGGATAATAAAATAAACATTCTCTGGAGGAAAATACATTTAGTCAGTACATCTTGCTTTTAATTTGGATTGGGATTAAAAAGTTTGGCTTGTTCAAACGGTGAGTTATATCAGTGTTAAACTTCTTCCCTCCCTGTCCAAGCCTACAAGTTACAGCATTGGTACCATATTCAGCAATGCTCTTTTTATAAAAAAGATTTTTTTAAATAAAGGCTGGCTTTGCTTGGAGTTTTTAGTTTCTTACGTGGTACAGAAGCCTAGTAGGAACCTCAATTGGGAAAGTATTTTAATTCCTGGGACAGTAAGTTTCCTTGACGATTGTGTTCAGTCTTCATGTTGCAGCACTTTATGTGACATTTATTTAAAATTTGGACAAGTTAATGTTTATTATTTTGGTATGTGACGTCTCAGAAAGTTGAGACTTAATTGAAGGAGAATCTGTTGTCATTTGTGTGGTGTACTTAAACAAAAATACTGGTCTGATTGTGAGGGTAAAGATTTTGATGTTTTCCCGACTGGTGTGCTCAGATGAAATAAGTTACTCTGCATTCCTAACAAATGCAAGAATGGCCCTGGATGGCCTTTTTGCCTTTGAGTGAAAGTGGCATCGGGTTTATAAGTTAGCTAGAGTGGAGTGTCATGAAAGGGAGAGAAAATCTAGTCTAAGAGGTTATTGATGCTGACACGGGCAGTGTTACTGTGGCCTTTAACTAGCCTAGACCTTGAATGATTACTAAGGACGTCTTTCCTCGCCTGAAAGCAGCAACAAAAAGATTGTCAGACGTGGAGTGGAAAGCTTGGTCTCTGGTGAAGGGACTGTATTTCCATTTTGAATTCCTTTATTAACCCTGGACCAGTGGTATATGATGTGCTCTTAATGGAGGTCCTGGGACCAAACTTGGTTACTCTGCAGACAGCTGAGTATTTACTTTTTGTGTTTGGTTCTTCAGGTTGAGTCAAGACGTAATAAGGTGACCGAGAACAGTTGAAGTAAGTTCATTTTTAAAACCTTAGGTTCTGTTGGGTTTATTTGTTGAAGAAATTAAACCACAGTGTTATCTTGTTTTGAAAGCACTCGCAACTGGTAATAATATATTTTTAATATTGATCATTTAATGTCTTGCACAGGGGATTTTATTAATTTGAAACTTCATGACAGCTTCTAAGAAACTTTCTAAGCAGTTATTTTAAGTGAAGATTTCAGTGGTAAGGGTCCAAAATGAAGAATAAAATGAGCATTTGTTTCCTGTACCCCTTACTCTTGGGTAAGGAGTAAGCATTGGCTTAACAAGTTGCTGGAGTTTGAGCTGTGTGGTTTGTTTTTGTTTAGCCCAAAGTACACTAACACGATTTAAGATTTTTCTTGATTACTCACAGCCAGCTTTATGAGCATCAGTTATTTCAGTGTTGAGATTAATGACGCACTTAAGAAGTGTGGGCAGAGTCCTGGTGGCGTGTAACTTTTTAAAGTAGGGCTCTTTTGAGCCCTAAACCTGTGGAAACTTCCCAGGAAAAAGCGAGTGGCCCTGAAACTTGCATGTCATTTCAGGGATCCGCTGGATACTTTTAAATGTATTCTGGCTTCCAGTTTAATGTTTAAATTCTGGTGACTTCTTTTTATGATTTCTGTCTGATCCTTTTATATCACTGTTAACCACGAACTGTAGTTAAAATGCCTGTCTAGAACAGTCATTTTTCTGCTTGTTGGTTATTGGCTTGAAAATCAGATAAGAAGCTTGTTAGAAGTTTTTATAACTTAGTGTACACTGGCCCCAAGTAGGAGCCTCAGGGGTTTTCCTTTGAGAAAAATTCATGGGTTTCTAGACTTGGCCTTTATTTAAGTTGCTCAGAGCACTCCTTACCCCCCTTTCCCCTTTTGATTCTTGCCTGTTCTGTTTAAGGACTTCTTAAGGACTGAGTGTGTCTGATCTCTTAACTTTGTGAGTGTTAAGGTATTTGTCATTTGCTCTGGACCTTGTAATTGATTCACATGTCACTAAACATGCATAATGCTGGTTTATAAATATCATTCTGCCAGTCTGTTGATTCATAGCAGGGATCAGTAAACTGTTTTTGTAAAGGGCCAAATAGTAAATATAAGTCAATATTTTAGGCGTTGTGGGCCTAATGGTCTCTGTTACAACTGTTCAGCTCCGCTGTTGTCTGTACGAAAGCAATCAGTGGGCAAAAGGTAAAGGAATGAACTTGGCTTTGTTCCCGTAAAACTTTTATTTACAGACGGTGAAATTTGAATTTTGTGTCATTTCCATGTGTCATGAAACGTTCTTTTATCCCCCCACCCCCACCGCCATTAAATACATGAAAACCATTCTTAGCTCAGGGACCAGACAAAAACAGCCTGTGGACCTCTGATTTATGGTGAGACATAGCCTCACCTGGTCACCAGATCGTTTCTGTTGGGGCTGAGCTCCTTTTCTGGTAGGAACCTGAAATAATAAGTTGAAATCAGAAGTTCATTTGATAAATATGGAGGGATTTGGCTAGTGTTAGGGCTTGCGGCTCTTAAGTCTTTGGTTCCAAGATCATCCCCTTTGAGGACCTGGTCTGTAACATGTGACCCTGTGTACCTCGGAAGGCACACCCTCCAAGGCTCCCCCCGCCCCCCACCTCTGAGCTGTCTGCTTCCGGATAGTACACAGTGCACGTCCTTAATCTTCTAGGTAACTTGTTTCCAAATCTCAGCAGGTGCCCCGGAGGGGGAAGCCCAAGGTCCAGGCCCACAGGTGCCCACCCACCTTGGGAAATGACTGATCTTTGGTTCCTTTGGCGCCTGACTTTGCCCTAGATATGTCTGTGCGTCTTTCCTCATGCTGTTTAACCTCTCCAGAATTCAATGGACTTGTCTGTAAAATTCGGAAAGGTAGGTTAGATAAATGATTTAAAATGTTGTTGAGCACTGCAGTTAGGACTTTATGGTCTTCTTTGGGGAAGATTTCCTGTAGACACAATCCATGGGGTGAGACTCGTCAGCTCTAAACCCGGAGAATACTTTCCAGACCTTCCTACAAGGTTTGAGACCATCTTGCTTCCGTGATCGTCATAAAGAGACTTGTACAGTGGGATGAAATGTTTGTTTTTATATGTAACTCAGATGATGGGTAAATGCAGTTTTTGTTAAGTGGGCCATCTAGGTTTTCTAATACACACATGGGGGAGTTCCTCTCTCTCTCTCTCTCCCTCTCTCTCTCTCTCTTTTAAACAGTACTTTAAATTTTTTGGTGACTTAACATTGTTAGTGGTAACTGATAGTTTCTGACAACCGGCTATAATCAAGGAACAAAGTTCCTCAAGCAGCTGCATTTCAATCTGTGCACAGTGTAATTGTCATTAGCTGGTTGAGTCTGGTTTCTGCAGAAGCTGCTTTGTGTATCCTGTATAAGAACATCTGGTTTGAGCATTTAAAAATCTTTTAAAATTCCCCTGTAGACACTTTGCATTTATTGACTTATTCTTCCAAGGGTAGAATAAGGGGTGGTAGACGCCTTCCCATACTTAGCCTAACATTGGTTCATTCAGAAACCATCTCCTGTCAACACCTGGTTTCTCTAAAGTGTTATTTTTCAGTGAACTCTTCTCTCTCTCTCTCTCTCATTTCTGTTATAGATTAGAACTCAGTTCAGAGACTACAACACAAGGGAACACAAACTTCTGATTTTAGTGAAATATTTCAGAAAATACTTTATTTTCATATATTCTGAAGAGATAGATTTTATTTTTCCCTGGTAAATGGTAAAAAAAAAGTAGGAAAGGAGCAATAGGACTTGTAGGGCAAATAGGCTTCATCTCTCATGAATTCTGACTGAGTGGCAGCACTGTGTGTGTTAAGGAGGGTTCTGAAGTCATGTCTGTGCTTGTGGAAAAGAATGACCTCACATGGGTGGAGGAAATGGCGTGTTTCGTCGCCATCTCTGGAACATAGCTTTTTAATTTTTGTTTATTTTTACCAAAATAGTACTACTCTTGAAATGGATAGGAAGTTGAGTATTTATTCTTTAAAGGTAGTTTATTCCCTAGTTTTCTTGTTGGGGGTAGTTTTTCTGTTCTTACATATAGTATGTCTAGCGACCTGCTACTGACATTGGCCATTCTTCTGTTTGAAAACTTTTGCTTTTTAAAATAATGAATGAGTGATAATAGCATTTTACAGTATTTCTCTTATTACCTTTTCTAATTTTTTCCCATCTTTGCTATTCCATCAGGTATTCTATTGAAGTAAGACCAGCCTTTGATGCCCATCTCAGGAAGGAGGTGGAATATAGGGTATTGATGGCTGCTCCTTTTAGGCTGGTGCTTTGCATGGGGCCAAGAAGCTGTCCCCCAGGGTCTCCTATATATGGTGAGGAGCAGAGAAGAAATGTTTTGGATTTTAAATCTTTACTATTATAAGTGTAGTACATCTTTACTATTATAAGTGTAGTACAGCATCAGAGTAAAAAATTAAAATTGTATAAAATGTGTAGAGAAGTAAAATTTCCCAGTCCATTCTGTCTGGACACTTTGGTCTCATTTCTCAGAGATAAACACTATTATCCTTTATGTACTTCCAGAAATTTTTCATGATTATGCAAGCAATTGGTGTATGTATTCTCTTCCCTCCTCCCTTTTACATATATATAGATAGATAGATAGATAGATAGATAGATATGAATGGGCCTATGTTTCAGGGTTTTCTTTTTCTTTTTCCTGCAGTTTGCCTGTGTTTTTTTTTTTTTTTTCCTTTCTTAATACGTCTTTGGCCCCTTTCCATATCTGTGCATGTAGATCTAACAGAAAGGAATTCTGAGTAGATGGAAATCGGGACAGGAGCTCAAGATTGGAGCCTGGGGTGACTGACTGCCTTTATTGTTTGGGTGTGAACTCATTTACTCCCCTGTCAAGGGAAGTTTAAAAAAATAACATTCCAAATATGAATGATTGGAATGTTTTGTTGTAGCTGCTTTTCAGTTTCTGACTCTAATTGAGTCAGCAATTACATACAGAGACCTGGGAGTGGTTTAATAGATTGTTTTAGGGCTCACAAGCACGCATTGGATTATTTATAAATTGGCAAATGGTTGCTGCTTGTGATTCATTTCTACTTGAATTTATAAATTGCTTAAAATCTTGAAAAATGCCTTTATTGACTTTTGAGGTCTGAATTTAAAAATAATTTGTAAAGAATTTACAGTGAACTAGTGTGATACAGCACTCAGGCTTTTTAGTGATATTCATAGGAATACATATTGTAGTTATGATTCGTCAGTTCTTAAAATCTTTTTTGGGGGAGAGGTGGTTATTTGTTGCTAAATAAATTCTTTTCAGCTGAATATTTTCAAGTGTGATGCCTTTGCAAAGGCTTACTTTTTTATAGTAGCTTAGGCAACAATTTTCTTTAAACAAATTTTGAGGTATAACATTATAAAGGACACATGTCAAAAAGTTCCATTTTGCGGGGGGAGGAGTTGATATATTTAGATAAGATTAAAACTTTAACACTTAAGATCTAAGCAGTTTGTTTAGTTAATCGATGACTGGTTTTTTTGACCAGATAAAACAACTCTTTGGTTAAAGTAAGAAATCTGGATTTGAATTACAGTCACGTTAGTAATTTTAGACTTTTTGTGAGCATATGAATTAGATAAGGTTGACAATTTGAAAACTTTCTACCTAGACATTTAATGTTTGCTTTAAAAACAGCTTATTTTCTTCCCATTCACTTAGGGACAGGAAATTACTGTGAAGTATAGGTACTTCGTTACAGTGGGTGCCCTCTACTCCCTAGGGATCAAGAAGGTGACCTATTACGAAAATGTGAATCTTTTTTCGTGAAAGGGTATATGATCAATACCTTAGGAATCATAGTGTTTAAAAACAGTATTCAAATTGTGTGACCTTAGCAAACAAACAGAAATGAGTAGTTCATTACAAGATACTTCTTACATAAGACCCCTTGGTGTCTGAAAATACGTTCTTTAATGTACATTTTTATAGTATACATTTTCTGAATACATTTATAAGTATAGTACATTTAAGTATTAGATTATTAACTTTCATAGAGAATGGAAGGACACCAGTAAATTTAAAAATAATGTAATGGAAGTTCCTCCAGTTAAAGGTCGATTAGATATTAAAGTGGAAGCCACTCCAATTCTATAAAGCCAAGTGAGCAGAGCATACAGTTTATGCGTGGGAATTCATTCATCATCTAAAGGTTATTTTAATACATAGCACTGCGTCAAGTTGACATGTAGAGAACAAGTAGGTAGAGGTCTTTAATTGAGTACCTTCTAGAACTTTTTGAGAGTGAAATTCATATGAAAACGTAGTGGATAAAATTGATGTTTTGAGGAAGAAACCAGCCTTTCTGTATATGAGCCATAAGATAATTAAAATCACTAGGGTATCATTCTTATTACAGCTGTAGAGTTTATGGCCTGATAAATGGTCCTGTTCCGCCACAGAGATTAATTCTAGTAACTGGACAGTTTTGTTTTCCTCACATGGGTCCCTCAGTTCCCAGGAATAGCATTGCATAAACATCCTCAAATTCTTAATCATCTTATTCTTTTGTACAAGCCCTTATCTCCTTGTCCCTGAGGTCATTTCTCATTCTTTCTTGGTTAGAAGTACATACCAGTCATGCCTCCCTGGGACCACACCCAGGTCACTAAACTTGATCACTTGCAAATTCCTGAGCCACACTGGGGATGGATTCCTTCAGCTAAAGGCTGATCTTAGTGCATGCTGGGTTTTGCCCCCCATTTCAGTCCAAGGAATCTTCAATTTCAAGGTTTTGAGGTCCCGAGCTATCTCATGTGCGTATCCCAGGTCCTGCCATAGTCTGTGCATGGTACTGCTGTGACCTCATAGCAGGGTCACACTGAAGCTGCTTGTCCAGTTATTTGCTTACTGCGTTGCCCCGTGTGCCGTTCCATGTCCCGTTCACCACATCTCTGTCATCTAACTCCGTGCAATTTTAATTGAATTGCTACGTTAGCTAATCCACTGCATTTTAACCCATGTGACAGAAAGGGCTGAAGGAGCGCACTCGGCTTGTCATCTAAATAGGGGGATTGGGCAGCGGGTGGGGAGGGGCCTGTGCTTCCCCAGGAGGTAAGTGGTGGGTGCTGAGCGGACACCACAGCTGCACCCCCTGGCTGCAGTCGGTTGGGGGGAGAACAGGGCAAGGAGCAGCATGAGCAGAGAGTGGAAACAGAAAGGGGATGTTTTCAAGGGCAGAGGCCGGGCCCACCCGAGGCCAGCTGGTCGTGGGGCTGGTAAGGACAGAGGCTTGGGCAGAGCTGAAGAGCCAGGGGGCAGAAGACCTCTGTGTTCTGGGTGGTCCTATTTGTAGTGTGGAACAGGGAGAGAGTCATTTAGGAAATAGCTTGATGAAGTCACCTTGTAGGGAAGATTGACTTTTAACAATTGGAAGGGGTAAGAAATTATAAGCATGGAGAACAGGGTGGTGCTGAAAGCAATGTACGTGTCGGTGGTTGAGGACAAATCTGCAGGTCAGTGGGGGACGTGAAACGGTCACACAAGCACTGACAGCCTTGGCAATTGGATGTAAGGTGAGAAGGGACGTATACTAGTCAAGAAATGAGCAAACAGTAAGACTCTGAATGTGAAAATGCCGCTCAGAGTCGCGAGTCGCACTGTGGTGGTTTATAGACACGTGTTGTTAAGTATTACAGTGCTTTGCCCAGAATGCCATGCTTCCTCTCTGGTCACTTCCCCGTGGCTCTTCTGGACTCTGCTCAGAATCCTGCCCTGGCTCCATCCACCTGCCCCCATAGAGCCTTGTGTTGACCACTGTCAGGCACTAATCCTGCGGGTTCCTGTGACTTCACGCCGCAGCTCCCTGAGGTCCGGGACGCACTGCCGTTTCCCTCAGCACCACCTGATCCATAGCTGAGGTGTTCACGTTTGTGGGCTCCATCTTCTTGTGCTGTCTCTGGAGTGTTTCGAGTAACCTTTCAGTTCATTATTACTGGAGACTCTTACACCCACATCATGGTTGCCCTCGTCCTAAAGGGCCATCCAGAGGAGGGAAGAGGAGGGCCCTGTGCTTTCCCGGGTGGCCTGTCCTGCAGATGTTAGCAGCATGCAGCTGCTTCAGTGTGTTTCCCAAACATAGTAACAAGGACTTTGATTTTGCGACATGAGTAACCCAGGTGAGGTAAAGCTGCCTGAGGTGAAATCGGAAGTACCTGGGAGCCACAGAGCAGGAAGTGTGTGTGCTAACCCCCGTGTCCCCGCGGGGTGGGGGTGGCTCCCGGAGAAGGTGAGTGCAGCCTTCTCAGCCTCTCTCATTCAGGGTCTTCATGCCTGAAAATGGAATTCATTGGAAGGAAAATACCGTTTTTATTCTTTATTTGCATAATTTTGCTTGAGTATTGATGTGTGTTTGGGAGCATCATTCCACTTGGGTCAATGCCTGGCATTTTTCATTTAGCGACTTGAAGAAAGTGCTTTCTCTGGGAGTTGTGTTTGAGAGCTAGGAGGAATAATCAAAAAGGTTCTTTGTTTTCAAAGCTCTTCCTTCTGCTTAGGTAAATTTAAGTTGTCCAGATCAATGAAGGTGTAATCAGCATTTGATTCCTTGTAGCTAGGGAGTGTTTTATGGGCTTTTTCAGGCTCCCACTTCTCCCCGTCGTTCCTGCACCCGCTCAGAAGGTGGGAACTGCATTCTTCGTGTTGTGTCTGGCATCACACTGTTATTCGTAAGGGATTCCTCTTTAGGTAGCTCTTTGTATATGTATTTTTTTTTTACTCTCGTAACATAGGCTTTGGGAGTTGCAGCTGTTGGCATGAGGGTTCTTGTGCTTCCCCTTCTCTTTGCACTGCCTCCTGGTGGGTCCAGAGCAGAGGTGCCCTCTCCAGAAGCCTGGGGGACTCTCTCACAGTGAACACTTGGTGTACATGGCAACAGGGCATGGGGGACAGTCATTTTAAGTGCGCGTGACTGGGCCACAGGTGTTTGGGCCATGGGAGTTTTTGAATAGCGTGAGCCTGCTTCAGGCTGAGTTGTAGGTAGTGGGTACTAAGAGTTGGGGCTGAATGGGGCTCTGAGAAGAGGGCTGGGTGGGTTTTAGGGCTGTGCCCCTTGCCCCACAGTGTGAAGCCCTAGCCCACAATGAGGCAGCTCTTGACCCAGATCATGACTCAGGGCCTGGCTCTGTCTTGGTAAGTTCTTTTAATGTTTTTTGAAGAATCAGTTGGCAAATAAACACCCACAAACTTTAACTGGGTGAGTGTCTCAGAAAGAAAATATAAAATATTGGAATTACAGAGTAGGGGCTTGAATATTCGAATGAATCAGATAGGTCTGTTTTGTAGGTGGGAACAGACTGCATTGTGTGATGTGTTTTCTGCCTGTTTGGTCTGCTCTTTTAGAGGTCCATTTAGAGTGGAGCTCAGGCTTTTCATTTGTCTTGTTCTAGCACAGTCGTTCTCCACACCATCCCCATGTGCCCCGCTCTTGGAAACACACCACGTTCTGATACTGTGGTTTCCACTGAGGGAGATTGGCTTGTACTCTTCTGAGGGGCTGGGTGGAAAAAAACCCTCCTCCCTCATTGGGAATCATTGCTCTGCTGTAAGAGCAGGGCCCTAAAGATACGTCAGAATGATCAATACTTTTATTTTGGGAAATCTTTTTTGGATTTGTTTAGAGAGTTGCCCTGTGTGACTATTATCGTGAGTTCTTGAGTTCAGTGACTGGCCTTCAGTCCCCACCCACTGAGCTCTTTCCTAAATGCAGTCTTTCTCTTACCTGGTGGGCTGGAGTCCTGTTACCACCAGCTTCCTGGGTACAAGCCGTCTTCTCAGTCTGCCCGGTTAGACTGGACTCCTGGAAGGAGTTGGATTGAGGTAGTGAAACTGGATTTGGATGAGAAGCTTCCTGCCCTCAGTGTGACCTTGGGCAAATCGCACTGAAACCGTTTTTGGCTTCAGTTTCCTAAGAGTAAAGAAGAAGGGTCCTCCTCAGAATTACATACCCGCTGTGGTCCCTTCCTGTTCTAGCCTTAAATTGCCGAGGGGTTGGAGATGGCTCCAGGTGGCCTTTGCAGTCCCGTTACCCCATTTGTTTTGTTCCTAGAATCTAGGTTATTGGGCTTTTAGGGCTATTTCAGTAAAATTTGCCTGAGAAGCATAATCGTGCCTGGTGCAGTGTAAACAGTCACACCTGCAGGCCCCCACCCGGCACAGAGTAGGAGCCTGTCCTTCAGGAAGCCCCGACTTGTCCGTGGGCTTTGCCTGCCCTGCTTGCTGCCTGTCAGCCCAAGGACTCCTGGAGTAGTTGTCCTGGTGCTGTCACCACAATGAGAGAGGAACCTGGAACCTCTGGGAGTCCTACTGAAACAGGACTGCTCTGCCCCTCCCCCTTGTTTTTCAACCTATTCTGTTAATGATTGCACCTAATTATGTATCTTTGGGCTTTTCAGTGTTTACCATTCCAATGCTGCTTGAAGCCGATTGTTTGCTTTTGTATGCTGTGAAACCGGGGCTGCCATCTGAAGCACAACTTGATGATAGTGTGTTACCATCCTGGGTTAAGTGCTGTCTCATTGCTTTGCAGGCTGCCTGCTGTTTCCCGGGGAGATCATGAAACGAGGTCGCCTTCCCAGCAGCAGTGAGGAGTCTGACGACAACGGCAGTAAGTCCTGCTTTCTCGGCCTTGGAGCCGGCCGGGGTTTGGGTCTGTGCAGAAACAGGATTGTTGAACGCAACGCTTTAAATAGCTGAGGCCCTTCGCGTGTCAGGCAGGTTGGAGAAACACATCTGTGTGTGATACTGACTGCGGGTCTGCACGCGGATCTCTGCGGGCAGGCTGACCGCGGGCTGGCGTTCCTCAGGCTTCCTGTGTTATCTGAGGATGAATAATCCAGTGCCAGGAGTCATTGCTGTGTCTGTTTTTCCTAAACATCATTTATGGCACTTCACTGTTGCTCTTTATGAAAAGAAACTTAATCGAAGCCAGTTAATTATTAACTAGTTGAACAGGATCCAGAGGGATTGAGGAGTGCCTCGTGTGAGGGGAAAACAGGCGGTACAGGTTTTTAGCAGGTGGCCAGCCAGCGAGTGCTCTTCACTCGATTTTACCATGACCACTGCCTGCATCTCCGCTCTCTGGCGTCCTCGTGTTCTCACAGTGAGGCTGAGAACCAGAAGTTAGCTGGCTTCCAGGCAGTGAAAATAAATGTGACACAGTGCCTGTGTATTGAGAAGCTAACAGACTGCTCGGAGAGCCCCCCTCAGATAACAAGGACATTTCGTACCTAGCACAGTGCTTTACATTATAGGTTAAACCCGGAAAACCTTGAAAGAATGCTTGTTCTACTGTGTGATGGCAAAGGTGTCAGGCCTGCTTTCAAGGAACTGTCTTAGGTAGATACATATGTAAGCTCCAGCTCTGGTAGAAAGTCTTCGCAGCAATGGAGATGGCTTTGCCTGTGCAGACGGAAGTACACGTAGGCACGGATTCACAGGAGTGGAGACCAGGGGAGCCTAGGGAGGAGACGAAAGTTGGGCAGGTCACGAAGGATGACAGAGTTTTTAGGCGAGCAGGGTTGTGTTCATTTCCTGGTCTCCCAAGTTTTCAGCAGATTAAAAGCTGTAAATGAAGAAGCAAGGCTTTGCTGCCGTGGGTACCCACACTGATAGGTGTAAACAGAATGCAAACACGGTATTTTGGTTGCAGCTTTGGGTTCAGGCATGGAACAGTGGGAAGTAGCATTGGTGGCTGTGGGAGGGGTGGCGGGTGTTTGGGGGTACGGCTGAAGGTAGCTATGATCAGATCAGGAAGGCCTGGGATGCAGGAGCTGACGGGATTTGGGGTCAGACAGTGGGGGCGGCGGTTTGGCACAGGGAGGAGTGAACTGGGCGAGGGAAGGAGAGACTCGGGAGTGTGGGCTCCAGAGGGAGAGACCGAGGGGCCTGGCCCAAGTGCAGGCAGTAAAACCCGTCAGAGCCTCCGGATGCTTCCCGAACTTACCACCTGTCACTTCACGGCCTTTACTACCTGTTTTCTCCAATATTTGCTTCGGCTTTTTACTCCTTGAGGCAAAAGCATGCTCAGGTAATTCTTTTCTGCCCCTATCAGACTGTCCTCGGGAGTTGTAAGTACCCAACAAATGTCTGCTGCTTGCTCAAGTATACAGTTGTGTCCTGCAGCAATTAAGAAAAATAAAATCTCGCTCTTCAGGCTCAGAGTTAATGAAAAGAGAGTTTTGTGAGTTGCTCTGCATGCTAGTAATGCCCAGGAGGAGGCTAAGAGTCCTATGTGAGGGTTTCTTTTGGGCAACAGGTTCACGCTCACTGTTCCCATCACTGCCCCAGTTCTTTCTTGGGGGAGCTGGGTGTGAAAAGGTTCTCCTGTTCTCTCAGATTTAGAGCCTTCCCCTTTCTGGACTGGTGCTGCCCAGTAGGATGGAAGTGTTCTAACCGAGTGTAATTGGGGAACTGAACTTTTAAGTTGTCTTTAATTTTCATTAATTAAAATTTAAATTGCCACGTGTGGTTAGTAACTACCATGTTGGCTAGTACAGTTCTGGGCCGGGGCCCAGTCTAGTCCTCAACTGTCCAGAGGCTCCTAAAAGCTCCACAGTCCCCTGGATTAGTCCGCTCAGGCTGCCCTGACAAGCACCGCAGACTGGTGGTTTAAACACATACTTATTTTCTCACAGGTCTGGTGGCTGGAAGGAAGTTCAAGATCCAGGTGTAGGCAGGTTTACTCTTTTTGAAGCCTCTGTCCTTGGCTTGCAGACGGCTGCCTTCTGGCTGTGTCCTCACAGGGTGCTTCATCTGTGCAGATACTCCCTTGGTCTCTTCTTCCAAGGACCTCAGTGAGACTGGTTTGGGGTCCACCCAGATGACCTCCTGTAACTTAATCACCTCTTTCAAGGCTCCGTCTCCAAATACATCACATTCTGAGGCACTGGGGCTTCCACATGCATTTTGGGGGACGCAGTACAGCCCATAGTGGCCCTAGAAGACGAAATGCTTCGTCCAAACACGCATCCCCCCTCCGACTCTGGTTAGAAAGGAAGGAAGAAGAGAGCACCCAAAGTTCCATGAAAAGTATGTCCTTCAGAAGTCACCTAATGGGTGATGGGCTGTCTTCTTCCTCTTGGTACTCATGTCCAGGTGGGCGGCGGAGGAGTAAGTACATATTTGTAGGGCACTGAGGGTTAACTCAGACAGACCACAAATCGGGGTTCTGCCTGCCCCTAGGCCAGATCTGGAAATCCGATGCTGCTGGTAGGGGACTCAGTGGTAGCTGGCAGTAGACAGCAGGTGGGCCGTCGTCTGTCATGCAGCTGCTTCAGTAGAAAGCACGCGTTGATGCTTCACGTGCTGTCCTTTCAGGCCTAATGATTTAGTAGTTACAGTGGATGATGGTATTCGTAAGAACCTTGGAATGCCAAGACTTTAACTTATATAAAATTGCGCTCATATCCATGCCTTCCCATCTTCTCCGAGGGCAGCTGCTTCCCCTTGTCGGCCTCCGCTTCCAGACGTCCTGTTTGCATCACAGGCCCATGGGGTGAGTGGGGTGCCTTCTGCCCCTGAAATCAGGTCCCTAGAACTGGGCCGGTCCTCAGCTGGGTCTGGACACTACGGAAACCCTGCTTGTAAGAAGGGCTGGGTCTGAGCATCTCCCAGCCTGCAGCCCTGACAGGATTTTGGCAGCTGCTCCCACCTCCACGCAGAGCATGTCCAAGTGGAGGAGAGGCAGCTGTGGACGTCAGTGTGGGGCCACAGTGGGGCCCCAGCACGGCTGCAGCCATGCCTGGGCTCGCCGGCCTCTAGGGCTGAGCCCTTTGCTTAGTTTCCTGGCCTGCTCCAGGGAGCACGGTGTGCTATTTACCATCAGGGATGGATGGGCATTATCGTGCCAGTGCAAGCCCTCATCCAGGGGCAGTCGTAGCTGTTGATGCCTTGTCCAGATGCCCTGGAGGGCCAGCCCTGCAGTTGGATGGAGTAGCGCTGGGTGTTTGCAGGCCACATCTATAATTGCTGGGCTTCTGGGACTCGGTGGCCCAGCCGATCTCTGAAGTTACACATTGTGCCCG
Organism: Rhinolophus hipposideros; assembly: GCF_964194185.1. NCBI lineage: Eukaryota > Metazoa > Chordata > Mammalia > Chiroptera > Rhinolophidae > Rhinolophus > Rhinolophus hipposideros. The sequence continues at coordinate 9,204,452 of NC_138062.1, forward strand.
GGTGTGGCCAGAGAAACAAGCCCTTCACTTCCTGCCTCCCTGCGCAGGACTCTGTCCCTAGGGGTTTCTACACATGTGGGAATGGGGTCCACCACCTATTTTCAGTATTTCCAAAACTTAAAGGAGATTGCATTTTATCTTTAATAAAGCTCCAGAGGCTTATTAAAAAAACATTATGTCCTTGCTTTTGGCAGGAATTATATATCATTGCTTAGCTCAGACCAATGAACAGCTCTGATTAGCCTTCTTATATTTTTTGTTCTGTAAAAGTAAGACAAGCATTAAATAGTACGTAATGAATACTGGTCATTTGGCAATTTTTTTCAAAACATGGGGGATTTCGCCAGGATAAGGGACCAAATGTAAATGGTGTTTGGTTTTTTGGTTGTTTTAAAATGTGGCGACTCTCAAAGACCCAGAGGGAAATTGGTTCATATGCTTTCCTCAGAGACAGAGAAGTGTCCTGCTACTTCAGTTTTTCTTAAAGTCCTGAAGCAGGGCTTCCTTTTCCTGCCAAATGTCCTGCTTTCAGGGCTGTGTTGACCCTGCCTTGTGGGAAGCTGGGGCGTGTGGCTCTGAGGGTCTGGAGCCAGGCACCCAGTGGGGGGCCCTGCTCCCCTGTTGTCCACACCTATCCAGGCCCTGACACACTTCTGTCTTCTCCAGTTCTCCAGCGGAGCTTGGCTCCACCACCTGTCTTAGGGAGAGGGAAGAAAAGAGAGCTGACTCAAATTCAAACCTAATTTGGCCCCTGGTAATGCAGGTCAATGGGTGGCACCCACGAAGCTATGTGGGCACTTTTGTTTTCTCAGGCTCTCCCCAGCTTACAGAATAATAATGAAGAGAGACCGATATTTTTAGTGGCTGACATATACTTTCTGCTTACACCCCCTTTGTGTCTTACTGCATTTAGTGGATTCCCTTCTTTTTCTTTTAGTAACTTGTCTTCATTTTCTTATGTTTGGCTGGCTATGCTTGGCTACCTCCCTGCAAGTCTTGGGTGGTTTCTCTTTTGCATAAAAGTGAACTCTGCCTCGGTTCTGTTTCTGTTCGACTGTACCTTTAGTTCGCTCCTTTCCCCCATCAGTTGCATCTGGGGACACACCAAGGAGTTGCGTAGGAATTCTTGAAACGTGGGGATTTTGGCCCGAATATTGCAGAACGTGTACAGTACCCATGTCTCCTCAAGGCACCCGGGTGGCTTGGCCCCATGTCAAACCCAACTTGTGCCTTGACTTGGACGTTGGTGAACAGAGTGCCATCTTGGGCTTGGGGGCAACAACCTGGACTCAACCTCAGCAGGAGTGCTGTGCGGCTGACACCTTTGTGTGTCAGTTGATAGAAGGTCCCACTGTATTTAAGTAGAAACATTGCTAGGTCAGTTCTTTGAGTGTGTGTGTTGTGCTTTTGTAATTTTGAAGGTGGAAGTGAGTAGGACCACGGAGCTGAGCCGTGCCAGGATGGAAGAGCTATGAGAGGTATAGGGCCAGCCCCCGATGGAAACGTGCTTGTGTTAGAGGCTCGTCTGCTGTCATGCAGTTAAAGCAAGTAGCCAGTCACTGCATTCAGTTTGCTGACTTTTGGGTGGGAATGTCCATAGCGCTGCTTTACTTGCACAGGGTAGCCTGGCCCTGATGTAACCCGTGGGGCGCATCTCAAGGCCACACTGTCCATGATGCCGCTGGCCTGTGGGGCTCTCTGCTCCCTGGTCCTAAGCGTCTTACTTTGTTAAGCTGGTTTAACACCCCAGGAGACACCTGCGTATTATTTTTTATTGTGTAAAGCATGGTCTGAGACACACGAGATGTGCAGCTTGGTCAGTGGTGAGGTTCTTCCGTCATTTGCATTTTGTGGTGGTGTGAGCACCCTCACCGCCGCTTGAGTCTAATTTCTGAAGCTTTCGTGTGCTGTGCAATCTGGGAGGCTTACGACACACGAGCTAAATGTGGGAGGTGTGTGCAATCGGTATTAGATTTGCTCTTGAGGTTTTTCCTTATTTCAGATGTAGGGCAAGACAGCATGGTTGTTTTTAATATTTCAAAGGAGCCTGTTCGAGATTCCTGCATAATAGGACCGGAAAGCAGGATTCGGAGTGGCCCCGTGCTCCTGGCGCTGCCATCTGTGGGCGCGTCATACTTCTTAGTGGAAGTCGGGATATTAAAACAAAACACGGCATTCTTTTCTATTTATTCTTTTCAGTGTTTTATACGGAATAGTTGTTACTCAAACAACGTATGAGTCAAGAATTTTTAAAGTTGCCTAAATTTGTCACTAGAGTGGACTTAATTTTAGGTAATAACATCTTCTGTGTGAGCAATAAAATAATTATAGACATTATTACCAAATTAGAGTTCCCAACTCCTCTCTTGAACACAAAAAGAAAATAAAATTTTACCTGTGACATTCCTAATTTAGTTTGTCATTAAATGTTAGCGTTCTGAAAACAGAAACAAAACGCAGCACCAACCCAGTGTGATCTCAGCACATGGTTTATAAGAGCTAAGCAGTGGCTGGTGTTCACCGTAGCAGAAATCGCTGTCTCCCAGTCCTTTTGGTGTTTGATTTTCTTCCCCCCTACCCAACATACTTCCAAGAAAGTGTTCCATAACATACCTTTTTTTTTTTTTTTAAATTTGAAAGGAACGTGGATTATTCTTGCTTGGATAATATTCTGGGAGCTTTCTGACCGTCTGGGAAGCGTCCGAAGGGTATGGCTGTGGGGAGACTGGTGTAGGAATGTCGGGACACCTGCTCTGAGTGTCCCACCTGTGCACTTCCTGGGACTGGAGCTGTAGCAACAGGTGCACGCTAAGCAGGACCCCCCCCCCCCCGTCTGTCCGTCTGTCTGTACATGTATTGTTGCCTCATTTTCCTTGAGCTCAGCATTCTGTCTTCTGGTAGGTCGAGCAGGAGTGTGTCCTCGGTACCTGCCGCCTTCCGCCCTTGATGTACAGTGACGGTTCTCATTGACCCTGACTGTCCCGAACAAAGACACTGTATTTTTGTCTACTTTTCAAAAAAAGTTTTACTGAGAATCCATTGTGTGCGCAATGCTGTATGTTGTCAGTAGTCACCTGTGTTTTGTACAAATGGCTCTTGATATGCTTTCTGATAGGAGTAAGTAAATGAGAAAGGAGGTTCACGGGCAGCAGGAGATAACCTGCTGCTGGGCGGGGAAGGCTCTCGTCTAGGTTTTACACAAACCACCTGTGTACACTCAGATGGACCATTTTCTCTCTATTAGTGGATAATAGAAAATCGTCAGTTATTCTGTGCACACATTAAAAGTGTATGCTGTAATATGATTTAATGTGTTTACACCTGTGAAATCAGAAAACTCAAGGTAATTCTTCCTGCCACCTTTCCCCAGTCAACAGCGGATCTTCCTTCTGTCACTGTAGATTAGTTTATACTTTCCAGGGTTTTTTAGAAATGGAATAATACAACATGTACTCTTTTTGTCTGGCTTCCTCAGTCAACCTAATTATTCCAGAATTCATGCACGTTGCATGCGTCGATGGCTCTCCCTGTCTCGTTGTTGGGTAGGGTAGTGTTCCTTGCATGGGTGTGCCACAGTTTATTCAGTCTGTGTTGCTGATGTTTGGGTTGTTTCTGGTTTTGGGCTTTATGATTAAGCTAAGAACATTTCTTATGTCAGTGATCATTTAAACTTAGGTTTTCCCCCAGTCTCCCTTTCTGAAAAGTGACTTTAATAGGATTAATTTTTAGGTCTCTTCCTTCTTTTGCATTAAGTAAATCAAAAGGAAGAGGAACAGACTGTTTCTGGGTGGCCCAGTGATTCTCTTGGGTAATACCACCAGAGACCAAGTTTGCAGCATCTTCAGATCTCTGTTTTTAAAAAGCGGATGCGATGTGGACACCCACCTTTCAATGATCCAAAAAAGCCCTAGTACAAGTTTCTAAGTGATTGTCCCTACTTGGATTGTTTTCCATACTAGTAAAGCTGCAAGCTTCCTGGGAACCTTGGGAACTACCCTGGAGGGACGCTGACAAATCCCCAAGAAAAGGCAAGAAGGCCCCCCAAAACCAAGAATGAACAAATGTATGGTTTCTGCTTTAGCTTTGAAAGGAACTGACTGGAAGGACTCGTCTCCTTCTGCCCCTTGTTAGATTTTAAAGTATAGTGACTGAATGATTCTTTCTGTATTTCTAGGTTGTTCCTTATTGTTTCTAACCCTTCCCACAGTATCTCAAAAGAAAGGGCCTTTCTGCCCTGCACCTTCTTTCCCTTCCTGGGCCCCTGGGCATCATCTAGGTGGATGAGCTCTTCCGGTCTCTCTTTCAGCCTGTAGGCGGGCAGGCCTGGAGGGTGCCCTGCAGGACCCGAGGGTGAGAGAGTCCTGTCTAAAGGCAGGAGCCACCCAGGGCCTTTCTCTCCAGGCTCCTAACTTGGCCGTTTATCCTGTGATGACCAGATTCAGAACCTCTGTAAGTTTCAATGTGGGAGTGACACATTCTTGTTCATTTGGACTCTAAAGAGACACACTTATTACGTTTTAAAGAACTTTCTAATATATTTATTGAGCACTACGTGGGGCCACCTGTAGGACATCTAATTCTGCTGGCCTAACTGCAGGCAGTCAGCTGACCCCGTACCAGGCCTCAGCTGGTGACCACGGGTGGTGCCCGCTTTTCCCCTTTACTCTCGGTCATTGCAAATCTGATGATAGGCTTACGTGCAGATTGTATTTCTTAATGTCCTCAAGGTCTTAGGTACCTTGATTCTGTGTCCCTTGTCTCTGGAATCTGTAGAGATAAGAGATTCCTGTTTGAGTGACACGCGCTTTTACTGGCAAAATGGCAATTCCCTCAACTTTTGGCTTTTTTTGGGGTGGGTGTGTGTTGATTTATGGGAAACAGTCCAGTATGTGTTTGGGGTGGGGGTGAGTTTTTAGGGTGTTAGACACAGACTGCATGCAGGTGGTTTGAGGGCCGATGCAGAGTCTGGCGGTGGTGTGGCACCTGCAGACAGGAGGCCACTGCCGGAGCCTTGTGACACGTGAGCAGGAGCGGGGGCAGCAGCTGGCGTGGAGCAGGTCTGGGATTCTGATGGGCTGGGTGCGGAGTTGGTCCTGCTCGTCCATTGATTGGATGTGTCCTGAGCAAGCAGAGATTTCTGACTTCAGGTAGAAACGGTGGTGATACTCATTCAAGTAGGCACGGAAGAGGGAGAGCAGGTTTGGGGAAGCTGTTGAGCCCAGTTTGTGTGGAGTTGACAGCTCTGAGGAACTCTTGGGTCCGTGTCTTATCTGGAGGTGAACACGGATGTGCAGCGGCAGAGGGAGGTCCGTGTGGGACGCAGCTCTCACCGTCTCCCGGGTGCTGGGTGAGCTGGGCAAGAGGTGGGTGTGGATGTGCACCCCCCGCTCCCCGCGGAGGGGAAGTGGAGCAAGAGGAGGAAAGAGTTCAGGGGAAACACGGGAGGTGAGGGATCACAGAGTGGGGACCCCAGGAAAGAGAGGTGCCACCAAGGCCAAAGGAGCATCTCCGCGGGAGGGAGGGAGTCAGGGCCGCTGAGAGGGCTTAGGCCTGAGGGGAGCTCTGGCTCCGGGGCCGCGAAGAGACCAGGCCCTGCCAGGGCTTCTGGGGTCTGGCCTGTCGGTGATGCAGGAGGAGAGCACCTGTGACGGAAGGCTCAGAAAAGAGCCGCGTGGCATTGTCCTGGGAAAGGGGAGCCAGCAGTGGGGAGGGCTGTTTGACCAGAGCACTCCGCTCTGCTGTAGGTCTCAGCTTCCCTGTCCTAGGGAATCTCAGTTCTTATGCCTCATGGAGTCAAAATGTTCTTTTTTAAAGTTCTGAGGGCAGCCTTCGGATTTAGCACAATGATCTTAGCATTTAGAAAGTTTACTGAAAACTCAGCCAAATGTTTTTCAGTTTGTGTTTACCAGTGGGAGACTCTGTCCCTCTTCACTTCAGGCTTCTGGCTGAAGGCCCTCTGCATGGTGTCCTGTGTGCTGTACCAGGGGTGCACACGGCACCCCTGAGCCGGTGCGGGTCCAGAGGTCCTGGGCTGCGCATGTTGAAATGAGTAAAGGGTGGGGGCTGTACTCACTTGTGAGGCTGTCCAGGAGAAGAGCTCTGGCCCGGCACCAGTACTCATCCCGTGGGCGGGGGGGCGGGGCGCCAAGGTGAGCCTTCCTCAGTTTGATTTGAAAAAACCCCTTTGAACACTCAGTGATTTGTGCACTTTTAATCGGTCCTCTTTGGATGTTTGTTTCTTTAGGCCTGTCGACGACGTGGTCACAGAATTCCCGATCCCAGCACAGGAGAAGTTCCTGCTCTAGACATGAAGATCGGAAGCCTTCGGAGGTATTTTCTGAAGGCTGATGTGACCGTGCATGTCATACACGTGTGTGCATGAGAACATATGACTGACACACACACCTTGTTGACTGATATTGGTGTCTGTCTGAATCTTGGGCAAGGCACTTCACTTCTCTGTGCCTCAGTGTCCGAATCTGTAAGATGGGATAACACAGGTGTCTTATCTCAGGATTCTTGTGAGGAATAAATGGGTTTTAATACACAGAGTTTTATACATACAAAGCAGGTAAGAGTGCTTACTAAATGTTAGCTGTTATTATTATTAATTATATTCTTCTTTTCCTTTCTGTTCCATCTTTGCTGGCTCCCAACAACTTTTCCTCTGGCCAGGAGATGAGCGGGTTCGGCTGCTGCCACTCACTGCCATCCTCAAGTTAGTTTTAGCCATATGTTTGTGGCTTATTTGGCAACGACCCAAGGTCATTCTGGGAGTTTTGTTTTGGGGATTATGCTTAAGGCTTTTCCCCCTTCTTTTCCAATTCCTTTCTCATCTTATGTTCCCCGTTGTTCCCCCATTTTGTTGTTATCTATCTATCATCTGTTAATCTATTTAACATTTTTTTTAGGTGCATTTCTCTGCTGGCCTTTGTTGATTAGGGGCCGCTACCAGTCTTGAGATCTGTTTTCTGTGAAAACTTTTGCTGGGCTCTGAGGATTTAAATCATTGCAGAAAAGGTATTCTGGTTTATCCAAGTTTTCAAGTGAGCAGGTTGTGGGAAGGAGAGTCTTTGGTTCTGTCCCTTGGTTTGATGCTGCATCTTGGCGGGATGACGTCACAGACCGCGTCATGGGTGGCATGGGGCAGAGGCCGCCGTCCACCAGGCTCTTGGGTTTCTCCACCTGAAACGGGGAGTGCGGGGGCACTGCGTGGAGTATAGCAGAGAGTTAGTTGTGGAATAACAGCCTCCACCAGGAACGAGCTGCGTGCTGTAGAGTTGTAGGGACCAGCCCAGGAGCCCCTTAAACTATTAGAGCGAATGTTAATGGGAAGGTGGCCACTTTATTGCCTTGCTGTGCTCCAGACCCTGCGTCCTTTGGAACCTGCAGGGCTCCCTTCCTTTTCTGTTGGTCTTTCTTCCTTTCATTCCCTGTGCTGCCTCTACAAACCCCCACTACCTTTCTCATGTTCACACGCTACTCCTGTGGCTTCAGGGCAGGAGTACGGGGGTGCCCCGAGTGCTGGCATCAGCAGCGGGGGGGCTAAGCAGCGTGGGTGGCACTCGCCTTGGCCCTGACCCGTGTTTTGTTCCAGATTTTTTCTAAAATTTCTCTGAGTTCAAAAGACTTAACACTTAAAGCACGAGTGTTGAACTCTGCCAGGACTCGGGCATTGACGTGCATTTGGGGGCATCTGTGTCAGTTCTCGACCATCTCATCTTTGAGTAAAGGAGTGGTGGGCTGCCTTTCCTCATCTCGTTGCTGCAGTTTGGTTTTCCTCCTTTGGCAAACTCCTTATTTGTTACCTGTAAGACTTAGTTGGAATGCTTTGTTTTGGGTACTAATTTGTTTCTTGGTGCTGTGGACCTGTGACTGTTTTAAAGGACTTTCTCGTTGGGGTGGGCAGGGCATGGCTGGGATGGGTGCCTGCTTCAGGACTCCGGGCCGAAAGGGGCCTGATATTCCTCGTGCTTTTATGTAAGGTGCACAGCCGGGTTGTCCCTTGTTCCCGGGACTTTGGAAATGAGTAGTGGCATACTGGGGAAAAGCCGGTGTCGAGAGTGGCAGGCTAAAGAAATGGCCTTTTTATTCATGCCTCAGACTCTATTATGGTGAAGTTTATTAAAGTGATCACCAGCCTGAAAAGCCACCAGGAAAAACAAATATGGACCTATTAGCAGGCATATAAAGTGAACTGTGCTTAGCAGCACAAGAAAGAGCTCCCTGTCCTTTTCCAGAAGAGAGAGTTCAGCATTGTGACTTGTGCAAACAGAGTGGGCAGCTTACAGATGCAGACGCACCCTGTGCCAAACACAGCTTTGGGTGGCACTGCTGCCAGGGTCAGGGCTTCTCCTGCAGCCCTGAGGACGCGGCCTGGCTGGGAGGCAGCGCTGGCTTGCGCCGCCCCGGTCAGGGAGAGCGAACGTGGGCGGGGGGCTTTACCGTGTCCCCTCAGGCCTGTGATGCGGACGGAGGACCTCTCTTGGCAGAGGGCACTTCTGAGTCTTGTTGGGTCTGTTTGGGCGGGTGAGGAGAGGGTAGGTAGTGGCTTGCTTTTCTTGTTTTCTTTCTTTCCTGTCCTTTCTTCCCCTACTTTCCCCACAAATTCCTCTTCCCTTGTGGAAGTTGTGCCAGGTAAAGGTGTGCAAACAAACATGATCTGTAAGTACCGCCCGTTCTCTGATTGACTGCGTTGGTCTCACTGCTTCTAGCCCAGATTTGCAGCCTGTACTTCTGCCTGGCACGAGCCAACCAGGACCTGACCTTCCAGACGCCTGCCATCAGCCCTGATGCCCCAGGAGGCAGGGCTGGGGGGTGGCCGTCTGGGTGTGGCAAGGAGGCCTTGGTCATTCTGGCTCCAAACCCAGAACCTACATGGTTCGTGGAGTTTGATTTTTCAAACATCTGCCAAAAGAGCACCCTTGAGTGAAATATCTCCCTCCTGGGCCTTCATGCACACGTTTTCAGCAGGTGCGTGGTGAACTGCGAGTTCTGAGGAGCTTTTCAGGGAGGACAGTGAAGCTGTTCTGTTGCCGTTGTAGACACTGCCTCTCCTGCGGTGGATGAGGGAGCGACAGGGCAGTGTGAGCTGCTGCCACCCCCGCGCCCCAGCGGCAGGGTGTGGCAGGCTGAGGGGTTTCCTGTTATAGGTCAGACCGGTTCTCTGTTGATCCTGTGACCTTGTTACCCGGCAGCTCCATGGTGACCCAGCAGCTGTCAGTGCTGCAAGTGAGAATGCAAACAGCAGATGTCAGTGACCCTGTCTCTTCCGTTCCAGGTGTTTAGGACGGACCTGATTACCGCCATGAAGTTGCATGACTCCTACCAGCTGAACCCAGATGAGTACTACGTGTTGGCAGATCCCTGGAGACAGGAGTGGGAGAAGGGGGTCCAGGTGCCAGTGAGCCCCGGGACCATCCCTCAGCCTGTGGCCAGGTAAACGTGCCCCAAGGAAAGCAGTTCCTCTTCTCCACACGCCGCGCCTTTCTGCCTGGCAGAGCAGTGTGTAGTCAGCACTGAGGCCTCCACTAGATGTAGAAACGCGGTGCAAACACTTCAGGTCCCAAGGGCAGTGACTTCAGGGCCACGGGCTCTGAATTAAACGTCACAACCATCTTGGGGAGGTGCTGTTCTCTTAGGAGAGGAGCAGACTCCAAGACGCTCTGGGGAGGAAATGTGGACATCTGCACCCCTGCTTCCTCTTTTCCTGCACTTGCACCCCCCCCACCCCCCAATCATGTCCGTGATGGAGAGCAGGTCTACTGGGGAGAAGGTCTGGCCTTGCTGGGCACCTGCAAGGTGGCTTCTTGGGTCCTCTGGTGGTCTCTCCACCTTTGGAGGACAGGTGAGGAGGCCGGCCAGATTAGGTATGTGGAGAGGAGGCTCCTGGGGATGGAATTTGCCCCGTTCTTCTTGTGGGGCTTCCTCTGGATTTCCTTACAGACCACTTTCCCCCCCGAGGGTTGAGTCCTCGATGACTCTCCTCAGTATAAAGCTGCGGCCACTTGGCTCTCTTCCTCACTGTCCCATCTCTGCTGACGTGGGGCTCCCTGCAAGGAGAGGATTGAGTGCCCTCTGTTCTCAGCGAAGCGAGCACCTGATCCAGCTGTGTCCTACTCAGCTGCCTACTTTGCGAAACGGGCTCTTTCACCATTGCCGAGTGTGGACTGATCTTTCCTCTCGGCCCTCACCCACTCTGTCTCTTCAGGCACTTGAGACGATTGAATTTGATTATTGCCGTTTTGGGATCTCTGTGACAAGTGTCCACATGGATTTGTAGGTTTAAATGACCAATCAGATCGCCTCCAGGAGCCAGGCTCCTGACCTGCCATGGAGCGCGTCTCTGCAGGGTGTTGGCCTGCGAGTCGCGTCTGGGGCACAACACCAGCCGTGCAGCCTGGGCGAGCCCAAGCCCGGAATTACTCCCTGAGTCACTGCCTCTCATTAGGGAGCCCAGCACAAAAGAAGTAAGCGCTGACTCAGCGTGTGGGAGTTTTCAGCCGAAACCCTGCTCTGAGGAGTAGGTTGAGGAGGAGCAAGAGCTCTTTAGTTCGGCCATCTCAGTGTCCTGCAGACAAAATCACTGGTAATCAGGGTGGTGGGAGTCCTTTGGCAAAGCTCTTGGACAGCTTGCTGATAACACAAACTGCTGACACGCTGCTGTGCAGACGCTGTGTGGGACTGTGGGGCCATTGCTTTGGGAAGTCCACGTTGAGAGCAATTTCATCTTCTGGTGCTGTCATGACCTTTGAGTGGGGTGCTGTGGACGGCACTTCCCCAGGTGTTAGGTGGGGGACAGAGGCAGGATAGGAGGGGAGGGACTCGTGTTCCTGTCCCGGATCCTAAGTATATGTCCGGGGAGTCCTTCGACTTGGCTGAGTCAGGTTCTCAGACTTCCGAGCAATGGCCAATGAACGGCCTGATGTTATTTTAAGATCGCACAGAGCTGCTCGGTTCCCCCCGCCCCCTTCGTTCCCCAGCATCTGTCCGTGTGTCCACTCATGCTCCTTGATGTCCTGAGAACCAGTGCTTGGTGTCCAGCAGGGATGGCAGGTCTGGTTAGTGGAAAGTGATTTAATTGTTAACCTTGACACTTGGTGATGCCAGCAGAACAGAGAACTGCTGCCACGCGTGGTGGCAGGCACAGTGGTGTCTGAGAAGCCAAGTGGAAGAAGCAGCTAGTTTTGAAGACTTCGGCATTGTTTTCACTTGTATCTCTTTCTCTTTCCATTTTGAGTGCTGTAAGGATTCCCAGTTAGTTTTTATTAGTAGTGACGTTACAGTTTTTAAGCCTAGTCACCTGGCGATGACCTGGGTTTTGGGGGTGGAGGCGCACTTGGGGCCTTTTGACAGACTTCCTTTTTTATGTGGCAGAAAGGGTAAGCTGGCTGCCTGTTTTCTTGTTAACTAGGGTCGTGTCTGAAGAGAAATCCCTCATGTTCATCAGGCCCAAGAAATACATCGTCTCCTCGGGCTCCGAGCCGCCAGAGCTGGGCTACGTGGACATCCGGACGCTGGCCGACAGTGTGTGTCGTTACGACCTCAACGACATGGACACTGCATGGCTGGAGCTGACCAACGAGGAGTTTAAGGAGATGGGTGAGAGGCCATGGGCTCTATTACTTTAACTAATGGAGACTAGGGAAGAATTTGAGGCACGCAGGTGAGCAGTGGAAGCTCCCTCGCCCAGTGCAGCCTGCGCCTCATACCGTCACTGTCTGTCACGGCCTCCTTTTGCAGACAGCTTGTCTGGCGGGGGCAGGCGTGTTGAGCTGGACTCACAGTCTGTGGTGGCTGATGGGGAGAGTGGCGGGGGCCATGACGGATGTGCCCCCCCGGCCGAGGAAGCAGGATTCCCGTCCCTGCCCTGATCCTACTTACCTCAAGGGAACTGAAGCCCAAGAAATGGAGTGACTTCCAAGGCCACAGGACGGTGCTGTCGGCTGTGGCCTGCTGCTTCTCACAGTAAAGTCCACTCTAGCCAGGCTCACCGTTTTCTAAACACGCCGCTTGCGTTTTCACCTCAGTGATTCCCCTGGAGCCCTGCTGCAGGCATGGAGTGCTTTCCTCTTCCCCGTTCTCTGTGCCCTAGCTCTCCTGTGACGCGTCCTGGCTGTGTGCTCTTCCCGTGGGCATCCCTCTCCTGGGTGTCGCTCGTTTGTACAGAGAGGCCGGCGCTTCTGCAGCTCATGTTCTTGCATCTCCGGGGGCTGAGACTGGGCTGCACACAGGCTTCATCCTTCTGCACTGCTGATTGCTCAGGGGCCAGAGATGGCCTGCTGAGCAAGACCCTGAGGTCCGGACTGGGCTCGGTGTGAGGGACGCCGAGGGCTCCTGAGCATTTGTGCCTGGGCCCGGGGTGAGGAGAGGGGGCACAGGCCACCTGTTCAGTCTAGCACATAGGAGCTGTCTATGAAACGTTTGCTGGTGGGTTTCAAAGGCCTGAGGGCCGAGCCTGTGGTTTTCTGTCATGTCAGTACGAGCCTGGCACAGGGCCTGGCACACGCTAGGTGCCTGTGGCTGCACTGCCGCCAGCCGGTGGAACGGGAATGAAAGTGTGGACAGAGCTGGCAAAATTATTTTCTTGTCTGATGACTCAGGTAGTTTGAGAGACCAAGTAGATTTCCGCCCTTGTGGTCTTGCTTTAAATGTTAGTGGCCAGAATGTTAGCAAGAGTGGGGTTGTGTTACAGAGTCTGCTCTAAGTTTTCAGAGCTCTCTTGGAACTGAATGCCTTGTTAGGTTCATACATGAGAAAGTTGTGCCTTCTTGTAAAGACCAGGTAACGCCTTTGCCTGATGATGTCCTGTGTTGAAGCAAAGAATACAGTCCGAGAGGTGCACCCCTTTCGGGTGATTTTGGAATGAGTACTGGGCTAACTCATCAGATCGAAAGGCAGTGCCGAAGACTGTGCTGCGATAAATCATGAAGTTGTGTAACATAAATTGAACACATGCTTTTATTGGTCTTTTTAATGGTAAAAATCAGAGGGTACAAGATTGTATCTTCAAAGCTAGTGGTGTTTTCAAAGCTGGTAGGAGGAATTGAGATGAAAGTGCCTGGCCACACAGAAACTGTCTCAAAATTAAAGACGGTTTCCAATGATAGGTGGCTTTTTTGAAGATGTGCTTAAGGGTTATCAGTGTGAGCTCTAACATGTTCTCCCATTTTTTACAAACCTGAGAAATGTTAGTTTGATGGTTTTAAATTTACAATAATGCACAAAAAGTTGTTAGCTCTAATGACATTTCTGTTGTTTATTACCACTTGGTGTTCTGTCTGACTATTTTTTACAACCTGTTTTTTTTTTTTTCTTTCTGTATGAGTATTTCCATTGTAGGAAGTTTGGACTATGTCCACAGTGGAGAAAATAGAAGTCTCATCCCACCCCTGGCTATAACCACTGCAACCACTGGAAATGTATTTTTGGTCATTCTTGCATAAGAATGCATCTTATTTGATTCACAATGAGCTGTCTCCTTTGCTTCAGACATTCCTTGTGTTTTGGCCTTTTATGTGTCTGATTAACTGTGCCCCTCAGCTTAGGAAGTTCAGAGGGTGAGGAGGGGTAAACCGGTTAAAAACATTAGCGTGCTCACGGTGGAGTCTGTCTTCAGAGCACCGTTTTAAGCAGCAAGTAAGGAATGTTTCCCAGAAAACACCCAAATTACGATAGGGGGTCGTGAATTTGAAGTCCCTTCCATGTTCATTATTATGTGTAAGACTGTAATGAAATGACAGTTGAACCATGTGTGTATTTAACACCTTGAACACGTTGGTGTGTAGCTTTGCTTTTCTCCTAACGACCCTGCATCCTCAGTACCTGATCCTAAGGAACAGACTCTTGTGTGAAAGACTCTTTCTACCTTTTAATTCCAAGATCCGTTCTTGGAAGTGTCTGAGAGGCATTCAGTAGAAAATACTTGGGGCTCTCAGGATCGATTATTTGTAGTCGTATTTATTCATTGTCCGCTATTTATAAATATAAGAATAGGGATGCTGTCTGGTAACATGTATTGACACGGGTTCGTTGACGCGGGCGTGTGGCGTGCCCCTCAGGAATGCCTGAGCTGGACGAGTACACCATGGAGCGTGTCCTGGAGGAGTTCGAGCAGCGATGCTACGACAACATGAACCACGCCATCGAGACGGAAGAGGGCCTGGGCATTGAGTATGATGAGGACGTCGTGTGCGACGTCTGCCAGTCGCCTGACGGTGAGGACGGCAATGAGATGGTGTTCTGTGACAAATGCAACATCTGCGTGCATCAGGTATGTGGCAGCGAGGCCCAGCGTGGAGCCCCCTGGGGCCTGAGGCCGGCTCCCGCCAGGGCCTCCTTCAAGGTGGGGCCCATGTCCGCTGTCCTGAGTGATGTAAACAAATGTGCCCCTGACCCAATCTAAAAACAAAAAACAAACAAAAAAACTCTTGACAAGGTGGTTAGTTTACTGGATTAGTTTCCTAGGGCAGCCATAACAACGTACCACAAAATGGGTGCCTTAAAATAACAGAAAAGTATTGTCTTGCAATTCTGGAGACTGGAAGTCTCAGAGTAGGGGTTCGGCAGGGCCGCGCTCCCTCGGGGAGGATATGCGCCCCCTCTGCCCTGCCCCAATACCTGGGTTTAGGTGTTAAGAACATTGGAAACCAAATAAGGCCACACTCTTGAGGTACTGGGTTGGGACTCTAACATATCTTTTTGGAATGCAACTCAACCCATAACTTTTGCTAACATGTGTTAGTATACAAACTGAGCTGTTCAAGAAAAGGAAAGAGGTCCCTTTCCTGGAAGGTGATTTCCTGTCCTCCCCGATGCCAGTGGCATTTGGTGGTTGCTACCTTCCGTGAAAAGGTAAATTCTTAGACTTGAGTGAGGATGGGTGTAATTGAAAGGCTTGTGGCAATCTCAGTCTCTCTTTACCTCTTTTATTTACCTTTTAATGCGATCATGAAATAATTTGGGTTTCTGTGGGGACACAGGTTTGCACACACTCTCAGGTCCTTTCTGAGTTCCTTCCTTTGAAATCACCTGTTGCTGCTGAGATGTCAAACTAGCTGAGACTTGTGTGGGTGTTGCTCAGGTGACCTCAGGAGGAAGAATCCAGTTTGCTCTCTGAAGTTCTTTGATTATCGTATGTCTGCCTTTTGGCTCCTCTGTCTGAATACTTTACCAGCTGTGGTCCTGTCCCAGCTCATCCTGATGAGAAGCCGTGAGACACGCTTGCTTCAGTCATGTCAGAGACCCTCTTAGAGCTCTGGGTTTTCAGATTGTCTAGGAAGTTTCCTTGGGATAATTGAGAATTCCTGTAGTGGTTTTGTTGTGTGCAGAAAATAGGCAACACTACCATGGTTGCTTTTTGTTGTTGCTGGCGCTGTTATCTTGGATGGCGTTTCAGATTTTTTCTGCTATTTTACTTTTTTTTCCTTAGAAAAATTTTGGTTGAAAAAAATAAATTCTGCTTGAAAAGTACTCAAAGCCCCTGTTTTATAAATGAATTAACCGATGTCAGGGTGGGCTGTTCAAGGTCCCACTAGGGTTAGTGGCCGAGTTGGAACTGGAATTTGGGGTCTCCGGGCCCCCTTTCCTACCCCCTTTCTACTATTTACCACTTTGTCTATTTTCCTTCACATTTCTTTGTGGTTCATTTTTCTTCTGAGATGTTCTTCATGGCTTGACATTCAGGCATACTTTATTTAATCTTTTAATTTTGTTTAGACTTGCTTTTCCCATAAAAATATTCTCTTCAAATGTGACTTTCCCTAGAATGCCTGATAGAAACCTTTTAGTATTGGAAACCCTAATAGTATCATTTAGCTCTGTTAACATTTTTCCCCCCGGTACATCTGTGTTGACAGTGGCTCATTCATGGCATGACAAGCGCTGCTAAGCTCCAATCCTCGTTACTCAGCTCCGCTCTCATCCCTATGCCTTCTTTTCTGTGTCCTGGGTATTCAGATTGCACAGCGGCTGTGTTTTTCCTGTCTGGGGAATCGCAGCTATGCTACTGTGTCTCTCGACTTCCTGACTTGTAGTTCACTTAAGGATAAAGTTGTGAACAGTCTGGTGTTTTTAGAAGGCTCTGAATGTGCTCCTGGTACCCGTGGTTTTGTTTCTTCACTTAACATTTATTTGCCTTTTTTTTCCTTTGAACCATTTTAGTGACTTTAGTTGTAAAAGCCTTGATTTTGCAGTTTTGCTGTCTTGTGTAATTTTGTCATCTTGTGCAAAAAGCAGGCTTTGTTTTAAGTATCAGCTAAAAGGACCAAATTCTCTTTGTCTAAAAAGCCTCACTTTTCTGTGCCTGGTGCTGTTCATTTGGGAGAGCGCTGGGGTCTAGTCAGTAGCGTTTGCTCAGCCTGGGGAATGAGGGTGCTCCTAGTTCGCTTCTGTTTCCATCACCATCTCTTTTAATAGGTTTGGAGACTCTCAGCTGCTTTGTGCTTTTTCCTCACTTTGTATCCCATCCACATGAGAAAGCAGGGAGGACCAGCTTCCCCACTTAGCCCCTGGTGTGCTTTGAGGATTTACTACTCGGAATTTAGTAAGTTGGTGTGGATGGGTGTCTGGTGCAACACGGCCAAGCAGATTGTTTTGCAGACCTTTCAGTCCTCAAGTAGTTTTCATAGCCAGCCTATGGTAAATAAGTGTGCACTGTTTCCGCAGATCTCAGACACCCTGGGCTGCTGGGGAGAGGGTCCCGGCCGGCTGGACATGGGGGTGCCTCTGTTTTGCTGGTCTGTTAAAATCTTTTTTTGTTTTTTAAAATTAATAGATGTAATGGGAAAAATGAATCTTTTTTTCTTTCTCTCTTTTCCTTGGGGGGTGTTGCTGGGGCTTTGCAGGCTTGTTACGGAATCCTCAAGGTCCCAGAGGGCAGCTGGCTGTGTCGGACGTGTGCCCTGGGGGTTCAGCCAAAGTGTTTGCTGTGTCCCAAGAAAGGCGGAGCCATGAAGCCCACACGCAGTGGGACCAAGTGGGTCCATGTCAGCTGTGCTCTGTGGATCCCCGAGGTAGGTGTGGTTCTTAATAGTAGCTTAGCTCAGGAGCTCCTGGCTTTTGGCTCGGGGTGTGGTGTGGTGGGGAGCCATTCATATGGAGGGGTACTTGTAGCAGATGAGGAGAAAGACACCTTTTAATTGCTCCCCATTTTTCCCCTTAACCTGAATGTTCACACCGTCATCATGTCGTGGTATGTAAATTCGTGGAAATGTTAGCTGGAAGCAGGAGTGAGTTGGACTCTCGGTTGGTGGTGTTATGCCTTCGCTTCAGATATTTGGCTTAGCTTACCCTGCTGCTGCGGACGCACGCTCCGGGCAGCCCTGCGGCTTCGCGGCTATGGCCTGGCTGCGGCTGTGTCCTTCCCTGGGACTGACTGTAAATCCTGTGCCTGGCGAGCTGGACACGACACCACCGTGGTTAGAGAGTCACTGCTCTCAGTCACATTCTTGTGATTTTTATTAAAATTCTCTTTAACCTCAGCCTTTCAAATTTCAGGTCTGGTCTAATTTATTTCAAGTCCCAGACCTTGACTAATTTGCATGGCTCACTATGAGAATATCATTTGTGATTCAAATTTTGGCATTTTTTTGGTGTGTGATCTTTTGGTGTACTTTCCAAATTATCTGCCGATGATTCAGGTTCGTGGCAGCTGCCTTGGGTCTTGGTAGCACCGCCTCTCGTGGTTTGGTATTAATAGGGATCCAATTCAGGGATCCAGGCCACATACACAGAGAGCTTATCTTGGTAGTTTTCCTTCAAATGCAGTAATCTTTTTGGATTGAAGAGAATGGCTTTTTTTTTAGTGAGGGAGATATTAAAATCAGTTTATGTTGCCTTACTCCATTGTAGACAACCTATTTTAATATATTTAAGATGGCTTTTCAGTCCTGACCCCTGCATTGTGGGCCAGAGGTGCCGTAGATTGCCTTGTCCTGATGCGTATGCATTTTGCTGTCACTCGGGCGAGAAGTGAACATTTGCTTATAAAGAGGGAATCTACGTCAGATGGCTTCCTGGGCCTGTGGAGGGAATGGGCTTGGGGACCAGCTCTGGGCTCTCCTGCAGCTGGCCCCAAGCTGGTCCCTCGCTGTCCCGATGCTTGAGCGTAGTGGTTTGCTGTGCTAGGAGGTCGAGTGTCCCTGCCACCGTCTGGTAGGGGGGGTACAGGACAGTGACGGAGCTTTACGCTTCCGCCCCTGCGTGCAGCCTCTGTTGGCCTGACGGCTCTGACATCCTGTCCTCCATGTCTTGGGTCTCTAGGTGAGCATTGGCAGCCCGGAGAAGATGGAGCCCATCACAAAGGTGTCTCACATTCCCAGCAGTCGCTGGGCACTGGTGTGCAGCCTCTGCAATGAGAAGTTTGGGGCCTCTATCCAGGTAATCGGCTGAGTCCCAATGGCTTCATCTCCCTTCCCTGCATTGCGGGGAGCAGGATGGGGAGGGCTCTGTGACCTAGCGGAGGACTTGGAGATGGGACTGGAATCCAGGAAGCAGGAAGAGGGTCTCAGCTTTTACAAGGTTGCTGGGGAATGACTCCAGCTGGTACGAACCGCTTTGGTGGTGGGTTGTTCCCTGTGTAACCAGAACCCCAGCGTTAGCAATCACAGGGCTAGTTGGAATCCACAGGAGCTACAAGAAAGTCCCAGTTTGTCTCTGGCTGCTTCTTTTCTGCTCTCAGCCTGGCATCTTTCCACAGGCAGGCACCTCTGGGGAAGAAAGTCTTGACACTGGAGGGTCACCCCCCCCCCCCCCGCCCACCTGTTTGCTGGGTGGATTAGCAGACCTGCCTCTGGCTTCCCTGACACTGCTGACTTCCGGGCGTGCACATGGGGTATCATGCCTTAGGTGTCCACTGTGACGTCACTTGGCGTGCTGATGCTTTTGCTTCTGGTAAAACAGGCTCCTTGGAGCACCAAGCCCCCGAGGGGCTGCACCCAGTGTGGTCTGCAGGAGCTGTTATCTGAACACAGTCTGGATATCTGGTTCGTGTGTGAGCGTGTGTGTGTAGCTTGTATGTATACTTTTGCCTGCATTTTCTTTGTCCCCACACAGATGTAGAAAATCTTTAGATAGAATGTAGGAGAGAATATAGATGGCATGCTGTCTATTTTTTCATGTTGTCTGAAACTACTTGAGAAGTTAATTTCTGGGCCTCCCATTATTGGCATCTCTAGATAGTTATGACTCAAGAGGCCTCAAATGCTGTCACACCAAGGTCTGCCACCCGTGTGTGGCTGACAGTGGCCGTAATGGTCAGTGTGGCTCTTCCGGGAGGTACCAGCTTCGGGCCATGTGCTCTCCCTCAGGCTCCCCGTCACACTGGAGCTGAGGTGCCGTTTTGGGGTGGCCTCTGTCTTGAGGAAGAAAATGCAATAGCTCGGCACTGACGCACTCCAGGAGCTTGGTTACACTTGCCAGTTGTAGGTTTTAAAGAGATGACCTCATTTGGTAAACCAGTTTGTATTTTGGCAGATCAATATTTTCTTTCATTAAGGTACCTACTGCCTGGTGTTTTCAAAATTTTTTCATTTTATATGCCAAGTAGTTCTGCTTTCCTGCCACTGGGGTTCAAGAATCCAGAATGTGACAAATAGAGGGTGAGGCATGAAACAGCTGTTGGGATTTGGCTGTGGACCTTGAGAATAGTGCAGACTTGTGTATGTGAAGAGAATCTGCTTAAAACTAAAACATGACAGAAGCCTCTGGCCTGAGCGTTGTATTGGGAGAGAATGGAGGAGAAATTCTTTAAAGCCGCGTGCACATGTGTGTATATACCCATGTGAAGGCTTGCAGAAAACAAGCTGTGGCAGACCCAGGGAAATGGAAATCATTTTTGTCCACGTTACCTGATCTTCTGAGGGCAGATTTTGTGCCCTTTCCCCAGCACACCCCTCCTGGGCAAACGGGATCTTTGTTTCCTTTTTGAGGAGAGCCGGTAAATGACTCTTGTTGCCGTTGACCTTTTCCCCAGAACATTAATTTGAAAGAGAAGAGGCCAAGGAAGGAAGGTTGATGATTTTTCATATCTTCACAGAATGGACTGATTTTATTAAAGAATTCCTCTCTGAAATGTCTGCAGCTGTGAAGGCTCTGGTTGACGTTGCTGTAACATCTGTTTGCTGAGTCAACCTGAATCGGAAAACCCAAAGGAAGGCCATTTGGCATCTTTACAAAGTCCTGTGCAAACATTCGGCCTCAGCCTGGCCCTTCTCACGGCTGGAGCGCCTGGGTTAAGTGTAGTTTCAGCCAAACACACATAGCGTCTCCTCCTGAGCTCCCACTTCCACGTCCCACTTGGCTGCGTGCTAGAAGGGAGGAGCACTTTGTGTAGAAATGATAGTGGCCAGGTGTGTACGTGTGTGTTCTGCCACTAAAGCGATTTCACACATTTCTTGGAAATGAGGTTATTTATAGCTGAGATTACAGATTTCTGTTAGTTCTTGTGCTTTAAGTGTTGGTAATGAGGGGATGGTGAAGGGAGCTGGATTTTCTGCTCTTGTGAGTAAGAGACTTTATAATGGAAGAAACCATGACTGGCAGGCAGGCACCTCTTAAATACTGACCTGACTAGGGATAAAAGGCCCAGCTCCATCCTCGGCCACTCCTGATGGTGGATTCAGGGTCTGCTGAATGAGGTGAGGTTTCCGCTGGCCCCGGGGCCACAGGTTCTGCCTCCCTACGGCCCTGGCGAGTCCAGGGTCACTTGGCCTCACACAGCACAGTGTTACTTTTAAGGCCTGGCTTCAGTCACCACCAGGAGCCTCTTCCAGGGCTTCGCCCAGCGAGATCAGACGGGGGAAGTTAATCACTTTCCTCCTGCCAGGCCACTGGCTCGCCGTCTGGATCCGAGGCATTAAATTGTAGCCCTGAGGAGGCAGAGAGAGAGAGAGAGAGAGAGAGAGAGAGAGAGAGAGTGTGTGTGTGTGTGTGTGTGTGTGTGTGTGTGTGTGTACGCGCACGCCTGTTACCAGCGACGGAAGGCACCGCCAGACGGTGCCTGGCCTCTGGGTGACCTCCCTGACCTGCAGGAAGTGGGTCCCTCGTGGCTCTGCTGTCACTGCAGTCAGTCCCAGGTGCGCCAGGCGGGGCACACGTGGGTCTCAGTGCCACCTGCACTGCCCAGGAGCTTCTGCACCGGTGCCTCATGGGTGCAGAGACCTCACCGTCCTTCCCGGGCTCGCTTCTCCTTGGCTCCCATCCTGTTTACTCTTCGGGAGTTTTTATTCGCTCTCCTCATCTTGAGCAGCTTGGAGGAAACGTGTCACTCACTGTCCCCACTGTGCCAGGTCTCTGCCTGACTGGGTGTGAGGTGAGGGTTCAGATTCCCTTCAAAACTGACTAGCTGGCATTCTTCCTGAGGAAATTGTTAATCATTCTGGCTTGTTCTACAAACACTAAAAGAGCTCAGCTTTAAAGAAAACGCAAACGGACGCTTCAGAGTGTATATACATGTTCTGCGCAAGGAGCACCTGCTCTGAGTGCTGAGTGCCAGCCACCTTCGTCTGCACGTGCCGTTGGTGTGGTCGTGTCTGCTGGAAGAGGCGGAGGGGCTGAGTTCCTTTTCTGAGAGAGTTAGGTTTGGCTTACGAAACCTTTTACTTAGAGAGTTCCTTAACTCCCAAGCCTTACCTTATGTGAAAGCTGACTGGACCCGCCAGGGTTAATGCAGGTGGAACTGTCATCACAGGCTTTGCAGTGTGGCTCCTTTGTGTGTGTGTGTACGAGGGTGCCTGGCACCCAGGGGGCTGGTCACTGTCACCTGTAATCTCTTTCCTCTTGTTCTCTGCGTGTTCTCACCAGTGCTCTGTGAAGAACTGCCGCACAGCCTTCCACGTGACCTGTGCTTTCGACCGGGGCCTGGAGATGAAGACCATCTTGGCGGAGAATGATGAAGTCAAGTTCAAGTCCTACTGCCCGAAGCACAGCTCCCACAGGAAACCCGAGGAGAGCCTCGGGGAGGGGGCCACTCAGGAGAACGGGGCCCCTGAAGGCTCCCCCCGGGATCCACTGGAGCCCTTTGCCAGCCTCGAGCAGAATCAGGAGGAGGCGCACCGGGTGAGCGTCCGGAAGCAGAAGCTGCAGCAGCTGGAGGACGAGTTCTACACATTCGTCAACCTGCTGGACGTGGCCAGGGCCCTGCGGCTGCCCGAGGAGGTGGTCGACTTCCTGTACCAGTACTGGAAGCTGAAGAGGAAGGTCAACTTCAACAAGCCCCTCATCACTCCAAAGAAAGACGAAGAGGACAATCTAGCGAAGCGGGAGCAGGATGTCTTGTTTAGGAGGCTGCGGCTGTTCACGCACCTGCGGCAGGACCTGGAGAGGGTAATGATTGACACTGACACTTTGTAGTGACTTAGAGAAGAAGATTGTACAGAGGCCACCGCTTGCCCAGAGCAAGGAGCGGTGGCTGGTTCACTTACTTGCAGATCCTCTACATACGCAGCATGAGGTTCATTGGTTCAGTATATTTATGGGCTGGTAGACTCATTGTACGTACGTGCACAGAGTGGAACGTACGTACCACATTGTACGTACGTGCAAGACTGCCACAGAGTGGAAGGGGAGCTTGTCTGGTTGGTATTTAAACGCTTTCCCATTAATCCTTAATGTCCCTCTGCGAGATCACACGGTGGTGTCTCCCCCTCTTCATTCTAGAGCCAGAGGGAACTAAGCCCCAGGAAAATGACCAAGGGATTGGCTCAGAATTGTTCACAAACTGAGTTAGACAAACAGAATGGATTCAGTGAATGGAGGAGGCGGACAGATGTAGGAGGAAGAGCTCTTGTTCAACCCGGGGAGACACTAGGTGCTGGTGATGGGCTCACTGGGGAGGGCTGAGTGCTGCCTCTCTGGCCTCCCTTCATCCTTGGCTACTTCACAGGGGCGTCCCCAGAACTGTCACGGAGCAGGGCAGGCTGTGGGTGCTGCTGTGTGTGCGTGCGGATGTGTCACAGAACACTCCTGGCAGTAAGGTGCTAAGTCATCACTGAGGCTGTGTGTATGTATCGTGTGTGTGTGTGTGTGTGTGCCCGTGTGTGTCTCTTTTATGTTGCTGTGCGGGTGTGGGGTTGGGGTCTTGGTGCACAGGGGCCCCCCATCTGTCGGAGGTGCCCTCGTCCCGCTGCACACGCTGCTCTCACACGACAGGCGTGGCTGCCTGGAGCCACCATGGCGCTTGAGCTGTTGCTGCTTTGTGCCTGCCCCACTCCGTTACCTTTGGAGTCCCAGGTTGGACTTGTTCCTGCTGCAGGAGCACTTAGGCATCGGCTCTCCTTTCCTGAGGGCCCCCGGCCCCTGCAGGGGGTTTCGGACTGAGGCCTGCTAATTGGGGACGCGCCTCCGAGCACCTTGTGTGTCAGCTCCAGGCCGATTACATGAATTAGTGCACAGGAGCCGGACCGAGGCTTCCTGCCTGGAGCGCCGACACTGAAGGGCAGGTCCGCTTGGCCTGAAATGGTTAACCCGTCTCCCCCACGCAGCTAGCTGGTTAGCTGGCCCGCAGTGATCAGTCTGCCTGGGAGAGACGGACTCTTCCTAGATAATTTGAAACGAGAGTGTAGACAAAGACTAGGGATAAGTCGAAGAAGTACTGAACCAGAAGATCCAGATCTCACAGAGAGCTGCGCGGCCCTGTGAGAGGTGGCACACAAGTGGAAGTGATTGCAGGGGCACTTTAGAGACCCTCTCCGTCCCCGGCCCAGGGCCAGCTGGGCCGCCCCTTGCGGCCGGCCGGACCAGCTTAGGCTCCCGCTTCTGGCGCGGCCGGCGCGGGAGGGGGCCGAGGCGCTCGCGCTCCCGCACGCCCCCTGCTGGTGAGTGTGAAGACGACCTCGGGCCCGTCCCCACCCCCATCGTGTGTGTGTGAGTGAGTGTGTGAGTGTGTGTGAGTGAGAGAGAGACAGAGCGAGAGGATACACTGGAATCCTGGCGAGAAGCCACTGTCCCAGCCCGGCCACCGCTGTACCCGGGGCGCATGTGGAGCCAGACAGTCCTCAGGAGGGAGGACGAGAAGTCTAATGCTTGCACTGTGTTTGTCTCACAATCACCACAAAATAAAAGTGTAGAAAATGCTGTGGTGTACTAACTCTGTTCTGTACTTCAGTGACTCAGATTAACATACGCTCACAATTAAATTCTAAACGTTTGTTGCTTTTTAAGTACAATGATGCCAATTATGTATGAACAGGGAATAAATCAGGATTTGTGTGTGTGTGTGTGTGGCATTACTTACCTTTCCTTTATTAAAGAGCCAAAGAGATTTTAGGGTATTTAGTGTCAGTTTAAAAGGGGCTTATTATAATGAAAAATATGTTTTCCAAAATTTGCCATGAGGCCTGTGATGGCAGAGGTTTTAAAAAAGTGAAATCTTTGCCGTGGCCCAGAGAACTTCAGGGTTCTTCATAATTATAAACAGTAAGTGTATCTGGCCAAAGGCATATCAGGGCTTGGGTGACATTAAGAGCAAATGATAAGTGAGTATTTTGTTTTTCAGTCGGCTTAGAGCTCTGCCTAATTCACACATGAGTACTTCAGTGCAGGTACGCAGTCAGCCAGCACCTGGGACAGTAGTCAGGCGTGTGGGCTCCTAAACATGCGGGTAGCCGTCATTAGAAAGTCAAACAGCCGATTAATGGTAATTGCTCTTTACTGCAAATACACACCTTGGGGCATGGCACACCTGGGTACCAGTTCTGGACCGGAAAGTTAGGTGACAGGAATAGATTTCAGGAGGGTTTGGAAACCCATACCTTTAAGAAGAACGATTGCTGATGTGTGTCAGGTGACTATGTCACGTTCCCCAGGCCACTTCAAGTCTGGTGGGATTTTCTTCCCCTAAATGTTGTCTTTTAAAGGATGCAGTAAACACATGCTGCCCCTGCATTCTGGCTGGGGCAGCCAAACGGCCACGTCCTGGGGGCCGGTCCTACTCAACACTCAGTGGAACGGTCACTTTGGACATTGGGTATAGGCTCCAGTTGTCCCTGAACAAGAAGCAGTGTTAAGCGTCATTGTTGGCACGCAACGTTTGGGAGTCCAGAAAACCCCGGAAACCACTGCTGGAATCCTAAGGGCAGTGGTTCTCAGAGTACGGTCCCAGACCAGCAGCCACAGTACTTGTAACCTTAATAGACATGCAAATTTTTGGACCCCACCTCTGACTCCAGAAATGGGGAATGGAGCCAGCCATCTGTTTTAGGGAGCCACTGCTTTGGGGAAGAACCTGACTCAGTTTATCACGGTGAGAGTGCTCCCAAAAGCTGGCAGTTTGGAGAAGATGCAGCGGGGGAGGGAGCTGGGTCCAGCCACCGCAGGAAGGGCCAGGCCAGGTATGTTTTCAGGATGGAGCCTGGGTTCAGCTCTACACAAGTTGTCTTGTGAGGAGCGTGTTGTAGGCAAGGGAGATAAGGGTCAGGGTGCTCACTAGTCAGAGCAGTCAGCCAGGCCTGGGGCCTTCAGGGCTGATTTGTTCCAACGGAAAATGAATCCCGGCCTTTGCCTTTGGAGCTTGTATTTAGATATTTCTCATCAGAGATCCTGGGGAATAGAAGTGCGATTTTCCTACTTAGCCAGGTGGCAGCCTTTGCTGGGGGAAGTAGTTGAAGCTTCCAAAATGAAATTCGAATGATAAACCAAGTTCAGGTCTCTGGCTTCCCTCGTTTCTATTCCTATGGAAAACTTCAAGTAAGAGAGAAGTGTCCTTCTCTGCTCTACGTCCGACATGAACAACAGGACAGTGACCTGTCTACTCCTCGTAGGAGCTGGACTTTGTTTCCGTTTCCTGTTGCCAGAGGTCAGATTCCTTGTCTTAACGTAAAAACTGCTGTTTGTTTTCCAAAGATTTTGAATCTGTGATGTGGATCTAGGTCTTGCCTTTTCTTTTTTGAGCTTTCACCCATAATGTCCCCTGCGTGGAATGCTATTTATCAGAGAGAATAGCCTGTTAGCCACCTCTGAGCCCAGTTGATCAGGAGTTTTATAAAAGACACCTACTTCCTGACCTGGGTGTCTGAGACTCTTAAAGAAAGAACGTGCCTTAACCAGGGGGAATGACACCAAAATAATATTTACTCTGAGACAGAGTGATTTGCTTCTGAGTTCTTGAAGATTATTTTTTTTTAATCAAGAAGTGTTGAGAAGGTCCTAAATAGTCAGTGAATCCGTTAGCTTCAGGGGAAGCCTGACTCGTGTTCCGGCTTCAGGCTGGAAACGGCACCACCATGCAGACGTGGGGCGGCTCCTCTTACTGCCTCCTGTCCTTGTGCCAGCACGACTGCCTTGAACACAACTGGACACGTTAGGGTTCAGAAATGACAGAAAGCCGAGTGGAGGTGTCGGGTCGTAAGCCAAAGTGCAGTCTGGTGTGGACGGCTTGTTGCCATCCTCACCGCCCAAAGAACAGGTCGGTGACCTTTGGGACTTCTGTTTCCAGGAAGACGGTGCGGGAAGGGATTGCCAAGCATCAGGAAGCTGTGGTTTTTAGGAGAGTGGAGTCATGCTTCTGATGTGGGAGCTGATGGGGACACACAGTCACTTTTTACTCCTGCCACTGAGCTTATTTGGGAGGTCTTGTCCACATTTTCCTGAACACAGGTTGAATTGCAAATCTGTGTTGGTTTGACATTTATTTGTGTTTTTGGGCCCATGAATTTCTAGTCTGGTTTACCAATAGGTTTTAGGACAGAAAGGTTTAAGGAGGTTTAAATATTTTTTCTGTGTTGACTGATAACAGGTGTCCTTAAAAACGGGAAATTCAGGTGTGGACTAGTTAGCATTGGTTAGCGTGTGCATGGGGGCCTCTGTGGGTGCCCGTCAGATTCAAAGCGGATACAAAGTGGAGCTCAGCATCTGGGTCTTTTCAGTTCCTTACAAATGAGTCAGGAAGGCAGTGTCCGGTTTTCAAACAGGGATACAGAAAGCTGGACTTGAGATCTTGATGGAGCAAATCTGTAGCAAAGCGGGGAGGACGCCCCCTAGACTTCACATGCAGGAACGTTAGCTACCTGTTAGCTCGAAGCAGTTCCGTGTCCAGCTGAAAAAGTTTACTTGGGTTCTTGTTGACCGTTTAGTTTACCAGTAGGCACTGTGCAGGGACATTTTTTGTGGGGGGAGGGAGCTTCTCCTCTGATAGCCTTTGACCCTGTTCTTACCTAAGTTCTATCTTCAGAAAGATGCTGGATAAAGGGCAATGCAGTACAGGCTTCTGAATTGCTCTAAAGCCTTTGACGCTACAATTCATGGGAAGAAGGCCCTGCAGGGTGATAAGCAGAGTCCTTTGGCAAGAGGTGGCAGGTCTGGACTTGGCCACCAGCGGTCTTCTCTTTGCTGGGATGAGTCCAAGGAGGCAGGGCTTTTGTGCGAGTTCTCTAGGTGTTCCCCCCACAATCTAACTGCCCTGTTGCTGCTGTCTACCCGGAGGGGTGTATGTAGGGTCCTCGTTAGCAGCCCAAGGGAGATCAGAGAAGGAATAAAATGTTTCAAGTACATTTTGATTTCAGATGTCATTCAAGGCCCTGGCAGACATTTTTCTGTCAGGTAAAGAAAATAAAGCACCGAAATACTGTTAAAATGTATTGCTTACTTAGCATCTTTATTCTCTACATTCTAGGTTCGGAACCTCACTTACATGGTGACCCGCAGGGAAAAGATTAAGCGATCTGTGTGCAGAATCCAGGAACAGATATTCAATCTTTACACTAAGCTCTTGGAGCAAGAAAGAGTTTCAGGTATGCATTCAGCCCTTGCAGGACCAACAGTAGGGCAGGGGTTTCGAAGCCTTAATGTTCTGTTAAGGAAAGAAATAATCATTTCTTTAATTTTCTTTTATCTATCCTCTGGAAGAATCTAAGAAGCGCAGACTTGCATATTTAAAGAAAATCTTTAGGCATTTGAGGCATCATGGAATAGGGTGAAGGGCTAAGAATTTGGGTCGAATCCTGTATGCTCTCCTTCCAGACCAAAGACCAGCAAGTCCTGTATTTTCCAAGTCTCCCTGTTTGCTCTTATGTAACTTTAGGGTGACAGCTCCAGCTACCTCTTGGGAACTGTTGTGAGGCTCAAATGAAAGGAACTTCTATATTGCAAAGCCTCAATAAATGTAAGGTATCCTGGGGATACCTAAAAAGATGTATAAATTATGTAACCTTGGATCTACCTGTAACATACGGTAAAGACATCTGAAGACTGTGTACTTGAGTCACATGCCCATGTTTAGATAACATTCTCAGTGGACTTTTTTGGTGTGGGTGGAATTTAGAGTATTTTGGAGATAAGGCACCAAGTATTTATTTTTTTTTTAGTGCCTTCTGTTTCACATTGCTGTGGACCAAGCTAAGAGAAGAGAAAAAAACAGGGCGTTAGTTGGAGATCAAGTACAAAGTTGGGCAAGGTGGGACTTGATCTGAAAGAGGTTCGGTCCAGAATCTGTGTCCTTTCAGCACTGACCTGCTGGAGTCATCAGCCCGCAGAGCGGGTGTTGTGCTGTTAGAGCAGGAGAGCTGCTGAGTGGGGCCGGGCAGAGTCGGGCTCCCGGAGCAGGTAGGCCTGACGAGCGTGTCTGCTGCTCCGTCCGGTCTGCCCTTCACAATCACCCCAGCAGCATTCGTACTGCGGCAGCACAGAGTCAAGCTGGCGCACTCTGATTTTTCCGCTTTTTGTGGCTTTTTGTCACTGTACATTATTATGACACACAGAAACAACAAAGAAGTTGTTGTAACCTATTATGTTGAAATCCCAATTGTGGTTTACCTAAAACTAACTGCTGTCTGTTTGATGAGGGTATGGCAAGTCCTCGAATATAACGTCATTTCGTTATAACCTTGATGAGATGCGGCGGAACTTACCTGTTGTTTGTATCAATTAGCATGTGGTAAAGTGGGTTTTGTTGTGCGTTGTTTCATTTAAGTCACAGAACCTGTCAAGAACGTTAAGTGCGGACTTGCTGTAAATTGGTCACTTGAACAGGAGAAAAATCCAAGGGAGTATTAAATGCCATTCTCGAAGCCATACAGCATTTTAATGGCATTAACTTATTAACAGTAGTACCTTAGATTTTTTTATTTTTCCCAAGAGGATATATTTTCTGGAGTGTCATGCTTATATCATTAGCTAGAGTTTAGTTGTAACCCTTTTAAAATAAATTTTTCTAAGTAGGGTGTCGTAAGTAAAAGTTCCATTCTGATTCTTTAAAGTGAACTTCTGTCTCCTCATGCATTACTCGTACTTGGATGCAAATAAAGGGGCCCTGTTTTATGCTTTGCTTTGCGTCCTTATGTGAAGGCCCATCTGGTGCGGATTCCCACCCCCCCAACCCGCATAGGCGCTGCAGCTGCTGGGGCCACGGACACAGGCTGTGCCTGCGGAGTTCCCACACTGGAACACTTGCTTAAGTTGTTATGTAATGAGTGATTACCTATAAAAATAAGCTGTGAAGAGCGTTTGCATTTGATGTCACTTGAGTCATTTTTCATGGATATTGCAGGCAGCTTTCTGCATTTCATGGCTGAGATTTTTCCTTGGGTAAGGGATTGAGATTCTGAACAAGGTGAAGACGTTTTGTGTAACGGCTGTAATGGAGCCCTACAGGAGTCCTGCTGCTCCTTCAGGAAAGGAAAACGTGTCCTCCCTTCCTTCTGAGATAGAACCACACTAGCTGTGATGGGCAGAAATCAACGGTGCTCTTCCTGTAGGATGCTTTGTTTCTCCTTTTCCAGGTTTAGACTTTCACTTATGTTCTTATTCATGCAAGTCGGTCTCCTGTCTTGTAAGACAGATGATTCCAAGTGAAGCAGAGCAGACGGCCGTGACTTGCACATGTCACTCAGGGTCCATGGTTTAAGCTGTGCTGTGACTCGCAACCGGTAGGGCCATTCCACCGAATGAGTCCTCAGTGGAGATGGTGCTTACAGAGGCCATGAGGCCCAGGCCCTTCAGACATGAGTCGCAAGTCAAGTAATAGAAATAGGTGTGAGAACACCCGCCCCTTTGGTTGTGACAGGTTTGGGTTTGAAGTCAAGTCGCTAGCTCTGTTCCATTTCTGTGAGTGTCCCGGTCCGCTCAGCAGTCCCTTCTCATCTGGGGGCACCTGCCTGGGCCTCAGGGGTGGAGCTGTGTGGGTGGGTCACACACACCCTGCGGGGTCACCAGCCACCGGGAGAACTGCTCTCCGTGCTGTGGAGGTTCTGGCTGAAGCGCAGTCCTTCCGAGGCAGCGGGTGTTAGGAACTCACCCAGTGGTTTTGAACCGGAGGGGTACGATCTATTTATCAGTGGGCCGTGAGAGACATTCAGTAGGTCGCCTCCAGCATTAAAAACAAGTGGAGTAGAAAACGTCTGAGTGCACGTAGCAGACGTTGAAAGCTAATTTGATGACATGAAGTGAGCTTGCAAAAACACCAATTTAACTTATTCTCATGTTGGATGATAATTTAGTTTAATTCCACAAATGGGTTTTGCATGTAACAGTAAACATTTTTTAAACGTTTATTGTGTGTCTAGAATGATTTTAAACACCTTCCCTTATCCATTTCACATAGTTACATGTATTTATCCTCGTCGTAGCCCAGCAAGGGCATAGATAATTTGGCGAAAGAAACTTAAAAGCCACAGTCCCTGCCCATGTCCCATCGGGGAGGCAGGTGACTGGTAGGTGGCCCTGGCGCGGAGCAGGTGCTGCTCTGGAACCAGGTGGAGGGGCAGGCAGTCAGCGCCCGACCACCACACTCTGCATGGGTTCCCCTTTGAAAATCATAGCAGTTGTTCTGAAGGAAAATAAATTTCCTTGAAAAGATGATGTTTCATAAAAAATTCCGTGAACTTCAGCTGTTGTAGAAAATACAGCACAATGAGTATGCCGACTGGATGCAGATTCTCAAGGCAGATCATATCTTTACTATAAAAACTAAAATTTCAGAAGCTGGTTGGTTGTGTTGTCGCATGGGGTGGGGTATTTGCATTGACAGGGCCATGCCAAGGGGTGAGAGCTGTGTTTTTGGATTTGCTTCCACTGTAATTTTTCTTTGTGGTTCTATTTGCAGGTGTGCCTTCTTCTTCCTGCACCTCCTCCTCACTGGGAAGCATGCTTCTGTTCAACAGTCCTTCCGTGGGTCCTGACGCCCCCAAGATAGAGGACTTGAAGTGGCATTCTGCGTTCTTCAGGAAGCAAATGGGTACTTCCTTGGTTCATTCTCTGAAAAAGCCCCATAAGCGAGATCTGTTGCAGAATAGCGCTGGGAGCCAAGGCAAAACCCTGCTGAAGCAACCAGATCTATGTGGGAGAAGGGAGGGGATGGGGGTCCCCGAAAGCTTTTTGAGTTTTGAAAAGACCTTTGCAGAAGCACGTCTCATGTCAGCCCAACAGAAAAATGGTGTGATGACGCCAGACCCCGGGAACAGGAGAGACCCTCGTTTTCATTGTGATCTCAGTAAGGGAGACATGAAGGACCGAACTTTCAAACAGAGTCACAAGCCTCTCAGGTCCACAGACGTGTCCCAGAGGCATGTGGACAACGGCCGAGCTGCCGCTTCCCCGGGCGCGCGGAAGGAGACGGTGCCCAAGTGCAGCGGGCCCCTAATCAAAGTGAACTATAACCAGACTGCAATCAAAGTGCCTACAACACCTGCCAGCCCCGTGAAAAACTGGGGAGGATTCCGGATTCCAAAGAAGGGGGACCGGCAGCAGCAGGGCGAGGTCCGTGGGGGCGCCTGCCACCAGCACTCAGACTACCCCTATTTGGGCTTAGGCCGAGTTCCAGCCAAGGAGAGGGCAAAAAGCAAGTTAAAATCTGACAACGAGAATGACGGGTATGTCCCCGATGTAGAAATGAGTGACTCAGAGAGTGAGGCGTCCGAAAAGAAATGTATACACGCCAGCAGCACTATCAACAGGAGGACAGACATCATCAGGAGAAGCATTTTGGCCTCTTGATGAAACGAGACGGTGTGGACGCTCGGCGGGCTTGTCCCCGAGGGGCAGGCGGACGGGAGCTCTGACACGGGGAGGGGCAAGCAGAAACCAGCGCCCCCCAGACGCGTTGACTCGCGATTCAGATTGAATTGTTTTTTTTCAGAGTCATTTATAAATCGTTGTGAGAAGAGTGTGTTATTTGCAACTTGTTGAGGAAACACAAGAGTAGATTGTAACCGTAAGATACTGCTAAGACTAGAAGCTGAATTAAACACTAAAATAAGAATGAATGGAGTTTTTTAAAGAGGGCGAGGCTGAAATAAGCCTCATGAGTTTTTATTGCCCTCTGTATTCTTCCCAAAGCACAAACACTTGGTTACCTGAATATACGGATTCAGATATGGTTCTTGAGAAACCCTCATGTACCATTTAATAGCCCAGAAACCTTATTTTCTCGGACTGTGGTAGAACTTGAAACCATAGGGCTACTTTGGCCCACAGGCTGTTTTTGTTGCATTACAGTGCTTAGGCAGCGGCTCTGAAGCTTCAGGAACTCTAGGGGACTCGTGTAAATATAGCAGGTGGGAAAGAGAGAATTTTGGAAAAGGTCATTAGAGATCTGAAGGGCCAGGAGAGCTGCCGCAGCTTGGGGATATAGGGTGAAGCCGGAAGCCCAGAGTGTGTTGTGGAGCTAGGACTGGCAGAGAGGGGAGCCATGAGAAAGGTCTGTCCGTGAGAAGGGCGGTTGAGACCCCATTTCTGCCAGCCCTCCTGACCTCCCCTCCTCCCCAACCACTGCCTTTTGGGCCAGCTTGGGATGTCCCTGGCCTTGGGCAATACCTGGCCATCTGGCTTCCAACAATACAACAGTTACTCAAGTTCAAGCGATGAACTTTCACACTCTGGTGAAGCCTATTTCCCAGAGCCAACCACTAGTGCATGTATCAGGGAACCCGGGCTTCTAACATGGACGGATTCCTTAAGGAAATGGAAAAAAAAAAAAAGGTTATATTTTAAAAACAATATAAAGGCAATAAGTTGCGATAACCTCTTACCATTGACCAAGTTTATACAGGAAAAGATTGAAGTGTAATAGGTTTTCTCGAGTCAGAGTTCTAGGCTCTAATTCGTAACTTGGACTTTCTAATTGCAAATGGCAATAACTAGTAAGTTATCAGCAATAATAAATTTAGCATTAAATTTGAGTACAATGTTCTGTTTTGCACTCACTGCAGTGCGTATGTATTAAGACAGTGGATAGTGTTAAGGTCCTGTTCATTTTCTTTGGAATTCAATGTAGTTGTGAAACTTAAGGAAAGTTTAAATAGCAATGAGATTTAGAATTATGGGCACTTGGAACAAGCCCAACTCCCCCTAAATTACCCGTTAGTTTGTGAGTATCAGTATTCAGCTTCCCGATTCATTTCTACATCTGTGTCCATGTGGCAGGGACATTCTGATACTTAATGAACGATGCTTTGAGTTCTGTAGTTAACTTCCAAGTCTTCCGATGACTGTCGACAACAGCAAAGGCTTATTGAATCCCATCTTGCTATGCAAGTTTTATCAGATGATCAAATAGTAGATCTGACACATCCCCATTGTATGTATGACATTTTCAAACCAAGTCTTAACTTTTTGAATACATTTTAGTAGCTAATTCAGGGGAGGGGAAAGGATGACCCAGGTTTTTAGATTGACTATTTTTGAGCTCTGGGGCTCATTTGGAAAGACTGCTGTCCAGATAAGCTGTTGCTCCCTATATTAGAAGTTTCGTACGAATCCAAGTTGTACATTCACTCATAGCCTAATTTAAAAGTTAGACTGTTTGCATATGAGCAAAAACCTTTTGCTGAATACAGAAGAAGGTGGACTCTATCTACAGTTATCTTTTGACTACAGCAACAGCTCTGGGTGAGAGTAGAATATATATAGAGAGAATTTGTCAAGCCATAGAAAGAAAATCTAAATTCTAGTAAGTATATGACCTCTCACCATTTCAAGAGGTACCAGATTCATTTGCACTATTAGGAATGCTAGTTTTGTGCAAAAATAATGCCTTACCTGTTTTTCCCCCACATTTAGGTTGAAAAGCTTTCAAATGTTCCAAGTTATGCTGAACCAAAAAACAAAACAAAAAATATATAAAGAAACCCCACACAAAAACAAAACACACAAAAATGAAAAGCCCACACTTTTTATTCCTGCTTTGAAATGCAAATGGTACAGAGCACGGTTTCTCTGACAGTGTAATGATAGCTTTGTAAGTTAGTTTCCTGTCCTGCTGGGAACTCTGTATGAGGCCCCCACACGCAGCACCCCACCCACCCAACCCGCCCACTTGCGCTCTTAGGATGGAACCATTTGCTCTTCCTTCCTTTTTTTTTGTTTTTAAGCTTTATCTTTCCTTGGGCATCCTGACCAAGAAGTATCCTTTGATTATGATCAATGTATTATGTCAAAATGTAGGCTAGTTAAACTTTTGTAAAGTTGCCTGGAATGTCATTTGTTAGGTTATAAACACAAAATCTAAATGAAGGGTTCTATGTGTTGTGTACAAATCTTAATTATTTTGAAATGGACAAACTTGTCATTACATTTGTAACCTTGTACAGAGGATTTTTCACTATGTGCCTAGCTTGGTGTCCATTCAACTAAAATTGAAAAAAAAAGGTGCATGAAGAGTTACAAATCAGAAATTAAACAAAGTATATGTAGAGATGACTATTTTATATGACATGGCCCAATCCTGTATTTATTTCTATCCCCTTTTTGAAAGTATTTATAAAACTAGTTGAGGACAGCTGTATTTTTTTGTTGAACTATTTAGTAGGATTTGTGCCTTTTTGTCTGTATGTGAATAAATGCTGTACATTTTGCAGTACATTTTAAGTGTCTTTTGAAATCTGCCTTTGCTCGTGTTTAGGATGTATGTGACTTAGTCCTGAGCGGGTGTGCATGACTGCGTCACCGTTTAGATGACAGACGCGAACTGCAGCAACATGATAGAATGAGCCCAGATCACTTGGGCTGATCTCTGCCTCAACGCTGATGGGGAGACCCTGAAGGACGTCACGGTTGATTTTTGTCTTCCCCACCTGGAGCACATTCCAGAATCATTTTATATCTGAAAACAACCAGTTGTTGAAGCAACTTACATTTTAGAGTCAGAGCTGGGTTTAAAGACTGCACTATAGTTTAGGTAGGCTGTTACTTTTATGATTAGGAACAAGCTGTGTCTCCAACATAATGTTGACTGATGAGCCTTCTGAGGCAAAAGTTGTTTCTGAACGACAGGAAGATTGTATTTATAAAGCTCTTTAAAAAAACAATTTTTCAAAGAGCAGGTTCATTAAATGTGTTCTTTTGATCACAGAATTCTGGAACTCAAGGGCAAAACAAGGCTACTACTTGCATTCTGCACAGAAGACATGTCCAGGACACGGGCTGGCATGGGTGGGGCTGGGCCTGTGTGCTTCTCCCAGCCCGAAACAGCCTTCAGTCACTACATGTGGAAACTGGATGGTGAAATGCGCCTTGCTTTGTGTCTGGGACGCAAAACAGGTGTGAGTGGTGCCTTCTCACGGACATGGCGATGCCCAGGAGCCACAACCGCGTAGTGCCACTATCCCTAATTTATAATTTCTGTCCAAATTGGGCCAGCGTTATTGTATTTTTTTACATGAATTGTTCATACATTTGGCTGAAAGCTTGTTCCTCCTTAGTGACTATTTACTTTGTTGTTGCTTGCTCTGAGTAAGACCCCAGGGAGAAATAACTGTGATTCTTCCTACAAGGTCTTAAAGTTGAATAACCACAATAGTTCCCTGGGGAAATTAAGTCCCCAGGAGCCAAAGGAAGGGCTTGTCGTTGGCAGTTGTGCAGTATGTGATGGGAAATGTGGCATCAGGGCCTCACGTTCGTGTTTTTACCCAGTTCACTTAGAAAACGGTTTCTACCTTCGAAACATTAGCCATCTGCAGCAAACTTCGCAATTAACTTCAAGGTTGCAATCTTCAACATGATTTCTCTTCAATGCTCAGAACTGCATTAGATGAGGTGTTCTAGTCTGGTATAGCACAGAAGAGCTCTAATTGCTTGGTTATTGAAGAAAAGGATAAAAAAAAGTGTTACCTCCTTCCTTGACTGCAGCTATTGTCTCCACTGCTGAGGCTGGTAACCCAGCTTTTCCTGGGTTCTCATGGATGGCTTGTTGGGTGTGTCTTCTTGGAGGCATGCAGGTGCTGGAGATTTCGGAACTCATTCTTGTCTATCTCCTGCCCTAGAGAGGTCACCCACGCCTGAAACCTGGGCGTCCTTGGTGAGTCCTTTCTTCTTCAACTCCCACAACCAAATGCGCTCTAGGTCTGCGTACTGCATTTACTGTCTCTTCGGAATTTTTCACTTGCCATCGAGTGCAAGCCTCATCATTTCTTGCCTTGATTATTGCAACAGCCTCTTATTTCCTT
This sequence comes from Rhinolophus hipposideros, assembly GCF_964194185.1. NCBI lineage: Eukaryota > Metazoa > Chordata > Mammalia > Chiroptera > Rhinolophidae > Rhinolophus > Rhinolophus hipposideros. The sequence goes on from NC_138062.1 coordinate 9,240,823, forward strand.
GACTCGAGTCTTGCTGAAATTAATCCCTCCTCCTCCCAATTTGCTGCAACCTTGCCAAAGCTATCTCCATAGTGATAACTTCTGCAATTAAAAACTGATTCTGTCATTCCACGTAGCCTTCAGGGGAACCTACAGGCTTTTGCAGATAATTACAAAGGGCTTATCACATGGCAGGCACCCATCTGTATTTTATGCATATTATTAATTCGTTTATACCCCGCAACATGTGAGGTAGGCACTATTATCTGATTTGCAGGTGAGGAAACTGAGGCACGAAAATTAAATTACTTGCTCAAAATAAGTAGGTGGTAGAGCTGGGAGTCTCTCAGAATATAAAAGTAGTTCACACAAAGTAATTCGTTTGTTTTGAGTACTGAGGGTTATACATGTGAACTTCAGGTTAATGAGTTCTATAAAGCAGAGCTAATAATCTTGGCTTCAAACATTATGTTAATGTACAAGATAATCTAATGGATAACAAGTAACAGTCAGCTTGTGGTCAGTCCCTGCCTCCTGGTGAGAATGGAATACGTTAACTTAGCGTCATATATGTTTACGTAGCTCGTGCATACACACACATACACACACACACACACACACACACACACACACCATTTACAGATAAAATATATGCACATATGAGCAAACAAAATAGCATTGCTACCAGGAACTCGAATAACAATTCTCTCTATATCCTGACATTGCTTGGAAAGTTAAAGAGAATTATTTAAAATCACATCGTTTCTTGATAATGACTAGAATGAGGACTAATGTCTTTAAGACTTTAAATTGATGCAAAACCTTCAAATCAGTACTTCTGTGATAGAAAACATAGTAAATCTGGTTACTTTTTACAAATAAGTCAAGCAATGTGGTATTTCCAAAATTAAATCGCAAAGATAAAAATAAAATCCTGTGTACCTTCATTCCTAATTAACACGAATGTATCCTGGCTAATATTCTCACTACAACTCGGCTTACAGTACATGGCTCAGTTTTTAGTACATTTATAATTATGGGTTAAATAAGGTTATTTTACCCACTAATCTGGCTGGTGGTTCTAATTTCAGGATTATCACCAGTGTGAAATGATTTCCTCCTGAAGCCAGTATTCTGTGGTGTTCCCCTCCGCCCTGTGGGAGCCCCACAGCACTTTCCTCCTTTCCCTGCTCACTGCGACTCTGTGCCAGCTTTACTGGTGATCATATCTTGGCCTTATCTGGTCCCAGGTACCAGGAAATCATGCAGTATTGTATCAAACACTTTACAATTGCTAAACACAAATCAACATATATATTTATGTTATTGGTAGATATTTTATATATATATAAAATAGATACAAGGTTGGAAATTAAGTTCGGGAACTCATCCTAGAAAAAGTGCTACATACCTGTGGGGACAGAGCTAGGAGTACAGTTTCCAGGCTCTCGGCCTCACACGGAAAGGTGCTGGCTCAGGTAGTAAATGGCCATCAGCTGTGATTGGATGGCCATCAGCTGTGGCTAGTTGGCCGTCAGCTGTAACCAGTGAGCCACTGGCCACTAATATAACTGCCGTGGCTACGCTAGCAGCAAATGGGGGCTAGCAAGAAGATGGTGGCTGAGCTAGCAAGAGCAGATTGCAGTTAGTATGGCGGATGGAGCTGACAAGGTTGGTTGGCAGAGACAAGTGGATGGCGGGTTGCGGATCGTGTGGCTCCTGCTTCTTGTGTCTCCAACCCAGGCACCAGCGAGACTATAGTGGTATGACTCCCCTACCTATGGCTCCGTGGGTGTTCCTTTTTGGCCTCACCATGTCCTGTGTTCTTATGTGGGGAGTGGGAGCTGAGACCCCCGCTTGCCACCCTGCATAATAATACCTCATTGTGAATATCACTACGGTCACTGTCACGCAGGGGACCCTGCTCGCTGCGCCATTTGTCGTGCAGGGTCTCAGCTCCCACTCCCCGCCCAAGAACGCAGGACACGGTAAGGCCAAAAAGGAACACCCATGGAGCCATAAGTAGGGGAGTCAAACCAATATATTCTCGCTGGCGTCTGGGCTGGAGACACAGGGAGCAGGATCTACATAATCTGCCTAACAGCAGTCCGCGCTTGCCAGCCACCATCTTCTTGCTAGCCCCCATTCTTTTCTGCTAGCATAGCCACAGCAGTTATATTAGTGGCCAATGGCTTACTGGTTACAGCTGACGGCCAACTAGCCACAGCTGCTGGCCATCTGATCACAGTTGATGGCCATTTACTACCCGAGCCAGCACCTTTCTATGTGAGGCCGAGAGCCTGGAAACTGTTTTTTGGGGTTTTGTCCACACACTCCACCCCTACAGGGTCTCGCCTCACAATCTACGCAACAAGCGTCTTCTGCGAGGGGCCCTGTGCAAGGAGCCTGGAGGTGAATGCACTATCCCGAACACAGCCAGGCTCTCTGGGCACAGCCAGGGTTTCTCAGGGCACCACCAGTACTTCTGGGCACAGCCAGACTTCCTGGGCTTCTTAAGGTACCACCAGTCTCCCCGGGCACAGCCAGGGTTTCTCAGGGCACCACCCCAGTACTTCTGGGCACAGCCAGACATCCTGGGCTTCTTAGGGTACCACCTGTTTCCCCGGGCACAGCCAGAGTTTCTCAGGGGACCACCACAGTACTTCTGGGCACAGCCAGACTTCCTGGGCTTCTTAGGGTACCACCTGTTTCCCCGGGCACAGCCAGAGTTTCTCAGGGCACTGCCACTCTCTCTGGACACAGCCAGACTTCCTGGACACAGCCAGGGCCTCAGGGCACTGCCACTCTCTCTGGACACAGCCAGAATTCCTGGACACAGCCAGGGCCTCAGGGCACTGCCACTCTCTCTGGACACAGCCAGACTTCCTGGACACAGCCAGGGCCTCTCAGGGCACTGCCACTCTCTCTGGACACAGCCAGACTTCCTGGACACAGCCAGGGCCTCAGGGCACTGCCACTCTCTCTGGGCCTCTCGGGGTACTGTGCTGGAACAACAGCGGCTCACATCAAGGTGCTTACATATTATCAATGGCGGCCAGTCAAGACACAAAAGCAAACATTCTCGCCAGTCCCACTACATGGTGGTATGTTCCCAAACAGTCAAGCGTCCAATAAATTAGGGATGGAAGGCAATTCCCCATAGTCCATAGTCATTAGCCAGGGCTGTCCTGGGGGTGAGGGATGACCTTGACCTCACCCTCATCTCCCACGGAGGACTCAGCATGCATTTCCTCCTGGGACAAGTCCCGCATCCAAGTTGCCTCAGCAAGCAGTTCCCAGCCCACAGGGCGGCAACAACCTTCGCTTTCTCCGCTTTCTCCGGCCTCTGCTGGTTGGGGAACCATCCACATCTTTCCACCCCTCCACGGGAATCGAGCTCTCCGGCAGCTGCTCCTCCTGGTCTTCCTCAGACTGAGCTTTCATACGCACAAACTGCTCCACTGCCCTTCGGAAAGCTTTGGCCAGCACCGTATCCTGCCGACTACGCCAAGTGTCACGCAGGGGACCCTGCTCGCTGCGCCATTTGTCGTGCAGGGTCTCAGCTCCCACTCCCCGCCCAAGAACGCAGGACACGGTAAGGCCAAAAAGGAACACCCATGGAGCCATAAGTAGGGGAGTCAAACCAATATATTCTCGCTGGCGTCTGGGCTGGAGACACAGGGAGCAGGATCTACATAATCTGCCTAACAGCAGTCCGCGCTTGCCAGCCACCATCTTCTTGCTAGCCCCCATTCTTTTCTGCTAGCATAGCCACAGCAGTTATATCAGTGGCCAATGGCCTACGGGTTACAGCTGACGGCCAACTAGCCACAGCTGCTGGCCATCTGATCACAGTTGATGGCCATTTACTACCCGAGCCAGCACCTTTCTATGTGAGGCCGAGAGCCTGGAAACTGTTTTTTGGGGTTTTGTCCACACAGTCACCTTCCAAGTACTCCCCTTGGGAAGCTATGCACCGACACCAGCGCCTAGTCCACCCTTCAAAGCAACTTTGGAAGTCTTTTTCTGGAATGGCCATCAGAGCTATTGTTGTATTACCCTTGATGTCCTGAATGTCATCAAAATGTCTTCCTTTCAGTATTTCCTTTATCTTCGGGTAAAGAAAGAAGTCATTGGGGGCCAGATCAGGTGAGTATGGATGGTGTGCCAATACAGTTATTTGTTTACTGGCTAAAAACTCCCTCACAGACAGAGCTGTGTGAGCTTGTGCCTTGTCGTGATGCAAGAGCCATGAATTGTTGGCGAAAAGTTCAGGTCGTCTACGTTTTTCACGCAGCCTTTTCAGCACTTCCAAATAGTAAAGTTGGTTAACTGTCCAGTTGGTACAAATTCAAATGAATAATCCTTCTGATATCAAAAAAGGTTAGCAACAGCGTTGCAACAAGTTCACGAAGTTAATTGTCAGACCGCGTATATATTTTGAACTCACTGTTTACAGTGAAGTAAGCTTGAGTCTCCTGACCCAGATGCATTACATCCCAGGGCACTCAGAGAACCTATAAAGGCAACTGCTCAATTGCTGTCAGCCAATGGAAGAGATGTCAAATCACGGTTCTGGGGCTTCCAAGGCTAAATGTCGCGAGAAGGAATCTTGCATTCGGCAGACCTGATCTGAAAATCTGCGGGGCCACTGTCCACTCCATGACACTGGGCGAGCTGTTTCACTTCTATCACACCTCTGTCTTTGGGAAGAGGACGCTATCTATTCAGCAGGGTTGTTGAACTGTATGAGATAATAAATGCATGATGCTGGTCCAACGCCCGCACGTGATGGGAGCTCGGTAAGCAGGCATCAGCAATACGGAGTGGTAGGGTTACTGTAGATTCAGGGCCAGAGCTGTCAGTGGGGTCTTTTGGTTATTGGGAGAAAAGTGACTGCAACTTCTCATTCTCTCTTAATCCCCTATAGTTTATATGAAATGAGATGCGAGTCTCCTCTCTTTAATCTTCACAGATCTAAGTGTTAACAGATTTCCTTATACATCATATTAATGCTCTGATGGCTTGTTTATTCTTTGGGGGAAAAAAGGATGAAAATATTGAACGACAATTTCCATGATGCTATATTAAAGGGCTTAAAGGTTTGTTTTAACACAAAAGGAACAAACATTGTTTACTCGGATGCTACATGGATTTACTAAGAAGAAATCCATCTAACTTTCTTCTTGGACTGGATTACTAGACTAGGTCGGAAAAGTATGACAGTTGTGTCATTAATGAACTTTAAGCAGGAAGAAGGATGGACTTTTCTTGGTGTTTTTATGATGGTGTAAAAGCAGCAAAAAGGGTCAGATTACAAAGGGGCTGAATGACCAGGCCTCGTGGGTCCTTTTTGGTTACCCATTCCTGGAGTTGGTGGTTGGCATGCTTTAGGAGACTGACTGTACTCAGATCGATAAGTTCTCGTCTTTTCAATGATCTGAACAAAAATATGGGTGGCATGTTTATCTGATCTGTAGATGATATTCATTGTAAAGAAAAACTTGTCATGGGTGCAAGCAATACAGCAGTAAGGGCCAGCCCAGTGGCTCAGGCGGTTACAGCTCCATGCTCCTAACGCCGAAGGCTGCTGGTTCGATTCCCACGTGGTCCAGTGGGCTCTCAACCACAAGGTTGCCGGTTCGACTCCTCGAGTCCCACAAGGGATGGTGGGCTGTGCCCCCTGCAACTAACAACGGGAACTGGACCTGGAGCTGAGCTGCGCCCTCCACAACTAAGACTGAAAGGACAACAACTTGACTTGGAAAAAGACCTGAAGTAAACACTGTTCCCCAATAAAGTCCTGTTCCCCTTCCTCAATAAAATCTTTTAAAAAAATACAGCAGTAAAACAAAATAAAACAGAAATGGTTCCCATGCTTACAGGTAACAATTGGATGACAGCAATAGCACTTGAAATGACTTTAGCACACTGTAATAATACAAATAGAATGAAATTTATAGGAATAAATGATTAGTCTGGCTTCTGGGGCAAATATATGATTTAGCAACAAAATGTTTGGAAAAGCTTTACGATTTTAGTGAACAATATGCTGAATATCTATCCAACAGTATCATTCAACTTCCAAAAAAGCTAACAATTTTAAGCTGCATTAATGGGAGTGTAGACTCTAGAACAGTGATTCTCATTTTTTTCTCATCTGAAATACTAATGAGAAATTCTATGTACATTTCCATGAATCACTAACTACAGTAACTGTCAAAGCATGCTTCCCTAAGAGAATACTTCAGACTCTTAGGATGGGGAGCAGGGGAAGGGGATGTGGTTTGAAGCCACGTCTGCCCCCTGGATAGTCTCATACGCTCTTCCCCACACTTAGGCAGGTATCACCCTCTTCCCACCCCTTTCAATCATGATCTAGAACAAAGAACTGATAGTTCATACCTTGAACATAACATAACGTCGGTTCTGGGCATAAGATGGCTGCATCCCACGCACACCTGGTGTAAAGCAGGGGCTCAGTAAACATTGGACGAGTGAAGGATGTATGCGAACGGGTGCTTTCAGAGACCAGGGCCTGGTTGGCCAAGACTCAAAACCAAGTCCTCTGACGAAATGGAGGTGTAAACTAAGTGCAGGGAGAGCAATAATTATTTTTAAAAGGCTGAAGACCCGCCCTACGCGTACATAGCAGATGGTCTAGACTCTGTCGCACAAGGTAGAAGGCAGAGAGACACATTTCAGTCAGGAAGACGTGGCTAAGGGTCAGAGCTGGTGGAAAGTGGATTGGGCCACCTCAATGAGAGCAAACGCCCCTGCAGTGAATTTCAGCAGCTGTGCACAACACCAGGAGTGATTTGTTACGAAAAATAAAGTAGTGAACTTTAAGAATGTGTATTTGAGAAGAAATAAACTCGAGCAGATTCAAAGTTATCTCTCAAATGTGATTCTCATTTGCTTACAATCCAGTATAGTTTCTGAGTGGAAGAAACAAGAATGGGGTGAGAGTCAGAACACTGGCCCGTGGCAGTGTTCCGGGGGCTGGAAGACCACTTGGTGTATGTTTTTCTCTAGGCGGGTGGATGCCAGCATTATACAAAATTACTTTAAGGATGTCTTTCCAGCCTATGATTTTGTTACCTATATGTGCATATTTATTTAGTTCTTCCTTATATACATACTAAGAGCCCTGCTACTGTCACAATGGCCATACATTTTTGTAAGTTTTAAGGGCTAGGGGTACACTAGGGACAGACATTGGGGTATTGCTGCGTCTGTCTCCTCTCTGTAGACACAGCTATGTGTTTATAGACATTTTTAAGTAAACTAACAAAAATCATTATTTTTGATAAAAATATAAAAAAGCTCATTACAAATTTGTTATTTTGGAAAAAAATGATAAAACATATTATGGTTAAAGAACAGACTTTATGGTAAAATGCTTAAAGTGTTTTTTCACTCTTTCTTGATTTGTCTGAGAGCTGGCTTGGCAGACTGTGCACCTATGAAATATTCATATTTGCTGAATAAACGAATGACTGAATCATTGCTAATGTTCTCCCATATTTGGGGTAGTTCTCACACCAGAGGAGAAATTAGAAGATTGTTGGCTGCCCCAATTTGCATATTTGTATACAAAGAGAAGAAGAAGTAATCATATCTTTTCTTCCTCAGGGAGACACAATAAAGAAACATGAATAAATAAAATGAACTAGCTGTGTTGTCCCCAGTTTCAGATTTATATAATTTCTTTTCTCTCTTTCCTGTTCATCTCCCTTGTCTCCTAAAACACAGTTCACAGAATAAATGATACCTACTGTATGTGTTCATGAAGTCAAGACTGACCAACATGAGAAATATCAAAAACTGCCCTACATTTTTACATTAGAAATCATTAGCTAACAAACTTTTCTATGAGAGACATAACCAAACGTGCTCAGTTCTGTGGCTAAATGTAGCTTAAGTCTGTTCAAATTCAACAGAGATCAGAAAGGCCTATTCTCTGCATATAAGTAGCCTGTCCTTTTCTTGGAGAATAAGGAGACCTCCAGAGGGGGCTATTAATATTAAAGCATAAGAAGTAGGTGCCTGGGACCACAGTTTGGAGAAAGTGCTAGCGCTTTTGCCTTGAAGAAATGAGTCTGGGAAGTTAGATTTTCTTTTTGAAAAAGGGTAACAGCACTTGTATTCTGTTTGTCTAGAACAGGGGTGTCCAAACTTTTTTCAACGTTTTTTACCAAGCGCCATATGCGGTAAAATACACAAACAGCCGGGCCACTCACTCGAGGTGAAGTACGTATTGCCTCACCTGGTTTATTTAAGTAAACTAAATATATTTTTGGAATTTGCTGCAGGCCAATTAACAATGGATTGCAGGCCGCAGTTGGCCCGCGGGCCGCAGTTTGGATACCCCTGGTCTAGAACGTTAAGTTTCTGAAGTGCTTTCTCCTACGGTCCCTTTTTTTTGGGTCAGATATAATTTTAACATCTCTAAAAGTTTTTAAAACTAAGTTCCACATCCTATATGAATATGAACATAATATTACATGGAAATTGTCTGTGAATGACATGGGAAGGAATTTACATTAGAGAAACAAATAAAACATTCTCTGCGAAATGGAAATAAGCTAAGTGCCTCCTCTCTAATCACCATCTAACTGTCCTATTGGTATGATTTGTCTCAGTCACTGCACTTGACACTAGCAGTGATTTGCCCCCTACTTAGAATATCCGATTTCCTCCCTTCAGTTTTTCTCACATTGGATTCTCCGGGTTACAGCTGTCTCACGGCTCCTGTTCAGTCTCCCTCCCTGAGCTCAGCCTCTTCCTGAGCTCATTCAACAAACGAAAGCATTTACTAAAGGGCCTGTCCTTAAATACTCAGCGTCAGTGTCTGAACAAACAGTTATTAAATACTCTCCATGTGCCAAGCACTCTGTTGTGTGCTATGAGTACAATGATGGGTGCCGTTCTCAAGGAGCTCGCAGTCTGTTGAGGAGATGACATTAGAGAAAAAAAATTCACAAGGTTAATTACGAGCTTTGACAAGTGCTATGAAGGACAATACAGCACACTGGTAAGAGCATTACAACAGGGGCCCTGACCTAGTGTGGAGGCCGAGGCAGGCTCTCTGGGACAGCGATGTTTGGGTAGTTATCTGAAGCATGCGCACGTGGCACAGTATGAGCAGACCCTGTGTGGGGACGGAGGATGATGGTGGATGTAAAAGAGGGCCAGCATTAGGGGAGAGCACTGGCGATGGAGGGGCAAAGGCACCCGGTGACCTCGCATGAGACGCCCAGGCAAGGCCGGCGCGCTGTGCCCGGTGCTCCGCTTCACACCAAGGAGCCCTGACCAACCCAGTTGGTTAGCGTCGTCCTCAGCTTCTGACTCTGGCTGAATATTTACACACCAATGTTTGCATGTCACCTCAAACTCAATTCATTATCTTTGATCTGGACTTTTTTCTGTAATTGTTAACAGTCTCCTAACTTGTTATCCACATGCAATCTATCTGCTCGAACCACCACAAAGCAGGGCGCACCAAGTTCAAATGAGGAGCAGAGACCAGCTGACGACATGACCTCTGGAAACAGGGCTGCAATGAGAGTTCAATGCTACGCATCCTCAGAGCTCAGATCCCATTTCATCACTCCTGCTTTTTAGTAACAGCAAAATGAAATAAAACAAAAAAATCCCAAACCTCCCAAATTTTTAAATATCAGTATTTGATGAACACTGGAAATCATATGAGTTAAAAATGAATCACTACAATTATACATTAAAATACATGACAGCATCAGTTTAGAAAGTGCATAATTTATTACATTTATGAGTTCATAATAAAACGGACACTTGGAACCCTGAAAAATATGTTAGGAGTACTAATTAGATGCAAATTTCTCAAATCTGGGAACCTGACATATTAAAATTCTAGCATTTTCTTAAAATCTCTTTCTCATGATTATCATAGTTTGAAAATTATTATGTTCTTCCACAGAAGAAAGGGGGAATTAAAAACTAGACATGTTGATGAAGGAAATGAGTTCTTCTCAGCTGGCTTTATTCTCCACTGAAGCTCAATATAGGATTATGTTTTCTTTACTTACAGGAAGCTGTCACCATTCTGTTTTCCAATAACCCTCAAAACAGAATGGAAAATGCTTATGCAGATGACACAAGCCCGATCGACCACTCTCTGCGGGTCGGACCGTTTCTGTGCACTGCCAGTCCAACAGCTGTCCCAATGCCAAAGTTCTGTGAGGGAATGACGAATAGTTTTAAATATTTTCCAGATTCATCATGGAGGTTGCTTTTCTTCTCTGCACTGTAATCACACTGAGCTGCAATTAAAATGAACAATAAGTATGTAGTTACTTGTTCTGTGGAAAACTTTAGACTAATACCAAGTATAACGCATCACAACTTAAAATTGTTGAGAACAATAATTTTAGGGGGTTTTGTAAGAGGTCACCTTTTGTGTTAATTTCTAGTTTACTCTTGAGACTTTAAAATGTCTGTATCATTCTAGAAATATGCAGGTCAAATATGACATTCCTTAGCTCAGTGATATATTCAGAATTCCAAAATATGTTTTACAGATGGATGAGGAACATCTAGATAAAAGTTAATCAGAAAAGTGGCAAAACACAAACTAAGTGTAAGCTAGCACATTGCAGGGCTGGTAAAAAAAAAGATGACAGATCACAGTAAGAAAAGTCTAATAGATAAATAATCTTTAAGTATTAATTAGAATTGATTATAATTAATATGGAGTAACAAATAGTAAAAAAAAAGCCTAACAGTACAAAACTCCCCACAAAACCTAACAGTAAACCCGTATAGCATAAAAAAGTCTTCTCATCACTGTCCTTCATTCCACAGCCCTCTTTCCAGAAACCACCACTAATTCCAGTTTCTAAGTATATTTCTTGAAATATTCTAAAGTATATTTCTTGAAATATTCTAAACGAGAATATATACATATACTTTCTCATCCCTTTTTATTTAAAAAATAATAAAGTACTACACAGACTTTTCATCTTGTTTTTTTTCTTGCTAAATGATCTACCTTAGAAATAGTTCCACATTAGATGTACTTTATTCAATAGCTGCAAACTTCCCCTCCATGGATATTCTAAAACTTAACTAGTTTCCTACTGATGGGCATTTAGATAGTTTTTTTTATTTTTTATTCTTTTTAAAGAGGGTGCAGCTCACAGTGGCCCATGCGGGGATCGAACCGGTAACCTTGGTGCTACCAGCACCGCACTCTAACCAACTGAGCTGACCGGCCACCCCTAGATAGTTTTTAATCTTTTAAAATTATAGGCACAACTGCAATTAGTATTGGACATGCTTCTTTGTATGGACTTGCCAAGTGGCAAGTCCACCACCTGCAGAATAAATTCTTAGAACTGCTGGGTCAAAGGTTATGTGCATTCACAATTTTTGAGAGATACAACCAAACTGGGCTCCAAAGAGGCTGCTAATACACACTTACATCATGACACGTGAAAGTGCAAGCACAATGTATCATCAGACTTCATGACCTGACAGGTGAGAAGTATGTGAATGCAGTTTAAATTTGTACTTGCCTTCTGGGTAAGAACGAGCATCTTTTACGATGGCTACAAGCCATCTCTGTCTATTGTACTGTAGCACTGTCAGTGTGGGCTTAGCCACTCTTTGCATGTCTTTAAGAGATTAGCTTTTTTGTCACATGTGTTGAAATACTTTTCTCAGTCTGTCATTGACTTTATGATTTTTTTTAATGCAGAAATTTGAAATTTTACATAGTCACATTCATAGGTTTCTTTTCATAGTTTCTAAGTTTTGTTTTAAGAACGCCATCCTGTCAACAGAGCACAATATGGCATTCAGTCGCTTCGAGTGATATACTTAGAACATAGGACCACAGTCCAAAGAATGATGATGGATGTAGAGAAAAGGTAAACCAGAAGAGCACATTTAGAGCGTGACGAGTCGATACAATGCGGGGCTTGTGCTAAACCACTGCCATGACGCTGGCTGCGCTGCAAAGTGTGACATGTTGGAGACAATGATAATCCTTTAACTCCGTTATTTTAGTAAGTGCCAGGCCCTTAGCAGAGTATTATTTCTAATAGCAGTTACCGTTTTTCAGAGGAAAATGGGAAAATTAGAAAGCATTCAGAAAAGGCAAAGATAAAGGTCTTTAAAAAACTGAATATATGTCTTATAAGGAAAGTTTATGACTTGGACAAATTTAAGATGGGAAAAAAATATTAACTCCAGGAAATACATTCCTTTTTGTGTATGGAGAGAAGCTGAATGATTACTTTGCATCTGCAAATGAGAACAGAATGCAGGGAGAAAAGTTTAAGGAGGTGGTTACTGACAAAACATTAAACAAAAAGCTCACAGAGAAAGGTGGGATCTTTGCCACCAGTGAGTTAAGTAGCAGGAGGAACAGTGTGGGACTGCGTAGGTGGCGTGTCTAGGAACAGTGTGGGACTGTCTAGGGGGGGAGACTACACTAGACGCCAATGGATTATAATCCAGGTTCTGTAACTGGACACTTTCCACTACAGAACTCAAGGTAGTTGATTGTAAGTAGGATTTTCTTTACCATGTTCCTTAAAAAGGTAAACTTGAAGATTTAAGGATTGTGATGAAGAAATTTAATTTCTTATATATCTAAGTATCTACTTATCATTTAATGACTATGCTAAGTGCTTTATATGTGTGAATTCCTTTGATCTTTCTGTAACTCTACAAGGGAGGTGTTATTAATATTATCCTCCATTAAACATGAGGAATCTGAGGCTTAGAGAAGCAGAAGCTTCTCAGAGTCACACGGCTACTTACGGGAAGTAGACCACTTGCCTGACACCAAAACATACTCAACATACTGCCTAGTAAGCCTGGGCTCCTGCTACCTCATAATCTGCATGAATGAATGAATTCTGGAATGATTAGTTAATGCAGTAATTCACAATTTCAGAAGAAATTAAACTTACTTGATAAAGCTATAGTTATTTTTAAGAGAGAGGGGAACAGAAGGGCCAATTATTATTGGATTTTATTTAAGTGCCATGTCATGTTCATACCGGAAGTAGATTTCAAAAATAAATCTACATTCACAAACATAAACTGAATTCAGTGAGTATTTAGAGCTGCTTTACTATGTATAAAATTATCTAAGAATATTAATATTGATTAAAGTAGCACATTTATAACCAAATATAATTAATCATGTACTAACTCAGTTTGCTTTTGTCTGCCTGCCTGCCTGCCTACCTACACTGTTTCCAGCCTATCTTTATAGTCACTAAACTGGTCTCATTTTGTCCCCAACAGGAGGGACTAGTGCTCCTACTTTAGAACAAATGGACCATTTCATTATTATGATGTGTGTGTATTATGATGTAATTACCCCTCAGTATTTCATCGATGCTCTACATTTTCTAACTCTATTTCCCATTGGACAACTTTAGATCATAATTTATATTAATGTGTCCACATACAAATATGCATTAAATGAAGTTAACCTACACACCAAGTAATTTTTTTGATTTAAAAAACTACAAGACAAAGTTAGTACAATCCGAAATAGTACATTCAAAGCAATCTGTCAGTAAATACCTACCTCGCTTTACACATAATTGTCCAACAGAACTTTTTGATCATAGAGTCATTTCATATTTAGAGTCTGATACGACAGCCGGAGCTACACATGGCTACTGAGCACTTGAAATCCGCTAGTGTGACCGAGGATTTCGATTTTTCTTTTTAAGATTTTTATTAAAAAATGCAGCTAACACACAATATTATATTAGTTTCAGGGGTACACCATAGTTATTCAACATTTATATACCTAAAGAGTGACCTAAAGTCCAGCAACCATCTGACACTGTACCACGCTATCACAATATTACTGACTATATTCCCTATGCTGTATGTTACATCCCCATGACTTCTTTGTTTTTATACCTGGAAATTTGGACCTCTTATTCCTCTTCACTTTTCCACCCGTTTAATTTTTCAATTACAGTTAATGCTCAATATTATTTTATATTAATTTCAGGTGTACAGCACACTAGTTAGATGAGGTTTTCAATTTTTAATTTTACTTAATTTTAATTATTTTAGTGGCTATTATACTGGACGATAGTTGTAGATTTAGGAGTCAATTGGAGGAGATTAATGTTTATTTCTGTTTCCAAAGTTTACCTTTTCTAACTGAAATACTAAAGAGACTAATTTTAAATTGTTTAATCAAGTTAAAACTACCAGTTCTCTGGGAACTTTTGAGGACCTTTCCTTAGCTTTGGTCCATGCAGACGATTTATTATCCAGGGCAATGAGGACGCCCCCTACCTGCTGAGAAGCTGAGGCGGCTCTCTGCTCCGCCTGACTTAACCGCCTCTGAAGTCTGTTGGCTTTTTCTTGATGCTCTACAATTAACTTTTCACTCTATTAAGGAGAAATATAAAACAAACAAGTTAGAAATCCACATATGACATGGAGATGTTTTATGGAATAATCAATGAACAATCTGGACATAATTTTACCACTTACAAAATGCAAAGATAATACATCTCCAAATTTACATTTTTTTCAAGTTATCAACTGCAAAGTTCAAAGTTGGTTTTACATTCTGACTAAATTGTTACCCCCCTACATGCCCAAAACAACAACAACAAAAAAGTGAATTATATCCAAGGCAAAGTGAATCAGAAGTTAGGAACAAGACTTTCAATTTCTGATGTGTTAACTGGAGATGCTAGCTCACTGCCTCGATGTGGAGAGAATGAACACACTGCTGGACCTCCCTCCCAGCCAGAGCTTCAGGAGGGCATGAGTCCTGGGAATGTGCAACCCACCGCATGCCCGAGGCACTGCCCTGCTGGCCAGTGCACTTAGAGCGACGGTGCTAGGGTGAGAGTCTAGGGGAACTGTGATGTCATCATGACAACAGTTCAAGGAACAGAAAATATTCATTCTTGAAATCCTGATTTTACAGAGCCAGATGTGTCTTAAATGACTTATATACCAAAGGTATTCTTTAAAAGGAGAAGAACTCTGTTTCTACATGTTCCCCCAAACATCTGTATACTCCAGAGAGTATTAGGGTCAATAGAGTTTTTAAGGTACTGTTATCGGCTGAATAATGTCCCCAAAAGAAGATGCTGAAGTCCTAGCCCCCAGTACCCAGGATGTGGTATATTTGGAAATAGGGTCTTAAAGACACAGGGAGCACCCCAGCAACACACCAAGGGACGCCAGAGGCGACCGGGGCCAGGAGCCGGCCTGAAGCGGGTTCTCCGAGTCTTCAGAGGGAACCAACCCTGCCTGACTTCCATCGAGGACCTCTGACCCCTGACCTGTGAGACAGTCAATCTCTGTTTAAACCACCCAGTTCATCCTGCTACTATAGCAGGACAACTATCTCAGGAAACTATCCAGGCATCATGACTATAAATGTCACAATATGCTGCCACGCAGACAAGTTCAAAGAAGCTGTCGATTAAAAAACATATTATCCCTCTCCATACTTACTCGCCTGAAAAAAAAAGTTTTTGTACAACTAGAATTGTGATTCAGTCTTTTCTGGCACCTGTTGGAATCAAGAGTAACCAGCTTAATCAGGAATAGCAAGAACACACTTTTGATGAAGAAGTATATAGTTCCCCTGTCCTAACATGTAAGTGATAACGTGAATATCGTGCCTAGTAATATAAAATATCGACATAACAGTATCCTGTTAAAATGAGCTCAATATATTTCTTATTGTGCCCAGAAGCAAAATTAAATTTTATGAAGAGAACTATATTGGCTGTTCTAATTTACCAAGTTGTTTAAATATGTAGTTTTAAATTTAAGAGGTGCATCATTAACTCAGAGAAAACTTGGGGGAAAAAATTCCATCACCTATAATTATAATTTTCATAGTCACAATGAGACTACATATAATGTACACTTTTCTCCGCTGCTACAATAATGGTTAAGGCACAGTCCAGATTAGGTAAATCATAATATATACGCAACCGTTCTCTTTCTATTGGTCATCACTGTTGCTTCTGATCTTCCAATATTACTGACACTACTTTGTTGAATATCTTCTTTTAAATGTTTTCCTACTTTAAATGAAACTTCCTTAGGACAGATTCTTGGAAGTGGGAACTCCATCAAAGAGCACTTTAATGGCTTGTGTTAATTGTTTTCTAATGCTACAAAACCTAAGAGTAATAATTCCACTATTGCTCTTATAGAAGGACTCAGAGACAGCGGACCACACGGCCTATTCACGAAATTCCAACAAACGCAATCAAAGTCAGAACATCAAAAGAATGAGTTCTGAAATGCTTTAATCATAATCTAGAAATTGTTTACTAACTTCAAAGAAAAAAGTGATGAACTCTTGCTATATTTAGTTCTAAAGTAATAATCTAAAGAAGCATTTTAATATATTTCAGTAGGCCAAAGTATTTTCACATGTCTCCTGTGATGGAGGAAAATAAAATAAAATGGGTTAAAAAAATAATCTCAGGCATGCATAGAAATAAAGAGGATCCTAACACATTCTCTGAAACACTGCACAAGGTATACTGGTACAACTGAAATAGGAGCCCTACCTTTTGTCATTTATATGATGAATGCTGACCTTCAAAGCTTTTATTCACATTAAGTGTGGACTGTTAGGGTTATGGGCGATTTCTATGAGAAACACATCTGTATGGTCATTTCCAAGTCGAGAATTAACTTGGACTTGACTCAGGTAAAATCCTACAACATGCATATCAGGCTGCTGCAGAAGCCCTTCCCGGGAGAGCCATTATCTCACCTCAGCTACCTTTTCATTTGCTATTTCCAGCTGAGAAAGCAGCTCTTGAGTATGAAGTTTCTGTCGACTCAGCTCACTCCTATTAATCGAGAGAGAAAGAGACAGAGAGAGAGAGAGAGAGAGAGAGAGAGAGAGAGAGAGAGAACCATTAATATAACTGTTCTAAAATCTAGTAAAATAGAATCTTTATTAGTAAGATACATGGTCATGTTTAAATATCATCTTGTGTGTAAAATAAAGTTGCTTATTAATAGACCACATCTTAAAGGACTCATTCATTTCTTCATAAAATGCACATATATTCTAGAGGTTGGTTGTACAACAGTAAGTATACTTAACACTATTAAACTGTACACTTAAAAATGGTTAAGATGATAAATTTAATGTTATGTATATTTTATCACAATTTAAAAGTGGTTAAAATGGTACGTTTTATGTTATAATTTACCACAGTAAAAACAAAACAAAAATACCCTGGATACATATATATTAAAAGTGTCAAAGTTTCTTCACTGTTATTATCTTGAGGTATTATTTGGCACTAAAGTGAAAGTATATTCATATTAAACAGACGTAGTATTGGTTATAGACTCTCATAAGCTATTGGGATTTTTAAGTACAGTATGCATTTCAAAGATTCATATACAGTTAGTATATTCAGGGCTGGTATTTAGCTTTGGTTGTCTATGTGTTGTTTTATACATTCATATCCTTTATGCGGTATTAGCTGGAATTATCTTATGCACAGAACTTTGTTTTTCTGTTCAACATATATGCATTATATTGTTTTTGGCCAAAGATAATTTCAAGAGTCCCAGGTCAGTAGATACAACACAGTCTTAAAAATAACTTTAAAAAAGATCAAATCAATTTCTAAGTATTCACATAGTTAATTCAGGATTGGTTTTTATCCTTTGACCTCACTTCTGCTTCTTAAATAAATCAACAGAATAAGACTCGCAAAATAACTTCAGCTTTATTTTTTTCCAAAGGAGCTACACAAATAGCTTAAAAACTTGGTCTCTTAAGTGTCCTATATTTGAATGAATAGTTGTTAAAATCCGGAAGCAATTTGTTATAAATACACAGGCGAGAACAAAAAATGATGTCGCCCACAAATCAATTCTACAACTACTTACTGAGCAGTCTTTATGGGCCGAGTGCAAGGTCCACGGTGGTAAACAGAGCTGTTGCCATAACAGCACTTACAGACTAAGGAGGAGATGGCTTATTCTCGCTCAGCAGCATCATCAATACAGGCCACTGACTATGCGAGCTGACATATTTATTATTGATTCTGTGACAGACAAACTCCAATGTTTTATCTTGGCTTTATTTTGGTGGTAATAACAATGTAGAATCAATTACTGTGCTACTTTAAAGTATCTCAGGTGACTTCAAATTCTTGCTTCTCCCCAAGAAAGCAAAACAAAACAAAACACCACACAGAACGACTGAAGTGGCCAGTCTGAGGCCAAGTGTAATTTAAGGTCAAAGTTATGCACACTAGTGCTGCTAAGAAATAACCTTTGAGTACTACTGAGATGAAGAAAAAAACAATGATATTTATAAAGTTAGGCAACATTCAGTTTATAGAAAGCCTTTTCAGAAAATCCCTACTGAACAATCTGATGTCTAAACTATTTGCTTATTTATCAATGACAATTTACTTGAGTGACAGTAACACTTTCTAATAAATACTATTAGAGAGAAATAATTTTCTCCAAAATTGGAGATCACAAAGATACAAATTATTAACTTTAAGTTACTTTTTATTGTATAAATATTTATTCTGTTGTGTATCAGGCTTTTCAGTCCCCCTGGAGGTCCAGCAGCTTCATCCTTCCTCGTGGTCTCCTTATAAACTGATACTCAGCAGAACTTGGCAAATAACAGTGAAGATGAAGATGATGATGATGACGATGACAATAGCAGCAGATGCTTTCATAGTGCTTACTATGTGCCTGGTACTATTTTAGGTGCTTTTTATAAATTACCTTAGTTTTCATGATAACCCTATGAGATCCCCATTTTTACATATGAGCAAATTAAAAGGCAGAGACATACAAGGAAATTAAGTAACTTGCTTAGAGTCACATAGCTAGTCAGTTGCAGAGTCAGGATTGAAAAACCCGGTGCTTTGGTTCTAAAGTGTGTGTTCTGAACTACAACTCCCCAGGGCTGCAGCCTGGCAGGCAACTGCTAAATGAATAGTGAAAGAGCATGTATGGGTGAGTGTACTGGGCATCCTAGACATACAAATATTTACACATTTATATGAAAACAGAACAAGTTATATCTTTACTTTCGACGTGTTTCCTAAAGGTTCAGTCCTACTTTCAAAGGTAACACGCCTAACACCAAGCTTTCCACATTGCCTCGCAAACCTACTGCTCATCCTGCCGCTCATCTTTTACACTGACAACATCTCTGCGCCCATTGCCTAAGTGAAAAACCTTAAAGCCAACTCTATTTCTCCCTTTCCCTTAAAGGCAACATCTAGTTTGTCCCTGAATAGACCCTGCCTTTGCAATGTCCCTACCATCAAGTCTTCATTCCTATTCAGTGTCAGCATCACAACTCAAGTTCTTATAACTTAATTTGTAGATATGTTGCAGTAGTCAACTGCTCAGCCTTCTCAACGTCAAGTTAAAAATATCTGCAAAGTACCCGTGACTACACATGGAAGGGCTCAGTGAATGCAGTGGTCTGGCCCTCTAACTCACACGTCACACATATCTCTCTCTAAAACAACACTTTAATAACTTGCCCCTTTGAATGATAATTTCCAGGGCTCTCTGTTACTGGACAAAACAGTCCAAATTCCTGAGATTGGCATTCAAAATTATCCGGAATTCTGTGTAATTTATCTTTCCAACCTTATCGCCAATAGCAGCCTTCCACTTCAGTTGGGCTCTCACTCTCTTGAAAACAAACCATTTATGTATCACCATTAGGCTCACATTATACCATTTTCTGCAACCTCTTTTTTAGATTTGCCATCAAAATCCTGCTCATTCTTTAAGATTCCATCCTTGCCCCACTTCTTTCCAAGATTCCTTCCCAATTCATTTTAACCCAAGCTGGTCTCTTTTCATATCAAAGCTTTATACTTATTTTATGTATAAGACATTTAGCAATTCCGTATTATAATGCTAATTAGTGGATTATATTGTACACACACACACACACACACACACACACACACTCCAAGAATGGAAATTTTTAAAAAGGGGATTGTTTTGGTTTCCAAAGTACCTACCACAGTGCTTTACACATAGAAATTCAATAAATACTGGGGGGGGGGTGCCAAAAAATGTACACAAGTAGAGACTTTGGCCAACATTGCTCAAGCAGTAGTTCGCCGTAACCAGAAGTGTCTGGATACTGATGGTAACACTTTGAGCACCTCTTGTAATTGCAGAAGTCAAACCTGACTTGTATTCATCTTTTGTTATTGGTATATGTCGAGTATTACTATTTTAATAGTTTTCCTTAAAATGTGTCATTTTTTTGGCACCCTCTGTATTTGCTTATTTATAGCTAAATTCCTATAGAAAACCTAGTAAACATTTACTGAGGAATCTACCACAAAACATACTTTAGAAAAAGATTATTTTTATTTACTTAGGTTTATTTATATTCTACTTCTTTGTACAAAGGATTTGAACAGGCTAAGACAAGGTTATTTTTCAGTTAAGCATTTCCTCTTCTAGATGAAATATTAAAAGGTGTTAAAGGGTAGAGAGAAAAGTGGGTTTGCCAGTGACTCGCTGAGATTTTCTAAAGCCCACCTGTTAGTACTTTGCAACTGCTTATTTCTCTGACAGGACATTTCATTGTAGGGGTACAGGAAAGACCCAGGAGGATGATGTCACTCTGTGTGACCTAGGAGAAATTTTCTCTTCATTAGATAACATAATTGGGAATACCCTGTACCATTAGTGACTTGGAAAACCATTAGATAAGACTTTGCACAAAGTTTCCCAGTGGTACTACAGTTGAAACACTTGCCAAGTAAAGTTCTCCACTGGAAATCTTTAAAAACACAACCATTCTAACCTGTCAGGGAGGATTTAAGTGCAACCTACCAGAAGGTAGGGCTATAGATGGCACCTCCGGTGTCCAGTTTCTATATGACATTATGGCATGGAAAGATTTCTTCACACTAATGAAAGAATTTAAATAAAACTGCACCCATTTCTCTATAATTTCTGGCATATTATATAATATGCTATAAGTTTAAGGTAAGATTATTATCATCCACCAATTTTAATGTAAGTATAGCAGAATAAGGAATTCCTTATAATATCATTGGGAATTGCTTAGCCCATCACTGTTCTAAATATTTTCAGTTCACTTATATAATTCATGTGTATGTGACAGAAAATCCTAGTCATGCCTACAAAATATGATTTAGGAATGTAGTTGTAAAATATAATTGATTTACTACCCTCTGTGTAAGTAAAATTTAAGAAATAATTTATATGCAAAGTAATTTATGCTGAATCTATTAAGAAAACATTAAATGCTTTTAGTAAACAAAATATTGTAATCAAGATTGGTAAGTCACCAAATTCTTCAATTCGAGATGCAAATAGGTGAAGGCAAGGGTTCTTTATCTATGGACCATGGAGGGGCTGCAGGTGTGTTCACAAACATCCTGAAACTGTAGGCAAGATTCTGTGCGTTTGTTTACCTTTTGTGGGGAGATGGTCCTTAGATTTTTGAGAGGTCTGGGGCCTAAGGAAGGATAAGAATTTTGTCTGTGCTTTTCTCCTGGAATATACGAAGTTTTTTAGATTTCTGTTTTTGTTTTTTTTAAAGTACGAACACACTGATTGGAGTGTTTCAATGTTGAATTTCTTTCACAAACCACATCCATATTGTATCATCTATAATTATTTCCATTTTTAGCTTCATTAATATACCAGAATTTAAAGGCACTTGGTAAGCAATCTGAACTCAGAAATATTCTAGATTTTTACAGTATTCCTTCTATTCTTTTACAGTTGCATATCCAAACCTAATTCAACAGCAAATTCCCAAAAGTACACAACTAAGTTTTAAAAGAAACACTTTTCTTTCTGACTCATATATCACTGCTTGATTTAATTATGTATTTCCAAAACAAGTACAACTGGCATAACCTGCTTTAGGAATAAACACAAAGACACCTGGCAAAGCAAGTGACAGAAGTGATACCGGAGTGAGGTCACCAGGTAGGGGCACAGGGAATGCCTGGGGTGCTGGCGAGTGTGATGGGCACAGATATTTAGCTCACTGGTTAACGTCCTCAAGTGATTAAGTGGACATCAGCCAAAAGGGTTTTCTACTGCATCTTAACTTTACTACTGTATCTTATTATTACTCGAATGTTGCAAAGTAGTTATTATTCTCAGCATATAAGTAAAGGAGTTAAGACTCAGAGAGGTTATTTAATGCTCTTAATGTCATAAAATGATTGAATGAAAAATGAGTTTCGTACCAGTCTTTTAGTCAAAATGATCTCTGAACTAAATCACACTGCTTCTTATCTTCAGTCGAATCAATTACAAGAGGTGTTAGTAAAGTATATCTGTGGCATCATATAATATTAAGATCTAAAAGGCAAAATAAAGACTCTCTGGGAAAAAAAAAAAGTTAATCCCAAGTATGTGGCAAAATGGTTGGTATTGTCTCATCTTTTTGTATGGCTTCAAAAGACCTGACTGCTGAAAAGGAAATGCATCCTAAGGTTTCAAATCGCAGTTAACTAAAAACAGCACAGGTTAGAGCAGACAGGCCAGCATTAGATCTACGGGATCACGGTTGGTCAGTCCCAGATTCTTTCCCCCCGAGTGACCTGATCTAGTCCATGTTACAGGGTCACTAATGAGCACCTCAAGTGTACCTGTCCAGAATCCATCTATTTCTCATCTATTCCTTCCTCTGCTGAATGAAATATTAAAAGATGTTAAAGGGTAGAGAGAAAAGTGGGTTTGCCAGCGACCCCAAGACTTTCTAAAGCCCGTCTGTTAGTACTTTGCAACTGCTTATTTCTCTGACAGGACATTTCATTGTAGGGGTACAGGAAAGACCCAGGAGGATGATGTCACTCTGTGTGACCTAGGAGAAATTTTCTCTTCATTAGATAACATAATTGGGAATACCCTGTACCATTAGTGACTTGGAAAACCATTAGATAAGACTTTGCACAAAGTTTCCCAGTGGTACTACAGTTGAAACACTTGCCAAGTAAAGTTCTCCACTGGAAATCTTTAGAAACACAACCATTCTAACCTGTCAGGGAGGATTGAAATGCAGCCTACCAGAAGGTAGGGCTTCCCAGGTTTCCTCCTTCCCAGAGAATGGCACTGCCATCTACCCAGACACTCCACGCAAAGGCTTAGGTGTCGTCTTAGATTCCTCCCTTTTCCTCATCCCCTATATTTGATTTATCAGTAGGTTCTGTCCCGCCTCCCTAATATATTGCATGACTGCCCACTTTTCTCCATCTTTACCAACGACACTCTGTTCTAAGCAGTATTATCTATCACCTAGAAAACTGTAACAATCTAACCTCTGGTCTCCCTGACTCCATTTTGGCCTGTTCTCTAGTCTGTTTTCCATAAATGTGGAAATAAAGTGGTCTTTTAAAGATCTGAGGATGTTTAAATTCTCCCATGATTTCCCATTGCTGCATTGCCTTTAACTTAAAATAGTCTTACTTAAATATCTTACTTAAAATAGCCTACGAGAGTCTCATGATCTGATCCCTGCTTCGTTCCTCACCTGATGGCATTCTCTCTCCTCACTCACTAGGCTTTAATTACGTGGGTCTACACCTTCTAACCCTGCAACTTTGTACTTGTTGCTCTTCCATCTGCCGGCAATATCTCCTGGCTTTTCTGCATAGCTGATTTCTTCTTGCCATTCAGGCCTCAGGTTAAATGTCAACTTTCCTGATTCCTCTTTAAAGAACAGCCCACCTCTGTCAGTCCCACCATGTCCCAGGGACTGTCTGTGCAGCAACACTGTGTGTTCTTCATCCCCCTTAAGACGGCTCACACTACCCTGTCTGCATGCTGGCTTGCCGTCTTATCACTGGTCTCTCCCCACCAGAGTGAAAGCGCCAAAAGGGACCAAAGGAAGCTATGTGCACAAGGCTCAGCCCAGTGCCTGGCACACATAAGGCGGTTCTTAGTCGGGGCAAATTTTAGTTAAATCCCCATAATCGGTTAACTAGTCCATTCAATAGTAACATTTCTAATATCCTATGACTTGCTTTTTCCAAGTTTTTACTACCTACTTGTTCTCATCTCAGAACTAATTAGATAATTCAGTGATTACATTTTCACAGTAGCGATCAGGTGGTATAATAAATTTACGACATTACCATTACGAAAACCAACATGATTTAGAGCTTTATTTATAAAAATCATTCATAGGAAACTTATTTTAAGAAGTTATTTGAAGAATGAACTCAAAGTTACAAAGTAGTGGGTGAGTTTTCTTAGGATAACACTGGAGGAATCCTAAAGCTCATTCAATTCTATAAATAATAAATGTCTGTTACATTCTACATACTATACTGGAGAGGTGGGGGCGGGGGCACAAGATATCCAGTCACTGCCATAGTAAATTTAGAAATACTAGAAATATTGAAAAGCTACTAGGTTTATAATATCGGTAGTAAATGCTATTAAAAAATCCACATTGCTATGGGAACACCTACGGAGGATTATGGGATTAGAGCTGTCCAGAAAAAGTAGGCTTTTAAGCTGATATCTGAAAAATAAATAGAAGTCAGATGGACAAAAGTAGGGTAAGGGAAAGAAGAGTGTTACAATCAAATCCATGTGTGAAGGCCAGAAAATAAGAAAGAATAATAGATTTATAAAACTTAAAGAAGTGCAGAATGAATGGGGCACAGAGAGTTACTCGGAGGTAGGTGTAGGAGTGAGAGAGGAAGGAGTTGAAAACACAAGAAATACAGATTGCAAAGGGTCTTACATGTCTTGATAGGAAATTGAGATTATCATTGGTACACTGGGGAGGTGCTTCTTCAAGAAAGAAGTGACATGATCAGATTTGAGTATCAGAAAATCTTGCTGATTATAGCAGGAAAAATACTAAGGAAACATGACTGTGGTAAATTAGGGGTTTGTAGCAGTAATCCAGGTGAACAATCTTGATACCCTCAACTATTAGAGGGAAACGGACAGATTCAAGAGATATTGGGCGGGAGGATAAAATCAGTAGTATTTGCTTTAGGGGTATGAGAAGAAGGATTTCAGAATGACACCTGGAGTTTTGTTTGAACAACTGAGTAGGTATTACCACTCATGGAAATGGGAAATACAGGATGAAATAAAAACTTGGGCTAGGCATGAAGTAATGGTAAGTCCTGAGTTCGAGGTACCTATGGAAATGTTCAATAGAGAGGTGGAAATACAGATTAGTTCAAAAAGGTCAGCGTTTGAAGCTGTTTTATAATAGCAACGAGCCTTTTTCTGTTTGTCTCTGTCATAGAAATGGGTATCTTAACCCATGATGAAAGAGAGATTTATTTTATATAAGAGAAGTTATGGTTCCTTAAGGCATGCGATAAGAGCTTGAAATTTTGGCCAATATCTCAGGCTTTATAATTAATTACTATAATTTCTCAGATCATTCTGCTATTATTGAGGCACAAGTTAAGGGAAGAATGAGCCATGCATATTTCGGTTGATGCAGCCGAAGGGAACTTTTCTCAGGGCATGAAATCCTTTCGTGATGACTGAAGAGTAAATCACACAAGGTTCTATTCTATGTTAGAGGAGAGAATTACAAACAAAAGGTGTACTATTCATTTCAGGGAAATGATGGATCTGCCAGCTGCAGCAAGTACTTTTTCTTCGAAACTCTCTTATGACAAATTAACATAGCATGTGCCAGATGTTTTTTTTTTTCTGTTGAATTATACTATAATATGCTTCAGTTACTTTTAGTAATTATGCATTTTGTAATCTGCCAGTACCTGCAGCTGCCTCTCATCCTGTTAATTAAAAAAAAAAAAAAAAAAACACACACACAGACACACAAAAAACAGCAGTTATGGCAGCCAAACATTACAGACATATAGCCAAGAATAATATTTTAGAGATTAAAGAGAATTCCTTGGGCTCAAATGCTGTCCAATGATATATACATAGTTTTGGACAAGAGAAAAAATATTACATATTGTATATTCATTCATTCATTAAATACAATTTTATTAACCACCTACGTGTCAGGCAAGGTGTTAGCTCATGGTCTTGTGGAAGACGTGGATGTAAACGATAGTTCTGCTATAATTCAGCAAGTGCTGAGAAGAATGAGCAGAATGGTATGGGAGTGTAGGAAAAGGAACGACTGGAGATGTCAGGGGACTTCAGAATGCCTTACAGAAACAAATGATATTTGAGATGGGTCTGGGAGAAAATGTTTTCAGGTGGGGAGTTGGGAAAAGACCTCACTTGAAATAACCAGCGTGTACAAACCACTGCTAGAATCACCCTTGATTCCTCTCTTTACATTCATCCTCCACATCAAATCTATCAACACCTTCTATTACGTCTAATAAAAAAAGACCCCTAACTAATCCACTTGTCTCCTTCTTAGTCTGAGCCACCACCATCTCTTAACAAGACTCTTGCAATAGCCTTCTAAGTCCTTCTCCAGCTTTTATACTCACTTCTATTTTCTACCTAGAAGCCAGAGTGATCGTAAAAGAAGAAAAAAAAATCCGACCAGGTGACTTCTTTCAAACTGTCCACTGGCCTTCATCCACAGTTAAAACTCTTTAACCTGGCTAATAAAACCCTACAAGATCAAGGGTTCCTGTGAACAGCAGAAACGTGCCATGTGCTCCATTCCCGTTTCCCGGACTCCTATGCAGTAAGGTCGGGTCCCTAGGAGTAGTTTGGCCAACGAAGGGAAAAGGAAGTGATGCTGTCACTTCAGAGCTGATTTCCTTAAGAGCCACTGTTCTTCTTCCGTCCCCTCTTCCCCTGTTCCAGTGATCTGGGAAAACTACAAGTTGAAGATGGTGGAACCTCTACCAGCAGAGCCGTCCTGCCAAACTGCCTTAGACATGTAATATGAGCAAGAAATAAGTCTTTCTGTGTGTGTTCAGCTCCTGGGGTTTCCGAGTTCGCTTTGTGTGATGGATGGCATTACTTGATACAATACATTGCAGAAACCAGCCACTATTGCCTTCACTTTGCATACTATTTCTTCTGCTTCAAACATACCATATATTCCTGCCTTGGAATCTTTATACTAGCTGTTTGCCCTGCTTGAAATGCTCTGCTCCTGATGTGTGAATGGCAGGATCCTTTTTGTCATTAGCTCTCATTTTAAGATTAATTTCCTCACAGGGTCTTCCTTGTCTACCGGTTTCAGGTTTCTACCCATTCATTACCATACTGGCTTGTTTTAAATTTTTGCATAGTACTTCATACCCGATTGTAAACATGTATGTATTTATTTGATACTTTCCACTTCCCCATCAATAATCCAATATCTTCATAAGAAAAAGGGGGGGGGGACCCTGGGCTTTGCTGTGTCCTCAGAACTCAAAGAACCATGACGGGTGAACGAAGTGCACACTGGGAGTTGTAAGGGCGGATGGAGCACGACTGGTTTATTGGGATGGCTCCTCAGTGTGGCCGCGATATAAGGAATGTGAAGGACAGAGGGAACGTGGCATACTGCTGACAACAAATGAAGTGAAGGAAGGATGGTAAAAAGCCTAGAGGCAACAACAGAACAGAAGTCTTTAAGTAGGCAGGGCCAGGGTCGGGTTTGCTTTTTAGGAAAGCAACTCTGACAGCGGCATGAAAGGTGGAATAGATGGGGAAAAACTCCTAAAAGAGAACCCAGAGCGAAGGAGGCTACTTTCACAGCCCTGGTTAAGCAGGTGAAGGGCCCAACCAATGTCAAGGGCAGGTATGGTACTGCCTGTTACACACATGCAAGCACTTCTGTGGGACAGACTGCTGCATCTGCAGCAGCAAAGGGACCTGCATGGCTTCAGTTCTGTGAGATACCGCCATGGTACCTTGTAAAAAGGGTCTGCAGGGTCCCATTCCCACCAATATTACAGCCACTTCCTGTTTCCCCAAGTACTGACGGACACTGCGTGTTAACCGTCTTTTACAGTTTTGCCAACTTGCTGGGTAAACTTATTGTTTAAATTCGTATATCTTCAGTGAATCGTGTGGCTGAACCTGGCTTGATAAGATTGAAGGAGCTCTGTATTTCTGCTTTTGCAGGCTGCCAATTCACATACTTTGTCTATCATTCTATTAGGCTGTTAATCTTTTTTTTAATTATTCAATTCTTGATGGTTTCTGAATACTAATCCTTTATTTTTGTCATTTCTCTTTTATCTTTGGTATCTTTCTTCATATATAATTTTTACTTTTATGGTTAAATCAATTAATTAAAATTTTCTTTTTTGGATTCTGGGTTTTGTGTTTTGATAAGAAAAACTTTTCCATTCCAAGATAATAAAAATAATCTTTTCTCTTTTCATATCTTCTCTTTCTATTTAGCTCTTCAATCCATCTGGAATTTATTTTATATATGAAATGAGAAATATTCCAATTGATTTAAAAATTTTCAAACATCGTCTTTTCACCACTGATTTGAAATGCCACATTACCACAAACAAATTTTCCAATTTTACATAGTTTCTGTTTTTCTGTATTGTGTTCCAGTGATCTGTCTCTGGGCAACACCACCACACAGCTTTGCATATTTTGATATCTGGCACGGCAAATGCCACCTCATTTTTTTTCTCATATAGGTTTTTTAATTTAATCTATAAAAATAACTATCATTCAAGTAAGACTAGTACAGCTATATTACAGATGCTGTGTATTAATAACCAATTATTAATAGTCTCCCCTTGGAAGCTCAAAATTCTCTTTATTGCATACAATTCAGCATAGAAGAGTAATTAACAGGGAATAATTACAAATAAATAAAATTGTACAAACTAAACTAAACGACGAGCTGAAAGAAGATACCATAGAGGAGCTCAAATTTTAAAAAAGCTCCTGAAACTGAGATGAAGAACTTCCTTCTACGAAAAAATTATTTAATTATTTTGTGTTACATTTCATGCTGGCTGTACTTACTTGTGGGGAGAAATTAAGAAACCACATTTAATTGTCAGTTGTCAGAACAGAGGTTTCCTAAGGTAGCAAAACTAGTGCAGAGAGGACTCCAGCTATCACCCTCAGGGTTTCCTGGCTATGCTGGGATTTGGTTTCAGCTCTAATGTTCTGTAACTGGACTAAGTAGGTGGATACACAGTAAACAAGAAAGTAGCCAATTTATAAGAATTTAATTGTTATGAACTAAAGGGGACATGTTTTAAAGGGCATATTTTCTGGGGGAAAGCTTTGATGATTACTGTGGCACAGTAATGGCACTGGAAAGTAGGATGTTGGGACCTAACCTAAAAAAGTTCATTTTTGATAGCTATTAATAAACACTTTTATATGAATGATAGAATGCATAAGTTGGTGATATATACAGAGAAACTCTTACAGGGGAAGTCAAATGCATCAAATGAGCCATTTACTTTTTTAATGTATTTTATATATGTAATGTAGTTTATTTTGTAATTTATTATTAATAAAAATCCTAACTGGTTGAAGACTTGGATTTTATCATTCAATAGTTCTAAAAACAAAACCATATCTAAGCAAAACAAATGAATTTTTCCCTAAAAATACAGAAATACCAGCTAGCAGTTAGCCTGGTGTACTACTGGTACAACACAGCATACATCACATGGACACGATTATAAATATGTCCAGTGTAGAGCACCACGTTCGTAACATATTGTTTTCATTGGAATAAGCATACATTTAATTTTCTACTTCAAAAACAATAAATTATGGTTGCCATGTAATTCTGTATTACAACCAATAGGTGAGATATATCAGTGAAAATACTTTAGATTTTTTTTTTAATGTAGAAAGATTTTTGACTTGATTTCATATATATTCCTCAGTATTATTTATGTCTCCAAAGAGGAGGGATACAATTCATATACATATACATATATATAAAATCTTGCGTCTAAAGTCTAGTACTTTCTAGAACTAGTAATGCTTTTTGTACAATTAAAAATGAAATAATCACGTAGGCTTCTCGTCCACATATCCCATTCATTATGATGTATGCTGTGTTGTACCAGTAGTACACCAGGCTAACTGCTAGCTGGTATTTCTGTATCTTTGGGGAAAAATTCATTTGTTTTGTTTAGATATGATTTTGTTTACTGGTTTACTTGGAATACAACAATCTCTCAGCATTTATAAAGGCTATTTCCTAAGCTCTGTGTTTACTGTTTCCTTCCTAAATATTTTACATGCCAGGCATGGATTTAACCCCTTATATGTGTGTTCATATAGAAGAACCCTATGCTAATATATGGGGATTACAGATAAGTGTAAAGGGTTGGGGCTAGGTAGGATTCAAATTCAGGTATGACTGACTCCCGAGTTAGTGCCCTTAATCTATGCCATGCTGCTTCCTGATGTGCTAAAAATAGTATACAGTTTTTCAGCATTATTGCATATATAATCCTTTTATGAAAGGAAATAATCTTAATGAAAAGTCTTGTGAAAATACTTCTTTTTTATTTATTTAAGATTTTATTGGGGAAGGGGAACAGGACTTTATTGGGGAACAGTGTGTACTTCCAGGACTTTTCCAAGTCAAGTTGTTGTCCTTTCAATCTTAGTTGTGGAGGGTGCCGTTCAGCTTCAAGTTGTTGTTCTTTCAGTCTTAGTTGTGGAGGGCGCAGCTCAGCTCCAGGTCCAGCTGTCATTGCTAGTTGCAGGGGGCGCAGCCCACCATCCCTTGCGGGCTTCGAACTGGCAACCTTGTGGTTGAGAGCCCGCGATCCAACCAACTGAGCCATCTGGGAGGCAGCTCAGCTCAAGGTCCCTTGTTCAATCTTAGTTGCAGGGGGCAGAGCCCACCATCCATTGAGGGACTTGAAAAATTGAACTGGCATCCTTGTGGTTGAGAGCCCACTGGCTCATGTGGGAATCAAACCGGCAGCCTTCGGAATTAGGAGTATGGAGCTCTAACTGCCTGAGCCACCGGGCGGGCCCAATACTTCCTATTTTGAAGTAAACATTTCAAATTTGACATGTCAGAGCACATTAACACATTTTTAGTGACACAGCAGACACATGCAACAAGTCTTTCTTAGTATATTGCATTGTATTTCATTTTCAACACTGTGGTTTAAACAAACAAGCAAAGGTTAACGGTATCCTATAAAAATCAGACTTTCCTGGGCGGCTGGATGGCTCAGTTGGTTAGAGCGTGAGCTCTCAACTACCAGGTTGCCAGTTTGATTCCTCGAGTCCCACAGGGGATGGTGGGCAGCGCCCCCCTGCAACTAAAGATTGAAAATGACAACTGGACTTGGAGCTGAGCTGCGCTCTCCACAACTAGATTGAAGGACAATGACTTGGAGGTGATGGGCCCTGGAGAAACATACTGTTCCTCAATATTCCCCACCCCCCAATAAAATAAAATAAAATAAACAAAAAACCTCGCAGACTTTCCTGTGCAAAATCCTAAATATATATAATGAAACCTTATTAGAATATCATGCTTTCTTACATTTTTATAATTTTATAAAACTTATCATATGACCAAGAAATATTTAACTTAAGCATAATTATCTTTTAAAAAGATATTTCTAAAGGAATGACTAAATTTCAAAGCATGTAAACAGTGTAACCTATTAATTTTTGATAACCAATTTACTTTTATGTAATATTCGTCAACCTATCAACCTGCCAAAAATGCCATAGAACATGGGATTTTTAAAATTGAATAAAAACAGTGTTCTAATCCCTGGAACAAATACCAGATTGTCACAAAAGCAGGAGAGGTAATGGCTGGGAAAATCTGGTTCTTTTTCTCATCTTTAATAAGAGCATTCAAAGAAGGATTATTTCCCTATGTAGTTATCGTGGATTTATTAAAAACTGTGTTACACTGAACTAGAATGGCGGAAGGAAAAGCAGTGACAATAATCAATATCCATTTGAACTTGAAAAGATAACATCATGATTAGAACTGAAAAGAATGCTGAAAATCTCTCAAGGAAAGTCAAAGACTAGCAGTTTAGGGACAGTCGGCAAGTAAAAACCTAAAAAGAACCTGAGTATAGGATCTTTCTAATAATAGATATATTTTTGTGATGCTTTACAGTTTAGGAGATGTTTTGATATTTACACTATTTCATAAATAGCCCTAGCAACCTAATGTAGTTTTTATTCTTATTGATGATAAAATGGAGGCTTGGAAAAATTAAATGGCTTGTACATAATCACACATCGTTGGGGCAGACAATGGGTTTGAATCTAGGGTTTTAGTTTTGTATATACCCCAACAGACTCCTGCACTAAGATCTTAAGTTAGTCACTCATACTGTGCAAAAAAATTTTAGACCTCTAAAAATTGATATTTCAATAGTTTGTTGCTTAAGGCTGTTTATAAATATATGATTCTAAAGCTTATGTTTTTAATATCTAAAGGCTGTCAAATTAAGATTATGCATAAAAGATGGAGACTATTTTGGGAAAACATACGCAGTGTTCTAGGATTCCATGTAAACTGGAAATAAAATGAACACAATGCCTTCAGTTATGTGCCAAATGGATGATTTGAAAAGTTCATATTAATTCTGAAACATTACTTAATAAGCTTTGAGAACAACGTAAGTTCTTAGCAATGACATAGAGATTGAGTTTGATATAAATTCAAATTGATAGAAATGGTAAAATAATTAATTCAGTAAAAGTAGAGATGAAATTGCCTAAAAGCTAGTAGCAGAGTAAACCTCTATTAGTAGAGATCTTTGGATTCTGACTCCCCAACTTGAATGTAGTGTCTCCAATGGCAGAGTGAGATTTTTGCACTTTTGTACTGATATTAAAAAAACTATTTTTTAAAATATTGCATAATAAATAAAAAAACAATCTTACCCATACTCGCTGACAAGTAAGGTATTATTCTATTGATTTGGAAGGAAATATTCGATTCCCTTTTTTTTTTATTTTTATCTAAGAGGTAAAAACAATCACTAAATCACTGAAAATTTGGTATTTTCTATTTATTCTGGGTTTGGAAGGGCATTTACCAAGGCTTAGCTTTTAAAGCTGGACAGAAAAGGGGGTAAGGTTTGAAAGTGAAATAGGTCCTCGTTGTATTTACTGGCTCAAGCGTACAACTGGAGGCAAGACACAAAGTGCTTGTTGATGACGTGGGTTGGGCAGGGCTTTGTTATCTGATGTGAGCTGCTCAGCACATCTGAGCAGGTGCGCCAGCGGTAGTGGGAGTCTAAGTAAATTTACAAGCCAAGATTTCATTTGACTGGGAATGTTGCTTAGAAATAAATTCATAGATACAGAGAACATTCTCGTCACCAGATGGGAGGGGGGTTGGAGGGCAGGGTGAAAAGGGGGAAGGGATTAAGAAGTATAAACTGGTAGCTATGAAATAGTCCTGGGGATGTAATGTACAGCGTAGGGAATGTAGTCAATGATATGGTACAAACTATGTATGGTGCCAAGTAGAGACTAGATTTATCAGGGGGATCACTTTGTAAGTTACAAATAATGTCAAATCACTGTGCTGTCCACCCGAAACTAATATAATAATGTGTGTCAACTGTAATTGAGAAATTAAAAAAAATTATTTAAAAAAGTAGAAGGTTGGTTCATTTGTTTTACATTGCATATTCCATGGATTATTTCTATTTATTTTTCTCTTAGGGCTGTTAACCATTTCATGTTGCTATTTTAGGCATTTTATTTTTCTGGAAAATAATTTTCAGAAAAGACGCTCTGTATTTAATTGAGACTCCACCAGGGAAGCAGCACAGCACAGCTGAGGTGGGACCTATGGGGCAGATGAAGGGTTGGCCAGACACCGGAGAGAGGGACAGCTCATCTACTGTTACAGCAGAGTCTGTGAGAAAAGATCCGCATGGGGATAGAAATGGAAGCTCTCTTATGCTTGTTTCTCTTTTCTCAGAGAAAAGAACAGAGGTCATCAACTCAAAGTGAGAATGGGGAGGAGTCGCCAAAGATTTGAGGAAAGACAGAGGGTGTGAAACAGTCACCACGGAGAGTAGAAGATACAGACGGGTTGTACGGCAGCCTCTGGGCCCTCCTGTGATCACGAATGTACACTGCTGTGCTTTTCTCCAGCCACCTGAGCAGAGCGGATGAAGGCTCCAGAGGGCGACAGGCAGGACGTAACCAGGGCTTGTTTGGCAAAGGAAAGAAGGGGAGGAGGGCAGGAGAGTTGCGGAGGGTTACCCTGCTGACCTCTAAAACTGCAGTCTTTAAAAACACACGTTGCCTATTCCCCTTTCTGCTTGCTTTTTCTTTTTAGCACTTATCATTATCTATCACGTTACATATTTGATTTCTCTTATTTACTGTCTGTCTCTCCTATTGTGAAATCTCCATGAAGGCAGGGATTTTTGTCTGTTTTGTTCACTGCTATTGCCTTTTCAAAGGTACGATTCCTTACTGTTTAAAAGCAAAGCAGTTGTTATAGTATCGGTGCTCCCCACTCCCCACCACTGTTCTGTGGTTTAACAAAGAGAAGTGACTGGCTGGTTGATTACCTAGCAGCTACTTTTAAAGAACTGTATATAATGGATATAATTTTGATCTTTAAAACTGGTACTATTAATTTCCTATTCTTATTACAATAAAGAGACCTTAAGGTAATGGAGGTTTCTCTAAAATTTTCTTAAGTAGAAGAGAGTGATAAAAAGTGGAAAATGGAAAGTGATAAGAAATGAGATTGGAACACATGTAAGGACCAGATCAGAAAATCCCTGTAGCCAACTTACTCCTCATTGGGGATATAAAGTGATGGGAGAATGGAATGAATTAACAAGATTTATAAGTTATCTCTGGCATAGTGTGGATTAGAGGAAAAATGGATTGGGGTTCCTGAAACCAATCAGAAAGTGGTGGCAGTAATCCAGATAAGAGATAAGGGTGGCCTGAACTAAGGCAGGGGTAGTGAGGAGAAAGGCAAGTGGATAGAAAAACATAAGGAGGCAGGATTAGGCAGACCCCACGATGGAGGCAGCTAGGCAGGCGCAGGACGGCCTGTCCTTCTCGTCATTCTGCGGACCACAGCCAGGTGGTTTTCAAGGTCCTGACTATGGGAAGCTATAAGGCTACTTCCACAGTATCTGAATTTTAGCTAAAAATACCACTCCAAAACCCAATGAAAAACAAGTAATTTCCAGTGTTCAAAAGAATTAAGATGTTGTCACGTTAGGCAGCAGAGCAGTATAGATGAGATTTTTTTGACTCAGGGCTTGTTCCAATAAAGCCGTTTCTATTAGTCACATGTGGGGTTACCAACTCTGCTTGTTCATAAAGCTGCCATTGCATCTCAGATTCCGGCCGAAGGGACTCTTCTGGGTCTTGTACTGCTAGCTAGCAAACTCCTTTAAAAATCCCATTTCAATAATTCTCAAATAAATCTCCTTACACATTTACAGAACACTTACCAAGTGCCCAACACCATGCTGTGGACTGTATGGTTACATAAATCTCTTTGCTCATCTGTTCATATTAATTCAACAAAGATTGTGAGTCAGTAACTGCCGGTTCACAGAGGTCTGTAATGTATGACTAATGTGTTCTTATGCAGATTTTAGAAGACGAGTTTGAACATGAGTTCAAACCTGACTGGATAAATATCCTAATCCTAGCCACACTGTTTTGTGAAATATTTCCTCCTCTACAAGAATGCCCTCGATACGAGAAGTACTGATTCTTAAAAATGACTTCCCTCAGGCGTAGTGTCTACCTCCTGGACTATGGATTCCCTCATCGTCCACAGTGCTCATAACAATTCTTAGAATGAACAGCACTTTTAAAAGTTTCTAAGATGAGAAACAAGTTTCACTATAAGGCAGTGCTGTAAGTTTCTTAGGAATTCCAGTTTCTCAGTGATGCAGTCTGTTAAATAGTAGGGCACATTATTCTTTACCATGTTTCACCAGTTCTAAGTCATTTCAAAAACTAGGATTCTGCAGAAAGGGTCAAAGTTGGAAGGAGAATTTGGTCTAGAAAAGAAACAATAATTGAGAAATTCATTGCTTCCATTCACTCACTCACTCACTCACTCACTCACTCACTTACTCACTCACTCATTCATCAAATATGTTCTGAGTACATCCCAGGGCTGAACCGTCTTTTAGGGTCTAGGGATACAGTGGAGAACACAAGATACAAGTTACGTTACGGAGCTGATATTCTCATAGGGAAGAAAGAAAATACAAAGTGTCAGGAAGGAAATAGAAAATGTAATTACGAATAGTGATGAATGCTTTGAGCAGAAACAAACGTGGGTAATGGGACAGAGGAACTTGTTAAGGGTAGGGCCTTGTCTTATTTATCTTTGTGTTTCTAGCATCGCGCAGATTGCTTAGAAAAGAGTGGTCACTCACGTTTGCTACATAAATTGAGTTTTTAGGTATCTGCTTTTGTTTCTGGAAGTACCTATATAAATCTGCAAACTGAAGTATTAGGCTCTTTAAATTATTTGTAAGGTGCAATTCTAACTTGAGAGAGAGAGAGAGAGAAAACCAAGATGCTAGTGATCCTGCTGAATACTTTTAAGTGTATTAAAACTCCAAATCCTAGCAAATTTGGATATTTTCAGTTAAGTTAATAACATAAAACAAGTGTATAAAATATTAGTGAGCTTCTAGTATTGCAGAGTTATTATATATCATTTCAATAATTTACATACTATTTTTAATACAAAGATAATGGAAAATTTATTCATTACTGATATATTCATTACTTTTTTTTTAAATTTATTGGGGTGACAATTGTTAATGAAATTACATAATTTCAGGTGTACAATTCTGTATTACATCATCTATAAATCCCATTGTGTGTTCCCCACCCAGAGTCAGTTCTCCTTCCATCCCCATATATTTGATCCCCCTTACCCTCATCTCCCTCCCCCCACCCCCTTACCCTCTGGTAACCACTAAACTATTGTCTGTGTCTGTGAGTTATTCATTACTTTTTTCCCCCTGAAAATTATGGAAAAATCAAATAACAGGACACAGAAAGGGGAGGCACAACCTTTCTCTTAAACTTGATGCAAACTACCTGCCAGGAGACAAAAGCTTTCTCTGAGTAGATCTACGTCTCTAGTCATCAAAGTGTACGGACGACAACGCTACGCCAGAAAATAGGATACGAAATCTTTGCAGGGCAACCTCAGCATGGGCAGTCACTCCCTAAGCAAGAAGTACAGTTAAAAAGTCCGCTACATTTTTCAAGGTATTTTAAAGACCTCAGCCAATATAAGCAACTGATGCTTTTTCATCTCCCGTGTCAACACTGTGCTACAAAGAAATCAAAGTCAGACACTTCTATCTAGCCCATTAGAATAATGTGTCCTTACATCCTGGGCCTAGGGAACTACACTATTTTAGTTGATGCTTCAAGATACAATATAGTTGTTTTTAAATTGTCTTTCCTCAGTTTTGAGGCTCTGGCTGGGGACGGGTCAGTTCCCCTTCTTGAGCTGCTGACTGAATTCACACTCCCAACCTCTCCCCTTACCCAGCTCTCACACTCTGGTCACTGTACACTTGGGTTTACTGCCTCAAGGTTAGATAACAGACAACAAGGGACAGTCTCTATGCCCCAGAGCCCATGGAAAATATTCAAATTAGCCAATCCTAACCCTATTTACCCTGCCTCATTCCTGCCAGAGGAAACCACAAAAAAGGTGCCTGCCACTGTTCTGCCCACTCTCCTGCCATGTGACGACCCCAGGGCTTCCGTGAGCGGCCCCAGGTGGTGTGCTGTGTTCACCCCAGGGAACTCTAAGTACAGAAACTAAACTCTTACCAGCTCTCTCTCTTGACTTGCATCTGGCCGCACTATACTTCACTCAGGTAACATAGTTAAAACACAAGGGTATCCGCATATTTTAGTTAAGAAATAATACCAAGATCAACTGCAACAGTTCTAATTGATTTATTTTGTAGCTGTATACAGCTTCCAGGATGCTGTAATGTACATGTGACCACAGACACATGTAATCTCTGCATAAGACAAAAGTTATCCGAAGCGTAGCTTTCACCCAGATACAATATTATCAATCGCTGTGCTAACTGAGGTGAGCACACATTGTTAAAGAGTATGTTTGGATCCAGTAAAGGTATATTAGGTTATTCAAATTAATCAATCCATTAAAAACTCCACAACACTTCAAAACATTAAAGAGATGAAAAGAGCAAAAAGTCCCAAGGCAATCTTTGAACAAAAGCTCATAATGAGAAAACTAAGCAGATATCGGGGCACCAATTCTTCCTGTGCCCTGGAAGGAATTTACAACACCCCACATTTAGGTTCTGCTGTGTTGAACATTTAGGCTTTATCATATCACTTTGCTGAAAGCCCTGTACAGCATCCCATCTCATTCAACACAAAAGTTCAAGTTCTTTCTGGGCAGGGGTCAGCAAACGTTTCCTTCAAAGGCCACAGAACAAATAATTTAGGCTTTGCAGGCCAAACAGATTCTGTCACAAGTATACAACATTATTTTGCTAGACTTATGTGCAAATAGTATTAAGATTCTAAACTGCCATGTCTCACAAAAATCATTGTATTTTGCAGAATAGGCATAAAATCGACCAAAATATGTATTAGTTTTGGTTTATAACGCTTAATGTTTTTCATAATAGTTCAAGAAATATTTGCTGAATAAAAAATGTAAGTACAAGGTCCAGAATTATACATTTTTACAAAAAGATGATGGCACAGACCTCAAACTAAAGGTTAAATAATTTCGTCTGTAAAATATATCGAACGATTAATAGTGGACTTACTTTAGAATGCTGACTCTCATTTCTGCACTTTCAGTAAGTTTCTTTGTTTCTTCTTTCCACCTATTGGCTGCCTTCTGTTGAGTGGCTAAGAGATGCCTCATTTCCAGGGTGGAATTCCGATGACTGTCTTCCATTTCTCTCAACTGAACTTCAAATTCATGTTCCTTTATTGAAAATTCATGTTCCATTGTACTGATCTAGGGAATAAAATGAACACAGTAGCTTCTTTATCTTTTTTGTTATTCTAAGAGGTATCTAAGAGAGTAATCAATAATATATACAAAAGAAATCATTCACTGCACTGTTTGCAGCACAACTGTTTGGATGAAAAATCTATACAAAACTTAACAATTTGTTTTCATCACAAATGAAGACATTCTGTATTACAGTATAAATTTAGTGAAACCAGAATTATGACGGTCTACAAGTTTTTTGCAACATTTCCCCTCATACCTTAAAATGCCATCTAATATAAAACTGTTCTCTTTAGTTTTACTTTTGTTGCCATAATGCTTATGCTCTCAGTAACTGAGAGTTAAGTTTTTACTCAAGCCATTTAAAAAAAAAAAAGTTTACCGGTTTGTTGGAAAGGCTGCCATCAGAAAGAGCCAAAAGGAGGAGACACATAGGACAAGGCACAGTACGCACGGGACGATCAGGGCTTCTTGCCCTCACCACGTGATGCGCCATCCTCCTAGCACCTGATGTGTTTACCAACTCAGGAACCTCAAGCCTGTTTTCATTAGGATACTAAATCTCAGATTGTCTTTCAAGGGGTTTGATAAAGTCAAAGAATATTATATATAGGATTTCCTTGATCGTTTCAGCTATGGTATAAATGTTTTTCCCCCCAGGAAAATAGAAGACTATAGTAATGACTTTCAGACTCTCATATGGAAATATCTTCAGTACACATCTAGGTAATGTCTGTCATTGTAGTAAAAATACCTTAATGCAGAACAAACATACAAGTAAATGCTCTCTGGATACCCTAGATGCTTTCTTGACTGGGATCCAATAAGAGAATTAAGCCCTGATGCCTTAAGGCTTTCTCTTGAATTGCTTTCTCTTGTTGCTTCTAGAATGAAACTGCCGATTATCATCCTTGAGGCAACTGAGGAAACAGTTATTAGAACAATTTCTTTGGTGTACTCTCAGTCAATATTTATCTTGCTACACTAAAGAAATACAAAGAATACCTACCTTATGATATTTTAAAGTAATGTGCTTTAAAAATTTTCACAGCTGGCATGGCTTCTAGTAATTCACTAAATATGGCTACTTCCAAACTCAAAAAAGAATGAAAGGGGCCCCCAAAAGGGATCCAACTTTACTAATTCAAAAATCACCCAAGAAGACCCAACAATAGCAAAATCCATGGCTCATGGGGGGAAATAGCACTCCCCCACCCCCCGTCTCCACTACCTCTGCTAAGTGCAACATGCTTCCTAAAGCTCTTCAATTTGCTTTCTCAAATAGTACACAAGCAGAAATTTAAGACTTTATAAATACTGGCACTGGAGACACAACATTGATTTCTTAATTTTGTATTGCATTACTGCTGGGCAAGCCTCCAGAGGTTCCCTGACTCCTGCTATTTTAGTAATTTTTGAATGATTAGATTCTACAAACTTAAGATTTGAATATGTTCCTCCTTTCTTGCCTCAATCTCCACTTTCTCAGGAGAAGCCTTGGTTCTGATGTCTTAGGTGTAACTGTCTCTGCTTCTCTCACACATACATTGAAAAATGATTTATGGGTCTATGTCGTTGTAGAAATCTGCCTAGTTAACGCCCTATTGCCACCTGGAAAATCTATTTGCAATGGGACAAGGCCTGCTCTAGGGTCCTTCATGATAACCTGGTCTGCCTACTTCTACAAGCTGGTGTTAGGCCACTATTCTCAAACAAACTATTTCTTTGTTTCTGCCATAATGCCTTCTCATTCTTGTCTTCTTTTCACAGGGTATCCCCTTTGCCTGGAATAACTCCCCTTCTGCTTACCTTTGTTATTTCTATTCAACTTTCAGAACTCAGCTCAAATACTGTTTCTGCATGGTAATTCACTTACTATCTAGACCAAGTGTAGACCCTCTGTCGCAAGCTCTCACTATGCTTTTTCTAAAAAAGTATTTACTAGTTTGTAAATACGCTTCAAGTTTGCCCACCTCTGTGAAAATTGTCAGTTTCTAAGGGTGGGTACCTTGTCTTTTTTGTTTATTATTGTATCTTTAGAACCTGACACATAGCAAGGTTGTCAAAACACATCTGTAGACTGAATAAATGACGGCTTTTTGGTGTCAGAATTCAGTCTTTAAACAAACCCTAGGTCCTTTAGTTGATGCAATTCCGATTGTTAAACTGGACAGGTGGCAGTGATGCTGAAAGGCTACAGGCCACACAACTGGTCTGTCATGCAGTCCCAGGAATGCCGGAATTCAGGACGCTGGACAGAGAGAAAGGACTCAGGGTCTCCCTCACTTCTCCTGTGTGCCCTTCCTCTGCAGAGAACTACTCACACCAGTGGTAGGATTACTAAGAAATATCCATTTCCTAATTTTATGTACTGATGCGGGGTATTTAGACCACAAAGAAATGGAAAGCTTTAGCAGAAAGAAAGGAATTAGGAAAGGAGAAAGCTAGAGCTGAAAGACATGCAGTGGCTTTAAAATCAAATGAAAGCCCTTCATATAATAAGTTATTAATGTTCTCAGCCATCTGATTTCTCAATATTCAACTGTCTTGGTCTTTCTGGCTCCTTTCTGTTTATCTCTGGAAGATCACATTCTTTTTCAAGGGGGAGAAGAGCAGCTGAGTGTAGCACGAGGCTCCTATGTTGTCAAAGAAGAATCAGCTACAAAGCAGTTTGTCTGAGAGTGCTCCTTCTCCATAAAACAGAATTACAGCCTGTTAAAAGAGGTTACTACTACTCAGCAATAAAACAACAAATTACTGACATAGGTAACAGGGTAGCCTGACTGTGATACTGTGACTTAAACACGTTTGGTCTACATTCCCCATTTTGTCCCCATTTATGAAGTTTTAAATCGAAATTACAGTGTGTAAAGGATTAAACGTATATGGTCACATGCCGCTGACCCACAAGGATGCCCTCTGAGAAATGCATTGTCAAGCGATGTCATCGTTGTTATGACCGTCATGGAATGCACTTACACACACCTCCATGGTACAGCCCACTATGGTAATTGTACGTGCTGTACTTGTACGTGCTCTACTACACGACTAGAAGTGCAGTAGGTTTGTTTATACCAGCATCCCCATAAACATATGAGTAATGAACACGTGACGCTATGACAGCTTTGATTATGTCACCAGGTCATAGGAATTTCTCAGCTCCATTATAATCTGACAGGACCACTGTCCATGGTTGACTGAAATACTGCTATATGGTGCATGACTGTATATAAATAGATATGCATGTAATTTCTGTCTTTTTTTAAAGCTTGGGAATTTTTTTAAAACATAAATGCATTATAAATTATTTAGAAACATTAATTTTCAATGACTTAATTCAGTATTTTATAGAGGTACCATTAATTAATTATTTATTTCTAGATAGGTTGTTTCTAATTTGTTATTATAAATAATGCTTAAATGAACTTCAATTATAGAATATTTTAATTATTTTCTTAAGAATGAATTTTAGATTCTACATGTGTATCATTTTATACTTTCAGCTGCAAATTTACTCACACTAACTTTGCAGTTAATTTTGAGTTTAAACTTTAAAAAAGTTGTTTATTAGCAATGTTTTTCTTAGTTTGTGAATTCTGTTCCATGTCTCATACATGCTTTTCTACTGGATTACAAATATTTTTCTTTTATATTTTTAAAGGTTTACATATAAAGGTTTTTTGACTTGTTTCATATTTACTAAAATGATTTCATCCACTTACTTTTTTTAAAACATTTAAAAATGGCTTTAAATATTTAAAAATTTTATATACTTAAATCTATCAATATTTTCATTTGCAATTTCTT
This sequence comes from Rhinolophus hipposideros, assembly GCF_964194185.1. Taxonomy (NCBI): domain Eukaryota; kingdom Metazoa; phylum Chordata; class Mammalia; order Chiroptera; family Rhinolophidae; genus Rhinolophus; species Rhinolophus hipposideros. Next base: position 9,283,541 of record NC_138062.1, read on the forward strand.
CCATTTTTTGTTTTGCTTAGGAAGTTCTTTCCCATCTATTGGGTAAATATTCGACTACATTTCCTACTACTGTTTTATACTATCTTAAATTAATTAGTTATTAATCCATATGAAATTTATAATATGAAATGTTAAGTATAAGATGGAGATGTAATATTTTTTCAACAAAGTACGGTGACTTTTTTGTTTTATTATGGGAGCCTTTAAGCATACACAAACTAGAATATTACAATGAATCTCTATGTGCTCATCACCAGGCTTCCATAATCATCAAACTCACTGTCACTCTTGTTTTATCTATACTCCAACCCACTTTCCTCTGCCAAGATTTATCTTTCTTTTACAATGAAGTACATAACTCTTAAGGGTACTACTTCCATTTTTACACACATCCTGACATAGCAGAGTCACTACCCAGATTTAGGTACCCCAGGAGGCTCCATTGTGTGCCCTTCTAATCAGTACTCACCCATCTAAAACATAACCACTCTTCCGATTCCCTCCTCATAGGTAACTTTACCTACTCTTCACTTTCATATAATGAAATTCATACCTTTTTTCCCCAAAAGTAAGACTTAGCCAGACAATCAGCTCTAATGCACCTTTAAGAGCAAAAATTAATATAAGACCCAGTCTTATTTTACTATAATCTGAGACTGGGTCTTACATAATATAAAACTGGTTCTTATATTAATTTTTGTTCCAAAAGATGCATTAGAGCTGATTGTCCAGCTAGGTCTTATTTTTGGGGAAACACAGTAGACTATGAGCTTTTTTTTTTATGTCTGGTTTCTTTGTTGAACATTATGTCCGCAAGACTCGTCCACTATAGCTTATAGACATAGATCATTCTTTTTCATTGCTTCATCTATTCCATTATATGAACGTACCAAAATTTATTTATATAAACTCATGTTGATGGGCATTTGAGTTGTTTTTGGTATTTTGATTAAAACTTCTATGAACATTCTTGTAGACATTTTGATGAACATACGCACTCATATCTGTTGGGTTTGTAGGCAGGATTATCTGGCATAGTGTGCATGCATGTGCAGCTTTAAAAGATACTGCCAAATGGTGGTTGTCCCAATTTACATTCCCAAAAGTATCATATGAAAATTCCAGTTGCTTTACATCTTTGTCCACACTTGAAATTGTTAATTTTTAAATTTTATCCATTCTGGTAAGTACGTAGTGGTACTTCATCACAGTTTTAATTACATTTCCCTGATAAATCATGAAGTTAAACATTCTGTCATATATTCTTTTATGAAGTGGCTATTAAAGCCTTGCCCATTTTAGGAAATGGGATGTCTGTTGTTTCCTTATTGTTTTTTTCCTTATTAATAATTTTCTTATTAATTTGTAGCTGTTTTTATATTCTAGATGAGTCTTTTTGGTTGTATGAATTATATTTTCTTCTATTTTGTTTCACTGATCAAGTTGGTTATTCTTATGTTGATCACACACTGTTTTTATTCCTGTAGCTTTCTATCAAGTCTTGATATCCAGTAGTACAATTTTTCCCCCTTTGTTCTTCAAAGATTTCCCACAGACTAAAATATGAAGTACAAACTTCTTTGTATGATACATAAGGCTCCCTTTCTCAGGGTTCAAGCTTTTATAAGTAACTATGGTGTTTAATACTCATAATAGGAGGCATTCAATAAATATATGTTGATATGAATTAGACTGGAATGTGACTATTTGAGTCCTCGTAGTAACCAAAAACAAAGCGAAACACTAGCACGACCACCCTATATCTTTACTATGAAACTAGAAGATACAGATCTTCATCATCAAGAGTTGATGTCACTTTTTACAAGAGTCTCATGGAATGGAGAAAGGCAAGCAACATGTTGGTGGTGACACCTGTGCTTCTTGAAGTCCCATAAACAGATTACCATGTTCCTACTGCCAAAGCATTAAAGAAGGGAGAGTTGAGAAAGAAACTACGGGGACATATTTTTCTGGAGGAGACTTGTCCCTTGCCTTCTTCCCAGCATGGAGTTTTCAGACTACCTATGAGCGGTCCTTGGAGCATATTGATGCAGCATTCTCTGTACTGCTAGTTTTAGAGTTCAATTTTTGAGAGGCTATTATAGAGGGAGAAGAGAGGATGGCAGTCTGTAAAGTTATCTAATCTATAGTTTTGCTAGCACTGCACTGCTTAAATTGCTTTGGCAGGAATATCAGTATATTTCATGTACGGAAAAGACTTTTTTTTGTGTGTGGATAGTGAAAGCAATCATTTTCAAGTATGCTTGCCAAGTTCTACAATACAGAAAAGACTGGTTAACACTCTGCATTATGATTTAGAGCTATCTGATGAGAAGGGAAAAAAAGAAAAAGGTCCTTAAAATGTTTTACTAGGTCTCTCTAAATATCTTCTGTATTTTGATTTCCGTAAGTACACATTTAACTCTAACTCATCTTGAACATACCTTTAATTTTGCCTTTTTTTGAGCCTCGAGAGCAATCTTCCTCAGATCCTCAGTCTCTTTCTGTAACTGTTCATTTTCTTGCTGAAGTTTTAGCCTTTGTTCACTGACAAATCCACAGTTCTCTCTCTCAGACTCCAATACATTTTGAAGTTTCTGAATCATTTCTTGGCAACGTGATATTTCTTCTGAGGAACTGATTTTAAAAAAAGAAACGTAAACAATGATGTGTAACAGAAGTCAAGAAGTCTGCATATTTTATAGTACAAACTTTTGTTTTCTTTGTTCTGAGCCATTTCTCTTCACTATAGACTTAAAATATGTTGTGTCGCAATGTTATGCTATGCTAGGCAAATACATTTAACTTAGTAATCTTAACTAACAACAGATATTGAACTGTTATCATTCACCTAGAAAATCTATGTGAAACCTCTTTCAAATTTTTACTAACATTGAGAATCATTGTGTAAAGAGGACTTCAAGAGGACAAACTGAAACTAATGGTAAGAAAGGTGAAGTAGTTAATAACCAAAACTCCTTTATTTCACCAACTCCACAGAAAGACAGTAGCTGACTATATTCCCAAATTATAATAAGACCTATTTCATATTCTCCTTTTATATGTCTTAGAAACAGTTTTTACAAACTTCTAGTTCTATGTATAAACTTATTATTTAACATTAGTTTAAATAAGTTATATTTCTTAATCTTTCTCTACAATGGATCATTGGGTGATACAATCACCAAACGTACCTATATTGCTTCAATACACTGCTAATTTTTATTCCTCTTGCTTTGATTTCTATCTTTCAATCCCAGAAAATCAAATACTGTGAACATCCCCTTGTTAATAGGTGTTAAAAGGATATACAAGGCTCTCATTTCCCATAATACCCGTAGGTCTTTTTTAATATCTAACCCTTCACTGATAAAGTTGCTAATGAAGTGATGGATATAGGTAATGCTCATCAAAGGATGCTAAAATTAGAGATGCTAAGTCAGAAACAATCACACAGTATGTCCCTCCAAACAGAAATCCAAAATACTACCGTTTATGAAGAATTTTTACAAAAAAATGAAAGTTGGATCACATTAAGCCTCTTGATTTAATTTGTAGTTTTTAAAAAATATAGCATAATCATAAAAAAATAGTAGCTTCCTTTTATTGATCATCTATATGACAGATAGTTTACATATCTTATTAATTCTCATGTCAGATGAGGAAACTGAGGCTGAAAAAGGCTAATAGACTCCAATCCTAGTAATATGTGTTCATTAGGTAATCTGAAAACCGCCTGTTACCAAACACCTAGCATTGCTGAAGAAAACGTGACAAAGCTTCAACAATATATTTAAATGTATAGTTGCAATTGCAAGAACATAAGGGAAATAAGGCCAGAAATGGAAAGGATATTGAAACAGAGAATGTCAGAGAATGGCAGAAGCTCTGACTGCCCTGGGGTGGGGATTTCTGCTTGGATTTGAATATCTATGTGTGCTGTAAGAAGAGTTGTATCTTAGGTGGGGTGTAGGAACTCACTTTGAATAAAGCTGGATTCCACTGAATAGGTAGACTAGGAGAAAGGTCTGTAAAGTGTCAAAGGGAGTCAACAAGGTAGTTTGTCTCACCTTAAGCATTACTTGAAAAATAAGTTTCTAATGCGATACCATAATCACTGGCCTGCTCAACTTGGAGTGGGAATTTGAATGTGAACTACCCAAATGATCCAAGAATTCATAAGCCTTTAAGTCATCCTTTGCTGGTAATACTTTGGAGGCACCTGGCAGAAAAAAATTGCATGGCTTCCTTGAAGGGACATAACTAAAATCTATACAATTATTTCCCAATTATATGTATATTTAAATAGACTACAAACTACAAAATATATGAGAAAGAAAATCCATCATGACGAAGGAAGAGTAGAAACACAAATGGGAGACTCAGAGCTTGAAGTACTTTAAATAACAGGATTCTGAAATGGGGGCTGTAAAATAAGCATGGCAACACTAAAGACAGTCCATCCTCCAGGGTACTTAAATGTGCTTTAAAATCCCATTTCAATTTTCTATATTGTTTCTGAGTATTATCTCTGTGTAACTTTTTGTGGTGGTTTCTCTAGGTATGACACTACATATACATACCATCAGAGTACTGGTAGTGCTATTTACCAGTTCAAGTGCAGTAAAGAAACCTTACTTCCTTTTATGTCCTTTTACAACCTCCTGTTTATAACACAGTTGTCTTAACTATTTCCTACACATACATTTAGAAGCAAAACTGTTACAACTTTTGCTTCAACTGGCAAATATAATTTAGAAAACTCAAGAGAATAAAGACTATCCACATTTTTGCTTACTGTGTTCATCCTTCCTGATGTCCTTAGTTTCTTCTGTTTATTTAATTTTTCAATTAAACTTGACATACAATATTATATTGGCTTGCTGGACAACACAGTGATTAGACATTTATATAACTTATGAAGTGATCACTCTGATGAATCCAGTACCCATCTGACACCATACATAATTATTACAATATTACTGACTATATTCCCTACGCTGTACTTCACATCCCCATGACTATTTTGTAACTTCCAATTTGTACCTCTTAATCCTCTCCTTCCTTCACCCATTAATTACTACATGGGACAGAGAAACAAAGTAAACGACATCACATATATGCATCTTATTTAACTGCCAAAAAGGAGAAATTTAAAATAAAATGGTATAGTTGTATTAAATATTTTCTTCCTGAAGAAATTGGTCTTTAGAAATAATCATGAAAAAAATCTATCAGGTGCTAAAATTTTTTTTTTAACATAAGATATAATTATTAGTATTATACAAAAAGTAAAGAATCTGTCAAAATTTTTATGAATTCTGAAAAATGTTATTACAGGAAATCCTAAAGAAGATCTTACTTTATTTCAAGTTGTTTTATTTTATTTTCTGCTGTCTTAAGTCTTAGCTGAAGATCATCTTTTGCTCTCTCTGCAACCAGGCATCTTTGGTGCATTGCTTCCAGTTTTCTGTAATCACTTTCATTCACTCTGCCTTCACGGCAAATCTGCAGAAGAGGCTTATATGTATATTACCTTAGAGAACAAAATTGTCCTAAGAAATGATAGGTTCAGAAACTGAAATTAAGGATAAGAAATCAAAACCCATGATTATCCATTCATCTGTTTCCACTGTAACACATTAAAACATCAATAATTTTGTTTGTTTCACATTGACGAAATATGATGTTAAAAACTGACATATAAAATAATAATTTATTTTTTGAAATTATTCATGCTCATTGTAAATTACTCAAATTGCTTTTATATTTTAAAAAGAAATGTAAAATAGCTGAAATGAAAAAAAAAGTACTCTAAATGTCACCACTCAGAGATAACTGCTTTGATTCTTTGATGAATATTCTTCAAATCAATTCTGTATTCCAATATTCAAAAACATAGATACATGCTGTAGTACAATGACCAGAACTATCTGAAAGTGACTCCGAAATCCCACTCTGGGTTAACAAAACAATGATGTAGCTGGAATGGGGGTTTCCCCTCACTGGGTAGGAGTGATTGTACCCAAGTTCAGGTTCCTTGAGACCGGCCCTGCTCCCACAACACAGAGACTATAACATGCCAAGGACTGCACAGTCTCTAAGTGCTAGGCAGCTCACATTTCCAGACAAATCCTACGCACAGCTACCCTTCAAATCCAGACTGGCTGGATAAAAAATAACCTGCGTCTTCTCCCACTTACAAGACTGCTTTGTCACTCCTGCTCTATAAAGAAGACAGACTATCACCACGTCAGTGTCCTGCTCCTATAAACAGACGTTTACTGCAGTCCCAGCAGTACTCTGCTATAGCAAGTGTGTCTGTGGGGCAGTGGAGACTAAGGAGCATCGCCTTATCGTTACCTGGTGCCGTTAGCCTTGTAACTTTTACATTTCCCCAGGAAAGCCTATTCTTTAACATATGCTGTGCGATACGAAAAATTCATCCCAAACCCTGACATATATAGCCCAAGGCAATCTAAATGGAACATATCTCACAGAAAGTAATAAGGCATCAACCTTGAAGGGGAGTGGTATAATCCCCACAAATGGGATTATACAAATGTTTTGTTTTATAAATTACACTTTTACTATCCAATGTTGTCGCAATCTTTTTATATCAATAATATAAACATACCAAATACTTTTTATGCTTTTCTTTGAAAAAAATCAAATTTTGACTCTACCATTTAATATTTTTTAACACAGACAAGGTACTTAACCTCTACATGATAGTTCTTAATTCAGTACCTAAAACATAGTCTATACTGAATCAGATTTAGTCTCCCCCTTTTTTCCCCAAGGCACTTTAGGAGAGTGGGCTATTTCCTGCTAATAAAAAAAGTTATTTAAGAAAAATATTTAAACTACAGACTTCTAACAATATTTTTTTTCTCAAATATCATTGGAATATTTTTCCTAACTATGAAATAAAAATCTGTACTTTTAAAGGTAAAAATCATAGCAATGTTACAATTTTCTGGTTATATATACTTGTTATTATAAATAGCCTAAACCAAGTAAAAGTTTGCATAAAATTTAAAAAGAGAAGACAAAATAAAATTTAGTTTTGCGATCAGAGTTAAGCAAGGAATATAGGTACTTCATAAAATTTGTACCTTTAATTAAAAAGTTTAAAAAATGTGGCCACTCTTAAGAAGAAATGTACGCAGGCAATACCATTATTTAATTGTAGAGTCTGAATATATTCCAAGCAAATGAAAACACTCACTACGAGAATACTTATATAAATATAGGGGTTGCTAGCAGATAGTGTGATGGAAGCAGACAGTAATGTTGAATATTTGCAGTTGGGATTTAGGCAGTTATTTTTTATTTTTATTTTCTTTACCTTTTCTAGTTCTTCTTCCACTGCTTTTTTCTCCCTAATGACTCGTTCAATTTGGCCTTGTTTTTCGGCACACTCCTATAAATTCAAGTCATACAGTACATAAATATATTTGTAAATCTTTCAGAAAAACAGGGAAAAATGGAAAAGTAGAATGATTTTTGCGTAACAGGAACACCACATTTACCTATCAATACAGCTGATTACAAACAAACAAACTAATTACAAACAAACAAACAAACCCCTTCAGTCTTCAAAGAGCTACCTACCCTACGATTTCAGAAATCGTCTTCAGTACAGAATGCCAAGGAGTTCTAAGTAAACATGCTAGGTGGGTTGAGTGATTGCAGGGGAAAAAAAATAAACAAATGAGACCTCTTTCTCATAGTATAATTTTTCTTTTCACGTATTCTTATCATACATTTTCAAAGGAAATGTAGAACCGGACGGAGGCATACCACCCTGAGGATAATTATGGCTTAAAAGGAAATACGTATATAAATTCTAAAACAGTTTAAAATTAAAAAATTTTTTTTTGCAAAACTTAAAAACAGCCAAAGCAAATTAAATTAAAAACGATCATGATAATGACTGGTTCTTCAGTTACTTATTTTTATCTATTTACTTATTTTTGCAAATGGGTGTGGTTATTTTCTACTAATTGTAAATTATGCTTTGATGAACCTGCTGTGTTGGCATTGTACTGCTAATTAAGATTCCATTATCTTTATCATAACTTTATAACTTTTATCAATGTTTTTAAATTTTAAAATAAGCTTCTAAATTGTGACCCATAATTAACTCTGATTAAAATGAAGATCTTTAACCCTATGTTACAAATCAAATCATTAATCTAATTTATTCCTTTATTAAGACAGAACTATTAGTGTATAAGAAACTAAACTTTAATGTTCCAAGTATGTTCATACACTAAGTTGCTAATCTATGAAAAAAGGTAGTCTTAAGTTGTGAAATACGCTATTGCTCCTCTGTTCACAACTCACCTCCTGCGATTTTATTTTAAGAGACTACTTTTTAGAGAAGTTTTAGATTCACGGCAACACTAGAACGGAAGTTACAGAGATTTCCCCTATAATTCCTGCCACCATCCATGCACAGCCTCACCCATCATCGAAGGTAGTGGTACATTTGTTACAAATGATGAACCTATACCGATACGACATTCTCACCCAAAGCCCATAGTTTACAGTAGAATTCACTCTGGGTGTTGTACATGCTCTGGGTTTGGATACGTTTATAATGACGTGTGTCCATCATTATAGCACCATGACAGTGCAGTCTAAAACTCCTCCATGCTTTGGCTACACCTATTCCTCCTCTCCTCAACCTCTGATAACCACTGATCTTCTTACTGTCGTCATAGTTTTTTCTTTTCCAGAATGTCATATAGTTGGACTCATACAGGATGTAGCTTTTTCAGACCAGCTCCTTTCACTTGGTAATACACATTTAAGGTTCCTCTATGTCTTTTCATGGCTTGATAGCTCATTTATTTTTAGTGTTGAATAATACTCCATTATTAGATGTACCACAGTTCATTTATCCATTCACATAGTAAAGGGCATTTTGGTTGCTTCTAAGTTTTGGAAATTATGACAAAAGCTCCTCCATAGTGTACCATACTCCACACTGTACCATACCCCACAGTGTACTATAAAGTTGCAACAAATATTAAGAACCAATATCATGTTTCCAGTTATAAAATAAATAAGTCTTGGGGCTGTGATATACAGCATAGGGAATAAAATAAATTACGCACAATATAAAACAAACAAAATAAATTCAATGTGTTTACAGCAAAAAAAATCAATATCGTATAGCTCATGATCTGTGGCCTCTATTTAACTAGATTAGTAATCAATAATAAAAAGATGTCTACATGAGCTAGTGTACTAGCATCCAATGTGCTTGGTATTGGGCCCCTCATCCATTTAAATGATTTATATATGTACATTTTCTTTTGCTATTGCTGACATCAAATGAATACTCAATGACAGAAAAACCAAAAAACCAAGAGACTTCATGTGATCTGACCCTTTTCTAATAAACGAACTAACACTGCAACCAATGGCTCTGTCTACAGCACCACCTATATCCATATGCTTGAAGATACACACTAAATTGTTAGTAGTGGTGCCCATGATGAGGAAGTGGTATTCTGGGGAAAAAAAGTATGAAACAGGTATCACTTTAACTCAGTATACTTTGATATTGTCAGAATATCTTTTTTATAGTTAAAATGTTTTCATGTATCACATGTGTATTTTTTTGAAATAAAAATACCGCTTATAGAAAAAGATGTTTAAATGCCCATGTATTTGGAAATTCAAAATTAGACTTCTAAAAAATTCATGGATCAAAAAAAGATCAAAATAAATGTTTCACTTTACTTGTATAAATTTGGGCATTTATAGCCAATATTCTGTATTGTAGGTTATAGATTGACAGCAATCTCTGCTACTTGGCTGAATTAAAGGCTTGAGTATACTTAAGAGACAGCATACCATGTAGAAGAAAAGAAAGGCTGTGCGTGTTGCCTTCCAAAGAGAGATACGTGGCTTGAGATGGACTGACTCTGGCTTTTTCTTAAACCGACCAAAAATTTTTGCACAGTAACCTAAAATACAAGTTTTGCTCCTTCCTGCAAGCATGACTTAATTTGGGTTAGCTAACGTATGCTTAACTTCCCTCCCTGAATTCAACTTCATAGCAAAGGTAGTAAAATTGGCATTGAGGATAGAAATCAGTCGCTGATATCAAGTTGCTGTGCCTCAAACTGGAGCCCGAGTTTCCTGAGAAAATCTGCTTTTCTAAGTAGTTGGATGTGTCTTCCTTCAAACGTATTTCTAAATGCTTAATATTTAAATACTTTTCAATTAGTCAGTACAGTTTTCCTCATGGAATCAACATGACATTAAATCCTAAGTAACGCCCATTGAAATAATCTGAAATTATGTGTATTTTTTAATCTAAGGTGAGCTTATACAGCTCTGGTTGTTACACAGCTTACAGTTATTTTTAAAATCATTGTAGGTCTTAACTAGTACATATTCCTTTGGGAAAACAGAAAAAACCAAGGTTGTCCTTCTCGAGTTTATAATCCATTAAGTGATCCTGGACTAAGGTAGGACCCTTCCTCCTTAAACTGTTAATCTTTTGGTAGCTAAATCAGTCCATGTAAGAGAATAGGAAGTAGCAAGGTGACAGAAGAGGAAGTAAAACTGAAAAACCACAAAGGATTAGACATGACTAATTGGCCACATTGCATCCCATTAATTTTAATTCACGTTCCTATAGTGTTAAAACAAATGACATTAAACACACAAAAAGTAACTGTTTTTTGAGCTTTTGGTCACAGGACCATACACAAGGACTCAGTTCCCATTATGTATGCTACAGAGTTTTAGAATGTGGAAAAGATGTGATCCTTCTTTCAGAGGTGTTTAAATATCAACCAGGTATCTTCCCAATTTCGGAAATACTTGTATTTTTAATACCATGTAAGCAAGGTTATTAAACTCCATTTCATCAAATCTTCATGTTAAATTTACATATTTAATCCACCTGTAGCCTCTTTTCCTCTCCTCTCTGTCTATTCATCCTTCAGTACTTTTTTCTTTTAGGAAGCTTGTCTTTCCTCCTTCCCACTGTCACATATACGTTTTCTTTCCCCCTGGTCTGCAGATGAACCCAGCATATGGCAGCAGCTGCAGCTGGGGGCTTCAGTAGCACCCTAAGCATTCTTTGTTAAAGACAGGTAATCATAGGAAAATGTGCTAAATGTCATCCATCTCTCCTGCTAGACCATGAGTTCCAAGACTGCAGATAACACATTTATCTCCATTTTTACTGTTTTCCTAGCATCTAGCATAGTTCATGTCCTAATATGTATCTTTTGAATGAACTAATGCCCAATGACATGTACCTTGCCCTTTAAAATAAGCAATATTCAGAAGAAAATATAAATACAGTCTTCTAACGTACCATACGAAGGGCTGAAAGTTCTTCTGTTAGTCGAGAAATCTGTACATTATATTGTTTTTTTGTGTTTTCAACCTGTAAATTAAGATATTTATGAATTATTTAGATCTACAATAAAATGAAGAGTATCCAATATAAACATTCAGGATAACAATTTTGATAAAAAATAAAGTTGCAACTTTTAGGGCATAAAACATAAATAAGCACATGATACATTAAATAGTCAGGAGTTTATCATGACAGTGGGAGGAGAGCAAATAGGATAATTTGCCCTAAAGGACAGTGGTTGTCAAACTTTTTAGCCCAGGATCCTTTTACTCTATAAAAACAAAGATCTTTGTTTATGATGGGTTCTTTCTATTGGAATTTACCATATTAGAAATGAAAACTGAGAAAATTTCAAAATATTTACTTTTTAATCCCTTTGTAAATAACAATAAGGTTATTACAGGTTAACGCAAATAATATATTTTTATAAAAAAATGAGTACATTTTCCAAAATTAAAATATTTTGAGAAGAGTTGGATTATTCTACATTTTTGCAAATTTCCTTAAAGTCTGGCTCAATAGGAGACAGATTCTCATATCTACTTCTGTCTTTAAACTGTTGTGTTGTTGTGTACCATCAACTTCTGGAAAACAATACTGTACACTCATGAGGGAATGAGTGTGAAAAAAGGAGACCGTGTTTTACTGTAATTAGGAAACTAGGTGTGACAGTGCAGACTCCCTGAACAACACTCTGAGAACTGCTGCCATAGAGCAAGTCGGGAGAAAAACTGAATTACACTGAGAATGTAATTAATAACTTAAAAGGCACTTGTCTTTTATAAATAGAAGAATAGTTTTATATTGCACATCAGATCAGTGCTCATTACTGTGTAAAGAAAACCCCTCCTTGAATTAACATTCAAATATCTTCAGAAATAATACAATTTATGTGTATGAAATATTTTGAAGAGTGAGCCACATCTCATCAAGATGGCTCCTCGATGCTACTGTTTTCTAATATCTATTCATACTTTTTAAAAAGACCATGAGGAATACTGATACTGATAATAGATCATCAGCAAACTTTTATGATTCAAAGATTTTTAAAAATTTTCTAGGGTCCTATAAAATGGATTATTTCTAAAACATGATGTAAACCTTATTTAGAACATTTATAATAATGCCATATACTTTATTTGGTTAATTAACATGTTACCTTTTAGAAGGCCTGTCAAACATATTATATGTCGGTTCATAGGAATAGAAAAGGCCTGTGATGGTGTTAATATTGCTTAACTGGACAAATATAATTTGATCACCAACTTTAGCCATAAATTAAAATCAGAAGAAAACAATGTGTTTCTTTTTCCACAAATTAAATTTTATGTTTGCGAGATATCTGAGAAATAGTTGTTTCCATATTTTAAAGAAATAAGCTACTGTCACATTTTTGTTCAATTTTACAGCCAGAACATAAATATGTGACAACTTGTTCATTATATTTACTTCAGTAAATAAAAACAGACACTTGTAAAGTCATTAGACATGAGTTATTCTGAATTTAACAGATTAATTCTACGTATTTGGAGGACATGCCAAATTGTAATTAATGGGCAATTATCACCAATACAGCTGAAAAATTTTTAAAAAACATTAAAAATATATTTTTATATAAAAATATACTTTACATAAAAACAGAAAAATGTAAGGTGTAATATATGTGTGTATATATGTATATGTGTGTGTATGTAGTTTGTTTATGAACATAATACATACTGTTTGAAATTTCAAACACTGCAGAATTATGTTATATGGAAAGTGAAAGGTTCCTCATTATTCTACCTTCTAGGCTTAGACAGGTTGGTGTATGTATCTTCAGAATTTTTTTGTGTTACTGATAATTATACCATATTACTGATAATCTGGGATTAAATGAAAATTCAAAGGATGTGGAATTGTAAATGATTTTGATTTTCTTTTATATACTTTTATATATTTCCACTTGCTTTTATAATGAGCTTGTATCACTTTTTAATAATAATACAAAAGTTTATTTAAAAAATCAACTTAGCATCACTGTGGAACCTGGAGAGCAAGGAGCCCAGCATAGTGTTTGGCACATAGGAGATGCTCAGGAAATACTTCTCGAGTGAACAGGTGGAATAGAAGGGAAGCCTGAGGTCCAGGGCATCAAAGGGGGCCCATGAGGAAGGGAAGATTAGGTAGTAAGAGAGGGAATTCGGTTTCAGACGCCTGGTGGGACTATTTAGATAGGGGGATAACTAGATTCCAGGAGGCAGTTGACTACACATGTTTGCAGCAAGGTTTGGACTGAATATAGAGATCATAACACTGGAAAAATTATACCAAGATTATTTAAGGATTCATGCACAAGACAACTCCTACCAACCATAAAATGAACGTGAATTTATTTTAGGATTAAAAAATGAATGAGGAGTTCTCATACTATGAGTACTTGATGAAAACAGTTTTATAATTAAAAGCAACAAAATTTATTAATATCTATTTTAAAGCTATGTCATCCAGAATACTTTGAACTGCAGCCAAAGTTACAGTATTTTCAATTCCAAGAGTAGCTCAGGGATTTCAGAAGAAAAGATATACAAGATAAAGAACAAAAAAAAAAAAAAAGAAAGAAAAAACCCAGGCTTTAATATGGATTCTGCCTCAAATTAGAAATTTTATCTTGGGAAATCACCTAATTTAGTCAGACAATGACAAAGTAATAAATTTCTAAGAAATACTTTTGCAGCAAGAAAAGTTATACAATGACTTTGTAGGAATGAAAACTACCACTTAATTGCTTGGGGGAAAAGGAAGCATGGGAGATTTTTTTTTTTTTAAACTGATGAGGCTTTAAAACAACAGGTTAGTTCTGTCTACTTAGGTGAGAAACAACATTTCCCACAAAAAATATAGGTAAGAAAAAAGTTAACACCTTTATTTTATCCAGTGGAGGGATATACAGTATATTCAACTATCCCACAGGAGCTAATTTTATGTATGTATGTATCAAACTTATTTTTTATTGAAGTATAGTAGACATACAATATGATAGTAGCTTCAGGTGTACAGTAGCTTCATTTTAAAGGAAAGGAGTATTAATTTTCAATAATTTATGTTAACCATTTCAGACAGTTTTTATGAATATGTAGGCAAGCATTTTAATGTAAATATTATAGTAAAAATTAAACCATGAATTTCTGCTTTTGCTAAATCTTGTCTCTGACCAAAATGTCAAATTAAAAAATTACAATGAAACCTTCCTTAAAAAGTGGCTGATTCCTTATCAGAGGCAGGGAAAATACAGGATGAGAGAGGAACATCATTTATGCAAGAAAGTTAAGAGAGACAATTTGAAAATAAAAAAAGCCCGTTGTCGTTCAGCATACAAGCCCATTGTCGTTCAGGATATTCCACATCTGGATTCATGTGACTGTTTCTTTTTGATTAGATTCAGGTCATTTCTGGCACAATGGTATGTTTACCTTCTATTTCATCACATCAGGAAGCTATAATGTCAGGTTGTGCATTGGTCATGCTAAGCTTGGCCACATGGTAATGGATTATAACAAAAAAATTAACACACAATGCAACATATAGTTGACATATTATAGAAATGTACACTTGAAGCTATATTAATGTACACTATAATTTTACTAACAATGTCACCCCAGTAAATTAAACAAAGAGAAAAATAAATACATAAATAAAATTAAAAAGATTCGTGAATCCACAATATTAAAAAGGGAGCAGGACATCTCTTTACAACAGCTAATAAAGGTATAGAAAGAATAACAGAATTAGAATATTATTTTTCATCATCCCATATAATATTTCAGGCAATGATTGTCAGTGGATGCTGAAACCACTGGATGAAAGATTTTGGTGGAAAAGGAGACCTGCATGGTCTTCAAGTATCTCCCCAATTATTTAGTAAGTACACAATGGAGAGATCTGGTTTTTCCACCTTAACCATGCGGCCAAGCTTAGCATGACCAATGCACAACCTGACATTATAGTTTCCTGATGTGATGAAGTAGAAGGTAAATATACCATTGTGCCAGAAATGACCTGAATCTAATCAAGAAGAAACAGTCACATGAATCCAGATGTGGAATATCCTGAACGACAACGGGCTTGTATTCTACAAAGGATTCTTTGTCACATGCAGAGGGAGGCAGGTGACTGGGTTAACATGAGGAAGACTATAGACATAGAGACCAAAGAAATGCAGTGATGCATAAACGTTGACTGGATCTGGATTTGAAACACCAAACAGTTATGAAGAATATTTTAGGGAAATCTCTGTGTGGATTGTACTGAGGTAATGCTGATTTTTTTCAAGGTATGGTAACAGTGGTGTGGTTGTGTAGCAAAACGTCCTTTTTTTCCCAGGGAAACAGATGCCCAGATATTTAGAAGTGAAGTGTTCTCTGGGTGTGGGGTAAATAAGTGTTCACTGTGCATCTCTTTCAACCTTTTCATGGGTTTGAAAACTTAAAAGAACACAACATAAATGAATGTGAAAGAACTTCTCATAGTGACTGCGAGTACGGCTCAAGAATCCACAGACTTGTATTGCCTCCCAGATCTGCTACTTTCTAGAGGTGGAACCCTCAGCTAGTGACTTAACTCGTGTATTCCGGTTTTTTCCATCTTCAAAATGGTTTTTTTTTGTGGTTTCTTCCTCCTAAACTCACTTTAGATTTTCACACTTGTACCACACCGCTGATGAACTGATTCCTATCTATTCCAGATGGAAAGGCAAATACCTGTACCTGTATGTCTTCCCTGCCTTTTTGTATCAAAGTAAACTTATGTTTCCAAGACAGATTTAACTTTCAAAAGCCTGACAATTCAAACCAAGAAACAACTCATTACTTTAACACAAAAATACTAGGTTTTTCTTAATAATAGAATTGCAAACAACCACACAAATTGTGTAAGTACCAGCATGATGTGGCGGAAACCATGCTGGGCTCAGTAGAGTTAGGGGCAGGTCTTGTGTAAGCTACAGCTTTAACTGGTATATAACTGAGTGGGTCAGTAAACTCTTGTGGGTTTCAGTATCTTTACCAATAAAATAAGTGGTTAAACCAGATTTCTCGGGTCCTAAGACTCTAAAATACTGTAAACAATGGTAGGTTTTCTTACTTCTTATGCATTCGAAGTTGCTTTTTGAGCCTTCTTTTTAACTTTACACTTCAGGTGTGTTAATCATCATTATATACCCAGCCTAAACCCTCTCCTCCCCATTTCCTGACCCTCCACTGCTACCCCACTCTAGCTCAAATAGTAGGTGCTACTACCTTGAGATGATTTTTATTTGAAATTTGGCACAATTGATGCAATTAGCTGACAGTTAATTAGCCGGGTTCATCAGGCAAACACTTAAGTAGTGTTTAGTCTTAAGCAGTAAAATTTTGAATTTTAAATAGAATTAAAAACTCCTTACTTCCTTTCTGCGTAGTTTGGTAGAATCTTCCATAAAGCGAGAAAGTGATTCTTTCATCTTCTCTATATTTTCTTCTTTTTGCTTCTCCTGAAGCAGAGCCTTCAGAAAATAATCTGATGTTATTATAGGTCACACCATTATTAATAAAGATAATAAATGGGTAAAAACCTACCCACTTATCACATTCTTGAAAGCAAACATCTTATTCTAAACTTCCGAGACATGTCCACTTGGAACTCTTGCCTAAATCATGAATGGTATTTATTTTCTCAACCCTCCTCACCTGAGCTTGTCCTGACTAAAAATTTATCTTCTTTTGGTATTTATTTCAGCCAGTGTGCTATCACTTTTCTAATCTCTTCAGTTGGAAAGCTTAGTATTATGTTTGAATTTTCCTTCTCCTTCAGTCCCTATACAAAATAAGTCACCAAATCCAGGTATTATATTCTCGGAAAAATCTCTTGGATTTCCCTCTTTCTATTATTTGGTATTATTTAAATTAAGTCTTTTGTCACCTCCCACCTCAAACACTAGAGACTCCACCAACTTTGTCTTCTTGATGTGTTTCTACGCATCCAACCATTTTCATCTTCCACTTATAAGACATTCTCATAATCCTAGTTCTCTTGTTAGTCACACCCTATTTCTTTGCTTCCTTGTGCAGCCAAACTCTAAAAGTCTGCACTAGCTCATCTACAATACTTTCTCTCTTACACACTCATGCCAATTAGGCTTCCACCATCCATGTTCTCCATACTGATAACTCTTGAGTCAATTTGGAGTAATTACCTTATCCAATCTCAGCAACAGATGAGATAATTGATTACATCTCCCCCTTCGTTTTACTTTCTTATTTGACTTTTAGCACACAGCCGTACTGGGTTTCCTCCTAACTTACTCGTCCTTCACTTCCGTCTGTACTGTTGCTTCTCCCTCTTCTCCTCAACCTCTTCAGTACTGGACTACTCAAGACTCAGTTCTTTGTCCTTTCCTCCATCTACGTCTATCCCTTGGTGGCCTAATTCAATCTCATGATTTTAAATATCATTTATATGCCCAAATTTACATCTTTAGCTCAAATATCATTCTGAGCCCAGAACTCCTCCAATTTTAGGCCTGACTAAATCTCTCTCTCTCTCTCTGTCTCTCTCTCTCTCTCGTTTTATCGTCACATAATAAGTGGCCCTGTGTTCTGATCCTACTGTCTTCCAAAGATCCCATACACATTCCTATCTCTGTCTTTTTCTTTTTTTCATTGTTTAATAACTGTCCTTCTGCGTAAATAGGGAGGCTAGTAAGAGTAGAGGCTGTCTTGATGTAACAGCTTGAGGGGGAGAATGGGACGAGGAAAGGGGGAAGCATTCTAAGAGAACTATGCAAGGCTGTGCTTCAGGTCTCTTTGCAGGAAGGCCTGAAAGAACCCTTGACTTCTTAGAACAGGTGACTGAAGGTGGGAGCCCTCTAGCAATTTAGCAATGAGTCAAGAGGGAGCTTGATCTTAAGAGCAGCCATGAGCAGCCTCTGGAAGGGTCTGCTGACTAGGACGTGGGTGAGAAGACTTACAGTTACGCAATGAGTGTCACTGTTACCTTCTCTGTCCATTTGTTCTACACAAATGGTCATCTTTAGAGACCCGATGTTAAGATTGTTCATGAAACTAGGTTTCAGGGGGCAGAGATAAACAATTTTGTCCTGCTCTTAATTTTTCTAGCTAACTTAGGTGTTAAGAGCTATTCCTAAGCGTTCTATGTCTATTTTGTGACTTTCAACCATTCTACGAAAACAGTATTCATATCACAGATGGGAAGATTAGCTGAAAGGTACAATAAACACTTTAGCATTCCCACACCTTAAAATGGATAGTTGTTATTTTTTTTTTAATTTCTTATTGGCTTCTTAACTAACATACAATGTATAGCTTGTTTTCTTTTTAATAGCTTTCTTGGAAAACCTTCTACTACGTTAAAAAGGAAACATACATAAAACAGAGTATTTCCTTTGTGCTCCTCATATTTCCCAGCAGAGTATTACACATTTCCAAGTTAAGTGAATTAATGATCTAATGATCTCTACATAAGGAAGGCAGCAATATTAAAAACAAATCTATCTACTCCATAACTTCTATAAACTATACACCATTCATATGGAAGTGGTAGAAAACAAAAAATATGATATGTGATAGCATAAGAATCAATTGTTAGAGGGTTAAGAAAAAACAAAACAGTGACAAGGCTCCAGTTAATAAATCTTTACAGCTAAATTCAATTCCTGTCAATTAAGCTTCTGCTCTACTAATGTTTAAAGAGTATGAGACTATAGGGGATGGAGATGAATTACACAGGATTGTAGACGTAAGAAAAGTCTCATGTAAGTTTTGGGACAGAGCCGACATTTTATCATATTTTATGATATTAAGTCTTACTATCAAGACTGTAGTATGTCTCTAAATGGAGAGCATAGCAATTTCATTTTCATGCATTTATTCTGTAGTTACAGACTCCCTTTCTATTAGGTTGTATTGGGGGGGGAATATTCGGTATTTTATTTTTCATAAACATGTTAACTAGTTTTCTTACCTGACTTTTTTGCAGGTTAGCTTCTTCTAGGAGTTGCATGCTGTTCCTGGCTCTTAGAATAGCTTCACATTTTTCATCTTCTAATTCATTGTACTTTGCTTTCAATTCTCTAGTTTGTTTTTCCAAATGTGTGTTTTCTGCTCTTAATTGAGTGGCTTCTTGGATGGCCACACGTAATCTAAAAATTAGTAATTGCATTGTAAAAGTTAAGTATTTTTAAAGGGAAGGAGGGAGATAGCAGATTTACTGAGCATCTATTACAGGACAAACATTATTCCAGTTACTTTGACATGTATTTTCTCATTTGATTCGCACAAAAGTTCTATAAAGCAGATTTCATTATTTCCATTTAAAGAATAACAAACAGACCCATTTTAATGAAGGTTAAGCATTTGATTAAGGTTATATGCCTAATGAGCAGTGGGGCTGAGGCTGCATCTAGATATTTTGACTCTAATGTTATACTTTATATAGCATCATGGTGTATTATACAGTTAGATGATAATATTATAAAGCAAATCCTTAAAGCATGAGCTGTTCTTTTTATGTATATGATCTTTTTTCTTTTGTGCCTTGGCTCCCCTTTCCTACTCTATACCCAGGGAACCCATGTCAACTTACTAATGTATATCTTTGAATATTTTTCTCAATGTTCATAAAATCATATACATATAACATACAAATACACATACACAGTATATACACATCTATACATAGGTTTTTAAACATACTTTTTGTTATAAAAACTATATTAATTATTTAATTAATAGTATATACGCTTTTCTCATTCAATACTACCTTGCATAAATCCCCTCATCTTAAAGCCCTTTCCTTTCCTACAATGATGGATGTAACTTCATTTCGCTATTAGTTTGTAGTTCCCTGATTACTGGAGAGTTTCAGCACATGTTTTAAGTTACCCATGTGAATTGTCAGTTTGAAATTTCTTCTTCATATTCTCTTCCTGTTTTCTTCTGATAGGTTATCTACTTTGCTTGTTCCTTTATAAGAATTCTTTGATTATTAAGATACTAACCTTTGGTCTGTCCTATATGTTGCAAATATCTTTCCCAAGTCCACTTTTTTGTTGTTGTTGTCTATTGACTCTATTTAGGGAATCTTTATCATACTACAACATTTGACTTTAATACGGCTAAATTTGACTATTGTTTTCAACTTTTGGGATTTCAGTTTCTATGAGATGATCTCCTTCATCCAGAGACTGTTAACGTAATCTCCTAGATTTCCTCAAGATTGCTACGCCTTTTCATTTGTTTACCCCTGAATCTTTAGTAACATGTTCTGGTATGTTCTGGCAAGATAACTTACATTTCATACCTTTCTTTGTTATTTTCAGTTTTTTTTCCCCCAAGTGGTGGGAGGAGAAACCTTCCCTGGCCTCTACCTGCTCCCAACACCCACAGCCAAACACAACGGTACCAGGAAGAAGTTTCCTGCTCCCGCTCTGGGAACTGCGACAGCTCTGCCTACTTTGTATTTCATTCCTCTCTTTTAAAAACATATTTTTGTTGTTGTTATTTAGTAGATCTGCTTAATTCTAAGGGAAGTGAGTTAAGGTCTATTTACTATTTTAATCAGGGTTCTTAGCTGCCAGCAGCAGAAGCCAACTCTTACTTAAGCAGAAAGAGGGTTAATTAAAAGGATATTGGTAAGTTCACAGCCTCACTGGGAGAGTTGGAAAACCAGGTGTGAAGCTTTGTAGCAAGGGACATGCCCAGAACTTTACCACAGAATAAGCTGGTCTACTTGGGAAGCCCCCAGACATGAAGGGAGGGAAGATGCAGAGAGCCAAAAATAATGACCACAACTGTATTTCCATCAAATCACCCTTGCACTTCCTAGCTTTTGAAACACATATTGAGCTGTCCTGTTATTTGCTGTATTTTGATTTATTAATGTTGTATGTTTTTCAAAATAGTGCCATTTTCGTAATAGGTCCCTCTTTATTCTACTTACTGTTTTCACCTTTACATCGTACCTTATGTGATAGGACTCTATCGCTCCCACTTCCTTTTTGTTTATAAGTTGCTATATTCTCCACTAAAACCTGTATTCTAAATTTAAGACAAATCCTCTTCATCTTTCCTTTCTTGAGGTCTTTCTTCTAGTTCATTTATTCTTTGTTTTAGTTGTTTTCTAAAACAACATATTACTGGGCCTTGCTTTTTGATCAAAATCTTCAAGTCTACCTTTTAATGGAATTCAGTCACCTCGTATTGTAATATAATGATTTATATTCATATACAGGGCATTATTCATTCCATCTTACTTCGGCTAAGGCATCTTTGCTAGAAGGTGAAGCACTCCACCTCTCCCCAGAGGCGCAGGACACCTGTCACTGCGACACTCAGTTCATCCTTTCACGTCCCCAAGGTCTGGAGGCCAGCCAGAGAGGGACTCATGAAGAGCTTCTGAAGAGGTAGCTTAGAGCCATTCTAATCATTTCACTCCTGCCTTATTAGTACATAGCGGAGCATACACAAACCAGAGAAGTCTTTCCCAGAGAGACCTGTCATTCCCTAGAGATAATTCCCAGGATCCATAAATCATCTAAAGGAGGAAAAGGGTATCCTTCTTTGGAAGGTGGAAGGAAATGACTTATGCTTCTTCGATGTGTGTGGCATTTGAAAAGATCACAAATAATTTAAAAAATAGTCATAATTTAAAAACTACACTAATAAGTATTTATTGAGGTGAAAATGTTTTTGATTTTATGGAACCAAGATGACCACTAAAAACATAGCTTTTCAACATGGCAGTTCCATTAAATAGAATACATTCACACATAAACATATTGGCTAAACATTGCTAGAGACACTTATTAAATACACAAATATATAATAATGCTTTCTCTTACATAAAAATACAAGAGTTTTTTTTAAACTTTAAAATATATAACCATTTTTTATCATAGTAAGAACTTAATAATAATTTAAAATCTCTAAAAGACAGTCGATGTAAAAATACCTCCTTCATAGAAGGGTAACTGGATACTAGATTTAAAATAGAGATATCCTTAGATTTTCTTACACATTCAGTGACCTCTTCTTAGGGAGCTGTTTAGTGTTAGGTTATATTATAGATAGATTTATACTAAAAGCAAAACAAAATGAAACGACAATAACAAAAATCCCCAAACCCTCAACACTAAAGGCACGACTTAAGACATTGTCAAATGAATACACAGCTTGATTCAATACTATCAGAATCAACAAAGTGAAATTCACTCATTCGGATTTCACTGTTTTGTGTCTCTCTAGCATTTATTTTCATAGCACAGAATGCTACTAAAATAACAGAAATAAAAATTTACAACCACAGACCTTTTCTCTAAGGTTAATGCAACAAAAGTTCAGGAAAACAGTGAGACAATCGATTGCTGAAAAGTTTAGAAAAATGAAAAACAAAACCCCTAGCATTTAAAAATTACAATTGCTTTCATCAGAATCTCAAGTTAGCAGTTAAAATCAATTAGTTCTCAACCTCCTCTGAGCAAAAACATTACTTTTACTAACATTTTGGAGAATAGGAAATAGAAGGTCAAAGACATTTTTGTTTTTTTCTGAACAAACAATAAGCCATGGATCTGTGACTAGAGCTGAGATCTCAGTTTTTGATGTGCTCAGATCAGTAGACTATTTCTGAGGGTGGCAGATTCCACTCATACAGTGTAGATTTTTCAATTCTAAACCATAACATGAATTTACAGATTGCGGTCACTGCATCTTCAATAGATTATAAATGATAATTTTGAAGTTTCTTAAGGGAACACCTAATAAGGATTAGGAAATGATAGGAGATCAACAAAAGATTCTAGAGTGTTTGCATTAAGATAGCAATTAAAGATAAAGCTACAGAATATATTTTAAAAGTAGTCCAGAACGTCAAAGATAACTGAAAATTATTGCTCTGGAAGACTCCAAGGAAAACATCTATAATGATTTCTCAAGTATTTTTTCCTCTTGTATATCTACTTAGTAAGAAATGGTTTTTCTGTGTAATTTTTACCCAACCTCATTACTATTTTTTTTTTTTTCTGCTTTAAGAATGAAAAAATATTTTTGATTTTGGGGTTGACTAAACTTGACTATGACTCTTTTGGGAAAAAGGTAAAGACAGAAATGATCTTTGAATATATTTTCAAAATACACCAATCTTTTGAACATGATTTTTAAAAAATAAACAATGTCCAGTCAATCAGATTTCAAACCAATGATTATAGTTTATTTAGCACTTATAAAATACATACTAAAACTCTTACTGTAGAATATCTTTTGAAGCAGATAGACAAAGCGAGATGTATTAACAATTTACCTTGTTTCTAATTGTTTTATACTAGATTGTAACTGTTGTAAACGCCTATCTGATGCTTCCTCTCTTCCTTGGGCAGACATTGTATCCTCTTCCTAGAAAATAAAGAAACTGAAAACTTACATAGAGTATGTGAAAATTCAATACTTCATTATACAGCATGAAGACGAGTTCACTCTCTAAAATTATTACACTGTTAGAATTTAATATGTAAGTTTAAAAAAGTAGAGACATTTTGGGAACAAATTATGCATACATTAAAAAAGGGGAAAGAGAACATCACTGTATTAGATACCATCAATCAGGTATTAAGTAATCAATAATCAAAACATAGATTTCTACCAATATTTCAAAGTGCTGTATTTGCAAGTCTAACAAAACAAAGGACTTGTATGCAGTCTGCCTTTAGAATATGCTCTCTTAAGTAGGTTACACTGCATCCCATTATAAGCACAGGATAATTCTTCTTTGATATGGTGATGCTTTAAAATATATTAATAGGTTTTATTTGTGCCATCTGAAAAAAGAACAAAAAAAACTTCCAGTTCATCCTTTCCTGCCTTCTGGTGTCTTAAGTATGTTTTACTATACCATTTTGATTTTTCTATATTGGCTTTTAGCTAAACCTGCTTGAATTATTTTTTAGAGTTGCTCTAGAGATTATAATATGCATCTTTATCCCAATTTATTTAGTTAATATTTAATTAATTTCTGAGAAAATACTGGAACCTTGCAACTGTGTACTTATTTCCACATACAATCCTACCCTTTAGTGCCACTGTTGCCGTATCTTACATCTACATACTTTATAAATCCATCAAATACAGTGCTCAGTTCTGCTTTCAAGCAGTAGTCTTTTAAAGTATTAATAAAAGAAAAATATGTAGATATAGTATGTCATATGTACAATTTCTCTTGTCCTTAATTACTTCCTATATTTGCGTTGCCGTCTCGTTTCATTTCCTTTCAGACTAAAGAATTTCCTTCAGCATTTCTGAAGCACGGCTCTGCTAGTGACAAGTTCTCTCAGTTTTTGTTTATGGGGAAATGCCTTTATTTTGCCTTCATTTCTGAAGTGCAGTTTCACTGGACACAGAATTCTTAGTGAGCATTTTTTCACCTTCAGCACTTCATCTATGTTATTCCAGTGTTTTCTGCTTCCAGCTTCTTGATGAGAAGTCAGCCATTACTCCTGTTTATACCATCTTTCTGTTTATACCATAAACTCCTGTTTATACCATTTTTCTGTTACTGCTTTCACATTTTCTCTTTATAATCGGCTATCGGTGTTGTCATGATGTATCTAAAAGTGATCTTCTTTGTGTTTATCCTACTTGGGGTTCACTGAGATTCTTGGATCTGCTAATGTTTTCCACCAAATTTTGGAAGTGTTCAGCCATTATTTCTTTAAACATCTTTTCTGCCCCTGCCTTCTGCCTTTGCCTGCTAAATTCAACAGCTGGGTTCACTAAAAGGGAATTTCTATTGACTGTCCCCCACTGCCAAGTTACGCCTTCCTGTCTAGTAACTTTTGTTTGAAAATTGGACAATATAGTTATTTCAAATATTATAAATTCCTAATTTCATACTTTATATTTAGAAGGCAAGTAAATGATTAATTCATTTTCCAGCAACCCTCTTTAATACCTAATCTAAATAGATCAACAATAGAAACAGAAAACTAAGCAACAGGCAATTAGTTTCTTAGCAATAAGAAAATACCTTCTTTTGCATCTGTTCATGAAGATCTTCAGTCACTTTAGTTAACTCTTCCACTTTTGCTACTGCAACTCTCAGATCTAATTTGGCTTTCCTAAAATATATAGTAAATTAATAAACACAGTTTTCATAGACCACAAGGAATTTAAAAAATTAGAAAAGGAATTTAAATTTGGTAAAATCAGACTAACTTTTGTTACACAAAAGACCTTTATCACGTTAAGATATTATGACAGTGCGTAACACTGACTACCAGTGCAGTAAGCAGAATATACTTATGTCTATAATTTACTGAACTTGTAGAGTTAGAGAAGTATTCCTGATTGGCCTTTCTATGAAAATGAATCTAAGCTTCAACACTTCCATCGTTCCTTAAACATCAGAAGCATGTATATGTAACCACTTAACATAATGAATTGAAACATGGCTCAAAACAGTGTATTCACTTTCTCAGATGCTGTAGTTGCAAAGGACAAAAAAGACAAGTTTTTTGAATGTTCTAACAGTCTCAAATAAGTTTCAATATCTTCTTGAATCCCCATAAAAGTTTTAGAATATGAAGACTTTATGAAACAGAAAAGTATTTCTAATATCATACCAACTAAGTGTGAATACAGAACACTTGGATTACGTAGAAAACATACTTTTTTAGGTAGGAAGCTACTTAGTGTAGGAAATGCCTATATTTATTTCTTAATTATATTTTATATATATTATAAATCATATTAGTGCTGTTGAACATAAAGAAATTATTAATACAAAATCCACAACAAATGTCCATTTACTTTTGACTGACAGTCTTTATAATTATATTACTGATTAGCGTAAAACAACAATTAAAAAAATCTAATAGCTAAACTGTATTAGGTAGTTATCAGGTGTTAGAAATTGTCCCAAATGCTTTGCAAACATTATCTCACTTAATGCAATAACTCTGTGAATTAAGTACTATTATTATATCAAAATGAAGTCAAGAGAGTGAGGTTGGCAGGTTTATCAACTTGCCCCAGGATTCAACAATAAGTAATGAAATTGGTATTTAAACAGAGTCCTCTATGATATACTGTCTACCAAAAAATGGTCCCAATAATATTTTATAAGATTATATTACTATAGGATGACTTTATAAGAAAATGCTTTGCTTTAAATAAATCTAATCTATAAAAATATGCATTTATTAGACATAAAATGGATTTTCTTCTTCTACTTGCAAAATGATTCACCAAATGACAAAACAAAAATAAACAAAAAACAAAAACCACCTTACACCAATGAATTTGAAATCTATTTTAAGCTTAGAAATAATTCCAGGAGTGGATCTCATCTACTATGTGAATCAATGAATGAAGCTACCAGTTATAACAGTATATATTTTAAAAGGAAAGAAAGGGAATAACGTTTGTTCTGCTTGTCTCACAGGGTTGCTGTACAAATGGAAAGAGGTAATGCACATTAAAGTACACTGAAAACTGTAAACAGCTATAATGTCATAGCATGATGAAGGAAAAACGTTCTCTGTTAGACACACAATGGGAATAAGGTGCAATATGGAGGACGCTAGACTCCGGAGCCCGGTTCTGTCACCAACTAATAACATGGCCTAATGCAATTTATTTGACAACAGGAGTGTCTCAGCAATCACATGTCCAACAACAGGGAGGTGGATTAGAAAATCTGCCAAGACCAAACTTCTATAATGGTTTCCTCATTTCTATCTAATTTGCCTAATGATTCTACTTCTAAATTCTCTCTCAACTGTGTAATCCATTTCCATGCCCAATCTTTGGCCCCATCATGACTTCCCAGGACTATTCCAATAGATTCCAAATTTATCTCTTCATTGCTGGTCTCCTCTTTAATTCATCCTCTATAACGCATAATATCTGCAAAAATAAAATTATCTACTGACAAAAAGTCTCGTTTAATATCGATTTCTGGATTCCCCACTTCTTTGGGTAGGGATTGGTAGTCTGTATGACAAAGTAACCACTTGAGCTAAAGCCAACTATGAATTCCGCACTTCTTTGGGCACACAATCAGCACTCCTCTGCATGGCTTATCAGGCTGGCCTCCAAGACTCTCATGTCTGCCAATTCCCCCCAGGA
The DNA here is from genome assembly GCF_964194185.1 of Rhinolophus hipposideros. Classification (NCBI taxonomy): domain Eukaryota; kingdom Metazoa; phylum Chordata; class Mammalia; order Chiroptera; family Rhinolophidae; genus Rhinolophus; species Rhinolophus hipposideros. The sequence goes on from NC_138062.1 coordinate 9,311,093, forward strand.
AATTTATGTTCCAGGGAGAACAGACTACTTACATAGCCTTGTATATTTTTTCACATGCCTGATTAGCTTCCTTCCTTCTTTTTGGGTAACTTCCACAATCTTCAAGACTTCATTCAAAAGTCTCCTCATCTCAAGTCTTCCCTAACTTGTCCAACGCAAAAGACCCTACAATTCCAGCCTTCATGATACATAATACTTTGTAGATTATTAACAGAGATTCCTTATGGAATTGGGAGTTTATAAAAAAAATACAGAATGTAAGATCATTAAAGGCAAGGATCACATTTTGTTGATTATTAAATCCTCAGTAGATAGCACAGTACCTAGCATATAGAAGTAAATATATCATAAATGAAAGAAAGAGAATGCAAAAGGAAGGGAGACAGATAGTCATAGGTATATCTTGATCTTTTACTTAGGTTTTGCCTATCCAATTTGATATTCATGTGTGGGCATCCTAGAATAATTTTGTGAGCAATTAATTCTTCCAAATATATGTATTTTCCCATTTGAAAAAGAAATCTCTCATTTGAAACAGAATCTCTCTCTCACATAATTAAAAAAAAAAAATTCAGGCACTGGTCCTCAGACCACTTTTTGTAAGTCATTAAAAAAAAAGTATTCTGAAAGTATTTAAATTATTATATCTCCTAAAACATACACAAAACACCGTATGTTTTTTGGGTAGAAATAAGGAGTAGTTTTATATATAGTTATTCATTTCTACATTGTTCCACAGAATAGTTAGAAAAGAAATAGTTGTTAATATCTACTGCTAGCATGAAATATTGAAAAATATTCTGGAATAAAAGCTGTTAAGGTCTGTCTTCTAGACCTGGCTCTACCAACCATGTGAACTGGCCCAATCATAACCTCTCTGAGTCTCAGAATTACAGCTGTAAAATAGAGACAAAGACAATTTTCCTGCATAGCTCATAAAATCATCATAAAGTTCAAATAAGTTAGCGCATGTAAAAGGACTTAATAAACTTTACTATAGTTTTACAAATATAAGCTATCATTATAATCGTCCCCCCCCCCTTTCTTTTTTTTGTATTTTAAGTTGTCAGAAAGTGTATCGTATAGAGTTACTCTACAGCTGGATTTAGGAAGCTTGGGGGATGCCTGAACGTCTGGCCTTGACTCTTGGCCAAAAAATGGAAAGTGGGATTTATGATGTGCTGTGTAAAGTCTGAATCTCTTTTGGTAATCCCCAGTCAGGATTTGTTTACTGATGGTTTTCACCTGGTATATCTGGTTAGACAGCCGGGCCGGACTGTGTGACCAGAGGGGAAGAAAAAGACCCCAGTGGGAACTTCTGCTTGGAGCTTTCCTGAAGCCCAGATTCATTGCACACATGATGATGGTTCAATCTGGAGACAAAGCACGTCTTTGTATGAATCAAGACCCTGGGGCACTGTGCCTGGATGTCACTGGGCCCCCTGTGCTTGCCTATGCTTGTTTTTTTGCTGCACAATGGTATCCTTTGCCTTTAAATAAAAGATTTATGTGAGGATGCTCTGTGGAGTCTTGTGAGTCCTTTCAAATACACAAACGTTGAATTTTTAAAGGAACCAACCAAAATAATCCTAATTTTCTTTTCTGACAGAACTTTAATAATTATGTGCTTATCCCATTTTACAAGCAAATGTTTTAGACAGATGTGTGCTTGTGTACATAATTATATCTAAAATGTTTTCATTTTAGAAAAAAAGCACAGTATTTCATTTTCAGGTATACCGCCTTCTTAAACAATTTAAAATTCCTGGGATTTTTTCTGTAATGTAATTTCTCATTATTTATAAAAAACAAAGCTTTGCTCTGTTAAGCAAAGTATAACCAAGTATAACATAAAAGACAGGATACAGTACTATACTTAAATTATAGCATTAACTTGGACACAAATTAAAGTGCTTTAATTATCATTAAATTCTTTTGGGATTTAACATCAAATACAATGAGTCTATTTCAAGATAGATTTTTATCTGTTTCTTTTGCAGTCTCATATCAAATTCTAGAAATGTTTCTTTCATACAATAAAAAATGGTAAGATTCCGAGAGAAATAAAATGCAGTTTTTACCGATTTAATACATATTCTAATTTTTTTCTTTAAAATAAAACTGCATATTTAAGGTACTTTAACGAGTACTTCTGTAATTATCCAGTACTATAATAAAGCCAATCATTTATGCTTAAAAATTTTAGAAAATCCTTAAACATAATTTTAGATAAAGATCATTATCTTTAGATAAAGATTATTTCTGCTTTAGGAAACTGATGATAAATAGAAAAACTGAAAGGTTTCATTTTAATTTCTTTTCCTCCTTTCAATCTTTACTAGCTGTCTAGAGATTAAAGCACATTTTAAGCATCACAAAAGATTAAAATAAAGTTTTATGATTTAACTTGCATTTAGTTCAGAGAATATTGAAGTGGGAGGCGTTTACAATAAGAATTGGCAGAAGAATGGTAAATCTCACAAGCAGAGATTCAGAGAAGGCCTCAGGAGGTGCAAAATAAGTATATACATATATATATAGTTACAAGCAGTGGAGTACAGCATTAGGAATAGAGACAGTGGAAATGTAATGGCTGTGTGCAATGTCAGAGGGATAGTGGATGGGGGGAGGAGGGTTGACACTGTGTGAGGGGTATAAATGATAAATGTCTATTACATTGTTTTGTGCACCTGAAACTAATAAAAAAAGGAAAAAAATAAGTACAAGCATAAAGGTAAGGAATGCAGGGCCTACTTAAGATAGGGTGACAACGTCAACGGCCTTAACAGCGAGGTAAGTAATCTGTACAGATTTAAAGGCAATGGGAAGCTGCTCGAAGAGTGGGGTCAGAGCTGCACTTTAGAAAGTTAAACTTCACATTTGTGAAAAGAATGAACTAGAAAGCTGGTCCTGCCTTCCTCTAACCAATCCTAACACATGAGCAAGCGGCAGGAGAAGCCTAAACCAAACCACAACAAACAGGTAGTGCCACTGGAAGAGGCGGCAGGTTTACATTGTAGTAGAGGGAGACAGACAATAAATATGTAAAGAAATAAATGGGATCATTTCAGAAAGTGATAATGCTATGAAGCAAATGATATAGAACAACAAGAGAGAGACGTGTGTCATCGGGGACAGCCAATCTAAGAAACAGACATTTGAGCTAAAGCCTAAAGGACAATGAGGTCAACTTCAGAAAATCTAGAGTGAAAGAGTGATGGGCAGAGTGAATTAACAATAAATGCAAAGAGTATGAGAAAGGCACTTACAGAAATGATAACTAGCTGGATGTGTGTATCACAGAGAAAAATGTGGAAGAGGAAGTCACGAAGGAAAGCAGAGGTCAGATCATGTAAGTGCCTTTGGGCATAGTAAGAATTTTGGAATTAGTTTCAATCACAATGAAAATCCTTAGTATTTTGAGCACATAAGAGATATGATTTGTTTCATGCTTTGAGAAGACTCCTTGGGTTGATGTGTGCAGAATGCATTACAGTGGGATAAGAGTGAAAGCAGGGAGACATAGGAGGCAACTGCAAGGGACAGTGATAGTGGTGATGACGGGCTTTTTGATAACATGGACATAGAGCCAACATGACTGGGATATGGGGGGGAAGCAAAAGAGAGGAATCAAGCAAAACTCCTAGGTTTTATGACGGTATTAGTTATTAAGATGCGGGATGACTTCCACTTCTCGCTTCAAGCACAGTAAGTCCACTTTTATCAGTTTTTTATATTGGGGCTCTATGTATAAGATTATTTTAAAGGGTTCTGCTGCTAAAAATTAAAGTTTGAAAATGACTGCCCTAACAATTCAAGTATAGAGCCCAAAAAAGTAATCAAGGCCAGAGGTGCGTATTTGGCAAACATTACTGAGATGAAAGTTTAAGTTGGGTGGGGTGAATGTAATTATCTAAGGAAGGTGGAAAAATGTGTAACATGGCTAGAAATTGAAGAAGGGTCTACTTTTAATAAGTAGGATAAGGAAACAGTAAAAGCAAAGGAAGAAATGGCCACAAAGCCCAGAGAAGAAATCAGGATACAAACATACAAGACCTATTAGAAAAATGTTCAAGAAGGGCAGAGAAATCCTCAATCAAGGAGAATCAACAACCCAGGAGAATGAAGAACTCTGTTTAAAGGCAAAAAAGGTACCAGTAATCTTGAGGAGAAGAATAATAGAGAGGTTTGATCAAATTCAAATTGAAAGAAATTTCAGAGAGAGACTATAGCAAATACAGACTTTCCCTCCAAGCAATTTTAAAGAACGGAAAGGAAAAAATATAGTAATCTCAGGAATCATCAGGGTAGGTCTATATATTTGAGGTCTTGAACTCAACAAAAGAGAGACTAAGATTAAAAAAAGGAATGAATATAACTGACAGAACAAGATGCAAGAAGAGTTTTGGGGTTGTACAGTTGGCAAGAAATAGGAATATAACAACAGAAAGGAGAGAAAAGAAAGGAATGTTTCATCTGGTCCTAGCAGTTACAGCAGCAACAAGATAGGTAAGGCTGATTTTTCAGAGCTAGGGAGGAAAATATCTACTGTCTATTTATTACATTAATACCCGCTCCCAAATCTACTAAAATCTGCTTTGTAAATATACAAGCCTATGTACTTGGATAGGCTGGATATGAAAGTAGAACGGAGGAAAGCAAAGATACTAAGAGGCAGAGAATACTGCAACCTTGCAACTGAAGTTCACCGAAGGGGAAAGCAACCTGCCCAAGACAATCAACCAGAACCAGAATACAAAGCAGAAAACAAAAAATAAGAATACAAAGCTAGAGCTGTCTGACTCCAAAGCCTATGCTTTTTATACTTCCCACTACATTGAAGCACATTTCTAGGTGTGCAAATGTGGAGTATTTGCAAAAGAATATTATAATTATCGATAAAATACATATTTTGAAATAAATCAGTAATCAACTATTAGAGGCAAAAATTCTAAACAATGAAATTATGGATTTATTCCTACTCTTGACCTATATGTGCTGGAAGTAAAGTCTAATGTTCTTCTTTCTTCCCCTTAAAGCTTAAGAGGGAAAGATATAAACATTTGAATAATGGGTAAATATAAGTAAAACAGTGTGAAGAGACAGGAAAATGACAGCAAAGCTCTCTTTCTTAAAACATGTTTTCTATGCTCAGAAAACTGGCTGCCAACACATAAGGAACTGTGGCAATTCTTAGGACTAAGCACATCTGCTCAGGGCCACTTCTCACATGGGATCGTTTCCAAGAGACACTATGAATCCAATATAGTGATCCATGAATTCCAGATTTCCATAGCATTCTTATAAGAAAAGACACAATATTATTCAAATTGGAACATAAAACATCTGAGAGAACTCTGGTATCTCAGCTACAATAAAACTATTACCTGGCAACAACACATACATTTTTTTGAAAAAAGATATTACATAAAAATCATCAGCCCATACAATATTTTTAAAGAAAAAGTACGCATTTGTAAAAAAAGTTAAAAGTGAATACAATAAATATACACAGACTGTGATTTATTTAATTTGGCCATCGTTAAATTAACTAGAGTGATATCAAGAACTGCATCTCTGTCACATCACTACTGTTTTTCAATAAAACCACTTATCTAAAAATCATTTCATTACCACATTTTAAAGATTTCCTGGATTTTATTTCATATTTAAACAGAGCATTAAACATAAAAAAACCCCACAGAACTTACATGTATCTATCATGCATTTGAACTTTGAGATGATTGGTACTAAAAACAGATTTCAAAGTCAGTATAGCTTAAAGCCTGGATCCATGACAGGAAACACTGAAAATCATTTAATTCATTCTGCACAGCTATAACTAATTATATTAAAAATGGTTTTCTCCAGGTGTGTTGTTTTGGAACTCAAAATACTCAGTAGTCACACATCACTGCATAGCAAAACATAAAATATAATTTTCCTAAATAATGAGACAAAGAAAACTATTGTGCACCCACAAGATCAACGGCAGGACCGGCCCAGTGGCTCAGGTGGTTGGAACTCCAAGCTCCGAACTCCGAAGGCTACCGGTTCAATTCCCACATGGGCCAGTGGGCTCTCAACCACAAGGTTGCTGGTTTGATTCCTCGACTCCCACAAGGGATGGTGGGCTCCGCCCCCTGCAACTAAGATTGAACACGGCACCTTGAGCTGAGCTGAGCTGCCTCCCGGATGGCTCAGTCAGTTGGAGTGTGTCCTCTCAATCCGCAGAGCTAGAAAAATGTAATGGGGTCTCATCTTTGTAGAGATTGCTGAAGCCACAAAAGTATGCCTGAGATGAAATGGGTCAAATTAAAACAATCTGAGGCTATCATATCATACATAAACTTACTGAAGATCATTTCTACCCTCAGAGCACACTTGTATGTAAGTTCTCAATAAACATAAATTAAATTAAGTTAGATTCTTTATATGAAGATAATATCTATGTCTGCTAATGAGATCATTCTTCTGTGACTAATTTTTTTTTTTAAAATAAACGTTCTGATGCTGCCACTCTGATGAGAGGATGCTATCGACCCCTATGCAAATGCTTTATCAGTCTCTACAGAACATCCTTCGACCAAGATAACATTGGTTATTCCTGAAAGCTACATACAAATGACAATCCTTCCCTTCAAAGACTTTCCAAGGAAGATGTAAAATTTGAGCAGACATGACTTGAAAAATAATTGTTCCCATCACTCAGCTGGACATACATTAGAAAAAATATGTATGACAAAAAAGCACCTAAAGAGAAATAGCATAAAATTTGTTTAAATGAATAAATGCCGAGTAGATCCACAAAAAGAGTAAAAATCTGGTGGAATGAATAAGTCTTCTTGGAAAAGGCAAGTTTTAAACAGGTTTAGAAAGTTATAAAATTTCTGATAAACAGAATAATGATCAAAGGCAAAAAGGAAGGAACCAAAAGTTCTTCCATAAGTAACAGCAAAACTAATACAAAAATATACCAGTTTGTACAGAACTAGAGGGTTGGGAAAACCAGGTGAATGAAGGTTCTTATAGAAAATAGGCTAAAGAGTTTAATCTGCTATGACTTTCTCACCAGAAAGTCTCGAAAAGGAAAATGATAAAAAGCTTTAATTATAAATTCACATGATTCTAATTTTTTGTACCATAACATCAGACAACAAATAAAACTAATATGTTTTCAACACAAGTACAAACTTAACGCTACTGTTTAAAGAGTTTCTGATTTAGTTATTCTTGGCATGGTTACATAGAGCATCTCAAAACCTAACTTCTGGTAATGTCAATATGCCCATCATTCAGAATCTGTCAAACTTGAAAGCAACACTCTCATCCTTAAAAGAAGCATCTGTTTATCCTTATGTTCCTCCAAGACGGTGACAGGAAAAGCAAGCTTAGTTTTATGTATACACTCTGAATTGCTTAATGTTAAGCTAAGGATATATTGCCAGTAAATATTATGGACAATTACATTCAAGACCTTTTAGGCTTTAGAAAACCACAACTAGTTTCATCAATCTGTAATCTCAGTTGATAATCTTTAGGCCTGCATGTCTAAAAGTGAAAGGACACTTCCATGCAAATGTTAAAAAAAAACCCAATGTATATACATCCTTTAACAAGGAGCTCTCATTCTCGATTTCCTCACAGCTGTGAATACTGTCAAAGAGCCAGGTATAGAACTCACTAGATTACCAATTATAAGATCTGACTCTAATTTAGCCCATCCATGAATTTTTGTGCAATTTCCGAGCCTTTGGTTCAGTATGGTTTCTTCTACAAAATTAGGAAGTTAAACTAAGATGATCATTAAGATAACTTTACCAATAAAATTACATGATTCTTCCCGTCCTTTATCCCAAGATCAAATTCTGCCAATTCTTCCTATACAAAATCTTTTATACGTATTTTTATTTTCTATTTCAACTGTTATCATATGATCGCAGGTCTTCATGAAGCAATTTCCTCACTCATCTTCCTTCCAGGATCTCCACACCCTGATTTATCCTACATACATCATACTTCTTATATTCTTTTTTTTCTTCTACTCTTTTCTAAACCTTGAAAGCAGACTTAAGTTAACCACACTTTTCTTTTCCATAACCCATTGTCATTAGTTATGAAAGACTGCTCTCATTAGTTTGTTTTTGTTTTCCTGTTCATTCTCAATCCCTCTCTCATTCCCATTCATTCTGTAGGTTCACATTAAAATGTGATAATACCTTTGGATATATGTGTGTGTGTATATATATGTATGTGTATATGTGTGTGTGTGTGTGTGTGTGTGTGTGTGTGTGTGTGTGTGTGTGTATACATGGTCTGACACTTAAGTTCGTGAACTTGTTCCAACAATGTTGCTAACCTTTTTTGATATTAGAGGGATTATTCATTATGAATTTGTACTAACTGAACAAACAGTTAACCAAATTTACTATTTGGAAGTGCTGAAAAGGCTGCATGAAAAAGTGAGACGACCTGAACTTTTCGCCAATAATTCAGGGCTCTTGCAGCATGACAATGCACCAGCTCACACAGCACTGTCTCTGAGGGAGTTTTTAGCCTGTAAACAAATAACTGTATTGGAACACCCTCGCTATTCACCTGATCTGGCCCCTGACTTCTTTCTTTACCTGAAATATTGAAAGGAAGACATTTTGATGACATTCAGGACATCAAGGGTAATATGACGACAGCTCTGATGGCCATTCCAGAAAGAGTTCCAAAATTGCTTTGAAGGGTGGACTAGGCACTGGTGTAGGTGCATAGCTTCCCAAGGGGAGTACTTGGAAGGTGACCGTAGTGATATTCGGCAATGAGGTATGTAGCACTTTTTATAGGATGAGCTCACGAACTTAATGGTCATGTGTGTGTGTGTGTGTGTGTGTGTGTGTGTGTGTAAAAATATATTTGCATGTATGTGTTTTAATACTATAGATCCATATCTCTCTTTACTTTTTAAATACAAACCTTGCTTTCTGTAGATATATCTATGTTGCTGTAACTACACCTTTAGATGTAAATATGTTTCTAAATGATGCATAGTATTCACAGGATACAATTAACACATTTTACATATCCATTTCCTTGGTGACAAACACCTAGGTTGCCTCACCAATCCTCTTTCTACAAATGGTCTTACTACAGAGATAATCACTACCTTGAGGGTAGGGTATATCATTCCTGGAAATGTTTTTATTTTATTCTTTTATAATATACACACACAACATATAGATATTTAATTCTTTTACTATATATGAGTATGCTGATATGGATATAGATCTCTAAATATATATGGATATACAACTAAAATATATATCCATAATCAATAACACAATTACTTAAAACACTTAGAACGTATATAAATTGCATCATACTTTAATCTTCTTTTGTACCTTGTTATTACAGCCCATATTATGTTTTTGACTTTGATAAATGGGTGTGAATAGTATCATATTATTTCAAAATGCATTTTCCTGATTGCTATGACTTTTGAAATGTCTGTTCACATCCTTTGCACAATGTTCTATGGAGTTTGACTTATGATTGACGCTCAGTTACTGTATCCTCAACACTAATGTATTGCCAGTTATATGCATTGCAAATGTCTTCTCACAGACTGTGGGTTGCCTTTTCATTTGACTTATACTGATTTTTGAAATAGAAGTTTTATATTTTAACATAGTTAAATATATCAATCTTTTCCTTTTTGGTTTGCATTTAAATTTTGATTAAGAAATGACTCCCTAGCAAAATGTTAAAAATAAATTTTTCCTGCATTTTAAAACAAAATCTGTAAAGTTTTGCACATTTAGGTATTTAATCCATGAAACCACATAAATACCTAAATGTGAAAAGCAAAATTTTACACATTTTTTGTACGGGATTGATTTTCTTCCATAAGCACTGGTTTTACCATCATAAAACATCCCTCACATACATATTATAGTTGCCTCCTGACGAATAGTTTTGATTTCAGGCTCTTCCCATCCCAACAGATCACACATACAAAAAGCTATTGACAGAAGCTTAAAACGGAGGGGGATAAACCATGGCATCATCAGTTCCCCTGAAGAAAAATAATAATAAAATAACAAAATTTAGTTTTGAAAATACCTAAGTTGTTTTCGGAGTTGCTCGATTTCCACAGTTTGCTCACTTACTGTTTTCAGAAAGTGTTGGTTAGTCTGCCACAAGAAAAAAAAAAAACATTCAGTGTTAGAATATTTAAAACTACATCTTTAAAGATTATCTATAGGGCATATAAGAAGAAAAAAATAAAATGGAGAAAAGATAATGATTATATTTTTTGAGAGTACAAAGTAACCCTGGCCATCTGTCCTCTCTGTTACTATTTCAGTGGATACCCGCGTCACTCCGAACTACAAGCATCTGCATTTCTGTGTCTTATGGCTTCTCTGGCTCCTCTGCTCACCTGTCTGTGCAAAGGCTACAGGTGTTGTAGAATTCATGTGCCCAGTCTGCTCTGGGGAGCCTGATAACAATGACCGAAGGTAAACTGTGTGTCAATACCCCAAACTTGCGAATCCTGTGGTGGAATAAGTCTGAGTCCTGTGTTCTAATTGAACTCTGGAGCTATTATCCTAAATAAACAACATATTTTGGACCCTTTCCTCAGGGTCTGCTTGTGAAGTAAACTAAAGTCAGATATGAAGCAGTGTTCCAAGCGTACAAAATTTTTTCCTAAGGGAACCGATTTTCTTCCATAAATGCTGGCTTTATCAAGATGGTAAAAAATATCTTTGTCTATATGCTTTATATGCAAAGTCCTATAGATTATAATTATCTCCTTACTTATAGTCTTGATTTTACTTTCTTCCCATCTCAACAGATCATACATATGTCTCTCCAACCAAAGTCCTGGAGGCAATTTTCACTGTGCTTCTCTCATACTCTACCCAATTTCATTGATTTCATATTTTTAATACACTGTTGTATTTCCCTCTGCCTGGGATGTCCCCATGCTACCAGCATTCATCCCTCCACACCCTAAGGCAGAATTAACCATTTCCTTTTTGCATTTTGATAAAACTTTATATGTCCTTTTACAATGCACACTGTATTATACTTAAATACTATATTTAAAGTTTTTGTATTCCTGGCTACAATAAGAGTGTCTTTTTGAGGACCAGCTTCTTCCAGAACTCCCAGTGTCTGGCACATAATTTAGTACATTTAAATACTTATACATTTGAGGAATAAATGAATGAATGTTTTTATGAGATTAAAGAAAGCCTCCAGACTGCATCATTATCTTTATCTTGGGAAGTAGACTACTGCAGGCTAGAATTGAGTATTCAATTCACAGACCACCATTTAAGAGACCAACTCTTGCATGCGGAGAAAGAAGGATATAGTAGTATGTAGGCAAATTATACCACACCAGAAAACTTAAAAGAGAAAAAACAACAACAATAAAAACTGGGTGTAATATTGGGCTTGAATTGGGAAAGACATAATGGTTATATGCGAATAACTGAAGGGCTGATTGAAGTTTAGCTTCTTCATATTTCGCCAAAAGATAAAACCATAAATCAGTGGGAGGAAATCTGATGAGAGATTTTTAGTTTTCCAATAGTCAGAATTCAAAGGAAAAGCCTGCTAGGGGAAGTGATAATATCTCTTATAGGGGATATTCAAAGCAGAGGCTGGAGGATCGTCTAACTGAAAAGCATTTAATAGAAGGATGTTTCTATCATTTGGAGATATAGATGATCTTTAATATCATTTCAAATTCTCCTGTGACGGTATCTCAGTGACTTAAGCCCAAACTGATTCATGTCTCTGAATTCCTCTATAATGTCTGTAAGGCACCCTTAATGTTTTAGTATATATACTGTCTTGGCACTAGCATAATTAATGTGTCTGTTTTTTACCATTTGGGAGCACCTTAAAGACAAATGATGGAGATTAGTGGAAGTATAAATTGGAATCGTGAATTTTAAGAAGGTAATGCTGGGAACTAACGCACTTCACTTGACAGCAATGCTGGTGGGAGCTCAGCAACAGCATCTGAACATGGCCTTGTGCTCACTATTTGTGATCAGATACAAACTTGGATGACTCATAGAATCCAGAGACTCGTAAAGGTCCAAAAAAGCATCCCCTCCAATCATCATCTATTTTAGCACCTTATCCACTGATTATTCCACAGTCATTCCTGTTTTATCGGGTAGACCAATAGGACTTCCAGGATAGACACACTTTCTCTTGCACGAGAGAACCGGTAACAGTGCAAGGAACTTAGTACGCAATTAACAAATAGTTTTGAGTAATTTTATAGAGATAAGCATATCACAAAAAATAATATGATTTCAGTAAAGAGAATCTCTCAGAGGTGGACCTCTTATTGTACGTATAGTGATAAAAACAAATAAATAAAAATAAACTTGTACTTTTTTATGTACCACGTAGGTCAGGGAATTTTACCTGCTACCATGTTTCCCCAAAAATAAGACCTAGCAGGACCAGCAGCTCTAAAGCATCTTTTGGAGGAAAAATTAATATAAGACCCAATATTATATTATATATTATTATATTATATAAGACCGGTCTTATATTATAGTGAAATAAGACTGGGTCTTATATTAATTTTTGTTCCAAAAAATGCATCAGAACTGATGGTCCGGCTAGGTCTTATTTTGGGGGAAACACGGTACCTATCACTAACGTCATTGCTCATGAAAGGTATTTTATTTACTTCTTTTATACTCACCAATTTATTGTACATCTAGAGGAACTTATTCATTTAGTAAGTTTATTCATATAATCAGAAAAAATTTAAGAAGAAACTGCTTGAGTTTTATGTTATTTTATTTTTCAATTACAGTTGACATTCAACATTATATTAGTTTCAGGTGTACAGCATAGTGGTTAAACATTTATGTAATTTATGAAGTGATCCCCCTGATAAGTCAAGTCCCCACCTGGCACTATATATAGTTATTACCATATTACTGACTATATTCCCTGTGCTTTATTTTACAAAATAGCGGTTACTATTTTGTAACTGCTTGATTTTTAAAGGGCACTTTTCTTCACGTTGGTTTTGACTGAAACTTGCCCTGTGACTATGCTTTGAATGCTCTTGGAGACCATGACAATCACTTAGCTACCTCCCTTTACACTTAGCAGTCTTGTTTGGTACTCAAAATGTACATTTTTAAGGAAAAACTTTCACACTGTAAAATTTCTCATAACCATTTTCCTTCATTTTAACCACAAGTATAGTCTTTTTATTTGTACTTAATAACACAAATCCCTTTTGTTCATCATGTCATTCCTTTATCACTTTTATTTATCCATAGTTTATTATTATTAGTTTTGGCTGAAACTATGAATTCTGTATCTTATAAAAATTTAATGTATTTCCTGTGAATACTCAAGTATTCTTTTCCCACGACTTTCACCACAATGATTTCAGGTTGTTTGTAAAATAGGGGTTCTGCAGTATAATTACCAATGGATCTTGTAATCCCCATAATTCTAGGGACATACTGAAAGAAAGAAGGAATGATGATGATGTTAAACTATTAATTTCATGTTGAAATAAGATTTCTTAATTAAGAAAATTAGTCATTATGTTCTGGAACACTTCAATACTATTTTAAAACTCTAAGAAGTATATGATAAAAAAAATTGGAAGTGCTTGGATACTTCAAATGTTAACATAAATAAAATAGGGAGAAATGGATTTAAAAATGTTTTACATGGTTAAAGGAGAAATTTTTAAAAATAAAATAAAAATTGGACAGCTTACTTTTGGTGGCACAAATCCTCACTGAAACAAGACATTTTCATTAGGTTCTAACAAGAATTAGCAGAGGAACAAAGTAAAATGAAGAAAAGAGAGTAATTACCTGGGATGTCATAACCCTATTACTCAACAATGAGGTAAAATAAGATTCCAAGAAGAAAAAGGAAAGGAAAGAGAAAGGAAAGAAGCTGAAAGAGATAAAAGTGAGTGAAAAAAGGTACGGAGCAGAATTGAAAGGGCTAATCATATTTGTTTTAGGAAAAAAATCACAGGGAAATTTAGGTGTATCAGTTAGTCCTGGTGTTCAGTCAACTAACAAGTGGTTCTTAGTGTCCTATTATTTTCAACTGGGCTGTTCACTGAGTTAAGAGTTTCACTCCTCTTATGACATACCTACATAGCAGTGTGCCGGATGAAACACTAAGAAGAAAGCATGAGTCCTACTCTTGAGAAGGCCACAGTCTAGATTACTCTCAAAAGACTATCAAGGACGCTAAGAGTATTTTCAGATTAGGATATATTTCAGATGGATGTTAGCTTTAGATCTCCAGAAAGTACTGTGAACCACGCTGTGTGATTACACGTGAAAGAAAAAGACAGATAAAGGGAAAAGAGTACTGCTTACCTATTTTAATTTCATGGAGCAGTTTTTGTTGTTGTCGTTGATTTACATTAGCATAAATAATTTTTATGGTGACAATTTCTAGTTTATATAAACAAGTACACTAAATGGATATTTTCACTTACCATTTCTATGTTCTCATTAGCAACATGAAGTTGCTTAGTCAGTTGTTGAAAACTGGTCAGCTGATCCTACAGTAGAAAGGTAGGAGGGTACATAAACAGCATTTGGTTTGTAACTCTTATTTAAAATTAAAGTAAAAGCAACTCTAAAATCATTATGTCTAAGTTAGATGAAATGTTGTGTTTCTTTTATTGTGTATGAATAGCTGAAGAAGTGAAAAAACAATTTAAATGATTACAAAACTAAATAAAAAACTAATATATGGCAACATGGAAACTAATATAGCTATTTCTACTTTATGTGAAACCATCATCTAGAAATAAATCCATTAGTAAATAGAGATGATAGAGAAACCTTGTCCAATACTGGAAAACCACATTCATACCTATTCAAAACCTATACTACAAACCATGACACAGGAGTTATTGCCCTGCTCCCCATTTTTTAAAATTCTCACAGCTAGAATGTCCCAGAAGGTTTAAATTGATTATCTGTTATGACCTAATAAACATTACATGGGTAGGTGACACATAGTTGGGAAGAGCTGTTAACATGTCAGATGTAAGAATTAAAGATTGATAGACAAATGGGAAAATTAGGACAAAGTCTTATTTGCAAAGTCTTGTACAAAAAAAATGAACTGTAAAGCTACAACACAAAAATAATCTTATTCAGCTGGAAAAAAACAAAAACAAAACTAATGGCTTAGCTGACTGAAATAAATGAAGAAGCAACCTTAAAGAAATCACTCATATTAGAAATGGTTTCCAGATTTCAGAAGTAAAAGTCTTATGGATAGGATCACACGGGCTATTTTCAAACCAGGGTTTATAGAGAAAAATTATCTTATAAACTGCAAAGCATTATGTAAGTATTATTATTATAACTTCTTTAGATAGAAATTCCTAATTATAATGGAAATAATAGAGCTGGTCACAAACTGAAATTTGAAAAGTGTATAAGGGAAAGTTGAAGAGAAGCCTAATAACCAATGTACTCATCTGCCTTCTCAAAATCCACAGAAAAACCATCAGAATTGTGTATCATTCCACAGTTTGAAATGTATCTAGCAGAAAAAGAACCAGTAAAAGGATACAGGAGCCAGATTTTCCAATGGAATGGGTGGTCCTGTGAGATGCTGAGTTCTTGTCAACAGAATTATAAAGCAAAACTAGATGCCCACTTTGAAAGGACATAAAATGATTCTTGCTTTAGATAGAAAGAAGTCCTTAATAGTCATTGAGAGCCCTTCCTATTGTAAAATTCTATTCTGATTTTTGTTAGACAAACTTGACATCTATTTTAGTACAAAGTTACATTTAAAGGTGTGAACATTTTCATTTTACATAGTGTTATCATTGTATTTGAGCAGGCTAGTTCATTGGCCATGATCTAATGACAGCTTTTGTCCTTTTTAAGCCAGGGAGGAAATCAAGAATATAAAAGCTTTATACACAATAATCTTATAGCTGCTCCTTAACACTAACTACGGCTTTCACTGCTAATCACATTATAAAACCCAACATACACTAAGAACTGCTATAATTATCTTATCCGTCAAGAGATTTCTAACTATTAAAGATCTATTTATGGTGTACAGAAATAACACAGAGGAGACTTAGGCATTCCTCTCCAAAACTGAGTTACTCCAGAGTAAGATTTATTTCTTATTGATATACAAGAAAATCATGAAATCCAAGATTACCTTTTGTTTTTGACTTTCAAATACATGAATCTGGGCCTCGGTTATATATTCCTGGTAAAGTTTCTGCAGTCTGTCCAACTCCTGAGATACAGTCTGCCAGAGTTCCACAGCCTGATTTTTTTCCTATGAAACAAAAATTTGAGAACTCATTAAATTATTAGCAGGCTATTGCACAGTACGAATGAATCATATTATTTTACAAAATGCATTCTTGTACATAATGTCACAAAATAAAAATGGAATTTGTGTAAAGATGACATAACTGTAATATTTTTGATATGAAGTTATATTAAAAATAATTTAGAGAATAAACCTAAAAATGAAAACTGCTTTCATTGAAACTTTTTAAATTCAGATTTCATAGCTAAAATTAAAATCCTTAAATCAGAGACACAGATTTAAAACCACTCTCTTTGTTCCTCAACAAAGTGTAAGCCTTTGAAATTACTAAAAGAGAAAATCGCCCTGGTAAAGTATAAGACTTTTTTTGTAATTGCAAAAGTAATAAATGTTTATTGTCGAAAATCAGGAAAATACAGAAAAATAGAGATGAAAATAAGAATTACCTATAATTTTACCAACTGATAGTAAATATTGTTAACATCTGGATATAATCATCTTTATAAATGTTGGATACATTGATGTTTATAAATGTGATTTGGTGAGAGAATTTTGTAATTTTTTTTCTTTTAACAAAATTGGGACTCCTACAGTGTACTGTTTGTATTATACTATTTTTTTTATACTCAAAGTGTGGTACGGGGATCCTTGAAGTCAAAATTATGTTCATAATAACAAGAATATGTCATTTGCCTTTTTGATTCTCATCTTCTCATGAGTGTACAGTGCAGTTTTCCAAAGTTTATATGATGTGACGTGTGATGCTGTCATTGCTCTGTTGGCCACTGATGCTCCCATTTCTTTTTGAAAATGTCTGTTTTAATTTGTAAGACAATACATACTGATAGATATATAACCCCCACTCACATACAAAAGAGCTCTTTGGGGTCAATAATTCTTAAGCATCCTGAGGAGAGGTCCTGAAACCAAAGAGGTTGAGAAACATTCAGCCTGCACACAGAAAGCATTATTCTCTTTTTAGAGAAGGGGACAGTGAGGTTTAGGCCAATGGCCTGGGGTGCCTCAGCAAGCTGATGGCAGAGTCAGGAAGAAACACTTGTGGGAAAATCTGTTAGTAGCCAGTCTGCTTTTTCCGTTTGACTGCTCAAATCTGGACCTCATCAAATCTTCTATGAAGTAACTGATCCAAATTGTAGCAAAAAAGTGGTATCATCTTCAGAGATATGAGATCAAGCAAGATGTAGACGGAAAGGCAAAGAGAGGGGCAGACGGGGAGAAATGGGTAAGGAATGAGATGGTTTTAAGGAAAGAATGGTTTTTAAAAGTCTAGTAAAAAAGAATAAGCACTTTTCAAGTTTCAATACAATTTAGCATTGGAAATAACAGCAGCAAAAGTATTATAGAGAAATGCTTTTCAGAGACAGAATTTTTTTTATTTTGCTTTTTTGAAACTACTATTTATTTCTTCTATACAAATATTTATAAATCCTTCCTGATAATATGTCTAGAACAGAGCAGAGAACATGGTTTCCTCATTATTTATTTCTTCTATTACTTTTCAAACTCCTTCCCTTTCCAGATTAAAAAAAAAAAATTCAGTGTTAAATAAACACTTCTAAAACCAAATTTCCAAAGGATAAAAAATATGACTTTTCATAGATAACTATAAAA
Organism: Rhinolophus hipposideros; assembly: GCF_964194185.1. NCBI lineage: Eukaryota > Metazoa > Chordata > Mammalia > Chiroptera > Rhinolophidae > Rhinolophus > Rhinolophus hipposideros. Next base: position 9,329,066 of record NC_138062.1, read on the forward strand.
TCAAAATGATAAAACAGAATTTTGAATCCCCATTTATAAATGAGAAAACTGAGACACACAGCTAGAAAGTAGAAGAATGGGGATTCAAATCCATGTAAGATATGATATACCTAGAATATAAAAGTGTAAGTTAGAATAAAATATCCTTATATATAAGCACAAAAAATTACAGTGTTGAAAACAGGACATATGTATAGCATGGCTTCCCAAATATTTCAATTACTATGAGAGAGGATAGGAGGAGAAAGGGTGTAATTTTAGAAGTATCATTTTAGAAAGATATAATAATTCTATAATCTTTGAAAATTGAAAAAAAAAACAGAAGAAAACAGAAAATAAAAAATATAAACTTAGGGAGGTGGATAACTTCTAATTTTTCTCTTTAAAAATTTCCTTTGACATTAAAATATTTTTATAAGATAAAAAAATCATGTTAGAAATCATTATGATTCAATTTAAATATATATATGACCACTATATTTATAACAAACAGGGTACTTATGACAAGTTTTGTTACCTGTTAACTATTTTTATAAATTGCACAAAATCATTAACTGTTAAAAATTTTGTTATTCTGTCATTATCATTTATAAATAATGCTTAACACAGATTTTTAAAACCTCTCTGTTTATTCAGGATAAAATTTTGAAAATATATATGTCACTTACCTGATTGGCTAGTTGTAACTGTTCTTGAAGATTCTTGACTGTTTCTTCATCTGTATAGATACCATTTCCCATCTCTGTACCAAAGGAAAGGGCCTCCAGTTGTTTTTCAACACCATCTTTTAATTCCTTGTGCAACCTTTGGAACAAACAGTTAACAGTAATAATCTAAATTCATTTTAGTAACAGTAATTAATGTTGCAGGGTTAATTAAATAAACATTTGGGTCGAAAATCATTCCTCATATAAAAGTCATTTTTAGCAGATCTCAAAAATTAGAAATTTTAAATCAACATTAAATACTGTGCTGTAAGATTGAAAATAGTATCTAACAATTTCTAATGTATTAAATTGGTCGTAATTAATTCAAGTATAACTCAGTTTGTCTTAGGGAGATTTCAATTTTTCAAAAAGGTAAAATCCAAATATTATATACACCTTATTAACTGATAAAACAAAACATTCAGAAAAAATCTTTAAATGTGATAGTGGTTTCATCTAGTCAATTGAATAGAAATTGGATTATTAAATCTTGTAGAAGTATTTATCTTCATTGTTTCACAAAACTCACTGGATCTCTTACTAGTCTCAGTTAATAAACAGAGTAGAATAAAATTGTTGCTAGTTATGAAATCAAAACTATCAGAGGTTTTATTTTTCAGCACATTCTTATAGAAGCTTGACTATAATTGTGAAAACCTTAAATTCAACTTAAAAATTCACATTAAATTAAACAGATATTTCATGCAGTAAAACAATTTTTAAATAAAGCACAGAAAGGTACAACTTAAAAGACCGATTAAACGTTTTATTTTAAATTGATGCAAATGAGGAAAACAGTTTTATAACATCAGAAAAACATGAAAAAAATTCGTGTAATTCTATTAGAAAATATTATTTACAGTAAGCACACATAAATACTAAAACTAAAAATAACATAATATATTGTTACAAATACATATACCTATAAAAAAACTTTTAAAAGCAAGAAAATGACAAATACAAAATTCAAGACAGTGTTAAGCTCTTGCGGATGCAGAGGAATGAGGCAGGGAAGAAATACTAGGATAGATTCACTAGTATCGGCAATGTATTAGCTCTTAAGTTATTAGCTCCAAGCTGGATGGTTGCTTGACAGGTTTTTGTTTTATCAGTATATTTCATAAAATACACATTATATACTATCCTATTACAATTGCTAACAATTATAAAGTGCTCATTATGTGCCCTATTTTAAGCATTTTATCCTTTACAGTCAGCTCTCTAAAATAGGTTCTGTTATTATCTCCAATTTATAAATGAGAAAACTACAGCACAAAGAAGTTAAGTAACTTGTCCCAGGTCACACAGGTAGTAAGTAATGGAGCCAGGCGTCAAGCAAGCAATCAGGCTCCAGAGTCCACATTCTTAACCAGTATACTATATGAACAATACACCAAATAACAATAATAAATTTATCTAAGACAATAATAAAATAATAGTTAATTGATCTACCTTTCATTTTCCTTGATGACATTTTCAAGTTGTAGTTTCATCTCACCCATTTGTTTCTAAAAGAATAAAATATGGTTATAACCATACGTTTTTTTCCACAGACCTCTATTAAGTTGTCCATTCATATGCAAACAATCACATGCTATGACACTAGTTTACAGTTAAGAAATAATTATTCTTTACTTCTAATGAGCAATATTATATATGGATATTTTAATGATACACAGAACATAAGAAAACATTTGTTTTGAATATACTATAAATAAAAGTATTTTATATAACACATTGAGAAATATTTATAAATGTAATTCCTATGAGTTATAGGTATTTATAGAAAACAGATGAAAGATATTCTTCATTATGTCATTATAAAAATATCAGATTATCCCTACAGCCTGAATGTATATTTTAATTAAATCACCTTAGTTTAGCACTGTATTTCAAACAGTAAACTGTTAATGGCAAAAAAAAAAAAAAAATTCCATAGAGATCTTTTTTAGCAGTAATTTATTCAGTCTCTTATTCACCATTTTCACTAATTGTCTGAACTCTCTGAACTATATATAAGGCTGCTATGGTAAACCAACGTGGTCACTAACATACTTCAGTAGAAAATAAAGTTAAAAAAATAAAATCACTAAAATACAAAGAAGAATAAAATCTATACTGTAAAGGGAATGAGATGAAGCCATGATTTTCTCTGAGAAAATAAAGGAATTATAGGATTTCATTAGGAAAGGAAGGGCATTTCAAGTAGGGAGAAACACAGGTAACAGCAAAGAAACAAAAAATATTAGATAAGACAAGCACCGTATAGTCCGCTCTCAATAAGAGTGAATGAGAAAATGGAGAGCAGGAGGGAGGGCGTGTAAAATCATAGTTCAAATAAAACTGCAACAACTCATGATCTGTCCATTAGTCTTGACTAGGTACCCTCGGCTAAAGGAGAGGAGTCAAGCCTGGAGCGACCTGGCAAGGAGGAAAGGCTGGAAAGCTGAGCTCTCCAAGCCTAACTGCCCCTTTTTTCACTGAAGCTCAAGGCAGCTTGCCTAGGAAATCAGTAACAGTCAATTCTACCTACAGAGCTGCCTGCAAAGGTGAACCTTTCCCAGGTCCCTGCTGTGCCTGAATTACAATTAAACCAAAATAGAAAGATTCACTACCCGATAAGTGAGAAATAACCACACATGGAGTAATGCCACGAAAGACAAAATTGAAAAGACAGGTGGCAGGTCTTGAATGACATGCTAACTGTTTGGATTTTATTGTAGCAATTATCCCCATTTTGTAGTTTTTCTTTAAGTTGATCTTTAAAAGTTGCAAAGATATCAGTGTATCATGAAAGGAATTTATTACGCTTATATAATTAGGTAGTATATATATATATGCATTAGTGAGGATTAAAAGTGGATCATTACAGTCACACTAAAGATTTTTTAGTGTAAAATATTTCAATACATTTAGCACTTGGAAGGAAATAAAACCTCAGCCGTACCTCTCATATCATCAAATTTCCCCATTATTTACTTTTTCTGCAAGAATATCTTTCATATAGAGATTTATAGCGATACTTTTCTTGCTTTCAAGAGACACTGTTTTTTGACTGAATCAATGTGATAAATCATAAGAACTAGTTCTAATCAATAATATCTACATGAGCAACTATTCTCAGAAGTAGCTATCAGCATCGTTTTTTCTAAAAGTAGCACCTGTTTTTATCATGGACCCTTGGGTTTTCAGCTTCTCTCTTGTCATTAATTCAGTAATCACTCTTAGATGGAGAATGACAAATGGAAAAATTAAGTTAAACCCCTTAGTAAAATAGCTGATTAAAGAGATAATATGAACAAGACAGATTATAAAAAATTAAAAATTTAAAAGTTTAATTTCAAGATAACTAGCTATTCCATTTTATAACAATCAAAACTACAAAATATGTCAGTATAGCAATTCCAAGAGAATGAATTCAGTATAAACTTTAAACTCACTAACCCTAAAAATAAAAGGAAAATGCCATTTACGTAAAAGAGAGCAATCTGTTGCTAATGACAATTAGAAAGATTAAAAGACATTACTGTAGTTGGCTTGAACTTAAATGACCACAGGCTAAAAGGCATATAGTAAAGACGAGGAAAACACTTACGGTAACTTGTGATAAAACAGAAACTGCAATTTAACTAAATGCTTGTTTTTGAAATTTGAGGCTACAGAATCACTTTATAAGTGTACATATTAGAAGACTAACCTTAGAGGAATTTAAAGTATAAATAATTTCAAATGCAACAGAAGAACTTTATTTTTAGAAGATAGAAGCATTATGTGTTCTTTTAGTAAAGCGACATATCAAAGCATTAATTTATAAATAGATTGATACACTAGAGCTAATCACCTTGTCCAATAAGCCCTGACATTTATTCATCCATCAAAAATTGAGGGCCTACTATGTGCTAGAGACTTCAAAGCATGCGGTAGAATCTCATCCATGCATGAGAAGAAAAGTAATATGGAGATACATAGTGTCTGTCACATCCACAGCTCCATTCTGAGGAAATCAGTCTCAAGGGATTGGGTTGTTTTCATATTATGTTATACTTTCTTTCATGTGTATTAAGTCAACCCTGCTAATCTTGTCACAACTGAATTGATCTAGGGATTGGTGTCTGAGCCAGGATGAGTATATTCAATCTCTAAGAAAGTGAGCTCAACACCTCCTGGTGGGCTTAGTTTGAAACACACATGGCATCTATTTAAGAAACACTTCCATTGTATGGTTATCGAACAATCAGAAAGGTCAAAATTTGAGGGGAAAACGTAAAAACCATTTTCAAATCAAAGAATCAAATTATAAGTATTATACATACTCTAAATATGTAGCTCATTGAAAATCAGATTACATCCCAAACCACGAGGTGCTATTATTCTCTTGTCCAGGAGCCTGCTGTGCATTCTAGTCTTAGAAATACTGGGACTCACAGTGGTCATCTGTCTACACAGACAGCTTCCTCGGTTACTTCACTCCCTTCACTCCTAAAACAAACCCTCATTACTAAGAGGTTTCAGAAAAAAGCTGCTTAAGTCTATATTAGACGTGGATCAACAGCTTCTAAAATCTGATAGAAATAATGTTTGTAATTGGGGGGAGGGAATCCATTCTCCAATAATGGGAAATACAGGTAAAATGAGGGTAAAGAGAAAAGTCTGAAAGAATCTGAGATGGTTTGGGCTCTTCCTGGGAAAAAAGTAAAGATGTAAGCAAATAATAGAGTAAGAGATGCTTACAAGCATCTGAGAGATGCTTGTGCCAGATAGCAGGATTAAAGAGAACTGAATGAAAAACAAAACTGAAGATAATCTCTCTCTCTCTCTCTCTCTCTCTCTCTCTCTCTCTCTCTCTCTCTCTCTCACACACACACACACACACACACACACACTCACACTCACACTCCCTCTCTTAGAGAGCTAAATATTTTCTTTCTCATCGTTTTTGGTAAAAAAAAAAAAGGGGGAGTCTATTTTTCTCTTTTTATAATAAAATATTATGAAAAGCTTGATGACTATGATTTCATACCTGATAATATTTCAGCTGCTCATTCAGCTCTTCCAGATGCTTATCATACTCAGTAATAAGAGGCGCTAAAAAGCTAAGGAAAAAAATACAAAATTAAAAATATGGCATACTCCATTTAATTTAGTTTAACAAATACAAAACGTGAAATAAATTGCACATCAAAAGTTACTATTTTCATTATTTACACTATCACCCATAGCAATTAATACTTTGCCTTTTTTCTAAACCAGGGGTTCTCAACCTTACTTCAATTAATATTTTGTACTGAATAATTTTTTGTTGTAGGGGGCTAACCTGAACAACGTTAAGATGTTCAGCAGCATCCCTGGCTTCTACCCATTAGATGCCAGTAGCACCCTCACCCTCCACAGTTGTGAGAAGCAAAAATGCTTCCAGACATTGTCAAATCTTTGGGGAAGAGAGGGAGACAAAAGCACCCCAGTTGAGAATCCCTCTTAGAGACCACAATAGTGGCTTTTTTTCTCTCTTCAGTTCAATGACACATCATTTAAACCTGATGACTGCACAGCAGACCATAAAATAAACATTCCTAATACTAAAGGAATTATTTTAATAATAATTAAATATAACAATATTTTTTGGTAACTCAACCTTACCTTTGGTCAACTACTGAGTTTCCTAGTGCGTCATCTCCATCTCCTTTGAAGACAGCTTTCTATAACAGAGAATGTTAATACTGTCTCTTAAAATGTTTTCTTACATCATTTTAGCCAAAATTGACAGTACTTTAAATACGATTAAAATTTTTATAACCTTAACGTTAGAAAATCTATTAATGCAATTAAAAAGGAGAGAAAGAGAAAAAAATAATCATCTCAATCAACGTTGAAAATGTACTTGGTAAATATTAACACCCATACATGGTAAAAACTCTTGCAAATTAGAAATAGGAACAATTTTCTCAATTTTATCTACCAGAAACCTACATCAAGTACTATTCTTCACGGTGAAGCATCAGAAACACTGCATTAAATTCAGTAATAATACAAGGCTGCTCATTATAATGGCTGAAATTCAACATTGACAAGAGGTCCTGGTCAATGTAATCTGCTGTGGATGCAGGAGATCAGAAATTTAAAGGTTGAAAAACAAGATACAATACTATTATTATTTACAGAAAATTTGACCATTTACCTAGAAAACTCTGCATATAATCTATCAATTATTAGGACTAATAAGAGAGTATACTAAGTCACCAAAAAGGTCAACATAAAAAGTAGCTTTACCAAATACCAGCAATAATTACAAAATACAATAGGAAAAAATACCCTATTCATTACTGTAACAAAAGGAAGTACTTAAGAATAAAACAAAAAACGTTGCAGTACCTTTATTGAAAAATTAACTCTACTGAAGGACATAAAAGAAGATCTAAATAAACAGTGTACCATAACATATTCGTGGATGTCTAGAATAATCATATTGTAAGTATATCAGTTCTCTAAAATTCACAGCAACTGCAGTGTAATTTTTAAAAATCCAATAGAATAATTTATAAAACTTGATCCTGAACAGATTTTAAAGTTCCTGTACATTAGTAAATGTGCAAAGATAGCCAAGATAACCTAGCAATAAAAGAGGAGGGAGAAAAAAGAGGAAAGGACTTTGCCATACTTGTGGCCAAAGATCTGGACCTTACTGCTATTCTAGAAAGCAGATTCACCTTCCTCTCAAGCTCCCCTTTCACCTCCCCTCACACCTGCAGGCCACTCAGTGACAGGCAAAGCCCCCACCATGTGGAGACAAGACAGTAACACATCCTGGAGGGATGGGGGATTGCAGCGGTATCTTAGGCAGTCACAGTACACTACTACTAAAAGTAAGAGGAATCGAGATAGGATTATATGGCTACAAGAACAGTACATATAAGAGAAGACACATATACCTTCAGAGAATGAAGGGAGTTATAATTTCGCCTAAGAGTACCATACAAAGTAAGGTGAGACTTGTCCCTACTGTATTTCCCGGAAAATAAGACCCAGCCAGACCATCATCTCTAACGCATCTTTTGGAGCAAAAATAAATATAAGACTTAGTCTTATATTATATTGTATTACATTATATTATATTAAAGACCCGGTTTTATATTACATTAAAATAAGACCGGGTTTTATATTAATTTTTGCTCCAAAAGACGCATTAGAGCTGATGGTCCGGTTAGGTCTTATTTTCGGGGAAATATAGTACTTGGTATGTTAATGTTAGGCTTTAATGAATTATAATCACAATGCACAATGCAGGTACATCGACAGGGCTGACTAGAGTCACTGTTTATCTGGTGAAACCATCTTTCATAAACCAGCCATAGCTTCTAGTAGATATGATAAAACACCATGCCCAAAAGACTTTTCAAGCTTTAAAACCCATCTTTTGCTTGAATCCCCCCTTCAGACAGTCTGTAAGACAGTAAACAGAGGCAAAAGAACCTAATAGGAGCAAAGTTTAGAGGCTACCAAACTATTATGAAAGACTCTCTATCACCTACATGATAATACTTCTTAAGCATGTATAACAAAAATAACATAGAAAAATAATAAAATAATTTCAGTTTTAATTATGAGATTCATTTCTGTCGAAAGTAAAACACTTCCTTATTGATTCAGTAGACAGCTATCCTAGGAGCTATAATTTCTCTCTTAATATTCTGTAACTCAGAGTCCACTAATAGTACACCTTATTGGTAAAAAAATTTTAAACACAATATTTAAATAAAAACATAAACCCAAGTAAAGAAATATTAAAAATAATGCCACATATTATTGTTTTGAGTTAGTTTATTTTTCTGTCATAATTTATGAGAACTCAGAGTTAAAGTTTACAACTAGATTTATCTTAGGAAACACTTTTAGAATGTTTCAAAACTTCAATGAATTTTCATTTTAGAATTCAACTCAGACATTTTAACTCTGAAAAAAGGGCAATTTCTATGGTCAAAGAATTTACATTCATTAAGCAAAAACAATGAATTTACATTCATTGACTCCTGAAAAGAGTCAAAATTGTAACCAAAATTTCAAAGCGCTATAGGCAACTTCACATGAGAATAATCCAAAGTAGAATTTATTTTACATTCATATTTATAACCAAATGAACTAGTTTGCTGGACCTTAATTAATTTGCATACCTGTACTGATGAATATTTGGAAAAATTTTCCATTTGATATCGCCTAAGAACTTCATTTAGTCTTTGATCTGAAACAAAAAGAAAAACCAATTTGTAGTTCACTGGGTAATGTCAATTTTTAAAAACTAGAAATAAAATAGTTATCATTTGATATAGCCAATGCAAAATTGCTAATCTCCACTGCTTCTCAGAATTAAAAAAATCATCAATTTCAACAAACCACTTTAGAATTTAAGATTAGGGCCGGTTCCATACACTTAAACCAACTAAGTACTGCCAATGGGAAAAAGAACAAATGCAAAAAACTAATTTTTCTCATAAATTTTAATTTTCTGTCTGTCTCTCTTAGCTTGCTCTTCAGGTTAACAGAAGTCCATCAAATCTTCTTCACGTTTCTTTTTAAATTCCTGCTAGTAGAAGTAAAAAGAGTAGGAAAGATAAGCTGTAGCCATATTCTTTAGAATTGTTAAAATCTTCTGAAATTCTTTTCCAAGACAAACCTCCACATGGAGGAGAAACTTCAGGACAAAAAAATCCAAATTAAGCAAGAGTGGGCAAGAGACAATGGGAAAAAAGGTCCAGAATAAAGCCAAGCGCTCTCAGTACGTACAAGGTGGTATTTTTACAGCAGGAAATACATAGCAGAACACAGCACCAAATCAATGCATAATACTTGTTCTTTCAGGACCACATGATCATTTAAAATTGCAATAGAGCACGTCTCAACAACTCCAAAACACTGAAGCCAAGAACATGTTACCTGACGATAGCACAAGAACCAAGAAGTAAAGGAAAACTCCAAAACTTTTGAAGTTTAGAAATTACTTTTCAATAACCCATAGGTCTCAAGAGGAATTACAAAAAACTTTGAAAGTACTGTGAACTGAATAATAGTGAAAATGTTCTACCTCGAAACCCGCTTAAAGAGAAATCTATAACTTTAATTGCAAAACAAAGGCGGAGGTCAAATATGCATCCATCCCAAAAAGTTAGAAAAAGAACAGCCAACTAAACCGAGAGAGTCAAGTGAAAGAAATAACAAAGATTAGTCACCCCCAAACAGAAATAGAAAATGCACACAAAAGAGGATCAACAAATACAATCATTTCAAAAGTTACAGAAAAAGCATGAGATGAAATTCAAGATATCCGAGTATTCATTACAAAGCTTTAGGAATGTAGGAACAGAGGCGTACCTCCTTACTATGATGGTTTCTTACATAAACCCACAATAAACATAGTACTTAAGGGTAAAAATGTTGAAAACTTTCCCTTGGAAATTGGGAATGACAGAAGGGTAAATTCTTTTGACATTTATTCACACTCTACTGGAAGTCTAAGCTAACACAATAAGGCAAGCAAAAGAAATAAAAGGTATCAAGACTTAAGAGGAAGAAAATACTGTCATTATTTACAGTTATGTGGTATGTATGTATGTGGTAAATCCAAAAATAACACAGATAAATTCTTAGAACCAATAATTATGTTTAGGAAGATTGTTGAATACAAGTCAATATTTTAAAAAAGTAATTATATTTCTATATACTGGCAACAGAAAATTAGGAAATAATAAAATATATCATTTACAGTACAATAAAAATATCAATGCCTAGAAATAAATTTAGTAAATGATATGTAAGACTCTTACACAGAAAACTATGAAACATTCAGAAGATCAATTAAAGATCTAAATAAGTGGATAGTCGTGGTTTACAGGAGTCAGTATCGTCATGATGTCAATTCTCCCCAAATTGACCTACAGGTTCAATGCAATCCCAATTAAAACTCCCAAAAAGGATTCTGCAGAAATCTAAGTGGATTCTAAAACACTGGTGGTATGCAACGAGAATAGTTAAGACTTGTTTTGAAATAAGTGTGGGGGGAAGACTTGCTCTACCAAAATCAAGATTTACTATAAAGCTACAGTAATTTCATAGTCATAGTCATATAAGAACAAACAAGATTGACCAATGGAAGGGAATGCAGAATCCAGAAATACACTCATGTATATGTGAGCACTTGAATTATGATCAAAGGGGCACTCCAAAGAAGGGAGCAAGAAAGGATACTCTTTCTGTAAGTGGTTCTGGGTCAACTGGATATCTTCATGGAAAAGAATAAAACATCATCCACAAAAATCAATTCTAGGTGAAATGAAGCTCTAACTGTGAATGCCACAGCAATAAATTCTAGAAGAGAAAGAACAAAGATAATATTTTTATAACCTTAGGGTAGGAAAAGATTTTAAAATCAGGACACAAAAAGCACTGACCATAAAGGAAAAAACGGAGAAGCTGGACCACATTAAAATTACGTATAAGTACTTCGGTTCATCAGAAAGAGACTGTTAAGAAAGTAAAAATGCAAGCCATAAACGTGGAGAAAATATTTCCAACACATATAACTGACAAAGGGCTTATATCTGGAATATACAAAAACATTCCTATCAACTAGAATAGAAGGCAGACAACCACATGGAAAACTGGTAAGAAGACCTGAACGTGCACTTCACAAAAAGGTTACCTAGGTGGCCAATAAACAGAGAAGCTGCTCAGGAAAGTACAAATTAAAATTACAATAAAGAGTTAAAATTAGAAAACAAATGTTGGCGACAATGTGACATTAAAAAGACTCCCATACACTGCTGGTGGGAGTGTAAATTAGTACAACTTTAAAATTAAACATACACATAGTTCCTAGGAATATACCCAACTAAAATGTGTGCACTTGAGCACCAAGGGCCATGCCAAAAACAAATGCACAAAAATGGTGATAATAGCATTATTCTCTATGGCCTCAAACTGAAACAAGGGCAAATATCCATCAAAAGAAGAATGGATGAATGTGACAGATTTTAAACACTGGAATATGCTACAGGAATGAAATTAACAAACTCTATCTGCATGAAAGAAAATCTCAAAAACATAATGTCGAATGAAAGAAGCCAGACAAGGATACACAGTTCAGGATTCCATTCATATAAAGTTCAAACACAGGCAAAACTAAACCATGGCGGAAAATTAAAGATATTGGTTATCTTCCATTATCTTTGAGGAGGGGGGAGAGATTGTGATTACAAGGAGGCTTCTTGGGGCCCTAGCAATCTTGACCTAGGATGCAGTTACAGGAGTTTTGAACTTTATAATAATTCACTTAGCTTTATATTTGTTTTCTTTAGTTTTATGCAAATGTTATACATAAGTAAATATGCATATATATACAATACACATTAACTTTACATATATCTCTAAACAAAAAATGTGCATGTAATGTACACACATGTAAGTGTATACATTCTATGATGGGAACTTGAGAGAATAGTTTTTTCCTCAAAAGGAAAAAACAGAAAAATGACAGATATATGTGATCCTAACAGAGGAACAATTAATTATGAAGTATTAATAATGCAAATGGTTTTTAACTTTTTATTGAGTTTAAAAGGAATTATCCACAACTTTTTATTGTTATCCTCAGAACTTTTAAAATAGCACTAAAACTTGACCATCATGATAGGATGTGGTTTCTGACTATTACTCTTCTTCCCTCTCAAGTCTTAAAAGGAGATTGGAGTTATGGCCAGGGATATAATAACTTTCAAATAAGAAAAGAGACTAAATCTGAGTTCTCAGTGGTTAAAATAGGTTGAGAAGTTAATTGTGGATTAATAATGAGGGGAACACATTTAATTTTCATAGACTGACTTTAATATGCAGCAAATTTTACTGTAACTTAAATCTATTATTTCAAAAAGTACTTCTCTCACTGTTGTTTAATTTGCATTTTCTGGATTACTGATGAAATTGATATTTTTAGCAGTTTTTCAGGTTTTATTTTTTGTAAATGGACTGGTCATATTTTTAAACCATTTTTCTATTAAATATATTTTTGTTTGTGAAAAATCTTTCTAAATTCTGGATGTTAATTAACTCTTGGTTACATTTATTATAAATACATATATTCTCCCCTTCTATGCTGGGCTGGTTATTTATTGAAGACATCGTTTGTGATATCAAGTTTTTATTTATAATGTAGTTTATCCATATATCTTTGTTTCACTCAAAAATGTTTGTCTATTGAAGAAATCTTCTACCCTGAGATCATAAAGACACCCTCTAAAATTTTTTTCTAAAAGTTTAAACAGAGTCAATTTGGAGATGACTTTTCTATATGGTGCACAAAAGGTACCTTTATTATTTTTCCTTCCCTATTTGAATAGCCAATCATTCTAGCATGATTTGCTGAATAGTCTCTCCTTTCCCCATTGATGTGTATTGCCTGTTCTTCCAGATAACAAGTATGCATGGATATATGTGTCTTTTTCTGTGCTAATTTATTCCACTGATCTCTATATTTATCAATTTGCAAATAAAATATTGATTTAATCATTGGATATTTATAGTAAGTCTTAATAGCTGATAAAATGCAATTTCTCAACTTGATGTTTATTAAAACTCTCTTGGCCATTCTTAGCTCTTCCACAGATTTTAGAATCATGTTGTCATTTTAATCTACCCATTAATTTGTGAAAGAACTGACATTTTTACGACATTGAGTGTCCCAATCCACAAATTTGACATATTTCTCCATTCACATAGGTTTTCCTTTATGTACTCAATAATTTTCTAATACTAACTATCTTTCCATTGCTGGAATGAACCCACTAAGATATATTCAGTAATATTTTATTCAGCATTTTAGTTTCTATGTGCATAAGTGAAACAGGCCTATGATTTCTCCTTCTTACAAGTGTCTTTGTTGGGTAGTAATTAAAACACTGACACTAAATTGCCTGGGTTCACATCCCAACTCATCACTTATTGGTAGTTATGAGTTAACCTTGAATTAGTGGTGGCACTTGTCCCGAAAGTTGATATTTAAACTACGGTCACTGATCAGTAGAGTGCGCTAACTGTAAAGGCCAACTGAGCTACTGATGTAGGGATGTGGTGTAACTGAGCACGTACTAGAGAAAAGTGGGGCCACATTCACACTCAGATTGCTGACGAGACAGCAGATGCACTCATGGGTGATGGTTACAGCCTGTGTAAGGAAGTACTAAAAGCAAGCTGGGAAAGAGTTAAAAAATTAAAGAAAATGAAGGGTTCAAAGATAAAGGTCTTGATGAAGTAAAAAACTAGTTACAGTAGAATAAGACACTGTTTAAGATTTCAAAAGTTAGGCAACTTGAACAGGACTTCTGCTTATACTCAACATGAAGGAACAACGGCTACCTTCTCACCTCATGTGACCAAAACAAACGAATAAAATAAATGAAACAGTGATCTATAAGACACTAAACATCAGACAATAATGATGAGAAATGCAAACCAAATAAGGTGAGATATATGATTGCCCTAGCTTAATGGCTTGAGAGACTTTCCAGACCATGGCACCAGGAGAAAAAATGCAGGGCGAGATCAGCAGATTCCTTGAATGAAGAAGACAGAGCTGAGAGTCCTGGAAACCAAGCAAATTAAAGTAAGCAATTCAAAGTACAGGAGAGAAAGCTGCACAGAGACAGAACCCCATACACATGAGACCTTAAGGGGGAAAGTACACAATAGAGTATCGAGTAGCCACTTTATCTATTAAAGAAATTGAATTTGTAGTTTAAAGACTTTCCAGAAAATAATTTCTAGGTCCAATTGGCTTCACTAGTGAATTCTACAAACATTTAGGAAGTAAAAGGAAGAAATAATCCAAATTCTACACAAACTCTTAGAATATTGAAGAGGACAAAATATTTTCCAAGTAATTCTATGGGAACAGCATTATCTGGTACCAAAACCAGACAAAGACATTAGAAGAAAAAAAAGGGGTCTTTAGGAACACAGATGATAAAATTTTAAACAAACTTTAAAAAAATCAAATTCAACAACATATAAAAAGGATAATACATCATGACCAAGAGAAGTTTACCCCAAAAAGGGAAAGGGGGCTTAACATTTGAATTTAATCAGTATAAACCACCCTATTAACAAACTAAACATGGAAAAATAATCATCTTAGTAAATGCAGAAAAAGCTTTTGAAAAAAACCTGACATCCATTCTGATAAAAATTCTTAGAAAACGAGGAATAGAAAGAAACATACTCAACCTATTAAGAACATCAACGAAAAACCTACAGCTACGGTAGCATCATATTTAATTCTGAAAGACAGGTGTTTTTTCCCCAAAATCAGGAACTAGACAAAGATGTCTACTCCAACCACTTCTGTTCAGCACTGTACTGGAGGTTCTAACAGTACAATAAGGTAAGGAAATGAAATGAAAGGCATTCAAATTGGAAAGGAAAAAAACCCCTCTATTTACAAGATAAAAGATTGTCTATGTAGAAAATCTGATGGACTTTACAAAAAACTTACTAGAACTAATAAGTGAGTGTAGAAAAGTTGCAGGGTACATACAACATGCAAAAACCTGATTTCCATATAGTAGCAATGATAAACCAGAAAATAAAAGAATAATACTATTTACAATAGTATCAAAAACAGCAATACATAGGGATAAATGTGACAAAAGATGTGCAAAACCTATGCTGTAAAGATTTTGTAGGGTATCTGATAGACACTGTCTCCTTAGGGAGACCACCTCAGGGATGCTGTAGACGCCTGATCACTGCACTGTACACCTGAAGCTGAACAATAATGAATGTCACTATAATTATATATATATATATATATATATATATATATATATATATATATATGTATATAGTTACAAGCAGCGGAGTACAGCATTAGGAATAAAGACAGAGGAAATGTAATGGCTGTGTGCGATGTCTGAGGGATAGTGGATGGAGGGAGAGGACTGTCACTGTGTGAGGGATATAAATGATAAGTGTCTCACTATTACATTGTTTTGTGCACCTGAAACTAATAAAAAAAGTTATTAAAAAGTATAAAATATTCCTGAGAGAAATTAATGAAGAGATATATTAATGAAGAGATACACCTTTTCATTGATCAGAGAACTCAGTGTCATTATGAATTTTACACAAATTGATCAATAGATTTAATGAAATGCGTTATCAAAATCCCAGCAACCTTTTTGTATAAATTGACAGTTAATTCTAAAATGTACATGGAAGTACAAAGGACCTCGGATAGCCAAAACAACTGTGAAAATGAACAAATTTGAAAGGCTAACACTATCTGATTTTAAGGCTTATTATAAAACTGCAATAATCAAGACATTAGGATATTGGCATCCAGATAGACAAACAGGTCAATACAACAGAAGAGTCCAAAAATGGATCTACACAAATACGCACAATGATTTTTAACAAAGGTGCAAAGGTATTCCAATGGAGAACGGACAGTCTTTTCATTTGGGCATCCAGATGCAAAAAAGTGAGCCTCAACCCTTACCCGCCACCTGTACAAAATTGAACTCAAAATGGATCATAGATCAAAATGTATCACTTAAAACTACAAAACTTCTAGAAGAAAATTTTTGCAGCCTTGCGGTAGGCAAAGATTTCTTAGGACACAGATCTACAACAGAACAAACTGATGAATTGAACTTCATCAAAATTAAAAAGTTCTGCTCTGTGAAAGACATTGTCAAGAGAAGGAAAGGAAAAAAATAAGTCCACCCTCACTGCTCATAATCCCCATTACAAGAACAAATTCTGCATTTCTTAACTGGATATACAAGTCCTCTTTGAACAGGTCCCTAAGAAGTATCAGGTCGTCCTTCTCAGATGGAGGTGGAAGAATGGTGTATTTCAAATATGCTAGAAGTTTACTAGGAGCCTGGTTGGGTGTGGAGTTGCCAGTGATTATGATGTAGAAAGCCAGGCGGTGTCATGTGGAGTTGCCAGGTGAAAAGTACCAAATCAAATTGTCCTGAGCTAGATGACCAAATCCAAGTGGAACACATGAAAAGAGGCAATCAAGCTCAATAGAAGTCAATGTAACGAAGGTCAGAGGTGGGTAGGAGAAGGGTAAGGAATCTATATTTACCTAGCTGGTGTTTAGGTGGTTCTGTAAGAGGGTAACCTATCAGCAGCCATGGGCATGTTAGGTCCAGTTAAAGGAAAAAAGTGGAGGGCCATAGACATCCATCACTGATTCTCATCTCTTCATGCAAACCCTACCACTTATGCTTCAATTTCCTGAATAAGCACTGTTATTTCAAGAAGTTGAGACAATGCTTCTTCTACTCCCTCTGAGATTCCCTTCTTCCACTCCACTCGCATTCTATTATAACAAACTACCACTCATTTTTCAAGAAATAATTTACTATGCTTCTAAGGTCCTATTTGGTTTTCTCTGGACTTCAGTTTTATGCAAGAATTCTGGCTGGCTCATTCCCATGGAACTCAGTTTCTGACTGCCTCAGGTCCTCTTCCCCATCCAGCCAAACTCCTCGCCACCAATCAATGTCCCATGCCACTCAGGTGGTGTTCAGCTAGTCCTCCTCATGGGGTGGGGGATGTGCCCGCTTCAAACCTAAGAAATAATGCTAATGCTATAGTATCATTATAGAGTCATTAATGATTTCGAATAATAGATACTGTGCACTTAATATGTGTTAGACACCATGCTACGGGCTTTATTTGCATCATCTCATTTAATTCTCACAACAACCCCATGAGGGTTATTGTGCTATTATATCCATTTTACAATGAGAAAACTGAGGCACAAAGAAACTGAGTAACATGCCCAAGGTCAAAGACCTGGAAAGAGATAGAGCTAAGATATGAGTCCATATAGACTGAATCCAGAGGCTGACTTCTTAACCACTGGTCGATAATATTTCCAAAATAGACCCTATCATTTCCCCCCCTATCTTCCCAGTTGCTCAAGCCAAAAATCTGAGTTAGCCTCTATCTCTTTTCCCAAATCCCCTAATCTCCAATCTCACTGTACCAACCTCAGTTCACCTCTTACCTGGATGATGACAATAGTGACCTAGCTGCACTTTGCTATAATGTATGTTCCTCGTAACAGCCATGCCGGGCTTTTTCCAAATCACAACTTGACCGTGTTATTCTCCACTGATTTCTTTTCAGTGGTTCCTGTAAACTTAACACACAGTAGACAGGCCCTTCACCACCTAGCCCCATTCTTCCCTTTCAGCTCCACTGGTCATTTCCCTACATAAACCGTACTCCATTCAAGCCAACCTTCTTGCAAGGTTGCAAATACTGGTCTATTTGGGATACGTACACAGCGCTTTCTCTAGTAAATTCACATTAGTACTTCCCATTTTAGCCAAAATGGCACTTTCGTTGACCACAGGTAATGACGAGCCTGTAATGGTGAACATCTGTTTATTTAGCACCATGTGTCAGACACTATTCTAAGTCCTTTACATATTTTAATAATCATCGTATCATTCCAACAACTCTATGAGGACACGGCGGCTCGAGTTAGCAGTTGCTGCCACTTCAGCGCATTCATGCAATTCATCTGTTTCCCTCCTCAGATTAAATTCTTGGAAGGTAGAACCGTCTTCTTCATCTTTGGGCAGCGAGGCTTGAATTGTGCAGGCACACGCTGGAAACAGGAGGATCTCCATAAACAGCTTTTAAACAAATGGCCAGAGCCGTGCCTCTCGTGCTACCCGCAGACCTGGAGCCTTCTGCTGGCCCTAGCTCTCCACCTTCTCCAGGGCACGTGAGGACAAGAGGCCCCGTGTCCAGTGCCTGGGGGGCTCCAGGTACCCCTAAGGAACCTACGGGCACTTCCCAGACTGCTGCTGATGGACACGCACGTCCTCACGCACACAACCAAGCTTTTCCTGCAGCTAAGTTCCTCTCGTGTTTACCAATTTCCACGCACTCAACAGGCATTCAGAAAACATTAGTTGGCCAATGACGACGTTAAATATAACGTCTAAGAACTCGCAGTACAAGAACATGGAGCTTACTTTGATCTCTCAGAAAGTCGATTTCTGTGGCCATTTCGCTCACAACCGGGTTGGGATTTTTTTTCACCACCTTTAGTTTCCTGAAAAACACCCAGAGCTCGCGGAGCGGGAAAACAAAACGCAGCCAACGGTCGGGAGGCTGTCACGCCGCGTAGCGGGATGCAGCTCCCGCCGCCGCGCCTCCTCCTCCCAAGCCCCAGCCGAGTCCCTCGCTCGGGAGAGAGACTCCAGGTGTGCAGGGGACCCGCCTGCACACGTGAATTCTGTTCCACAGTCACACGAATCTCGGCCGGGTGGGACTGGGACACCGCCGGCGACAGGCGTCCCGCGGGTCACTCGGGGTCACGTGGGGCCACCGAGGAGAGCGCGGAGGAAGCCGGGTGGCGGCGTCCTTTGCGGAGTAGGTGGCGGCTCCAGGACGGCCGGGGCTGGCAGCGGACGTTCACTCGGCCCGCCCTGCGACTTTGAAACCGGTGCCCCAGACCGCTCCTTGGCGAGCGTGACGCCGCCTGCGTCCTCACGCGGGCGTCAGCTCTTACGTCACCACGCTTCCTAGCGTCCTCGTACGCTATTGGCTATCTGTCAAGCGTTGAGCGGAGCTGTGGGAACGCGGATGACAACCAGCTGAGCCCCCAGAGTGGCGGCGGGAAATCTGGCCAACCTGTGTCTTCAGGTGGCGGGGCCCAGCATTTCTTTCCCCCTAAGAAAGCCCCCAAAATGTAAACCTAGGTAGGTCATGAAATACGTGTTTTAAATTCCCCTGTATATTTGATACCTGGCACTGCTGGACCGGGAGAACCGCTGGCCACAGGGGCGGGGTGGAAAGCATGTCGGGCTGTGCTGCTGGGCGCTAAACCCGGACGGGCGTCCTCAGAGGTCACCGCAAGGCTGACCCTCTGGACGACTTCTGAGTAGGGACGTGGTAATCTCCAGAAGCGAAGTACGGTCCTGCCCTTCGTGGGTCTTTGGGGAAAGGAGACAGCTGTGGTTTGACTATTTAACGGTGTGGCAAAAAGGCATGTAGTTAGACGTTCTCCAAAGGTCCTGTGAACTCAGCAGTTATTTCTTTAGACATACATTTGCTTCCTCAAAAAGAAAGAACAAAAGTTAAATGTATTTTGCAAGAAAAAAAATTAGGGAAAACTTTACAAGTCATGGATGGATTCCCATTCCCATTTTAAAAAATTGATTATGTCTGGATTTAAACCCTGTCGATTTTTTTAACGGTTAACATTGGAAGAAATTTCAATGCTAGCAATAAAAATTTTAACTCGAGTCCAGCCACTAGTTTTAGTGCTTTTTAATATAATAGATTATGTGCTTTTTATGGATTGAAGTCGTTTCACTAAACAGGCAGGTCATAGATGCAGTTCAATTTAGCTTTATCCTTGGCAGTTTTAAGTTTTGTTGTCCTGTACTCACAATGTTATATATACGAACATTACATTGAGTAACGTTCGAACATTACATGAGTAATGTTATATACTCATAATGTTAGCAGAATGTATCAAGAAATTTTAAAAATTCGTCCAACTGTGTCCAGTTGGGTATTTGAAGTCCTGTCATGGGTTTTCTCCATACTCACTATTACTGTGTTTCCCTGAAAATAAGACCTAGCCAGACAATCGACTCTAATGCGTCTTTTGGAGGAAAAATTAATGTAAGACCCGGTCTTATATAAGTAAATTATTATAGTAAAATAAGACCGGGTCTTATAGTAAAATAAGACTGGGTCTTATATTAATTTTTGCTCCAAAAAATGCATTAGAGCTGATTGTCAGGCTAAGTCTTATTTTTCAGGAAACACGGTAAGAGAACGAGATGGTCCCTTCCACTAAAGACTGGCTGTTAAATATGAAGGTATATTTAAGAACCATGAAAAAGTTTAATTTAGCTTTGAGTCAGTGAAAATTGAACCTGATTTGTTTTTTAATGGCAATGAAGTTAACACAAAAACTTGTTGGAAGAAGAAATTAAGTGTGCAAGCTTCAACTCTTTTTTGAAGGTCAGTATATGACTTTTTCTTCATGAACCTTTCTCACTGATTCCCCCAAGGACTTGCCTGTAACTTCTCCTACGTTTGAACCTTGTATATTGTCATATTGTGGTTCAAGTTGGCATCAAACAAGTAGTTATAAAGTTAACTATATTTACACTAAAAGTTGAATAAGATGTATTAGTGTAGATAAAAGCAAAAAACACCTCCTAGATATAAATGATGAGTGATTTTTTGCATTGCATAAATTAAACATCTGAAATTGGAATTTTTAGGTTATGTGGTCAACATCAATACAAATTATAATTTTGGAGTGTGTGGGTTTTTTTTTGTTTTTTTTTTTTGGTTACAAGATTTTACTGGTTGAACTTTTAAATTTCAATGGAGTATTTTGAAAACAATTTTTATCTTTAAGAAACAAAATTGTTACGATTCTCCTTATCCTTAAATCTTCCCATCTAGTGTTTCTCAATTTTGAAACCTCCCTTATGTTTTCTTTCCACTTCCTCCAGGTTAAGGTGCTTCCTTAGTAGTTATTTCATGCTTCTTCCTGCAGTCTTTATCATATTGTTTTGTAATTTGTCTCCAGGCTCCATCATAGTACCTAGAACACAAGGGCTCAATAAATACTTGATGAAGAAATTAATTTAAAGAATTCAGTGAAGGTGCATGGAAAGTATCTATTAGTATAATTGAGTACAAGGAATGAAAAATGAGAGGGAAAAAGTAGTTAGTTTAACCATTCTTTAGCCACTATTTCATGTTTTTATATTAGATATATTTCTGCAATAAAGAAAACTTTGAAAATTGATAGATTTTAATAACATCACTTTATTCAATAAATTGAGCACCCAGTACTATTTAGAAAATATCATGAACAATACAAAGTTGGAAATTTAAGCTAGGGTCAAAACTATATTGCTAAACAGCCAAAGAACACTTTTGGACTTTTACTTTTCAATGTTGTTTAAATCACCCATGTAAAATTCTTCATTAATTAAGCTAGACAGTTCACTGTGGTTGGCTGAAATCATTTTCTCCCCTTAGGTACATCGCTATAACTAGAACCTCCTCTTCTCTCTTCCCGCACCCGACAAGCAAATCTGGTGAACAGCCGGTGAAGATATGGAATTCTAAACTCTTAAGAGATCTTTTTGAAGAGAAGTTGTGCCTTATGTGGAGTTTACTTGGGCCTCTTGATGGAAAAAAGCTAATCTGTTTAGTATTTGTGCATTTTATTAAAATGGCAGCTTAAAGTTGTGTATGTGCTATTGTGATGCCAATGCAGGTGTTTTAAGTGGGGGGCTGGGGATGACCTTTTTTGTGTGCTGTGTACATAAGACTTCTGGAAAAGTAAAGAAAAACCCTTTTTATGGCTCACACAGCTTAAAAGTAGCTGACACTCAAATGTGTGCTCACAGATGAGCTGCTTTTGTTTTATTCTAAATAAAGTGTTTCTTTCGGGAAAAAAAATGATAACCACTTCAGAAATGTGCAATTTTAATGATTTGAACAGAATTTTTTTACGCAAACCTATATAGTTTAATTATATATATATATAAATTTGCTGCCGATCACAATTGGAAAGTACCTGGATAAGGATTTAAATCCAGAAAGTCTGGTCTCAATGTCACAATCCTTGACTACTATGTATATACCTCGCAGTAGTGTAATATAATTTACAGCTATGGTAATATTTACAGCTAGTGTAATATAATTTACAGGTCCGGCTTATATAACCCGTTTGCCTTTAGTTACATTAAGTGAATTATGGCTGTACAGGTTGTACAGTAATCTTCATGATTTACAGTTGGTTTTCAAATTGTTGCGCCGTATTTCTATTGCCGAGTTACCCTTCCTTCTAGAAAACCGCTCACAATTCCGTGGAATGATGAAAAGTTTTCAGATGTTCACTGGTGGTCCTTTAACATTTTTCTTTTCCTAGGAAGATGAGGTGTGGGCCGCAGTCCTCCCAGCCCCTCCCCAGAACGTGTACGCTGCTGGTGGAGCCTAAGGCTGAGTGCGCTCCAGCGACTTCGGCAGGAGGGAGGACGCGGGGGGACTGGGAGAGCTTCCGGGGCTGTGCTCCTTGCCCAGGCTTTCTTCACGCTCGCATTCCTTGCACCTTTGCCCAGGCTTGTCGTTAGCTTTTTCTCTAATAACTTATTTTTCAGCTGCCTCTTCTTGCTGGCACAGTTTACTCCCACTTCCTGCTGACTTCCTCATTTCTCTGTTTCTCTCTTCAATGGGCAGGAGTGGGGTGGGGTGGGGTGGGGAAGTGAGGAGGGAGGATGCAAACTGGAAAGAAGTAATTTTTGTAGAAAACTGAAGAACATCTTGTGAATAGAGGAATTTGGAAAATTTCCTTGCAAAACATTCTGTTTAGAAAACACCTCCATAACTTCCTTCTTTTAACCTTTGTGGCATATTTTTCTCCTCTCTTAGGCTTTTAATGCCCGGAGGTTCTGTCTCCTTTTATAGGTCTTTCTGTAGTACAGGGAAAGCATGAAAATACTTTAAAATTATTTTTGACATTTTTTTTGATGAAAGAGTCATTTGAAAAATCGAGGTTAAAAACATATGGGGAAAAACAGATTAACAATGAATATTTTTTTCAGAAAGTCTAAGCAGCCAACATTAAAATTGCATAATACGATGGTGATCAATTTGAATGAATATATTCCTTCAATAATGTTCCTGATATTCATTCTTTCAAGAAATGTTCAGCATATATAATACAAAGGAGAAAAGAGGTAGTCACCGTATTCTTTAACAGAACCCGCCTTAAATTGGACTTTAAAAAAATATTTTTAAATTATTCATTTATTTTTGAATAGTAATGTGTGTCTGTCATAGTATAAAATTCAAATAGGTAAAAAAAAAAGTGGTACAATTGAAAGTAAGTCTCCCTTCCTGTCTCAGGCAGATGATTCCCTCCAAAAAAGAAACCGCTGCTACCACTGGTTTCTTGTATACGCTTCCTGAGATAGCCTATGCATTCACAAGCATATGAGTAGGTGGAAATAGTCTTCCTTTTCATTAAATAAATGCATACTTTTTGCAGCTTGCCTTTTATCACTTAATATACTTTAGATGTATAGAGAGAGCTGCCTCACTCTTTTTAACAGCTATGTAGTATTTCTTTGTATGATATAGCACAAATTTTTTATCAGTCCTCTACTGATGGATATTTAGGTTGCTTAAAATATTTTGTTATTTTAAACAATGTTGCAGTGAAAACTTTATACTGTGTTGTGTTGGATATGTGCATGTATAAAACTCCTAGAACTAGAATTGTTGTGTCAAAGGATATTTGCATTTTTTTATTTTAATAGATATTGAGAGATGGCTGTTGACAGAGGCTATGCTGGTTGTACCCCAACAGCAATATGTGATTGTTTCTCAGTGTCCTCATTATCACAGTTTGTTATCAAACTTTCTGATTCAATCCTAGTGAAAAAGAGTAATGTATTGTTGTTTTAGTTTGCATTTCTATCATTGTGAGGCTGAACATTTTGCATTTTCTTTCATATCTTTGCCCATTTATCTGTTGGTATGTTTCATGGATTCTAGGTCTTCATGGATTTTTAGGTATCCTTTAAACATTAAAGAAATTAGTTATTTGTCTGTAATAGGAGTTGCGGATATTTTTCCCAGAATATCTATTGATTTTGAAGTGGTGGGATTAAAATAATTTGTTTCTTTTCTTTTCCTTTTTGCTTTTTTGGTGGGGATAGGCAGATTTCTGCTTGTAATTTTGTTATTTTTATGTAGCCAAATGTATCTCAGTCTTTTCTTATATGTCTGTTGGATTTGGAGTTATACTTTAAAAGGCTTTTTCTATTATAAGATTATCTTTTTAAAAATCCTCCCATTTTTTTCCTTTCTTGTTTTTATATGGTTTGATTTTTATGTTTCAATCTTTGATTTATTTAAAGATTAGTTTGGTGTAGGGTTCCAACTTGATTACATTGGTCTGCAAAATGAACCAACTGATAAGGAACTGCCTGGGGGTTAGCTCCGTGAGAATCATCCTCAACGACCCTAGACTTATTTTCTCTCTCTCTCTCTCTCTTCATTTTCTTTTCTTTTCTCTTCTCTTTTCTTTCTTTCTAATTAAAGTTTATTGGGATGACCATTGTTAGTAAAGTTACATATATTTCAGGTGTACAATTCTGTAATACATCGTCTATATATCACATTGTGTGTTCACCACCTAGAGTCAGTTCTGCCATTACCATATATTGAATCCCCTTTACCCTCATCTACCACTCTCCTCCCCCTTTACCATCTGGTAACCACTAAACTATTGACTAGACTTCTTTCTTATACTTTGTTTCCCCATAATCTGGCATGGTGCCTAAAACAAAGTAAGTAGCTAATAAACCTTTGATAACTAAATTAAAAAGAAATTTCTAGATATGATGTATCATCTTCGTTATTTGCCATTGTTTTGGTATATAGTGCTGAAAGAGAGAATGATACCAGTAACCACAGTTGATTTCTCCTGCGCCAAGACCTTAGAATCATGAAATTTTAGATCCAGAGACTAGAACATATATTTACTCAACAAATAAATGTTTCTATTATTTTTAGGCATTCTAGCTGGGGAAGCAGAGACAATAAACAAATATGTCATGTGGTGTAAGTGCCATGAATCAAAACAGCAGTGTATAGAAATAGAGAATGACAGGGAGCGGACTTCTGTTGGGAAGCACATTAACCCAGGTTGTGAAGGATGCTGACTGTTTAATTGTCTCTACTTCATATGGACATGTGTGCAAACAAAGGAATTGAAAGGTGATGGGAGTTAAATATCAGGAGACAGTCCTAAGTATCCCCAGGAAGTTCAAAGGAGAGCCAGTTGTGTCTGTATGGGTCCATGTTGTCTTTAGATTAGATTTGTAAACTAGTGGGCAAGACTAGACATTTTAGGTTAATTTTGTTGTAAGCATTATGCATACTTAGACTGACATGAGTGTATTTAAGCAGATTAACAAACTTGTCGTTCTGATAAGAAACTAAAGTCATTTTATGCAATTAAAACCAAAATTAGGAGTATGTTCTACCCTTGGACATTGGCAGCCATGGCACTCTTCCCCGATGGTGGAAGTCTTGGCAATATTTCTTGTAGTAATTTTCAGACAATGCTCAAAGAAATCTCAGGGGAAAAGGCAGAAGGAACCAGTAGAAAGACTTGGGGTGCCACTGCCTTATATTTTCTGATTTTATCTTTTATTCTTATCTTCCAGATACAATTAGATTTGGAAGTAATTTGAAACCTAAAAAGTATACCTCACTTTGACCATGAGACCCACCATGTGTGCATGGAAGCGATAGGCCACTTTTAGGAGCTCATCATGGGATGTGGTTTAATTCCATTTAGAGATAGAAATGATTGAAAGAGCTGGGAGTTGAAAATTTTCTAGTGGAAACCCACTGAATAAGATAGGGGTTCCTTAGCATCACAGCATTTTTGTACGATGATAATTGTATGGGGAATGAGTGAATCTGCAAAAACTTTCTACCGCGTTTCCCCGAAAATAAGACCTAACCGAAAATAAGCCCTAGCATGATTTTTCAGGATGACATTCCCTGAACATAAGCCCTAATGCGTCTTTTGGAGGAAAAATTAATATAAGACCCGGTCTTATTTTCGGGGAAACACAGTGGTTGCTGATCTATATTTTGCCAGAATTGCCAAGAATTGTAAGCTCCAAGTTAGGTGAACAGCATATTCTTTCGGCATATTGACTCTAGAATCAGATTTAATGAGCATTTTTCACATCTTGATTTATGCTTATTTCTTCCTATATGCTATAAGAAAAATTTGGGGTACAGGGTTATACATTTGTTTTTGAAGAAAGTGTCTTGATATTTCAACTAAAGAAAATAAATTTGTTATTAACATATTTTATTCTTTTCTAGTCAGAACTAAATTCTACATAAATCAGAATTATACCATCTGATCCCTCACTGAACTTAATTCAATATAAATTGCTGACCTTATCCTTTGCAATACCAGAACTACTTTTTACTTTTAGAAGTCAGCTATTAAAATTTGTTAGCATGTAGTGAAAATTAGGAAAAGCTACATACTTTAGAAAAAGGTTTTTAGAGATGTTGGATTCCTTCTGACACACAGGTTGCATATGTGCGTCTCCCAATGCTTGGCATATAGTCTGTACTCAATACACAGTCATCAAAATAAATGTATTTAAAATTTAGTAAATTTATTGCAGTAAAAATAACATATGAAGCAAGGAGTTGCATTCAAAGACGTCAGATAGGTAAATTGCAGTCTGAAAATATCATCACTAACTAAGATTATCTTCTGAACAAGGCATAAGGACCTAGTATAATTTGGGGAACCCACCACTCCTAGAATAAGGTTTTCATCTCCTTAAAGATTTCTGAAATTATTTCATCTGGGAAAACATGGCTGA
This sequence comes from Rhinolophus hipposideros, assembly GCF_964194185.1. Classification (NCBI taxonomy): domain Eukaryota; kingdom Metazoa; phylum Chordata; class Mammalia; order Chiroptera; family Rhinolophidae; genus Rhinolophus; species Rhinolophus hipposideros. The sequence continues at coordinate 9,356,259 of NC_138062.1, forward strand.
CATTGATTCAGTTTTTTGATTTGCCAGCCATGTGACCTTGGACAAGTTTGGTTTTTCATTTGTAATGAGGATGATAATAGCTCTTTTTCAGTTTTCTTGTGAAATTAAATGAGATAATGTTTATAAAATGCCTAATCCATAGTGTTCAACACAATGTAATTTTATTAATACAATACTATGTCCTTCCATTTAATCCTTAGAGAAACAATTTAAAGTGCAAATACTGTTTGTGTCAAATAGACTTCGTCTATTTCAAAGTTTAAATAATGGCAGGTTCTTTTCCCATTTTTCAATTGGTGAGAAGGGATTAACCAAGCAAGAGGTCATTTAACATTTGAAATATCAAAAGTTGAAAAGGCTAAGAAAATCTATATCCTGAGACCAAGGAAGACAATATTAAACTCTACTAACTTTCAAAGGTTGGAGCCCTTAATCCCAACCCCAAAAGAAAAAGGTTTTAGCCAAAAGAATGGTGTTAACAGCTGTATTTCTGCTGATTTATATAATTTTTTTATCAAATTGAATTTTATTGTAACGATCTTGATTCCCTGGGGATACTGATTCCCCAGGTAATTCAGACACCTGCTCATTTTACAGTACAAGACAAAGAATTACGTATTAACTCATAGTGCCTATAGTTGTTCAGTACTTGAACAATTTATGCAGTGGACTTAATTACAGTTTTAAAACATGAGTTTGGACCTAGACTTAAAGGCTCAAAGCCTTTAGATCCAACTACCTATTTTACAGCAGAACTCAGTGTTTGTGATTTGCCATAATCCAAATGGCCTTCTGACTCTCAGAACCGTGATCGGGTCACTCTGCTGCCTTCCTGCCTGCTATTTGGCATAGCTATTTTCATTTCATTTCTAACTAAAGGAAACATTTGAATATTGTTAAAGAGTTTATTTTAATTTTTATTTTCTTTAGAGTCTACAGATGGATTTTAAAATTGAACACACTTGGGATGGTTTCCCAGTGAAGCATGAGCCAGTGTTTGTCAGGCTGAATCCAGGTGACGGAGGAGTGATGATGGAAGTTAGTGCGCCATTTTTCAATGATCCGCCAGCCCCACCTGGAGAACCAGGAAAGCCTTTCAATGAACTATGGGATTATGAAGGTAAGTGGAAGTACTGTATTTTATTGCAAACATAAATCTTTTTATAATAACCTCTCACAGAACTATTATTTTATCTTGCTCTAAGGAAGTGAGGGCTTCTGAGCAACTGACGTGCAGTTTCTGACATTTCTCACCAAACTCTCATTATGACTTTTTCACCATTACCTATGTGACTTCAACTACATAACTAGAACAGTGAAAAATTGCAATTACAAATCCAGATTTTTAAATTGCTGCCATATGTCTTTCCTTTACTTCTGTTACTTATTTTAAGAAGAGTTAAGCATTCCTGTTTTGTCTTTAAGTATCTTCACATTGCCACTTTAACCTTATAAACCTTCTTTATGGATGTTTCAGGGTGTTTTACTTATTACAGAAACACTATGAACTTCAACATGAAATGTAGTTTTTATTTTATACATACTGACAAGAAATCTCACATATGAAATGAAGGCTAAAAGATGCCATGAAATTATACTGTTTCAGGTTTGCTATATGATCCCCTTCTGATTTCTCCTAATTAAGCTACCAAACTTATCCTTCTGAAATACTCTTTATGGTGCCATTCCCTATACGACAAACCATCACTATCCCTAAGATAAACTTCAAACGCTTTCTGTAAGCTTTCAGGGTACTCATGAATTGGGCAATCATATTCCAGCAAAAGCTCTTGACTTCTGAAAAGCAGTGGTCTTACTGTCCATGAATATTCTCACCCATGTACCTTTTCTCATTCTATTCCCCAGGCTTCTAATTCACATATTTCAAGCTCAAAATCAGGTTCCATTTCTTCAAAGAAACCTTTGATGACTCTTCTAGTTCCTCTTAACATCTATTTTTATAGCTATAGATACCATCTGTATAGCATGCATTTTGTCAGTTTTAATGTATAATATGTTAAACATATGTTGTCTTTCACTGATAACAGAGCTTGCATGTACCAGCTTCCTACTGGTGTACACACCAGTGTGACTTATCTACTGGAGGTGCTACAGGTACCAATCTCAAGAAGCACTCTTCTCATAAACCTGCTTCTTTCTCTAATTGCCCAATCTCAATCAATGGCAGTTCAGTACATCAAATCACCAAATATAGAAATGTGAGATTTTGCCAAGTTATCCTTCCCTCACTATCTATATTTGGATTTATTTACTGAGTCCTACCAACTTCACCTCCTACATGTTTCTCCAATTCAGTACCTCTTCTTCATTCCCACTATCTCTGCCATAGGTTAGGCCTTCATCCTCTTTTTCCTCAGCTAGGGCAGAGCCTCCTAAATATTCTTTTTGCCCTTAAGTCCATCCTTCACTCTTGGAAGCCTGAGAGATCTATCTAAAATAAAAATGTAAACTCATCGTTCAGCTACTTAAAAACTTTCTCAGGCTTCTTCTCCTCCCAGGAAAATGTTACCCTTCTTAATATGATCTCTATATAAGATGTTTCATGACCTGAGCCCTTATTCTCTCTGCAGCATCACTTATTTCTACATTGAAAGGTTTGCTGATTTGCTAATTTAGTTATCGCTCTATAGACTACTTATCAAATATCATGGATATTGCTCCAGGTCAAAAAATATTTAACTGTGTTTGATTTTAATGGCTGTATTATAGTCCATTGCATGGAATACATAAATTCCATAATTTACATATTAGATTTCCTATATAATAGAAGATTTATTTGTAATAGGCAATAATCCTATGTAATAGGAGATAATCATTTAGACAATTTCTAATTTTTGAGCAACACTTTGATGAGTAGGGTTATACTTACTTCTTTCCCCAGTTGTCTGATTATTTCCTTAGGATAAATTCCTAGAAGAAGATAATTGGCTCAAACTTTGTGTAATAATGTTGATTTTTTTAAAACCTCACCAGCACAAAGTTTTCTTTTTCTTTTTCATTTATGGTCCTCTGATAGGGAAAGATGTTAATGATGATTTATTTCTAGGCAATGTCTGTTTATTTTCTTTATCCTTTTTCTTATTGGGGAAGAGCTATAATTAAAAATAATGAGTTAATATATTTTATATTCCAAAGGAATAAAGAAATTATTTATTGTTTAAGCATAATTAAATTTCTCAATATGCCATATCTCTGTTTTCAAAAGTTGTCGAAGCATTTTTCTTGAATGACATAACTGAACAGTATTTAGAAGTTGAACTTTGCCCGTAAGTATAAAATTTTTTTCTAACACAGTACTATGTAATTTGAACACGTTGTTTTTTAGTTATAAATTAGTAAAAAGTCACTAATTCCAATAAAATAGGGGAAGTGCTAATTGCAAATATACTTATAACTTGTCTACAGGACAGTAAAGAACTTGGATCTGCTAGAATTCTTTAATTTTATCCTTAGTTTTATTTTTACTAGATGAAAATATCACTTTGTTTTCATACAGTGATGACTTGACATTGGGTGAATAGGATAATTAGATTCTCTTTTCTTAAGAAATTACACAATAACCATTACGTACAAAATTAATAAATTCTAAAAGTTAAAAAAATCTTCAGTAGTTTGGTTTTATATATATTAAGACAGTCAGTAATCAAGAATCATGATTTTGCTTTAGGTAATCAACTCCTGCAACAGTTAATTAATCTCTTGGAAAGCAAGGTGAAGAATACTGTTGTTGTAATTTGCAAGAACTTTTACTTCTAAGATATTCTTAAGCTTGCATAATAAGAATAAAAATAGTAGAGGAAAAAAATACTTGTCTGCTGTTTGAATAGTTTGGTGAATGAAATCCGCCCTGAAAAGCTACCTATGTAGAAATGTTTAAATAGCGTCTTTTCCAGAGACAGTAAATTTGTTTCATGTAAACATACTTGAAATCCTTTGATTCTTATTGACCTAGCTAGTCTCAATTATGCTCTCTTACCGTGTTTCCCCGAAAATAAGACCTAATCTGAAAATAAGCCCTAATGTGATTTTTCAGGATAACATCCCCTGAACATATGCCCTAATGCGTCTTTTGGAGCAAAAATTAATATAAGACCCGGTCTTATTTTCGGGGAAACATGGTATTAGTTTCCTTTTGAGGATATATTGTGTATACCTTTGAAAATGTGACATCAATATCTAAATTGATGGTTGAAAGCAGAAAAACACCAGAGGCAGGTGGGTTGAGGACAGTTGGGTGAGAGGGTAGACACAAATTAAAATCTTCAGCATGTTGACTCATTGTAGACAATATATATTTTGTATTTTTTGTCTTCCTTATGAGCTTCAGGACAGTTTTCTTATAGAAATAACCTTTAGTAAAATTGTTGGATTCAGACCTAGAAATTGGTGCCAACTTCCTTCCCTTAAGGTATTTTAGTTTTTGAAATTGGTTTTATTATAAATTCCAAATGCCATGATATTCTCCCACCCCTTTGCATACTTTGCATCATCTAACCAATTGAAGTCTTTTATGTATTTTCTTATTCGGCGAATATAAAAAAGCAATTTGAACGTGTGTACCTTTATGCCTGTGACTATAATTGTCTGTAAAATGGTAAACTCAAAGGTGTCATTTCTAAGTTAACTGAATACATTGGCTCTTCCAATAATTATCGAATTTTCATATTGCATCTTTTAATTATTTGGACATTTAGTTACAAATACACACATTGCAGATATGAAGGATGGTGAAGAAAATAATGCTTGTCTCTTTCAAATGTTTGACAGTCACGGACAACATTTGGTGCTTTTACTCTCTGGAAGAAGAAATGTGTGGAAAGTGAGTAAATAAAAATATGAGACAAAAATTCTTACGTGTACAAGATATTTAATATATATGTTTAAATATGTGTATAATACATATGTTCATAGTGTAAATCTGAATTTGCCTTTTGTATTTTACATATTGTTTCTGTAGCAAGAACTTGCTCTGTCATTCAAAGTGTCCAAAGGAGAGACAAAATGGGAAGGCAGAGCTTATCTCCCTTGGAGTTATTTTCCACCAAATGTGACAAAATTCAATTCATTTGCAATTCATGGATCCAAAGATGAAAGAAGCTATGAAGCTCTTTACCCTATACCTCAACATGAATTGCAACAAGGACAAAAACCTGATTTGTAAGTAGGAAACCAATGAAGATACGTTCCAACTGTGAGCTTTTTGGAAATGAATTCTTGGTAGAGCAGTGATAACTGCCCTCGGTCAAAGAAGACCTACGTGTACAAACACCTCGTAGGGAACTGTGTTTTTTGATGGTCCTCAGTACATACTTGACAGACTCACTTTGTACAGACTAGTCTCTCTCTCTCTCTCTTATCAGTACAGCATTTATAATTAGTGAACATTGCAGTGAATATTAGTGAATATTGCAACAGCTGCTGTGGAAGTATGGTTGCAAATTCTTTTATGATCCCTTTCAGAGCTAGATGGCCAGGGGCATCCTGTTTCCTGGTGTGAACAAAAGGTTAATAAATCCTTTCCCTTGTTCCTGGAGAATGTAACCAACCTTCAGTTTGCTCTCTAGCCCTCTTCCCCTGGTAACCTCATAAGGGTAAAAGTGTCAACCAGGTTTCTAAGCAACATTGCTTATGATAAAAAGGATTCCTAATTGGTAAGTTGCACCTGGACTGATGGCATTATGAATAAACTATAAATACCCGATGGGGACAGCATGGCTTTGGATTTCCCTTTAACAGTCGTGTTCCCTGCGGGGACCCTAGAAGCTATGCCTGTGGCCTTATTACAGAAAATACTGGCTCCCGTGGGGCAGCAGGCATGTAAGCCATCACATCTCCGACACTTGCCCAACTTGAAGCTGTCACCAAAGGAGAATATAGCTGCTGGGCAGCCTCCTGAATGCTTTGGCCTGCAGCAAACACTACTCCCCTAGGGAGGAAAGGCTGCTGTCCTGGGCAAACTGGGATTCACGCTCTGTATCTCTGAGTGTACTCAGTGTGGCCAGGACAGTCTGTTGGATCTGCGTTCAGAGGAGCCTCACAGAGAATCCTCATGGGCTGTGTACCATGGTAGACGGAGTTTCCTGCCTTCTTACCCTTGGGAATTGCTGTCCCTCCTCTCCCTGTGTGTCCTCTCCTTCCTGTCATGCTCTTCGCTCTACTTTGCCTTCATCTCTTCTAGCCTATCCCTTTATCCTGCCTGACACACTTTCCCCTTTTCCTTTTGCTTTTCTCCCCAGTCCTGACCCTTTCTAACTAGCCTCTTTCTCTTTTCCATTCTCTTATCCTTCACTGTTGGTTCCTTAACCTCGTCACCTGGGATTAACAGTTGTGACTCAGTGGTTCAGTCTGGCCAAGTGGGCAGAATGGGGGACAGGAATCTAGATGCAAATGACTCAGGCCCTCACAGCAACATGGCTTGTTTCTGTGGTTCTTTTCTACGTAGTACCTCTTGGCATTTAGGCTCCTCACTTATATGTGATTGGAGGCTTACCCCAGGTAAAGCATGATTATACCATCAGCTCGGGCAGAGTCAAGGCCCATTGATTTCCTAGAGAGCTGAGTTCCACTGTTAGCAAACCTTTCTCTCCTATTAAGCCACGATAGAAATCTCTGTAATAGTTAAATAGTGTTCCTGGAAAGAAAGGGCCAAGCAGTCTATCCTCTAACCTCTGGAACTGAAACTTTAAAACAATTGTTTGAATGACTGATATAAACTATATCAAAAATTTAAATATGAAAATATCTGTAAGAGTATAACATGTTTTAAGCCTAGATGGAATGAGTCAGATTTTGAGGGTTGATTTTTATTTCTCCCCTCAGCTGGGAGGTAGCTGTTTGTAGAATTGAAAGGGGAGTGCTTTGGGATGTGGGTAAATATTTTCAGAGCTACAATGGAAAAATTGTACATGTAGAGTATATCGTACCTTTGGTATTCTTAAAATAGAATGTTGTCCTATCACAGATGTGAGAAAATGAATAGCCCTTCAGGACAACTATTTCACAAATGCATAATTCATTTCAATTCCCACCTTCTCTTTCCTTTGCATTTAGCCATCGTCTGGAATACTTCAAGCTTTTCAGTTTTAACACACTGTTTGGAGAAGAATGGAAACAACCAGAATCAGACCTGTGGCTCATAGAGAAACCTGATGTGTAGGAGTATAGTAGAGGGCCATATCAATTATTTCTTCTCTATACCTTTTAAGGTAAATCAATAATAAGTATAATTTCTTGAAAGGTCACTGAAAGGTGAATGAAAGAATAGTGTCTCTCTGGCAAGTGTAAATTAATAAGCAAATAGAAAGTTTATAGGTGATTTTATCTATAAAGTTAATTCTCAGAGTCATTTAGCCCAGGAACGATCATGTCACTGAATTCTTCCATCTGCCTTGCATCACCATTACCCCAGATATCCCTGACTCTGTCCATCAAAATCATTGTTTCTCTTCCCACTTACCTACACCTCAGCCAGCCTGAGGCTGGACCATCTTATTTGCACATTTTTGAGCTCCATGTAATATACATGAATTCTTTACTCAGAATCTTCTGTACATTCTTGAAATGAGTAAAAAAACCATGACCTATTTCAGTTGGACAGATCCACATCTCTTACGGCTTTAGTAGGATACATGTTTATTTAACTAGCTCTTCTTCTCTTCTTATGACTCTTTTTACTCTGTTGAAGGAAATGGAATGAAGTAGTCTTGAATTCAGGCGACAGATTCTGCTTGTATGTACCAAGAAATGACATTTTCTTAATGATGTTAAACAAGGTATTAACATGTCTTCATTTTATTTTGTGAACATCAAACACTTCTGTTCTAGAATTTCTGAAGTTTCTGTTATAACGTATTTCAGAGCTTGAAGTCATCTAGTACATTATCTATGCACTTCTGCACTGAACTTGGTCCTTCTCCAGCATTCTCAACTTAGAGATTATCAGTCTTGCAGAAGAATCTATGTACAGATACCTAATTGCCTACCCAACAACATACTGTCTCTTCTTCTTCTTCACTAACAGAACTTGAATTTTTAGGGACTCTGCTCAAAAACTGCATTTTCCCAGAATCCTTTGAAGATAGAAACAATCCTATAAAACAGTTCATGGCAATGAGATATATGTATACAGTGTTTGGTGAGGCTTCAAGAAAAGATGCTTTAAAAATGAGAGACTCAGCTGCCATACACCTTTTGTCCTTTGCTCTCCCCATTCCTTTGTCCTGAAATGCAGAATGAATAGCTGAAGTAACACACTAACTACATTTTGTCAATGAGGAGCCAACCCAAGGAAGGCTGAGTAGAAGGACAAAGAACCTGGATTCCAAGTAGCACAATAGAGTATTCTATTTGGACTGCCTGCCTACAGACTTCTCTATACAGGAGAAAACAAACTGCCTAATTTGTTTCCCCAAAGTGATATATAGATTCAATGCATCCCAGTAAAAAATCTTAGAAGGTTTTTTTGGGGGTAGAATTGACAAGCTGATTCAAATTTTATGTGGAAATGCAAAGGACCTCAAATAGCCAAAACAATTTTGATAAAGAACCAAGTTGGAAGACTTCCACCACCTGACTTAAAGACTTTTTACTAAACTTCAGTAGTGAAGACAATATGAACTTGGCATGAATTTAGACAAATATGTCAATGGGACAGAATAGAGAAACCAGAAAGAGAACTATACATGGTCAATTGATTTTTGACAAAGGTTCCAATGTATCTAAAAGGAATAGGATAATCTTTTTGACAAATCATGTTGGAATAACTGGAAAAACATGAAAAAAAGGAAAAAATGAACCTTGACTTCTACCTGACACCGTACAGAAAAATTAACCTAAAGGTGACTTGTGAAATAAAAATTCCAGGAGAAAGTCTTCACAATTTGGAAGAGACTAATTTCAAATAGGATATAAAAAGCACTAATTAAAAAAGGGGAAAAATTGATAAATTGGACTTCATCAAAATTAAAAGCTTTTCCTCATCAAAATCCTCCGTTAAGAATGTGAAAACGGAAGCCACAAATTGGGATAAAATATTCAAAGTACACATGTTTGACAGAGGACTCTTGCCCATTGTATATAAAGAACTGCAACTCAGTAATAAAAAGACATGCCAGTTAAGGAGCAAAAGACTTGAACAGACACTTTACAGAGGAAAATATACAAAAGGCCAAAAAGTATATAAAAAGGCTCTCAACCTCACTTATCATCAAAGAAATGTGAATTAAAACCACAGCAAGATACAACTAAATGACTAAAATTGCAGAATGCATGCCATGGCTAGCTGACTAACATTGGAAAACAGTTGTCAATACCAAGCAGTAATGAGAACATGGAGAAACTTTCACATGATGGGTAGGAATGTAAAACATTATAACTACTTTGGAACTATTTGACTGTATCGAGTAAAGTTAAATACACCTACCCCGTGATTCAGCAGTTTCACTCTTAGGTGTACTCAAGAAAAATAAATGTTCATAGCAGCTTGATTCCTAACAGCGGAAAATTGTAAACTATCAAATTTCCACCCACTAGAATGGATAATATGATCTAGTCAGACAATGGAATACTACGCATCATAAAGAATGGCCTATTGATACATGCAACAACTGAGATGAACCTCGAAAGCGTTGGCGCTGAGCAAAATAAATGCGATACAACATACTGTGTAATTATTTATATGAAGGTCATTATAGGCCATTGTAGGCTATGATGAGTCACGCAACTGCTCTGTGTAAGGATGGGGCATTCAAATTATCTGGAAAAGGGGCACGAGGGAATTTTCTGGGGTGATTGAATGTTTTGTGTCTTTATTTGGATGATGGTCTATACCTGCATACTTTTTTCAACATTGCTCGAGCTGTATATATTTTAAAGTTTTTGATTTCACTATGTAAAATATACCTTAATAAAATACTGTTATAAAATCAGCTGTAAATTCAATGGATTTCACTTCAAGCTTATGCTGTTCCATTAAATAATCATTAGTGCTGCTGGTTAAATGTGAGTTATGAACTAACATTTTTTCTTTTATTGAGTATGTTCTCTATCTGAAAAGAGAGCTGGTAGTAAGATAAATGCTAACTTTTACAAAAAGCACTGTAACTACCTATCGTTATGGCATCTTAGATAAATTAAGAAATTATTTTATATTGACAATAGCAGCTGACAATTTTATATGGTAACAATCTACCAGTTTTGGATAGGAAAGCCATATTTAAAATAATCTAGGACGATTTATTTATGTTGTCATGTCCTGCACGACCAGAGCTGTGGGGAGCGAGAAGGGTGGCGCAGGGTTAAGAAATACAGTAGCCAAGAATAGAGTGCAAGCGGAGTCAAGGGACTCCAGCCTCAAGGACTAAGAGCCCCAAATCTAAGGGGGCCAACGCATAGCTTCTATTGATTAACAAATGAGGAAATAAAAGAAGTAAAGCTTGGTAATCTCAAGATCTGTGAATCTCGCACATTATACTAGGAAACTGATTCAAACCAATCACGCTTGCCTGCAGGCAGCTGGATCCCAAATCCCCCGGATGTCTTAGTCATTGTTATAAGTACCTCCCCAAGGGAGAAATCTTTATGCTGAAACTAACCGATATGAGTAGATGGAGAGCCGATGTTATCACATCATTGAATCTCTTCCCAAGCAGGTTGTGGAAAGGAATGCAGCCACAGAGGCAGAAGCTCTCCTTAGCCAGGGGAAGGGGGAGGGGGGTCTATGCCCACCTCTATTAATCCCATGAGTTTCCAGATGGCCCCTATGCGACTGTGCCTGTCTTAGGTTGTTCCTTCCTTGAGGAATCTTATCCGTCATTGACTAACCAGCCATCCTTTGGGGCCAAACAGGGAGACATAAGGTGTAGGCACAAAGGTGAAGCAAAGTCCTTGAAAGGATTAGTCTCACAGACTCTCCTTTCTTTAGGGGTAGGTATGAGGGGACAGACAGGTAGGCTGTGGCGTGGCAACATATGTTACTGGAAATAATTTTATAAATACATATAAAACTGTTAGAACAAAAAATAAGATACGTTTTATTTTTATTTATTTTCTTTAAAAAATAACATAAATTTTAGAGTATCCTGATTTTAGAAGTGAATAGATCATAGGTTAAGATATAAATCATAACAGTTTATAATATGGGGAAAAGTGATGCGCAAATATTCTAGACCACAATCACAACCATATAAAATATTGAATGTTGTGGGATTCCTAGAACCCATTATGTTTCTCTTTACATCTGTTTAGATGTTTTTTTAAACATCTCAACTTTTTTTATTCTTGATAAAAGATATGTTTCTTCTTCCAATACTAAGAAAGCAAAAGCACATTATACAAAATTTTATTTTGAAAGGAACATGCAATTTAACCACAGAATTTTGAAAAATTTGTCCATTAATGAGGTACAAACAGTGCACCCTATAGAAACCTAACATTTGAAAGTGGGTGTTTTTAGTAGCTGTTTCGAATTTCTTTTTCAACTTTAGGAACACGAAAGAATAATCCTTCCTTTGTTTAATGTATCATAAATGCATTTCCTTGCTGGGTTTTGAATTGTTCACCACAGTGTCGTGCGGATTCTCTCTTCTCACCACCTAAACAGATTACACAGCGAGTGCACTTATTTAGGTGCTTTTTCATTGCTTCTTCAATCTCTTCCCAAGCAGGTGGTGGGAAGGAATGCAGCCACAGAGGCAGAAGCTCTCCTTAGCCGGGGGAAGGGGGGGGGTCTATGCCCACCTCTATGAACCCCGTGAGTTCCCAGAGGCACCCATGCCAGTAAAGTGTAAGTCACAATCCAGAGTACTATATTCTTTGTATTTGTAGCCCTCAAATACTTTTTATTGACATTAATTTTTTTTTTTTTTTGCTACAGAAAAAATAATTGTTTTTTCTCCTCTTCCTCCGTTTTAACAAAAATTAGTTAGACTTTTGGGGCAGAAAGTAATGAATAGAATTAATCCGATGCTTTACAAGGGTAGCAAACGGATGAAACAATTATAGTAAGTGAGCCCTCAGCCCTTTCACTCATGCCTCAAAGCCCAAGGCTCATCCCTTTCCCATTGCATTTTCCGTAGTATTTTACACGTTGCTTTATTAGAGCACTTATCCAGTGCGTTAGGAAGCTCTTCTCCCCGCCAGTCCCTTCAGCCGAGCTTTTACTCCGGCCACCGCAGCACTCAGTGAACAGACAGCACCTGGCCTCAGCTGCACTGTGGGCCCCTTGTTTCCGGCCCGGGCTTTGCTGCTGCCTCAGCTGTGTGGTCCACCTAGAGGGGCCCACTTAGCCTTCTCACATGAACTACCCAGCATATGTGATAGAGGTCACACCCCACGGACAACTCTTGACCAAGGAGGACAGAAGTCAGTGGATGAACCCTCTGTCTTTCATTCTTCTGGTTGACGGTTCTGAGATCCCTTCCACGTAGCTCCCCAGAGGGTCCCTAAAGGGATCATACCTCATTGCCTATAGCAGTGGCCAACTAATAATGCACCTTATTTTGCCTTTCCCTTATTTCCTGGTTTGCTCCTTCTCATTCCTTCCTCATGTGTGGAATTACTTCATCAAAATCAACGTACAGCAAGCCTTTTTCCCAGGTTGGCTTCATGGGGAACCCAGGCGAAGTCAGTCTTACCTGATTCTGTAAATTTAAACAAACAAACAAAACATGGAAGCAAAAAGATGTTCATGAGCCCTTCATTTTGATGTGGTACATACACTCACAGAGGAATGTTCAAGCCACTCTTTATTCATAACCCAATTGCAAGGGACACATTTTTTCCCAGGCTCCTCCTGGTATCAGTGTCATTGCAGCTGGTGTATGTTCTTCGGTGGTGCACGACTAGTGGCTAATCTGAATGCACTTCTGAGTGTTTACCACAAATAGGGAATGAATCAGAGTATAGTAGAATATTAGAGAGGAAGAAAACTTGGGCTGCATCTATACTAAATGCTTTTCCTAATGGTATTTGTGAAAGACCAAAAGACAAGCTTTAGAAGATACGAAAACTGGCCACCATACTCCACACCCTTGAATAACTTGCAATAACTATAATAGCCTTTACTTCTGTTTATCAGAAACTGAAGTAATCTGGCAGCAACTTATTCTGAATGATCGTAAAGTCTACTTGTGTAGAAAATCTGAAGGTGGTGAATGTCTGCATTCCTGTCCTTAATATTTTATTGTTTGCAGCAGTGACTGCATCTTTTTTCCTTTCTGAGAAGATAAATAATAACTTCAAAAATAATGAAGTAGAGTGAGTCATATCAGTGACTTTTCAAACTGTAGGTTTCAAACCCATTAGGGAGTGGATTATGGAATCTTATATACTGTGTTATAATCCACAAATAATTAAATAGAATTAAAAATACCAGAGTGCATCACATTTACTAAGTGCATATGTTGTTTCAAGAATGTTGTTGAAACAACAACATTGTTGGGATCTAGTCACAAAAGTTCAAAATGCATAAAAAATTTAGAGATCACAAGCTTTAAACACTTTGGTTGTTTACAATATTATCCTTTGGGTAAGATTCTCAATGACTAGTGACTGGAAAAGATTTGGAGGGAAACCTAAGACTCAAACATGTCTCCAATGCAGCTTAAACTAGAAAGAAGTATAGCATTTTACTTTACTCTTCAGTTTGATTTTATTTATAAATTGGAAAAAAACCACATATGACAGATAGATGAGACTTACATATAAAGAGCCTCAAATTTTAAATACATTCATTGGAAGTGATCCCTTTGCACAGTATGTAGCTCCTTTTCTAATCTATAAATTAGGATGCTTTGGGTTTCAAGTAAAAGTAAGCTCAACTCCAACCAGCTTAAACAATAAAAGGAGGTGTGGTAGACTTTGGCAGGTTGATGTAGAGGTTGACAATCTCACTATGTCATCAGGTTTCTAGCTCCATTTATATGTGAGTTTCTTGCTCTGCCATCTTCTAGGATATCTCCATCCAAAGACAGCATTCCTTTTTGTATATGAAATCACTGTGGTTGTTACGGCTCTTATAATGATAAACCACAAAATCCAGCACAAGAGAAAATACTCAATGATTTATGACACTGTTATAGGTATTTTCCTTATTTTATACACACAATACATAATACACACCACAGACTCTGAATAAAACAACACCATCAACAACAACATTTTTCTCCCATCTGGATGTTGATCATTGACTTCCCATGCTTTTATCTGTCTCCTGTGTTTTCTGTGAATTACATCTAGAACCCTGATAACATTCAGGTTCAATTTTTCATGAGACTATTTCATAGATGGTGTTGTATTCTTCTATCAGGAGATGCATAACATCTGGTTGTCTCCATTTTGTGATGTTAGGAGCCATTGATGAGCATTACCTAAATCCACGAATTCATTCGGGCCTGCAGTATGTCAGTAATACAATTTTGTCCTTATTTCCATATTTCTTAGTTGGAATACTTGTATAAAAAATTATCCTAATTCAGTTATTTGGATACCAAGAAGCATTGTTTTAACAGGATAGATGCTGATTCTTTTCTTTTACTTAACAATTTTCTGAATAACAGGTCCTCTAGTAATCTCTAAAAATGACCAATGAGATTTAAAAATATATATATCTTTATGAACTCGTGGGTTTAAAAATAGTTTAGGTGTATCAGTCCACTGCAGTTTTCTCATTGATTATCAAAGTGTTCCATCTTTGGTGAGGGGGAGTCTCTTTAAGTTGCCTCCTAAGGCTTTGGACATGACCTTAGTCATCTTTAATAGCTTTTATGTTTCTGATATGACAAGATGTTCCAGGTTCATCTTGAATCTTTCCTGCTGTCGACATGGAGCTAGCTATTTCTTCAGAAAGTTTTGGTTTCTCTCAGTGGCAAATGATATTTAGAGACCACTATTTGGACACTAAGAGTGCCCATTGCTAATGGGCTGGGCATTTTTTTCTCTAGTTCTTTTAAAAAGAAAATACATCATGAGTTCATATTGATGCCTCCTATTTATTCTTATAAAGCTTATTCTCTTTCTCTTCTAACATGGCCCTAGTTGGTTTTCATTGATTTCAACATCATTACCCATTTGCTTTTCCCCCATACCACACACAACAGAGTCTGAATAAAACAATACCATCAACAACAATATGATTGCCGTAAATAGTTAAAAAGTGTGTATTAGTTTTGTTTTGTGATTCTTTTTGACCTATTATATCCCTCCAAGTATATACAGCCAAATTCCTGTGTTTAAAGTTACTTGAAAACAATGTCTATGTGTTAATGCCACCAAACTCAATACACAATAAGGTTCATTTGTTTCAATCCCCTTTCGCTTTGGGGTATTTAAAAATTTTTTTTTAAATAAATATTTATGAGGTTCCAAATTTAAATCTACAATTCAATATATACTTGGAGAAGGTATGCCTCCTTTCTAGTTTTTCTCTAACCCATTACCTCTCTCCCCCTATAGATATCATTAGCAAAATGTATAGTTCGTGCTTCCATTTTTTAATAAGAGCAAATATGTATAAATAGTCATATTCCCTTCCATCTCAGCATGGAAATGATAGCATATTAGAGCTAATAGAAAGACTTGGACTATCAAATTAGACTCTCATGAATAAGGAGTCTTATATAGATTTACTAATTATTTAAAGGATACGGACAATCAAATGTCTCAGGTGAAATAGAGAAAAATCTAGTCCATCCTGTGTGGCTACCATGATCCTTCCTTTCTGCATTGGACACCTTCTCTGGCCTAGAGTAATAAATGAAGTCTTTAAGTGAGGTTTTGGGTGACCTCATATATCAAGAGGGGCCTTGTTTAAGTTATGAAATATCTCCATTTTATACTTAGGTTGGGAATGGGTTTATGTGACGTTTTCTCGGGAGCTATGCCTTATAAATCCATGGTTTCTAGGGGCAAATTTGCTGAGAGAATTCTACAAATAAGGACACTTGTACTAGCAAATACCTTTAGCCTAAGGAAGTCAGCTATCAGCATATTTACAAGGAGATTAGATTGGGACACCTATCTTGCCCCCCTCCCCCGGATTGTTTTCCTGGTAACTGGAAACACGTCACAGACCAGCAGCTCTCTCCCCAGTCTACTTCCTGAACTCAGTCAATATCTCTTTGCCACATATCAGGTATCTTTTAATTATTTGTCTTTCAATGGCTTCTGTGATATTTGTACAAAAATATTAACTCCCAGTGACCACCAGGATTTGAACCCATTTATTGGGGAGGAAGAATTCCCTTTATAAAATACATTAGCAATGGTAACTTTTGATATTCTTTCATCAATTTAGTTACTTTTTTTCCTCCTTTATTCAGTTATTTGAGACTTTTTATAATGTGTTGATGGAAGCATTTAATTTGAGTGCATAATTTTTCTAAGGCCAAATTCACTGTCCTCTCTGGCCAGTTTCCATAAGTATTATATCTATTTAGCTTTCCCAAATATTTTCTCATCCTGGGGGATCAGTGTTTACAAAGATCTTGCTTTTGGTTTAATTGCATACATAAACTTAATAATGCTTTGATGCACCATATGTTGTAGAGATTAAAATGGTGTTTGGCATATCATATCAGTTAATATTCCAGGATCGTTCTACTCCTTCCCAACAGAAATGACTTCCTCTCATAAACCACATTCCCTATTATAGAGGTGGAGATTAAAGTCCATCGTTCAATAAATTCTGGATGCTATTTAGTTCCAGTTTTTTTATAGATGTTATTATGTAACATCTACCCCTGCTAGGGAAGACACAGCTTGTCACTATATCTAAAATGGCATATCTGCTGGTTTCAGGAATTCACATAGCTGGCTCAGGAATCTGATTAAGGCATCTGTTTAAGCATTCCAATCTTTCTGAGCTGGAAACTGGATTTTTTTGTGTGTGTGTGAATGTCCACATGTGCCACTTTAATTCTTAATGCCCACAGACTTTTCCTTGGGTGCCACATAAGGAAATTATCTATTGTCTAGTGATCTCCGACCCATTTGCTGGGGTCGGAGCTGCCCAAAGTCTGTAAATATCTAAATGCTCCTCTGAAATCAGGAGCCTGGTTCTTCACCCACTGCTAAATTATCAGCTCTCAATTCTGCCAAATTTGTAGCTTTGCCTGTTCTTTCTCTCTTCAAGGTTTTTTTTTTCTCTCAGTAAGGCATATAGCTGCCAATTTCCAAACAGTATCATGGCCCTCAATCCAGGAACTCCCATCAGAGAACCAGGCAGCTGCTTTGTCTTGGTTGGGAAAGAATCACAGGGTTTGGACCACGGGCAGTGTGGGGAAGGGAGGCCCTGGGAGGGCATTCTCAGTGGCTCTGTGAGGAGCTTGCTCCAGTACGCACGGCTCCTCCCCCTGCCTGTCCGGCCTCATGCACTCTTCCAGATGGCATCTTCTCCTGCTTCTCCTTTCTAGTCAATGTCTCTGACATCATCCAAGGCGTGATTGATATCTGGCCTCAGAATTATTTGATGCCCTTCTGTGGCGGGACTGTTTTAATCAACTTCCAGTAACAAGCTTGCAACTGTCTTTCAAATGGGCTGTAATGAGCAGCTGCCTTAGTTTCCAAGTCCAAAATCCAAGAAGTCTCCGCTTCACAGCTGCATATGTTCCAGGAGGCAGGTACTGTCAATCTGAGCAGTTGGGTCATGTAGTCTCGGTGGTGCTCCCTATGCCACCATCCTTCATAAATCTTTAAATCTCCGGACCCCACTGACAATAAGATTTATTTTTTTGATGACTTTGCAATGAAGCTACCGTTCTTCTCATAGGAGCAACATGATTCTGCCAAAACTCAAATAGCCCTCTTCGCTGTATCTTGCTTGCTGGAAGGGTCTGTGAGAGAAAACTTATTTCTCATAGGTCGAGGAATGTCTCCGGTTGCTGCAGGAATTCCTCAGATTGGGTTGGTCTTCATATTTAGCTGGATTTATCAGCTGTCCTCTGTCATAAAGGTGATTCGTAGCCAATTCCCAAGTTGCTCCCTTAGCATGACCGATTAACACTGGGTGAGTGGTAGACGTAGGCATCATCCCTTGTAAAAAGGCAACATGACCGATGCTTCAGCTACACGGACTTAACACCGAAGGGGCTGCGCTCCAGGCAGTAAACAGCTCCATTGTATATTCGGATAATCACATTGCTGAGGTGACATTTTCCAAGAACCATAAATCCAAATCTAGGTTTTTTTTTCATCATAAGCAATGTTAAATCAACCAAGTACATCCTGCTATAAGCTTTCCATAGACAAGGAATCTCCGGCTAGCAAATCTCATTAGTTTGCCAGATTTTTCATTATTTGGTTTACAAGGAGATTTGAAGGGTCCCTTCTTACCGAGGGTATCCCTGTATGAAAGAAGAACATAAATTGCCATTCTGCTATTTAACTACTTACTTCACACAGACTTTTGTATTTTTGCCGGGATATCCTTGGTCTGTGTTCCTGCTGCAAAGACTTTGGTCTTGCTTTTATCTCTGTCTAGAACACACATTCCCCTAAATTCCTCGTTTGAGTTTAAACCTCTGCTTGAGTGTTACTTGGCATGTAGGTTTTTCTGACTGTCATTACAAAATAGCATGTTTCTTCCTGTTCATTCTTTATTTTACTTACTCTTGCTTTATTTTTGTTAACAGCACGTATCACCACCTGACATATTAAATGTTTATTTGTTTCTTGTATGTATATGGTGTGCATATTCTCCCCATTAGAACATGCCAAGTGAGATATTCCCCAGAACCATGCTTGATACACAGTAGGAACTCAACACGTTTGTTGAATAATTGAATATGTGCAGATGTAAATTTTGCTTTTATAACATGGGTAAAGAAATGTTACATTTCTCTCTTTATCTAAAACAGATCATCTATTCCCAGACCCCACCTACTTGTGGCAAGAAACTCAGTATCAGTCATGTTTCAGGGGCTTCTCCCCCTTCCTAGGATTTTTGAGCATTCTAAGTCTTGCTTAGTCCGTATATTTACAGAAGGGTCCTCTCTTCTTCCTATGCATTAGGGAACATTGATATTTTGATAGTACAAATCAAAATGTTCCCTCGAACATTGAGATTCCACTGCTTCCTCACCAAGTTTTCTATTCTCTCTGTGGTCAGCCTCCTCCGTTTTCCATACCACCTAACGAAAGGTGCTGTCACCTCCTCAGGGCTCTGCAGAGGAGTGGGGCCCAGGGTCTCCACCTCCAACACAATCTCCTAAACGTCTGTCTGTAGTTTTCACTCAGAGTTGCTGCAAATGCTCCCTCTAGACTTAAGCAAATAAGGAGAAGATAAACAAAAAGTGTCCCTCCATTCATAAAATTCTCATATTTTAAAAGAACAAACAACCTGGAAAAAGGAAGCATTCCTTGTATTGACTATAAGTGACCTTCTCAGAGTTAGGCTGTGTGGTAATGGTCTTGCCACCTGGTTCTGACCATGTATTTGTCGCATTGACCTGTCACTGTTGTCAATAAATGAACACAACTCATTGCTATTGATGTTTTCAGCCTTGCACGGAAGTGACTGTTGGTGAGGGAGGGTCATAGTTCTTCCTGCCCTATGAAAATTTTGCTTGAGTATTTTTTCTTTTATACCATGTGTTTATAATAACATTGGTACAGTAAATGTTCTAGTAGATATTATAGAGAAATGCAATATGTTGGGTATACTGGTAAATATTTCTAATAAAGTTTCAGAGAAATAAAGTTTTATTGTCAAAGAATTATGTTTAAATGGTTGTCAAGCTAGAGTAACCTTTTCCAGGGGCACCGGTGAAACTTCTAAACTAATTTTATTTCAAAAGGTGAGATAGAAAGCTCAATGCTAGAGTACCTTTTGCTAGTGAGTAGTTAGAAGAACAATTTAGAACTGTTGAAGAATGTTCAGTACCAAACCTTGTGTTTCATGGGACATGTGGATTGGTTAGTGTTAATCAGAGAAAAATGATGTTCTATAAAAAAAAATTCTATGTTAAAGTCCAATAGTTCAAGTCAAAACTGGAGCATATCTATTACTTCTGATTTTATTTAAAACCATGTGTAGACTCAGAAAGAAAAAACAAGTATGTGATATGCAAAGAAAAGCCTTTCACCTAGCAGCCTAAAATATTTTAGAGCTGTCTTGCATTTTCTGTGTTCTTGGGAGTCCTCCAGAAGTGTGTGTCATGTTAAAGGTGATTAACTAATAATTACAAGTTGGCTTCAGAAGAGCAAATGAGTCAGTGGGCATCAAAACTCAGATTCATTCATGTGCAGATTATAACAGTTCTTTCTTCCTTAATTACAAAGAATAAAGTTTCAAATTATGACTAGGCATTTAGTATTGACTGTATTCTTTCCAAATATGAAAATATGTCTCTGTTTTCTGAATATGTTTTTATAAAAATATTACTATATTACAGCCTCACTGCAACTCAGATTCACATGTGGACAGAAAAATTTATTGGTGCTTTGGAATGACTTTTATTTTTTTTTCATTCTTTGAGCTCATGGCTGCACATAAAACATGGGCTGCATGACTTCTAGATATTCATTATAACTTCTATTATTTAGTGCTTAAAAGTTTTTTTAAATTAAATTAATTGGGGTGACATTTGTTAATAAAACTACATAGGTTTCAAGTGTACAATTCTGTAATACATCATCTATACATCACACTGTATGTTCACCACCCAGAGTCAGCTCTCCTTCCATCACCATATATTTAACCCCTTTACCCTCTGCTACTCCCCTGTGACCCCCTTACTTCCTCTGGTTACCTCCTCTGGTAATCACGAAATTGTTGTCTGTGTCTATGAGTTTTTGCTTGTTTGTTTGTCTTGTTCGTTTGTTGCTTTCAATTTTTTATCTCACGTACGAGTGAAATCGTATGGCTCTCGACTTTTTCTGTCTGACTTATTTCACTTAGCATAATAATCTCAAGATCCATCCATGTTGTCGCAAATGTCAGTATTTCATCGTTTCTTATGGCCGAGTAGTATTCCATTGTATATGTGTACCATATCTTTATCAAATTATTTATCAAGGAGCACTAGAGTTGTTTCCATATCTTGACCACCGTGAATAATGCCTCAATGAATATAGTGGCACATAAAGCTTTACTGGTAAATGTTTCAGTTTGGAGTACATACCCAGAAGAGGGATTGCGGGGGTCATATAGTAATTTTTTTCTTACCCTTTTGAGGAAACTCCACACTGTTTTCCACAGTGGCTGTACCAGTTTACATTCCCACCAACAGTGTATGAGGGTTCCTTTTCCTTCACAGCCTCTCCCACACTTTTCATTACTTGTCTTGTTGATGATGGCCATTCTAATTAGTGGGAGGTGGTATTTCATTGTGGTTTTGATTTGCATTTCTAATAGCTAGTGAGGTTGAGCATCTTTTCATACATCTGTTGGCCATTTGTATGTTTTCTTGGGAGAAGTGTCTGTTCAGGTCCTCTGCCCGTTTTTTCAATTGGATTGTTTGTTTTTTTGTTGTTGTTGAGTTGTATGCATCCTTTACATGTTCTAGATAGTAACTCTTTATCAGAGGTGTTGTTTGCAAATATTTTCTTCCATTCGGTTGGTTGCCTCTTTGTTTTGTTGAGGGTTTCTTTTGCTGTGCAGAAGCTTTTTAGTTTGATATAATCCTATTCATTTATTTTTGCTTTTACTTCCCTTGCTTTTTGGGGTCAAATTTATAAAATCCCCTCTATAATCAAGCTCCATAACTTTAGTTCCTGTTTTCTTCTATGCAATTTATTGTTTCAGGTTTTATGTTTAGGTCTTTGATCCATTTTGAGTTAATTTTGGTATATGTTGATGGATAACAGTCTAGTTTCATTCTTTTGCTTTCCAATGATTAAAAGTTTTTAATGATCATTTTATCTTCCTACTTTTTGTTAACAGATGTTTTCTTTTTATTCAAATGCCCCTTGTTTTAAATTATGTATTTTTAAGTTTCCTTGCATTAATCTTTAGCTTTTCAGTTAATATTTTCTAGGAAACTCCAAAAAAGCAAGGTACAAATATTGACATAATTTTAACTGTAGTTGTTTATCAGCTATCCAAAGACTTGAAGGCATTGTTTGCAAAATCTTTGAAAATTGCCTGTAAAAATCACCTTTGTAAATCACCTATTTACACAGGTAAACTGTGGTAAAGATATATTTGTACCAAAGGGAGCACTCTTAAATTTATTTTACAAACACAAATAAACGTTAGATAACCTACTATATGAAAGATAATGTGCTACAAAATTCTTGGTATATATTAGGTACCCTGTAAATAATAATATATCTAGTGAGAGCTTACTATTTGCCAAGCACTTTATGTGTATTTTCTCATTTAGTTTCTCATAAAACTTTAGCAGAGGGGTATTATCATTGTTCCTATTATACAGATGAGAAAACTGAGGCTCGAAGAAGTTACATAATTTGTGCAAGTTAAAATAACTGATGAAAATAATGAATAAAATATTAATGCCAGTGACTACATATGTAGTTTGCCTGTAATTTGCTTCTTGAGAACTTGTCCATTGTGAAAGAAAAATTTAAATGCCAAGGTCTCTAGTTTTAGCAAAATCACGTTATTAACACCATAAGCGAGACTTACGCATTTCAGTTGCCTATAATGCGGGGACACATGATTGTGAAGTGAATGAAATGAGCAGGTGCCAGTTGTCCTGCTGGGCCAATTGATTCCATCACCATGTTGGCTCCTGCTCTTGCCATATAGTCATAATTGTTTGTGTCAATTTAATTAATGGGGGTGAGGCTTCAGTTCTTGTGACTGTTGGGACATCTAAACAGTGGCAATGGCTCCAGCATCTCCCAGTTAATTGGCACCCATTCCTTGGCCCGATCCAGGGAGATTGGCCACAGAAATACTGGTGAAATGGGAATCACCTTCTGCCTCATTGTTTTCCCAGATGGAGTTGCCCAATGATTCCATCTTCTTGCTTGACCTTCTTGGCTACATTATCTTCCCATTTCACTGCCTTCTCTTCCGTTTGTAACAGAACATAAAATTTTATCCCGTTTCCACTTGAATGGAGAGGGTATCTAGAGAGAGGGAAAAAAACCAACAGCCAGTTTCTAAGATCTGCTTTGGGGGTTGAGGGTGTTAATTTAAGGCAGAGTTTTTCTGTTCTTAAAAATTCTGATGTTCTGAAACAAACAATAAGTTAGTCTTCTATATATCGAATTTGAAATAATCATGATATTCACTAACACTTACATGTTTTCCCTTATGCAGTCTTAATATATTTTTAAACTTTGACAACCCTTAATTTATTGTATATACCATTACACGTTGTTAACTGGCTCACTTGAATAGGGGGAGAGGAAGAACTTGCTGTCTTGGAGAATGCTTTTTCCACTTCTACATAACCCACATTTAACTTCAAAAACATTAATTGCATTGGAAATGAGGCCAATGAAAAGTGTCAGAAGGGCTGTCAAACCTAAGTATAGGGATAAGCTGGTGGTGTTTGAGAGTACAGGGAACATACACTTACGCTGTGCATGGCGTGTTCCTTTCCATTAACACCTCTGAGGCAACTCTGACAATGCATAGCAGCTGATTGTACCTCCTTGCAACCTTGCTTCCCCTCACCCCAACTGACCCCATGCCGCAAGTTATAAAGTATTTCCCTGCCTATTTTCGCCAAAGTGTTTTAACTGGTAATTCCAATGGGGTTGGCCAATTTCAGTGCCTCTCAAATGTACTTCTTGAAACTTACAATTGCACCATCGTCCTGTGCTGATAGTTGAGGAAATAATGGAATTCTACATAGAGACCCAACAATCTGGTTCAGAAATGCGACTATGGATAGCAAGACAAATCCATCCTAGTTTAATGTCCGGTGATATACACCTTTATACATGTAGCAGAAGTCTGTTGAAAACGTGCTGATACACACATGAATTTAAATAACTTTGACAGTTACCCTAGCTAAACACTACCAATTTGCTAAAATTACGTTTTTGCAATTTTTATGTACTTAGAATTTAAACCTTGGAAGTTGGAGTCTCACCATCAGTGTTTTCTAAAATGGCATTTAGAACCATTTCATTGTGGTGTTTTTCTAGAACATTGTTTCTTACTGCTTTTTGCCACTAGAGGGAAGAAGCAGGTTAACAAAATGATATTTTTGGTGCTTCATTCAACTCTACACAGAAACAATCACAAGACTGTGTTTAAAATAATGACAGTCTCAGCATTCTTTTATTTATGTATTTTGACTGCAGTATTTCTTTTTCCTATGAGTACTAGATCTAAGAAGTGTATTTTTACTTTGTATTTTTTAGAGATTAATTTTCTTTTTATTACTTTAAAGTACTGGAATTTTCAAAAGTAACCAAGAAAGAAAATCATTGCCAGCTAGAAAAAGAGAGGTCAGAATTGTAGGAAGGTATTGGTAACAGGTATGCCACAGAGTAATTCTTCATGTGTGTTATTGTCTTAGGAAGCACACACCCACACAAACATCACCTCAATCATTTAATTATCCCTTTATACCGCAAATGCTTACTGAAAAATTGGCACATTGACGACATGAGACTAGGTGCTGAGAAAAACACAAAGGATGACTTAGATACAGGGAGTGTTTATAAGAGTTTTACATTTAACGAGAGAGCTAAGCAAGAGATAAACCACATCCATTTATGAGTGTATTTAGGATCAGATAGAAATGGAGAAGTATCAGAAGTATAGATGCAATATTTTGGACATACAGCGTAGGTGGGGAGAATGTGTTTGGAGTATCACTTACACCTGAGGAGACCAGGGATCTCTTTATGAAGAAACTGGAATTAAAATGTATCCTTGAAGTGTGAGAAGCAGAGAACGACATTCCAGCGACAGAGGCAGACTGAGCAAAGGGACAGAGGCAGGTCATAACAGTTAAAAAAATGTTCAAAGATAAAAAGACAGTACATTTAAAAAGGCACTTTAAAAGTTTTCATAGTTAGGACATTGTAATTTGTGTTTTTAAAGCAGATGATGCAGGAAGTGTCCTATCAAGCTGAATGCAGCACCATATTAGAGAACGGTGGGCATTCTGGAAAAGTGAAGCTTCAGCTTGGAAACAGAATATCACTAAAGATAAAACAACCTGGAAATGGGAATTCTTACATCCACCTCATGCTGGTGTTTTATCAAATGTAAGCTTTACAGTGCATGTGAGTCTATAAACTGATGGGAAGACTTCATAGACGAATAATAAATTCTGACTTCTAAAGGCAGTTCCTAGGGCCTCTGTTCTCCTTCTCCACTCTCACGCATGTTAGAAAGGAGCCTAATGTGGTAAATGGTGTGTCATTTCACTCCAAAGACCCAATACTTAACCTTTAAGACAACACCTATTACCACCTACCTGGTAGTCTACTGATACGATGATCGAAGAATTCTATTTCAGCTGCTGAAGGCAATGAGCTTGAACACTCACAATATGAGTGCTGTAAAATTATCCAGCTTTTAAATCCAGCGACAGAATTTGATTTTATGCCCTCAGTGGAAATGTAGCTACAGGTTAGCTAAAGGTTACAAGGGAATATTTCTTTTTTATGGTTCTGAGTTCACTGCCTTGTAATTTCAGAGATCACCTCGTTCTACAGTGGGACAAGCTTTATAGCATTATAAGTTGCATAGCTCAGTGAGGATCTTGTAGCTTTCTTTTCAAATTCAGATGCTATATTATTCCTATGATATTATTTGTAGCTAGGTCATCACTATGTTAATTGCTAAAACGTATGTAGGAGACTTTATATAATTTTAAGCCTTATTTTCCCATTTGTTCGATGTCTTGCTTACAAGTAAGGTATAACTTAAAATTAAAAATTAATTTATATCTTAATGTGGGTAAAAATATGATGCATTAAGTCCTACTTAAATTTTATATATGTGTGATAGTACATAGGATTACCAGAATACGTAGAACATATATGTACATATATATACTTTTATATAATTTCAAATAAATATTTAGATTATAAACATCCTTACCTTTTCATTCTACAAAGAAACTTTGTTTCAATGGCTACATATATGCCACCTTTCCTTTATTCACAATAGTAATCCCAGTGATTTTAATATACATATAATATTCATTGTTACATCTCATTAGATAAAACTAATGATTTTATCTTGTTAACCCTTCATATATTTTATAAAACATAAGCCGATCCCCCATAAGGAAAATGACATTAGTTTGATTTTATAACTTTTCTGCCCATCGATAATTAAAATCTTTAAAAAATATGAGTGAACAGTAGTTTTAGGTATGAAAAAATATAACTTCAAATGTATTTATCAGAAGGATGAAAAATGGCTACAGAACCCTACGTAAATTATTGGCTATCTTTTAGGGCTGTGTCTTCATAGGCAAGGTAGAGAATAGAGGTATTAATTTGAAAAGTGCTGGGCAAAAATTTTAAGCCCATGTAATTGAAGAAATGGTATAGCAAAGGAGTTTTGAGCCTAGTTACCCAGACTGTGTATTTACATTGATCCTATGGACTCGACACAATTGCATACGTCTCTGTAGCTCTTTGCCCTTATAGATGCAGGTTGAAAATCTAGAAATAAAATTCTCTAAGTTGATATAATCTAGGACTAACTTTAGTGCAGCTTGGTCTCCTGTTATCACTTGAAAATCATTGGTAATTTTCCTATACAGACTTTTTAAAAAGAAGTCTAACAAGAAAAGTTCATAGAGCTAAACAAAACTTGTCTGTTATGAGTGTTATGTAGTCTTTTATTGACTTTTAGTTGTTTATTTCTTCCAGTTTAGAAATTTTTTTTTTCGCCTTTCAGGAGTCGTGGCATTTTCAGCCAAATAACATCATTTCTCTGTTACTACAGGTTGATATGATACAACATTTCTTTGTGGAAACATGACTAAAACAAAACAAAACTGATCAGGCCAAATTCTGTTCTGTGTGCTGGCATTAAATAGGAATTTCACAAATTTAACAGAATGTAGACTTAAAGCAGTTGAAAATTTGGTAAACATTACGTTGTTTTAGAAAGAGGTCAACCTCATACTTACCTCAGCAGTTGAGCATGCCATAACTTCAACCGTTATGTGTGGTGCTATGGAGGGGTTTTTGTTTGTTTGTTTCCCATCTAAGTTTTTCTTTATATACAAAGTGGGTTTAATAGAATACATAGCTCACTTGATACGTTTCATACCAGAGAACATTTGAATACTAGAATGAAAAATAGGTGCTTCTTGTCCACACATATTAATGTTATTTTGTTTCCATAAATTTTCTTGTTGGCATTTGATATTTCTGAACTATAAAACAAAACAACTAAAATTTCCTGCAAAATTAAGATTATTTTGACATTTTGAATTTTTACGAAAGGTGATATTTTTACTAAAATTTGCAAGTTGCCAAAAGAATGCCTTTGGCCATTTGGGGATATTAGAAAGATTCTATTTATAAATAAAGGGAATCAACATAATACATTTAAAAAAATTGTTTCAACTCTTTTTCTAAGCAGAAGTCTCAGACATAATTTGAGAATATTTAGGAGCCAAAGAACAATCATACTACTAAATCGATGGAGTTTTAGACATTTTTGCAGATAAATTTCTTTTGCTTTTATGACGGGATAGTTTTCTAAATGGCTGTTTTTACCTATAGCATTCAGTGCTTACAGTAATGTATTCTTGGCTCTAAATTTTGCTTTCTTTCATTCAATCAGAATCACTTTGGTTAATTTTTTTCTAAAATGAGAAATGAGTAATTGAGAAGGCATGAGTGTATCTAGCACTAGGAGATTCAAGAAGTTATTATGTTGTAGAGGAAATAAAGAGTTCCATTGTTATTGAATTGAGTTCAATTCTATTCTTTAAGATCCTTTTCTCACAGACATTTCACAAGAATCATCTGAAATAAAGACTATAACTTTGAAAATAAAAGCATACCAATGTAGTTAGGGGAAATTGGGATAGAAAAATAAATTTCAAATAAGACTACATTTCTTGGAGTGTATTTATTCTTCTATACATCCTTCAGAGTGATTCTTCTAAAACATAAATCTCATCAGTAAATTCTCTGCTTAAATCCCTGCTGTGGTTCCACTTGGCTTCAGCATAAACTCTAGTGTGAGCCGCAGTATCTGTACCCCTTCCACCAGCATCACCTCTCTCACCACGTCCCACACCGCCTACCACGCACGTTATGATCTGTTTATATCTAATCTCCCATCTTCAGCTCTCACATGGCTCTCTGCTTTTGTTCATGCTATTTTCTCCATTTATAATACACTCCTTTCCTTTCCTGTTCCTATGTTTTTCAACTGTAGGTTCTGTGAAGTCTTTGCACACTCTCCACTCTTCCATTTCCCACTGTCAAAACTAGAGGCTCCCTGCTTTGTACTGCCATACTTATCTTCAAGCACGTTTCAGTTTTCTCATGGATTGTTCAGAGTTCTCTTTTCCAGGGAGTCACCTGAGGGCAAGGCGAATTTCTTGTTTTTGCACTTCCACCATCCAGCACAGAAAAGGTGGATGGTGTTACACAAGAAATGACTTAAAAAAACAAAAACAAAAACAAAAATCCCTATGTATGTGTATGTTTGGGTGTATATATTGTTTTCATGAGAATCATGAATTGTTATTTTAAATCACTGCTTTATTATATAGCATTGTTGTCGCAAATAGAGGACGGATACAAATCTACAAAATACCCCTCCTTTTCTTTTTTCTTTTTTTTAATCTTTGACCCCCTTAGCGCTTAATATTAAGTGAATGACACTTAACAAGTATTTAATGTATACCTAAGTAAGAACAACATTCTAATATATTTTGGGGATTTGGGGGAAATACGAACAAGTCAGCAGGTAGCATGGAATATGAACAATACATGCTGACTAATTGACGTCATTATTTTTAGTTCTCAAAAAGCTTGAAATTAAAACAGGCAAAGTAAATATCCAAAATAAGCTATCCAAGATATTTATATTTAACATATATATTTTCCTTTTTTGTGCAACTCAAATCCCAGCAGACATTGTCTGACTGTTCCAACCTATATTTATCTCCAGGTGCCCATTACTTTTCTGTGTTATCCAATCAGGATCTAAATCCATGCTTCATTGAATTGTTCATTAGTTTGTCGATGTGCATTTTGTCTTTTTTTGTGATTATAAAGATTATATGTTCTTTTAGGGTAGGGATTACAACTTCTATTTCTTTGAATTTTCTCTGCAAGACCTAGTGAGAAACTGCACACATAGTATGTCCTCAAAATTATTTGTGAAATGAATAAGAGCAAATTCACATCATTAAACATTGTAAACGCTCTATAAATAAATGTGCCTGTGTATTAAGTCATAAAAACTGATTCCTCATTTGTATACAAATTTTGCTATGGGTGAATATCACACAAAAATGTCTTACTGCAATTAATAGAATTCCTTAAAATGTAATGGGGCATTGATTGGCTTGAGGATATTAGTAAAAAAATGTTATTTCAGTTTAATTTGATCAAGACCAGGGGAGCAAGAAAACACATTGCTTTACTTATTTTGTGGTATTTGCTCTTCTGCCTCATTTTGATAGTTGGAATATAGCATTACCACAACATGGGACAGTTTACCAGTGTTGTGCAGGCCTGGACTGTCAAGTTCAAACCTGGGGTTCAAGGCTTACTGATAGAAGTGAATGCACCTTTCTTTGGTGACCCTCCAGCACCACCATAGGAAGTAGGACAGCCTTTAGATGGACTCTGGGAGCACAAAGGTGAGATACCCACACTCACCCACCCACACACCCACTCCTTACGCTTTATGGATTTTGTCTTTGAGTCAACAAGCAAACCATGTTTAGAAGATAATTTCCTACTGCGTTGAATTTTGAACTCTAAAGCCTCTGTTTCGAACTTTAAAATTTAAAACAATCTATCCGTCTCTGTGCTGGGCATCCCTTCTTTCTACACAAATTCCGTACAAGCGTGGGTGGATTCTTCTGGCCCTCATTGCAGTGGACAGACAATATTGATCTCTGTACAGGTGCTCAAACAAGAAGTATGCTTTGGGGGTGCACAGCATGGCTATAGTTCTAAAGAAAGAAAGAATTCCTTAGATAGGTTTTTGGAGAATCAAATACAACCTCACCACACTTAAAAAGCACTTACCACGTTCAGTCTGTGTGAGTCATGCCACCTTTTGCTAGTTGAAAATGCTCTCCTGGACCCTTCTCATGAGAGCCAGTCATCTAAGGATGTTCTTTACCTCCTCCAATTAGCCGCATCCACAGATATCACTGTCTTTTGGTAAAAGTTGTTCCGTCACGTGCTTCCTCCTTCTGTCCTCTTCTCACAGAGCTTGCTCTAGAATTGTCTTACATGTAACAAATTAGCAAATTCAATTAAGTGTAGCTGAGTCACGGAACCTATAATTTGTTTAATCACATATTTAGTGTATTTTTGTCCTTTGGTGATAAAGGAAATCATGTACATTGTAAAACACTTAGAAAATAATAAAAGACACACAGAAATAAAAATTATCTGTAATATTACTACCCAGGTAAACTCACTGTTCACCTTTGGATGTACAACCAGGCATCTCCGAGGTTGAATATGGCCAACAGATTTTTTTTTTCTTACTGTGTGTTTTTACAATTTTGAATTGAAGTTCCTTCATATACTCAGCATGGTTCTTAGTTACAGTGCATGCCTGGTTCTCTGGGTATTTGAGCATGAGAATCACAGTGCAGCTTTTTTTTTTTTTTTAGCACATTATCATATCATTGTAGGAAATATGAGAAATAATCAGTATTAGATTCTTTCAGTCTCCAGGCCCGAGTTCCCAGTCAGATGATTTGCCCTTCGAGAAAAAGCGGTAAGTGGCTGAGGGAACCGCCGTGCTGTTCTTGGCTTTGTCACTACTAACCCTGGTAAAATGCTTCATCGATTTGGATACGTACACCTGAACTTGTGTGCATGTATCAGGCGGTCCTGATCCTCATCTCTTTCACGGAAGCCAAGAGTGAGATGATAACATGAGCCAACCAACGAGGCATTTGACAGCACTCTATTATTGTTGCCAAGTCGTGCTGGAGAAACCAGGATCAGCTGATTGCAACATCAGTTGTTCAGGTGATAACAACAGCATCAATAGTGACTAACACGGATGTAATGCTTGCATTGTGTCAGACACTATTCTAAGCACCTGTTCACATTGCAAATCCTTTAAGCGCAGCGTAATCCATTTTACAGGCGGGGGAACATATCTCCATTGCATAACTCGACCAAGATCTCACAACTAGTATGTGGCAGAATCTATACGTGAATCCAATCAGTCTGGCTGCAGAGTCCATGCTCTCTAATCCCCATGTCATTCTGCCTCTGCTGCTAACTTAATACTAATTATATAAACTTGAGTTGCTAAGATAATTTCTTCAACATGAATCCCTTATTTTCTTCACTCTTATTAATTACGAGGAAATTCACATCTCAAAGAGGAGACTACTTTCGGTGAGTAAAACCCAAATATTTTGCAGTTTTAATCATATAAATACATAAACTGTTAGCAAAAACCAGTGTTCGTAGTTGAAAATGTGGAATAGTTATGACTTGAAGTATTTTATCTCTTAAACTGATATTGTAGCTCTAGATATTTTGTAACGAAGTAAAATGGAAAGTCTCCTGTATTCATCAGAATTCTCATAATTATAAGTGAAAAACTTACTGATCAAGGAAATTTGTGCAGAAAGAGAATTGTTGGCTCAGGTAGTAAGATGAGAGGTGGACTGGCTGGCCTGCCTGAGTTTGCCTTAGTCCAAAGATTAGAGATATCGACAGGTATTTATCTCATGCTCTTTTCTCACACCGCCATGTCCTACTCCCCTCTCCACACCAGTTATCTCTACATGTCTTCCACATCTCTGTGTCTGTCTGCTTTTATTCCTCCTGTAGAGAGGGACTTCCTTTATGAGGTGTGACTCAGGCAGTTGAAAATTGGCACCAATCCTAGCTTAGCCACCCTGGAGGAAACAGAGATTTTCTCTTCCCACTTCCGTCTGTAAGGAGGCCATGATACTGCAGCTGGCTGGCGGCCCTGCCAGAATCACATAGTTGGAAAGGTGGGAGTAGTTCTCCAGAGGCAGTCAGGGTCTAAGCAAAAGGGAGAAGGAAAATCTAGCAGAGAAAAATGACTGGTGTCCATTGTATCCTCACATCTCCAGTGCACTCATGTGTAATTCTTAAATGTAAATCCTTGTGGGTTATTCAAGTTCTTCATGTTTTCTTTCTTTTATTCCATCTGGAACCCTGCCTTGTGGCATATTTTCTGGTGTACTGAATGGAAAACAAATGTTCATAAGCTATTTTGTCACACGCCAGCAATGACTACAATAAATTGTTGGGAGATAAAATTGAAGTTATTAGCATTTTAATTTCTCCTGTTAAAAACGTTAGTCTTGGATAATCCCAAGGTTAATAAGAAAATCAAGTTTATCATTTTGGGTTGTTCAAGTTCTTATGTGATAAAACTTTTTTGAGTGTCTAACAGATATGCTTAATTAACTCACCACATTTATTGCCAATTTGAAGATTTTATTATTTAGATTATATATAAAATGGTAGGCATTTTACTGTCAGTAGTTTTTGCCTATATAACTGGTCTTGTCTTTCTAATGCAGCATCTTGGAAGGAGCTAGGTTATCTTGATATGTTAGAAGTCCTCATTTCATCTTACTAAAGCATTTTCCATGTTGTTTGTAATTTTTGAAATAAGTGTTTGTAATAGAGAAAATGAAATAATTTTTATGTAAAAATATCTTGATTACAGATTCATTTAT
Organism: Rhinolophus hipposideros; assembly: GCF_964194185.1. Lineage (NCBI taxonomy): Eukaryota > Metazoa > Chordata > Mammalia > Chiroptera > Rhinolophidae > Rhinolophus > Rhinolophus hipposideros. The sequence goes on from NC_138062.1 coordinate 9,389,063, forward strand.
TAAAACACTTTTTGTTGAGTGCTTACTATCTTCCAGGCACTGTTTTAGGCACAGGAGATTCAGTTCAAAAAAATAAAATAAAAAAATAAAAAAAGAGGCAAAAAGTCCTTTCCTGAGGGAACATTTATTCAATGAATTATAGTACATTGATTATAATGTGAATTGTAATCTGGCTTGTATTACTTGCATTACTTTGTAGATATGACATGACTGACTTATAAATAACATTTATTGAGAAATTAATATATGCCAGGCTATGCTAAGCACATTACACATATTATTCCATCTTTACCTGGGAAGGAAATATTATTATAATTTATTATTATTATACCCATTTTACAGGTGAGGAAACTGAGGTATATGAACTGGAGATATGTTAAATGGCTGAGCAGGCATTCAAATACAGATTTATCTGATCTAGCAGCCTGCACTCTTAGTCACAGCACTGTGTTGCTTCCCAGAGCATTGGCAGGTATACAGTAGGGACTCAATAAATGATGATCATGGAATAAATGTATTTCTGAGCCCCACTTAAAACAGTGGCATTGTGTTAGGTACTAGAGAAGTGCAAAGATGAGCATGAGATAGTCCTTTACCTTATTTGCTTTAATTAAACTTATTAATAAATCAGAGGGAGCCATTAACTAAGATGTTAGTAAAACGACGCAATCTAGGGAAGATATAAATATAAGTATGGCAAAAGCCAAGAGATGTCATGTTACAAATTAGGATATTAAATTACTCTGTGATTGTAACATCAATCAATCAAGCAGCCTAAAACTGCTATTATAAATGATGAATGAAAGGAGTTTTCAATTCCAATCAAATTAATCTCAAAACCATGAAACATAATTTTGTTTTATTTCTATACTCTGTATCTAGAACTTGCCCTCTAGATTTTCAAACATTTAAAAACATTTAAAAGATGTGTTATTTTGTTTTTCAAAAAGGATAGAGACATGTGAAACTTGGTATTGTATAAAAATGATAGTTAAAGCAAATTTATTCTAGTTACTCAGAATATATTTCCCAGTAATTTATTCCTTGCTTATAAATTACATAGTTCTAAAAGTTGCCATTTCTTTACTTCTTCCTCTTAGCTTCATTCTCTCTGGCCCTTTTGTCCTGCCTCCCACTTTCTCTCCCTCCTCCAAATTTTTCTTTTTCTGGCTGGCATAAAATATTGGGGCTGGAGAAATTTTAAGGGCTATTTATTCCATACTTTTATAATCTCTCCTTCCATCCTATTGGTAGAGTACATTATCCAGCCTTTATTTGAAAACAAGACAGTGTTGGAAACACCATATCTTCTAAATAATGCCATTGTGAGAAAGTAATATTCTATATTTAATTGAAAATCACTTTTATATAATTGCTAGATGATTTCCCTATTTTTGCCTCTTAGATGAACAAGTTTTGTTTCTCATCTATGTGATGAATTTAGCTAAAACCTAATCACAGGCCACATCTAGCTGCAAGGGAGGCTGGGAAATGTCACTTCTAGCCAGGCAGTTGTAGGCCAGCTAACCCCAATGGCATTTATTAATAAAAGGTAGCAAAGGAGAATAGATACTGATGGGCAATCAGCAACAATTCTGCTTGTAGACAACAGGAAAACAAGTGACACATAAACATCTTCTGCGTTCTTGTAAAGTGATACTCAGTCAGGTGTGGCCACAAGAGAAGACATAGGAAAGACTCAGGAAACAAAGTTTGTTACACGCATAGGTCCTAGAAACAGGAGGCCTGGCATGCCATGAAGGGCTACATGGGAAAGCATTAGCATGGGTCAGGAGGTAGAAAGGGCCAGAATGAGGGAAGTGCCTAAGTCATCATCTTTATTGGAGTTTCTGAGAGAAAGGCAAGGCAGGGCAGGGCAAACAGTTTAGGATTAGCTAGTTTGAACAATTTTGGAAGGCTTTAAGTTCTAAGGGTGGTCCCTAGTTGCCTGGTACCTGGCCCTGGAATGATTAAGGCAAAGGAATATTGTCTCCTGGGTTATACGGTCAGATAGAGGAGAAGTGGCTCTGATCTTGTTAGTTCTGCACTGGGCCCGTTGCCATTTCTGAGAATGGGCTAAACCAGGGAGGAGCCGTTTTTCCCCAAACAGAAAGAGGTTTTTAAGATGTCAAAACATTGTAATATGCAGAAAATAAATAATATAAATAATACTATAAGAAAGTAAAATTTTTAGGTCAGTGCTATTTAAAAAATTTTTTTAAAATAATTTTTTAAATTACTACTACTTTTATTTTTTAAAATAATTAAAAAATTTTCAGTTACAGTTGATATACAATATTGTATTAGTTTCACATATATGACATAGTGATTAGACATTTACATAACTTACAAAGTGATCACTGACATAAGTCTAGTGCACATCTGACAGCATACATAGCTATTATAATATTATTGACTATATTCCCTATGCTATACTTTACATCCCTGTGACTGTTTTTATAACTGGCAATTTGCACATCTTAATCCCTCCCCCTGTTTCACCCATGCCCCTAACCTCCCTCCCATCAAAGTATTCTCTGTATCTATGAATTTGCTTCTGTTTTTTTATTCATTTATTTTGTTTTTTTTTTAGATCCACATATAAGTGAAATTATATGGTATGTGTCTTTCTTCGACTTATTTCGCTTGGCATAATACACTGTAGGTCTATCCATGTCATTGCAGATGGCAAGATTTCATTCTTTTTTATGGCTAAGTATTATTCCTAATATAATATAATATAATTAATGTAACCAATATAATTAATATAATTAATATAATATAATAAATTAATATAATATATAACAATACTATATATGTACTTATATATGTGTGTGTATATATATATATATATATATATATATATATACACACATATATATATATATATATATCACCTCTTTATCCAATTGTCTATGGGTGGACATTTAGGTTACTTCCCTATTTTGTCTATTGTAAATAATGCTGCAATGAACATAGAGATGCATATGTCTTTTTGAATCAGTGTTTTGGGTTTCTTCAGATAAATACCCAGAAGTGGAATTGCAGGGTCCTTCTTTGTCTCGTTATAGCCTTTGTTTTAAAGTCTGTCTGTCTGATATAAGTATTGCTACCCTAGCTTTTTTTCGTTTCCATTTGTATGAAATATCTTTTGCCAGTCCTTGACTTTCAGGCAAGTGTGTGTATTTCAATCTGAAGTGGGTCTCTTGTAGGCAGCATATGTATGGGTCTTGTTTTCTTTTCTTTTTTTTTTTTTTTAATTTATTGGGGTGACAATTGTTAGTAAATTTATATACATTTCAGGTGTACGATTCTGTATTACATCATCTATAAATCCCACTGTGTGTTCACCACCCAGAGTCAGTTCTCCTTCCATCACCATATATTTGATTCCCTCTTTCCCTCATCACCCACCCCCCGGGTCTTGTTTTCTTATCCATTATATCTTTTGATTGCAATATTTAGTCCATTTACATTTGACGTGTTTATTGATAGGTATGTAGTTATTGCCATTTTATTATTCATATTTTGATTTTTTTCTTCTTCTTCTTAAGGAAGTCCCTTTAACATTTCTTGTAATATTGGTTTGATGGTGCTGAACTCCTTTAGCTTTTTCTTGACTGGAAAGCTTTTTATCTGTCCTTTGATTTGAAATGATAGCCTTGCTGGCTACAGTACTCTTGTTTGTATATCCTTACTTTTCATCACTTTGAATATTTCATACCAATCCCTTCTGGCCTGCACAATTTCTGTTGAGAAATCAGGTGACAGTCTTATGGGAGTTCCCTTTAGCTAACTAACTGCTTTTCTCTTGCTGCTTTTAAGATTCTCTCTTTGTCTTTAACCTTTGTCATTTTAATTATTAGGTGTCTTGGTGTGGTCTTCTTTGGGTTCATCTTGTTTGGGACTCTCTGCACTTCCTGGGCATATATGTCTATTTTCTTAGCCAGGTTAGGGAAGTTTTCTGTCATTATTTTTTCAAATAGGTTTTCAATTCCTTGCTGTCTCTCTTCTTCTGGTACCCCTATGATGTGAATGGCGGTACACTTGATGTTGTCCCAGAGGCCCCTTAAACTCTCCTCATTTTTTTGAATTCTTTTTTCTTTTTGCTGTTCTAGTTGGGTGCTTTCTGCTACCTCGTCTTCCAAATTGCTGATTTGATCCTCTGCTTCATCTTTAATTTCCTTTAATGCATTCTTCATTTCAATTACTGTATTCTTCATTTCAAACTGGTTCTTTTTTATGTTTCTTATCTCCATTTTTATGTTTCCTATCTTTTATCTTTTTGTTAAAGTTCTCACTGAGTTCTTCTACTTTTTCCTAAGTTCACTGAGCATCCTTAAAAGTGTTTGGAACTCTCCATCTGGTAGATTGCTTGCCTTTTTTTTTGTTTAGCTCTTTTTCTGGAGTTTCGTTCTGATCTTTCATTTGGGACATGTTTCTTTGTTTCCTCATTTTGGCTGCCTCCCTGTATTTGTTTTTATGTATTAAGTAGAGCTGCTATGTCTCCCAGTGTTGGTAGAATGGCCTTATATAGTAGGTGTCGTGTGGGGTGGCCTGCGGGATCTCTGCTCCTGCTCCCCACATAAGAACGCAGGAGGAACACCTGGTGAGGCCGAAAAGGAACACCCATGGGCCATAGGTAGGGGAGTCATACTACTATATTCTTGCTGGCAGCTGGGTTGGAGACACAGGAAGCAGGAGCCACACTGTTCGCAACCCTCACTGCACCACTTGCAGGCTCAGCCACCATCTTTTTGCTAGCCTCTATTTGCTGCTAGCGTAGCCACAGCAGTTATATTAGTGGCCAAGGGCTCACTGGTTACAGCTGACGGCCAACTAGCCACAGTTGATCGCCATCTACTACCTGAGCCAGCACCCCTCCACGTGAGGCTGAGAGCCTGGAAACTGCTCTCTGGGGCTCTGTCCCCACAGTAGGTGTCCTGTGGGCCCAGAAGTGCAGTCTCCCTGGTCACCTGAGCCAGGAGCTCCAGGAGTGTTCCTTGTGTGGGGTGTGTGTGTCCTCTTATTATTGGTGTTTAGCCTTGGTTGCTGTTGGCACATCAGTAGGAGGGATTGACTCTAGGGCTGATAGGCTGTGAGGAATGGCTGTTACTACAGCAGAGGAGCTGTTGTGCAGGGGCTGACCCCATGGAGAAAAATTTGCTTTAGCAGGGCTCTGGTATCTTCTAAGTGTTCTCTTTGAGTGTGTCATTTGCGGAGGTGAGGTCTAAAGCTGGTGAGGTCTAAAGCTGATCTTTTGGTGTGTTGGTTCTGGTGCAGGTCAAGGTCAACTGCTGCCTGTTCACAACCCAGGGCCACCTGGTATGAGATACAAAGTGGTCTGACAGTTGCCACTCATGCTGGGCTCGGAGGCTTCTCAGAGAGGCTAAGCTGTGAATGGAGACCAGCTGTTATTAGTGCCACCTTGGGGCTGCTTAGCAAGATGTATGGGGCACTCTGAGGCCAGATGCTGCTTGTTTGGTGTTTGTGAACTTTTGAGAGATTTTAGGAAAGACTGTAGTATGAGCTAAGACAGGCCATTTGTATGGAAAAGCCACTGGAAGTGGTTTGGGTGGGCCCACAACTTGGATGGGGCAGAGTCTCAGGGAATCACCAGGGCCAGGAAACTGGTGTTAGCTAGATTGATGGACTCTCAGATGTGGCACCCAACTGTGACTTCATGCTGGGTGAGGGGAAAACTCAAGGAAGGAACAATGGCTCTGTCAGAACTTCTCTCTGTGAGAAAGCTGTCTCTCCAGCCCTAGCCCTGAAGCTAGATAATTCAGTTCCTCTCCGTATGTCTCTGGTGCTTTTTGAGCTGCTGTCCCAGTATTGGAGCTCAGAGCAAGTCAGTCTGTCAGCGAGTAAGTCCGTGTGTGAGCCCTTTAAGAGGAACACCTTGAACTCCGGCAGCCCTCTGTCTCCCTCAGCCATAATCTCTGCTGGTTTTCACAGCCAGAAGTTATGGGGACTTCTCTTCTTGGCGTTGGAACCCTGGGCTGGGGAGCCTGATTTTGGGCTAGAACCCTTTGCTTTTCAAGGGGGGACTTCTGCAGCTAAGATATCCCTCTTGATTTTTAACCATCACATGTAGGTGTGAGACCAGACCATTCAGCATCTCCACCCCTCCTGCTAGTCTCAACGTGGCTTCTTTTTTATGTTGTTAGTTATAGGACTTCAGTTAGTCTTCAGGCTATTCTCAATGATGGTTGTTCTGTAGTTTAGTTGAATTTTGAGGTGGTCCTGGGAGGAGATGAACACAGCATTTACCTACTCCACCATCTTGACCATAAGTCTGGTAACTAACTTCATCTGATAATAGAAATAGAGCTCAAAATTTAGATGAAGTTGAGATTTATGGGCAATGTTCAGCCTACCTTTATGTGGGGACAGAGCCAGGAGTGCAGTTTCCAGGCTCTCGTCCTCATGTGGAAAGGTGCTCACTCAGGTAGTAAATGGCCATCAACTGTGATTGGATGGCCATCAGCTGTGACTAGTTGGTCGTCAGCTGTAACCAGTGAGCCATTGGCCACTAATATAACTACTGTGGCTACGCTAGCAGCAAATGGGGGCTAGCAAGAAGATGGTGGCTGGGCTAGCAAGCGCGGATTGCAGTTAGCACAGCGGAGTGCGGGCTGCAGAGAAGTGGACAGAAGGTTGTGGATAGTGTGGCTCCTGCTTCCTGTGTCTCCAACCCAGTCATCAGTGAGATTATAGTGGTATGACTTCCCTACCTATGGCTCCTTTGGTGTTCCTTTTTGGCCTCACCATATCATGCTTTCCTATGTGGGGAGCAGGACCAAGGACCCCGCCTGACACTCGGCATGACACTTTCATAGCAGTGTTTTTTTTTAATTGAAGAAATTTATATCATCTACACAAATGGAAAAAGATAAACTATGTAAATGCAGGTACTCTGTGTCCCACTAGCACTCCTTCATAGCTTTAATCAGTTAAGTAGCCTGCAGTTTTCTGAGAATGAACTACTAGAAAATCATGAATACGATTAGATAAAAATTAAAATTGGCTGACATTTTAATTGGAAAACATCTGAACTTTGGTCAGATTTCAACTCTATCATTATAATTTTCTTTTTCTCGCTTAGCCACTGACTGCTCCTTCTACTGCTTTCCAATGGGTTGTATTTGCCGTGAGTACAACAAATTTTTACTGTCAAACCAACCTTTCTTTCACAATGACTATATTTTCAAACACAGGTTTAAATGTTTTAGAAATTTGAATATTTATATACTTGGTGTTTAACATTTGTTTGTTCTCCAAAGTTATGGGAAAAGGAAGCAAAATAAGAGTTAAAGGTCTTGCATACAGCTGATGTCCATGAGGCTTTTTTTTTTTTAATGGTTTGGCTGGTTTATTCATGGGGCATAGTAATGCTTGTTGTTTTACTGCTCTTCTGGGAATAGAGTTTCTACTCAGCAACCTAAAAGGGGTAACAGAGAATAGTGTGTACTTAGTTGGAAAATCTTATATAAACTGAGGACAATATCAACGATGAAGAAGCAGAAACTTTTTAAAAAAGTGAAATATTTCAAAAACAACTGAAAAGTATAGAAAATAATGGTATCTACTGCCTAGATTTAACATTCATCACCTAGATGTGACAGACATTAAAAAAATAACTCATTATAGACATACTCAGTGTTCATCTCTTATCCCTTTCCCTTCCTTCCCTCCTTCCTTCTTCCCACCTTTTCCAGTTTTTTCAACTTTCACTATTCTAAAATTTATCTGCATCATTCCCATAGTATCGATTTTACTTTTTCAACATGTGTATATTCACAGACTGATATATTTTGCATATTTTAAAAGTTTATGAATTAATATATTCTTTTAAATAAATTTGGAAGAGCCATTAACCAAGATGTTTTTGTAAATGACAGAATATAAGGCCAATATACATAAATATGTCAAAAGTCACATATTTTGCAAAGTCATATATTTTACAATTGTTCACTCAATGGCTGCATTTTATTCTAATACACAAAATTCATATTTTCCTCAATTGATGGACAATCAGGTTGTTTCCGTAGATTTTTTTTTAAAAGCAATTTTATTAAAATTATTTTTAAAATGCACACGGTCTAAAAGTCAGTTGAAGGGGTTATGCCTAAATATAGTATTCCTTGTTGTATTATTCCTTACTTCAGTCCTGTTACTACCGCCCCTGCTTTGAAGAGTTTTAGCTGTTTTTTTCTGGTTTTGTATTTAAAGGGCTAGGTCTCTGTTTTGATGGTTCTTTTTAATCATTAAGAAAAGAAGGCACAATGGTATGACATATTTCTTTTTTCTAACAAAAATGCAGTAAGACATAAACTTTGAGTTGTAGTCTCTTTAGGACTATCTCAGTCAAAGAGTGTGTGCTAATAAAGCCAAGATTAGAGGTTTGATTTATAGGTTGGCCAGTTATCCTTTGTGTGTTCCATGACTATAGATTACAACCCTAAATTTTTTCAACTTTTCCCACGTATATTCTATTGGTTCCGACTTTTGAGAAAATAGGGAAGCAAGGAGAAAACTAGAAGCATATTGTAAAATTGCTGACAGTATTAGAAATATAGGATTTAGTATCCAAAATAATGATCTGACTAGAAAATACAATAAACTATTGAGTTCTTTTCCAACCCTAGAAACAAAATTCTCAGCAAGGTATCACCCATACGAACAGATGGTCTCATCACTGGAATTTACAAAGGATTGCATAATCGTTTAGAAAGGCTTGTTTTACTTCGTTTTGTTATTTTAGTTTTGGTGGAAAGGGGAAAAGCAAATAAATGACTCAAGGTCTACTGGCTATTTTGTTTATGAAAAAGTTATGGAAGACTTTTTGAATTGGAAGACATTATTGATCTTCTACCGTAAAAAAATTTCCAAGATTATTATTTCAAAGTAGTAGTGAGTAGAAAAATTAAAAAGGTCTAAGTGTTGGCAATAGAAAAGCAAAGAAAGTAGGGAAGATGAAAATGTGTTGTTTTGTTTTGTTTTCCCAATGGTGAAAGAATAATTTTTAACTGTCGTCTGTATCCCTCTGGGTTATGCAAGACACAGCCCTATTTTTAAAAGTTATTTTGTTGTGGTGAGAACAAAAAGCATTAGATATACCCTCCTACATTTTTAATTTCACAATACATTATGTTTGACTATAAGTACAAATGTTGTGCAGAAGATCTCTAAACCTTATTTATCGTGCTGAACTGAAACTTTATGACCGATAGATTAGAAACTCCCCATTTCCCATTCCCCCGGCTCCTGCAACCACCATCCCACTATTTGTTTCCATGAAGTGGACTATTTTAGACCCTCATTTAACTGGAATCACACAGTATTCGTCTTTCTGGGACTTGCTTATTATTTTACATAGCATAATGTCCTCAAGTTTCATTCATGTTGTTGCACATTGCAGAGTTTTCTTCTTTTTAAGTCTCAATAGTGTTCCATTGTATGTATATACCACATTTTCTCTATCCATCCATGAAGGATAATTATATTAAGAGAAATAGCAAGACATACTAAAGAGTGAGTTATCTATCAAATCCTCCACATTTGCACTGTCCAATAGGAATTTCTATGATGATGGAAAATGTTCCTTATATTCTCTGTCTAAAATGGTAGCCACTAACCACAGGTGGCTTTTGAACACTTGGAATGTGGCTGTTGCAACTGAGAAAGTGAATTTTAACCTTTATTTAATTTTAATTACTTCAAATTTAAATTAAATTGCCAGGTGTGGCTAATGGTTACGATAGTGGACAGTGAAGATCTAGGAAATTATAATATAGTTAGAAGAATGGAATCCTCTTTTTCCTTTAAAATATAATTGTTCTTTTCCATCTTTACTGTGTTTGAGAAGATATAAATATAACTAGTATTCCAATTATGAAAGTGGAAAGGAGAGAAAAGTTATAAAAGGAATGTAGTAAAGAACCAATATAGGTGTTGTTTGAGAGCTATGTAATATAAAACATACTACTGGCTAATACCATTAAATTACAACTATATGTGTGTATATATGTTGATACAATTAAAATTATATTCACACTAAGGTACATAATATACAGATATACTGCTAACAATACAATGAAATAGTGTGTATAAACAGTTATATTATAGATATATAATATATTGTTATATTTGATAAGAAAGAATGTATGTACTAAAGTCAGCTCTAGAAGATGTGCGTATCATAACATTAATGAAAATTAAGAAATAATTTCAAATTGCTGTGTTCTTATGCACAGTTATACTATCTATCAACCAAAAGGAATTCAGAATAATTAGGATAGAGAACAGAACAGAGAGAACATAACACAGGGGAAAACCATTAAAACCACTCATGGGTCTCTTGATAAAAGCATGAAAAGAGGATAGAAGAAGGAACAAAACAATTCTTGAATTCTATCCTTTTGGATATCTTGCGTTTGAATTAGAGAAACTATACTCTTGCAGCTACTTTTTCTTATGTGTTTATTTCTCACTCTTGTATTTTGTTTTTTATGTGTTGACATTATCTTGGTCAACAGATTTAATGCAATCTTCGCATTCTTCTTGATTTCTATGTAGCATTCCTTTTTTTCTTGAGATTCTTTTCAGGATTCTCCTAGTTCTCTGATTAGGCGTTTTTGACCTTATACTTTTCTCTTCTGGTTCTCCAAGTATATCTCCCCTTTGTTTTTACTGTCAGGTCTCTGCTCTATACATTTTCCATTGTGGCCACAATTTCCTCTCCCATGTCTTCAGCCTTCATTTCTATTCAGATTCCCCCCACACCGATACCTCTGGGCCTGAGTTCTCTCCAGAGCGTTAGTCCTGTGTTCCCAGTAATACGTTCTGGATATTATCTGCATCTGGATGTCCTGCCAGCAACTCAAACTTAACATTTCTGAAACGAACTTATTAATTCCAAGGTTTGGGTTGGGCCTTCCTTATGTCTAAATAGCAGCACTGTGCTCCAAATCAGACAGACAACAACTAGGTTTGATTGTTCCATCTCTCTTGCCTCTCATATACAATCAGTTTCTATGCCTCGTAAATTTTTGCAGTTTTGCTGTGAAGCAGTCTGTGAAGCAGTGTGAACGACCATTGCCTGGTTTTACCATAGTTAGCCAATATTAATAGTAATTAGAAGGTCTGTTAGAACCGCAGGTGTTTCCTGATAGTCACATGAGGGGATGAGTATTGGAAATAAAGCCTGGCTGGACTGGTAAAGTAGGAAGTGCTGGAAGACAGAAAGAGGAATTGAGTGTGGGCCTCACAATAGGGTATTCACATTATCTCTAACTTCTTGAAACTGCAGTGCTCGAGACATGTTTCCCAGAGTAGATTCTCCTCTGTATAGCTTTGTTAGACTTCTGTGGATAGAAATGTAAACATCTCTGAATCTCTTAACAGACTTCTTCCCACGTGTTATTTAGATATGAATAGGCCAAGAGAAAAACCATAAATATCGCAGATATATTTTGTTAAATTTGCTTCCCCCCCCCCCACTATAAAGCACTTGAAAAATACAATAGAAGTGAAGTGATTTGAAGTGCAAACTGGGCCTTGTGAGTGGCCCAGAATAACGTGTAATGTGTAGTGTGCTGTTGTGTTTTGTCACTGCCCTGCCTTTTATAACTCGAGGCTACATATTGTCAGCAGCTTTCTAAAATCATACTTCCTAGCATCTCAAGGTTAAGTTCTGGTCATTTGTTTGTTGAACTGCCCCCTCTCTTCCAATGGATTGATGACAATATGGTAAGGCCCATTTTGCTGTATCTTTTTTTTTTTTTTTTCTTTTAAAGTAAAGCAAATAGATTTTTGCATCTTGCCTTACTGACAAGATTGCAAATTGCCAATCTTTGCTCTTTTCTCTACCTCCCAATTTTTCATGGTGGTAATTAAGGACTGTAAATTTCACTTTATCATTTGTGTTAGGAATAGCAGCATAAATCATAGTAATAGCACCGTTTATTTCAGTAATGCCAGCCTGCCTGCAAATCACTTGTAAATTGCTTCCATGGACGTACCTCTATCAAATTAATCAAAAACAACCACCTGCATACATTTCCTGAGCTTATTTCAGAGGTTTACTAGTAACAGTGAAGAAGAAAGACCGTGGCCGACCTTTTCATTTTTATTTATCTGTAAGTTCTGAATGACTCATGCACACATTTTCATTTTGAACCCTAGCCATATCTAACTGAGCATTTTATGTAATGCTTTCTTTTAAACACAGGTTGGGAATTGTGTCCTAAATAATATGCCTGTCAGATAGTCCTACTGTGATCCATACCCAGTAATAATAATGTTTGATTGGACATGAAATTATGTACCATTTAAGAATTTCAGCTTTTGTGCTGAAAAAGATTTTTTTCAAGTAACCATAATAGTTTTCAATATTGGAAAGTTAGACAACAGTCACTTAACGTTTATCCACTTGTACCCAGGAAGGGGATATTAGTGTGTCATTCTGAATATGGAGGAAAAGAGAGACCCTTTCCTTCCATGCTTGTGTTCCCTTGAGCTGTAGCTGAGACAGCTCCAGGTCCTGTGAGGCTGGCTTCAGGGCACTGGGTCTATAGCATGTGGAGTTCTGTCCTGCATGTCACATCTCCTTTTGGGGACCTCCTTATGTATAATATGCAGGTCCAGCTTACCTCTTACTTATTGCTCTTACCCTAAGAGGATAAAGGAGAGTGTAAGTTAAGCAATGCATTATTCTTAGGGGTAGCCTGAGTCAAACATTCGTAGGGAAAACAATACAGGTTATTTATTTTAATGTTACATTTAGAATTGCGAAAATGAGGCAAAACCAAGTTCTAGAGATCAGATGAAAATATAATACTAACAACAATACATAACTTTTTTAATCTTTACTTTTCTCCTATTTCTGTTTATGGAATATAAAGTCACTTTTGAGGAACCATAATCTTTATGTAGATTCAATATTGCAGTGGGTTTTATTCATTGTAGAGTCTTCAAGATTAGCATAGTCAGAAGTAAGTAAAGGGGCTTAACTTTCATAAACAGCCTTCTTTTGTGTCTAGTTAAGAAGAATAATGACAACTTTCCTTTACATTTTTAATAGTAATATCTGGTTTTAGTCTCTGTAAATTCTCCACTCTAGTCTCTTTGTTGTTTAATAGTCTACATTGAAGAGGTCACCCTTGGAAAGTGAGAATAGTCTTTTAAGCAAATCCACTCACTATTCTTTCTCTTCCTCTTACTGAATGAACTTGTAAGTAATTGTTAATAACTTACGTTTAAGAATTTCTGTTATTAGCAAAAGAAGAGACAAGAGCAACAGATTGTCTTGAATCTTGCTATTCTCTAAAGAAATTAGGCTAAATAGTTTATTTCTAGGTAGCAAAATCTGACAGCCCAAGGGTACATTTGATAAATTTTGAAATACTGTTGAATAATTGTTTCACTAACCATTTTATAATTTAGTCCTAAGTATATACTCAGTAATTCTCATGGAGAAAAAACTATTTGGAAGGCAATTGATTAAAGTCTCAGGATATTAAGTAGAGGTTTTCAAGAGTGACGATTCTGATTATTATGGACTATTCCATGTTTGGAAGAAGGTAGGGTTGAAAGTGTCTGAAAGGACACCCACAGAGTAAATGAATATTGGTTTGTATATAAACCCATATATGAATAAATATATTTATAAATGGATTTGTAAATATATACATAGATTAAAGCATGTTTTCATTGTCTAGTGTTATAATCCATTTTACCAAGTTAATGTGGGAAAGAATAAGTTAAAATTACTTTAGCCACAGGGAATTTTTCAGCCCAGCCTACTGCAATGGTTTGCTATTCATGAGACTTTAAAATATTTTAGTGTTACTTCTTAAACAAAGATAAAAGCAATAAAATTAAATGTTGAAAACCATCACATTTTCTTTAAAAATAAACCTGTGATTAACTGATAATCAAGTTCTCAAACATGGTAGAATAAATAATGTTTCTACTGCCTTCACCTCTTTTCTCTTCTAAAACAAATCGTTTCCAGACTGTCAACAAGCTTGAGAAATTTCTAGCTAAAGACCTTTCTTTCTCTAAGACCCTGAAAAGTGGGGCTCAGAGTGAAAAGTGCCATAACTACAATAGTAAGTGCATTCTACCAAGAATAAATAAAAATTGCAAAGCCTGACAGTGAAGAATATAGAGAGGAATTCAAGTGACTAAACTTCAAATAAAGGATTATCCTTGTTTGTGAGGAATCGATTCCAGTAAGAAATCGATCTAGGAACCTGTGCATGCAAAAGCAGCCGTGCAGATCTGAGTTTCAGCGAACTGCAGCTGAGGCCAGGATTCTGCCTGGGCAGTGACCTGCCACCAGGTCTTCAGGCCCCAGCAATGGACTTGTGCCTTGGCCTTTTTCGGTGTTGTTATTAGACCCTGAATCTATTTATTCAGACAGCAGCTGTTCTAAATCAATGGCACTCACTCTGTCATGAAAATAAATTTGGTGCTATATTTTTTATAGCTCTATTAACTTTACTGTTTGACTTTCTACTTTGTAAAAAGGGAAAAATGAAAATTGAGCACTGTGAGTGTATTGTTTGTTAAGTGGCTACCAACTGGATTAAAATGCCATCAACAGTAGTGGAGGTAACAGAAGCAAAGGGACGGATGTAACGCTGGTGTCTAGTTAAGTGTCAAATACAGTTCAGTGTTTTGCTGAATTCTTGAATTGGTTTGGCTCCACAGTACTGTAGTTTGTAGCATAACCAACACTGAAAATTAGGGCAAAGTTTTATCTTAATATGTTGAAAAGTATGTGCACTTGAGTATCAAACAAATTGCTACGGTGATATGTTAAAAAATGGGTTTGATTAATGAAAACAAAATTAGTTATTTAAATACATTTATTAGGCAGAAATAAATTCATTCATTCATTCATTCATTCATTCATAAAACTTTCACTGAGTACCTTTTATGGGCCTGGCTCTGTGCTGGTGTAGAGGATACAAAGTTTAAGAAAGCATTGTCTCTATTCTCCTGAAGCTTTTCAGATGTATTCACTTTTTCAAAATGCTTTGTTAATTTAATTGATATTGATTAGATTTCTTACCAACATGTTTTCTTCACATGTTTTAGTATATGTTTTCTTTATATCTATTTTAAATATCTCTGCCTCTATTTTGAAACACAGAAACAAAAACAAAAGCAAAACAAAAACAACAAACAACATGAAGCCATATTTCTACACAGGGAGTCTACAAAATAAGGAAATTTCTTTAGCTCCGAAAGAAAAAATATTTTCCTTCTATGTTCAGGACTGTACATTTTCTCCTAGGGTTTGGGTTAGAAGTTTATTGATAGACTTGTGGCACCAGCAAAATCTGCCAGAATGTTAGTAAACTAATGCATTTCACGTTTTTAATATAGGTATACAGTTTCATAGATATTGTGTTATAGGTTTAAATACGAAGAGTTTGATCTCTAAATGAGAGACATTACAATCATTCCCAAATTCTAAAAATAATTGTTTGAAGAAAGACAATAGACAGGCTATTAAAATGCATTGAAGTCATCTGTGTCAACTCTCAATTCTTCTGTCTCAGCTTGATCTGTGTTTTGTATGATAAGTTCTACTCTGATTCAACACTTTAGGTGTTATATATGCGGTTTGATAAATGTAAGCGTTCGCAGACTTATTCATTTATTCAGCAAATATTTTGTGAGCACTTACCATGTAGGGTATTGTTTTTTTTTGGCTAGGGTTATATACATCGGCATGACAGTCCAAGCTCTGATCTTCAAGGAACTCACATTCCAGGGAAAATCCAGAGTGCGGGTGGGGAAAATCCTAATGATTCTGTCCAACAAAAGAAACTGTCTGTCTCTAGGAAATGCAACATTGCAGTATGGGATTCAATAACTCATGCATTTACTCTTTTTCACTCATATTTAGTGTGCACCTAGCACCTAGGTTTGCACCTAGAATGTGCAAGGCACCATTCTAGACATTACATCTTCCATTAAGATTTAGATTTAGGAGATCTTGAATAAATCCCAGGAGTTTGTATTTTTATAAGTACCTTGTTGAATTTGCAGTCAGATAATTTCTTTGATAGGACCACTTTAATGAATTCCTGTTGAATTTAAATGATTTTAACTGGATTTGTAATAAGAACTATGAGGCAGCGAATTCACAGTGGGAAACAGCAGCAAACACACTGTGATGACACTTTCTATTATGTATTCCTGATTGATAGAAGACTGTTGTGATCTTACTCAGGAAAATTGGTGGCAAGATAGTGTTTCAAAGGGAACAATAAAGAGCCTCACTGATATTTTTGCTGGAATGAAAATTCAACCTGCTCACAAGGAAATTGCAGGTAGAGCCAAAAGTTTTTTCAAGAAAACAACTCTGGCTCTCCTGAAATGCTTAAATAAGTACTTCTTTAAAACTACAGAATTATTCACTGTAAGTTTTAAACAGATTGATCTGGAATATTTGTAAGGGCCAGTTTTAATATAGCTCTTGAACCATGTTTAATTTTTCCCAGTTAAAAAAAAAATCAAACCCCTGTGTAAATTTAGTAGGAGAAACTGGAGTAGGGTTTGAGGAGGGTAGGTAGGCGGCTGGTGATGATGCAGGTTGGGGAAATATGGAAATGGCACATTAGTTCCCTTTTACAGGTAGCAAATGGAGTCTTTTGCCTCACCACTTAGAGCAACATTTAAAGAATTTAGCAGCAGAATATCCAGATATTGGGAGGTGGAGTAAAGGATAGGGGGTGTGAAGAGCATAAAATAGCTACTTCAATCTGTGACTAGTACACTTACCATTTTTCTTAGGATCTTGCCTGCTGCCTAATATAATAGGAAGGCCACTTGACAGAGTTACTTTGGGAAACAAGAAAGATGATACTGTGAAAAATTAAGGGTGTTAAATCAACCACAGTTATAGAGCTCCCTGTGAATTGAACACTTCAGTGATACTCATTTATTCATTCATTACTTGGCCTGTTGCTCATTAGTCATTCAACAAATGTGTGTGCTAGATAATGGGACATGCTGGTGTACAGTTAGACACCAACCTTGACCTCTTAGAATTATATTCTTCTCAAGCAGAAAGGAATAGCAGATGACAAATAAAAAGGCTATTCATTCAGCTGGATAATGATTTACTGTGATAGTCTGAGTTGTGAACATTAGTCAGTTTTTCTGCAGTGCTTTCAACAAATCAAAAATGGCACCCTGTTCTCTTGGTAAATGGTACAGGAATTTAAGATGCTTGCTGGAGGTATCTGCTGACATTCACAAGTCTCTTCTGTGAATGTCGCTAGAATAAAAGCTCCATTAGGGCAAGGACTTTGTTCTGTGGACCACATCTGCCCAGTTCTTTGAAAGGGTCTGCCACATGGCTAGCACTTAGTAAACACTGGCTGCGCGACCATCCAGAGCTTGATGAAGTCAGGACTTTATAAGTTTCACGTTACAGAAGCAAGTGGAATACGAGAGGAATAATGGTGTTCCATTTAGATCCTAACATATGTTGGCACTCGAAGGGCTTAGATCTTTATAAAAATATCTTTTTTTGAAAACTGCTTTTGGCAAAATGACATCCACATTAATGCTTGGTTCCTATGATACATTGATTCTCTTAAAATGAATCAAGAAATTCTGACCATAATGGTGAACTCTGGTGGATGCCTGTTTTGAAAGGAGGTCAAGGATCTTTCTCCAGGTGTCTTGGCAGCAGGATGTTATAGGATTCCAATTATTCAAGTTATCTTAAAAAGTTATCTTAAAAAAAAAAATCTAAAGGTAGAGAACTATAGGTAACTCTGTGAAGTTATACCAGGGTGAGCTCTAGCGTTGGCCTGGATAAAATTCCCCATATACTTTCTTCTCTAGATGCAGAATGGACTGTTAGGGAAAATGACTATGATCAGTGGATTGTGTTTATAAGTGGCCATAGATTTTAGTTGATGGGTCTCCTTATAAAAGTTGTCAATTGTCCTGTGGATAACATTGTTACAGCAGTTCCCTGAACAGTTTTTTACATTAAGTAGACGTGATCTCTGAGGGAGTGCAGTTGGAAGAGCAGAGAAGGTAATTTGGCTCTTGATCACCACTGTTTTCCAAATGAGTAATTTTTTGAATGAGATTGTCAATGATTCTTGCTGACTTCAGTGAATATTAGACGCTTCATTAGGGTTGACAAGATCTGCTCTGGAAATAGGGGAAGGAAGTCTGTGGGGCGACAATCTCAATGCAAAAGGAATCCGATATGCTTTGTTTGGGACATGGATGGTTTCCAAAACCTATCCCTTTTATGCTTTATCCCCTTTAAAAGATAACAGTAAGCATTAATAAGGAGATAGACAGTTTAAAAAGGTAGAAATGGATTACAATAATTTCCTAAAAGTAATTTACTAAAAAATAATTTACCAAAAAAATACAAAACTGATAAAAATAGTAAAGTGTTTGTTGATAAATGAGTGAAGAAACCCAATACATTAATAATAATTACAGGTATGACCAGCTTCTGAAATTGCGAGGAAGAATAGAATGATTAACTCAAGCAGGTAGGGGCCTATATGGTCCATTAGAGATTGTCTCCATGATTCGGGTCAGGTTTGAAGGCAGGTGGATTTGCTGCTGGGGATCATCACAGGTATTAACAACCACAGTGAAACCAGGGCTAACAAGCAAACAAAGCACTTCCAGTTGCTTTCCTTAGAGCTCCAAGCAGGAAGAACCAATGCCCGGGTCAGTAGTTCAATTATGCCCTTTAAAAATTAGCCATTTGCACCAATTTAATCTGACATTTTACATGTTTTATAGCAGACCATTTGAGAAAAGAAAAGGTCTTTTTTTTTTTTGAAAAAAAAAAAAGCAGACTTCTAACTTTTTATAAATAATAAAACTGAATGGGGTGAATACTCAGTGGGATCACTAATGGATCTTCAACCTAGGAACCATAACTGACAAACTTGTCTTACAAAGCAATTATATAATTTTTTTGTTTAATTTAAACCTTGGTTCTATTTGCTTAACATACAAAATAGGCCAATTTAAATTATGCTGTTTGGATTAATTCCTCCTAACTCTGAAAGAAAGAGCTGAATTTACACTTGAAAGTCAACATTAATGGTGGATGGCATTGCATCTCTTTCTTGGCAATGTTGTTCAACTGGTATTGATAAAATGAATTCATATGCAATTCGTGGTTGGGGATTGGGAGAATTTCTGAAGCACTTTATTCGGAACCATTGAAGAGATTCAGGTGAGACAAGGGCCTAATTTGTGATCATGCAACAATAATTTTATTACATATTTATTTTTGGCTTTTAGTTACACTGGGTTTTGAGAGGGAGATAAGAGTTTTAACAACTCCTTAAGTTTTCTCATATCCAAGAAAGATCTTCATTATATTTCTGGTAATACAAATAAGTTATTTAAACGTTTTAAAATGTAGAATGAAATCTACCATGTAATCTTTCTTGTATATTTACATTATTTTCTCAACTCTCCATAACTCTATTAAAAAATCCAGATGTGGTTTACCTTTTAAAGTATCACCTATGAATTGCATTTTATGAATATTTGAAAGTTTTGGTTTGATACCTGTTCATTTCAGATACTACATCTTTTTGGAAGATACTATATAAGCACTCATCTTTTTTTCCACAGTACCTAAAATTTTAAAAATTACATATATATATATATCAAATTATAAACATACAAGTATTTATACATTTTTAATATAGTGTTTGTGTTCTTTATAGCATGGGTGCATTATTTTCAGCATGTTGATTTGAACTACTTTTAACACTTTTACTTTAACAACTCTGTCATTTGGATTAACTTCAACCTAATTTGAAATGACTTCATAGCTGTCAATGAATCTGTTTCCCTCAGGCTGTGCAGGATGGCAGGATTCCTACTTGCTCTCATGACTGGTAGCAGGAACGTTGTGCTGGTAGTGAAAGCTCATGTACTTTGCTAATGTGTAGGTAAAGCTTACATTACAGAGTGCTGTATGAATGAAAGAATTTAATTTGGATAAGGATAAGATGGGCCTGGCTTTGCTTGAGACCCCAAAATAATTGATTTAAGGATGCCCCTATTGGTTGAGCCTTTAGAGTATGTCCAGTTTTTCCCAAACGTTAAACTGTGATGAACACCTTTCTGCATGTCTCTTTGACCACATCTCTAGCTGGTTTTTAAAGATCAGATTATTAGAAATGAAATTAGTGAAGCAAATGATATTCTCCTTTTACATAAATAATAACATTGGTTATACATATTTCTTGAAAGATGCCAATTTACTAGCAGCACATGAAAGTAGCAGTTTCACTGTCCCCTTTGCCAAAACTAAATATCATCATTAAATATATACAGAGGGTGACAAAAAAATGTATACACATTTTAGGAAAGAAAAAAACTATTAAAATTGTAATACTTCATATATACTGATAACAAAAGATGAATACAAGTCATACGTATACTTTTTTTGGCACCCCTGATACATATATGTAAAAATATACCACTATATATTTAGTGGTTACCAGAGGCTAAAGGGAAAAGGGTTTGGTAGAAGAGTGAAAAGGGGGTCTAATGTATGGTGATGGAAGGAGAACTGACTCTGGGTGGTGAACACACAATGCGATATATAGATGATGTATTACAGAATTGTACACTTGAAACCTATGTATTTGTACTTACCATTGTCACCCCAACAAATTTAATAAAAATTAAAAAAAAACACACACGAAAAACAAAAATGAGAGACTTGGATTAGATCTCAGAGCATTGTGAAGATAAGGACCAAAAGTTTGAATTTAATTCTGATGTTAGTAAGAGACAAAATTTAGATCAGCACTTTAAAAAGATTAACTCTGACAGCAAGAAAGAGGATAAAATGGGCCTGGCTTTGCTTGAGACCCCAACCAGCTTTGGAAGCAGAGACGCTGTTCTCTGTAGTCTGGGCAGCACTGTGCAACAGAACCTTCTGCAATGAGGGGTACCAATACGGTAGCCACTAACCATGCGTAACTTTAAAGTACTTCAAAGGTAGCTAGTGCAACAGAGGAATTGAATTTGACTTTAAATTTTAATAACCACATATGGCTACTTACTATCCTATTGGACAGAACAGATTTACTAGAGGAATAGGTACTCAAGACAGAGACATCAAGATAAAGGAAGAAAGTGAAAACAGATTGAGGGAGCAAATTCAGTGACTATTTGCATGTGCAAAGTGAGGGAAAGGGAGAATCCTGATATCAAGATTTAGAATCAGAGGGAAGTGCAATATGGTCATGCCATTTATAGAGAAAATAAAAAGACTCAAAGCCCCCCACCCTCAAAAGACACTTCCTAAACTTATTTAACAGGACATTGAAAAATGACAAAAAGACTTAAACTGACCAGGAATCATTGTTTCTAGCTTTCCCCAGCTGCGTTGATCTATATAAAATGTGATTGGCTGTTGAAACTTCACCGATACTGTGCAGTACTTCTGTGTGAACAGCGCCAGGGTGTTGAGTAATTAGGGACTTGCAGAAACTAACATTAATCCACAGGAGTTACCTTTATTTCTACACGGCGAACTTTAGATTTGGGCCATCTTGACATGTCTTCAAAATGTAAACTCAATACACTGCTCACATAAACCTTTTTTTAGGTGTCACTGAATTAAGAAATACATGTATAACTCATATATATATATATCTCATACAGTTAGCATAGAAAGGTTTCTCACTCTTTAATGAATATCATAGCAAGGCTTATACACATAAGAAAAATTAATAATTATATAAATTATATAAATAGTGTTTATATATTAATTATAATTAATATATAATTATATAAATATCGTTTTAAAATAATATAACATATATTAATGTATGATTTCTAATGTAATTAAAAACAAATTAATATACATACACTTTTAATTTTCCTTGTATTAAATAAATAGATAAAAACATGGCTGTGTATTGAATACCTAAAATTTGATTGTTTTCAATGTGACCTAAAGCCCATTGCCTTGAGTGTTTTAAACTTTTCAACCTTTCACTCTGAAGTGGATTATGGGAGACAACTGGGAGCAGTCTCAGAGTTGTGCAGGGAGCTTTGCTGTGATCCTTTATCTTCTGTCCACATGGATTATATCTCATAAGGAAAGGCACTTAGCAAATAGACCTCCATTGCCACCACCTTTTGGCCTCAGTTGGGTAACTGAAGTAAAATCTTTGTCTGCTACACTGTAACTGTTCCATCCAACAACATGCCAAAAAAATCATTATATTGAACGAGACTTTTACCCTTTATGTTTTACTACCTAATGATTCTTTTAATAAATGATAAGAGAAAATTGTTAGAGTGTTTCTATCCCATCAACTCATTCTTCCTGGTAAATTTTCTGTTCCCTGAAATAACAACTTTGGAAAATCAGGAAAAAGCATGCGGTGTTTCTTTTAAAATGCCAGTGATACATTGCGTAATGCTGAGAACTGATCTAGAAAAATGAGCTGCTGCAGATGTTGCCCTAGAGACATTTCAGTGCTAAGCGAATACATGGAGGTGACTATTATAGTTTCTACTCAATGTTACATTTAAATATATTATCTAATTCCAATATGTGATAGTTTTATTAGGGATGGCATATAAGTCAGAATAAATATTAACTTAGCCTAAAATACCCTAAACAACATTCCTTTAGGGGACTAGAGTAAGTCCATTAGGCATTGTATTATTAAGTTATTGGGTACTTGTTGGATTCAGGAATATCTCATATGTTAGAGATGTATCTAGTCTTTTTTCAGCTACCAACACTTTGACTATCTGAAGAACCAATTTATTTATGGTGGCAACAATAGTTGGTTTTGAGACCATCAATTTAAAAATAGAGTGTTTCCTTTCATATAGTCCTTTGAATTGGGGTGGCCAGAAAGAGAAAACAGGAAGAGCAGTTCGTAGGCATAACTGTTGGGCAGAGATTCTTAAGTTGCCCTGGAGAGACGTGGAATTTGATCCCGAGAAATTTGCCTGTCCTCTTGTTCGCCTCTCTGAAAACAGTTTAGATTATTCATAAATGGACTCCTTGTTTAGTTAAAACTTGTGCCAAATACCATAGCGTAGTTCTAATCTTGCGGCAACATCATAATCATTTCTGGGGATGGCAAAAAGTGAATATTCTTAACAAAACCAATAAGCAATGACAATAGCAAAGAAACAAAACACTTCAAGAGAATTTATTGAATAGCAACTTAATTTGGAAACTTATATGTAGTACTTAAATCCTGAAAGAATGAATAAGAAAACAAATTCTATTTCTGAGCACTTATTACGGTAACCCAGTTCTGTAATAAATCTTAAAATTACCAACACTTCAGATTGAATTTTGAAAACATACTAGAGTTTAAGTATATGGTGCAGTGAAATTTAAATGTGAAATCATCCCCTCCAGGCCACCCGCCTTCCTAGCTGGAGTGAAAAGAACATATTCTTAGGTTCTGATTCATCCAAGTCCAGTTTTCAGGTTTTGGGTGATGATTAAATCTCTCCGGCAAGAGGCCTTCAATTTCATACAAAGGGTTTTCTGTAGGGCTGCCTTGTCATGCACTTCTGTAAATGGGAGTTTGGGAACTTTAAATGAAAGAGTGTGTAAAGTTTTCTTTGCTGAGTGTTATTAACTGAGGGACTCTGGATTAATTTAGCAGCCAGGTTTGTTCTTTCAGCCATAAGCCATGCTGTCAGAGAAACTTAATTACGCTTTAAGTGGGATGCAAATGAGTTGTGACACTACATCATTTCACATGAAAGGTTCATTACTTATATTAACTTGCACAATGCTTGCTCCTAAACCTAGACCTCATTACAATATTCCTGGGATGATTATTATTATTTTTGAACATAGCTAAATGCAAGTAGGGTTTTAACTTTTAATAGCTTGTTTCTTTTTTAATATTTAAGACTACAAATGTTCACTTTATTAAATGATTATGAATTGAACTGCTGGATACACGGATGTATTAAGGCTGGCAGAAAAAAGAGTTTCACCATGTGTCTGCTCAATAGTGCATTCTCAGTACCAGATTATTCTTTAAAGTAACTTTATATGAATAACTGCTTTAGCATTCCTAACTGTGACTTGAAAGAGGAAATTTAACAAGCTTTAAAATCAGAAGTCTAAGGGATTTTATCCCAGGGCTTGAACAGATTTTTCTGAGCATCAGTTGGGTGAGGAAATATATAAATATAGACATATATAGTATGTTTCATCGTATAGATCCAAACCTTGAGTGATAAGGATAAATCAGTCATAACTATCTAACAACGTGTTGTTAGGACAAGTACAAAAAATACATTTGGTCCCACTTTGTAAAAAATAGTTAAATGGTCCTGGAATTCTAAGGGAAGAGAATGTTCACTTTAGATTTATCCCTCTATTCGCTGATGTGGTGATGAGAGAGTTTTAGGAATGATTTTTTGTTTCTTAAAAATAATCAATCGCCATAATCAATCAAGAGTATTGGGTATAAGGAGTAAACAAAAACAGCAAGTGGTAAACTATTATTGGACACTTCTTATGCTCTCGGCAAAGTCCTAGTCATTTTATTTGTATCAGCTCATTTAATACACAGGAAATTCTGATGAGGTGGGTACTCCCTCCCCATTTCACAAATGACAAAAATGAGGAAGAGAAGAGGGTGGGCAAGTTGCCCAAAGTTGCACAATGTGCATGAGCCAGCATTCAAACATACTCAGTTTATTTTTAAAGCCCTTGCTTTTAACCACTATGGCATACTGCCTAACTTATACAAGAGATGTTTATATTTATTAAATATAATAGGAAAAATCTTTTATAAAAAGTGAGTGGTGAGATTATAGTAGAAATCATAGTGGAGAACAGAACTTCATTCTGTGAATTGAGGAGCATGTTTTAATGCTATCGTACTGTGTTTATTCAAATTTCGTTCCTAAAGGTTAGAGTCAATGTTTTTTGTCTCATACTAACCACTAGATGCTGTCACAAGTTTGTATTTTTTTGCCCAATAAGTAACTCATGATATTTATTAAAAATAGACACTGGTATCAAATTGGAACAGATTTGGAAAGGTGAAATATATTCTCCAACTGAAAAATTATAGAATAAGTTAAAATCGTATAATGTACTGAGATGCTCCCCTAAAATTTAAAACACTGAAATTGCAGTTTATTAACTAGGATTTTGATGTTTAAAAGAATCATACAATTTTTAAATCCAAATTTACCTCCTTATATTATAACATAACCATCCATCTTTTAAATTTTAGAAAATCTGCTCCTAAATTGAGGATTACACGGATGCAATGAAATTTATATTCCTTATTGTGCCAGCCATCACTTTATTGCCTCTCAGCTTTAAATCTATCCTTCATTGCCTGGTCTGCAATAATGGAATTGGATTCTATACCATTTGTAATTCTCAATAAACACAGCATTAAGCTAAGGAAATAGAGTGCAGAAGAGAGACACTGTAGAAGGAAGATGTTTCTCTTCCTGTTTCCAGTGTTTTCTGTTTGTCTTTTATTTGCTTCTACTGCATGGCTTCCAGCAATGCACGGAGGGATGAGGACATTCAGTTGTAGTCCTCCCTAGCTGTACTCCCAGAGCACACAGTTCCTCCATGAGCTTGCATTCCTGACCTTGACCTGCTGACCACCTCACTGCCAATGCAGACTCTGTGTCTCCTGACTGAAATATACATTAAAATGTATATGAAGTTGGTACAGAATATTAGCATATTAACAATAGAAGAAACCTCAGGAGTCTCCAGTCTAATCCTTCCTTTCTGTAATAATATGAGAGATTAATTCTATGTGTTGTCACACGTTTTATGTAGCATGTAACACTTTGAAATCTTCCCTTTCAGGATTTGTATTTTAAATAATGACACTACAATTATTTAAAGAGACCAATTTGAATTGCAAAGAAGCTGTTTTTAATTGAAATTCAATGAGTATTTATTGATTTTCTACAAATTCTCAACGTGTTTCATAGACTATAAGAACATAAAAGATACTCTTATTTTGCAAGCTAAAACAAATCCTGATGACACAATGAATCTTTATTAAATGATTTATGTATCACCAGAATAGTTATGCAGAAAGAGATTGGACATCATATTTGGGGCAATATAGAGGGCTTTCATGAAGATGACAGACATATGAAGAGGTCTTGAAGGATCTGTAGGGTTTGAGAGTTGGACTTGAGGAGTGGGGAATAAATGCATATTCCCTTATGGAAAATGCCCTTCAGTTTGCTTTACTGGGGCACAGGCTAGGTATGGGGAATAGTGGGAAAACCTGGCGAAATAACAGCTGACATTTTGAATTTTTATAGATCATGACACATAGTCTTCCAATAAAAATCAAGAAATTGTAAGATGAGATGAGTTGAGTAAATGAGTTAATCATAATTTATATTCCCATAAATTCAAATATGTTAATAAATTACAAGAGTTAAAAACCAGAGCTTTGAAAGGAACCAAATTCTTCATCTTTGGCTTCTGAAAGAAAGAGCTTTAAAAAGAGCCGAGAAAGAACAAAAACCATTTTAAATGTGACATTAATATAAAGATTTCTTACTGAATCATATATGACAGTTTGGATTTCATTTTTAGTAATCCTAAAATTATCTTCTCCACCATTGAACTGAATATTAAACATAATATCCAATACTGACTTTCATTAAAATAACTTAAAGAGCTTCATTTTCTGGATAGGGAGGATTAGATAACCCAAACAGCCTTCAGTTTTTAAAAACCTAGAAATACTAGATAAAACATAACAATTATTCATTTAAATGCTCACGAGAGACTTTGGGAAATCCCAAAGGGTATAAATGATGAGGAAACAAAAGCTAGGTGGCAGCAACTGTCGGAAGTGGGGGTTGGTTCCACTTCTCAGTTATCAATTATTGGAATTCAATGGTCCTGTGCGGACAGAACATGACACTGTGGATCTATAGGAGTCAGGGAGTTGAAAATGAAATAGAAAATAACGTGAAAAACTGTCAAAGAGTTGCAACACCAGTGGATAGGTCAAGGGTGACCTGGAAAACTACCCACTGGCAGAGAAAGCCAGCTGAGCAACTTACCTGTCTCAGCCTGAGCTGAGAGTTGGGGTAGCAGAATTTTCCTCTGAGAATTTACAAATATGAGCCTACCTTCACATTCATTTGGAGCTTAACTTGACACGATCTAGGTGGTTTACACACTGAGAAATTAACCTAAAACATGATTTCAGCTGGTACTGGCTCTGGAAATACTGGATTGAAACAACTATAAATAACTAGAAGCCAGGCTTCTTTGAATTTAGAGTATTTTAATGGTGTATAGGATTTTTGGTTTTTATTTTTGTTTTATGCAAGGAAGGTAGAGAGACATATTAACTTCAGACTTTAAGTGAATTGGTTACTCACTTGGAAACAAAAATGAATATATAGATTATAACATAAACATAAATCAATTCTAGATGGATTAAAGTCCCAAACAGCAAATGCAGTTAAGCTTTTTTCAGAAGAAAATATAGAAAACATATTTTTGACCTTATGTTATAGATAGATTTCTTAAATAAGAACCAGAAAGCATATAAAAGATTGATTAATTTAAATAAAAATATTCTGTGCATCATAAGACACTGTGAACACCATTGGTCAGACTATGTATTAGTACAGCTACATTGGAGAGCAAGTGGACACCCACACTTGAAGTTCAAAGGTTATGTACATAACGTTGAACTCAATAATTCCAATCCTATATATATAATCTAGGGACACTTCTTTACACATGTACAGGATATATGTGCATATATCGTGTGTGTGTATGTATGCATTGTTTTATATATATATGCTTTGTCATATATATATATGCATTATTTTATATATATGCATATTCAATATACTTGGGGTGCCAAAAAATGTGTACAAGTGGACACTTTGGTCACTGTTGCTCAAGCAGTAGTTCGCCATAATCAGAAGTGTCTGGACGCTGACGGTAACCACTTTGAGCACCTCTTGTAATTGCAGAAATCAAATGTGGCTTGTATTCATCTTTGTTATCAGTATATATTGAGTATTACAATTTTAATACAGTTTTCCTTTCTTAAAATGTGTGTACGTTTTTTGGCACCGTGTGTGTGTGTGTGTGTGTGTGTGTGTGTGTGTGTATGTGTATGTGTGTATGTATGCAGGCATTGTTTTAAAAATTGGAAACAAGTTAAATGTCTCCACAGGAGAATGAATAAGAAAACTAGTCACATTAATTCATTAGAATACAACAATTAAAATTATGAGATATAGCCAAATTATCAATGTAGATAATCTCAAAAATATAAGCTTGCATACACACACACACACACACACACGCACAGTATTCTACTATTTTATAAAAAATAGAAACATGCAAGATGGCACTTTTTGTATACAAATACAAAAATATATATAGTAAAATTATGAGAACTATATATATATATAGTACTTTTTGTATACAAATACAAAAATATATATAGTAAAATTATGAGAACATGATTGGAAATGATAAACACCAAATTTAGTAAAATGGCTACTTTGAGAGACAGAGGGAGATGAATGGAATTTTTTCTTAAATTGGGTGTGTTAAAAAATGATTAAAGAAGACAATTTAGGTAATACAAACAAACTTTAGCATTTCATGAAGCAGACAGTCTCTGCATTCGGAGAACTGCAAAACAGAGCAGAAGGGAGGAAGCTTTTATAGGATAAAGAATAAAGAACAAGGAATAGAAAAACAGAAAATATCTGAATGACTGGGAGTCACATAGTTAACCTTGTTTGGGATGAGAAGGAACAAGAAAAATCAGTCCAGTGGTCCTCCCTTATCCATGATTTTGCTTTTTGTGGTTTCAGTTAGCCAGGTCAACCAAGGTCCAAAAATATTAAATAGAAAATTCCAGAAATAAACAATTTGTAAGTTTTAAATTGTGCACTGTTCTGAGAAGCGTGAAGCAATCTCGCGTGGCTCTCTCCATGTGCCCGAGATGTGACTCATCCCTTTGTGCAACGTCTCCACGCTGCGTGTTCTCACGCTGTACACGCTCCCGCCCATTAGTCACTCAGTAGCCATCTTGGTTTTCAGATCAACTATCAGGGCATCATAGTGCTTATATGGAAATCACCCTTGTTTTACTTAACCATGGCCTCACAGCGCAAGAGTAGTGATGCTGGCTATTTGGGTATGCCAAAGAGAAGATGGAAAGTGCTTCCTTGAGGTTAGAAGGTAAGTAAAGTACAATACGATATTTTGAGAGACACAGAGAGAAAGGTCACATGCACATAACTTTGACCACAGTACATTGTTATAATAGTTCTATCTTATCATTAGTTACTGTTGTTAATCTCTTACTGTGCTGAATTTATGTTAAATTTTATCATTGGTGTGCCTTGTAGGAAAAAACAGGATATATGGGGTTTGGTACTGTGGCTTCAGGCATCCACTGGGAGTGTTGGAATGTATC
Organism: Rhinolophus hipposideros; assembly: GCF_964194185.1. Classification (NCBI taxonomy): domain Eukaryota; kingdom Metazoa; phylum Chordata; class Mammalia; order Chiroptera; family Rhinolophidae; genus Rhinolophus; species Rhinolophus hipposideros. Next base: position 9,418,576 of record NC_138062.1, read on the forward strand.
CCCCAGGAAAAGGGGGATTACTGTATAGACAGAGCTGGCTTGGCGTTTGGCGGTTGGCTCACTGAAAATACTGTATTTTTGGTCAAGTGGAGTATTTACAGGGACAGGAAAGTTATCTTAAGTTTCGGTTTGTGGCACCCTGGGCAGGCACAGCTCTGTCTTGGGCCCGGAAATTCACCAGGTGGTTGATGTTTATTATATCTATGCTTTTTAATATGGCTGGAATATTTCATAATATCAATTAAAACAATTAATGACAGCTTCTTAATTAATATCATAACTTTAATATCAAATAAATATTATTCACACCATTCTACACAGAGCAAATTTTCCCAATATCCTTTATGTGTGTGATGTTTAAATCTATCTAAATCAAAAGACTAATATTAAAAATAAACAGATAAAATTATAAAAATAGATAAAATCATTGAATATTTTAAACAGATGATATTGTAGATTAATATCATGTAGAAATTATGATATTTTGAAAATAAAAGCAAAGATTTTTTTTTTTTGAGGTAGAGTTTTAGAATCAATGTCTTCTTTCATTTTATTTTTTTGACAGATGATTAAAGCCCTTGATGCATAAAGGTTAATAAACTACTCAGTAAAATGTCAGAATCCAATTCTTTTGTTCCCTAATCTAAACTTTCGATTTCAATACTTTATACTTCCCACTTTTTAGGTTATATATTTTATAATAAAAAGCAACCTGAAACCGTACTGATTGTTATCACATTCTTCCTTTATTTTTTCCCCTCATTTCATGCATATATAGTTCTGAATTTGAGTATGTAACAAAATTACAAAAGGCAATCAATAATGTTTCCATGCACTAGAGTGGTAGTCTTTAGTCGTTTGGAACTTTAATTTTGTACATCTACAGAACACAGATAACAATGGCTCATTAACCATGAAATCTGGGCAATTTGTCAAAAAGATCCATTTGGCAAATGGTTGCAAAGCACCATTTGATTTAGCATTCTAATACTCCCCACCAACTCCCTACCTGAAAAACAAATATAAGCTGCACTCTATCAGGGATCTGAAGTACAGGTCTTTCTCTTCATTGGAGAAGAACCTTAGGAGGAAAGGTTCTTAAATATTTTGTTCTTATTTCAGAACCACAGCAAAACCTCTTTTCTGATGGTTTTCTGATCTATTACCAAAAGACAAGACAATCTCATCTTTCTTGAGGGCCAGGAAAACGTATACCAGGATTTCAGACCTGAAAAATGGCAGGTACATAATCACCCCAGTCTCACCACCAGCCTTTAATTTGCATTCTGCATCCTTCAGTGTCTGTTTAAAATAATTTTCTTGTTTAGTAAGAATGTCTGGCTCCCTAAACTATGGTGTCTTTCTAAAACAAGATTTTAGAAAGCAGATTTTTGGGGAAATGTTAGTAGGAATTTCCTAAGCTTTTAGTTAGTTTTAGTCAAGGCTACTAAGAAAGTCTGCTTAAATAAGGCTGTTTTGTCATGCAACAAGGGAAACTCCATTTGTGGTGTAGCATTAACAAAGTGAGAATCGCCAGAGCTGAGAATGTCATTGTGTTTTTCTTTTTTAAGTGACTGTGCAAATATTTACAGTCCCATACATGCACTAAGATGAAAAATCAGTGCAATTGGACAAAAAAACAGTGGTTTAAAACAGTTTGGAAGAAAAGAAAGTATCCCAATAAATCACTTGTCAGTGAGGATAATAGAATACTGCATCATCTTCTATCAGCTAGAATAAAGGTTAAAACACTGTGCTTGCTCTCTCAACTCTCTGGTCTTGCTGGCATATTCAATAGTGGATTCCATCATTATTGCCTGTTTGGTACTGGAAACTGTTCTCTTTCCTGTAATTGTTTATAATTCCTGAAGACTCTTAGGGAATGTCATCTGCTTTAATAAGTAATAAATTCTCTGCTGAAGGTGTTGAGAGATAGCAGTAATAGGAAGAGAAAAGGAAATTTCTTTTCCCGGCCAGCATAACATGCTGACAGAATGAATGCGTCACAAATTATTTAAGACATTTTGCATTAAAAAAAGGAGTTTCAAAAAGAAAGGTTGTCTTGCTCTGAAAAATGGTAGGGTTGAAACGCAAGGGTACAGCATTGAAAACTTAATTTGAAAACCTTGAGATATTGCGTCTAGACCATGATCAGCAGCAATCTATCACTCAGTCCATCCATTAGTCCTTCTGAAGTTCGTTTCCTGACTGATGACCTCTTAATCTCTTTTGCATCCCGCCTGTCCTGTTTCTGAAAATTTTTGAATATTTTATTTAAATAAAAATTGTGCATACACATCATTTAAAGGGTTGAAATATGCTGCCAGGTTTACTACAAAAACAGCAGTCTCCAGACGTGCTCTTCACTATTCCCTTCACCATGGAGGGAACCTTTCCACCTCTTAGCTGATTGGTTAAGCCCTTTCATATTTATATTATAGTTGGATAGTAGCTATTTAATGATCGCATGATTATAACCACGTAACTGTTGTTCAAAGAGCCAAGTTAGGAAGTAAACTATGTGTATGTTAATTTCCTTACACAATTTATGATTTCCTCAGGGATAAAAATGGTCACCTTATTTATTGTTCTTGCTTTTTATATACCTTTCACTAATGAAATCTAATTGCCTACATCTCCTTTCTAGCTGTTCAAATGTATTAGGCATTCTATGAAATTATTGTTTTGTTTTGGAGTAATTTCTCCCAGAGCTTACTCCATGCAATCTGGGCTGTTTTCCCTGGGACATTCTGGGATTGATTTATCATGTTGGGATCCCTTCACCTTCTCTCTTTGGTTTGATCTGCTATTTTTTTCTATCCCAGGACTTTCTCATTGTTGGTTTACTCTCTCATTTTCTAGAATGCAGCCTCGAATGACTTTCACAGAAAGCATAGTTTGTGACTTTGCATGTCTAAAAATGTTTATATTCTACCCTGAAATATCAATTAAGCCTTCTAAATTTTATTGAGGTAAAATTTACATAAATTGTACAAGTCTTAGAGGTACAGTTTGATGGCTTTTTACATTTTATATATATATATATATTTCTGTATACACCACCCAAATGAAGACATACAACATTTCCATCAGTCAGAAAAGTTTCTGAGTGCCCCAATGGTAGACAATACCCCCACTTTCAGAGATTACCATTAGTCTGACTACTATAACATGTATTAATTTCGCCTTCTTGAACCTCGTAAAAATGGTATCACATAGTATGTGCCTTTTTGCATTTATGTTTTCTTCATATGTTTTTGAGATTCATCCATATTATTGTGTTTACCAATAGTTTTTCTTTTTTTTCTACTTAATATTACAATGTATGAGTAGATCACAAAATACTGTTTTATATTTACTTCTAGAAGCTTTTTAGAAAAAAAATTAACATTTAGGTTTATGATCTACTTAAAATTAATGTTTTGAATGTGATGTGAAGTATGGACCAAAGCTAGTTTTTCCCCCATTTTGATGTCCAATCTGCTGTGTCCTTTATTGAGAAAAACATTGTGTGCCCCGCTGAATTGCAGTGACATCTTTGAGTAGATTAGGTGACTGTATATGTTTGGGTCTCTTTCTGAATTCTGTTCTGTTCCGTTGGTATGTTTACCTATCTTTGGACCATTAACATAACGTTGATTGCTGTAGATTTATACTATGTTTTGATAGCTGGAAGTATAAGTCCTCTACCTTAATTCTTCCTCAAGGTTCTTCAAAGTCTTGGCTATTCAAGCTGCTCTGCATCTTCATATAAATGTTGTAATCAGCTTGACAATGTCTATAAAAAAACAAACGAAACCAAAACCAAAATATAAAAAGCCAGGGATGGTAATTGGGATTGATTCAAATCTATAGGTTATTTTAGGCAAGATTTGACATTTTAACACTATTGATTCTTCTAATCCACAAATATGTTATTCCACTAGTTTAGATTTTTTTAGTTTCCCTCATCAGTGTTTATAGTTTTTAATACAAAGATTTTGTACAACTTCTATTGGATTTACTCACAGATATTTTATTTCTTTGATGCTTTTGAAATGGTATTTAAAAAATTTCATTTGCCAATTGTTTGTTGCTAGTAAATAAAATACAATGAATTTTTGTACTTGTATGTTGAACTTGTCTCCAGTGACCTTGCTCAATGTGTTTATAATAATAATAATTGAAATAGTTTGGAGATTATTTTGGATTTTCTAGATGTATAAAAATATTATCTATGAATAATGCAGCTTCTTCCATTCTAATGTTTACACATTTTATATGTTTTCCTAGTGTTATATTAATAGTAGTAGCTTGGACCTCCTCAACAATGCTGAATAGAGCAGTGATGTGGACAGTCTTCTTGCTCCTCTTACTCTACTTTTCAGGGGAAATGTGTTCAGTACTTCACCATTAAGTACAATATTGCCTATAAGTTTTTCTTTGATGCCCTTTATAAAACTGAGAAGGTTCTCCTGCATTGCTTGTTTGCTGAGAGTTTTAATAATGAATAGCTGTTGAATTTTATCAGTTGCTTTTCCTTAGTCTATTGATATATTTATATTGTTTTTTCCCCTTTATTCTGTTGATGCGGTAGTTTACATTGATTGTGTCTCAAAGGTTAAACCAGCCTTGCATTCTGGGATTAACTCTTCTAGGTGCTGACATCTTATCCTGTTAATATGCTGCTGGATTTGATTTACTAATATTTCATTTAGAATTTTTTGATCTGTGTGAAATATTGGTCTGTATTTTGCATTTCTTGTAGTATTTTTGTCAGGTTTCGGTATCAGGTTTACACCAACTTGACAGTTGAATAATAGTTTAGTTGGTTGTGGACTACTAGGTTGGAAATTATTTTCTTCCACTGTTTTCTATATCTAGTGTGTTCTTGAGAAGCATTACATCTTTATGGTTTGTACTGTCACCTATAGGATCTTCATATGTTTCTGATTTTGTAAAATTTCACTACACTGTGTTTTATTGCATCTCTGTTTTAATTACTGTGCTGGGAAGTAAGGTATATTTTTAATCTCCTAACTCAGATCTTTCAGTTGCAGGAAATTTTCATGAATTCTTTCATCAATGGCGCACTAGGCAGAATAATGCTCTCCTTGCCCCCTGCCTCCCAAGATGTCCATATCCTAAGTTCTGGAATCTGTGAATGTTACCCTATATGGCAAAAAGGACTTTGCAGATATTATCAAGTTAAATTGAATAGAAAGATTATCTTGGATAATCTGGGTAGGCCCGATGTAATAGTTCTTATATAGAAGAAGTCAGAGTCAGAGAGAAGGCCATGCGATGGCAGAAGCAGAGATTGGCATGATACACTTTGAGGATAGAGGAGGGAAACCACATGCTGAGGAATAGGTGTGGTTACTGCAAGCTGGAAAATGCAAAGAAATGGATTATTCCCTAGCACATCTGGAAGGAACCAGCCCTGCCAACACCGTAGTGTTAGGCTAGTGAGACTGACATTTTAGTATTCTGGCTTCAGAACTATATGGCAATATGTTTGTATTGTTTTAAGTTTGTGGTATTTTGTTATAGCAGCCATAGGAAAATAATATAAACGGTTTTCTCCTTTATTCTCTGTTCTTTATGAAGCTCCTATTTTCTTATAACTTCTTGACGATACCAGAAATTTTCTTATATTTGTTTAATCGCTTTCTCTTTTTGACCAACTTTCTAGAACATTTCCTAGATTTCTCTTCAAACTTATCTTTCTGAATTTTCAGTTTCTACTGTACAGTTCTAATTTTCCAGGACTTTACCCCTCTTTTTGTTCTCAGAATGTTCTTTCTTTATATGATTTTTAAAAAAATGGTGTCTTGTTCTTGTTCATGGTTGCAGTATTTTATTTCTTTTATCCCTAAGGGTATAACAATTTTCTTTGGAATTTTATTCTCCCTGCAAAATAAGTCTCCTTCAACTTTCATTTGACCATCTGTTTTGATTTTTGTATTTCATAGTAGCAACTCTCTTTTGTTGTTTTGTAATACTTGGTTGTCTGCTCATACTTAAGAGTTGATAACTAAAAAATGAAATGGAAGCACTGAACATGTGGGTAGAACTTTACCCCAAGTTTCTGAAGTATATAATACTGCCAGTTCTTACTAAGCCTTTTGGGATGATGTTACATAAATTGGCTTGCTTCTTGGCCACCATCAGTATGGAGTAAGATTACAGTGTTTTTGTTTTTTTCCCCTCCAGCTTGTAAATTATTTACCATATGTCTAAATGTTTTCATCTTCCAAATTATATGTTTTTTTTCTTCTTTTCTTGTCATACTCTTGTTCTGCCTGTCTTGATGAGTTATACTTTTAAGTAAAAATATCTGTATTATAATTTTAGTGCAGATTTATGAATAGACTGAAAGTAGATGAATGTGTTCAATTTACCGTTTTTGGAAGAAATACTACGGCTTCTACTTTTTAGCCTAATCCTTAGAATTAATGCTCTTCAGGTACTATCCTCATTATCTATCCTTTTCATGCTACATACTCTTGCTTCTCAATTTTATCCATTCTTCTGACTTCAACTATCATCAATAGACCAATGACTTTCAATTTTGTGTCTCTATTTCCCTGCATTTTCAGATATTTATTTCTAGTAGGAGGTTCTCAGTCAGTAGTTGGAGTTTCTACATTTCCCTTAAAATATTTTCAGAATCAACCTCATTATTCTTCTGCAGCCTTATTGTACGTTCCCTACACACAAGCTTGTGACTCTTTTGTGTTTCGTCTTTTACTGGTGTCACTAACCATCTAAGATTTAAAATTGGAAATAATTTTTAACTCTTTTCTTACCTCCTACATCCAGTAAGTTACTAAGTCCTGCCAAATTTACTTTCTAAATATCTCTTACTATGCTTCACTCATCCCCCCATACATTATCAGTCCTCCTGCATTATTTCAGGTTTTCAATATCTACTCTACAGCCCACCACAGTAATCTAACTTCATACTTCCCTCTTATCTCTCTAAACCTCCAATCTGCTGATATAAATTAATCATTCAGCAAACATTGATTGAGTACTTAGATCTGAGCTATGGTATGCCCTGGAGCTACCATTGGGAAAAGACATGATTTTTCTTCATGTTAGTGGAGAAGTTAATTTATTGGGAAACTATCACATTAATGGGAAATTACAAAAGAGCATACAAAGTCTTATGATAGGAGAAATACAAGGTACTAGAGAACCATATAAGAGGGTAATCTAACTTATACTTGGGGACAGTTGAAAAGATTTCCAGAAGGTCATCTATATAAAGACCACAGAATTAGGAAGTACGTTTCATACAGAAGACACAGCCCCTGGCAAAGGCTCTGAAGTGGTTCGCACATTTGATGGACTGAAAGAAGTTCAATGACTGGAGAGTGGGAAGAAAATGGGTTGAAGTAAAGCTGGAGAAGTGATCAACAGCCAGCTGACTCAGTGCCTTCTAAACTAAGTTTAGGAGACGGGATTTCTTCTAAGAAAAGAAGGAGACATACAGGAAACTATATGATTTACGCTGCATATTATCTCCCTGTGGGGATGGATTGAAAATGATCCAGTTTGAAGACAAAGACCAGTTGTAATAATTCCGTTGGGACATGGTGATGGCTTGAAATAGAGTTAGGGAAATGAAGAGTAAGAAAAGTAGTTAGCCTTATAGGATATGAGGAAGTAGATTTGGGAGGAAAAGAGTAGGAAGAATTAAGAAACATAGAAATTATAGGTTTGAAGGAATGGTTCAACGATGAGTGAAATTTTGATTATATTGAGTTTGAATGCCAGTGTGACATCCAAATGAAGATATACAGAAGTCTGTTCATATTTTTTCAGGCATAAATACACCCCAAAGTTCCCTACTGTGTTCTACATAAAGCCAAAGCCCTTCACATAGCTCTCAGAGTCCTTTCCATTGTCAGCCCAGCGCATCTGTCTGGATTTATCTCCTAATAACTCCTAGACCTCTTCAGCTACTTATTCACATCCTTTTGTGCCTCCTTGCCTTTAAATATGCTGCTGCACATTTGACCCACACCACACGAAATTTAACTTCATCATTTTCTGCAACACAAATCCCTTACATCAGGTATTTGTGAGGATGGTAGCCTTAACTGAAGATTATGGGGCTTACAGGGAGAGATCATATTACACGGCACACAGGCTTCTCCAGTCTCATGGGTTATTCCCCCTTTTCTCACCTACTAGATCTGTGCTGTCCAATACATTAGCCACTGGTCACCTGTGTTGGCTCTTGAGCACTTGAAGTGTAGCTACTTTGAGATCAGCTGTGCTGTAAGTGTAAAATGCACACCAGATTCTGAACACTTCGAAAAAAGAACATGAAATAGCTCAGTAATATTTTTTTCCAAATAGCGATGTGTTGAAATGACAGTGTTTTGGATATATTGCATTAAATATACTATTAAAATTAATTTCACCTTTTTTGTTTTGTTTTTTAAAAATGTGACTATAAGACACACAAAAATTATATATGTAGCTCACATTATATCTCTACTGGACACTGCTGTCCTAGATGTCTCTGCTAAATTGTCAAATTCTTCTTCTCCATTATGCAAAACAGTTTAACTCTTGAGGTTCTATTTAAACTTATCTACTAAATCTCATCAAGGAGTTTCATTTCATAGGCTCTCTTTAGGAGGAAGTTGTTGTTATATATCAAAAACAACAACAAAAAATATCAAAACCTAAAACATCATATTTCTATATTAGTACTCACTACATTGTAGTGTGATTTTTTTTTTGAGACACCCAGACAGCTTTTATGGAAAAAGATTTACTGCAGCCAATGTTGAAAAAGTTTACTGCAGCTTTTGACTTCTTCAAAGAGCTGACAACTCTCATCTGATTCTTCACCTTCTTCATCATAATCATCATCATCTTCAATAGGTTCTCCAGAAAATTGTAACACTGACCTTGGGATTATACGCTCATGTAAAAAGTGACCAATTTCAAAGTCTGCAGCACGGATAAGTTCAGCATTATTGCCCAGATCTCTCAGGAACTTCAGGAGGGGCAATAAATAAATAAATAAAAAAAAATTAAACAGTCATTGGAAACTGTTTAGGTCACAGTACGAACTGTTCTATGTCCATTATGTTTCTGCTTTTCAGTGGTTTTCAAAGTGACATTATTCCCTTTTCCCCAATCTATCTGGTATTCTGTAAAACCCATAATTTCTGGTCCAATGAAAGGAAACGGATCAGAATCATCTGGTTCTGACCTCATCCTATGTGTCATTGTCAACATCTCATTTGTGAAATATTCACTGGGTTCAAAGTGAAATTCTATGACAAAACTCATAGGCTGGGCAGCATCTGAGAACTTCACTTTAGTACCTTTCAGTGCTTCAGTATAGCTTTGTCATGTTCCTGAACCATATCACTCAGCAAGTCAACATTTTTTTTAAATTGGGGAATATTGGGGAACAGTGTATTTTTCCAGGACCCATCAGCCTCATGTCAAGTCATTGTTTTCAATCTAGTTGTGGAGGGCGTAGCTCACTGGCCCATGTGGGAATCAAACTGGAGACCTTGATGTTATGAACACTGCACTCCAACCACTGACCCAACCGGCCACCAATAAGTCAATATTCTTAAAAACAGTCTACCAAAATTCAGGAATTCTCTTGGGGTCTTGTTTTTCTTTATCCTTTTTCTCATCTTCAGTCTTGGCCTTTGCTTTCAGCTCCTCTGAAATTTCATCTTCTTCATCTGGTTTCCATTGACATTCTTCTTCTGTAGGTTCATAAATTGTATCAATGGTCTCAAATTGCTTATCAAATATAGGCTGATAGAGAACAGCATACTTTCTTTCAAGATCGTGAACTTCCTCATAGAACTTAGTTGCTATCTGTGCACATTTAACTTGAAGGTGTTTAAGAGCATTCACTCGTCTTTTCACCGCCTTAGGCAAGCTTTCAATGTATCCTGTTGGTGTATCTACCAGACCATCAAGTCTTTCTTGAAGCGCTGCAAGAATCTGAGGATTTTGCATTGTCTGAACAGTGAGCTGATGCACTTTGATTATTGTTTCTTCATCAGTTTCTTCTTCTACTTCTTCAACATCGTCCAAATCTTGATCAAGTTCAGACTGTTCTTTGTGGTTAATGTCTGCCATGTTGTAAGAATGCCAAATATTGGCGGCTCGCACCGGGAGCCAGGTGGTGGGAGCTGAGTGGGCAGGGACTCAGGGAAGTGGCAGGAGCAGCAGGGGGCATGCCGCGAGCAGATGGCGCTAAAAAAAGCTGTATGTGATTATTTTAAAAATTTCTGTTTCCCCCACTAGAATGTGAAGAAAGACCATGTCTCACTCATCTTTCTATCCCTGATACTTAACACCATGGCAGGCACATAGTAGGTACTAAGAAATGTTTGTTAAATGACAGGATTGGCTTTTTTATTATCGGAAATGGAAATATTAGCTGAATTTGCAAATTCTATTCATGGCAATCAGTTTGGGATAAATTAAGAATAGTGGTGAACATGTCTGGAGATACTCATATCCCTCCATTTTCCCCTGACCTTACAGTGACTCAATAGTGATCACTTTAAGCTGTTCATTGTATCTGTGTCACAAAGTCTGTGCTAGTATCATTCTCCTCGAGACATGGAAGCAGAAGCAGAGAAAAAATTTAAATCAATAAAGCTAACAAATAAATAACAAGCTGGGGAGGTGGAACCTGTCACTTAAGAACCTGCGGGGTGAAGGGCGTATTGACAGTTTCTGGTAACTAAGTAGACTGAGCACCCATAGCAGAAGTCATTATGAAGCGAACACTCACTTGAGATCGTGTTTACATAACGTTGTTATAGTAAGTAGATATTATAAATAGCACTACAGCATTGTGCTTAAGCCTGGTTGTCCAGGGTTCATGGCATACTACAATTACGGACTGCAAATAAATGCCTTCAATGCATATTTTAAAGTTTGAAATGCACTTCCTGACTTCACACAACAGTAGCCCCCTAATGACAGGAACTTTGCCTATATTTCAGAAAAAAATTTCAGGAGAGACCAAGCATAAAATTGTACGGTGAAAAATGATAATACAAATTGAGCCAGATTTCCCTGGTGGTTTAGGTACACCTTGATTTTAAATTTAAAACTTTTGGAAGTTGCACTTTTTAAGGCTATACATTCAGGAATCTCAAGAGGTGTCATGATTTCTGTGCATAAAAGATACTAGGTCCTAAAGGAATACATATGAAGAGTGAGACAAATATTAACATTTTTGACAATTAATGTCTAAATGTCATCCTAAAACCCTCGGATATTTTAAATAGGGTCGTATGTGTTTCTTCCAGGATGAAGTGTACATGTTAGCATGCAGAAGCCATACTGCAGGTAAATGGATGACATGATGTGCCTGGGAATCATTTGTAGGCCATGGCATACAAAGCTGCAGGAGTGGCAAACATGGCTTACATATGCCTGTAATGTCTATGCGTACGTTTCCTCTTCCTGAAACTTGGTTTCTGAGAGGAACAGAGCAATCTTTTATTTTTAATTAAATTTATTGGGATGACATTGGTTAATAACATTATATAAGTTTCATGTGTACAATTCTATAATACATCATCTGTATGATGCGTTGTGTGCTCACCACCCAAAGTTTAGTCTCCTTCTGTCATCATACATTTGACCCCTTTAACTTCTTCATCTCTCCACCACCCTCCTTTTCCTCTGATAAACACCATACTGTTGTCTGTGTCTATGAGTTTGTTGCTTTCTGTTTTACGTCCCACTCTTGAGTGAAATCATGTGGTTCTTGTCCTTTTCTGTATGACTTATTTCACTTAGCATGATACTTTCAAGATCTATCCATGTTGTTGCAAATGGCAGTATTTCATCCTTTCTTATGGCTGAGTAATATTCCATTGTGCATATGTACCACATCTTCTTTATCCAATCATCCACAGAAGGACACTTGGATTGTTTCCATGTCTTGGCCACCATGCATAATGCTGCAAGGAACATACACGTGCATATATCTTTAAGAATAAATGTTTTCAAAAGTTTGGGTAGATACCCAGAAGAGGGATTACTGGGTCATATGGTTGTTCTATTCTTAAGTTTTTGAGGAACCCCCATACTGTTTTCTGTAATGAATGCACCGATTTACAGTCCCACCAACAGTGCATGAGGGTCCCTTTTTTCAGAGCAATCTTAAACAATAGCACATCTTCCCACGCCTTATCAGTATTTAGGCTGTACTTTACACATTGTAAGTGTGCTAAATAAATGAATGAATAAAAGATTTCAAAACACTTTACAATGCCTCTGACTCTGTTTCTATAAGTGCCTCAGCAGCAAACGCTTTGGGTTTCATAAAAACCAGTAAATTTACCAGAAACAAGAGTGAAGATGTGCATATTATATCTTTTTTACTGGTCCCAAAGCATCAAAAAGCCAGCCAAGGAATGGATATTCCCACCAGTTTAGAGCGATTTTTGTATAGGCCGAGATGCATGGAGAATTTACTGCATTATTACCGTTTAGTGTAATATTAAACTCAAGTAGAGAATGTGATGTTTTCCTTAATAAAATTTTCTCAAATGAAAATCAGCAACCCCTTCACTTCACTTTTTATTTTCATTTTTAAATTTTTTCTTTGTAAATTTTTTTATTTCACTCACATTTTAGAAAGTCTTCTCTGAAGAAATAAATTGTATCCCAGCACAATGGCTTCTTTTTTAACTTAGAGGATGGGTAAAATCGCTGCCCTTACTTGTCATTCATTCCTAGAGATTACAAATCTAAACAGGTTCAACCTAAAACCAGTCTATGCAGGGGAAAACTATTGACGACATGGGGAAAATATTTAATCATATACATACCAGTTCACTTAATCTACTGGTTCTCCACCCTTTGTTTTTTTTTAATCTGAATAAATATACCTAAGCAACTAATTTATTGCCTGTCTACTGCTAATCTTTCATATTTCTCTGATAGTTTAGTTTGGCCAGCACATTTCTATGTTGTCTTTTTAATAGTAATATGGTAATGAATACCCATGTTTCAAGTTGCAGTATAGTTTTTGAAAATTCTATATTGCATGGGAGAAAGAGAGAGAGAGAGAGAGAGAGAGAGAGAGAGAGAGAGAGAAGTGAATAGGCAGTTTAAATCATAAACTGATTTTGTATAACAATGGCCACCAGAAAAATATCTCAAAAATATGGAAATTGGCCAGTGAAGCAAACCTGACTATCATTTATCATACAATGGGAAAGCAGAGTAGGAGGGAAAAGTAATTTCATTCTAATGCTTCTCTAACTCAGAAGCCATTTTCCATTAAGAAAAGTTTTTAGGCATTCACAGTATTCATTCTCCCTAAAATTAACGAACTCTTTAATCCTTAAACTTTTTAATTTTCTCTGTTCTAGTTGATCACATTTGTGGTTGTGATCAGCAAAAGCCCAGAGTAGACATTTCTTCCCAGGTATTTATCCGCAGGCATATTAGAGTGGAAAACAGCAACTAGCAGACTGAGTGTGACCATAGGAGCCTGCAGCTTTACTGGTTTTCCGGAGCAATTCACATAAGCCTTTCCACTCCCCGAACAGTATTTACTTACAGTGCCATACTCTCAATTCAACTGAATGGCAACAGTTTAGGATTATTTATCCTTCGTAGACCTTAACTGAATCTTTTTTTTTTAAATTTAAACAATGTAATTCAATCATTCTGTACAATCCTCATGTTTTCCATAGTGTTGCACACTGATTAACATTCATGAAAGTCTCAAGATTTAGGATTAGAATTAGAAAATCAGATGAAGAAACTATAACTTCTCAAGGTGGGTGATAAGGATAAGTAGAATTACAATTTCAATCCCTTTGGGTAAGCAGCAGAGATCAGACGACCAAATCTCCATGAAGTTCAAAGCAGCTGCACAGGAAGCAATCAACTGAAAAACACTTCATTAAGGTGGTGGTCTGCAAAGAACCACGTTCAGAAACACAGATAGGAGTTTAAATGGCTAAAGCCATGCTGGCGGACGTTGTGGAAAGGATGGAAATGGATGTGAAGTAACAGGCTTTGGCTAAGAATTAATGGAATGACTTAAAGTATAACTTGTATTAATTGAAATGTCTCCAAGTCAAGTATAAGACACTAACAATTTCATTTGATATCAACTGACATTATTCTCACGTAGGGTAAGTGCAGTTTTCTTGTTTATGTTTTGGACTCTGGCTTTTTATTTTCTTTTTTTTTTTGTTTACTTCTCTTCTCTGGCTTTAAATAGAAAAGACAAAAGACCTAATCCATATTCAAATAAAAAGTTCAGTAATGAGCTCAGCAAGAACTTGAATCTCTTATCCAAATGAGGTCCTACCAAACTCAAGGAACCTGATTTGACTGCTTTCCAGAATAGAATACATTCAAAGATAAGTCCCTACAGAGAAAGGTGATCTGTATCAATTGTAGTATGGTCATTAAACCCAGTGGAACCAAGACAGGTACCAGGAGGTTAGGAACCTAGAAGACTGGCCAGTATCGGTGTTCTGAGATCACTACCGTGAGACAAAGGAGACACTGATCTGCCACATGATCTTAGAGGGAGGGAGAGAGCTCAGCCAGAGTTAGAAACATATTCAAGCGGTGGGAAGACATTCTTGCCTGATCTATGTCGAGTGCATTTTGCTGCTACACAAAATAGTAACCTCCTCTCCCCCGATTGCACGCTGACTCTCCCTTCATCCTGCTTTATTATTTCCTCATAGCACTAATCTCCATTTAGTACCGTCCACACTTACTTGCTTATTTGTTTAGCAACTTGCTCTGTGTGCTAGGACGGAAGTTCAATGAGGGCAAGGTGTTTGTCTTATCATTGCTGTATCCCTTGCACATGGGTAAATTCTTTTTGAATAAGTGAATCAATTATGTTTGGCTTAGTGGGATGTTTAGAATATGATCAAAATGTGTATTTTGAAAATAAATATGATGGTCTGAATCGTTACTCTGCATAAACAGGAATAAGAATAGCAGGTGGAGCTTAAGTGATGCCTAATGATACAGGTGTTCAAATATGAAAATTTAGTCATTTTAGAGGACATCACAGTGAAATTGCAAATAGGCAGGGATACTGGATGTCACACATTTAAAACTATCTTAGGCACAGAAATTAACAAATGCTATTTCCAAACACATAGCTCCAGTGGTAAAATATATTGGTTGTTGTTTTATTTTTAGGCAGAGCTCATGGAATATGGAGACTAAGGCAGTACACCCAAGGAATGAAATTCATTTATTTGCTGTGATTCTATTTTCAGCAAAAATAACAACAACAATAAAAAAAAAAACCCAAAATCACAATGATGGTTCAGTTACCCCATTCAGCTTGCTTTGGGTATGACATGAATGTTGTAGAAGTCTGTTTGAAAAAAGAAGTGTAGCCATTTTTAGTTTTATTTATCATAATGAATCAGGGCCAAGATTATAATAAGAGCACAAAATGGAACACAGCAATTTTTTAAACAGAAGTTATTCCCTAGAAAGCTAATTGTGAGTTCTGTCAAATTTAATAAAAGTGGTTCTTGATCAAACCATTTTGAGTTGTAGTTCAGAAGATGATTACCTATATAATTAAACTTGCCAATTAAAATGTATGATAACTTTAAAGCCGTATAGTTTTTCCATGGGATGGAAAGATAAAATATATAGCAACATCTTTGGAAATCTTCCCAGTAACAAATTGTAAATAGGTAAGAGGGAGGCAAGCTACTGTTCTAGACAAATTGTTTATTCTATTTTATAGACAGGTGAGTGAAGCTCTGAAGTGTTAAACTACCAGTCATTACTGAAGTTATAAATACAATTCAATTGCTTTGATTTTCCAAGCAACTTATAAATATTTCAAAAGATTAATTTAATCCTGTCATATGTCTGATTTCCAACCCCCCCCTCCAGCTACATGGGGGTAGTTGGGATGGGTTACCTAGAGACAGGGAAACAGGACGGCTCCAGAGACAGTAATACATTTCTGAGGAGAAGATTTTTAGGGTTATGCCAGACAAATTGTTATCTGCTCATAGGAGAGGCTAAAAACGAGAGGCAGAGCAAAAGGTCAGGAGTCAGAGAACCACAGTGACAACTTGGGAAGAAGTGGTACAAAGGAAGAGTGCGGTAATGGAGTCTAGGAGGTTGATTACCTATGGGGCTGACGTTCCTTTGGCTTATTCTTAAAGATGCTGGTCTCATGGGTGGGTATTGAATTAAATATGGATACACATTCTATTAATAGATATTGGATTGTGAGCCAGATGCTGTGATTGGAAGAGACTTTTTGGGGTCTTGAGAGGGGGTGAATACATTTCGCACATGCAAGGAGTGTAAATAATGGTGACCAGAACATAGATAGTAGAATATATTCTTCCAGAGGTGAAGTACATTCTCCACCCCTTGAATCTGAGTTGGCTTTGTGTCTATAGGAAGCACCCATAGCACCTCAAGAGAGGCGGTCGTATTTACCCTTGTGCTATTCCCTCACTTTTAATATGACTTTTAAAAAGCAGCAGCTTTGTTTTAATTAAACCATGGGTCTATGCTCATGATCTTTGCCATTTCCCAACTCCAAAGAACCATGAAAATACAAGGAATTATAATCCTTGTAAATCTTTCTGATTTTGACCTAGGCTTATTTTGACATCACATCTTATGGAGTAGAGGTTTGCACTTATATTGAAAATAAATTCCATAAGTCAGTACTCAGAATCAGATATTCTATAACAAAACTAGTTTTAGTACAACTTTAAGTAGCTCAGAAAACGTAGAGGAGAGAACAGGAAAATGATGGTAGAAATGTGTGCTTTTCTACCATCATTATACTGTTCTCAACAATCAAAGTTCTTTTGGGGAAAAAGGAGAGAATTCTTAAATACAGTAATGCAGCCAAAGAAAAACTTTCTTTGGAGAGTCTCAGCTCTGTCAGATTTTGAATACTAATGACTTATCTTGGGGACAAGTCATTAGAAAACTTAATGTATTAGGGGAACCAGTCAAGTAATATGTCTTCCTCCCTTGATTGAGTCCATGTGGGCTGCTATAACAAAAACAAGATGAGGTAGCTATGAACAACAAAGATTTATTTCTCCCAGTCTGGAGTCTAGACGTCCAAGATCAGTGTGTCAACACGGTCGGGTTCTGGTGAAGGTCCTTTTCCAGTTTTCAGACTGCTGACTTCTCCCTGTGTCTTCACATGGCAAAAGGGGTGAGCGAGCTCTCTGGGGTCTCATTCAGAAAGATACTACTCCCACTTACAAGGGCTCTGCCCTCATGACCTGGTCATCTACAAAGGCCCTACCTCTTAATACCATCACCTTAGGGGTTAAAATACCAACATGTGAATTTTGGGAGGTCACAAACATTCAGACCGTATCACCCCTATTGTAGAACTGTCACAAAAATATCTGTTTTCATAGTCAGAGGAAAATTAGAAATAATCTTCCCCAAATAGCATAAATGCACCATTATGAATGAGTGTTGATATATCTAGTTATTCTTTACTTGTGTCAAAGAAGTGTCTTAATTTGCACTTTTAGTATTTATGAGAAAAATCATAAATACACTTTAGGAGGCATATTGTACTTTACAATAATAACAACAAGCCAGAACACTTGAAAAAGAGAAAACTTGAAAGAAAATATTTAAAGAGACCGATCAAATATCAATTAAAGTAGAATATGTAAACATATCAGGAACCTAGCATAACTTAGTTACTACAATTGGATATAACATTTGTCTCTGAGGTCCCTTAGGACTCCCCTCCCTTCCAAAAACGGTCAAGGAACAGAGAAATTAATATAAACAGAGAACCTGGAGAACCTAAAGGCATGGCTAGATAATGCATTCCTTAGAAAGACTCATACATATTGGGTCTCTCAAGTCAACTTTTGGCACAACCATTATATTATCTTCAATTTATTTGTGGCTTCTCTTAGGAGTACTTGAAGAGTTGAGCTTCTGAGCTTCTGATTAATGTAGTACATACCCAAAGTATAGGAAGCAAATTTACAATCAGTTATGAGATTTAGATTTACATTCTTCTCTTGATGTAGGTAGGTCTTCTCATTTTCTCATAGAATGGGGTCCAGAGAGTAACTGAGCTAGAGTATATATTATAAGAAAAAGTCCCGAATCTTGTCAAACACTTGAATACAATATTTCATTTTGTGTCACAGAGCATAGAATAAATGATAACAATATGTTTTATTATAGGATCTGTGCTACCAATTTGTTTTCTAACCATAAAAGTACTTCAATAACATTTTTAAGTCTAATTATTAAGTAGAACAGTAGTTGCATGATTTCATTGTTGCAAAAATATATCCCAAAGAGCTAAATGATTTTAACCTGTTGGGATTATTCTGAATTTTCCTTTTAAGCAATTACACAATTTTAATTTTAAGCTTAAGAATGATAACTGTTTGTTGAATAAACATATTAAAGTATAAGTAAAATGACAGGCTCAGCTGTGACTTTTAGAATATGCTTTTTAAGTTTTAAAATTAATGTTTATTGTAATATTCAAACAATACAAAGGTATATGAAGAAATAATGGTTAGTTTCCCCTTCTACCTCTAACCCTATCTCCCTGAAGAAACTAATATTAATATTTGGTGGGTATCCTGGTATTCCTCCATATTTTTTTTCTAGCGTGTGTGTGTGTGTACATGAATATATATAAGAATATGTATACGAGTATATACACATTTATAGAGGTTTTCTTTGTATCACAGTTGGATCATATTGTGCATGTTGACCTACAACTTGCATTTTTTCACTTAATATCTCTTAGATTTTCAGGTCAGAACAAAAACTCTAACTCCTCTTTATTAACTGCAGAATCCTGTGTCATGTGGAAGGACCGTAATACACTTAACCGTTCCCGTTCCTTCATTGAGAGCTATCAGATCGTTTCCAGTTAATTTGGTGTTACAAACTATGCTGCAGTAAACACTCCTCTCTCTCTCTCTCTCTCTCTCTCTCTCTCTCTCTCTCTCTCTCTCTCTGTATATATACATATATATATATGTATATATACAGATATATATACATATATATATGTATATATACAGATATATATATGTATATCTTTTCATGTTTGTGATTTTGTTTCAAAAGGATCGGTTCTAGAAGTAGAATTGCTGAGTCAAAGGTTATTCACATCTAATATTTTAACAGAAACTGCCAGATACTTTCTCAAAAGAAGCAATTCAAACTCCCATCACCAGTGCACGGGATTGCCTGGGCTCCGTGTCTTCATTAGCACTGGAAATGCCAGTCTTAAATATTTGCATCAGTAATGGGTCAAAATGGTATCTGGTTATTTTACTTTTCACTTTTCTTATTATTGTGAGGTGGAGCACATTTGGCTTGGTGAATTGCATTCTTCTTTTTAAAATTGCCTTTATGTTTCCTTTGCCCGTTTTTCTATGGCAGGATTTGTTGTTTTACCTATCAACCAGTAGAAGCATTTTGTATTTTAGGACTGTAACTATTTGTTCTAATAGTTTTGTACATATTTTCTTTTAGAATAGAGTTTGTTTCTTGACTTTATTTATGGTGTTTTATACCAAGCAGAATTCTTTTTGTTTTACTATTAAAAAAAAAACATTTTAGTTATCTTCTTTATGGCTTCTGGGTTTGCTTTACTGCTTATGAATTTTCCCACCTTGAGGACTTATAGATAATCTTCTATTTTAAAGATATTTTTTATAGTTTTATTTTTCAGTTTAGATTATTAAACCCATCTGAAATTTACTTTTATATGAAATGAATGTCTGCCTTTAATTTCTTCCATTTGTATAACTAGTAATACAAATAACTTCTTTTCCCACAGATTGAAGTATTTTTTATTGTATTTTAAGTTGTATATAGTACTTGGATCTGTTTGTGAATTTTCTAATCTGTTTTATTTATCTATTTAGCCACTTTATTGTTTTTTAAGTTATATATAGTACTTGGATCTGTTTGTGGATTTTCTAATCCGTTTTATTTATCTATTTGGCCATTCCTATGCCGATATTATACTGATTTTATTAGTGTTGTTTAACGTACTAAATATTTTATAGCTACAATTTCACTATCCTTTTTTCCCACCAAAATATCTTGGCAACAATCACATATTGATTATTTCATATGAACTTTAAAATATTACTTTAGTTCTTTAAGAAACTCATTGGTAATTGCATTGAATTTATGTAGTTTTTAGGGAACATTGTCATATTATGGTATAGTTTTTCCCCTCCCTTCTACTGGGGGGTCTTGGAATATACTTCCCAGGATAAGGGGCACCACTGTATAGATTTTGTGATCAGAGATGAGTGAGGTTCAAATAAGTCAAAAGAACAGCTGGGAAATGGATTGCTGGACGGTTTAAAGAAAAAATATATTTCAAAAGACTGGATATTTAGACCACGAAAGATTACTTAGTGGAGACTGCTTGCTCCTCCCTGTTTTTCTGCTTTGTACAAATTTTTCTTAGGAGACTCCAGCTGACCCTTCCCAATCTGCTTTGCAGAAAGATGCAACCTGCTTTAGTGGCTGCGGGGAAAGAGGAGCATAAGGAGAGTAGACATGGAAGGAATTGGTTATAATCTCTCAACCTCACTGCTGATCTGGCCAGAGATGCCATCCATGGCGCTACCTGCTAGAGCTTAGGCGTTACCTGAATCCCAGGTAACTACGTGAACATATGGAGATCTGATAAAGCAGTTTTGCTTTCTCCACTAGGCTGGGCCTTCCTTCCTATGCCTGGGCTAATTCCCTTGGGTCTGTTCTACTGGAAGAGTGGATTAATGTCAGGTCCTGATGCTCCAAGCAACCCATCTCGAGAAATAATACTTTTACTCCATTTTGAACTTTTTATCTCTATGATACCACCAGTTTAAAGATGTATGTTAATTTCGTTTGATATATGCTTATAATCTGTGGCGTAAATTAGTGTGAGAACTTGAAGTCACTTTCAACTCTGTAAAAAATAAAAAATTCTGTATACCTCTTTTACATTTATAAGCTCTATAATATATAATCTTATTTAATGTTCCTAACCAGTCCTGAAATTATTGATTAAAGAAAAAAAAGAGACTGATATTATAGCATACTGAAGGGAAAGAGAGCCATAAAGAAAAGTTTAATTAATGAAAAATTATTTTCCAGGTTGAATATCACCTTTGTTCCATTAGTTTTTGAGGAGGTTATAGGCTGTATGGGGTATCTTATAAAAATATGTTATACATTCTGAAAACTGGCACATGCATTCACGGGCCATACAGCTTTGGGGTGTGCCAATGTATATTTTAGAGACACGTTACTCACATGAGTTAGCAAACAAATTCCGTTATGCAACTGGTATACTAAAAGTTTTGCTTTTATCACTACTAAAATCAGCATTAAGATATCAATTTTCTTTCTATGATAAATGGGACAGCAGGTATATTAGAAGTCTGGGGCTCTGCCTCTTCCTGTGTCTTGTGCTTAATAGGATGGAGGCTAATTATTAGACTAGAACAAGGACTGGCCCCTTCCCTCGTTCATTTAACATGGGTCCATTTCTGGAAGCCAGTATAGTTGGCAGAGCTTTGGTAAGAGCTGTTCTCTGGGCAGATGACAGCTAAGGGTCTGATTGCATTTTAGATTAATTTATAGTGAAGGGAACTGACATCCATATCTGTGGTCTAGTTTAAAGACAATGGACAGAAAAAAAAAAGTACAAACTTTAAAAATTTCTTATTTTCCTAGTCTGATTGGGTGATGTAGATCACTTTGTTTATAAAGAAAATTTGACTTTGATGTTTATGGCATACCAAACTTGTATAGTTTTCAAATTTATGAGCCTTCAGTCCCTTATTCTTCTAAAAAGTTCTGAAGTCTTCTGGTAAAGGGTAATTGGTTTTCCTTTCGGGTATTCTCTAATTCATTTGCACAGTGGAGTAATTGCCTCCCATTTGTATATTCCTACTGCATATTGTCTGTGCTGTAATGGCATCTCTTACCTATTTCTATCTGGTTTGTTTTATGAATCAGTGGCTGTTTTACTGAGGGATCTTTAATTGGCTGACTCATTCTCTCTGTTCATTTTTTCTTACAATGGCTTATATTTTTATCCCTTATTCTTTTTAAGTAAATTAAGCCAACTGTTAGATATTTTTCAATATTTTTTAAAGGATTAGTAAAATGATTACCATGAATTTGTACCAGTCTCACATTTGTTTTCACAGTGACAGTGGCTTAATTTCTATAGAGAAGCCTGCTTGTGAGCTATCTTTCTTTTCTCCAAAGGTATAGCAATGTTTCAAAATGATGACCATTGTCCCAAGGATTAGCAAATATTATTTTAGAAGATGTATAAACGTAGTGAATAACCTTTAGTGACATATTTATTATATTCAGTTCAATTCAACAAACATTTAAGTATCGCCTATTGTGCCACACTGTATGTTAGGAACCAAGGTTATAGATAAATAAGACACCGTTTCTGGTGTAAAATATATTCCATTTCACCAGGGGAAAAAGATCGTATAAATTCGAATCTTGAGCATGGACAACCTAGACTTTACATGTTAGGAATTCTTTGACTGTATACAAAAGGTCTATTTTTTCCTATTGAGTATTTATTTATTTATCTTTTACCAGAGCCTCTAAAGATTGGTGGATGGTTTTTTGTTAAAAGATGAAATGCCTGGTCATATACCCATTACTTTATCTTAAATGTAGATATGTAATGTTCATATGTCAGATGTTGTCTATAGAATAAGGAATTGTGCAATTATTGTATTGCATAGTTTTGATCAGATGTAAACAATCAAGGTCAGAGCAAGGCCTCTTTCTTCCCTAGGTTTTTCAGTCACATCCTTAGTCTTCGCTTCCGTGACATTGTGAACAGTCTGTACCTTGTTGTACATGACACTGAACCTCAGTACACTTGCTGGCTGTTGGCTGAGAGGTACCCTGGACTTTCCCTGAGGGCTCTAAGAATGTTTTATTTTTCTTTACATGCCAGTCAAGGGGGCCTGCTCTGGTAGTAGCCACTTTACAGGCAGAAATCTAACAAACTTAAAAGCCTTAAAACTCCCTCTGACCTCCGAATTAGGATATTTTCCAGGGGAAACAGGAATCCCTGCCTTTAGCTTTTTTATTACCCTCTTTTATGGTCACTAACAAATGGAATTTCAGGGTGTACTATTTCCATAAGAGAACTTGCTCACTAAGAAAACATTTGAATTTATAGTAATTCAATATATTCAGTCAGGACCAATTTCCCCTCAATTCTTTGAATTGTTAAGCGATAAAGATATTCATGACAAACTATTTTTCTATTATCTTTAACAGTGTGAAAATTAGGTGTGCTACTTTGATGGGATTTCTTCTGAATTTGCCATTTTGCTGAGGAAACTCTCATTTTAAAGTGTGACTTTTATTTCCAAATAAATAGCCAATAGATACATGTCTGTGTTTGAATAATCATTGATAACAGCAAATATTTTGTTTTCCGAAGGTTTTTTTTTTTTTTTTTTTTTTTTTAATTGACGATGCTTTCAAATACAATCACTTTGGAAAACCCTGAGACTTTTTTCTAGGGCTCTAACAACCATCCACATTGGGCTGGTCTTGTCATCCCAGTTTCCTGGAGATGGCAGCAAAGTACACAGAAGTAAGAGACCAACCATAACACATAAACAAGTGGCGAGATTCATGGCTCTGTGCAGTTCTGGGCATGACTGATGAAATCTATCGGCTCCTCCTGCTCACAAATGACAGGGCAGGTCAATAGCGAGCTGCTATATGTACTCATTTGATTTTTAATTATGTTGGATAGCTTCTAAAATATCCTGTACACACTCCTGGCTTTGTTTTGTTACTTACCTGTGGTCAAGTCCATGGCTCCCCAGTGTTCCTGCTTGTTTGTTCAACCTTCGTTTCTTTTATGGTAAAAAGTGCAGAGAGAGCTCCAGAACAAACATCTTTCGAAGCCTTTATTTTACGTGCCAGTCTCCAACATTTGTTATCCTTACTTCATTTTCATGTGGCTATTCCCAATCTTGTAATACACTGCATTTCAATCCCTCTGGGTTGTCAGATTTTCAGAATCTATACTGGGATGATTAATTGGCAAGGCGATTTACAGGCTAATAACAGACTGCAAAGGACATCATATTAGACATCGTGAAAGCCCTCTTTATTCCAAAGTGTACATCCAGTAATGCCCCAGCAGACATGAGTCATGAACACTGCACCCAGAATAACGGGGACCCTGTCGCTTTGGAATCTGTGCAGAAATGTTATTAAAATGAAAAAGAGAGAACTTTTTATTTAATTGCATCTGTTGGTTTCAATGCTAAACTTGTTTGTCAAAATGCTGTTGCCTGAATCAGTGAAAGCTTATACGAGACCAAAATATTTCACAAGTTGGTTGAGTACTATGAAGAAATTGTTCTTTGGAGCAATCTCAGTGAAGAAGATTTAAATGTAAAGATCCAGTGTTTTTCATGTAAAATGAGTAGCTATCTTTTGGTGGATTTTTGAAGTAAAATTTTCTTTTAAGATGGGAGAGAAGAGAACACCCTTGATGATGACGAAGGATTTTTAGCATCAGTTTAAAAAGTTAACTTTTCTTAACCAAGGTTTTTTAAAAAAAGAAGGATATTTACTTTCTCAGACAATAGATAAATAAGATGAATCAATTAAACTGTTTTTGGGCAGATTGTTTAATTAGTACAATACATTTTGGGGCAATGAGAACTTGACTTTTTAACTGGAAATATACCAGAAGCATTCATTATTCTGTACTTACCTGCTACAGGAAGTACTGGAGTCCTCATTTACATTTAAGCAATTGATGGGCTAAATGCTAATCATTTCCAGCTATTCATCCGAAGGAGAATACTTGGGACAAGTAAAGGAGAACGATAAGAAAGCGCTGGAGGCGTGGCTTCAAATTTGGGTGCTGTGTTTTTTGTGCAGTTATTGAACCCAGAGATCCTTTTTTGTTGGGTGAGGGCTTATAAAACACCTGAACTTTTTTGATCTTTGTATTTCTTCATTATGATGTAGTCAAACAAACTAACAGACTTGAATAGACATAGAAACCTGAACATAGAATGGTGAAATAGACGCATTTAGGAGTATGCATAATCATAGTATAAATGATGAGTTATTAGTATTTTTTTATTAAATAATATTAGTATCTCCTTTCCCCATTCCCACTCTATGGAAAAAAAGTCTCAGGAAAGGTCTTTTAAAATTTCCTTTTTCTCACTCTAGAAGTATGTTTGCTTCTGAATCTTTGATATGGTGGCAAGTAGAAGGAGAGCTTATAATGGAAAGGCAAAATGGCCAAGTTTAAAGGTGACAGGGGTGGGGAATGTTGAAAATCCCCGAGACTAAGAGTAGGGTTGGCAGTTTGTGACACCGCTTGTATACCACATCTTGTTTGGGGCTGCTGCAGATTCTTGTAATAATAATGGGAAGGATAGCTCTTCTTTATTACACAGTTGCCAAGTACTGCTCTACAGACAGTAGGGTGTTTTATGATTATTAATCAATTTAATGCTCACAATGGTCCTTTGCGGTAGATTCTGGTACCTGTGTGTTCTAATAATTTTACAGATATCAGACACAGGCACGTTAAATAACTTGCTCAAGTCAAAAAGTGGAGTTGAATGTGTCATGGTCTGAGCCTGTGTCTTTAATGACTGGACACTTGTATTGTGGCCTGAAGGCCATCCATGTCTTTCTGTGGACAAGTCTGTGGACAATGGAGGGAATTTCCTGAGGTCTAGACACCCATTCTTCACAGCGGCGGGAAGCAACTGTAATGTTTGGAGTCACCATGGAACGACAGGTCTCTTCCTGGTTTTCCAGCATAATACAAGCTTGTGATACTAATATCCAATGGAGAGGAAAGTCACACTGATAATGACTAAGCCTGGATTTCCTGCCAGCCATGGAGATGGGGCCCTGCAGCTGTCCAAGCCATACATCTAGCTGGCTTCTGACATCTTTAACCGGGCGTCTAATAGGCATTTCAAGTTAGACATGTGTAAAACTGGGCTCTTGAATTTCCCCTTGCGATATTGTGAATTATAATAAGAAATGTATGTTTGGTCTTTGTCTTTGTCCTCATTTCTGACACAGAGCTCCTAAAACCCTTGAGATTTCCTAAGTGATGAGAAAGATAAAGGTTTTTTGTTATGTGAAGGAGGTGACTTTTGGAAGGCACCTAGAATGAGTACTGGTGGCCAAGAGAACCAATCATGTGATTAGAGAGTTGGAACTTGCAGTCCCATATCTCCCACTTCTACAGAGGACAGAGGGTCTGGAGATTGAGTTCAATCACCAATGGACTATGATTTAATCAACTAGTTCTGTGTAATGGATCCTCCATAAAAACACAAAAGGACAGGGTTTAAAGAGTGTCAGGGTTGGTGAACATGTAGAAATCTGGGGAGAGGGTGCCCCTGGAGAGGGCATTGAAACTTCATTCCCCTTTCCCCATGCCTTTCCTTATGCATCTCTTCCATCTGGCTATTCCTAAATTACATCCTTTTATAATAAAACAGTGATCCGGTAAATAACCATGTTTCTCTGAGTTCTGTAAGCCAGTCTAGCAAATTAATTGAACTCAAGGAATAAGGAGGTCATGAGAACCTCTGATTTATAGTCATTTGTTCAGAAGCACAGAAAACAACCTGAACTTGCAACTGGCATCTGAAGTTGGGTTGGGGAGGGGCCATCTTTTGGAACCAAGCCCTTAACTTGTGAAATATGATGGTATCTCTGGGTAGATAGCGTCAAAGTTCAGTTAAATTATAGGTCACCCATTTGGTGCCATGAAAATTGCTTGGTTGTGTGTGGGGAAGACTTCCCCCTCTCACGTGCTGGAATTGGTCATCAGGACAGTTTCCTCTCAAACCAGTTCCTCCTACAGTCTTTCCCATCTCAGTTATGACACCTCCATTTTTCCAGCTGTTCTAAACCTCAGAATAACCCTTGAGTCATCGCTTTCTCTCCCATTCCAACTCTAGTTTTTTAACAAATTTTTTGGACTTTCCTCTATCAGTATTTGACCAATTCTCACTGCCCCCACTGATACCATCATGGTCTAAACCACCATCATTTTTGGATGATTGCAATCGCCTTTGGACTGGTTTCCAGATTCTGCCTTATCCTCCTTTATTTTCATAGTAGACACCAGACTAACTCTGTTGAGCATGAATAAGATTATGTCACACTTCTGTTCAGAATACGTCAATGCCTTCCCATTGAACTCAGAAAAAAATCTTAAAAGTCTTAATCATGACCTACAAACGTATGATTTGTAGGTTTTCCCTTGGATTTTATTACTACCACTCTCATCCTTTCCACTTAACTGTCACCACACCAGCCTTCTTGCCTCTACTTGTAATTCTAGGGCCTTTGAACTTGGTGTTACCTTTGATGGAATGTTCTTCTTCCAGGTATTTGCATGACCCACCTTAAATAAAGTCACTTTTTCAGTGAGGCTTTCCTGGCTACTCTGTCCCAAATACAATCTTCACACCCTCAACAATTCATATCTCCTTATCTGCTTTATGTTTCCCCTTGGGACATAACACTACATAATATATCTTTTATTTATTTATCATGCTCAGTCTACGTTCCTCAGTAGAACGTTGGAGGGCAAGTATTATTGTCTTTTCTTTTTTTCTTTGATTTTATTTATTATTGTCTTTTCAATCACTGATTTATACCTAACCCAGTGCCTGCAACATAGCAGGTACTTAATACATACTCTCTGAATTTATGAATTTATAGAATTAAAAGAATATGACATGACTTGTACTTTAGGGATGTGCGCAAAATTCATACTCATTGCAACCATATTTGCACTATAGTGGATGGTAGTTAAATTTTTATCTAATTTTACCAGCATGCTAACCAATCAATTAAGCAATCAGCAAGCAGTATAGCCTGCCAATTAAGTTTCTAAGGTATTTAAAATATGTGATCTAAAAGTAAAGATGGTTTGTCACTTGAACTTGTCAGTTTGACCTACAACACAGAAGACACACAGGATACTCACTGTGTATTGCTATTATTATTTTATCTATCTATCTATCTATCTATCTATCTATCTATCTATCTATCTATCTAAATTCATCTTAACTGGTATCCAGATAGGTGATGACTCCATTGATTATTCATTATATATTAATTACTCTGTCATCTATGCTGATGTATTTAATTTCCACATGTTCATAGGGTAGATGAATGACTGAGGGACTGGTACATTGGATTTGTGTGGATGTCTTCAGGAATATTTACCCAGGATTATTGTTTATTTTTTCTACTCAGGAACCCTTTTTGTTGTGTAACCATATGTGTCATTTCTGACACATATATGAATGCCTTTTGAGGTCCAAAAGGGTACGCTAAGATACGAAAACTTAATAACAATGACTACCTTCATGGAACCCATATTTCTGGCTTAACTTTACTCAGCTTATTAACTCTGCATTCAATGAGAAAAGGGAAAGTTTGTGATTTCCATGGACTCAAACCTTTCCTGGAGGGGGCATCTGTTAACAATGAAAAGGACCTCGTAGAAAGACATAAAAGATTTGAAAAGATTAGTTCATTCACATATTCTTTTCTTTAGATTCCTCATATAAGTGAGATCATATGGTACTTGTCTTTCTCTTTCTGACTTATTTCACTTAACATAATGTTCTCTAGATCCATCCATGTTGTTGCAAATGATAAGATTTCTTTCTTCTTTATGGCTGCGTAATACTCCATTGTATAAATGTACCACAGTTTCTTAATCCAGTCATCTACCGATGGGCATTTCAGTTGTTTCCATATCTTGGCTATTGTGTAAAGTGCTGCAATAAACATAGGAGTGCATACTGATTTTTGAATTGGAGTTTTGGATTTCTCCGGGTAGATGCCTAGGAGTGCCTGATCATGGCATTGTACACCAGAAGCTAAACATTAATGAATGCCAACTATAATTTTATATATATAATGTGATGGCTCGGTGTGAGGTCGGAGGGATAATTGAAGGGGGGTGGGGGGTTCACAGTGTGAGGGATATAAATGATGAACGTCTAAGTATTACCTTGTCTTGTACACCTGAAACTAATAAAAAAAAAAGATTTGAAAAGATAAAAGTCTGAGAGTAAAAGAGTCAAAAGCTTTGCATGGTCAGGAAAAAAGACCTAATTGTTATGTCTGTGCATGGAGGTAGGTAGGAGGTAATAATTTAAATTGAATAGTAGATTTTAGTTTAATTTAGAAACACATATCTGGGTGCTGATATGCATGATGAAAACATCTATCTGTTGACTAGGCAGATGTGAAAACTGAAGCATAACAGTTCTGTAACAGAATCTTAAACATGTAATTTCTGAAAATTTTTAGCTCTATAAAAAATAAGTTCATAAAAATAGTAATTGGCTTCCCTTTAAAAGCTATTGACTTTTTAAAAATGTAAGTTAAAAGAAGTGGAAGCAAAGTATCCGTCGCCTCCAATTTAAAATTAAAAGATGAGGCCTTGTGTTATGCAGAACAATGGACCCCTAAAGATGTTGACCTTTAACAATCAGATAGCCAGATATTTCTTCAGCAAAATGGGTTTATTTAATAACAACAAAGAATTGCAATTCAGGACATGTGGTCTAATGGTGAACCACCCGTGTGGGGACAGAGTCCCAGAGAGTAGTTTTCAGGCTCTCGACCTCACGTGGGAAAGTGTAGGCTCGGGTAGTAGATGGCCATCAGCTGTGACTAGTTGGCCATCAGCTGTAACCAGTTAGCCATTAGCCACTAATATGACGGCCATGGCTACGCTAGGGGTTGGTTGGTTGGCAGAAAAGCAGAATGCGGGTTGCGGCTGGCAAGTGCGGTTAGCAAGCGGGTTGTGGACTGCGGATCGTGTTGATCCTACTTCCTGTGTTTCGCCCAGGCACCAGTGAGACTGGGGTGCAGGAAGACCCCTTGCTGGGGGTACTGGCAGATGTTTGCTTTGTGTTTCAACTAGCCTCCATTGAGAAGATAGTGGTATGACTCCCCTATCTACGGCTTCGTTGGTGTTCCTTTACGGCCTCACCATATCCTGCGTTCTTGTCTGGGGAGTGGTACCAGAAACCCTACATGACAACCCACCAGTCCAGAGAAAGGAGAGCAGTGTTCTTTTATGGACTTGGGAGAGGCTGTTGTAAAGGAAGAGTCCATTGGAGGAAACTGACAATTCAAAGTGCAGTGACTTTTCATTGACTGAGTTATGGCAGTTTCCCATTAGCTGACCTGTTCCTGGGCAAGGAGGAATCTTTTCTTCCTCCTCTTGAGTGGTAAAGTACTATTACTTCCTGTTGGAGATCCAGGTATGCCTTTTCCTGTTGGGGTCAGTAGTGTGTGTTGAGTGAAACCTGCATGAGGGTTTTCTCTTCTAGCCTCCTGATTTCATTTTAAATGAGGTTCTGTTTATTAATTTTCACAATGTCCATATTCTAATCCCTAGAACCTGTATTTTACCTTATATGGCAAAAGGGACTTTATAGATGTGAGTAGGCGGGAGATTATCCAGGATTATGAGGATGGGCTCAATGTAATCACAAGGGCCCTTGTAAACCTAAGATAGGATGGTTGGAGGAGATGCAGAATTTGGAGAGATGTGGCTGTGAGACAAGGAATGGGGGCCAATTCTAGAAGCTGGACAAGCAAGGAAAAAATTCTCCCTGAGAACTTCAGAAGGAAGATAACTCTATTGACTCATTTTAGACTTCCATGACTGTAAGGTAATGAATTTGTATTATTTTCAGCCACCAATATTGTAATTTGTTAACTGCAGCGATAGGAAACTAATCCAAGCCCTGAAAGCAGATCTTTAGAATTGTTGAGTGGTTGAATCAAGATAATTTCCACAATTTTAGTTACATTTTCCTTCTGTAAGGTGTTCATAGACATAATAAAGTAAATACTATAGCCCTTCTGATTGGTGATACCAAGTGGCTGTGATACCAATAATTATCTGAATTTACAAAGTACCTTTTACTTCCAGAAAAAACTGAATATATTAGATAAATGTTTTCAATGACCATATAGTCTTTATTCATTGGGTATCTATTTATCCTCTGTCCAGGAGGCTGACAAATGAATAAGTTAGCAGTATAACCTGCCAATTAAATTTCTAAGGCATTTAAAATACAGGAAGTAAAAAAGACAGGGAGTAGTCTTCTTTTGAGCCTTGTAATTTTCAGAATGTTTAAGGTACCAATCTTTCAGGCCGCATTCTTGTGATAAAGAGGGTAACAAAACCAGGAAAAATGGAGCTGTTGGAATCCATTTTTGAGTCAGAGACTAGAATAAGAATGGACAAACAGTATGAAACCTTTGTACTATTTTTACAAGTCATTCTCATTAAAGTCTGAAGACTGTGAAGCTATTGGGCTCCTTCTAGGATAATGTCCCCCCTACTGTTATATTTCTTCCAATGAAACCCATCTGTGAGCTTTTGCAGGATGTTCATGACATGCATTTAAATTGCCTGTTGTGTTCCAGAAACCTCTTCTTCCTGCAAACAAGTGGTGACCCCTCTGCTCTATGTTCATTCAAGGGACATACACTGTACATCATCCCAGGCAGGCAGCCAAATGATGGCCACATCCTGTTCAATGCAAAAATACACTTTTTCATTAAACCAAGATAATTAGAAAAAGTAGCAGTGAGGAATATGAGTAATTCCGTCAGTAATTACAGTAATTATACCCTTAATTGCCATGCCACCTCCAGTGTCACATTATATATATGTACTGGTATTTTACAGAGAAAACACTCATATGTTTTATATTAAAGATGTACCTGGTTACATGTACTTCTAGTGGTTAAAAGATAATTGAGGCGATATAGTTTCATTCTTGCAATGATCAAAGCAAAATGCACTCTATCGTTCTCACCATTGTCATTGTGGAGTGCTTTTTCAAGACATGAATTTCTATGTAGTCAAGAAACACAGAGAAATAAAAACCAGTATACTAGAAACAATTATTTCATATAGTCTTCTTCCCAAACTGGTGAAAAACAGTTTCTCAGATTTTCCAATAAAGAGAAAAATAGCTGCCATTAGATGTTTCTTCAGTTCTGTTTCTAGAGCATATGCAAACAGTAGACTATGAACATTTTAAATATTTACCTCTGGATTTGACTTTCCAGTCTCCCAGTTCTCTGCTAGTGTATCAGAAACAAATCTTTACGTTCTCCCAGTGTTCTTTCTTTCTTGCTTGCTTTTAAAAAAATTATTAGTTTCAGGTGTACAAAACAATGTACTAGTCAGACATTTCACCCCTCACAAAGTGATAACCCCCCTTCCCCAATCTATGGCCCCTCTGACATCGTACACAGCTGTTACAATTCTATTGACTCCATTCCCTGTGCTGTACTCCATATCCCTTGACTATAGGTATATATTAAATTATAGCTGACATTCACTATTATTCACCTTCAGCTTCAGGTGTACAGTGCAGTGATGAGGCACCTACACCAGGTGGGCACATGCCTTCTTAGGGAGAGTGCTTCATGGGCGCCAGTGCTCTTGCAGTAGGAAAGCCCAGCAAGGCTGCAGGACTTTCCTCTGCCCAATGAGCTGATTTTTCTTCCTCAGCTGCAGCCTAGTATAAAGGGTCAGGAAAGGACTTGAAGGTCACTTGTGCTCTTGCTGTGCTGTTAGCAGTGACCTGGGCTTGGCTCCCTTGCTGCCAAGCTTCCTGGTAACTGTCAGTCCTCAGAGATGAGATAACAACTCATCCCGGTGAGGCAGGAGGTGGAGCTGAGCTGCCTGGCGAAGATGATTTGTCTCATGTCCCATGAAGGCAAATTTTCATAGCATTTGCTTTTTTGATTCAAACTTTTGCATTTGGTGGGGATGATTTTATAATCTCACAATCAAAGGCACTTTCATGTTCATCTTTGTTGCCCCGTGTACCTCTCCTTAGGTAGGCCTCTGTTGCCTCCATAGCAGCAAGGTGGCCGGGAGAGGCCTGGCAGCTACATGCCCGAACTACCAGCTGCCATATGGGCATTCCTCCCACCTGGGGTTCCACTTCAGGTAGCAGTAGCTGCTGGTAGAACAAGTGAAGTCATATGAATCCACAAAGACCTAGGTGATTTACCTCAAGGCCTAAGCCCGTGTGAGTTTGATCTATAATGACTCTGTGGTATCTCCGAAGTTCTCCTGGGAGAGAGAATCCGATCACAGTTTATAAGTGAGACCAGCCTCCTGTGGGAGCACCCTTTATTCTATGCACAAGTCCCTCCCAGGCACCTCCCCTGAAGGTGACTGTGGCTGGAACACGTGTACTCTCTCCCTGATTAGCCCACGCACTTTGCTTGTGGCTCTTTTCATTATGATCCTCTTAACATAGCTGACTTTCACTGGTGTTCTTGGGCGATAACATCTCACTCTGGAGTTTGTAGGAATATAAACATCCCGCAGATTCCTTCTCTTTATTTTGTCTGTCCTTCCCCAATATCTTGCTAATTTCTGCTACTTACTTGCTGTGCATATTGACCAACCTCTCCTTGTCTCAGTTTTCTCACCTGTAAAAATGAGGGTGATGACACCTACTTCATAGAGTCATTGTGAGGATTCAATGATTTAAAACTTGTTAAGTACTTAGATGACGCCTGACATATACTTAGTGCTCAATACATCTTAGCTGTTTCGTCATTATGGCTAATGCTACCCTAAATTCCCTAAATTTACACATTCTCTGAAGCCTTTCACCTCTTAGGTACAATGTATCTTTTTCTGATCAAGATTTTTCATCAGTTAAAGCCCAGGTATTGAACCCATTTTATAGCCCTAAACGAGAGCTTTCAGATGATCTTCAGATCTTAAATATAAGAGCTTAGGTTTTGTAGTTATACAGCCAGCTGCAAATTTATCTTCACCCGTGACTCTGTGATCCTGAATAAATTACTTAATCTCTCTGAGCCTCAGTTTCCTCACCTATAGAGTGGGAGTGGTGATAAAAAAAAAAAAGTGCCTTCATATAGTTACCATGAGAATACAATGAGAAAAATCCATTAAACATGCTCACCTGAAAAGGCTCCCAGTATACAGACCTCTTCAATGGGCATTTAAGTATATTATCAGTTTGCAATGAGATTATAGATGACACTTTATGTTTGGAGACAATATAGACTCGGTCTTCTCTATTTTCTGTGTTTATTTTTCTTTCCTTCTCTTTTTATTGAGGTACAGTTTACATGCAGCACAAGGCACAAACCTTAAAAGTGTAAGTCAGAGAGCTTAGACAAATGTGACCAATATCTGTCCCTGTGACCAACAACATAAACAAGACACAATATTTCCACCCACCCAGAAAGTTCTGTTGAGCCTCCTTCCAGTTGGTCTGTCTCCTGAGAGGCAATCACTGCTCTGATTACTAGCACCATAGATTGCTTTTGTCTGTTTTTGCGCTTCATCCATATGATGGGATGATAGACTACCGTGTTTCCCCGGAAATAAGACCGGGTCTTATATTAATTTTTGCTCCAAAAGATGCATTAGGGCTTATGTTCAGGGGATGTCATCCTGAAAAATCATGCTAGGGCGTATCTTCTGGTTAGGTCTTATTTTCAGGGAAACACGATACGTACTCTTTTGTGTTTAGCATTTTTCACTCAGCATGATATTTTTGAGGTTCATTTATGTTTTGATTGTATCAGTAGTTCATTTTTTAAAATAACTGATTAGTATTCCATTATACAGTGTAACACATTTTGTTTATTCGTTTTTCTGTTGATAGTATGTGGATTGTTTTCACTTTTTGGCCATTATTAATAAAGCTGCAATACACGTTTCTGTACAAGTCTTTATGTGGACATGTTTTCATTTCTTTTTGTAAACACCTTAGAATGGAATAGATGATAGCGTAGGTGTGTATTTACCTTAAGACACTGCCATACAGTTTTCCAATGTGGTTGTACCATTTTACGCTCTTATTACCAATGTATAAGAGGCTTTTTAATTTTAGCTATTCTAGCGGATATGAAGAAGCACATCATTCTGGTTTTAATTTGCATTTCCCTCATGACTAGTGATGTTGAGTATCAATACATGAGGTTGTTGGCCATTCTATATCTTCTTTGTGAAGGGTGAATTCAAAACTTTTTTCATTTTTTAAAATTGGGTTATTTTATCATTGAGAGTTTTATATGTTTAGGATATAAGTCCTTGATCAGATAAGAATGTTGCAAATATTGTTTCCCAGTCTGTAGCTTCCTATTTCATGTTTCTAATGGTGTCTTTGGATGAGTTTTAAATTTTGATAAAGTTAGTACTTCATGATTAGTACGTTTGTGTTTCCTAATGAAGTCTGTTTCTACCCCAAGTCATATAAATATTCTATTTTTTCTTCTAAAGCCTTTAGAATTTTAGCTTTAAGTTCAGATACATATGTATCTCAAATCAAATTTACGCGTTGTGAGGAAGGGGTCAAAGCTCCTTTTTCTTTTTAAATACATTTATACAGTTATTCCAGTCTTATTTGTTGAGAGAACTTTTCTTTACCCATTGATTTGCCTTGGATTTTTGTCTAAAACGTAGTCACCATATATGTGTGGGTCTAATTTTCAACACTCCATTCTGTTCCATTAACCTATTTGTTCATAGTTATTTGAAAACTACACTGCCTTGATTTTTGATACCATTTTAAATAGTATTGATTTTTAAATTACCTTTTCCACTTGTTTGTTAATTTTTTTGCATGTTGATCTTATAGCCTTACTTTGCTAACTTTATGGATTAGTTTTAGTAGTAGCTTTCCTGTAGGTTTCATGTAATTTTCTGCATTCACAATCATTTAGTATGTGAAGGAAAACAGTTTTATTTCTTCCTTTCTAATCTTGATGACTTTCCCCATTCAATTCAACTAATGATTTTCATGATAAACTGAACTCATTTTACTTGAGAAAAGGAAATGTTGAACAGCTGATGATCACTCTTGTTTATCTGTCTTAAAAAAAAGGATTTTGGGAGGCATGCCTGATTAGGATGCCCTATAGAAATCATCTTCAGGAATATTTTACTGAAAGAAAAATCCTTAAGCTTGTGAAAATCTAGAAAGATGAGTTCTCTTGATGCTGCTCTTCCCTAGTGACCCAGGGTGTTTGTGAGGGACCATTTATTCTGTGCAGAGTTGGGAGCAGAGATATCTTATTAGTCTGATTTCCAACATTAGGACTTCACGTTCCTACAAAACTCTGTCAAACTTCACAGCTTTTCATATAATTAGGATCCCTGTCTTTTTACATGTGTTATTAACCTTATTGTAGACTGAAGCAAATTTGGCAGGAGATACTGAAATAAGTCAGCAGCACTACAAAGAAAAAGAATTTCTATCCTGGGCTACTCTCTCTTTTACCAGATACTATGGGTTATCTCAATTAATCCAAATGACGACTCTTCCCCACAGGACAAAAAAAAAAAAAATTAAAACTTTAAATCAACCCATCATGTTTTCTGCCTGTGTGCTGAGGCTCTAGTGGAGAAGGTTTCTTGGATGCGCTTTCTTAAACTTAGGCAAATAAGCAGTGGGGTTTCTGTGTAAATATGCAAATGCACACGCTGAATTAAGGCGTATTGTTTGCTCTGTTAATATGTGCTTTGGAGGAGGCATTATTTGCTTATAAAGCTCTGAAATCCCTTTGTAGATACATCATCTTGGGCTGACAGCTTTGAGAGCTGGAAGTTGATGGAGCACTTCCTCTAGCAGCCTTGCTTAAAGTGCCATTGGCATGGCTGGCAGGGAGCGGGTTGCTGATGGGTGATGCTTCTTTCTGTCACCCTAGCAATGGGACAACCAGAAATAGTGGACAGCATGTGAGGAGACGATGATAAAGTAGGAAGGATACACAGAATGAAAATGACCCAGAGTATGACAGGCCTTCTCTCTGAATAATTGAGACCTGGCTGAACAGTCACTCATGGAGAGGCACAGAATGGGGTTCTTTCTATTGGT
The DNA here is from genome assembly GCF_964194185.1 of Rhinolophus hipposideros. NCBI lineage: Eukaryota > Metazoa > Chordata > Mammalia > Chiroptera > Rhinolophidae > Rhinolophus > Rhinolophus hipposideros. The sequence continues at coordinate 9,455,580 of NC_138062.1, forward strand.
GTGCTTACAGGAGATAGTCCCCATATTCAGCAGAGAGGGAGTATGTGAAGGGAAGATCTACTGCCTCCTGTATGCCTCTATCCAGCTCACAGTTTCTAAAAGAATGACAGGGAAGACAGCGTTGTTTTTTTTTATTTTCTCCTTTTTTTTTTTTTTGCCGAATTATGGCCATCTGGCTATTATAAGCATAGACAATTATAGATAATCACACCTCCCTTTCTCCTCTCGTCTAGAAGTTGGCATGCTGAAATTTGGGCTTGTGGTCTTGTATTTAGAAGCCCAGGGGGTATATTCTGAGTCCTTTCATGTAAAGGAATGTGACCTTGGAATAGCATTGCACATATTCAATCCAGGTTAATGATCTCTAGGTAATCAAAAACTTGGTCCCACACAGTTAAATGTCATTGCAGCCTAAGTTAGGAGCACTAGATTTTCTTTTAATGACAGGACACTGAAATCAAGAGGTATGTAGACAAAAAAGCACTATTGCAAGTTGTCTCCTCTGGATGTGTAGCGCACGGCTGATGGCTCCATTAAGGGAGTAGTGCAAAAATATCCTTTATTCTCAAGCTTCCCTTTCCTTCTTCTTCTGGTGAATGTTCAGGAATACAGAGGTTATCATAACAAGGCAGAAGTAGTTTGAATAAAAAAGTTAAGGGTAAAAAAGAGTGAGCTTACTTACTTTGATGAATTTGCTAAGAAAAGTATATCTGACTTGGGCACATTTTTTTTCCGGTCAATTTGTTTGAGAAGAAGTTACAGAATCAAAAGTTTTGAAAAGTATTACACACCAAGTGAATTCATAAGCCAGCTTTCTCTACGAAACAAAGCTTCAAGGCACAAAAGCACAAAGCAAGGTTTCTGTGCCTGCCACAGACTCACTCCCTTGAAGTTGTCCTATTGCTTTTATAAGCTAAATTGCAGCATAGCCAATGGGCAGATAGAAGCAGGAGTGTGTCCCATTGTGGACATATTCCATATGTAGGCCATTAGGCGTCTGCTCCCACCGCCCTGGGTCGTTCTCGTTAAACACTAATCAAAAGGCTGGGGTTCATCTCTTTTGCAACGCTCCCTATTTCTTTTCATGCACCTGCAAATAAAATGAAATGGGCCTAATAGACTGAGGCTTTGACTGATTCTCATAGCTCTGCTGCATGGTCACTAGTTGCTTCTCTTGGTAATTTACAAGGTTTCCTGCTGTATGATAAAACACAGGTGCTCAGGCTGTCATCCAGAGCAATGATTTATTAGCTTTGGTGGTACCACAGACCTCAGGCAGCAGGCACTAAATCAGAGAATATATACTGAAATAATGTGTTTTCCAATGATGACCCATGGAGACTCTTTAGCTGTTCATGGCCTTTACCCAGTGCTGTTGGCTTTGCCATTTCTTCTCATTATTTTAAAGCCCACAGGATTTCCTTCCTGTCTTAATTTTTCACCTGCCAGGATGGTCTCACCACCAGCTTTATTGCTATAGATTTCTACTTGATCCCTTACACCACCAAAGAGTACTGGCTAATGAGTAGGAAAAAGGGAACCTCAGGAGCTTTTTAAGGCCTCAAGGACACTCAGAATTCCTGTTCCGGACTTTACTTTGATATGGGGGCCAGGCAATAAAAATTACATTGTCCCTTTAAAAAATGCTACTTTGAGGTTAAATATGTCTGGACATTCATTTGGAACATTTCATCTACTGAATATTTCTTCATGAAAATGTGTTAAGTTCAGCCTTCCCATTTTTGTGACAGTGACTATCAATCAAAGTGACTTCTTGTTGATTATTAGAGAGCCCTACAAACAGATCAGAGAAATCTTTAATTGCTATTAAATGCCTGCCAGACATGGGCATAGGGAAGAATCACTCAGTTAATCAAAGCGGGAGCCTGGTGTGAACTCTGAATTTTAATGAAAGGACAGATCAGAGATGGAAAGGCAGTTCTAATAGGTAAGAGAGTGAATGTGGGGAGCAAAATGTCCGAAATCATACTGGAAAAAGCAGGGCTAGAACAGAAAAGTCAATGATGTAAAAGAGTATGTAAGATAACAAAAATGAACATTAATTTTATACAACAGATTTAAAAAAAATATAGAACTTTGCCCTAAATGGGCTAACGTAGGGTGCTCTGAAGCTTTGGCCAAAGCCATGGGGCATCAGCCATCACTGCCTTGTGTGTGTAGCCGTGGGATGATGGGTGCTGCGTGGGAATGACAGAGCAGTGCTAGTAGGGAGTTGTGAGAGAGTTCATGCCTGAGAGTCCTGGGATTCGCCAACAGGAGAGTAAGGTAGCTGAGTGGTGAAGATGGTGAGGATAGTGACCACTCCGGAAAGTTCTGAGTATCCTCAGAGGCAATGGCTACCCAATTGCTGAAAGAAAGAAGTAGAAATATATATATATCCTCAAGGGAACATTTAAAATGTTCAATGCTGATGAGACATGACCCTGGTCTTTCAGAATGGGTGCCAGTCATGCCCTGGAGCAGGATCCTAGATGAGACATGACCCTGATCCTTCAGAATGGGTGCCAGTCATGCCCTGGAGCAGGATCCTAGATGTCTGTGCTGGGACAGGCACAGCCCTCTGTGGCTGTATCACGGGGAGGTCTGGGAATCGGGGAAAAGGCTGGGCAGCCAGGGCTGTGAAGAGCTCTTGGGGGTGTCAAGGCAGTGGCTTCCTACTAACCGTAAAGAAAAGATTTCAATAGGTTGACACCTTTTCACCAGCACATTCTACTTGATTTTCAGCCCGGTCAAATTTCTCTTTTATGAATGTGAATTCATGATGTTACAGGAAAACTGTCTCTTATCTTTTATATTTACATAATGGGAGAAAGAAAGAACTGAGATTTCTTTTTCTCCTTTAAAGAGCAAATAAATTTGTGAGGCAATAGCTTCCCTCTTGCAACTCCCTAAATACCCAGCAAAAAAGCCACACGAGAACTGGGGCAACAGGGAGAAGCGATCCTCTGGCATTTCCAAGCAACTCTGTAACTAGTCTTTCATGACAAAGCTGTACCTGTTCTACATTTCTTATTCTTTTCTGTTGGTTTATAGGCTCAAGATTCTGCTTTTCTATCAGATATGTTAACTTTCTCAAGTTGTCTTAAATACTAAAAAACACCATTTTCACTGTATTCAAGGGAAGACATTGACTAAAAGAGCTAGAAGAGAACGTGAGAAGGTATTTACACAGTTTTCTAATGCGGCACTGCACAGAATAGATACTTAAAAATATTTATTCAATAAATAAACAGGTAAATCATTGCCATGGAATTATGCTTAAGTTATACAATCAGACAGAGCATTTATCAATCATCATCTATCTTATGTTATTCTTAGTATTGTGAAGTCAATACAAACAAGTTATAAAAAGTATAAGCAACACAGAAATGTTCTTTCTTTTTTCTTGACTACAAGGGTTTTTCCATTGAAAGGCAAAAATGTGATTTATATAACCTGCTTCTTATTGGTAGACATTTGAATTATATCTAATTTTCAACCTTCTCAGCAATGCTACAGTGTTCATCTTTTGGGACTTTTACAAGTACTTCTATAAGATAAATTCTAGGAGGGGAATTGAGGTGAGAAATGTATACACATTTAAAATTGTAATACATATTTCCAGACAACTCTCAAAAAACTTATATTAATTTACACTTTTACTAGAAGTTTATGAAAGTACTTGTTTCTCCACATTCTCAACAAATACTGGTGATACTATTTTTAAAAATTGCCAGTCTGGGAGGTGAACAATTCTAACTGTCTATTGTTTAATTTAAATGTTTCCAACTATTGGTGAAGTTGAAGATCTTTTCCTATGTTTAGTGATATTTAGTTTTCTTCCAAGCATTTCTAGCTTATGTTTTTATGCCATTTTTCAGTGGTGGTGCCTGCATCATTTATCTTATTGATTTGTAAGGTTCTTTTGTATATTAGAGAAATCAATCCTTTGTCTGTGATCTGTGTTGTATTTTCACTAGTTTTTTTTTTAAACTTTGGTTATATCATATTGTATCATATTTGCTGTGTAGATGTTTATAATTTTTACATTGTTAAATTTATCATTTTCTCTTTATAGTTTTTATGTCATTTAGAAAATCCTTGCTCACTACAAAATTAGTGTAAAATATGACTATGCATTTCTTCTGGTCCTATATTTTCATGATTTTACATTTAAGTCTTTATTCCATCTAGAATTTTCTAATTTATATTTAAAGACTTGTAGAGAAAGATATTCTATAGTCTTTCTGGTTAACACATGTGAATCATTAGTCCCTAGAATGCTTTAGAATAATTTTTCTTAGAAACATAGCTAAAGAAATCATCTTTGTTATTTTAAAAATAAAGGAACTGTGATCTTGAAAAGTTAATAAACTACTTATGGGCACAGCAGAATAGATCCACATCTGATTTCTGGCTTAGGAACCTTTTTCCTGTGTTATGCTGATATTTCAAATATTTAAATCCTTCAGACCAAAGCTTAAATGGCTACGTATTGTTTTGTATCTTCAGTGGGAACATATTTTATTCTTTGCATGTCCATGAAAATCACAACCATATTCATTCTTATTCAGTCATTTTTGTCCCACATTAAGTGACTAGGTACAGATAAGTGCATTTGAGAATTATGTATAAATGTATAAATGTGGGGAAAGGGAGTGTCGTGGATAAAATTTAGACTATCAGGAGTGTTTGATCACGACCACTATTGCTAACATTTGACTGTCACATAGTTTTGGGAAATATCAGTGATCCCTTTAGAAAGTAGTAGAAAAGTTTCTCAGACTAATATTTTGAATCGTTGGTCATTTGAGAAAAAATGATGTCTGTGTTTACTACATAGTATACAGTAGTCCCTCCTTATTGTGGTTTCAGTTGTCCATGGCCAACCACGGTCAATAATATTAAAAGGGTAATTCCAGAAATAAACAATGAATAGTTTTAAATTGCGTGTGGTTCTGAATAGCATGATGAAATCTCACGTGTCTCTCTTTGTGCACCTGGGACGTGGCTCATCCCTTTGTCCGGCGTTTCCCTGCTTTAGACGCTTCCCACCTGTCAGTCACTCAGTAGCCTCCTTGGTTATCAGATCCACTGTCACAGTATTGCAGGGCTGGTGTTCAGCTCACTCTTATTTTACGTTAACAATGGCCCCAAAGTGTAAGAGGAGTGATGCTGGCAATTCAGATAGCCAAAAGGAAGCCGGAAAGTGCTTTCTTTAGTGAAAGGTGAAATGTTATTGACTTAAGGAGAGGAAAAAAGCAGTGTGCTGAGGTTGGTAAGATCTACGGTAAGAACAAATCTTCTGTGAACATGTGAAAAAGGAAAAACACATTCTTGCTAGTTTGCTGAGAGACAGAGAGAGAGAGACCACATAACTTTATTATAGTTTATTATTATAATTGTTCTATTTTATTGTTAATCTCTTACTATGCCTAATGTATCAATCAAACTGTCATGGGTATGTATGTATAGGAAAAAAAACATAGTATGTATTGTGTTTGGTACTGTTCACGGTTTCAGGCATCCATTGGGGGTCTTGGAACATACCCCAAGTATGTGGATAAGAAGGGGTTACTGTATTCAATTACATAAAAGAACACTTCTGAATTCAGTGTTAAATGGATTATTTTGTTAGAATCAATATTCAGTTTCTACTTTTGTGCATAAACAGGCACAAAGACATTATACATTTGTACATGCCTATAAATCTGTTTTCTCACCCTCTTTGCCCTCTCCATTTGCTTTCTGTGGAACTCCTGGGCCTACCCTGCCTGTCCAGCGCTTCAGCCATCTGCTTTCCTTTCTCTGTGAGAGCTACCCCTTCTGTTTTTGGCTTGCTTGCTTGATTTCTGACCTGTGTTTGTCTGATCTCTGGGAGCTGAGAGGTTCTATGTCTGCTTGATTCCTAACTCACCTCTCTTGTCCGCCCTTTGACGGGTAGTCCTGCTGGACTCCTGCCTACTTTATGGCTAACTCACCATTTAGCTCATAACTTCTCCATTTGGGTGAAATCGTGGCCCTCCAGTTTCAGTCTCGTCACCCTATCTGTACATTTCTATTATTGTCTGCAATTCTAGCATCGATGCCTAGGAGTCAAGACCACTTCTTTTTGTTTCTGTCTATTGCAGAGGTTAATATATAACAAAAACACCGCTTCACCAACCTCACTAAGTCATGTGGACATTTTAGAGTTGGCAGGGGTGGGGGTGTGGGAGGGCAAGTCACACGCATGTTAGATAAATCACAGGAACACTTTGAAGTTGTTTCTATAGTTAGGCATAGACTTCAGATGAATCAATATAGTTCTTTGCAGTTTCCTTTGTTTAAGATTTTCCTTAACTCTTGAATGCATTGCCCTTTAAAAATACATTTCATTCTAATTTCTCCTGAAATCTCAGGATGGCTAATTTCTTCAGCTAGCATTCCAGGTTCCTGGAGAAGTCGTCTTCGTACCAAGTTCTTTTTGAATCCATCCGACTTTGCCTCAGTCAGTGCTATCTATGCACATTCGGCCCACAAAATAATCTCTGAAGAGTCAGTGTCTCCTCTGCCTCTTTCGATGACCTGAGGGTCAACCTTGAATTCTACTTACATATCCTGTCCGTTCTCAGTTTTTATTTCATCACTTTTTGAACTCACAAGTCCTACAAGGCTGTAGGTTTCCGTATAACTTTGAGTTATTGATCTCAGATATTCCAGTTAACTAAAAGCCTTCTCTTGCTTCCCACATGCCACATACTCTTGGTTAGGACGTTACTAAGCATATTTCCTTCATCTACAATTATCAACAACAACAATAATAACCACGTCCTACATGTACCAAGCAGTCAGTAAACACTAGCTTTCATATTATGTTCATATTCATATTATGTTTTCTGTCTCTATGATTATTTTTTGAAGAAATGAGCAAAAATCTAAAAAAAAAGTATTTCTTTCTGCATGTCGCATCTTTTCCCTTAGTCACGTAGTCCATTCAAGTGAATTACATGACATAAAAACCTACAGAGGAAGGAAAACAAAAATTGAAACCTAAAATCATTCTGAATAAAATCCTGTAAATCGACAGTAATTGTATAATGCCCATTATTGGTAATGCTAGATGTATAACATGCTATTGCTCTCCTGTTCGTGTGTGTATTTTTTTTGTTTTTACAATTGTAAGGGTTATGGATTCCCTCATAATTTTAGCCCCCTCCCCCCGATTTCCTTTTAGGTTTTAGTTTTTTAGTCCATGAAAAGGTAGTAGACGATCTCTGACAGCTCATGGAGGCCCACGCTCTCGGTCCCTTAGACGTGTTGTTTTAGAATACCAGCACACTCTGCAAGTGAATTTCCCAGCCACAGGGATTTTCAGGGTTGTGCAGTGTAATTCCGAGGCCAGTTGTGACTGAGGTGATGTGGGAAGCAGTCTAGTCTGGGGGCTAGAGGAGCAAGGCCTGGTAAGGGGATCTGGGCTAGAGCTGAACTCAACAGTTATAACCCTCCATTATTGATCCCAGAGGAAAACTGGATAAAAGCCAGGGACACAGTCAAGTCAGGCAGATCTATTTAAACGCCACACATAATGAGACTGAACTCGAGTGACTGAAGCCCAGGGGACTAGATCCATTCCAGGCTGACTTCTTACCAGGAAGGGGGCAATAACCTATATCCAGACGCTCACTTAGATTGGACCTCACTGGTCACAAGTCTGTGGTGTGGAGCCAAGTTACTTGGAGCTGGATTTCGGTCTTGTTCTATTTAGTGTTTTGGCCAAGTGTTTTTTTCCCCCCCTGCACTTCTGTTTCCTAACATATAAAATGAGAATAACCATACCTATCTCATATAAAATTAAATTTGATAGCACTGCAATTAAATGTGGTAATGTATGAAAAGGACTTAGGTCAGTGAGTGGCACATAGTAAGTACTCAGTAAATGGTAGATGCTGTTTATTGTTGCCATCCCTGTTGTCATTGTTATTATTTAAGGCTGAAGTGGAGGGTCAGGCAGAGGCAGGCAGGAAGCTGTATCCATGACTTTTAGGAGTGAGGTTTTACCTCTTGTCCTCTGTAGAATAATTAATTCTAGTCGCATTTTAGCCTTTTAGAGTAGAACTTCCCTAAGATGGGGTAAGTGGCGCCATTATCAATTATCTTCTCAGAGAATCTCTTGCTAAATTTTTACATTAGATCTGCTTCTTAAAAGCTCAATGATGTTGGCAAGGGATGTATAAACTGGGGACATTCTATAAAGTGCTTCTGGCCTTTTAAAACTAGTTACATTCTGGCTCATTTGTTCCTGGACCCAGATCGGAAGAGTTCTATCTGGCAGCTGTAAGGGACGAGCATTATAGAACGAGGGGAGAGAAGTACAATAAACATTAACATTCTTTTAGAACTGCTGCATACATATATATACAGTTTCCTTTTTAAAAATTTGATATTAATTGAGAGAATGGGATATCTGACACAAGATATTTAAGAAATTGGGTCTGCCCTCAAAGATCTTATGCTCTTGTAGGAGGAGAAAACATTCACAAATATACCAGTAAAACAATTATTATCTCTGCATCCGCCCACCAATATGGTTGGAGATAAAGTGGTGTGCATAAATAGAAGGCTTTTGCAAGGAATGGAGAAGTCTAATGGAGCATTTGTTACACTATATTCGAAGAACATTGGCACCAGCATTATATTTATTGTTATTTAGGACTGAAGCAGAAGAGCCAGGCAGAGACAAGCCAGAAATGGATACGACATTCAGAGTGAGGAATAGTCCATGATATTTACCCCACAGAAAACATATGGAGGAAAGACTCAAGGAAGGGTGACTGTGAGGGCATCATACCCAGCCGATGCCTGCCGACTCTGGCTCCTGACTTGAGAGGCTGGGCAGGAATTAGTCTCAAAAAGTCAGGGGTGTGGGAGCTTTGCAGAGAGTGCTAAGCAGATGCCTGTCAGAGTCTATGGGATCACAGGCAGCAGGCATTAGGCGAGGTCTGCAAAAGCTGGTGTGTGGAACCCTACAAGGTGAGTCATTTTCCCTTCTGTGAATCCACAAATACAATTGGCCTTACCACCAGTGCTTTTGGAGTTGAACATTTTGGGGGGAATTGCCAGGGCAGGTAGGTGAAGAGTACTGATCTGGCCTCAGGTGAGTGTGGGAGGTAAGTAGAGGCTGCCCAGCGAATCCCAGGACACATATGGATTACAATTCAGTAGCCATTAGAAAGCATAAGATTGATGAGTGCCATGAAACAGGTACAAAAGAAACATTATCAGAGGTCTGAAGAGTGAAAAGTTGCTTCTAGCCTAGGAGTAAAGAGAGAGAGAGGAGGGAAAGATGGGAGGAAAGCTTTGCAGAAGCGTTAGCTGACTTGGGCTTGTGTGATGGTGTAGTAACGGACACTGGCTAATTCCCTCCTGCCCACTCTGCCTCAGAAGGTTTGTGTAAACCGATTGTGGTGATTCCACGTCCCTTTCAGGGATTGGTTGAGACACGGATAAGCCCATGCTAATATGGACTAAAAAGACAGGTAAAGTGAGGTGGGGCTTTTGGAAAGAAGTGACTCCTTCTGTTACTGGATGGGAGCAAGGAGACACTTACCCTCACTGGCTACTGGCAGTACTGTGGATACCATGGGAAAAATCAGTCTTCCCAAGAAGCCGTAACTGAAGAGACCAGCCTGGAGGCATAGAAAGAGACTGTCTCCCCGCTGACAACGATACAGAAGGGTAGGATTTGAACATATGGAGTTACAGAAATTCTGTAGAACTCTGAGTCAAGGCATGAAGGTGAGGAAGTTTGAAATATGTGTGGAGAGCAGCCAGGGGATCTCTCCTGTAAGGCTCTCCACACCACTGGTCCTGTCTAGCCAGCAGCTGAAAACAGGGTACAGGAAGCTGTTTCTGTTGTTTTAAGAAACTGGTTGGTTGTTTTATCTTCAAGAGTGTGTTTATTATTGATTTTGAGCTTTATAAATTTGAACGTGATAAGAGGACTCAATTGTTTGGTTGTTGATCACTTTCCTTAACGGTTACTTAATTTGATGTCTTAAGAAATTGATGTGTCAGTATTTGTGTGTGAGTTTCCATCGCATTCCCTTAGTCTACTACTTTTTCCCACAGCAAAGTGTTGGAGAAGAGCTTTGGAGACAGTTACCTCCAAATGGCTTTGAATCCCAACTTTTGGTTGTGTGATAACTAACTTTTGAACAGCATTTTATTCTACTATACTTTAACATTTTGTTTGTTTGTTTGTTAAAACAAATGAAATTTTGTTCATGTTCTAATGTTTCTGTAGCCCCTGGAATCATAACTTCACCTATTATATTAGGTCTTTCTGAAATGTGGGTCCCTCTTTCAGGATTTTCAGGGAGAGATGGTTCTGAGAAGAATCTGTTATGGTCACAGGATGAGCAGATGGTTACTTTTGGTGTTCTGGCCAAATTCCATTTGGTGTATTTGTATTCTGTCATACTAAAATTTATACAATTTTTTAAAAAAATTAGCTTTTCTCAGGTGGTTCTTTTCCTTGTTTTATTGAATGGTTTTCAGCTCTTTGGGATGTAAGGTCAATGAATAGAGCAACTTTTTTTCAGGGTTTTGTTTACTTTGTTATAACTAATACCCTGAAGAATGCGTGAAGCATACTCAGTTCTCAATAAATGTTTGCTACATCAATAAATTAATTACTCAGCACTATTATATAGCAATGAGAGCTACGTTATTTTCATTTTGGGAAGAATTATTTTTTCATCACTATCTTATTAATTAAATTTTATTGTTGTTTGTGGGAAATTTATTTTCTAGATGATAAACAGTTATATGAAGTATTTAAAATTAAACTATATAAACTTTTGTTTACTAAATTTTTAAATAAATTTAGGTTTTGAAAACAACACTATAGCCCATATACACAGAATGTCTCCTTTGTTAAGAAGATGGAGAAGAATAACTTGGTTTAAGTAATACTGTCCATTTTGATGAGATTACTTTTTGTTGTAAAATTGTTTAATTCTACTTCCTGTGCTTAATCTGGATGTGCATAATCTCATTGGCTGCAGTTGTCATCCTGATATTCAGATTCGAAAGTATCAAAGATGAGGAAAATGTCAGTGTAGCAAAATGAAGTCTCTCCTGCACTTGCCCACTAAATGAATAAAAAGAAAAACATGAAAAAGAAAAAGAAAAAAATGAGTCTCCAATGGCATGTTAACTGAAATAAAAATATTTGAAATAATAAATGTCTCCAGATACCTAAATTTACGCTTTGTTTGCCTTTCTATAAATGCATGGCTGCTATAAGTAAGAGCAGGTGTAAATGCTTGTGACTGCAACGTACGTATAATGGAGGCAGATGTCTTGATGGGAAACAAGGGATGAGGAACATAATGAGATTCAACTGAGGGATTTGGGACTTAACTCTTCTTCACGTTGGAGTGAAACCAGATTCATAGCAGTAGAAGGACTCCATAAACATAATTCACTGAAATGAGAGGGTGATAAAAAGCCTTTTTTCTTGCCTTTTGCAGGGATAAATTACAACTGAAGCCACAGAAATGTTCCTTTCCAGCTTCAGATTAAGTGTGCTTGTATAATAAACATTTCCGTAACATTCGGCTTCTTTAACCCAGACAGCTCAATTAGGGCTGGACGATAAAATACAGCTTCCATGCACTTTGTGAGCACTTATTGTGATGGAGGGCCTGTTAGGAAGAAATCTCGCTGAAAATGGGTCTTGTCAAGTGTTTAAGGAATTTGAATTGGCATTGTGTTTAACAAATATCTATCTTCTTCTAGATTCTATGTAATTTAATTATGCTGACATATTTTAGTCTCCTTTCTGTGTGAAATCTATTCTCTCTCCCATTCGTTGGAAAACCACAGGGAAACTTGGGGGATTGTTACATGTATGCACAGATGTTGGATGAGGTTGGGAACACTGAAGACTCGCAGAGTGTGGAGAAACCCTTACTCCAAATCTCAGAACTGTCATGAATGGAAGGTAAAACCAGTGATCCCGGAGACTTGGAGTTGGATTGCTTGGTTAATCTGCATATTTCTACTCTGGAGGAAGTAAATATCAGGCCTGGCAGGATTGGTGGAGAAAATGACCTCAGGTTGGAGAGTGGTCTGTGAGTAGCACTGTGTACTGGAGCTTTTCAACAATCTGCCTGACTCCCTCATCTGCACATGAGCATTAGAAGCTCCTTTCAGACTGTAATTCTAGCCTTTGTGTGGCACGATTACAGTGTCTTAAATATTGCCATCATTACTTCTCGAAGAAAGCTTCGGTTTCTTAGACTGGCTTTCAAGGGCCTCTGAGACAGGCCTCACTGTAATTTACCTCACTTTACATGCAGATTCTCAATTGCTTATGTACATAGAGTACCTGTGCCACTCCAGTGGCTTTCATGTGACTCATCTATTCAATTGGAACTTCTTTTCTACTGCACGACTTCATGCCTATGACTTTCATGACAAACGACAGCCCTAACTAACTGTCCTAATTGTCCCTTGTTTCTCTGCCTTTCAGTCTCTCTGTGCCCTCTACCCAGTGTGGCTCTGCTTCTCTAATTCTGTAAAGGCCTTTAGCCTCTATAAAGGCCTACAGACTCTCAGGTGGGTGGACCCTCCGTGTGAATCCTTTCCTGGCCAAGGTGGGAAGAGTCTCCCCTCGAACACCTTCGTTGCTTTATTTTTACTTCTCTTATGACACATTAATTTTTACCTGTATTGTTGTTATTTTTGTACCTGTCTCTTCTCCCTTGAGGGCAAAGCTGGTGATGGATTCTCTGTCAGGCTTTGCAGTAGTGCTGTATATTCAACTGTATTTTTGCATTTATATTGGGTATATTTATAAACAGGTCCTGCTTTCTAAGAGCACCGGCAATCGTTTTTTAATATACTTAAGTACCACGGATACATATAGTTCAAGTGCCTATAATAATGTAAGGAGGATGTGAATGATCATGAATAGAACGCCGACACACAGTTCCACTTGTGTCGAGGGAAAGGATCGTGGTGCCTTCCTGAAAAATTCGTTACTTTTAGTGTAAAAGAGAAATCTTGCAGACTAAACAGAAAAAGTTCAGGGAAAATCAAAAGGTAAAGTGATTAACTCTTAATGTTACATGATATCTCCCAAAGGAGGTAATTCAGATGTCAGTTGCACCTTTTCTTTACTAGTTTGGTTTACTAGTTTCTTCACTCATGGTGAGGAGGCGATGGGAAGAACTGCCTGAGTTTTTCAAAGAGCTTGTTTACCAGTGTTCCAGTCATACAAGATGAGTGGGACTTGAGGGAATTCTTGATTTGTACTTCTAATTGTTTCCTTAAATATGTCCATAAAAATTCATTCAGAAAATTGCAGCAGATTTAAGGAGATAAAATAAGACCTCAGATGGCTGTTAGAAATACAAATAACTTAAAGTGTTTCTGCAAATTGCCTGTCAGCCACAATTAACAATACGATGTTTATTTTGGTGTGGATGGATACCCTCAGCAAGCAGTCTCTTCCAGTACATCAACAGTTCCTTTTATAATGTCTTCGTAATTGAAGCATTTTGCCTCGCATAAGACAGATGGGTGTGCAGCAAATGTGGATGACCATTTATGCCGATAAAACTTGCAGACACCAGCTCCACCTTGTTCTGTGAGCAATGGCTGTCCTGTTGGTGAAGTTACCCACGCAAACATTGTAGCTTAGATCAAAGTCACCAGAGACTAACAATTCTGCCAGACTGAAGCAATTTTGGCATTGCCTAATTCACATGCAGTGTGATTGTGGGGAAAGTTTGAACAAATATTGATTGGTGAGAAGCTGACGAGTGTCATGATTTCCATTTTTAGTATTCCCTTTTCTCACTCAGTGTAAAAAAATGTCTACCCTCTCGAGAAGAAGTAAATAAGATACGGAAATGTTGCACTACTGTGTGAGAAGCTAGACAAATATTTTCTTTTCTACCACTGAATGTCTTCTGGTGCTTGTCAAAATTTCGTGTGTGCTCTGTGATTCTGCATTCGTTCACCACAGCAGTGCTTGCTTTGTGGTAGCAGTGACCTTGCACTTGGTATTGATAAAAGCACTATTTGGAGACTTCTTGAAATGGATTTAAAAGCCCAGTCAGTTGGTCTGGTAATTAATCTGCCAGTCGTCTTTTCTTGCTCTGTCATGCAGTGGTCACCATAACTAGGACTGAACCAGCAACAGCCCTTTTCTGAGGAGGCATGGCTTAGCAATAACCGTTTCTTGTGTTCTAGGGATGTTTTTGTGCATATAATGCATATACTCAATCATTTTGATGGCTTTGTTTTGACCATAAACATCAAATGGTACAATATAGGGAGCATTATGTAATAACGCACCACATTTTAATTTGTCTGACAATTATGGAGACCTAGTGGTGCCATGGAGATGGACGGGTCCATGGCCATATTAAAGATGCCGAGTGGAATATCTTTTATGTAAGACATAAACAGAGATGCTGCTTTCATCAGTTAAGAGAGTGTTTGGCTGCAAATAACAAAAAACCTTACTATTTGTTCTGTCATTCCTAATGTGTAGAATGACAGAAATTGTGGTTGCAAGCTGACTGCTGCACCTCCAGCATCCTGTCTGTGTCCCAGGAAGGAAGAAGGAAGGAAGGAAAGAGTGCCAGTGTCTGCATGAGGAAATTATAACTTCCCGGAATTCTCAGTTTATACCTACTGACCAGTAGGTACCCCTAGCTGTAGAGGAATCTGAGGAATCCTGCACCCAGTCAGATCTTGATTCTGCGTCAGATGAAAAGAGGATAATAAGACTGAGTCAATTAATAAACAGTATGTCATATTGCTTAAACATGAGGTGAAAATGAAAGAGTTGAATCCCTGCTGACAGTTGCTTTTCCGTGTTGTAGATTTGCACTGTGCTGGGCTATTTCAGGAGAGTAGGCTGGGCGGGGAAGAGTTGGACAGAACCAAAAAACTGGCATAGATTGATGTTTTCAGTTCCTAGGTTGTTTTGGCTTAGAAGCCAAAGAAATAGAGAGAAAAGTCTTCTGGGGACTGAACTATGACTCCTTATTTTCATCCTTATTTCCTTGTACGCATTCTGGCCTTATCCTTGGTATGGAGAAGGTGATAAAAATTGTCACTCCATTGCTCATGACATGCCCTCTGAAGACAGATATTTTGAGAAGATAGAGTTCAGTTAAGAAAAGCCTAGACTGACACCTCCTTGTGTGAGGAAGAAAAGGAAAGGAGCATATAAGGAGCAAAACAGGCAACTATATACTGGCAAATATACCTGCCAGGAAGTCGGCTGTTTGTAAACCATTGCCTGGTTTTATTTTCAATATTTATGGTTTGCTATAGTGCAGAGTTCCTGACATTACCTATTGTATCCTGAGTAGTTTCTGAGGGAAAGGCACGGCCAGTTTCTTTAGGGGAAAGCCATTCATCAGTGTCATATCAGATTTTCACAGTTAATTTTATATTCTGACGATTACATAAATTAATCCAGTAAATCCAATAAGGCCTATCAGATTTTTCTGGATTTGTTATGAACATTAAAATGTCATCAGCATACATGTAATTTATACTGCCTACGATTAACGGTAATCCTTCCCATCTCCTGTGAGAATCTAATAACCAGAGCTAATGATTTTAATGCTAAAACAAACAGCAGAGGATCTGAGCAACCTCTCTTCTTTGTAGCTTTGGGAAGTGGCCTGGTGTGTATAGAATTTTTGAGGGGAAGAATATCCACTGCTTATTCCTGTTCCAAATAAGTGTTTTAAAACATCATAGAATACATTGTTTCATTAGGTGAGTTACATGTCTTGCATTCAATATGGTAAATATTTAGAATGCTCACATCTCCTCAAATAAATCCATAATTGTAATCTTGACACATAATGTCTTAAGCCATTATTAATTGAATTACTAGTTTTGTCACTGTAACATGAAGATAACAATAGTGGTAGGGCTGCCACTAGCTCTTGAAGGCTTATCTATGTAATTAAAGAAAAACAAAACGAAACATTTTCTAAGGTAGGTGGAGCTTGTGACAAACAGGTCGGCAAGCCAGGGCTACCTGCTGGTCCTTGACTTGCCCCTGAGCTAGGTACCTGAGTGCAGAGAACAGCCTGCTCTGTGTGGGATCTGCCCTGAGAGTAAGAGTCCAGTTAGTATAAACGGTGTACCTCCAGAAGAGTTTCCATTAGGTGCCTGCACATCCGTATGACCACACTGAAAAGACAAATTGTGTTGGAAAAATCAATTAATTACCTGTTGATTTGCTACATAAAACTATACAGATATTTTGATGTTTGAAAGGCTATACTGGCTTTTTTTTATTTTTCTGAATTATACAAAAAAAAAGTCCTTATCAGTCATATGCCAGGCCCTTCCTATATACACAATCTTATTGATTATTGACAACAGACCTCATTTTATAAGTACTGAAGCCTAAGCTTAGGGAAGTGTGCAGATCAGGGATAACCAGGGCTTAGCCTTCTGGAACCCTACACGTCTCCTCAGTCTTAGGACTGGCTGATGGGTCCTGCGAGATGGCCGCTAAGCCTTTGGAGAATCCTACCTGCTAAGGGTGTCTCTGTAGGTCTGAGGCCTTGGGCCATATCAGGTCGCTGATGCTCACAATGTAGGTTTTGGTGACTATCTCTTTTTGTATGCTTTTTGTATGCAGTGTGACATCTGTGGTCTGGGTAGCTGAGGTTAGCCATGCTGTCATTGCATCCTATGTGACTGACACCCAATTCAAACTCTGGACAACAAGGAGTGGGTTAGTTTCTCTGGTTGGCAACACTTCACATGTTTTGCCACACATCATTGCTGGGAGAAGGTGACACTGTCCATTTGACTTCACTGGGAGAGGAAAAATAGGAGTGTACCTGGCTGCTCTTGGACTCCGCCTTATGCACTTTTCTGTTTGCTGGTTTTAATCTGTTCTCTTTTCCTGTGATAAACCATATATAACAACAAAGCTTTTCTGCATTCTGGGGTCCTACAAGAAATCACTGAGCCTGAGGGTGGTCTTGGGAATCCCTGTCACAGGAAGTGATGTGACTTGTCTTGGCCATGCAGATAGTTGTGGCAATTCAAGGAATTCAACAGACACATTTGGCTGTGAATCAAGTGTTCTATTTGTGCCAATTATCTGTTGGAAACTCAACAATGCCCCTTTTCTATGCTCTCTCTTCTGTCCTTCAGTGAGGGATATTTCTGCAATATGTAGAAAGGTGAGAAAAAAATCCCATATTTTTGTTCTTCCAGCAGTGGTAGGAAGATGCATGGGTTTCAGCAGACATGAAATTTTGAGTGACCTTCAGGCTTTTTTTTTTTTCTACAAGTAACTTGTCTTTGTGGTAGGGTTGCATAAATGTATTTTTTTATGGTTTCCTACAGTGATTGCAACTTCCTAACTTTTTCAAAGCTACTAATAAAGCTTAAGGCTAGTGGTGGCCTTCCCATGACATTCTTTCAACATTTCCAAGAGTGTAGTAGTCATCTATTTCCCTGTATTAAATCCATTCCTATTTGAAATACCTAGATTGCATCTGTTTTCCTGAAAGAACAATGAGAGGGTATTTGGTATCAGAAGTGGTTCCAGCTAGGAACCACTACAAGCTAGGATTGTAACCAGTGAAGAAGAGAAAAAACAAAATGACCTTTGATTGCCCAGCTTTCTGCCTGGAGATGAATTGTGGACCATGTTCAAGGAGAAGAAACCCAAGCCGAGTAAAGCAGTTTCAGTGAGTTGAGGAAACAGAGACTGGAATTAAGTAGACTGAGGCAGCAGCAATTTATAAAGCAATGTTCTCGAGGAGAGAGACCTATATACAGAAAGAGCTCCAGAATTCTCTACAGGGATTTTCTTGAGTCTTCACCTGAATACTAAACATTTCTACATATATGTGAGACTCCATGATGCTGGGCAATGAAAAACTACTAGATATCTTGAAGCTGAATAATTTTCTGAGCTCACATGGGACCTGGAATAGTTTATGGTCTGATAAAATACAGTGGAGAGACTATACTAAAAATTTAATTTTTATTTTCATTCATGCTGCTATTAGTTTGTGCAACAAATTGACATTTGTTAAAAACTGATGTCCACCCTATGGATATGCAGCCCCAAAACAGTTGCAGGGAGCTTTGTAACTATAGCTGGGCTCTCCCTCTCCCCTCATTTCAGTTTTCCCACTGCCATGAGAGATATGAATGGAGGATCTGAATAGACATTTCTCCAAAGAAGACATAGAAACGGACAAGAGGTACATGAAAAACATGCTCAATATCACTAATCATCAGGGAAATGCAAATCAGAAGCAATGAGATATCACCTCATACCTGTTAGAAGTGTTAATGTAAAAAAACACAAAAGTTAAGCGTTGGCAAAGATGTGGAGAATAAGGAACCCCTCCCTGTGCAGTGTGAGTGGGAATTCAAATTAGTATAGGCATTGTTGAAAACAGTATGGAGGTTCCTCAAAAAATTAAAAATAGAATTATCATAAGATTCATCAATCCCATTACTGTGTTTATATCCAAAGGAAATGAAATGTGAATCTCAAAAAGATACCTGCACATGATACCATGTTTATTTGTATCATCATTTACAATAGCCAATATATAAAAACAACCTAAATGTTCATTGATGGATGAATAGATAAAGAAAATGTAATACATGTATGTATTATGTAATATATGTATATTATATAATATATATGAAAGATATGTTATATGTTATATACCATACACACACACACACACACACACACACACACACACACACATACAATGGAATATTATTCAGCCTTTAAAAGAAGGGAATCCTGCCATTTCCACTAACACGATGAACCTGGAAGATATTACGCTGAGATAAGCCAGACATAGCAAGACCTTTTATGTGGAATCAAAAATAGCCAAACTCACAGAAGTAGAAGGTAGAATGATAGTTGCCAGGGACTGGGGTAGAGAGAAATGGGGAAGTCTTTGTCACAGGATACAGAGTTTTGTTATATATGATGAATGAGCCCGAGAGATCTGCCGTACAGCCTAGTGCCTATAGTTAATACCATATTGCTTAAAAATTTGTTACAAGCGTAAATCTGATTTTACAAGCGTTATCACAAAATAGTAATATTAATGACGGCAACAACAACAATAATATCAATAAATAAGAGGGCAGGAAGAAACGTTTGGAGGTGATAGGTTTATGGCATAGATGGTGGTGATGGTTTCATGGGCTATACTTATCTCCCAAATCATCAATATACATTACGTATATCATTTTGTTTGTCAAAAAAAAAAAAAGAATTTTACAAATGAAAATTAATTCAGCACTTAAACTCTCCATAGCACTTACTCCTGTTGCCTTCATGTCTCTCACCCAACCCATACCTGTGCCTTATGAGGTATAACCTATTATTGTCTGACTTAGGAAGAGAAAAGTCAGACCTGGTTTACAGATGGTTCTACATCATACGCAGGCACCAGCCCAAAATGGATGCTGTAGCATTGTAGTCTAACTTCGGAGTGGTTTGGAAGGACAATGGGGGAATGAAAATCCTCCCAGTGGACAGATAATATCAAATAGTATGTCTTGTACTATTTGTCTGGAAAGAGATATATGGACAGAAGAAAAAATTTACATGGATTGAAGGGAAATAGCTAATAGTTTATCCAAATGGTTCAGACCTTGAAAATAACATGACTGGGAAATCAGTAACAAGGAAGTGTGGGGAAGACATATGTGGTTGGAACTTTGAGATGGACACAGAATGTAAGGGTGTTTGTAACCCGAATGAATGCTCACCAGAGCACACCCACTGCAGAGGATTTTTCCATAATCAGGCAGATAAAAGCACCTGATCTGTGGGTCAGTAAGCTTCTTTCTCTAGCATTGCCATGCTTACTGAATGGGATTACGAATAAAGCGGACATGTGGCATGGAAGGAGATTATGCATGTGCAAATAAAGGGATTATTTTTCCCTCCGAGGCAGATCTGGCCACTTGTACTGCTAAGGGCATAGTATGCCAACACCAGAAGCCTTTATTAAGTCCAAGATATGGCATCGTTCCTCATGGAACCAGCTAGCCATACTATGGCAGGTTGTTTATACTGGCTTTCTTCCATTATTGAAGGATCAGTGATTTATCCTCACTGAAATGTATTCTTTTGGTATCAACACTTATGGAGATGGCTATATACATTGAACCTGTGACCAATATGTGGTACTGTTTCTCCCCTAGCCAGAACCCAGGGACATGGGAATCCAGGTGTGCAAATGACAGCACCTCCATTTATTATTAATCCATGTAATTTACATGCCAAACTAATCTTCCTGCCTCCATATATTCAGACTCCATTGGTTGACAGGTCATAGTTCCCAAAGGAGAAATGTTTCCAACTGGGAAGACAACATACCTTCTTCCATTGACCTAGAGTTTGAGATTTCCCTGGTCACTTTGGGGACCTGGTGCCAATCAACTAACAGGCAAAGAAGATTGTCACTACTCTGAGTGGATAACTGGTCCTGATTAAAGGGTTGTGTACTGTAACCTATTGTCTAGCATTTCAGCTGGTTCGAGTTTTTAAACTCATAGAGTGACCTAAACCTTTACTCTTGAAACATATCAGTCATTAGTGGCCTTATCTACATTGAGTTGTTTCACACTTCAGTACGCTTTACTACTGGTTTAGGTCTATTGGGGAAGACAAAAATTATACAAGCATGACATAAATACATAATTACATAAATACCTAATTACAAAATATGTCAGTGTTATAAGAAGAACATAAGAAGGAGACCAAATGTAGATCAAGGGATCTGGAAAGGATGCTGAAAAAATAAAATCTAAGATGAGATCTTGATGATACACTTGAATTATTAGCATGGGGAAGAAAGAATAAAGAGCACTCCAGGCAGAATGGAATGCTGCAGAAAGCTTTTCCTGATAGAGAAATTGTATGAGGATTGAGATGGCTGTAATGTGAGCACCAGTGGCCGTAGATGGGACTGGAGAAGAGGTCATTCAGGGATTTGTACATGATTGTAGGGACTTTGGACCTCTTTTATTAGCTATGAGAAAACATTGAGGGATTTCAAGTAAATGACAAGCAGCAATTTATGTCTTATAAAGACATTTGCTGCTAAGGACGTAGACTGGATTAGAGGTGACAAGAATAGATAACAGAGGTTGATTATGAGGTTATTGTAATAACCCAGCTAAGAGATAATGATAATGGCAGAGGAGACAGAGAAAAAGGACAAATGATGGGTCAGGAATATATTTACAGATAGAATAAACAAGATTTGGTGATGGACTATGTATTGGAAATGACGAAGAGGAAGGAATCAATGACAGTTTCCAGAGAAATGGGATAAATGGAGGGATCGTTTACTGAGAAGTGGCGACAGGAATTCAAGCCGGTTTAGTACCGAGTTAAATTTTGGACATGTTATTTTTGATATGCTTGGTGAGATATCAAATTGAGGTACCCAGCAGCCATTTGGATCAATGAATTCTAGTCTGATTTATTGATTGTGGGTCACTGGTAAAAATGATTTTTGAATCCCTGAGAACGAAAGAGGTCACTTGGGGAGATGGGAGAGGAAAAGAAGATAACTGGACCTAGGACAAAGCTCGTGGAACCCCAACACTGTGAAGAGGAGAGGGGGCAAGCAAAGTACAGCGGGAGTGAGCACGTTTGCTAACTCAATACAAACTCCATATTTATCTTAAATCGCTTATGTAGGTAAATTATAATTCCATAGCATATGTTATCATAGTTTTATTATATAATTATGTAATTGCATGCGACATACTACTGTTGATATACTGCATGTGAGAAATGTTCTCGCCAGTGTAATTGTTCCTTTAAGAATTAAGCACTGTGATTTGGAGGCAGAAGAAACTTGAGCTCAAATCTCAAATCTCAAATTGATATACTAATACTTCATTTAAGGATTAGAAGGGTTAATACCTCATATGTACAAATCACACTGACAGGTACACACAACAATTTTGAAAGTGGTTTACCTATTACTGTGTTGTTGTTGAGGTTGCTGTCTTTGGAATCTAGTGGCTACTCCAGTTTCTCTTCTATTCCCAGGGCGTCACTGTGCTGTCGTCTTCTCCTCTGTATGACATCTTATGTCTGTGCTTCTGTCACAATAGCAGGTTTGCCACATCCTGGCTGCCTCCTTTATCTCCTCCGTGTAGCAACCTTCTTAAAATATCCATGGACTCACTGTAATCCTCTCTTTAAACATTGTCAATGGCTTCCATATTCACTTAGAATAAACTCCAAACTCCTTAACAAGGCCCAGAAGACCTGGCATTATGTATAATTCTCATGCCACATTTTATGCCACTTTCTTCCTTGATCACTAACACTCCTTAACCAAAATACAGCTTCTGAAACACATCAACCTCCCTCTTGCACAGGCATTTTTATCTTTCTCTTCTCTATGTCTGGAGCCTAGTTTCCCGTGCTGTTTGCCTTTGCAGACTAGACTCCTTTCAACCTTCAGTCTTAGCTCGGAAGTCATCTCTTTGACTGAACTCTGCCCAATCTGAAGGTTCTCCTCCCAGCCCGAGTTACTCTCTGTCTCATCATCTTAATGACTCACTCACTTGTTTTTCTGTCTCTCCTCTCCAGTGCGAGCTCCATTAGGGCCCAATTTTCTTTGTTAAGTTCACTGCTGTATCTCCAGGTGTAGCATAATTCTGGGCACATATTAGGAGCTTAATAAACACATGAATGATGAATGTCACCTCTTGGAATCCCTGAAGGCGAGGACTCTGTTTGGTTAACCACTGCAGTGCTAGCATCTACACATTGACCGGCACGTAGTAACTACTCAACGCATGTTTGCTGGATGAAAACAGTTCATGCATGAATGAATCCATTAATCAAAAGTGATTTTCCAGTCTTAGCATCTCCAATAGCTAAGACTATTCCTTCATCAATAAATGTGGACATGTTAGCACATCGGAAAAGAAAAAGCTATGCCAGAAGTATTTAAAATCATTGTGTCAAATGGGTAAAATATGAAATCAGCGTGTCCTAACTATGAGCTCTTTGAGAACAGAAAAAGCTTTTCCCTTTCCATCATTGTATTGCAGCTCCTGGCACACAATCACATATGGAATTTCCCTCTTCAGCTGATCTGTAACTAAAGAGAAAATGTAACTATTATTACAGCACCACATTAGCCATGTTTCCTCCAAAAAAGGCTTTGAACCAGTTGCTTCTGAGCAACCAGGAATTACATTGACCCACATTTCTGGGCAGGGTATTTTCTTTCTTCTCACCTGTCACTGGCATTCAAATAACGTGACTCTTTCACGGACTGGACAAACTGAAAAAGGGAGTTAATCAAAGAAGTCTCAGCTGGAACATTTGAGTTGCTACCATATTCCCACAGTGAATGTGGGTTAAGTTATTTTAAGGATAAATTGCTAGTGCAAAAGACAAAGTTAAAATTAAGAAACACCAATGTATCGATCTAGATTAAGTCCCTTACCAATTCATACTTCTTGACATCTATTGGGACTAGTGTAACCCGTGTTTCTTGGTTTGATTTAATAGAAGGACAAAATCTCAAGTGTGAGAATTTATATTACAACAGTCTCAGGTGCAGTTTCTCTCCTGTCAAAGCTAAGTTCAGGTGTACTCTTGAATTTCTTTGACCTAAAAGGCTTGATGGTATTAAAACTATAGCTACTGCTGGAATTTTAGGATTTTCTGAGGTTTAATTCTCTGATTCTCGACCCCACATCTAAGAATTATTTTTCCCCCTTGGTAGGAGAAGAACACCTATTTGTACACCTCCCTGCACTGACAGGTACATTCTGATGATTAATACTAATATTTAAAAAATACAGACTTCTGTAGACGAAATATGCTTCTTTGGTTCAAAACATTAGTGATCCTGCTGAATCTATTTAATTATAAAAACTGAATCAAATGTGTTTACCAGAACAGTGCTCCCAGTGTGAATGCTACCCACACATTTTTATGTATCTAGCATGTGCATAACTTATGAAAATATCTTACTGATGAAGTTAGATGAAAATGATGCACTTGAAATTTAATAACATTTAATTTACCATGTACTTCTTCAGAGTCCTGGCATAAAAGACCTCAAATTCTGTTTGGTAGATTTAGCAATAGAACTGTAGTAATAGAACTAAATCTTCTAAATAATTTAGTCCTCTCATATCACTCTGTCCTGCTACTGGAGATTGCATCCTTCCTTGGGAAATTTTTCGCTTGCCTTTAAGACCAATCTATATGATAATAACTGCCTGAAGTCCTCAACTTGACATACACTTTCTGTGCCTTACCTGTCTTTTTAAAATTTATTCTGCTGGTGTTTTCTGCATTAATTTGATGTTTTATTTCAAATGTACCACAGAAGATTATGTTTCGTAGACTCTGAAAATCAAGAGTATTTTATTTTGATGTTTATCAAAGTGCATCTTACAGATTACAAATTAGGCACAGTTGGAGACTGTATTAATTTCCTCAGGCTAATTAATATAGAGAATAATTTACTAATAATTTATTAATAATTTACTAATGGTGTTGAACTTTGTCCACTACTGAATAGGCATAGAATAGAATAATCTAGAGACACTTTGTTCATATTCTATGTGTTACATTTAGTGTAAAGTAGATTTTTATGGTCTCAGGAACTCAAGTAACTTTAAAAGCATGAAATATATTTGGGTAGGAGAGTCAGGCTCTATAAGTACTATTTCGAAGGACATTTTGGTCATTAGATAAAAAATATCTGAATTAAATATTAAAAGAATGTAAATATACACAAACAAGAAAATAAGTACTTAAAGAAGTTGTCATCTTTCATGGAAATAAGTGAAAGACAAATAAAATTCTCACTTCAATTCTTTGAAAAGGTAGCCCATAGTTGATTTGTTTTAGATGTTGATTTAACAAAGTCTTCTTTGGTTAGCTTTTAATAAAATGCTTGTATTATACCTGTGAGATAGTTCATCCCATTGACTATTATTATCATACTTATTAATATTATCAAATATTTATTAAGTTTCTTGCATAATGCTTGGCACATAGTAAGCATTAAACAAATAATTCTTCAATTCATTAAATTATGTTGAATAAAATTAATTTTTAATATACAAAGATAGCACTAAAGTATGTTTACAGCTAAATGCAAACAATACATTTGAAATTAAAATCTGGCTAGTCTGTTTATTCTAAGACCACATGCTGTGGAGAACAGTTGTATTTTGGATCCAAATTCTTTTCTATTACTTCAGTTTTATAAGTCAGCTTAAGATATATATGGAAAATGAATTCAGGTGTTTGAGTTAGGCTCCTGAATGCATGGCCACAATAACGGCTTTAATAGTTGTAGAAGTTGTAAAATCTCAGGGTCAAAGACCCCTCAGAAATCTGAACATACGTCCCTCACAGGGAATTCTCAGAGTGTCTTCCAGAGAACTCAAAGTCCTCCTGAGTCATTCCAGGAAAAAAAAAAAAAAAGATTTTATATGCAAATAAGTTTGGGCAGTGTTGTTTACCGTAGCTATTTCCTGGTGAGTCATAATGCATATTAGCATTTCAAAGCTCCAAGCGTGTGTGTGTGTGTGTGTGTGTGTGTGTGTGTGTGTGTGTGTATAAATTCAGAAATAAAATTAAATATATATGTATGTATACACACACACACACACACACACACACACACACACACATTTAACACAACATTTCTTAAAATATATTTGACCAGGGAGCCTTTTTTCATGTAAGTCCCATTAATATCCCAAGGATCTAATGTTCTCTTCAGCATATTTAGACAATGCTATCTTAAGCAGCTATTAATAATGTACATAAATTGTGAAAGCAAGATGAAGAAAAAGAAAACATGTAAGTCTTTAACATTAGAAAAAGTTGTTGGGGGAGCCCTTGGGGGACGAAAAAGAAGGAAAACATGAATCTATGGGAGTGATGGAGACTAACTTCACAATTCATCACGTGGTCATCTAACTGTGACTTCGTAACGGGTGACAAGTACCATATGTACATGTTACGGATATCGTTTGATGCAGGGACTATTGTCCATGGCGATTCAGAAATAAAATTAAATTGAACCAAGGAGCTAGGAAGGTTAGGATAGTTTAATTTGTAACATAAATAGAATCTAAATGGAGATGAAAACAATAGAGAAAAATCAAAATCACAACACTGTGGAGGCCTTGAAAGATCATATTGTACCGCTCTTCCATTTTGGAAGTTCTTTATTTAAAACACGGCATATCCAATTACTTTGTTGATAAATGTTCCCAATGTTCATAATTGTTATGTCATTAAATTCTTCATAATATCAAATCCATGTCACTTCTCTTACAATTTGAACCTGTTCCCTCATATCTTTCTTTGTATGCATATTGGTTTACTGTCACTTAATGGAATTTTGTCATCTTTTGTCTAAATTCTTAAAGCCCCCCTTGCCCTTTAAAAGAGGGTTTAAATGGGTTCTGAAGCTAGATTTCTGTCACAGAGAAAAAGGCAGCAATACCTTCTTCATTTGTAACTGGAGAGTTTTCAGAGCCTCCCACACAAAACAAGAGACAACTATACCTAAGTGCCTATTTGCTGGGAAGAGGACAAAGAGGTTTTCGGTAATGCATTTGAGAAAGAGCTAGGATTTCTGTGTATTTGGCACCTAGAAACACAAAAGCATTGTATGTAAGGATAAGTTACTGACTTAATAACTGCCCAGGTAAGTAAAGTTAGGCACCTGTGAATTTTTTTCAGTTCTCTTTTAAGTCAAGTCTCTGGTAAAAAAGAGAGGCTTTGTTGGTGTCAGGTGGTGCTTCAAGGCCAGGGAAAGCGCGCTGGAAAGCAGGCACAGGTGCTCGGAAGGGATTCTAGACTGAGACTGCTCCCTGAGAGCTTTTGAACACCACGAAGAATGCCTTCATCTACCTTCAATTCAATAATTAATGTCCCTATTCCTACAGCTTCTTTTAGAATAACAGGTACAGGCAATTCAAAACTTTACAGGATTTCATTTAAGATGCCTCATTTCATGGCATATTTTGGCCTTGATGAGTATGTTGTTCTGAGTCTTATAATGACACAAAGTGGAGATAGTTTTTTAAAACTTAAGGGAATTTTTATGAGCTCCACAAAAGAAGAGACAGTGGACTATTTGACAGAATATTTTACTAAATTTTTAAATATCATAAAAAGGAGAGCAAAGCATTCAAATGATTGGCACGACACTATGGCACCGAGCTCTAACTGCAACTCGGATGATTATTATTTGAACTTGACATGGAAGGTGACTTTGCCGTCAGAACTCTGGAGTTTGTGCTCTTGAAAGGCATTTCGGTCTGAAGTTCACCTGAATTCTAAGGAAATTCTGGAATGGAAGCAACCTATGTAGAAAAGAAAACACACACACACACACACACACACACACAGAGCACAATCTGTGTCATTTCCTGGGTCTTCGAAGAACATTGTGTTGTGGCTGCTATCCTGGAGGTGATAGCTGTCCTCTGGAATTTTTCTCTGGAGTTCTATTTCTGCAAATCTCTGGCTCCATAGTGGCATTTTCTAGCTAGCAGCTTGCTTGTGCTTTCCTTTGTACATAAACCGTATTTTACTTTGTATATAAAGGGAACAGATGTGGCACGTGCTGGACAAGATTTTCTATCTTATCAAGCTTTCTACCATAGTCTCGAATTTATGTTTCATATTTTCTATATGAAAATTAATTTAAACACTATAATTATACTTGTACCTTGATTTTTTTTAAAAAAATTTCATCCTTTTAATCATTGATGTATAAGATATTAGTTCTGAAAGAGACCTTTGCGGTCATGTGTTATAAAGCACCATGTTCTACCACTGTGGTAAATGTATTTGCTTCAGGTCACGTGATCACTTATTAACAGAGTGACAATTAGAATATAGACAACTTGAAATCATATGTGATCACAAACTATTGGAATGCCTATTCTGAATTTAAGAAACAATTTCAAAATTAGCTGATTCTAATAATCCAGCAGTGTTGGGCACATAAGTTCTCACTAAATATTTGTAGGTGGAATGAATAAATAATAGATGTTGAATAATAGCTGCTTTAAATCATGATTTTTATGCACTTGTTTGTTTTATTTAATATTCTAAATCATTCTTTACCCATTTATTTTTCTGCATAATTTAATAAACTCACTTTCTGCATAAACCCATAAATTTAACCTCTTCATAATCATAACGTTAACGTCTTCTGCATAGAGACAAAGGTGTCAACCACAGTCTTTTCTTGATTTAAGTAAATTATTTCTTACATGTCCATTCTGCCTGTGCTGGCCCACTTGTCCACTAATAAGTATAGAAACCATTCTTCTTGGAGTTGGGTGATAATATCCTTTATACATCTGGCAGTGTCTTTTTGCAAATGAATAGATGAAAAGTAAGTACCAGCTAGCTCTCCTTTGACACTTAAAATGTTGTCTAGGCTCATATAAACCTTTTTATATGCATCTCAAATAAAGAGAATAAGAAAACCAATTTTTAATCAGAAGTTTATCTATTTGATTCAGAAAAATTTACAAAAGCGTTTTTTTTGTTGTTGTTCAGCAATTGTAGTCTAACACTAATATGACAAAGTCACTAGTAGGAGAACAATAGCTATGATTTAAACAGGCTCTTTGGTAATTAACAATTGGATGTTATGAAAATTGGAAAGGTTTATTTTACTTGTCTATTTGCATAGGTATCCTATATATCCATCAGGCAGACAGCATTTATCATTTAAGCAAAATATAGCTGAAGTGATACAAGTAAGAGGGTGGAATCATCTATCTTTGTGTTAGTGTCTTTATGAGAAATTATACAGGCAGTAACAGAGATGAATAATTAAAGATGTATTGATTTCAATAATATTTTTCATAGAATGTAATCAATCTCTCAAACTTTATATCATTCTTGATTCTTAAAGTTTTGGTTCTAAGCATCAAGATTGTTCATTAGACAACCCACTTCTATCCCTCATTGTGTTTACATTTTGAAGTGCCGTCATTTACTTCTCTCTCAAAACTGTGTTGTTTCTCAGACCCGTTCTTGATGGCACCTTGGCATCATCAATTTCAAAACTGAGATGCTCCAGCTTGTGTTTAATTTACGATTTGCTCAGTTGGTTACAAATACTATTACTGCTTTTCAGTCCTTTATGCCTTACTTTGCTGTTCTCTCTCATTTTCACATAAACTGGTGTGCGAGCTGAAATAGGTCCTGTTGTGTGGAAAGAGTCAATTAATTGACACTTTGCTCTAGTAGGACAGGCTCTGTCCTTGGATAGGATTTATAGGCATGCCAGTTAAGTCTCCCACTCTAGCCCAGTAAAATCCGCCCAGTTCAACAAGCTGGTAAGCATTTGGAAATCTTTTCTGATTTTCTAAATACGGATTCTCAGCCTAGCTTTCCAAAACTTCCATGGTGTAAATTATCCTTTTTTTAAACTTAAAATGTGCTTAAGATATTGCTAAAAATTGTTCTCAACATAGACAGTGTTTAATTGAGGATGGAGCTGTAGTTGAAATGCGTTCTCCTGAATTGTCATCAGGTGTCTGAAACAGCAGGCAGTAAACTATCTTCTTTTCAGCTAAGCACCTATTAAAGCTACTGGCTGTATTTGTTGTGGTACCAGCCAGTTGGAATGGAGCCATTCCAGATCAACTTATCAATCATTACACTACAATTTTGACTTACTCTTCTCGTGTAATCTCATCGCAGTTTCCTTTTAAATACTAACCAACATGTATTTTTAACCCTCAATTTCTTTCAGCCTCTTTAATGTACTTAGTGGACAAAAGTATAGAACAACACAGTCCAAACTTATAGAGACGTTATATTCTCATAGGTCATTTGTAAGCTAGGTGTTTGAAATGACACTCATTGCCCACAAAACAAAACATTGCTATACTATTGCTTAGTTTCCTTTAGTAGGATTCAAGTTTTTATCCTTATAAATTATAATAACACCTGCCGGGTACATAGTAGGTCCTAAATAAAATTGAGGAATGAGTGACTGAATGTAATGCTAACAGTGTAAAACTTAATCACGATGTAGAAAACCGTTTCTATGAGAAAATGCTTTCAGAGTTCCACTTTAGAGGGATGCCGTTACAAACTTTTCTGTAATATAGTGGAATTAAGAACTCTTCACCAATTTCTACCCCTTGTGAATAGAAACTCCTGTGGCACAAGTAGGTCTGTCTCCCTGGGAGCCCTTAAGTCCTGCATGGCTTGCTCTCCTCACTTCCTGTTCTTCTGCTGGTTCCATGAATTGGTTTCGTGCTTCCTGGTCCTTTATGTAGTTTCACATATTTGTATTTAAACTACTAGTACTGAAATAGGAGGGAACATTCTGTTTCTCAAGTCTTTGTTGTTTTCTTCCTTCTTTGTGCTAATAATAAGAAAGTTAAGCATTTATTTAAACAAATATTTCAAAAGAAAGAAAACAACACAAAAAGCCCCCCCACCCCAAAAGCTCCCTTCTATATTTACTCTTTACATTTTCTTTTCTGGTGGTTCACAATAAGGATGTAGCATTTTATATAAATTCTGTAAGACAGAGGTATTTTTACTCTCAAAGGACAATTCAGAGAATTTTCTATTTAGAATGTGTGTGGTTAAGCTCTTCTGGGCAAGAGTCCAAACGTAGAATGATGGACTAGGGCTTCCTGGGTCTTAGAGTGTATCAGTCAGCTTTGGCCAAATGGATGCTAATTAAAAAGCACTCTGAAACTCAGTGACAGGCAACAATAAACAATTTTTTCTTGTTCCTGCATCTGCGCTTTGGCTGGGGCTCATCTGATCCACACGGCGCTTGGCAGCAGCCTAGAGGGGAGGTTCAGATCGGCTCCACATGTCGTCTCGTTCTCCTGGGACGACTGGGCGGCTGAGGGTATGTTCTTCTCAGGCCTATGGCTCGGCATAAGAGAACCAACCTAGATGCGTACACACATCTTCAGCCTCTGCTTGTTACTATCCCATTGGCTAAAGAAAGTCATGTGTCCTGACCCCAAGTCAAAAGCAGGAAGCAAACTCCCCAACTGCAGAGTCACATGGCAAGGGGTACATACAAGCGAAGGAGTAGAACTGAGAACGACAATACCCTCTCTCAGCCGGGCCTGGATGGAGAAGATGTGCGTGCCTCAGGGAGGCTAATAATTGGGCATCTTTCAAAAGCAATGTTCTTTAAATAGTTGTTTAATATTTATTTAGTGGAGGTGAGGAGAAATGAATGTCTATTGGAACAAACTGTGCAAAGAAACAGTGACTCAGTAATTTATTTTTGCTTGCTGATCCAGTGTTAATATTTTGGGGAAAAAATAAAAGACAAAAATAGTGTAGAGGGCGGGTTCTGAGCCAGGTTGTTTGGATTTACTAGCTGCATGACCTAGGTTAAATAATTTAACCTCAAGTTAGATATAATTACTATGAATATGGCTGCAGTTCTCTCTTTGGCTTTCTTTTTCTATAGGCCAAGTCAGACAACTCGGTAGGAAGCAAAGAATTTCAAATTTAGGCAGTAAGATAAATCGTACTTCAGTAAGCTTGTACCACTCAATTTTTGGAATTTCAGTTTATTGCAATTTACTTTTATCTGCTTATAACTGCACATGTTCATTAAAAAATATTCAGTAGAGCTAGGTCTGCAGTAGAGAGGAGAGTTTACTTGAGTGTATTATAAGCTTCTAATAGAGGATGAATTTAAAATTTGACAATTTATTTCAGTGTTATTGTAGCACCTTACAGATTGGCTCTTCATTCAGCTCTTGGCATGACTTTTCCCTTAATCTTGTTCTGGTGCTCCTGGTCCCAGACAAGAAAAAAGCTGAACGGTTTAAGCCACTGATCAGTCAGGGAGGGTATTGAATGTTGATCCAGGAGAGGCTCTGAAACATCAATGGCCATATGAGGAAATGAACTCTATTGAGTTGGAAGGGATGTTTGTTTATAAGCTGCTTGGAGTGGGAGGTGAGATTGCAAAAGACATATTTGAATAATGAAGCTAAATTATTCTACAAGGAAAGAGTTTGCTCAACATAAGGACTTTAATCTTTTGTGTGAGAGATGAAAATTTGGGACCAGGGTTGAATTGCTAGGGACAGTAGAAGAAGCTGACCGTGTTTGCAACGGAAAGCCAGAGAAGGACGATCATGACTGAAATGTTCTCTCCTGTGAAAGGTGGTTAAATATTTAAATAGATTTTGTGGAAAGCAACACCAAAGTTTTAAGCCCTTTTCAGTCAGCCATATGTCTTCGTTTGTCTCTGCTATGTGGCTTACTTTCCTTTTCCCCTTTTCATGTCAGTCCTGCTGATTTGATCTTGGACGAAGGGAAAATTAAGACATGGAAGCCATGGCAAGTGCCTTCTCAAACATTTATTAAATGGTTATTAGGTTCTAGACATTCTTCTGGAAATTAAAGAGGAAAAAATAAATAATTTTTATTTTCAACAAGCTGATAGTTTAATAGTAGAGTTTATCATGTAAACCTATTACCTCCATATAGTGTGATAAATGTGTTGAAGACTTAGCTGCTGGCTAAAATACTCGTCTCTCCTGTAAGCCCTGTTGGGCAGGTCATTGAGAAGATAAGACAGCACGTTTGACCTGCAAGCTACACACACAGGCAGGTGGAGGCTCCCCAATGCGTCCCCGGTCCTCGGAATGTGGGCGTCACTTGACTTCTCCACACAGAAGCTGCCCCAGGACACAGCTCTGAGGTCGGAATGTGCTGACGAGACCACCGGACCGGGTCAGTGACTGGCCCCAGTGAAGGCCTCTGTATAAACTTTTAAGATTCTGGTGGGCAGGTGCAGCAAACTACTCACCTTGCTCAAGACAAGCCTTGTAAGTCAGTTCCCTTGTTTATGACATCGGCCATCTACCAATCTGGAATGGCCTGCCTTTTTCTTCAGTCTCTCCCTGCCTTCTGAGTATGGGGGCTGGTTTCCGATGACACGCAGAAAGCTTCTGAGGGGTTTGCAAAGCAACAACGTCTTCCAGCATTTTGATAACAATCACTTAGACAATCCCTCCATGCCCTGGCCAGTGAGTGACTTGACTTCCTCACTTCCCATGATCTTGTCCTCCTGATCAGCCACTTTCAGGCTCAGACCCGCAATCCTGTCGATGGCGATACTGGTCCCACCACCAAAATATCAATTTCAAGCATCCCGCTTCCTATGTTTTAGCTCACTTTCCCTGGTCCTCCCACTTCATTTGTTCTAGACCCATAAGGACCCTCAATCCTTTGACCCTCTCCAGTTTCCACAGCACGTTTTCACAGTCCATTCCTTCACACCATCCCCATCTGGGTCCTCACGTCTTCCCTTGTCTAGCTTTGCGTGCATAGCCTTTAGTCACTCTCCTGCATAGACCCTCAACTCCCCTGCTTTTCTCTTACCCGACAAAACTCTTCCCTTGTTAGATACAACGACTGCATTTCATGACTGGAGTCCCACAGCTGAAGGTGGCTGAGGGAAACACCCAACCACGCTTACCCAGCTGAGTTCTCTTTAGATTTATGACCGCAGATCTCAAGTGAGCACTCCGTCTGTAGCGCAATCCTATGATATTCTCTCATAAATTCATTTTTCTTTCTCTCTAAGAGGATGATTTTACATGTTATTCTCTCTTTTTAAACGTCTAATACTTCTTATCTTATCCTTTTCAGCTGATGACAGAACTGCTCGGATGAGAATTCCACTTCCATGGTCAAATCTGCTTACGTCTTTACTCTTTCTGCTTTCCCTCTGGTTTCCATAGATAAACTGCCCCTGCTTCTCCCTGCAGCCAGCTCTTCCGCTCGGGCTCTGCATCATCCATTCCCTGTTATTTTCTGCCATTTTCTGCCACTGCAGCCTCCCATCTGCTTCATTATTATTTATTTTTTCTTTTCTACTGAAGCATTCCCATCAGCTTATAAATGTGGTGTAATAGTTTCCATCCTGAAGAGGAAAATCCTTTCTTTGTTTTCTCTTTCTGCTAGCATTCTATTCCTCTACCTTCTTGACTATCTAATTCCTTGAAAAGGTTGCCTAGACTGGTGTGTCTGTTTCTTTTCCTCTCATTCTTTTAAAAACATACTTTAATCATATTTCCCCCATTCTTCCCCTGCAATTGCTCTCATCATGTTCCCCGCTGACTTTTAGCTTGCCAAAGCCAGTGTCAGTTATTTGTGTGAGTCTCATTCCACCTCTCAGCAATATTGCAACACTTTACTTGGCTTCTAGGTAGGACACTAGATATCCAAGTTTCCTCCTGTTTCATTGGTTTCTTCTTCTCAGCTTTCCTTACAGATGTCCCCATTTTCCAACTTCTTGACCTTCCTTTTTTGACTATATATCCTCTCTAGATGATTCTAATCTTTGTCCTTTAATAAAATTATAGGCTGATGACTCATAAATTTACAACTCCAGGTCCAATTTCTCTCCCGAATTTTAAAGACTTGTATATTCTACTGTCCTTCTGACTCCACTTTGATTTCTAATAGGTACCACGATGTGGCATGTCACAAAGAGAACTCCTGATTTTTTGCTAGCCTCCCTGCTTGTCCCCAGTTGTTTTCTTTTCCACTTAATGTTTGTATACTTTCCCAGTTGCTCAGGCCTGAAAGTCATTCCTCCCCCATATCTAATCACTTAAGAAGCCCTATTGGCCGTTGCTCACTCTAAAAATCTGCTTCAACCCAGCTGCTTTTGTCTACCTGCACTGTTAACACCCTAGTCCAATCCACTTCTTCCCTTTTTTGGATTATTGGACTCTTCTCCTGTCTTGTTTCTCTGCTTTTCCTGTTCTCCTGGAGCCACCCATTCTCTACAGAAAAATCAGAGGGATCTTTTCAAAATGTTAACAAGACCATGTTGTTCTCCTGCTTAAAATCCTTTAATATTGTAGGTATGGTTTACGCAGATGGGCTCAAGATCTTGGTCTACTTCCAAAGTTTGGTGAACATGATGTTTTACATTTATGTTTTAAATTATGTATTTATGTACGTCAATATCTATGAATCTGCTCTTAATTATTTTTTTTTTTACTGATAACATGATTCACATCAAGAAGAGGATATATTTCCTACTTGCTTAGGAGAAGGGCATTTGCTCATCGAATCATTTGATTAAACTCTTTTGAAAATGGCTATATAATATTTCATTGTAGGCATGTGTCATGATTGAACTTTCTTCTGTTGTTGGTCATTTTGTCTGTTTCTACATTTTAGTATAAAAATAAGGATGTTATGAATATCTTTGTGCAAATTGTAGCTAATAGGTATAATTGGTGGGTCAAAGACTATATGCATTACATTTTAAACCCCTCCATATTTCTGGGGCTTTGTTCAGAAACCTTGTAAAAAAGAATTGGTCTACACTGAAAGGTCAGTAAGAGAACAGAAAACCATGGGCTGCTCGATATACTCCTCTCACCTAGATTTTTCTTACTGTTTCCGTGAATTCTCTGTACTCTTATACCAGTGCTCTTTGGAGAGAAGGCTATGATGTGGTGAAGAGTATTTCAAAGATGTTATTTATACGCTCCTGGGAGCAAGGGGATTCTGCTTTGTAGCCTCTTTCCGTTGGTGATGTGAGGTACCTGCTGAAGCATGGAACAGAGATGCAGGTGGGTCCATGTATTGAATCAGCAGCAGGCGCTTCATCAGCTGATTAGTATTAGAACTTGGGGTCCCTGGGTCTGCTAGTCAGTGTCAGAACGGGAGAGGAGAAAGTGATTGGTGCCTATTGCCTGAAAGGAAGACGAGATAGAACTGGGTCAGTTCTCTGGCCTTCCTCTGTTGAGCAGAACTTGAGAACATAGTTGGTGAGATGGGTACCAGTGAGCCTAACTTGATCTATACAATGAAGAGCCTTTCTGGTAGGGCAGGGGAGAGAACAGAGGAGAGCTGGACTGAAAGGGGCCCTGAGAGAGCTAGTGGGGAGGCTGTTGTTTGTGTTTGGAAAAGTTGCGGGAGAGCTAGAGAAAGATGATTGTTAAGTTTTTCCACATCTCATGAATGTTTCTAAGAGGCTGCAATAAAGATCTAAATTGCTTTAATTGTTTTTCAGTTGCTAGACTCTTATGTTTTGGATAAGACTTCATGCTGTGGCTTGCTTCCAGGCAGAGTGAGTTGGCCTGGATTAATGTGGGATACCATTATGGCCAGGAATATTTATCTTGGCGACTTTGAGTGGGGCAGAAGTTCAAGCAGTTTCTGTTCCATTATTGCCACTGGGACTTAATTGTATCTGCAAGTTGATGAGATGTAGGTAAACGTGGTTATACTTACAATTGCTGACATTTACAAACTGTCAAAAGAGGTGTGGATATCATATGGACAAAAGAGTATAGTCTGTGTTTTCACTTTACATCATACTACAAACCACACTATTTTTAAATTAAACATTTTGTGCATTTTGATGAACATATGTATTTATGAATGCCAAGAAAAATAACAGTGATTTTATAGTAGGTTTTAGTTAAAAGTCACTAATAGCACAGCATTTATAATTATGACCAACTTGACCAGGTAGTGTTCTGAAAGCTTGAGAAAAAAAATCTAATACGTTTAAAAAAAAATCACAGTAGGTCAACAGGCTATGAGCCAAACACTGTATTATTTTAGTGATGATGGCAATTAATTGTAATTATTTAAAAAAAATAAGTATCGTGATAAATGTTTATTTAATTTGTATTCACAGGAATAAGACTTTCCTTTTAAGTAGCAATGCATAGATATTAAACGAGCTAGTGCATCATGGTTTGATAGAACATTAACAACAAAACATGGGAATTTTGTAGTTTCTTGAATATGTCCTGTTTACTATGCCTCAGTGACATTGTATGTATCTGAAATGATGTGATTCAAATAAACCCATGGCATGACTGGAGTTTTAAGTCCTGAATTGCTGACTTGTTTTTATTTTTAAGATGCAAATAAGGAGAGCATGGCCTTTGAACCTCCATCATCTTGTGTATCCAGACCATCCAAATGAGATGTGAAGTGCCTGCTTTTGAGACCTTGGAATAACTTGTTTCTGAAATGTCATGGTGTCACTTAATGTGAAATAAAGCATGAAGGCATTTCAGGGGAAACTTGTCTGTTTGTGGCTATGACAGCAGCCCTCACTCGGCGGTGTGGTAGGTGAAGGCCTGGGGCCGTTGTGTCTGCCTTGTCATGTAGAACCTGTATGTTGTTCTCCATCTTTCCCTCTCAGAAATGTAGGCTCCTGAATTCATCTTTGATTAAACTCAACAAGTATTTACTACTGCTTTAAATTTTGTTTGGGAAGAGACAGATTATTAAACATAACTATTTACGTATTTAAAAAGTATGCATGAGCTTCTATGGAGAACACTAATGAAATAAGTTACGTGGGCCAGCCATCAAGGAAAGTATAAATTAATTGGGTGACAAGATATAGAAACACAAAAGAGTCAAATAAAAAAAATGTCTATATTGTTGAGAGGGATAATGAATGTTATATGGGAATGTGATAGGAATCCAGAGGTGGGAGAATATGTTCTGGTAGGAAGTGGTTAGGTTGACATTTGACTCGAATGTGAAACTTTGGGTAGGATTTCTATCAGAAGTGAAGAAGGGGCATGGCTTTATAGAGATGGGGAATGATACATGAGCATAGCTAATAAGGCAAAGAAGTGTCTTCCTCCTGAATGTGCAGTAGAGACAGCCAGTGATATAACACATCTGCGTTAATGTGCTTTGGAAATGATTTTAGGGCAGATGTTGTGTTGTTGAGTTTGTTTTCTTATCCAATAGTAACCATAGGGTGGGAATGTCATGCCAGAAGGCAAGGGAGACAGCCAAAATCAGATGAAGGGTAGTTTGCTGTCAATCAGGAGGCCTGCATTTTAGTCGCTGTGCTGTTGCTTCACTTCTGTTCAAGTGCCTTAAGATGAATCACTTTCTTTCTCTGCATTTATAAGATAAAGTAGTCGGGCAGGATACATTTGAGGTCCTTTCCAACTCTCAGATTTGATGAGTTAGTTCAGTAGTAGGCTGGAGAATGTTGTTTCTGGATGGAAGAACTTTAGGCACCTTTTAATGCCTGCTGTCCAAGTGACCTCTTAGTATATGCGATAGAGATAGAACTGTTCATCTTACACTCCAGAAAGATAGTGAATGTTCTAGGGGCCATTGCATTTTGCCCTTTCAGACTAACTAGACTGTTAAATTTAGTAAGCTAATGTAAGATTCCCCTTTGGTTACTCTGCAAGAAGAATGAGGTTACTTTTACTCTTTTATAAGAGAACCCTTTGAGAATAAAATAGCTTTAATGTTTCATAGGGTCAAACAATTTTGAACAGCCCAGAGTGCATTATTGTTATCATGGCTTAGCAGGTGTCCCTGAGTCAGAAGATTCTCTAAATATTTAATGTGAAACTCACGAGGACTTGTCTGCTTTTCCCTCTTGGACTAGTCACATCCTTAGTATTTATTAAGAAATATACATGTATTCAGATTTATAAAACTTCATTATCTAAATTTGGTTCTGCTGCCAGCATCAACTAACATTTATTGAGCACCCACTGTTTCTCTGGCATTGCATTATGCATTAGGGTCTTTTTTCTCAAGGATCTGAAATGATCTTTTAAGGTTAGAAATAGGAACTGAAACGGGGAAAATAGTAAAATCTAATGACACAAAAGGTCATTGCAAGGTTTATATTCTTTTATCATCATTTGATATACTGTATTCATCTACATACATATATATTCTCATTATATAATCAATTTCTTCTGTTATTTAAATGTGGCAGCTGTAACAAATTTGGATATCAACCACCTGCTGTGCTGTGCACATCTTTATAAAATTTTATTCCACAATCTGGAATGTATCTAAAAATATTCAGAAGCAACTATATCATCATTAACCTGTCATATACAGTGACAGTCTTACAGAAATAAAAAAATGAAAGCGAACTGAATGAATTGTGTGATAGAAGCCCCAAATTAGCCCCTCGTTCTGCGTCTGACCTGGAAGGACTGCTTGGAGGCAGCATGGCATCACAGAAGAACCTGGCTGTAATTTTTCTTGCATTAGTCTTTGTGTTATGATGAAATTGTTTCCCATCAGCTTCCATCAGAATGAGGACAAACATCTAGGCTCCTAGTGTGGAAACGCATGAGTCGTATGTCCTCTATTCTGTGTATATAGGAGATGTACAACTATACACTACTAAGACCTTCTGGAAAACCAGTGAGATTAGAATTTTACACGACTAAGACAAATCATCTTTCTATGGGTCAGTGATGACTATTTCACCAGCCAGATCTAATTGCCTTTTAGTTTTCATAGTTCTTATCCTTATTGAAATCACTCTTTTAGAGGCTTTCAATACTGTTGGCCATTCTTCCTTTTTAAAACAAAAATCCCCCCTTTTGACACTAAACAAATAAACTATGCTATTTATTAAAAACACTAGAAAATACAACCGAAAAAATAAAAGAGGAAACTGACCCACAATGTTAACACTCAAAGAAAGCGCTACTCCTAACAATGAAACATATAACCCAGTCTTTTCTTTCCAAGCACATATATTTAAAAAATGGGATTGTGCTGTGCATACTGTTCTCAAACTACTTTTCTTATCAAACAACATGCTCTTTACCATTTTCCATGTGATCAAATATTTGTTACAGGTATAACTTGAACAGCCACAAATCAGATCTGTGCGAAAAATGAAAGGATTTCATAACTACAAGGGCTGTCTTGATTCTAAACCTTTTTTTTTTTTCTTTTCTTTTTTTTGGCTCAGCAGCAAAAACCTTAATGAGTTTTCAAGTTATTCTTGTCTTTTCCAATTTAAAACTCAGGCTCTTTTTTGGCAGTCAGATGCAAGTCTTACAGTCTCAGGTACCGTGCAAAGTATGCTCTCCCAATTTCTTTCCCTTCTAAAGAGGTTTTCTCTCCCTTGTTTGTTCTCACTTGAAATTCAGGTGCTTGTGTTCATCTGAGGTGTCAGGGGAGGATGGGTAATCTGTGAAAGCCAGTGCAGAATGGGTGGGGGATGGGATGTGCATCTCACCCACGAGTTCCCTCTCTGCTGCTGCTTCTCACCAGTGTCTTTGCCTGTTTTGGTACCTGACCATGGGGATGGCTGCTGCAATGATAGCTCAGAGGAAGCAGGGTCAAGGAGGCCTCCACTGGTCTCCAAATGGAATGGCTCTTGTCCTTTTGTTGTCTGTGTGAAGCTGCTGCTGACTCTTTTGGCATTGATGGACCTGCTGGGATCTTAGAGTACATGACAGTGACTGGGGATGTTTGCCTCGGCCCCTGTGAGGCTACAGAAAAAGGACTCTGACAGGACATAGAGTCATGAGCATGCAGGGATAAATACAGTTGGCGAGGGGCATTAAAAAGATCAGTGCTCACCTCAAGATGAGGCGAGGCAGTTACTGAAGCTGTTTTGGAGAATGGGGAGGCTGGAGGGACTGTTGAGTTCTGGGATGTTTTCTTGGTCCTTACTGATTCTGGGTGATTGCAGTTGAGGTGCATGCTTACTATGATCAGATGGGTCTCAGAGACGTTCTGTGATTTCTGCTGACAGAGGACAGGCGTGGAGTCCAAGAAAGATGATGCTACTAAATTTCATGAAAACTCCTCACGATGAGGCAGAACTCATATATATATATATATATTTAAATTAAATTTATTGGGGTGACATGGTTAATAAAATCATATCGGTTTCAAGTGTACAATTCTATGATACATTATCTGTATATTGCATTGTACTTACTTCAAAAAGGAATATTTGCAATGTTTCTCCATTTAAATTGATTTTGATCAAGTCACTCTTAATTGAATTAAGTTCCTTTTTATTCCAAGTTTCTAGGAGTGTATTTTTAAAAATTTCTGAACAGTTTTGAATTTTATCAAATAATTTTATGTATCTACTGAAATCACAATATGGCTTTGTTTTCTTTTAATAAGTAAACGCAATATCTTACATTTATAGCTTTTATAATGTTAAACTTTCTTCCACTTCTGGAAAAAAATCTAATTTAGTCTTGATATATTATTTTTTAAATACTGTGGTATTCAGTTTCCCAGTATTCTGTTTAGTAATGTTTCCACTATATTCATTTATGAGGTTGGACTAAAATTTTTCTCTTTCTATCTTTGTCTGGTTTTGGTATTAGTGCTATACTAACCTTACAAATGAGTTATCTAAGTATTACCTTTTTTTTCTATTCTTTGGAAGAGTTCATAAAACTTTAGAATGATTTGTTCTTTGAAAGTTTAATAGTATTCATTGATTAAACAGTCTGGGCCTGCCAGTTTCTTTGTATGAAAAATTTAACTCCAGATTAAATTTCTTTATAATCTTAATTTCTTTAGGAAACTATTAAGGCTTTTAATTTATTCTTGAGTCAGTCTTTGGTAAATTGTATTTTCTTGGAATTTAGTCATTTTATGCATGTTTTCAAATTTATTGGCATAAAATTTGTATTATGTTATCACCCTTTTGTTTCTATCATGTCTGTGGTACATCCTCTTTTTCATTTCTAATATTGTTTATTTTTTAATTATTATCAATCATGTCACTGAAGTTTGTCTATTATTATGGTCTTTTCAAATGATTAGTTTTAAATTTTCTATGTTGAAATAAACTTATGCTTTTGAAAAGTGGCAATGATAACTCAGAAAACACTTGCTTTGTCATTCATCAACCCCCCTTCACACACATGCACAGACACACACACACACACACACACAATTTATTTTTTCTAAACTGTTTGAAGGAAGGTTGCATATGTCATGCTTATTTAATTCTTAAAACATTAGTGTGATTTTTCTAGGCACAAGAGTATTCTCCACAGCCACAGTATAGTCTTCCAATTCAGGAGATTTGATGCAATACTTTGATTTAATCTATAGTCCACATTCCATCTGTGGAACTTAAATTTGACTATTATGTTTTTTATTCTATAATTTATATTTTGTTTTTTAAATCTGGTTATTGATTTATTGTAAAAAACTGCTTTGTTAAGTTTCAATATATAAGATATGACAATGAAGTTCACGAACTCATCCTTGAAAAAATGATACATACCTCATTGCTAAATATCACTATGGTCACCTTTGAAGTACACCCCTTGGGAAGCTATGCACCCACACCAGTGCCAACTCCACCCTTCAAAGCAATTTTGGAAATCTTTTTCTGGAATGGCCATCAGAGCTGTCGTTATATTACCCTTGATGTCCTGAATGTCATCAAAATGTCTTTCTTTCAATATTTCCTTTATCTTTGAGTAAAGAAAGAAATAATCGGGGGCCAGATCAGGTGAGTAGGGAGGGTGTTCCAATACAGTTATTTGTTTCCTGGCTAAAACTCCCTCACAGACAGTCCCGTGTGAGCTGGTGCATTGTCGTGATGCAAGAACCATGAATTGTCGGCGAAAAGCTTAGGTCATCTAACTTTTTCTCGCAGCCATTTCAGCACTTCCAAATGGTAAACCTGGTTAACTGTTTGTCCAGTTAGTACAAATTCATAATGAATAATTCCTCTGACATCAAAACAGGTAAGTTTGCAAACTTAATTGTCAGGACCTTGTTACTGTAAAATTCACCCAATGTGAATGTGCAGTTTGATGATTTTTTTTTCCTTTTCTTCCACCTCCCCCACCCCCACTTCGGTTCAAGCCATTGTTTCTCAGTCTAGTTGTGTAGGACACAGCTTCCTGGCTCATGCTGGTGTTATGAGCCTTGTGCTCTCTCGGCCGAGGTCACTGGTCGACCTAGGCATTAGGACATTGCGCTCCAACCACCTGACCTACCGGGCTGGCCAGTTTGATCATTTTAGGAAAGGTGTACTGATGTGCAGGGATCACTACAATCCGGTTTTAGAACAGGTCTATCAACTCAAAAAGTCCCTTTCCTCTCTTGCCTCACCCTACTCCTGGCCCTGCCAGAGACTGCTCTAATCCATTTTGCACTTTTCATTTCCTGTGGGGATATGGTTCGTCTTGCTTCTCATGCCAGTGGCCCAAGATTCAGTGTTCTGGGGCTTCTTTAGTCCCTTTTTAGGTTCCTGATTCAGCACAGAAGTCTGAAGTTCAGTTCCGCTCTCAAGCAAGAAGCCTAAAAACTCACTTTGCTGATATTGGTGACATATAAGAATTTATATTTCTGGGCACTGTGGCCTTTGGATTGCTTCTAGCTCATTTCCAATGTTCTTTTTGGTTCTGTGTTTGTTTGTTATGTTATCATAAACCATCAATGCATTGAAAAATATGTTATTTACCTAGGATTTAATTTTATTATAGTGAAAGAAGCCCTCAAAATATGTAGCCAGTGGTGTTTTTGAAGTAGTGATACCTAATTTCTGTAGAGGCCATCATTTTTATGTTTCATTTGAATAGAAAAATATACCTTAACATTTAAAAAAATAGAATTCAGCTCCCCCCCCCAGCATGATTAGTAGATGAAAAATGTAGGCAATAGGCTGAGTAATCAATATTTGCCAAATGATTGGTTTGACCTTAAGTAATAGAATAATTTTTATTTTGACTCATTCATTGGTCCTCAAAATAGGACTATTAAGTGCTGGGTGATTTTCTTCCTTGACTGATGTAAGCCCCGCTAAGCAGGTGAGCCTGAACATGCTCACAGAATTCTGATCTGCTTTCTTAAGGTACTTTGCTCACAAACAGGTTTTCTGGTTGTGGTACATGCTCTGAAGCACAAGAAAAATGAAATGTGAAGCCTTCCTTACAAGGTAGGACAGAATTAGAATTTTACCCTAAACCTGTGGTGAATAGATACTCTAATTCTTAAAAGTTCTACTTCAGTGATCGTGAAAATAAAAATCAGTTGATTTAATTAAAAAACCAAACTATTTTGTTGAACTGTCTAAATACTTGTTAAAGAATAACAGGAGAAAAAAATCTTAAAGTGATCTTTTATCATTTAAAGAACGAAAGCAGACCCAACTGGCCTGAGTTCCAGTTCCCTGTAATAACCTGGGCTGTCTCAGGGTTCCAGAGTCCTTCCCTATAGAAAGAGGCTTTGGATGGGAGCATCTCTAAGGTGACCAGCCAACGATACTATGTACAGTCTCTTCACAGGTATCATGAAACAGTACTCATAGCCAGAGACACACAGACCTGGCTGGAATCAAAGTTCTGCCACTGCTAGTACCTGAGCTTGGAGTAGTTACCTAGCATACCTAGCCTTAGCTGGACATAAGAAAATAGAGATGATAACGGCCTTACCTATTTAGGTTGTTTTGAGGACTGAGTGAAATAATGCATGAAAAGTGCTAGGCAGACTGGTTGCTGCAGAGCAGAGGCTGAATAAATATAATCAGTATTACTGTTATTCTCGTCTTAGTTCAGCGAATTTATGCCAAGTCAGTTGTAGGCATGGGTCTTCCTGCCCCCTTTGAGGTAGTGCTATGTATCTTGTAATTGA
Organism: Rhinolophus hipposideros; assembly: GCF_964194185.1. NCBI lineage: Eukaryota > Metazoa > Chordata > Mammalia > Chiroptera > Rhinolophidae > Rhinolophus > Rhinolophus hipposideros. The sequence goes on from NC_138062.1 coordinate 9,500,080, forward strand.
ATGAAAGAATTAAGATTCATTTTACAAATTTTTGGAGTAGCTGAAATTGGAATGTTTGATGTTATGTTGCAACCACCATATTGAGGAGTCCTTTCATAGGTTAATTCTAGTGGGAGTTATCTGCCACTAGAACTAAGCCAATACAATTATCATAATTCAGGGGAAAACATGAACATTTTGGTGGACTGCATTGTTTCCTAATGTCAGCATAACCAGATGTTCATTTTAAATTATTGAGATGACCAACTCTATCGTATTGTTCACCTTGTTATTTAAATGAAAAATGAGTGTACATCTCATTATACTGTGCTCCTGATTGGTGACGACTTATGATGAGTACAGTGTGAATGAAGGCCTTTTGTTCATTTCCCAACACCACTCAGTGGCTGGTGTAGAGTAATTGGTTTCACTTGGTCACTTATGTTCGTTTCAATCTCCATGAAGCTACAGAAACATTTCAGAAAAATGTTCTGACAGGAAAAAAGTTAGAATATTGATTTTGATATCTCTGGGACTTGGATAGAGGGTGGTTTTCTCCTAAAAAGGTTGGTAAATGCAAAAAACATGTATATATACATATGTATTATATAATATATAATGTATATATTATATATGATATTAATATGTATATTCAATATATAAAAGATGTACATATAAATTAAATTAGATTATATATAACTTTATCTATCTAGTATGTGAAGCTGTTTTGGGAATAATCAGCTTGAAGCTATCAAGAGACTTTTGTGATTGCCAGGTAATTGAATTCACTTGTGGACCAGGACAAATTGCATTAGTTGAGTTGATCGCAAATAATATTCTCAAGCACCACTACATTATGAGAATAATTACCTCAGGCACACAATACTATAATTAAGACTCTGGTTCTAAATCATACTTATCCAATTTGTTCTTGCTTCTTGCTAAGTGAGGTATCTCAAGTGGCTTAACCTTAGCAGCTAACACTGTAGCGTTGTTACTGCAGGGTTGAAAAGAGGAAGCGTCCTGCTGGCCTGTAGTACGATTACAGAGTACAGTTTTGGGAGATAGGCAGATAAAGCACTTAGTGAGGTGCAGAATGATGCATTAACAGGAGGTAAAACTGAACCCCACAAGTGAGCAGTCTCTGAAGCCAATTCCTAAAAAGTACCATAAGCTTCTATGTTCACCCCAAGTTCTGATGGCCTTTAAAGCAACTAGTGGATCTGGGACATTTTTGTGTACAGACTCTAATAATTTTTTTCAATGATAAAAGAGGTATATTCCCTGGGTGAAGGATGGGGTTTCTTGTCCTCTTTCCACTTCTCTCCCTACATCACAAAGGATGTGGTAGGCTGGAAAATACCCTGGATTCCAGTCAGAGGAGCTGGGGTTGTTACTGGGCTCCTCTACTAACCAGCTAAGTGATGCAGGTGAGCAAGGTAGACCTTTTGAGTCTTGGCTCTTTATGTGGAAAAGGGGATTATTATTATTTTTTAGTGAGGTAATTGGGACTATTGTGAGGATAGTATGAAATAATGAATGTGAAATGTTTTATGCAAATAATATTTTTAAAATACTACCATACTTTCTTGATTACTGTAGTTTTAAGAAAGTCTTGAAATCAGGTTGTATAAACCAAGTCCTCTCACTTGGTTTTTCTTTGATAAAATTGTTTTGATTATTCTAGGTCCTTTGAGTTGTCACATACATACATATATATATTAGAATTGACTTGCCAATTTTTCCCAAAAACCTATTGAAATTTCTAATGTAGTTGCGATTAATTTATAGACCAATTTGGAGGAGAATTGCTATCTTAACAGTGTTGAGATTTTAATGAATGAAACTGTTATCTCTGTTTTTAAAAGTATTTTAAAATTTCAGCAATGTTTTTACTTTTAATTGTACAGGTCGCATATTATTTATTATTTTATTTGTTATTTGATTTTTTGTTAGTATTTTATTTTATTGTCAATAGAATTTTTAAAATTTAATTTTAGATTGTTACTGATATATAAAAATACAGCTAATTTTTATATATTGATTTCCTATTCTGTGACCTCGATAAATAGACTTTTTTTTTCAGATTACTTAGGATTATGTTTCCTACAAAAAAAGAATGTTTTTGTATATCTTTCATTTCTTTTTCTTTTTTTATTGTACAAGCTAGGAGCTTTAGCAAAATATTGAGTAAAATTGGGGAGAATAGATTTTTCCCTGCCTCGTTCTTCTCATGTTAGTCTAAAAGCATTCTAGTTGAATATGGTTAGCTGTATGTTTTTTCACAAATGATCTTTATTTGGTCGAGAAAGTTCCCTTTCATTCTTAGTTTGCTAAGAATTTTTAGTGTGGTTGGGTATTGTGTTTTGTTCAATTCAGTTGGCTAATATTTTGTTAAAGATACTTGCTTCCATTTTAATGAAGGATACTGGATTTTAGTTTTCCTTTGTTATGATGCCTTTGTCAGAGTAATAACAACCTAATCAAATGAATTAGAATTTCTCCTTGTCCACGTTCTGGTTGACTTTGTATTGGATTGGTATTATTTCTTTCTGAAATGTTTGGTAGATTTCATCAGTGAAGTCGTTTGGGCCTCATCCTCCCTGGACACTCCAGGCTCATTCATATCACAATTCATAAGTTTTACTCTCTGCCACCCAGTCTATAAGAATCTTTTCTCAATTCCTGAAACACATACCTTTCCTGACTTCCTAAGAACCATCCTATTATATGCTTTCAAGTACACCATATCTTGTCATGGCACCTATCACGTAGTTACTTGTTTGATGTTTTCCTTCCTGATGTGTAGGCTCCATACCCAAGGACCTGGGCCTGTTTTGTTCACGTGGTGTCGACAATCTCTAATGGAATACCATGCATAAATTGGCTCTCTATAAAATGTGTTTAATGAATGAATGAATGCAAAGAAATACAATTTCACACTTCTTCACCTAATTGCACTTATGTACTGTTTCCGATTCACTATGTGACTATTAAGAATAGAGAATCACAACATTATACAATCACACTAGTCCAAAAATTATAACTGTAAATGGGGTAAACTGTTTTAGAGTCTTTTCTCCTCTAAACTTCTTCCTGGCTGCAGACAGAGCTCTCTTATCTATAGCCCAGTTCTTTAACATTTCCTCAACTCTTTCTGATGTTTTACAACTCTTAGTTGGGGTTGGGTAGCGAGTTATAACTCCCACTGTTTGGACATTTCAGCTGGGTATTTCTTGACACCTTCCCTGAAGATCTGTGTTCTGTTTAGACACAATGCAATTATCATTCTGTTCAATATGGAAGTTTCTCCCTTTAGGGCTTAGTATATGCTGCGTTCTATTGAATAGCTAAAATACATAGGCAATGACACCAGCAAATTACACTTACTAGCTGTGTGAGCTTTAGCAAGTTTCCAAACCTTTCTACAGTTTTCTCACCTATAAGATTGTATAAATGATAGCACCTACTACATAAAGTATAAAGTGCTTAGGAGAATACTTGACACATAAAATACTTAATAAATGTTAGCTTACATTTAAAATCTGGGTCTCTAGTTAATTTCTCTTGCTATGCCTCCCAATTTCCCACCCCCACATCACAGGATCTAATGGTCTCTTAGTTGAACAGAATTAGAAATGGTGGGAGACCAGAATCCATATATTATATTGATCCCTCAATCAGGTTATGGATTTCCTGAAAGTAGGGACCGTGCCTTGTCACACTGCCTAGGATATAAAGTGTATTTAGTATATATTTGTTAATGGGCTTTCTTTAAAAATACTGTCTGATTCCTACTTTCCATTCAAACTCTCTCTCCCTCAATTAATTTAATTTAGTATATTTGCTCTATCCGATCAGAAACACCCAAATTAGTTTGCATTAGAATGTCAGAGGTCATACCTTTTTAATTTGCACTATTTAAGGCAAACGTTATAATCTGTTACCATTAATAAACACGAAAAGCACGGAATAAGCTGACTCTGGACCTGTGGACTCTTTAAAGTCTTCTGGCTGCTGGGCATTGCTGAAAGTTCACTTATTAAAATGTTTAAAATTCAAGGACCATGAGACTGCCTTGCTATCAAAGCAAGGGCAAACAAAACAAAAAGAAACATGGAAAAAAGAGATGTCAGCTTCAAATAGGATAACCAGCTGCTATAGATACCTTTCAATCAGTGGGAGTTATGAACCAATTGCACAGCATACAGCAGTTGAGTAGAGGTGAACAAAAATTAGGTCAGTCGATTGAACTATTTTAACAGGCTAGTCAGAGTGCAAAAACAAAAAAAGAACTTAACTTGGTGTACTGGCATCTGTGGACAGGAAACTGAAGTCAAGTGTGCTTTTTTTTTGTCATTAAGTTGATCCACATTTGTCAAATTTGAAGGAAATTTTGTTTCTCTTTAATGGTTAGTGTGGCAGATAGGACCTACCTTACTTTTATTGCCACTTTTCACTCCTCGCCCCAGCTGGAAGCACTCACAGCTAAAGCTGGAAAGAGGAATAATCAAGAGTCTTTGCTTAGTTCTCTGTGGTCTCTGTATCTTTAGTTCCCCATGGGGGAGCAGTGATGATTGAGAAAGAAAGGGACTTACGGAGGCAAAGAGAGGGACATTGGCACCTGTCAGAATCACACCTCCTTAGGTTGCTTTAATCAGGGTGAAGAGCATGTGGAGGAGGAAGGAATTTTTCTCTACCCTTTCAGGTTCTTTTGGCTGGTCTAATAATTAAATCAACCTGAGAGATTAACAAGAGAAAAGTAACCAAATTTAATTACATACATATGTACATGAACTCTACATACATGAGAGAGCCCACATATATGCAAGGTTCACAGGCAGAAAGGGACAATGAGGTATATGTGTCATCCTGAGCTAAAGAATGAGATAAAGTACTTTGGGATTTCAGAGGGGAGAAGAGTTTGATAAGAAGAGAAGATATTCAGAAACTAGATGTTTGCCCTGCCACATAGATAGGTCATAAAAATTTATTTCTAGAGATAACTCTTATTATGGGCAAACCCTCTAATTTAAATTCTTTTAAGAGAGAAGTAAAGGTCTCTTTTGAGCCAGCAGGCTTCGATTGCCTTCAGCCCAAAATAATCCATATGCCAAAATGGCACATCTTGGAGAGGCCTGTTCTGAACCCCTTCGGCTCATGGGAAATGAGAACAATTCCCTACCTTCTGTTTTCCTGTGTATGGTATTATTAGTGTTTCCTTTCTGAAATTAAGAAAAAAATCCCATTTTCCTTTGTAATTCAAATCTGAAAAGTTACTTTTATTTTTCAAATTTCCTCAAGCTCTATTTCCATGGCTTACCTGAGTTGTGTGTGTGTGTGTGTGTGTGTGTGTGTGTGTGTGTTTAATTCTACATCGCCCTCCCCATGGCCATTCAATTCTCTCTTCCACTCTACTTAAATATATTCTCAGAGAATGTGATAAGGATAGTCAAAAAGAAGATTCTTGAAATCGCTAACTTCAAGTGAATCATGGAAGATTAACTTTATCTTTCTATAAAAGATGGAATAGTGTGTGAAATGGGCAATTTGAATATTTTCAGGAAAGAGGATTCTTGCCTTACTTGATTGCTTTAAACCAATTGGAGAGATAAAGAAACACTGAACATTTGCTCCCCCCAGCTCTTCTCCTACCAGGCACTCTCTCCTTTTTAAAGCACACATTGACAACATAATGAACACACAGCACAGCTGTCAAAGGGAATGTTTGAGCACTTGTGAAATTACAGGCTGCTGCAGAAATGACTTAAGCATGCCATTACCTCTTGCTGCATTTAGAACAAGTAAGCCACCTGCCCTTTAGGTATTATCTGATCTGTTTGAATAGACTGCTATACAGACCCACATAGAAGACTCCAAACAGTGTCTCCTACAATTCTGCCGAAAGAACTGCAGCTTCAGCACCTCACACTTCCTTTTCTCAGTGCTCTCCTCTCCGACTCAGCCTTTGCATGTATTATACAAATAGTCACACCTCTATCTCCTGTGTTCAAGGAAGCCTCATTTTTGTGATTGCGAAAATAGTATTGGGCTGCTGCATCTGCGAGTATGCCAGTCTGACTTCAAACCTGTGTACCCTCTTAGCTCTAAAACAAATTGTTTGAACGTGAATCCACTTCACAACTAAAAGCCCTTTCCTGCGAGACATGAATTGAGTTTTTCAGACATGTTCAACCACTGAGTCATCAATCCGAAATGGTAAATGAACTAAGATGCCATGGCTGCATTACCACAGCTCTTATCTCATCAGCGAAGAAGACCCTTTTAGGTTTGCCCTCGGGAGCACTGTGTTTGCCTTTCTGTGCTTGGTCATCACCCTGATACAAGATCACTCAGTGCTGCCGACACCAGTCAGGGGCCTGGCCAGAAACCAATGACAGCCTGAAAAGTGTGAGTGGAAGAGATTTTGATAAAGCGATTCTTTGCTGAAGTATGGGAAACCATCAGGGACCAGGGGGTACCTCAGGGATATTGGAGTGGCTACTGTTACCACCCCTGCATCTGAAAGGAAAGGGAGAGAATTCCCACTGAGCCTGAGAGAGAGGGGAGTAGGCGTTCAGTATGCCAGTGGACAGAAGCTGTGACCTTCCATCAGAACAGGACACAACCAGCCCAAAGTAACCTTCAAGGGAGGGAACAGAGGAAATATATACCTCAAGCTCACTGTCCTGCTTCCCCCAGATCTCTGTGGCTCCTGGCCATTGGAAGAACATAGTAGGACTCCAGAGGGCAAGGAAGTTGGTGATGTGGTCAGTCTCAGGTGAGAGAGCAGGTGGAAAAGTGTGGAGAGTGGCCCTGAGGGCAAATGGAGGAGAATAAATATGTAATGGTTTTAAGGGTTTCCAATGGTTTCTTTCTTAGTCATCTTCCCACTTCCCATTTATGTTTTAAACTGCAGCCAAAATATTCTCAAAGCATAGCTGATTCTATCACATTCGTACTGAAAGATCTTTAACAGCTCATTCCATAGGGTGTAAAGTCCCAATTTTTTATCACGGAATTCGAGGCCACACAAATCTCCCTCCCAACTGACTTCTGTGCCTTTGGCCTCCCCTCCCTTTTATCCCAATCTATTACTTTAACCTGATAGTGTCCCAAATTTCCTCCCACCCCATTCATTTACTCACTCCCTTCCATTCACCTAGATTGCTCTGAACTCTTGTTAACGTCTCCCTTCTTAAGGTAAGTGACAAACATCACATTTCCATGAGCTGATGTGGGGACAAAGCCCCAAAAAGCAGTTTCCAGGCTCTCGGCCTCACATAGAAAGGTGCTGGCTCGGGTAGTAAATGGCCATTAACTGTGATCAGATGGCCATCAGCTGTGGCTAGTTGGCCATCAGCTATAACCCGTAAGCCATTGGCCACTAATATAACTGCTGTGGCTACGCTAGCAGAAGGGAATGGGGGCTAGCAAGAGCGGATTGCAGAGAGGCGGATGTCGCCGGTGAGAACATATTGGTTTGACTCCCCTATCTGTGGCTCCGTGGGTGTTCCTTTTTGGCCTCACCATGTCCTGTGTTCTTATGTAAGGAGCGGGACCAGAGACCCCGCCGGACGCCCCGCATGACAAATGACGCAGCGAGCAGGGTCCCCTGCGTGACAGCTGCCTTCTGTCATGCTGGTGAGCAATGACCCTTCTCTCCAACATGCTGCTATGCATTTTTGTTTGTTTTCTTATAATATTAGAACACATTCTGTCTCATGATTAGTTGTGGATATGTCTGCACATGTCTCTTGGTAGATTATAAACTATACAACATTCACTTTGATGTTCTGGGTCTGATTAGAAAGAATCCCCATTCACATGAAAGGATTGTACTGGGTAGGGATATGCCAGGAGTGGCCAGAGGTAGGTGGAATTCATGGGTGAATCCAGGTCATGTCTGAGTTGGTAGAGAGGGAAAGGGGCTAGGGGTACAATACCAGTCTACGGAATGAATAAAAATTTGAATACTGGAAGAAAAAAACGAAAAGGGAATCAGCTGTAGGAATAGTTCTGGAAACTGAGTGTTAGAATGAGAATCATGTGAACTGGTACAGCTCCCTGTGTACAGAGCTGTGATCTCTAAACCTGTGCTTAGGCTTTCAGCTCATCTGAACATCATCTCTTGGTCTGACTCTACTGAAAAGAGTAGGGTCAGTCCATGAACACGAATTCTTTGAAGGTAAGAGCCATGTCTTATTCGTCTTTGTAATTATTTATCTCTCCTCCCCCTACACCCCCTCAACATCGTGTCTGAAGTTTAGCAGGTGCACTAAATATGTTTGTTGAATTGACTGGAAGTCAGCAGATTTTATTTATATAAAAATATTGTATGGAATGTGAAAAGATATGTGTCTACATAATGATGATATTTTAGAATACTTAAGAGATAGCCTGCTTTAAGTATTTGTCAAAAGTGTATCTTTTGTATTTTCCGTGTAGGCTGTTGTACCTCCCTCAGGTACACTTGCCTTCAATAATACACTTGCATAATTGGGGTAGGTTGGGTACCTGGTGTCTGTACCCACCAAGTGTTTATGTGGAGTCTGAGTTACAGGGGCGGGAGGAAATAAGAAAGTGCATTTGACTACTGTGGTCCTGAGCATGGTGATAATGGGAGAAACCTTTGTCGATTTCTCAGATGTCTTCACTCCATGGCACGTTGGAAATGTGTGAGATATTAAGAATTCCGTAATTCAATACTGCCTGAATCAAAAATGCCTGGGGTGGACCCGATGAAAAGGTTGGTTTCTGAACTCCAAGGCATGCTCCTGAATCAGAATTTAAGATGATATTCATGAACACTAAAGCTTGTGAATCTTTGCGCTGGACCACTGGGGCACATTGGGATCACTTGAGGAGATTGAAAAACTATCAAAACCTGAGTCTTCCCCCTCTCCCTTTCTCTGAGTCTGATCTGAGGGGTCTGGAATGGGAGTCCTGGCATCTGCATTCCCCAAGCTGTCTGTAGGGACAGAAAATCTTGTGTGGAGGCCTTCCACACCGATTGACAGGTGAGAAATATATCATCCTAACCTCGCAGGGACGTACAGGACAGATCGGAAATGTGCTGAAGAAAGCAAAGAGGTGGTAGGAAAATATTGCAGCCTAGTCACTAAGGGTGTGGGCTCTGGAGTCTGAAGCCTAGGTCCCCATCAAGACCCTGTCATTTATAAGCTGTGTGCTAGGAGGCGTGTCTGAGTGCCTTCTGAGGATCAAAGTCATGTATACACCTCAGAGGGTTATCCTAAGGACTCAAATAATTTACTAGGAATAACTTAATATAAATAAAGTATTCAAACAGAGTCTATCATATGCTTGCAATGGGCTCCATAAATATTAGCCATTGTTACTATCATCGGTAATTGCAGGAGAGAATTATGGCTTCCAAATACGGTAACAGCAAGGTCTGGCCAATAAAAGGAGGTCGAACGGACTGGAGATTGTACATATTTTGTGAGACTCAGTGGTCAGGAACAGAACCAAGGTGTGGCAGTTGTGGGATTTTGGCACAGATGATTCGAACCAGCAGAGCCCTCAAATTAAGGAATGGATGGCTGTGGAAGGTAGGGGATTCTCAGTCTTTGGAAACATTCCAAAACAAGTTGATTGGCCCTTTATTTGGAATTTTGTAGAGAAAATGCATGTAAACGGTAGTGATTTGGATTATAAATTCAATCGATAAACCCTGAAAATGCTTTTTAACTTTAAAAAGTCCTATTACTTCTTGTTACTATTATAGTTACCTCTTAGATCCAGCTCTTAGAGACCATAGTCCTGTGGTTTTCTCTTAGGTTTTGGAAGTCATTTTGGTTGCTTTCTCCAAATCTTGTTGCAGGAAGTGGTCAAGCATAATAACTACAGGATGGAGATGTGTAGATGGCTTGAAGGCTTTCATTTATTATGACGTGTAACTATAGCAAGTTTGAAAAGATGTAAGTGTGTTATGCTCAGTGAAATAAGTCAGATGGAGAAAGACAGATACCATATGATCTCACTTATATGTGGAATCTAAAGAAGAGAATAAATGAACGAACTAATCAAAAACAGTCTCTGAGGGTAACACTGAGGGTTGCTAGATGGGGGGGGGGTGGGGATGAAGGAGAAGGTGAGGGGATTAGAAAGTACAATCAGTAACCAAAAGATTTCCATGAGGATACGAAAGTCAGTTTGGCAAATATAATCAATAGTGTTGTAAAGATTGTGTAGGGTATCTGATGGACACTTGTCTTCTTGGGGAGACCACTTCATGGACGGTGTAGGTGCCTAATCACTGCACTGTACACCTGAGGCTGAAGCTGACTAATACTGAATGTCAACTATAATTTTATATATATATGTGTGTGTGTATATATATATATATATATATATATATATATATATATATATATAGTCACAGGATGTTGTACAGCATAAGGAATAGAGTCAGTGAAACTGTAACAGCTATATGTGATGTCAGAGAGGTAGTAGAGTGAGGGAGGGGGTTATCACTTTGTGAAGGGTGTAAATGTCTAACTTGGATTTTTAATTAATTAATTAACATTTATAAAATTAGTTTCAGGTGCACAAAACAATGTAATAGTTAGACATTTATCATTTATATCCCTCACACAGTGACAAACCCCCTCCCTCCATCCACTACCCCTCTGACATCGCACACAGCCATTACATTTCCACTGTCTCTATTCCTAATGCTGTACTCTGCTTCTTGTAACTATATACAAATATATAACATTGTACTTGACATTCATTATTGTTCAGCTGAAGCTTCAGGTGTACAGTGCAGTGATCAGGCATCTACATCATCCCTGAGGTGGTCTCTCTAACCACCAAACTTTTTGTCCAAACTTTTTTCAACGTTTTCATCAAGGGCCGTATGCGGTAAAATACACAAACAGCCAGGCCACTCACTCGAGGTGAAGTACGTATTGCCTCACCTGTTTATTTAAGTAAACTAAACATAATTTTGGAATTTGCTGCTGGCCAATTAACAATGGATCATGGCTGAAGTTGGCCCGCGGGCTGCAGTTTGGACACCCGTGCCCTAAGGAGACAAGTGTCCATCGGATACCCTTGTAAAGATTTTGTATCTTTACAACATTATTGATTACATTCCCCAAATTGACTTTCATTTCCCCGTGGCCATCTTGTGGTTACGGACTGTGCTTTCTAATCCTCTCACCTTCCCCTTACCCCCCCACCCCCCATCTAGCAACCTTAGTTTTTCCTCTATGTCTCTGAGACTGTTTCTGAGTCATTCACTCATTTATTCTTTTCTTTTGATTCCACATATAAGTGAGATCATATGGTATTTGTCTTTCTCTGTCTGACTTATTTCACTTAACATGATGTTCTCTAGGTCCATCCACGTTGTTGCAAATGGTAAGATTTCATTCTTCTTTACGGCTGCGTAATACTCCAAAACTATTGGATTGTTTTGTACACCTGAAACTAATAGCATAAAAAGATATCAGTCTGGATGCTGCATAAGATACATGCCAAAAGCTACTCAAAAAGAAAGTTGATTCCATTATCATTAATGTTTTTAAGTGTAATGATACATTTGCAACATGAAATTCAAAGAATAAACTCAATTATATGGCAATAAATCACTTTATCCAATTCTGATTAAATCATGTGTTAGATGCAGTCCTCCGTGGGTCCCAGCTCTTAGAGCTATGGAATGTGAATGCCACAGCTTCTTTATATCAAGTCCTAAATACAAGCAGAATTTCATTAGACCTCTAGTATTTGTTTAAAAAAGATGGATATAGTAACAGGAAAAATGAAATGGGAATGGAGTTGAGTGTGTGTGTGCGTAACTTTATATTATGGCTATGGATTGAATTGTTTCCCGTCATGATTTATATGTTGAAGCCTTAACTCCTAATGTGATGGTATCTGGCGAGGGTACCTTTGGGCGGTAACTTGGCTGAGAAGATGTCAGGAGGGATTAATTGGCCCCTGTACATAGAGGGCAAAGCAGAGACTGGAGAGAGAGGAAAACCACTCCAGATTGGGAGTGGGCAGGTTTCATTAACAAGGGAACTTCCATCCAAGGCTTATTTTGGGAGACCACAAGGCAAGTAGCTCTGTACCTGCTTGCCTGAATCTCAACAGTTTATTAGAGGCCTTACCTGGGTTCAGTCCTGCACACCGTCCAGATGGTCTCCACATGACTACATCAAGGTTGCATCCTTGAAACCAGTTCCTACTCTGGGAATAGTGGAGAGAACATACATTCCCAGGACAGGGGAGGGGTGAGGAGCCTCTGATGGTTGGGGTCCAACCACCCACTTGTATGGAGAGGAAGATCTCTCTCTCTCTCTCTCTCTCTCTCTCTCTCTCTCTCTCTCTCTCCCTCTCCCTCTCTCCACACGCGTTCACACAAAGGACAGGTCATTGAGCACACAGGGAGATGACAGCTGCTTACAAGCCGAGAGAAGGGGCCTCAGAAGGAAACCTACTTTGCTGGCACCTTAATCTTGGACTTCCCAACCTCCAGAACTGTGAGAAATACATTTCTGTTATTTCAGCCATCCCATATATGGTATTTTATTAAGATAGTTCAAGCTGACTGAAACAGTTATCATCCGGCTCACAGATTACAAAGCAATTTGTATCCATGATTCACTCGACAATCATTAGTTCAGCACCTCAAAGCCTGAGAGATGGATAAATCGCTCCTTCTGTTATCCAGAAATTTACACTGATGTATAAATAATGTGAAGCAGAATAGAGTTAGTGAAGGTTTGTAGAAGTTATACCCGATTTAATCCTGACTGATAGCTGGTTTTTCTGGAAATTTTCATGGAGACTATAGCATTTGACCCAAGGGTTAAGGAACAATACGATTTTTAAAAGGTAGAGAAGATGAGGAGAGAGGCTATTCTGGAAGGGAGCAAAGGCATACAGGATTGAAAATATGTCGACCTTCCAGAAAACAAGTGATGGAGAACTCCTGAAAAGAGAGCTGTATATCTGTGATCTACACTGAGAAATCTCACTTACATCTGCAACTTGACCAGCAAGCCCACTGTCTAAGTGAGTTGAGTGGTAAAGAAATAAAATACTGATTCTTTGAACCTAATCTTTTGGGAAACTGATAAAAAATATTAATGTAGAATTTAAATTTCTTAAATCTGAAGAGCAACTATGTCATAAGAAAAATCCAACTTTGACGTGACAGGAGAACTTAGACTTCTCTCAAACTCTCATTGGTGCATTTAAAAGCAAAATTTGAATAAAAAGGATGAACTGCCACCCCAGCAATGCGGTTACTATGATACAATCAATAGATAGCTCTTCTGGGTGGAATATTTCTAGAGGACACATGAGGCAGGGGACACAGCAAGCTTCAGTTTGGAAGATTGAAATGTATGTATTGCAAGCTGATGTCAGAATGGAGGTAAGGAAAAGAAAGATGGGAAACCTCGTAAAGAACACAGATGAGCTCAGTCAAGTGTTTCTATGCTCTCACACCAAATTCTGAAAGTCAGTTGTCCCTTTCCCTCTAACCCCAATGCTGCTTGTCATTCTTCTGAGGAGGCACTTTCCACATTGTTCTCTGCCTTGTCTGTTTCACTAGCTAGACTGTGAATGGGACACTAGCACCTTGAGGTTGGGGCAGTAGCAGTTATTTTGTAGCGCCTGGCAGATGTTATTTGCTTAATGAAATATTTGCTGAATGGTGGATAAATGAGTGATATGGCATACCTGAAATTTTGCAAAGCAAAAATAAGAGATCAATAATACAGGATTATTGCATAGAAGTTGGGACTGTTTAATTTGGGGACTTGAGAAGCTGCAGAACATAAAGCTGCAGGTAAAACATTCAATTAATTTAATCATTTTCAAGGTATAGAGCCCTTCCTGAGGGAGGCAGAATCATTAACAAATCACAGCTCACACAATTTAAATAGGGAGCAAGCAGGATGAAAAAGACGGGCACACAGCAGGCACTTGACACTGGTGAACGTAGAACCATGTTTAAGGTACAACTGTACAGTATCAAGACTGATTTCTAGAAACTACATTGGCAAAGTATTACCACTAAATGCTTAGAAACGTGATATGCAGTTTTCAAATAAACTTCCCTTTTTCTTCATGATTCATGTCTTCGTGTCAGAAGATGCTCTGAAAATAAGACGCAGCATTGAAGAAGACAGGAGGTGCTTACTTAGCCACCGCTGACAAGTTTTATGAGGGCTACGTGGTCCGGTACCCGTCTGTGTGTGTACTGCGCTCCCTCACGATACTGATAAGCTGAAGCTGTGTTCCAGAGAAAAGGGCTCGCTCTGCTAAGTGACTGGTTTCATTCTATCCGCTGTTGCTGCATGCTATCCCATGTCGAAAACAATATGCTCCGTCGGTTGCCATTTTCCAATTATTTCCTAGCACTTTATTACCTCTGTATCTGTTGAGGCAAAAATCAAAACTTGAGAAAACATGCAGAATTCATTCCTCATAGTAAAATAGACTGTAAAATGCTGAGAACTCAAGGCCTTCATCTGGTCTGTCAGGAAAAACTCTCTGATTCTGACTTGGATCAGGCCAGAGATGCAGAGAACGGTTTGAGGAGCTGCTGGTTAATAAGCGGTGGCTCACAGGCTAGGCCTCTGCGTGGAGTACATCGCACACCAAAGTAACCCACTCTCGTTATAGCTTTAGCCCAAGGAGCAGCCGGTTTGGAGGCGATGTAATGATGAGATGGTATCTGCGTACATCATGCACATTAGGGAGAGCAAGAGCAGGAACTGGTCCCGGGAGGTCATCGTGACTGTCTCCTGCCAGGGCAGGTTGCTTCCCACAGGGTTTCTTTGAGCACTTTTGTGCAGGCCAGTTTTCAATGAGCCGGGCAGCGGAGCTCACACCGCCTCCCCTTGAGAGGCCATTTGGCAGTGTCCGAGGCTCCTCTGTGAGCACACCGCTGGTAATGTCCGGCCTAAGTTCTCCTTTGCTCCATTTCCTCTCGTTACTGCTGTCATTCTGCTTTCGTGCACCCCCAACAATGCCCTGTCTCCTTCCTTTTCACCCTCTCCCTTTGCCTGTGAATGTTTTCCCTGAACCTCTTAGCTAGTGTTGGGACATAGAATGTTTGCCACAGTCTTTTCAAACTTTCTGTTCTTCCTCCATCCACATTTGTGACTCCCCTGTGAGCTCTTCCATCGTTGATCACAACTTGGCTGATTTGTCAGGGCCGGGAACGGCACACCGTATTTCACACTGGATGATTCTCCTTAGGGCAACTTCGGGGCGTTCTTCCACTTCCTGTGACGGATGCGTTTGCAGACACAGGCTCAAATTGCATTGCTTCTCTTTTCTGCCAACCCACACTAAGGAAGCAGAGGCCTGATGTACTATCCCGGCTCACACTCTGCTGAACTAGAGAGAAGAGTTACTCACCTGGTAGCGGTGATTGGGCGTGTGCATTTGGCCATTTTTCTTCTCAAAAGTCTGCTTTAGGCTCTTTGGCTTGATTACAGTTTGATTAAGGGCTGAGCAGAAAAACAAACTGCCCAAATAACAACACTAAAAATAATAACACCTTGTACTCTGAAGCAGAGCTTTCATTTTTTTTTTTTACTCTATAATTGCAGTGTGATGATGATAAAGTGAATAAGCTCTAACTTTACCTGTTCTCCTTTCTGAAAGGAATGAAGCACATAGTGTTGGAAGTGATATTCTTTCCTTGAAAACATTGCAGTTTCCCAGTTTGAGGGGACTGGGAAATGAGAATAAAACAAACGAGAAGTTATTAAAACCCACCTTCCTTTTGTTTATCAAAGGTTAGTTTATGCATATGCACAGGCCAGACTTCAACTGAACAGATTCTCAGAAATATTTTGCTGAACTTAAATTATATTTGGTGGAATGCAAATATATGTTCAATAAAATAATGTGGTCACAACATAATCTGACTGATATTACATGGGTGTGTTAGTTATCAGTATTAGTTGCTCCAGCAATCATAATATAACGAAGCAAAAGCTTTTCGTTATTTATTGCTATTTTTGATTCTATTTCTTCTCCTCGAAGTCCTCATTTGTTCAATAGGAGTCAACTTACTTTTGGGGTTGTATCCTAGATTGATTCCTCCATAATGCGCAGTGATAAGGCGTCACGTCAAACAATGGTGAGGATAAACGTTATCCTTTTTTTCCTTCCTGATTTACCTGAGCTTACTAAGCAGGTCGGTGAATATTGGGTTGGCACATTAGTCCTCTGCAGAGTTATGTTATAGTAAGAATTGCCACAACCCATGAAGTTTGACTGATGGTGAAAACTGCCATTCAGGTGCCAGCCTCTGCGTTTTGATCTTTAGTAAAAAAACGTATTGACAATGTGATTGAAGTTAGACCGCATATTGCTCCACAGCATTTTGGCTAATCATATGATACGGAGGTCCACTGGGAAAGTGCTGGTCACTCTTGGGTTTGTCCAAAAAGGATAAGCTTTAAACTTGACCCCCAAAGAGATTCAAATTTCTTGATAGAGGCAAGACTAATACATGAAAAATTAGAAAAGTATAAATGGTAGTAAACCTAATGTTCTATAGATTCATACTTTTATACGTTGAGTGGTGTAAGCTGGAAAGTGGAAGTGTTGGTGAAAAAAGGGAGAGCTCTTGGGACACAGGCCTAAAAGCCAAAGCAGACGTTTATTGAATGTTTGCTGCTGCTAGGAATAGTGCTAAGAACTAGAGATGGAACATTTCTTAGTTTTCACTTAAGAAAACATTACACATTTTTACTGATGAGTCTCAGAGAGGGTAAGTCACGTGACTAAATTCCCACAGGTATGAAGTAGTGGAATTTAGACTCACATGCAGGGCTTTTTCAATGCAGAGCTTATGCTATTAGTTGCTATAAAAGAAGAATTGGAATTGGGCCTTGAAGTATAGATATTATTAGCAATTTGAGTGAGGATTTTATGGCAACACTTGGCATCTGACCAAAGAATCTCATAATGCTTGACTTCTTCCTCAAGCCCACAACTACTTCTTTTCCCATGAGATCCCAAGGGAGAGATATGCACAAGAAATAATGGCATGGGGTAAATGAGACATTATTCTGCCAGCAGTGTAGGGCTCTGCAAGTGACCCAGAACAAATGGGTCCTCCGTCTGTTTACATATCTTACCCCCACCTGGGCACAGAGAATGTCAGGTGACCTGAACAACACTTGTGGCAAGAAAAAGAGACAAAGATGGCTAGGTTTATTTAATGATCCAGGTCCTGTCTCAGCGTAGTGATGTGGGTGGGGCACAGCGCATTGGAGAGTGCCAGAGGGAGAAGCTACTCCCACATAAACGAGCCACTAATACCCTGTCACTCCAAACCCATGATGGCCCAATTATAACCATGAACTTTGATTACATTCGGATTCATATTCAAGAGAGGGAAGGGGCATCGAAAACTTTTCTGATTAGACTCATGATCATAAAGAGGAAAAGAAGGAACCAGGCGCCCCATAATGGGGAGGTATGAACATCAGCTACATTAGGAGACAGGAGAGTCTCTGGCTTTGAATATACAGAATTTGAAGGCCACTGAGTCACCTAAGTGGAAATGTCACATGGGGGACTGGCCCTACGTAGTTGAGGAGTCAGGGCCTGAGGCACAGTTTAGGAAGTCATCTGCATAGAGATGCCAGGAAACAGCAGAATGCAAGTAGACTGAATGTTCAAGACAGTTCACTGAAAATGGGTCATAGAAGGAAGAGAATTCAGCAAAAGGAATATGGAAAAATGGCAGTATGTGTTGAAACATGATCCCTAATGTGATGGTGTTAGGAGGTGGGCCTTAGGGAGGTGGAGCCCTCATCCATGAGATTAGTGTCCTTACGAAACAGACCACAGAGAGCTCTCTTGCTCTTTCTGCCTTGTGAGCACCCAGCGAGAACTGGGAAGTATGTCCGCACTAGACTCTGAATCTGTCAGTGCCCTGTTTTTTTTTTTTTTTTTTTTTTTTTGTTTCCTAGGCTCAAGAACTGTGAAAAATAAATATCTGCTGTTTAAGCCACCCAGTCTATGGCATTTTTGTTATAGCAGCTCTAGTGGACTGAGACAGAGGGAAAGTGGAATGTTTAGAAATGGGCAGTCCCTGCTTATTTCTTCTCCCCCAATTCTCACGCACAGGTTGAGTAAAGAGAAAATAAATCCTTCTGTCTAGTGTGGTGGAGAGCATTTTGTAAGCAGCTTCCTTCTGGGAAATGGGTGCCCAGTATGTGATGAATTATCTTGTTTTTTATTCTACTATCAATTCCCAACTTATCTGCCCATCCTCACCAGAGCTTGGGTCAGGATCCAGAATGCCTTAGATTCTGAACTCATCCGTGTCTATGTTAGTCTTTCATCAATCTGCCAGGGTTTTCCAGAGATTTTTTTAAAGATTGTCAATTTCCCACTCTGGGCACTGTCTTCTCGGGAAACTTCCCAACCTGTTTTGTCTTGCTGGAGAGAAGGGACCTAGATTCTCCCAGGCAGAAGGACTGGGTAATAGGAAGCAAGGAAATTCTAGAAGAAGGGAGGAGAAAAGAGAGCATGACTGGAACTGGCTTACAATGAAAAAAGGAAATAGGGCACAACCAAAGGGTCTAGCTGATGAGGCTTAGGTGATATGGTTGAGAGATTTTCTCAGGACAATTTTTATGAAGAATGGTGGAGGGGTAAGCTCTGAAGGGCACTTCGGTGAACAGGTGAGCATGATGGGTGGGTCGGGGCACTGAAGAAAGGCAGGAGGAAGGACCTCACTGTGGCTGGGTGCTCACCACGTCACAGTCATGTGGGCACTGAACGTACTATCTCATCCAGTCTTAGCTGTGTGGGCTAGTTGGGATCCTCACTTTACAGATGAGGAAAATTAGATGCATACAGTCACGTGACTGACTTGCTTAGTGTTACAGAGCTGGAAATTGAGATTTTAACTCAAGCTTAAGGTATTCGTGTTTTTCTTTGCACCTCGATGCTTTCCAAAGAAGATGGTGGCATTTGGAGGACTAGGAAATCAGACTAAGTGACAGGAGATGTGTACGGACATGCATGCGTAGATTCATAGTACAGTCTGGGAAGTCTGCTCAAGAAAGAGGCAAATGGAAACACTAGAGGTCATGTTCCTTTCCTTTCAGGTGTCTGTACTGACTGCTGCTCCATGTGGGATATGGGTTGCTTTTGGAATGAAAATGATAACATTTCTGTATTATATGTATAGTAACACAATGCAACAGCCCTCTAAATAGGATGCTAATAAAGTAATAAAGCAATGCACAAAATCTTAGTTTCTGGATATTTTCATTGTAGAATCCTACTAAGAGCGAGCTTTGTTTGCACTGCAATTAACAAATGCTTTGAGAAACAGATTTTTTTTATATATATAGTGCATAAGAGTAGTCTTTCCTCAATGCCAACTTGTAGTATCACATGAGCCGGAGGACAGATGATCTCGTTGGAAAGGGTACTCTGCAGCCTTTGGACAGACAGGGGCCAAAGGAGGGGTGTGTCATTCCGTGGGAACAGAAGACACTGTCTAGAAACACTTGAGAAATATTAAACGTTTAGTATTTCTAGAGGAGACATCTCCATTTGCCATTTGTGAAAAAGCAAACGTTTTAAAATTTGGCTCTGATGTTTTTTTCTTGTGGATTAATTTTGAAGGAAAATAGCATATTTTTCAAGTCAGAGTCTAATATTTCTATGCCATACTCTATTAGAAAAGCAATTAACAAGCCAGAAATGATATACATATTTTTTTATATTTCAATTTTCCTTTGAAATCAACAGTTAAAAAATTAAATAGAAATAAACATTTTGAGAATGAGAAATTTGTATAATGAGTCAAAGTAATAGTTCAACTTGTCAAAAATATTTCATGCAGTGTTATACCTTTCATTCATTCATGAAGCACAGTAAACGTAAACAGTAGCGTAAAACTTGAAGCATGCAAAGCTTTTTTTGCATGTCTGTGTGATATGAGAATCACTAATTTAATAGTGTTAAGTGATTGTGTGTGTGTGTGTGTGTGTGTGTACATACTTTGTTTTCCTCAAGTATCTCAAAGGCAGGGTCCCTTTTCTTCCCCATTAGGTGCTCTGAGCAAATCTAAACATCACCAGTGCTACAGTAAAACAGATTTCCTATTTTTATTTCTTCTCAGATAGGCATTCGGCTCTCCTATTCATTTATCTTTCTTATTTGATTGTTTGTTTATATGTGTCCCATAACTAAAGGTATAGAGAAAGAGTATTTACTGCTCTTTGCAATTTTTCTAGGGTGCCAGGTTCTGTGAGAGTCCTGGCTTACGAGTGTAGCTGACTTTTCCAGCATTTATCACAAATGTAAATGAACACTCGTGGTGGAGCCTGTTTTCAGATTGCGCTGATGAGCACGTTGCTATGGTGATCACAGTGCACACAGGTTCCTGAGACCGTGTTAGGAATGCAGCAGCTTGAAACTTAATCAGCGTACTGCGACTTCTCCCCTATATTTCAATATCACTTCGGCAAATTGAATTCCAGGCAGTTGTCAGTCCAATGTATTCCCTGTGGTTTTTCCTCTGCAAAATTGCCTCTTTATTCTATACACTGATGATCATGGAGTAATTGAAATCCGCAGCTGTTTGTCATGCTATTTATACAACTCTGTCTTGTCGCCAGCAACCTTTCCATGGTGTGCACTGCAGGTGACAATTAGATCTCGAAACCTTTCTTTGGTTGAACAAGTGAATAATTGTTTTCCCCAAATACTCCTGATTTTGGATACTTTATGTGATACCTTGTTTTGTGGGGGAAAGTTCAGCCAAGGTTTAATCACAGTCTATTATGGCAGCATGATGGGGCTTTGTGTCCTTTATTTCCAATGATTGTGAGACAACTAGAGTGTTGAGAAAAAGGGCTCACTCCTCAGGGAAGGTGCCCCCCTGGTCCCCCAACAATCTGGTCTCCAGCCGTGTCAGAAACTGGACTTTCCAGCCTCTAGTGGCCCTGAAACATTTGCAACAATAGATGTGAAAGCACAATTCAGTGTGGAAAAGAAAGCCACCGTCCAGGGTGTGTGGCATGGCTCAGGCATGGAATAAAATGCCTTTCCTTTTAGGCTGCTTTGGAACTCTGGGACTTAAGCCCTTTGCTCTTTCCCCACAAACTGTTCCTTTATCCAGTCTCCCTGTAGCCCTTTGAGGTTGTTTTGAGGGTCACTACAGGACTTTTTTTCTTCTGTATCTGAACTCCAAGGGAACATAAACTGAGCTTTATTTGGATCCCAGCAGGTAGAAAGCATGCCTTCTCTCTGGGATACGTGCTGACATAAGTGGGAAGCTGTTGCCTTCTCCCTCCCAGGTAAAATTAGATGATTTCGTCTTCGGTGTTCCCCCTACCCAAGACTTGGGCATTATAACATGAGATGGGAATGGAGGACTCCCTGTTTTTATGAAATAAAATAGTGACTGGAGAAAAGCGGGGTCGACAGAGGCCCAGAAGGGATTTGGTTGAGCCCCCATGACCCCTCAGTCGTCTTCCTTGCTGCCTTCTCTCCTTTGCCTCCATTGACTGAGGACCACAATGGCTGCTTCCCGCTAAGCCTGCCTCTTCCCTGCTGTGTGCTTTCTTCTCTTCTTTTCCCTCCAGCCCCAACACTCTCTCCCCCCTCGTGCTGTCATGCAATTCAGTGACTGACATTGTCCAGTGCCTCTTTGTACACTTGAAAAGTTACTGAAGGTCAGTCTGTGAACAATCTTTGTGTTGTTGTGGAATATCAACTGGGTACAGAAAAGAAAAGACAGTTGCTAGAAAGCTCTTCATAATCAGCACCAAACATGGATTGCCTCTCTTCCTGGCACAGCCAGTGCAAATATTAGAGCTAAGTTTTGCACTGTTTCGATATATCAGGTTTTTTTGTTTTTTTTTCCAATTTCTTGAGAAAGTTTTCCAGCCTCTTGACAGTGTTCTTACTTAGCTATTGCTGTGTGGCCTATATGTGTGCCACACAAACTGACCTCTCTGCAACAAATGGCTTTGTATGTTTATAGTGGAGCTGAGAATAAAGCTGAAACTTCATGGATTGGTGGTAGCCGGTGGTCTTGGAAGTCTCTCTTTAGCATCACTTTTATGTATCCCTTCCTTCCTTCAAGGCTTCCCAAGTATTCCTGGCTCCTCAATCCTTTCAATGATACTTTAGTTCAAATGCAAATGAAACAAATTTCAAGGACTGGGGAGGTATAAGGAGGGCCAGGGCACCAAACTTCAGAGGATCCTCATGTTTAAAATGATGTTTTACAAGACTGCTATATTTACATGTTTACAGCACATACTCTCCTCCCGCAAGACAGAAACAACTGATCTTCATAGGTACTTAGCAAGAGTGACTGGCTCAGCATTGTTCACAATGCCCACCTGAGACCCGTGTCGTGCTTCACGGAGCTGAGGACAAATGTCAAGGCTCCAGGTGGCAAAATTAAAACAAGAGATTGTTTAAAATTTTTATTTTAAAAAAGGAAAGAAGTGAATACCTAAATACAAAGTGGAAACACTCTTTTTGTGTGTGTGATATACTCATTGTTGCTCAGTTATACAGAATTTGTTGTAACTTGACTTGCCCTTAGAAAACCCTAAATTGTTAAAAAATATTATGCAATGGTGGAGAGTTTCCTTTTGAATTTTTCTTTTTGAATTCTCTCTCTCTCTCTCTCTCTCTCTCTCTCTCTCTCTCTCTCTTGCATGCTAGGATTATCTTGTTACCACCAAAATTTAAACTGATCATAGTAGGGAGTCTGTAGGATTATCACTTGGATTTGAGGGGTTTGGTTTTTGATGACAGCAGGTAACCCTTTTTCTATACACAGAATCATATTTAATTCTACTTAAAAGTGGTTCTCCAAGTGTGAGACTCTCTAGATTCCAGTCGGAAAGGGTTCCAGGGCTTCTTAAGTACTTCACCTAAATCCTCAAGAAACCTGGGAAGCCTGCAGGAACTTCTTTAGCCCAGTCCTTGGAATTCTTGGACAAAATCCCACTGTTCTTTCCCTTTGGGAACTGAATAGACCACAGGTGAATAAACTGAGCAAGCCCACCTTGGGTCCCGGATTTGTTCAATCGATTGGCACTTTCACAATGCATGCTTTAAAAAATCATTCTCAGCTGTCTCGTGGGTATGTACCAGAGCATTGCCTGGCTCAAGTGACCTGTGGTTGTCATTTACTGAGGGCACAAATCACATTTCGCTGAGCCCCTACCCATTCCACGCATCTGGAACTTACCCCCTCAAAGTTTCCCGGGCTATTTCTGGGAGTCCGTGAACCAGTATCACGTGTTCGTGAACACAAGGGCACAAACACATCCAATATGCTCTTCTGTTTCCTGGTCATGGGGCTTCTGAGAGTCTCACCTCAGCTTCTGTGGACAGCACAGCGCTTGTGTTTGTGTCAAGGGAGCTTGTCTGTGAGGTGTCAAAGCTCCCGCCCTCAGGGGCAGAGGTGGGGGAAATTATTGTCTTTCCGCTCTATACTGTATTTGGTCATTTAGGCTCTAAGGCAGCTCTATTTGCATCAAAATTTAAATATTAATTATAACTTTTCTGTGCTTTTTATGTAGTATTGCTTTTTTATTCTTTTTTAAATCTTACAAAAGCTTTAATGAATTGTTTCATTCATGCCAACCCCTCAGCCCCTCACCAGCTTCTCAGGAGAATCATCTGTTAGTTACTACCTCAACCCCTAGGTATTCAAATCTTCTCCATGCAGCCAGATGGGAGGGAGTTTCAACACTTCATCTCTGTCTCCTAAGGAACCGAATCTTCCCGATATGATTCATTTTATTCCCCCAAATATATATATACATATATATATATATATATATATATATATATTATATATATACGTGTATATATATATGTATTCTTTTTTAAATCACCCTTCATGCTAACCAGGCCGGTAGTATTTTCTCCTTGGAACTACAGCAAATTATATATCTCAAGTCCAAAATAGGTACTTAACTTTATATTTCACACAATTAAAAAGCTCTGTAGAGTCAGTAGGTTTTCCTGAAAATTACCTGTTCAAAGGGTGAATTCAAACTTCTTGCAAACCAGAGAACTGCTTGAACCAGATTGACCTCTCAGAAATCTGTGCTTTGCCATCCTTCAGCAGGATCTGGAAGAAAGTGGCATCTCCCAAGCACATATCCTTGGAATGAGAGCTTAGTCTTGAGATGTAGGAATGTCTAGATGTAGGAATGTCTCCACCTTTCTTGCACACTTGTGTGTGTGGGTGTTTGTGTGTTTCCCATGTAAGTCAGGGACAATGTCATCACTAGAGCCAGAGCTGTTGATTCTGTGTTCATAGTAGCACAAAAGAGAGCAGGCTCTGCATACTGGTTGTAAGGTTATATAAGGTTATATAGAATAGGCTGATAATCCCAACTATCGTCCTGGACATTTAGTTTCACCTCTGGAATCAGGTGCATTGTGTAGAGTTGAATGACTCTAAATTCATTCATTTATTCATTCACTGAACACATTTATTGTACTACATAACCAGGCACCTGTGAGTACAGTAAGAGCAAAATGGTCAAAAATCCCTGTCTTGTGTTGCTTATAGTCTAGTCAGAGGAAACAGACATTAAACAAGTTAACTAAGTAAATCGTATAGTATGTTGTATAATGATCAGTGCTAAGGAGAAACATAAAGCCGGGATGAGCATATGAAATAGGATGGGATGAAAATATTAGAGTATATGTCAAGGAATAAAAACAGTATTAATTTGTGAAATGTGTGTTTCAAATATATATTGTATGTTCATATAAATTATGTACATATAGAGGTTTCTTTATGGTGGGTCACAATATAAAAAGCATTTCTAATTTAGAGCAGGTCAAAAAGTTTGGGAGACACTATAGGATTTGTTCATGAAAGCAAGGAGCTAAGGATAAGGTTATTGGAGGTGTTTGAGGGCCCTGAGCAGCCTAGAAAAAGCCAGCTAATTTCTGAGCCTGCTGTGTGCAAGGGAAGTTAATACACCCAAAGCAAACAATGACCATTTATGAGACTCTGTTGTCAAATTCGCAAGCCTTTTTGAAAACTAAACACCTTTAAAACTATTCTTTTTCTGTCTCTTACAAGTGTAGATTCCTTTAAAAATTAAATAAAAACCTACCCCTGTTTATTGAAACTTTTCTATTCACTGAATTATGTATTCACCGAATATACATTCAATGAATATTACACACACACACACACACACACACACACACGCACACACACACACACATCCCTGATTTCCTTCAAGCCCAAACCAAAATATTTCCAATTGTGTGTTTATTTTCAGGGCCACAATAACATCATTTATAAAACATTAAACCATATCAGCTTTCTTAAATTAAAAATGAAATATTCCTAGACACCTCCATAGCAAAACTTAATGACATTTTAACAACAATATGTTTCATCCTAATGGGTGTGTCATACTTAAGCAGATTATGTTTCAAAAATCCATTTTTATGAAAATTATGTGAAATGTAAAACCACGTCTCCATGTTTGATGGTTGGCTTTTTAAGCAAGTCTTTGAGATCCAGTAAAACCTGTAATATGAGTAAAACAAAGTCAAAATTACTTCTGAGTCCCTTTGACCCCTGAGCAGAGGGAAGTGGTTGTTTTTGGTGGCTTGATTTTAGGCCAGGATAAGCCTCTGTTAGGTGGGTGTGTTCTTAGTTTTCCAGGACTGCCGTAACAAAGTACCACAAAGTAGGATGGCTTAAACCATCAGAAATTATTTATTTGCACACCATTCTGGAAGCTGGAAGTCCACAATCAAGGCATCAGCAGGGCCATGCTCCCTCTGACACCGGGTAGAATTGTTCCTGTCTCTTCCTTGCTTCTGATGGTGGCTGTCAATCCTTGGTGTTCCTTGGCCCACAGCTGCAAAACTCCGATCTCTATGTTCTCTCCTGGTACCTACCTTTTATAAGGACACTGGTCACTTTAGATTGAGGCTCCTTTTGCTACAGTGTGACCTAATCTTAACCAATCACATCTTCAGTCATCCTGTTTCCAAATAAGGTGACTTGGAGTTAGGACATCAACATAACTTTCTGAGGGACACAATTCAACTCATAAGTGGAAAGCCCCAAGAAGATCCTAGCTGGCAGAAACCTGCTATGGAGGGTTGGGGCTTCCAGGACTCATGCATTATTGACAGGACCTAGAGGGTTCTAGCTGTTTGGATGTGTAAATGACTCATATATCGACTAAATCATGGATACTTCTCTTTTGAAGTTCACAATTACACTGGGTAGAAACAAGCAAGATATTTGTATAGTTAAAGGAATTATAGTCACAATCTAGAAAATTTTCATGTGAACCCTCTCCTTACAGGTCTCATTCCTCCTCTGAGGATCTAATGTCTCCAACAGAGTGAGCTGTGATGTTAGGGAAGGAAGACGATGGAGTCATTGAGGGCCAGGCAAAAAGTGGAGGGCATTGCATATCACTTGTTGAGCCACAGACGTGGTGAACTTAGCCTGTTGTTTGTGAGCTAAAGTGGGTTTTCAGCACACAGCCATGGACAGGAGTGTTTGAGTGACAAGCGTGGGGCTGAACTTGGAGACAAATTACTTTTTCTACAAACGTTCTTTTCTTTCCAAGCTCACTTCACTGCAGATGGGTCTCCCAAAACAGTAAATTTCAAGGACCAATGTTTAATCCTGAATCCATTCTGTAGATGCTGTGCTTGCCATTGTCAGCAGCGAATTTGGGGATCCGAAAACACTAAGGATTTCGGTCCAGGCAAGAGGACATGGGGGTTAACATTAAGGCAGTTTTCATTCTTCATTGGTTTCTAAGAGAAATGTTTTGTTCTTTTCTAATGTAACAGGACCCTGATGTCCCATACTATTTCTTTCTTGTCCTTTCACAGGTAAAATATTAAACTGAATTAAAACCTGGAGCAATATCACATCTTTATGCAACATTGGTACTTTTAGCAGGCTTCTTAAAAAATTGAACATGCACAGGGGAAAAAACGAAAACAGTTAAAAAAAATGTGTATCCTGAAAAGTCAATCTTCTCAGCACAACATAAGAACACATTCTTGTTTTATCTTCATAACAAATATGGCAAGATGTTCCTTCTAGTGTTGCTTTCATTTGTGAAGTTGCCACTCCTGGTTCCTAAGTACCGTGTTTCCCCGAAAATAAGACCTAACCGGAAAATAAGCCCCAGCATGGTTTTTCAGGATGACATCCCCGGAACATAAGCCCTAATGCGTCTTTTGGAGCAAACCTTAATATAAGACCTGGTCTTTATTTCGGGGAAACACAGTAGTAGAAATGGTGTGATAACTTGCTTTTCCAGGATAAAGCAATGGTTTGCTGCTAATCAGACTCTTTCCCCTCAAGTGGCTGATCTCAAGAGTTTAAAACATGGAGGTCGGGGTGACCAGCAGATTTCATCATCAGATTTCCTCTGGCATCTGTATATTGTACCTAGAAACTCCCAGGGAGCCATATGCAGGAAGACACACCCAAATTGCAATGGGAATGGGAGAATTATGTGGGATATGAGATTTATTTTTCTCATTCGAAAAAAAGAAGAATGGGCCTGAGAGGTGATCTTTATCTGAATGGGGACTTAAAAAGCTCGTGACACAAATAGTCCTTATTAAAATGCCACCTGTGTGCTTTCAGCCCTCCTGGGAGAGCTGCTAACACCCAGGGAAGGTCGAGTGTGCTCAGGAAATTCCAAATCACATCAATTACTCCGATGCAATCCAGAATGTAGTTCCTGGTTTAAAACATTAAAACTTGGTAAGAGATTTTTTTGCCCTTGCAGCGTGGACTCCAACAAAAAGGTATTATACAAGGTTATTGCAGCCAGGTCTATGAAAGTGCTATCGATTGAGAGGGAAGATATTGCAAGTAGACATTATAAAAGATTACTTTCTGTGCTGCTAATGAGCACTTTTGGTTTCGGTTTTCCTCAATGTTCAGGAAAGAAAGAGAGCTCACAGGAAAGGAATTTGTTGCAAAAGAATAATTGCCCAGTACATCACACAGCACAGTAGGGTTATAATGAGCATGAGAAAGTACAACATCTAACCAACCTTTAGAGTTACAGTAATAGTTTGATTCAGCTTCTTCTACAGAATGCTGAGCAACCAGATAGTTTTGCCCAAAGGATCATGCTGCAATGGGTTTAAAAGTTTCTTGGGGGGAAACGCAATTAGTGACAAGAGTTAATAATGCCAAAACAACTGCATGTGATGAGATGAACTCCACCATTCTTTCGTTCTTTCCATATAATATAAGAAAATAGCAAGAAAACGATCACATTATAACGAGATGAATTAAACAAAGCTCCAAAACATAAATTAGAATTTAACTATACCATTAAAAACTAATTTAATTTGCAAGCCATCATTATGAGATAATAAAGACCCATTGCAAAATGTACAATAATATCTTGTGAACATGTGAAAAAAAACAAGTAATAAATCTCATTGAACAGATGAGTTTCTGTTACATTAGCAGATAAAAATGCTGAATGGATGTTTCAGTATATAATGAAAACTAGCAAGTAATGGGACCATTGGTTTGCTTAATTTTTTTTTTTTTTGCCATAAATGGTTTTATAGTTAAAAGAAGGCCTCAGGGAAAGTTATTGGTGCAATAAAACCTGCTCTCAAACCAAGATAAATAAAAGGCATTTAAATATTTTGTTTGTCAACATAGAAAATATATTGTATTTGAGTGCCGACCATGTCTTGTTTTACCTAATTGAAAATCTGATGGCAAATGCAGCGCTTTCCCATAGTGTATCTTATTACACTGTGCTGGGAATAACAAGGTATACATAAAAAATTCAAGAGGTACGAATGAAAAATGTGTTTAGTTCTGGGGTTACTATTTTGAAACGTACTAAGAAAATATCATTAACATTTCCTCATCTGATTAGAACACAATACAAATGGGTTTCAGAAAACTCATTGTATTGAAAATGAGTTGTAAATGTATGTTCTCTAATAAAATCGTTAATGGGAAGTATTTCCCCCCTACCTGCACTTTACTGCTGGCAGAGCCACGTCTGAGCCTGCAGGGAGTCAATAGGTACCCTCCTTGGAAGTCATCATGGAGAGCTGCCAGCAGATGGCAGTAAAACCCTGCCATTCTAGCCCAGCCTGCTCTGGCATTTAACATCAGCACCATTTTTATGGCATCACAGCATTAATGGAGGGTGCAGATGGAAACGTATGAGTTTCCCTTGGTTGTGTCATTCCCTTTGAGGCTGTGCAGTGACTCTGTGCAGTGATCTGCCTCAGAAGGAACGGACCGACTCTTCCACATAACGATGCTCTTATGTTGATAGTCAAGTGGTCACATGCAAAATTATTGGGGTAATGATTTTGTTATATTGCTTGGTGCTTTGATATAGTTGGACATGCTCATTGTTATGGAATGAATGTTTGCGTCTCTCCCCAACCCCCCGCCCCATTCATAGTTTTAAGCGCTATTCTCAATGTAATGGTATTAGGAGGCGAGGGCTTTTAAGAGGTAATTAGGTTTATATGACATCATAAGGTAGAGCCCCAATGATGGGACTGCTGGCCTTACAAGAAGAGGAAGAGACGCAGAGTTTCTCTCTTTCCCATGTGAGGATACAGCAAAAACATGGTTGTCTTCACCTTGATCTTGGGCTTACAATCTCCATAACTGGGAGAAATGAATGTTAGTTGTTGAAGCCCCTCAGTCTATGGCATGTTGCTATAGCAGCCCAAACTGACTGAGACATTTATACATGTTTTATATTCTGTCATGATTTCTGAGTGTTCGGAAGGTTATCATTTAGCTCAAGTGTCGTCCCGTCTAGGCAGTAGTCCCTAACTTACCCCACTGGGCTCACATTCCTGTTCTGTGCTGGTTTGCCTGTTTATAGGCCTAGAAACTTGCTTTATGTTGAGATTTACGGTGTATATATCTGCTTTCTAATTAGACTGTAAGCTTCCAAGGACAAGTGTGACATTCTTGAATCCCTGGCACTCCACCCAGGACCGGGCATTTTGCAGTTACTGAAAAGGATCTGTTGAACTGACTCAAGTCGGTCTGAAGGCTCACAGGAAGTTAAGTTTTATATATTACTCCATTTTATAGAGCAGCCAATGGATGTCTTTCAGGAGAAGCCAGGAATTCTTGCATTACAGACGGAAGCCAGTGACTGCTAACTTTAATTTTGCTGAGCGTACAAACAAGAAACTTTACTGATTATAGTAATTAATAGAAAATGATCTATTGAGTTGCACCCTTCAACGGGGCCACCTTCTAACATAGCAACTTTCTTACAGTTCATTACCAAGAATGAAAAATTTAAAATCTAATGAAATGGCAGGGGAGACAGAATGTCAATACTAAGGTGAAATGAACCTTTAAATGCAGAATTATCGATAAATGTGTTATTGATTTGGAGAGAGTTGTTATAGATACAGTCATTTATTTGTGAAACCACTTACTTTTTGGTAATGATTTAGTGCAGAAGAAGTGAGGGAAGACTATTTCATTTCTGATGTCTGGATGCAAAGAGACGAAGCAGATGTCCAAATGACCCTTACGTGGACTACGTTTCCTTTCTTCATATTACTCTTCATGTCACATAGCATTCTTTATTATATTATATAATAAATGGCAACTTAACATTTCTAAGTTGAAAGACACCATTTATAAACTATTATTAGTATGAAAACATTTACTGAGCCTTGGGGACTTTTAGCGGGAGAACATTTCCCCCACAACTCAAGTTTACCTGTCTTCACAACTTGATTTACAGGTTTCCTGTGGCACTGAAGAATGGCGGTGCTGCGCTCTCCCATTCCTCACTGCAACTGCTCCTCCTGGTACCAGTTCCAGGCCCCTCTTGTCTTTAGAGGAGATGGATTCGTCCTGGCAGAGGATTTCATGTCAACACTTGGGCAGACAGGGTGGGTTGCGCTGCCCGGGGTGCATGTGCTCTGCATGTTTTGTGATTACTTAGCACTTGGCAGTGCTCTCACCCACACACTCTTAGGTCTTAGCGTTGGCAGGACTTCTTTCTACATCATTCATTTAATTGTAATTCAAAAAAGGAAAGGAAGAGGCTGCTGATTTAGAAACACAGACTTTGCCTCGGCCTTCAGTATCTGAAAAGTGTCTTGCAATTTATTTTTATGATTTGGATACATACAGACCCAGTGACTAGTTAAAGCTTTGGGATGTGCTCTTTTATAGGGAGGACAACTGGTTTACCTAAGGAATTTTACACATCAGTGGTCTACTTCTGGTAGACATGAGGAAGATAATTATTTCCTTCAGTCCCCCACCACCCCAAAGAGCAAATGAAAAAGTGGAAATTAAAAAAAAAACTGCTTTGAATATCAGTAGGCATGTTCACCTTATAATCGTATTAATTGTGAGTACAGGCCTTGGGAGTAGATACATCAAATTCCATGTCGTAGGCTTCTTGAACAGTGATTCAAGTCCGATGCGACCCATGTCATTATGACACTAACGGGACAACAGTGTCTGATTTCTCTACCTTTTACAGAGAAACCAACTAGATTATACTTCAATAAACTCCCAAATAATAGGACAATCTTCAAGCATCCTCTCCCATGGCTGCTGATGTTCCGTTGTCAGGAGATGGAGAGTTGAGGGGGCAGGAATATTGTCCTGAAAAAATTCTCTCTTGTTCCAGGCTTCTTAGTGACAAAGGTCATCGTCAGCAGGGAGTGGTTGTTAATCTAGAGGCTCCTGAGTATTTTTGTCACCACATTACTTTGCACTAAAGAAGCCGCTCTCCTTTGTTCCAAACCAGAGACTCTGCATTCAGGTGGTGGTATTTAGCCGCAGGTTCTGCTATTTCTTCTTCATCCTGGTGGTCCATTGGAATTGCTCCTCACAGAGTTAAACTGTAGTAGGGAAACACAAAAAGAAAGCTCAAAGACGCTGTCTTGCATGGAACATAATGCACAGTTACAGCAAACAGAGCTTGATGAAATACCAGCAGCAGGGAGCACAGTTATTTATTGCTTCAAGGGAAAATCAAGAAAATAGCTACAAATTGTTTAAAGTGTGTTTCTCCCCATCTTTCTTGAGTTTCAGTCTTTTTGGCTATGAAGCAGAAAAGACCTTTGTGATTTCCTAAGCCAAGATTTTCATTCCTTGGTGTTCAGTGCCTGCCTTGGCTTCACGTGAAGCAACGAGCTTAAAGCAAACTCTGAGAGCAGTTACCTCCAAACCATTACACACCACGTGCCAAAAGCCAAGTGTGAGCTCCCAGTGGATAGGCCTCTGGGAGTCTCAGCATGGGAGTTACCTCGTTACATTGCCAAGTCACATTCCTGCTTTCCACCACCATGCCTTGGGACATGAGCTAGGATCCTGGGGATGCCCTTTTTTATTTCGTGGACAATATTAAATCATTAGATGAGTTGAGTACTGAGTCAGGAGAAAACCTTTGGGCCAAGTGCTGGGTAGCATGAAAAATCTCTGATTTCTGCCCTTCCTGCCATTTCTGATCTACACTGCATCATTACATCATTGTACAAGACGGGGGCAGGCTTACCCTTAGGCACTGCCTAATGGCAGAGAATTATGCACCCCATGGGGTCGTTTAAAAATACTCAGTGCTTCAGTGACCTGGACAATTTCAAAGACCTCTAGTAACTAAGGGGAAGGTTGCCTCTACTAGCTGAAGGTATCACCATAGTGTCCTGAGAGTCTGGAAATGCCTGTGTTCAATGACTGTAGCAGAGGACCACAGCTTGTCATGCTTTTCTGTTTCATTTGTTTATTTTGTTCTTTAGATTCAGCATGTAAATGAAATCACATTGCATCTGTCTTCCTGTGTCTTACACTCCACTCAGCACGACACCCTCCACCCCAGATGGCTCCTCCGCCACGACGCCACAGATGGCGAGAACCCAGTCCCTTCTGTGGCCAAGCAATATTCCATTGTATATATACATACCAACTCCTCTCTATCCATTCTTCCATTGATGGACACCCAGGCTGCCTCCACCTCTTGGCCATTGTAAGCAACGCTGCAGTGAACATATGGATGCACACGTCCTCTTGAAGTAGCGTTTGGGTTTCTATGGATAAATACCCAGAAGTGGGATTATTGGGTCCTTCTTTGTCTCTTGTTATAGCCTTTGTTTTAAAGTATGTTTTGTCTGTTATAAGTATTGCTACCCCAGCTTTGTTTTTGGTTTCCATTTTTATGAAATATCTGTTTCCATCCCTTTATTTTCTGCCTGTGTGTGTCTTTCAATCTGAAGTGAGTCTCTTACAGGCAGCATATGTAAGGGTTTTGTTTCCTTATCCATTCAGCCCTCCTATGTCTTTTGATTAGAGTATTTGAAAGTAATTGTTGATAGACATATAGCTATTGACATTTTATTATTCATAATTTTTCTTTTTCTTTTTCCATCTTAAAGAAGTCCCTCTAACATTCCTTGTAATACTGGTTTGCTGGTGATGAACTCCTTTAGCGTTTTCTTGTCTGGGAAGCTCTTTATCTGTCCTTCGATTTTAAATGACAGCCTTGGTGGGTAGAGTAATCTTGGTTGTAGGTCCTTGCTTTTCATCACATTGAATATTTTGTGCCAATCCCTTCGGGTCTGCAAAGTTTCTGTTGGGAAATCAGCTGATAATCTTATGAGAACTACCTTGTAAGTTACTAGTTGCCTTCCTCTTGTTGCTTTTAGAATTCTCTGTTTGTCTTGGAACTTTGCAGTTCTAATTATAGTGTATCTTGGTGTGGGCCTCTTTGGATTCATCTTGTTTAAGACTTTGCACTTCCTGGGCTTGTATGCTTATTTCCTTCACTAGGTTAGGAAAGTTTTCAGTCACTATTTTTTCAAATAGGTTCTCAATCCTTTGCTTTCTCTCTTCTCCTGATACCCCTATGATGTAAATGTTGTTATGCTTGATGTCCCAGAAGGCTCTTAAACTATCCTCATTTTTTTGATTATTTTTTCTTTTGATGTTCCCATTGGGTGTTTTCTAATACCTTATCTTCCAAATTGCAGATTTAATCCTCTGCTTCATCTAACCTGCTGGTGATTTCTTCTAGTGCATTCTTTATTTCACATATTGTATTCACTTATGACTGGTTCTTTCTCATGGTTTCGATATTCTTTCTTATGCTTGCTATCTCTCTTTGGAAGTTCTTACTAAATTCCTTGAGTATCCTTATAACCTTTGTCTTGATAGGTTGCTTACCTCCATTGATTTAGTTTTTTTCTGGAGTTTTCTCCTATTCTTTTATTTGGGATGCATTTATTTGTTTCCTTATTTTGGCTTCCTCTCTGTGTTTGTTTCTATGTATTATCTAGATCTGTTATGTCTCTGAGTCTTGGCCGGGTGGCTTTATGTAGTAGGTGCCCTGTGGGGACCTGGCACAGTCTTCCTGGTCACCTGCTCTGGGTGCTCCAAGAGTGTCTCTTGTATGGATTATGTGTGCTCTCCTGTTACAGTTGAGCCTTGATTGCTATTGGAATGTCAGCGGATGGGATTGACCCTCACGCTGATTGGTTGTGGGGTTTGGTCACGTCCACAGCTTATAGGCTGCTGTGTGGGGGGCTTACCCCACTGAGTGGGATTCACCCCAGTGGGCTCTGGTGCCTGTTGAGAATGTCCTTTGGGTGTGCTGCTTGTGGGGCTAATTGGGCAGTGCTCTGCTGTGGTCTGAAGCCAACCTTCAAGTATGTTGGTTCTGAGGTCTCTTGGGAGGAGCTCTGGTGAAGGCCCAGATCATCCACTGCCTGTGACTGACTGGGGACTACCTGGTAGGAGATATAAAGCAATCTGTGGTTGTTTGCTCCTTGTGCTGAAGTTAGAAGCATGTGGGAGAGATCACAGTGTGAACTAAGGACAGCTGCTACCAGTATCAAGCCTGTGGTAGCTTTGCAAAAAGCCAGGACACCCTAAGGCCTGCTGCCGCCTGCTGACTTTCTTAAGGTTCAGCCACTGATAAAGCCTCCTGGAGCATGCGAGTTTGGTAAAGCAGGGTCTCAGTGAGTCACTAGTTTGGAAAGGGTTGTGGTCACCAGGTTAATGTAAACTCTGGTTTGGTGCCAGTGCTGAGTCTGGAGTCACTGAGCAAAAGTCTTAGAGTACACTGAGGCCAGCTGCTGCCCACCTGGGGCCAGTGGAGTCTGATAGTTTTCCAAGGAGGAGTGCAATATGGGCTAGGCTGGCTGCTTGCAGAGAAAGTGCCTCTGGTGCTGGGAGAGTTGGGTAGATTGAGTTCCTAGTGAATCAGCAGGGTGGAGAAGCAGAGCTCACCAGACCAATCAGATTCAAGTTTGGACTGTGGGGGAGGGCTCAACATAGGAAAAATAGTGCCCACCTGCAGGCTGTATGGGAGAAGGTTGCCACACAGGGAAAATGGCAATTATCCTCCAGCCCTAGCTCTAAGGCCACACGCCTCAGTCTGCCGCCCTGCCCTCATATGCCTCTGACGGATTCCCTGAGTCACTGTCCTTCTGTCAGAGCCCAGAAGGGACTGGGCTTGCTCACTCCTCTGGCCGGGGGGCGGGGAATCTTCAGCCAAAATATTCCTCCTGAGTCTTAACCACCATATGAAGGTTTGGGGTCTGTTTCCCGTCTCTGTCCCTCCTACCAGTCTCAAGGAGGCTTTTTCTTTATACCCTTAGTTATAAAACTTCTATTCCACCAGACTTAAGATGGTTCTCCAGGTTGATAGTTCTATAATTTAATTGTAATTTTAATGTGTTCACAGAAGGAAGCAGGCACAGTGTTTATCTACTCCAGCATTTGGGTCTCTCTCCCCACAGCTTGTAATTGAAACAACATGTATCATCACTCTAGCAATGTATTCTACAATCTTCACTCTGTTGTTCTTCTCAAAAGACTGTAAAATCAATTAGAGTATAATTATCAGAAGCAGAGAAAAAAGGGAAACCTAGTTAACGATAGGCACTGGCAAGGTATGAAAACTAGTAAAGTAACTGAACATAAAAATCTGTGTGTCCAGGCTGCTGGTGACTATATTACTAATAGAGCATGCTGCTGATATTTGCAATTAATCCTCAAATAAATGTTAAGAATTAGAAAAGCATAGATGCAGAAGTACTACACCGGGTCCAATTTAGAAACCAACTGCTATCAAACCGACTGCGTTAAAGCCATCAGATGTGGCCAAGAAGTGTGGGCAAGCCTTTGAGGTGCAGGTGTTGCTATTTAACAAAAGCAGGAATGCAAAACATTGGTTTGGTTACCTTTCTTAAATGGAAGCAGGGTGAAATGTTTTGCAGAAATGAATGAGTAAGAATGTGGTGATAACCCTGATGAAAACATTGAGAATGACTGCCTAAAATAACACAGCTAGTAAATGGCAGAGGAGCTAAGGCAAATGTAGAAACTGAGTATGACTCAGCGAAAGCCAGTTATGATGTTTGTGAGCAACATTTTTTTTTTTTCCCTGTGAATTAACTGGTTTGGATATTATATCAATCCGGATGACTGCCATGCATTGTTCTCAGTTAGGAATACAGTGTCTCCTCGTGATGTTCACATTTTTCAATTCTAGATTATTAATGTGTGTTTGGTTAGTAGGGTCTATTCTGTTGTACAAATTGCTCATGGATTATTATTTCATTAATTCCACAAGTTTTGATTAAGTATGTGCTTGGGATTACAAAAATATTTAGGACTTGGTCCCTGTTCTCTAGGAGTTTACAACTTAGCAGAGATACAAAAATAAGAGGCTTCTAAATAAATAATTAATAATCAGATGAGTGTGTAATTAATGCCAAAAGTTAGATTCAGTAGGCTTTGGGCAACTGCATGTAAAACTAGAAGCCGTAGACTGGACGCTCAGCTACTTGCCACTAGTTTGACCTTAGCAGGTGGCAAAACTTTCCTCAGACAAATTTCATATATTTAAAATGGGCATTATAATATTTTTGTATCAAATAATGTATGAAAAAGGGGTCTGTGAAGCACTTTGCTACGTTTTGGACTACAGCTGGGATCCGTATGAGGGCGCCATGATGTCTGGTGGAGGGACTTCAGTAAGAGGGGTGTCTAATTGGTGGCCTCGAAAGGAAGGTTGGATTTCAAAAGCTGGAGGTGGTTGGGGATATTTCAGCTTAAAGGAACAAAGTTACACAAAGCAGGAAAGCGTATGATTTAAAAAAAAAAAGTTGTGGTAACATAAATGTACCATTTTAACAATTTTAAAGTGTATGGTTCAGTGGCATTAAGTGCATTCTCATTGTTGTGTAATTATCGCCACCATCCATCTTGATCTTTTTTTCAGCCATGTTTTTCATCTTGCAAAATTGAAATTCTGTGCTCATCAAATAACAACTCTTTGTTGGAGGAGGTTGTCGAGATGATGTGACCACCAGGTGATCGGAGAGCTGGACCTGGGCAAACGGAGGCTCCTTACCTCCTCCCCTATCCTTAGAATGTATGTTCTGCCTACAGTGGGAGCCATTTTCAAGGATGCAGCCTTGAGATGGTAATGCATTGTTGAGACCATCTGGATGGTACATGTGACTGAACCCTTATAGGGCTGCTACTCGTACACACTTTTAAGATTCTGGTGTCTGGTGTGGAGGTGTGTTGGTCTTGAAAGCTGCCCAAGACAACTCCTGTAATTAAGTTCCCTTTAGGAATTAAACCTGCCACCTAACAATCTGGAGTGGTCTGCCTTTTCCTTCAGCCTCTTCCTGCCTTTCCTATACGGGGGCCAGTTCCATATTTCACCCAGAAAATTCCCAAGGTTATAAACCAACACTCCGCATTCCCTCTTATCTCCAGCCCTGATAACCAGCCTTCTTCTACTGTCTGTCTGTATGAATTTGACTACTCTATATGCCTCAAATAAGCAGAATCATATAGTATTTGTCCTCTTGTGACTGACTTACTTTAGTTAGCATAATGTCTTCAAGGTCCATTCATGTCGTTGCATATGTCAGAATTTCCTTACTTTTATAGGCTGATTAATATTCCATCTCATGCATATGCTACATTCTGTTTATCTATTTGTCTGTTGAAAGACACTTGGGTTGCTTTCTCCTTTGATTATTGTGAATAATGCTGCTATAAACATGGGCATATAAATGTCCCTTTGAGATGCTGCTTTTGTGTTTTTCAGGTGGGGCAGTTCTTTATATATTCTGGATACTAAGCCATTATCAGATACATAATTTGAAAATGTTTCCCCCATTCCACAGGCTGCCTTATGCTCTGTTGATAGTGTCCTTTAATATACAAACATTTTAAAATTTGATTTATCCAGTTTATCTATTTTTCTTTTGTTGTCTGTGCTTTGGGTGTTATATAAAAAAAAATCTTTGCTAAATCCATCATCAAGAAGTTTTTCATTTCTGTGTTTTTCGAAGAGTTTTATAGTTTTCAATCTTAATGTTTTGATCTTTGTTCCACTTTGATTTAATTTTTGCATGTGCTATAAGCTGAGGGTTGAGCTTCATTCTTTTGCAAGTGGGTATCCAGTTTTTGCCACAGAACTTATTGAAAAGACTGGTCCTTTCTCCAACAAGTGAAATGTTTTTGAAGAATAGCACATGTATGGAGTAGTTAAGGATCTAGTCAAAAAGCAAGCTGACAAGTTCCTTTGTGGTTATATTCTAGGCTGAATATCGGGCTCAATAGTTTGAACTTAATTTAGTAGAGACTAAGGTGTCATGATTAGGGCTGTGGTGTAGGAAGACAAATGTGTCGGCCAGTGTAGGATGGGTTAGTGGGTGGGCGTGCATAGTACAAGTGTGTTTGAAAACAAAAGAGACTATTGTAGAAATGTTTTCTTTTTCTTTGTTAACACCCATCAAATCTAGTATAGAAACTCTTAAAAATGTTATTGACTGATAATTTCACATTTTTATGATCTGTAAAGCGTTGTTCATGAATTTTGCACTTTGAATTATTTTTTCTCATCAAAAATTTTCTTGCTCGTAATTTAGAACTTGAAAAATACAGAGTGGCGTGAAGAAGAAGAATTAAAAACACACACCAAATCACCATTAATCCTACAGTCCAGATGTTATCTCTGCTAATATTGGCTGCCCTCAAGTCCGATTTATAAATATGTACATTTTATATAACTAAGCATAATATTGAATGTGAAGTTTTCCATTCTTGCTTTCCTTTTTATTTCACTTGGCACTGTTCTATGAGCACATTTCTCTCCCATTTTAATGAGCTTTCAAGTGTGTTTAGGTAATAGGTGCTGCAAATGGAGGCTGGAGAACTGGTTCTAATCTCCCCAATACACAGGCTTGCCCTCTAACCTTTACCCGATGTTCAGCCAATCACAACCTCACTTTCACTGCCTGCAAAACTGGATAATACTTGCTACCTGTTCTCTGGGGGTGTGATGAAGAGCAATGAGGTAACGCCTGGGAATTGCTTTTGCTTCCCAGTAAGAAAGGAGCAATGCAAGTACAGATTGTTACATCACACTGGGCCCTTGCTGAGCCCGCAGTGAGAGTGCAGAGCCACTTTCCAGCTCCACCCTCAGCCCCTGCATCCTATCTCAGTGAGTTTATGGGTCTGCCTTGTGTACGGAGGGCTTATCACAGAAACACACAGCTGCATTGTGTTTCTGCAGCTACAGAAAATATTTATGGCTTAGAAAGCAGTCGTTCTCGATGATTTGATTAGTATGTTATGAACACACAGACAATATCAGGAGCACCCAGTAACATCTCAGTATTCCAATTTCATCTATTCCTCTGGTTGTATTTGTCACTGTTCTATAATCTGAGGTGGCTGCTGCCACCTCTGCTGACAGTGTTTCTATCTGTGCGAGTAAGTGTGACTGTGTGACCCGCTGTCCTTGCGACACTCCCTGAGTGGGTCATTTGTCTGCTCATTGCAGGGCTGGCATCTATTAGTGTGTCTTCCTTTTGCCACATAATGGAATGGACGAGCTGATTGTCTCATGCCTTTCTTCTGATTACAGAATTCTAGGATTATACATCACATTTGCTCACACTCTATGCCTATACTGATATGACGCTCAAGTATTCCTAGAGTGGATTTCTTTTGGTGAAGTTGACTACATTATTCATTTTGAGAGACCAGGCTTTCTGTGTTCGTTGCAAACTTCTTTCCACCTTGAATCCACAAAGTGCTTAATTTTCCATACATAGTAAATGAATGATTTTGCTGTCATCTTCACGAAATTAGACAGCGGAACATAGGGCAGCCTTTTTCTAACAGCCTCTTTCACTGAGTGCTTACAGTGAAATCATCTTTAGAATCATTTATTGTCATCCTTTAAGCAGCCCATGGCATAGGATCCCATTTGTGTATTTTACAGACGAGAGTGCATACATTTGACGTACCTAAGACTTACCTTAAGTAAATGGCCGAATCGGGGCTAATTCTGGGCTCCCAGCTCTAGCCCCGTTCTCTCCCCACTGCAGAGAAAGAAGGTGTGAATGATTTCCCAAGTAGAGCGATAAGAAATAAGAATCAGAACGAGGATTCCGGTGGCTGTGTCCCGCACTCTTGTCTTTCCTCCAGCTTGTGTGATGTTCTCCAGCAGGTGCTTACGTTTGCCGTTTGCGTTTTGTACAGCAGCGGAGACAGCACCCTGGGCAGCTGCAAAGGGCTGCGGTCTGATTCTGTTCTCCAGCTCAAACAGTGCACTGTTTGTTTTTGTCACCTAGTCCTTGAAAATCCTACACGTGTGGACAAAGCCTACGGCATCTGGAGAAGTCTGCCCAAGTATCAAGAACCCTTGAAAGAACATTCTGAAGAGCAGTCTTTACGCTTTATTTTATGACTCTTCATCTGTGCTTTTTGAAATGCACTCCCAGCCCCATTTTATTAATCCTTCCACCTCTATGGAATCTGAGGGAGGGGGCATACCTTTCATCTCCGTTTTACAGCTGTACAGACTGAGCGGAGGCCTAGGCTGAGGGAGGCTTTGGCATTCTGACTCCCAGGGTCTAACGATGAGACCGCCGGCCTTCTTGTGCCCTCCTGCTCCATGTTATTTTCAGTTTGCTTTCTCATCTGGAGAGGACATTTTCAGCTTTTATTTTTGGATGATAGTTTCAAGTTTTATTTGCACTGTCAGTCCTGTAAATGCTTTTGTTCCGCGGGAGGCCTAGTGAGGGTGACATCTCTCGCTCTCGCTCTCTGTCTCTTTGTTGTGGTTGAGGGATAAATAATCTGATAGGAAAACCTGCACCCAAATGAATCATTTTCTTTGCCTTTAACTCTGCTTGGTTTATCATATGCTGAAGGCTTAGATTTAGATTTAAAAGAACTGGCAATCATATCCACAATAGTGCCATTTAAAGTTGTGATACAATACCTAACTTCTCTGTATCTCCTAGTGCTGCTTATAAAAAAATATAAATATAGATAAACCAATCTTAGAAAATTAACTGGAAATCAGAAAATATATTCACCAAGGAATATATTTGTTTTTTGTTTTGTTTTTAGTTAAGCTCAGGGAAACTTCGTGCATGGCTATTTTCCACGTGCCAAGCTACAGGCAATTAGTATCCCAAACTGGTTCTTGCTGGCCATTATGCTGTGGAATGTGTTTTTTTAAAATCTATTTTGATTTCTTTAAAAATGAAGGATAATCGCAGCTAAACAGGAGCTATGTGATGTGCTTGAAGATCCAAGAGTAGAGAGGTTCTTTCTCTCTGCTAGTTGTGTGTCTTGTTCAGTCAGTGTGTGATGAAGGGATGAGTGAGTGAATGAGTGAATGGATGAATGAACATAGAAGCTGAGTTGGACAGAGGCAGCTAATGGAAATACACTGGATGTTGGCGAACATTTCATGTGACACTTGTTAGATCAGTAGGGACAGCCTCCAAGACTGTATGAACTGACCGAAAAAAAGTCCAGTGGGAAGTGCCATGCATTAGGAAGTGAGGTCTGTGAGTAAATTTTCCAGGAGGGAAAGTAATCTGGAGAAACAGAAAAGGCATTGAGTGCAGGAGGACAGCCACACTCTCCCAGATTCATTTATTTAATGAGCAGATATGTCCTGACTCATTCTGCGCCAGGCATAGTGCTAGTGTCTGAGGCTACAGAAGTCAACGCAGGTACGGCTTCTGTGTGAAGCTCAATTCCAAAGGAGGGCGCAGACTGGACATATAATGATATCATTGTGCTACTCTTATTGATGTAGTAGAAACGCCTGTAAGATTTGTTAAAACACATAGAAAGGGAGTGATTGATTTTGCTTGGTGGAGTTCCAGAAGGTTTTACAGAGAAAAGAGCAGGAAAGCTTTTTGTTTTGCTTTAATTTTGTTTCATATTTTAATTTTCTATTTGTAGGCAGCCTTCCCCAAGAAACGCTGATGGGCTCTCCACATCCAGAATCTTTGACCTCAGGGCTCTGCAACAAGATAGTTGAGGATCCAGGAGCCAAGTAAGCTGTCTAAGATGACCCAGCCACGAGTGCATCAAAGCCAGTCTGGGTGGCTCCAAAGTACAGGCTCCTGCCACTTTGCCGCCGGGCTCTGGAAGCATCACGTGGAATTCATCAGGAAGGTATGGAGCCGGAGGAGGGAATTCTCGGCAGCAGGAGCAGCATCTCACCATGAGGGAGGTATCCAGGAGCA
Organism: Rhinolophus hipposideros; assembly: GCF_964194185.1. Lineage (NCBI taxonomy): Eukaryota > Metazoa > Chordata > Mammalia > Chiroptera > Rhinolophidae > Rhinolophus > Rhinolophus hipposideros. The sequence continues at coordinate 9,542,665 of NC_138062.1, forward strand.
TAGAAACTGGAGGAATGTTGGCATCTCCATGGGTTAGAAGGTAAGGGGCTGGGCGTGTGCATGGCCGTGTGAGAAGCACTGTCGTTGGGAAAGGGATTTTAACATCCCTTCCAGCCTGGAGGATTTATCCTAGTTAAGAAATTCTCACTAGACTCAAGGGGCTTCTTAAATCCTTCACTAATTTGCCAAAATTACTAAGTACTTACTATTTGCCAGGCTCTGTTCTAGGGGCTGGTGATACAACAAACAGTAAGCAACTGTTTATGAAACAGAAAACGTCCCTGCTCTGTGGAGCTTGCAAATTGAGGGAAACGGATGCCAAGCAAAGGGACAAAGCAACAATTGTAGACAGTAAGAATTTCTGTGAAGCAAAAAAGCAGAGAAAGACGATAAAGACAAACGGTGTGTGTTACATATGAAAATCATGGAAGGCCTGTACAATAAAATTGATATTTGAGTGACATTACTTGGTAGAGGAAATCAGACATGCACGTAAGCAACCACAGAGTGAGGTAATATGTGACAAATACTGAAAAGAACACAGTCAGATTTAAAGAAAGAAATTCATGTTTATTGAATATGCCCACATGTTGGATAACACACACAATATGTTTAAAAGGCCTTATCTGTCCCAGTTTTACAGATGAAAAAACTGAGATCAGAGAGGCTATGTAATTTTTCCAATGGCACACAGCCTGGCTTTAAATTCTGATTTGTCCTGAATCCATAGCCTGTGTTGTTTTCCACTCAAAGAATTATAAGAGTTTCCCCCTGTGTTGAAGATGGGAAGCTTAAAGGAGGGTTTCTTGGTTGAGGGGTTGCAGTTGACCTTCAGAAAATGGGTGGGATGTTGACAGGAATGGAACACCCAAAGCAAAGGATAACAGAAGGGGGAAAAATGCAGGCTTTGTCTAAAAGCAGGTTGGTTGAAGCCCAAGTTAAGAGTGGACGTGCAGGGAGAGAGAAGGCTGGAAATGGGACCAGATTTCAGAACAGAACAGAAATAGGAACAGGGACTGCTGCTCACCCATAGGCTGGATACACCCATTTGGGAGGCTTTTAGAGTTCTCTGTTTCTGTTGTTATTTTGTTAAACCCACCCGACTGAGCAGCTGATTGTCATCAGTATTATCCACACTTGCTCACTTCAAGGTTAGGTCCAGCGTTAACCTTATGCAATGTTACATCAGAGAAAGGGACCCGGACATAGCTTTGCATGAAAAGCTTCAGGTGTGCCAATTCTCAATGGATTCCTTGAGAAACAGCATTGTCCTAGATGTCACATTGTTAGATGTGTAGTTCTTGGATGAATTCCATCTAACTGATCCAACCCCCGACAAATTGATGAGATGCTGACAGGACGAGGAAGTGAAGGCTACGAGAGCTGGCATTACGGTAAGCAGTCAGGGATGTTATTCAGGAGAGAAGAAAGAGCACAACTGAAGTCACCTTTGCGCCCAGTTGGAGAGCAGATTACATTCTTTACAGCAAGGCGATGACTCAAGCCACCTGCAGTGGAGAGAAAATAGGCTGGGGCAAGCTCTTTAAGACAGAACTCAATGGTATCATGAAAAACCGATACATGCCAATGTGAAGCATGCAGAGTGTCCTTCAGGCCCTTCTGGCGGCTATTATGTAATCTGCCTTTTTTGTGCTTTTTGTCTCTTTCCCCCGTGTATTGCGCATCCCAGTCTCTGTATAGCAAGTTGCTGTAGGCCAAAGGCACTGGTCAAAAGGTGTTTGAAAATCATCTTTCAGGTAGATTTTTCATTCAGAGACGTGGTTTTACAATGAATCAGAATGCAAGGGTTCAATCCATGAATGGGCTTTGGAGAGAGGTCTGTGAAACCTTGTAATTGTTTGCAAATGTTTATATTTATATGCATTTTTAGGAAGTAGTCCTGAAACTGTAAAATATTCTATTACCCTGTTAAGGTCAATACCCTCTCTGTCTCTTGGAATTTCCCTCCCTCCCTTGCTCCCTTCCTAACTCCTTTCTTCCCTTCCCTTCAACTTGCTAACCGACTTACTAATTACTTTCTAGCTAACTTTTTCATTTTCTTTTCTCATTTAACTTTGCAACTCTTCTCATTCTCAGTGTGGTATATAGTGGGAAGGTTGGGAATTAGTGAAGGCAGGAGAGTAGAAAGAAATGAGCGTAAGCAAAAGTTACAGAAGCCAGACAGTCAGACAGTTCTGGGTCAGAGTTGGGCACCAAAGTGTTAGTTTTCACTTCTTTATTCCCATACTTTTCACCCTTACCTCTTTTGGTAAAGGTAGGCACTCAGGAGAGATGGTGAAGGCCTAAATACTACTCTATATGGAATTAAAAAAGAATAAAAGGTCGCAGTACATTTATGACTTAGGGTTCAAAATGGAAAGTTTTCTCATTTGCCATAAGGGTTAGAATTGCAACTGGGTCAAAAGAATGATGTTTGAGACAGAGCTGAAGCAACCAAAGAATAGAACACAGAAATTGAGCATGATGAAGAAATCTGGGGGGCAAAGAACTCTAATTATTTGGGTTTGAACATATTTATATATATATAATATATATATATATATATATTATATACATATATATATATAGTATATTATATATATATATGTTACTCTTACGAAACAGGCTATTTTTTCACCTTGAGTTAAAATTTCTCTAGAATGGTGTTTTAATTTCATGGAATATCATGTATTTCTCTATTTGAAGATCTGGGTACATTAGTATTATTGTAAACTTGGAAATTGGTATTGTTTGTATATTAAATTAGAATGATTATAAATGGAAAAAAAGAAACTAGTTAAGATTAAACAGGCCTGGTTTTGAATCCTGGCTCTAACAATTACAGGCTTCCTGCACTATCTGAAACCATATATGGAATCTTTTGTAAGCTGCAATGGTGTAAAGCGAAGCAATTGCCATTAATTTTTTGAGTGTTCCTATACCCAAAATATAACCTACCAGATCATACTGAACACCACATAAAACCTAAAATAGCCCTAACATACCGTGGAAACAGTGCACGCTTGCTAGTGTAGGGGCTTCCTACTGGCTCGCTGAAAAATGACTGCTGAACACTATTTTTGCTTTTTGCCTTTTGTCATAATAGCACAAATCCTTTCTGGATTTCCTCCAGTTATCGGAAACAAGTACTAATGTATGTCTTTCATAAAAGCAATGAGGCGTAAGGCAAACTTTCCAACAGTGAGGGGGGACTCCTGTACTACTTACTGTTTTGCTATGGACAACTTACTTACACTATGAGCCTTAATTTCTTTATGTATGAAATAGGACTAATAATGTTCAATCCATAAAGTTAGTGTGAAATTGAAATAGAATGAATTATACTTGGTGTGTGAAAGATGATTAATAAATGTTTGCTCACACCACAAAGACGGACCTAAAGCAACACAAACACAAACATTTTAAAATTTGTAAAGTAAACCATCTTTTGTAGAATTTGGTATTTTTTTCAATAACCGAGAATCTTGACCTTATCCATGTGTTTTAACACATGGATAATTGTATGTAGTGGCCGATTATGATTTCCTTTCCAACTCAGCGAGTGAGTGGTTTCAGAATGTCTCTGTTCTACTTTAGCTATTACTGTTTCTTTTTCTTTTTCTTCTTTTTTTCATTTTTTCCCTCTTTCAACTCCAAGGAAGAATAAATAGTCAAAGAGAAGTGAATCACAATCACAAAATGTCCAAAGTCTTGTCCTTTTTTTCTAGCTTTACTCACTGTCTTTCATGTCACGTGGTGAGAGTTAAAAAAAAATTGTTATTATTATTATCTTGTTGTTATTACTCTATTCTTCCATGCAGCAAAAGTAGTAAGATAAGAAATATCCAAGTAATTCTGTGGGGCTCTTGAACGGGTTGAAGACCCAATGTTTGCTTTTCTCTAAGTAGAATACAGTGTTTCCCTGGGCACTCGAATGGAGGAGGAAGCCACCTCTTTCTTTTCTTACTCTGATGTGGGTTATTCTCTCTGCAGTAGATTGCACTCAGACACTTCAGTGTTGGTTCCCTTAGCTGGACTCCTACACCCACTTTAAAAGAAACTTTAGAGAATAGTTTCTATTAAAACATCTTCAATCACACTTGTCTTAACAGGTCATTATCCATTAAACAGAGCAAAATAGTTTGAACAAAAATTTAAATAATTTTTTTTTCAAATGGAGATTTAAATGTTCTGATTAACAGCTAAAAAACATGTGTGGCTTTAGGTACCCAAGAACCTCAGAAATTACGGTACGACAATTCTGATGATGGGACAATTCTGAAAAACAAAACAAAACAAAAAAAATAGCTCTTCAAACAAGGGACACATAGAGGACTGATCTGCCTATGAGTCAATTACAGCCAATCTGAAAACATCAGTTTTAGAGGCTGTGACACAAATTCATTCACCCTTCCTCTTTTGCCCCCTGTTTATTTCATATTTCTTTTAACACATCTATGTTTTAATTGTCTGAATCGCATTCTGTGGAAATAAGAACATTCAAGATTGTCATTGACTTCTTAGTGGAGATCTTTTTGCTTTCAGCCTGTGTTTATAATTGTAAATGTGAGAAGGGTTCAAATCTTTTTCTCCTCCATTATACTTTCTGTCAGTGGAAATATTTTCCATGATGGTGCATATTAATTGGATCCATAGTAGTAAGCTTATAATTCTGAGGAGTGAATCTAGCTTGCCTGACTCAATACTCAAACTTCTTTATGGTTTCTTTTATTTTTCTCAGGAATGTATACTCAGCATAGTATCCCCCATGAACTACCAATGCTTTCTGTCATTTGTTCCCTTGCATGGAATTATATCCAATGTTACATGTGTTCTGTTTCTAAATATTTGGGAACATAAAAGTTTGTTCCACAGTGAATTTCTGAGGGAAACAATTTGATAACTATGGCCCTTCAAAGTTCAGTTTATTTTTCTTTGTATTGAACTTTAGATTAACTTTATTCAGACTTTCCCAAAATTCAGTAGCACAATGTACTTTCCAGCCCATAATTCCAGCCTACCTAAGTCATTGTTAGTTTTATTGTTATCCTACCTTGTATTGGCTAAATTTTTCTGCTTTGTATCATCAGCACATTTCATCACTTCACTGTATTTTCCTTCTTTTAGGTCAGCAAAGTAACTAAAATCAATACTAATGCTGATCCTTATGACATGCCACAAGTCACTTCCCTCTATTTGGCACGGCTTCCACTCACAAACACCTTTTGCTTCAATATCCTATCCAGGTCATTATCCACTTCTCCTGGTTCACAATATGTCTTCCCAAAATACACATCTCTCAAAGGAGAGCAGGCTTCCTTTTAAAGAGACTCTCATGTCTAGAATCAGTGATCCTTTTCAACCAAATATAAGTACCTTTGAGAAAGCAGTGGTCATACAATAGCATGTTACTTCTCCAGGAAAGAAAAAACTCAATATTTTACTTCAATAAGAGGATGAATAACTGTTGGATAAAATTCAGGAATAGGAGACCGGTTACCTAGTTACTAGAAAAGTTTTTGATTTACCCTTCACCACTGGTGATCTCAAGAAAGCCACTTAAATATTTATTTGTTTGATTTTATTTTTATACTAGAATCCCTATTAAGATTGCGTTAGGTTGCTCTATGATCTCAATGTGATAATGATGCATTGAGAACATCATCTATAAAGAGAGAGATCTAACATTTACCATCAGAAAGTGAGAAAAAAACTGCATTCCTCCCTTAGGAAAGGGATTTCACAAACCTTTATCATAAAATATTACTAGATATAAGATCCTGAAAAAGCCAAACCATTTAATTTAGACCCAGGAATTTTAGAATAAAAATTCCAAAGCTGACTCAAGAGCTCAATTAATTCTCTCACAGATCATAATTAATGAGCAGAAACTTTAAAGAGTTGCTTATATTACCTTTTTTCCCTATATTGTAAATGTTTCTAAAGAGTCAAAGAATAAAATACCCAAGATTTTCCAGGGACTCCCCATCCACCTCCATGTCACTGATAATATTATGGAGTTTCAATGCACTGTGTTCTAGATTTCATGATTTTTAAATTCAGTCCATTTTCTTGTGATAGTTTGAGTGTGGTTTGATATATACAACCTGGCACACTTCTTTTGCCATCAAGAACAATGTCCATTGTCCAGAATTAGACCATATCTATAAACCTCCACTTTGCTCTTATTTCATCAACATCAAGGGTTGGATGACTAACTACTTCATATATATATATATATATATATATATATATATATATATATATTTTAAAGCATTTTGGTTGCTTAAATGTCAGCCTGAAATAGTTTAGTTGGCAGATAAGTTTGTAGCATGTGTATGATATTGGCTAAGTCAAATTCTTTGGTTAATTCTGATGAAAAAGGACATCACATGAATCCTAAAGTCAATGAATTAGAAACACAAAAAGAAAACACGTGACTGCGGGACCGAAGGAGAGTGAAGGTAATAGTTATGTGACATATAGGCACATCACACGACACTTTCTCCCTTTGGTTAGACACAGGCTACATTAGGGTCTGTCTACCTCTAATCATTTTAGTTGCTGTTCTAATGAATGTCAAATTACCACAATCTTCTAAGATTTATATTAGAAAGAACTTCTGATGAGTCTTTTACCTTGTTTTCTTTCAATACAGCAGGAATTATAATGAAGAAATTAAATCATTCTTCATAGACAGTAGGAGTACAGTTCCCAAAGCTTTTATGATTCGATATCCTCTTGGCAAGAGAATTTACTTAGTTTCAGATTCGTATTTGATATTTTGGAAGATTACTTTTTCAGGATAAAAATATGGTTCTGAAATAACACTGTCCTTAAAGTGAATACAAATATCCATGTCTTTGTATCACTTACTAATTTATAACTCAGTCCCATAGAAATACCCAGGCACACTGATACCTTTCTTTACAAGGAAGAAAAAAACTAAAATATATTTCATTTTTACATAAAGAAATTTTCATTGAGTGTCTATTGTGTTGCCAGGATTGTGGTAAATGCCAAGTATATAATTGAACAGGACAAATGCACCTGCTTTTATAAAGCTCATGTTACAGTGGGGCGATTCAGGAATATAAACAGGCAATTATATAACACTGTGACAAAAGCGCTGAAAGGGAATTCGGTATAAGGCTCCATGAGACTACCAAGGAAGGGTACAACTCAACCTGGATTTGGGATTTAGGGAAGACTTCCTGCAGGAGGTGACAGATAAACTGACACTTGAAGCAAGACAAGGAGAAGAACAGTGCTCTAGCAATCAACATGTGAAAAGGTTTAAGAGGGTGAGTGCATGGAGCAGAAATAGTGAGTGTGACCCAGTAGGACTGAATGGTGGAGATAATGGTAATGGTGTTGATGGTAGAGAAAGGCAAGGCTAGAGAGGCGGACAAGATCTACACACATCAGACATGTTAGGGAGACTGAATTTTACCTTGATGCAAGGGACTGATATTGAAAGGTTTAATGGGGAAAATGGAATAATTAGATTTACATTTGAAAGATCAGTCAAATCGTTAAGCAACGTGTAGCAAAAAGCTGAGCTATAGGGAACACAACACATATGCTACAGATTTTTGTTTAGATTTAATATAAACAGGTTCCCATTTTTAGCAATAAGGCAGTCTGGATTCTTTCACAGACTTCTTGGATAAAAACAACTGGAAATATCCCATATTATTATATTATTGATGTTCTGGCAAGAGATTAAGAAATTCTCAGAGGTCAAAACCTAAGCAAAAGTGAGAACTCAATTAACTAGAGCAATGAGTCCATATTTTACCCTGGGAGTATTTGCTAAAGCCAGGTGATCTAATCTTTAGTTTTTATGTCCCTGTAGGGATGGAAAGTGGGAGAAAAAGTTTGGGTCTGCTGCATATGGGGATTTAAAAAAGAGGCCCACTATAAAAATGGGCCCCCAAAGCTCTGTACCCTCAGTGCAAGGATGGAATAAAATGCTAGAAATAATACTCCTTGCCTCACTACTCTCATTACAGCAAAAAAAATCAGTTCTCTCAAAGTTTGACTTTGATTTAAAAAAAAAAAAACTCCTAAATTTCTAACCACCTAATGCTTCTTAAATTTGAAGTGGTGTGAGATTGGTGTGTTTTATGATTGTGGAAGAAACAAATGTAATCGTCTCTTAAGGAATTCATCTTCAACTCAATTTTCAGATAATTTCCATGGTTGTTTACAGCTCACAGCTCAAATCCCAAAATGCAAAAGAAACAAAATAAGAATGTGAGGGCTATTAGAAGTAGTAGATGGTAGTATCAAGTTCAAAATGCCCTCAGATGTTGATAGTATTAGAGACAGAACAGAAAATAAGCATCTCTGTAGAAATAAAATATGGTATTTTAAAATGAATAAGGAGCAAGGTAGTGAAAATAACCAAGCAAATATGAAAAAACAGAATTTCTAGAAATTGAAAATGCAAATTTTTGAATTAAAAACTCAATGAGCACATTTGACACCAGATTGGAAACAGCAAAAGAGAAAATTAGTGAATTGGAAGACATAGCTGAAGAAATTATGAAGAACGAGATACTAAGACACAAAGAGATGGGAAGCATGGAGGTAAAGAGCATAAGATACAGAGAGAGAGAAAAAGTGCAGTATAGTCAAAGTTCCAGAAGAAGAGAACATAGAGGATGGGGAGATAAAATATTTCAAGAGATAATGGTTTTAAATTCCTCAGAATTGATAAATGATACCAACACTGAAATCATTGAGGTGTAGTGAATCATCCAAGAAGGAGAAATGAAAGAAAATCTGTATCTAGATTCATCATCATAAAACTGCAGAGTCAAAATAGGAATACTTTAATTCAATACAAAAATGTTTGTTAGGATAAATTTTATCCATACCAATATCATAACTTTTTATATATAGAGATTTGCCCATATTACCACAGTAGTTAATTATGACTAATTTTCTAATCAAAAGAACATCTTGGGTAAAACTCTGGCTCAACTCCATTCATTTATTTACCCATATTTATTTATCATTTTATTTTAGATTGTACCTAATTTTTAACCACATGACCATATGGTAATATAGCTAGGACCTTGGACTCAGAGAGAAGAGATTATAAAGGTCATTTAGTCTTGTTCTTACTTAAAAAAAAAAAAAAAGACAAAATAGAATTACTGCTTTTCTGTATTGTAGAGCCACTTCAGAGTTGCAAAAATGTTTCAAATGAAAAATCATTCTAAATAATAATCACTGGTCAGTGCTATTACCTTTCATTAGTCTGAAGAAGGGAAAGACTGTAGTTTTAATTATAACACTGACAAGACCCACATGACAGGTAAAATGTTCTTTGCTGAAACAGTGTTGGTAAAACTGAAGTAAAATTGGAGTCTTTTCAAATAGGAATTTCATGGACACAGTGGGAAGAAGTACTGATTTTTGGCTCAAAGTCATAAATTGAATTTTAATTAACCATTAAATAATGATATTAAATATAGGGATCAGAATTACAATTTACAGAAACTCCTGTTCTCAAAACTTCTGAGAACAGAAAGAAGGCACTTTCTCTTCCAATGTTCCATGTGGACTACTTCCATTCTATTTCTAAATTAAACCTACATTCTAAATTGAATGACTATACTTGTATGTCCAAAGCAATTAATAACATACCATAATAATTCCTGTTTTTCTCACCATACCTTGCCTGAAAATTAGTGTAAACATCAAAACCCTTATTTTCTTAGCCTCCCAACCACATAAGCCCTATGAGTCTCATAATGCCTTTAAATTTGGCTTCTTATTTTTTTATAGCTAGTTACTCTTGTTTTCATAATTTACAGGCTATTTTAATATAAAATATATTGAATATTTTTACAACTTTATTTAGGTGAATGACAAACAACTTTTTTAAAAAAGGAAATGGTTTTTATTCTGTAAGACAAATTATGCTGTAAGGAAGAAATATAAAGGTATGGAAAGAAACAGGAACACCAACTCTGGGTCTAAGTTCTAAGGGAATCCCACGTGCGATCCTTTGAGAGTCAGAGCAAAGTCATTTCATACAATGGCACGGGTGCTCACACCAGCTGTTGTGTACCTGTCAGTAACTCAGGGAAGACTCTTGCTAGGAAAGAGCTATTTTTCTTGAACTCCTACATCCATTTGTCCCCACCAAGTCCATGCTTTTGTTAGAACAAAGGCAGAGCGAAGGTGAACTCTGCACACCAAATCAATAGGAAAATTACTGGCAGTGCAGAATGATAATTAAAATCATTTCCCTGCTTGTTGAGTTGATAGCTGGCTACTATCACTTCTCCCTCTAGATGGCAGTGGCACGCTTTCAATCTGAGACTGGCCCTTTTTCTTTTCTTTCTTTCTTTCTTTTTTTTTTTTTAATCCGTTCTCTCACTCTTCTGGATAGTTGTTCTCAGATTTGCTGGGCGATGATTTAAACAACACTTTGATGTTGTAGGATGTTGGTGTTCACAAATCAGGTCTATCCTTTTTCTTTTTTCTAAAAAAGATAATATACTGCTTTTTCAAAGTCAATTAACACTTAGGGCAAATGAAATGGGGAAAGCAAAAAGGTTATTTTCTGAAGGGTTGCCTTGAAACATTTTGGTATCATTCAGGCTTCATCCAGGAATTGCAAATCATTGGGTAAGGAAAAGAAATAATAATGAGTTCATTTTGTTTCTTGATAACGCCCAGTAAGACGGCTTAATATGGCTCTTTTTTATTTCCTAGTGATGCCGGTGGTGAAGAGTGCAGGCTGGTAATTTCTATGTGTCTGGTATCACAAAGTCAATGAGGATACACCGGGGACAATTCATACACTGGGAGGGGGCTGATTGTCAGAATCATAACATTTCTGAATTGCACAAAGATTGAATATGGTTTATAAAAGAAAATGATCCAGATGGTGGCCTGGCAGAAGATAGGGAGGTGACAATCAGAACGGCACATTTTTACATATGACCAGCATCAACTTCTGCCCCCAAACAGTGCTATGTGAATGGGGGTTCAAGCGTTGGTAAGAGAAGGCTGCCTAAATATGGGGTAGTCATGTGCTGGCCTGAGATGGACTCTGAAAGTTCTCAAATAGGCATCTCAGAATATAACAGCTCAAGGTTTTCACAGCTTATTTGAATTTCATTTAGAACACAAGCCCGGACACCCCAAAAGAATAAGCAGATATTAAAAAATAACCAAACACACTGCAAATGAGATTATTAACAAATTGCCTTTTAAATTGACTGCCGGCAACGTGCTGGTTTGGACTGGCCGGCTGGAGCTGTGCCTCCTCACACTTCCTGTGTCGTGCCTCACAGTTAAGATTTCAGTCACATTTCTTTCTTTTTATTTTAATATAGAAAAGACCTTCACTCAGTTTAATAACCTTTTCCTTCTTGAATAAGGAGTTTCTGTTTGCAATCACATGAGTAGAAAAATACCTGCTCCAGAAACTCTGGGAGATTATTTTATGCTTAGCTACAAAAATAAGGTTTTGAAACAGCAGAAGGGTTGGAATAACGACATAATGAGCAAATGCTAGTGAGGTAAATGATTACTCGGGATTTTCAAACTGATCTTTTAAAAGGCAAATAATAATAATAATTACAGTCCTGCCAATACTGTTGCCTGGTGGGAGACAGCAGTAGCCTGGCCGGAAACACCTCCAAGGTGCCTGACTTTGTTCTCCCCCCACACAGCGGCCTGAAACATTATAAACCCAGGAAAAGCCCACATTCCCCAACCCACAGGGTCTGCTTGCTTTTACGCTGCATATGTTTGCAGCTGTACACAGATGGACACGATAATATATTCTCTTTCCCCTACACGGGTCAGAGTAACGTTGCAGGCTTCAGGTAAATTATACTCTAGAAGAAGGGTTGGTCTAACCTACGATGTTTCATCGTGAGAAATGTTTCTATGGGAGTGTGGGTGTCATCTGAACGTCATGGTCAAAGCAGCAATCGGGTCATTGACATTAACTGAGGGAGCAATGGAGAGGGTGTGTGGCAGCCTGTGTGCTCAGGTCACTCTCTCCTCCTAGTGCTAGAATTTCCCCTTAGAATCTCGGCGTCACTGAGCCTGGGCTGTGACTGCCCAGCGCTGCTTTGCACACCTGCTAGGACCGGCCTGATTCCCTCTCTCAAAACCTTTAATAAGGGCAAATATCTCGCTTTGCCTTCAGTAGAAGATTTTAGCTGCGTTTTGCATGAAAGCTGGTTAGAGCAATTAGGCAGGTCTAGTAGGAGGGAAGAGGGTGAGAAGGGGGATTCTCTACAAACATCAGAACCACTCAGTGAGGGAGGTGTGGTTGGTCTGAGGCAGCAGCTTGCTGTGCTCCTGTCCTTCTCCAGGTCTGATCTCTCTCTCTCTCTCTGTCTCTCTCTCTGTCTGTCTCTCTGTCTCTCCCTCCATGAAGAATTTTTATGTCTGTCTTCCTGGCAGCCCTGCATCAGCACATTTAGTACATGTGACACAAAATTGTCACCAAAATCAGCCTGGGCCTCCCCTTGTCCAAAGGGCTATCAGCACCTGACCCGCCTCTTCCCCAGTGACTGAAGCTCTGGCAGCTGTTACAAGTTAAAATTGAGTTTTGTGGCGGCTGCTCCGGGAACCCCGAGACAGTGCTGCACGCCTGGAATGAGGGGAAGAGTGAGGAGGCTGTCCATGAACATCCTGGGCCAGCCCCACTCACTCTGCACCATGTGGCTGCTTGCAAAGAGAAGTAGTTATATCTGACATGAAGAAAAGTTTATTTTCTTGCTTGCTTACCCAGTAGTCATCATTTAAAAATAATGCATCTTCATTAAGGGGTGAACTTAAATGAAACATTACTCCTACTTTTGTGTTTCTCCAGGTGCCAACACACCTCAGCAAGCTTGCAAACAGCAGTCACCTAGCAACAATTTTTTCATACATTAAATGATTTCAAACTCTCACATTTCCCTGCATGAGAGCAATATATTTCATCTTTTCTCTCCTTCTTACAGCTCAAGGAAAGAGCAACCAAGAAAGGGAAAGGATATTCAGCTGCCTCTTAAAATATCATCTTTAAATGATTGCTTTTAAATGTGCAAATATTTTCTGTGATAGTTTGCTAATCCATTTGTGAATTTTTATTTAAAACAAAACAAAAATTCACTGGGAACCCAGGTTCATCATTTCTGACTTTTCTGCCATCCTCGTGCCATGTCTTTTTCTTTGTCTGAAGTGACTATTGGAGGTCCAGTCATTGTATCCTCATTTTAGATAATCAGGAAAATGAAAGAGAACTAAAAAGGCCTACTTTTTCACTTCAAGGTTACTTCCCAGGAGATTCACAAATTGTTTCTGCCTACATGCCATTGGCTAAAACTTAGTCATAGGGTCACAATGTAACTTCCACGCAGTCTGTATTTTGTGACTTCATGTGACCAGTTAATATTCAGAAGTCCTAGCACCTTGGAGAAAGGCGAGGATGGGTACTGAAGAAATCCTAACATTCTCTGCTACAGGTCACAGATTAATTTAGATAAACTGCAGAATTTATTTCTATCACTAGCTCTTTTGTTCTCCCAGAAGAAGAACTTTCTTCCCTTCTCAAGAGAGGACTAACTGGCAGACGGAAATATAAGCATAACAGGAGTTGTAATTGTTAGCGGGTTTTGAAAAAATTCTAATGGATTACCTGGAGGCTTAAACAATATTGGACATTGATTGTGTTCTTTGTCACCATGAGGAATTCAGAGCGAGGTCCATCTTGGTGACCATTGAAGGGCCTTTTCATTAAAGTTCCTCTGAGCTGTGTGTCACAGCATGAGACCAGGTTCTAGAGTACCAATTATTATTAAAAGAAAATTGATCTAAACTGAGGAATGTGTGCTGAAAAGTATCTGGGATCTATGGAAATGTTGAAGACTTTTAATAATACACTGGGATTTAAGGACAGTAATGATTTAAATCTTACTCGTAAAATGTGGCTTGGTATCTAAGTCTTTATGAGCTGCCTCTTTCTTGGGCCAGCAGGACCATCCTTTCATTAGTTGAATAATGTCCAGTGGTTATATGTACACAATTAAAATGTCGATTAGTATATAGATTCCTGTTCCTTCCCCTGAGATGCTGATTGATTGGTGTGGAGTGGGTCCAGATAGTGGTGTTTTTTAGAAATAATAATTCTGTCTTGAGAACTCATAGATTAGATGCCTCCAAATCAGACTCGTATGAATTCATGCAGTGATCACTCAGGGAGCATCTCAAACCAAATAGTAATGCCATGAACAACTTTCTCATATTTGAAAGGTGGCTTAGTCCATACATTAAGTAACTTATCATTTCGTGTTTATATTTTTAAAGAGTCAGCAGTAGTTAAAAGCAAAGACTTAGAGTTGCTTCTGTGTGTGTCCAAACCTCACTCCTACCAGTTAATATTAATAGCTGTATGATTGGGACCGATCATTTAATCTTTATATCTTTCCTTACCTGAAATAATGGGGTTTCGTTACCCGAAATGGGGTCTGTGTGGTGATTAAATGAATGATTTAAGTAACATGCTTAGTGAACTGCGTGACATAATCCAAGATCTATTAGAATAATTTTTATTATCCCATAATTATATTTTATAGTATGTGTTTAAGATTAATAGGACAGATATCATTAGTATACTTTGGTGATTAAATAATTATAGGAAGTTAAATACCTTACTCTGGGTAATATCATGAATCATATTTTTTGCGTCTCTCCACTGGGGAAATGCTGACTGCTCTAGATTCTACGAGAACATAAAATGCATATGTAATACCCATTGCAGTTAGGGAGGTGGGTCATATGTATAGAAGGGACAAAGTAGAAATGTACGCAGTGCATTTGTAGCAGATTGCATATTAACCACCACATTTATTGTCTCCGTATTCCATTTTTGAGTGTAATAGAGTACTTCCAAATTTCCTTTGCAGTTATGGTCAGAGGACTTAATTCTTGCAGTTGGAATGTGAATAAAAATGACACGTGTCACTTCTGGGTCTGGACCTTAATTTATTTGCTATACTATCCCATTCCCATTTGATGGAACCTACATGTGGTGGAGTCCTAGCTTTGACCATGTAGAAAGTCATGTCCTAAGGAATGGCAGAGCAACAAGATGGAAGAATCCTGTATCCTGAATGACAACCCCGATGTGAGCTGCCCTAGGTAGTTGTACAAGAGATACATTAACTTTATTCTTTAAGTGGCTGAAGTGTTGTGTTTCTTTGAGAGAAATGCATAGTCTTCACCCTGACTGATGATATGGACTAACCCCTTGATTAGGTGCACGTTCAGTGATTCTGCAGAACAGTGGTTCTCAAGGTAAGGTTTCCAGGGCAGCAGGATCATCAGCAGCTGTCGCTGTGCATTTGTTATAAATGCAGAATCTTAGGCCCCAGCCCAGACTGTCTGAGTCAGAAACTTGCAGGTAGAGCTCAGTAGTCAGTGTTTTGACCCACTCTCCAGGTTACCCTGAAACAGACTCAAGTTTGAAAACCATTGTTACAGGGGAAAGGAGGTTTGTAAAGGGTAGGAGAGTAGAGGGAATAGACTCGATATGTTTTAAGAGAATGGATATTGGAAATAGAATGCTTGGATTTGAATCCTGGTTCTGCCACTTGTTCTCTGGGTGACCTCAGACAAGTCGACCTCACTGTTCCTCAGTTTATCTGTAGAATGGGGATAATAATTGTATAATAATAATCTCAGGAGTGTTGTGAGGTTTAAATGAGTCAATATGCATAACGCATTTAGCAGAGAGCCTGGCATGTAATGAGTGTTGGCTTTAATTGTTTGTGAAACGAAGTATTGAAGAGTGAAGTGTTAATCTGTACGAACAAAGGTGTAGACGTGAATCACATAACTATTCCATGGAAAACACTGGGTTTACGATTTATTAAATGTTTTAATATGTATATGTATTTATTTCCGTTTCAACACTTGAAGAATATAGCTCAACGATTTCTTTTTTGTTGAGTTCTTCCTAACAGTGAGTGAAATCCATCTTCTTATTCTAGTCCCAGCTCTCCAAAGTTGCATAGAATAAATTTTATTCTTCGACAGTTATTCTTTTGAAATGATAGTCGCTGTGCTTATTTCAGGGGTATAGCAATGGGCCAGCCTCATTCTTTTTAAAAATGCTTCAACATAATAGTCACAACTTCCCTTTCCACCAGCCAATCCTCCACAGTCAATCAACTTTGTAATTGCTTCCTTCTCTCCAGATCTCAAAGCCCAGCCATATTGTCCCCACATATCCCAAAGGCTGCAGCCCGTGGGGTCTCTAAGCTAGATTTTAGTGTTGAGATTCTGGGGAGGAATGGCTGTGTTACCTCAAACATCTTTGAAGAGTAGATAACAGAGCCATTATCCTGCCTTGCAGAGCTCTTTATTTCCTATCTCTGTTGCTCTTTAATGGACTGCTATCAAGTCACGGCCAAGCTCCCAAGGTGGGCTCATTTCCATGCATTGACAAGGGGATGTATCGCATGACACAGTTGTAACTGTACCATAGGCGATTCGTGGAGTGCTGTATCAAAACTCTAGTAAAGGTCCCTTTCAGCTCCCAAATAGTACTGATGCAGTCCTCCTTCATATCACACTCAAGTCCTAGTTGGTTTCTTTCCATTTCAAGACGTTTCGTATCCATAAAAGGTAAAAAATAGTCTCCTTCCCTTGACCCATATCCTTTCTCCAGCTACCACTCCTCTCCATGTAGCAAAATTTCTTCAAAGAATTTTTTTGCACATACTGTCTGTACTTCCTCGTCTCTCATTCTTTCTGGTGTAAAAAAATACGTATTTTTTGGGCATTAGTTATATGAAAGACACTATGTGCTGGGTAAGTAAAGAGGAAACAAACAAAACAAAACAAAAAAAAAATCACAGTTCAGATACTAAGGGCTTTTCACCTGGATTTTCTGACTCCTAACTTCTACTTAGACTCCACTGTCTGGAAATGATCTAATATCCGTAATTCTAGCCAATTTCTAGTCAGTTTCAAAATGTGTTTCTCAATCATTCTCATATTTATTAGAAGACACACCAGGGGGTCAGAATTACAAAGTACAAAGGCGTTTAATGCTTATCTGCTTGATTTTAATGCTCTGTAAAAGTTCCTTTTTGTCAAAAAAACAGGGCTTTTGCATCAAGTGATGATTTGACATTAATGCATATACCTTTTCAGAAGTAATAAAGAACTGAGGTTTTCTATCAAAGTACCTGATTGCACTTTAAACTTTATTTTTCTGTGGTATGGCATGAACTGAGAACACTTCTTATGATTTAGGAATGATTATGCACTTCTATATTCCACCCTATTCTATAGATAGGAAATAGTAAGTTTCGACTTACAAGGACAGTAAACTAATCACAGAAGGGGAATTTCAAGGTCTGGGATGAAGCACAATTTATTATTGCTGCTGGGAGGGTATATATCTCAACGTGGAGAAGGCTTTGCTAGTTTATTTTAGACTAAAACATCAGTAAATGTATGCAGATGAAACCGCAAGCTTTTCATTTCTTAAGCAAAATTTAGTCAAATATTACAATCTTAGCTCTGTTCTGTTATAGCTTTTAGAACCAGGAGGTACTATGTTCCTGTGAGACTCATGCTTTTTCTTATTAGAAGCTCAACATCTGTTCCTCTGTAGCTAAAAGAGAATGTGGCTAATGAATTAAAAAAAAGAAAGAAAAGAAAACTGAAATCAACAGCAACATCAAACCTCAGCGATTAGAATATAGGCCTCTGTGACTTGGCATCCTGGACATATATTGAAATAGAATAAGAGAAAAGAAAGGTTAGATTTAATATTGGAAAAAATATAGATGAGCAACTCATATTCAAAAGAAATAAATGTCTTCTGAGTTGTAGAGGACACTCTTTGGAATGATACTTACATCAAGCATAGAAAAATATACTGAAGAAGTCCTCTTGACCAGTAGAAAATAGACAGCCTAACCCAAAAGATGGTTTCCCTATTAATAATATGAAGATTTCTAAATAATTTTTAGAAATCTAAAAATCTATCTAGTTTGAGAAAAATGTTGGTACTTAGTGTAAATATACACTGTTGCTCTTTTCTTCTTTTTGTGGTTAGAAATATACATATACAACAAATTTATTTTTAATCTTTTTCTTCTCCTTGAACTATGATTAATAGAATGAGTTATTTATAATACAAAATATGGAATGAAGGTTAAATATTTGTTTTTGTGGAGAAGAAATTTATTTCAACCAATTATGTTATGGCTTCATCCTAGAAATGAGCCATCGGGTTAAATGATGAGAAAAGTGTCAACTCCATGCAGGCATCTAACTATATAAGGCATGATGGATGGATTTATACAGTTACAACTAATCTGTCCTCTTGGCAAATGTAGGGAACTGAAAACTTTCTCTCTCTCTCTCTCTCTCTCTCTCTCTCTCTCTCTCTCTCTCTCTCTATTTCTCTTTCTCTTTCTCTCTGTCTTTCTCTCTCTCAGAGAGAGAGATTCAGGTGGAATTCACTAATGTTTGGTAGGAAGCCCAGTTGTCTCTGTGGTGATTCATTCTGATTTATGGCTTTGAGGAATAACAGTGCAAGTTCCTGAGTTTGGTTAATGCAGGCTTTGCTTTTCAATTAATTTTAGGATTTCAGGCACAGTGTAATTCCAGTATTAGTAACTCAGTGTTACCAATTGGAACAAAGATCTCTTCCTGAGCCCTGCTAGTTTGCAGACGATTACAACTTCCTACTTTGTATGTTCTCAGTCAAACTCGAAGGTCCTTAAAACATTGCCTATGCTAACCAGCCTTAGGCTTACACCTTCTGTTTACTCCTGCCTATAGCTCAGTTCCTACCAAAATAGGAGGAATCACGAAGGGATCACGTGCTCAGTTTGGTTTCTGCCTCTCCAGTGGCTTCCTTTGCTGCCTGTTAAAATTCTAACCCCCTTTCACGGTCCATTCCAAAAGCCACCTTCTCCACAAAGCCTCCCCTGATCCTTACTGCTGCAAGCCATCCAGTCGGCTGCTTCTCCTCGTCGCTCCCAGTGTTTCTGGCCTCTGATTGCCCTTCTCAGAGTCTCTGTTTATATATTTAGCTGAGTCTTCCTCTTCTTCCCTGCAGATTATATTTGAGATGGAGACTGGGGTCTTATTCATATTTCAGGTGGCATCTAGTGAAGTGTCATTCATGAACTGTGTGTCTGACACTAAACCCATCCTCAAATAACAACGACTGCAGGCTTTATTTCAGGCATCGGGTGGGCACAATAAAAGACTATAAACGATTATCCTCAAAAACGATCAAACTGGTGTGTAGTTAAGACTTGTGAAAAGAACTATTTCATGAGGAAGAATTTACGAGAAGTCAAATGAAGAGGTGATGAACACCATAGGTATTCACAAAAATGGAAAAATTGTTATGTACATGGTACAGTAGGGCATGGAGTAGGCAGTGAGTATCAAAGGAAACTTCAAGGAGAAAATTCCGGTTGGACCACGATGGATTCTAGGGACAACGGTAGGGATTGTGGAGATGCTGGAATTCCATGTAGAAGTGATGAAAGGAGCAAAGGATCAAGCTGGATGACCAAATGTATCCAAGGCTCTTACAGGCTTGGGGATAAGCTTATAAAAGACCCTCAGTGCCAATCAGAAATCATTGTAAAATAACATCTCAAGAAAATTTATCTGGTGTTTGTGTGTAAGATGTTTTTAAGGGAGGTGAGGCTTCTTATGTTAATATGTTACCCATACGGTGTGTAATATGTCTAACACACATACCGGCCAGTTCTCCATGTAAATAATAACATTTATTTACACTTATATAATAGAGATTTTCACAAAGGATTTATTGTTTTATAAGAGGCTTTAAACACAATTCTTTTAAGAACAGTGAGCACTTTTGGGGAGCATACATTTATTTGTCTTCAAACTTTTTCCAAAGTCTTTCAGAAATATAACTAGAGTGTACCTTGAGGCACATCTGTATGCTGTGTTAGCGTGCCGATGTATTTGTCATTTATGAGGAAGAGTATCCTAAACAAAAGCTCATTTAGATTATAAGTCTTTCTGTGAGTCTAACCTTCAAAGATCTGAAAAGTAAATATACTAAGCTGCCTAGTAGATAGGACAAAGTGTAGAAACTTAAAAACTCACAGAATTTTTTTCTTAAAAAATTTTGCAATGACTTCTAAACTTCCTTGAGATATATGAAATTCACAAGGCCCACTCAGCCATCTGGTTTGCTTGATTTCAGACCATTTCCATCTTTTCCAAAGACACAGAGGCAAATAATGTATGTGCATATGTGGGCATATATATGTTTGAGCAAATACACACACACACACACACACACACACACACACGTTTAGGTGGTGTTCTCCATATCAAGTTTAGAAGCTGTTCTTTTCTTGAGGTTTCGTATCACTAGTTATTTAGCAGTAATATTTGCTTTTAAAGTTACTGCTATTTTTAAAATATAGAAACTTTTTCAAACTTTTTTTTCTCTCTCTTTTAACAGCAAAAAGCAGCTTGTGTGAATATAGCACACTTTCAAAGTATATGTTACTAAGTGTCCTTTTCATGGTAGCAGAATTATTTCGTTT
Source organism: Rhinolophus hipposideros (assembly GCF_964194185.1). NCBI lineage: Eukaryota > Metazoa > Chordata > Mammalia > Chiroptera > Rhinolophidae > Rhinolophus > Rhinolophus hipposideros. The sequence continues at coordinate 9,563,262 of NC_138062.1, forward strand.
TTATTTTTATACAGTATTCAGAAGCTTTTGGAGGATGCTGTTGAAAGGATTCTCGTTAAGAATGATGAGATTTGTATCCAAATGCGTATTATGAGAGTATTATGGTTTGAATCACACCCCTTCAAAGGATATTTTGAAGCTTCAACCCCCTGGTGCCAGCATGTGACCTGATCTGGAAACAGTCTTTTTAGTAATCAAGTTAAGTAATTAGTAGAAGTAATCAAGTTAAGCTGCCGTCATGAGGGTGTCGTGATAAGAAGAGGAGGAGAGACACAGACAGAGACAAGCAGAGAGAAGAAGCCCGCGTGAAGACACAGGCAACTGCCAAGTGAAGTCAGAGGCAGAGTCTCGGGTCCTGCGTCTACAAGCCCAGAGAAGCAAAAGGTCGCCAGCAAGTGTCAGAAGAACATATCCCTAGATCCGTGTAGACTGATCCTGTCCTTGCCAACACCTCGGTTTTGGACTTCTCGCCATCAGAATTGTCAGAAGATAACTTCTGTAGTGCTTTGTTATGTCAGCCCAAGGAACCTAACACAGGGAGCGGTTCCAGTTCCGCTCTGAGAATAGATGAAGCTAAGAATGCCCCCGCGGACAGCCTTTTCACCCAAACAACTGAGAAGGGCACAAGTAACCTTTCCCTTGAGGGACTTTGCGCACAGCTGATTCTTTTGGTCATGGTCTGAAATCTAAAGAAGAATTGTCAAATAAAGTGGTAGTACTAGCGACCATTAACTGATCACTAACTGAGTGCCAGGCCCTGTTCTAAGCACTTTCTCGGTCTCGTCTGGTTTAATCTTATAACTACCTATATCAGATCGATGCTACCATTATGTCCTTTTACAAAACGGAAGAGCAGAGGTTAAATAACTCTCCTAAAGTTGCACAGCTGGGAGCTGTGGTTGGAATCCAAACAGTTGAGCTGCTGAGCTTGTCCTCCAACCAAGTGTCCACTTCCTTTTTAACTCCTGCCTGAATCCCTTGGCATTGTATTTTCTTGGAGAAGTCGAATTAGAAAGAAGGAAACCAGTGCTTAAAGAGCCCCTTTGTGAGTGAGTGCCATGCTCAGATATGTCATCCTATTTTATTATTTAATCCTCATAACAACTCTTCGAGGCAGTAATTATTTAAGTAGCTTATAGATAAAGCGATGTGTCCTATAGTTTGGTGCCAGAATTTGAACCTGAATCTGATAAATGACGTTTGCTCAGTGCCTACTCTGTGCTAGGCACTTTATTTCTTTTCTCTTTGATATTTACAACAGTCTTTCCAGGTGGCTATCTCTGGGAGTCCTGAGAACAGCTCATCTTGAGTAGGTCTCAGCCCGTGGCAGGCGGGCTTGCTCTGGGTGGCTGTGCTATCTTACAAGGAAGAGAAGCACCTGCCTGTGGCATGTCTAGACTGAAGATGTGTCTATCACACACAACTTCTTTTGGTTCCAAGAGAGGGTGTGAAAACAGTGAGGAAAAAAGGCATTGGATTAGGCCATGCCACCTGCATAAGTGGGTGGGTAGCGCCTAGAGGCAGGACAAATGCATCTTGGGAAGGAAGGATGATGGGTGAGCTAGTTTCTGGCTGTGGAGAAGCTAGTTGCCATGGACACGTCTGGGGCTGATGTTTGCTCCTGAGGTAAAAACCATTGGCTTTTTCGTCAGTACCTTCGTATGTCTGGGTCAGACTGTCCATTGTTTGAACCAGGTGGCCGTTGCCCATACATGACTTACATGAGGCCTGACCGGTATTCATGATGCTAAAATGTCCTAAGATTCTGTGAGTCAGGTTAGTTTCTGCCTATGTTTTAAATTATTCCGGGAACCCTAAGTATATAAAGAACTCTGTTGAAAGAGCTTCCTGGTCTCAATGACAGGTACAGCTGCCACTTTCCAGGTGAGGATCTGGGACTTGGAGAGATACAATGTCTTGTTCAAGGTTAGATAGCTAATAAATGGCAGACCTACGATGTGAGGTCAGGTCCACTGATGATTACAATATATATATATATATATATATATATATATATATATATATCAGAGTACAGCAACACACTCTCCGCCTTGCAGAATTTTTCATCTCTCTTGCTTGTGTAATTTTTATTGCAGCAGAAGCTTCTGTTATTCAAAGTTTATGTGAAGCTATTCCAGCAAGCTTGTGTGATGGGGGATAGCACCACATGTTGGTCAGTCTACATTTAGAAACTACTTTTGATGCCACTCACCCTTCAACTGTTGCCGAATTTTTCTAAACATTCCCCAGTCCTCAACTTTCTTTCCTTCACAGAACATTGTCAGGAGAAAATGTTGTTAAAACAGGCCAGATCACAAAAACCTTTAGTAGCTCACCATTGCTTGGGAACAGTTTAAACATACAGGTGTTTGTGTGTCACCCTGGAAAGATGGTTTGAAGCCGAGTACTGAGCAGACAGGTGATGGATGTGTACATAATTATTTAATTCTAAAGGATAAAACATACATGATAATCTCCCACCCCCACATCCCAACAGCAAAGGGCATAACATGAGAGTCAAAAGCCCACATCTAACCATCAAAACCATTTCCAGGCTTTGGGGGCAACTTCTTATGGGCACAACGTTTGTTCTTTCCGTGACTGGCTCCGTAATGCTGGATAATGGCTTTCGTAAGAAGATGCTTCATGGGTGGATCTGACTGACACCAAAGGTTGCCGCACATTGATTACAGAATGAGAACACACTCACTGGGCTGACATTCAAAGTTCTTTATTATCTTCCTCTTGAAGTACATCTTTCTCCGGGTCTGATGTTCCAGGCAGAGGCATTTTCAAGATCCTGGTGCCTTTTCTCCCATTGTTCTCTCAGAGTGGTATGTCCTAACCTCTGTTCCCTGCCTATTGTTATTATTACCCTTCACGCACTCAGCTTCAAATGAAATTCCTTTATGTAAGTGCCACCTAATCTATTTGTAACTGTTTTCAGGGGGCTCATTTTCCTGGATACTTCCAGAGCACTGGTTTTATTCTACGTAAAACTCATCAGTGACGTTGCACGCTTTGCTCATTTAACTCACCATCATCGAACTGCAGACCTCAGAAAAGAGAGAGAGCAGAGATGGTGAATGGAGATCTGTAGCTCCCGCAGCTGGAATCAGTTGTCCTGGTGCTTCTTACGGTGTTGATGCTTGGGAAGCTTCTGAGTTGTCACATTGCATGCTGCCTTTAGAACCCGACCTCCCCAACACAATGCTAGTTCCTGTATGCATGTGTCAGAGCAACCTTCTTATGTACCCATCTTTGGCTACTTGCACACCATGCACCACAATGCTTTTTAGTTCAGTATTCCCCTATTTCTTCTTAGTTTCTTGAGAAACAAAGTAACTGCCAAGTATAGCTTAGTGGTTAGAGTTCCAGGCTCCAGAGCTCATCTGCTTGGTTTGAATCTCAGCTGTATAACATTCTTGAGTAGAATGACAGATGTTCTAAGCTTTCCATGGCAGCCCCTTTTATACCTACTGTCTCAGCATCCTATCCATTTAGTGCCTCTTTTCACTCTCAGAAATGTTCTGGTTTAGATGATTAAGCCGTAAAATCATCCTACTTTGGAGTGTCTCTTTAAGCGTCAGCTTTCTGGCCCATAAAATGATATCTACTTAAAGACTTGTTTCTAAAGCCTGAAGAACAGAGCTTTGCACACAGTAAACTTTTAGTGTTAGCCATATTTCTTTATTGTTTTGCTTGCGCGTGGAATGTGGATCTAAGTCATACAGTCTAGAACTCGTTCGCTGATATTCAGGCCTGAGGTTTTCTCATATGCTATCCCTTTCTTACAGTGTTTACTTTCAACTCTCAGAAAATACTTATTGTATACAAATTTTGTTAGAACAAGGCATTTCATTATCATGTATCAGAAGTTGTTATTATATTTATATAGATGTATATAGTATGAAACATAATATTATTAATATTATATATATTACACATTCATATTATATATAATATGAAACACAATATGAATATATATATTCATATACATAATAGGAATATATAATATGAAACACATATTTATATAGATATATATGAAATACAGATATCTCTGTAACTAATCCATCTATAGATATGGACACATGTCAAGGATAAGTTTACAAGGTGTTAATGTGAATGCCCCCGTCCCCTAAGATGGGGTGCCCTCATGCATTATAAAACGTGTGACTTCACAGTGGTCTATAATATTCAAATAATCTGAAGAATGTGGATAACAAGACATAACCAATCTTTTATGGTTTTGTGAGCTCAACTTTCAATGTTTTTAAGAACTACAGAGATTGAAGAAATCAGAAGTCAAAATTACTATACCTTAATGAAATACTAATTAGTTTTAGGGTTCTATATGATTGGGATTGAATAGCACTTTTTAGGAACACTGTAAATAATACAAGGCAGTGAAAAAGGTAAGGATCACTTAGGCCACACGTTCATTAACATAAAACTTGGTATGAGATTTATCGATTTCTAATCTACTTATTAGGCCTGATAAGTGGCTGAGAATCTGCGCTGTCAGAAATGAAACTCAAACGCAAGATCAGAACAGTCTTCACAGTATAGACCTGGCTCTGAGTGCCCTCAGTGTTGAGGTAGAAGCCAGCTAGGATGCAGTCTCATTCCTAAGCCTCTGAGAAGCATGTCATTACTCTTTCTACTCAAGAGAGGAGACTGTCAGTCAAGCAAGCTCATATGCAGGTCCGGGAGGCAAGGAATAACACATTCAGTTTTTCTCTCTCTTATTCTTGGTACCACTTTATCTCAAGTGCCCATTAACCAGCACATGCTATAACTAGGGCTGAATTATGATGAAAGCACTCTCATGGGAGTCCAAGACATAAACTGCCACCTTTGGTTTACAGGAATGAATCTCTGATCACCCCCCAGCTTGGGTTAAGTGCCCTGTCCGGGATCCACACAGAGCCCACCCTGACAAAGGATCAGAGGAAATTCTGTGGCTCTCTGGTGCTTTCATGTCACCTGTACCGCCTTAAAAAGCCAGTGGGCTTCCTTCCTCCTTTTTATAATGGCATATGTGACACTTCATCTTGGGATTCAGATCTTAATTTTTCAGTTCCTTTTCTCACGTCATGATAAAAAATTCTGGAGAATATAGAGTGTCAGCTTCCTTTCAGATTCATCATTTCAATATTTTCATCTGCTACAACTGTTTAATTAGGACAGGCTCCTTTTGGTAGGCTCCTTTTGTGTAACTTTAATGAAACTGAAGAGCATGAAATGTGGTTTCCCTGCTTTTAAATGAAGCTACTTTTATAGAAATAAGATGAGAAATGGAGAAATTGTTGAAGTCACAGTGCATGAAATTAAGGGCGCCCAAACTGGATTGGCAGTAGTGCTTGCTTTTTTTTTTCTTTTTTTTCTTCCCCTTAGGTTGATGTTTTGAGGACGAAGGTTGTGGTTGCTAACAAACAGGGCTGATCCTATGTTCTTGCTTCCCCCCTCCCCCAAGTTCATAGACTTCTGAAAGACATGCCCTTAAAGATTTAATTTGTTGTTGTTTAGGAAAATTGTATGAAGCAATCTATGTGAGATAGGGGGCTATTTTCAAACAACACAAAAGCAAATTAACAATGGCACCTAGTTATGAGATAAAACCTGAAATTGTGCAGGATTTCATGTAAAGAAAGATTCAATATATAGAAATGGAACAGAATAATTACAGAAGGTTACAAGCAACTTGTGCTGTAGTCATAAGCCATGTACTAGGAGGCCCCACCAAACCAATAGGTGTTCGTTTCTTGGGTATTCCAGTCATCATCAAATTTTCTATCATACAATTCTGTCTGCAAATACAAAGGCAAGAGAAGAAGCAACAATTTTTCTCCTGCATTGTAGCAACTACTTTGGAACTTTAGGTACTAAATTCATGGGATCTGCATTGCCTCACTATACAATTTGATAATAACTTTTTGGCGGGTGGAGTAGATTTTGAAAATGGTTTTAAGTGCCACTTTTAAATTATGAAAATATTGAGTGAGATTTCCTTGCTGACCTAGAATAGATAACTAGTACTCTTAGAACAAAGAGGCATTGCGTACCCCCAAGTTTAAAGAGAGAACCTCCAAGAGCTAGCAACAATTGGGGCCAAAAAACTCCCTCAGCGATTATTATCTGAACCCCAACCTTCACTGCAGCACCTTCCCACCTTCATCCCAGACTGTGTAATGTAGCACTGAGGAAGCAGAGAGAGCAAGAGGAGCTCTCATGGGCGCATGTTTCAGTGCTACAAAATTTCCCTCCTCTCCTCCAAGGACAGCTGGGTATCAGCTTCCACTCTGTCCATTTTATAATATGGGGGAGTCAAGAGCTGAGGGGTTTGGGAGGTCTGACCAGACCTAGTTTCCTTCGTCAGAGAACTGAGAAGCATGAAGACTTCCCACAATCTCCCGAAGAACTCAGAGAAACATACCCACAGTCAGCACTTGGACTTCTGACAGTCAAGGGGCAGAGATGACCATTCGAGGTCAGCCAGGAAACACATCAACAAGCAATGAGATGGAGGCTGCAGGCATGAACAGTCAAGAGAACTTTGCATCTTTCCATCTCTTCTCCCACCTCCTCCAATCCCAAAGAAAGAAAGCCCTGAAATTGGACAGACAGATTTGTCTCCGGTTCCACCTCCACTCAAAGACACTGAGAAAAAGTGACAGAGCTGACCTTGCCCTGCTCTCTGCACCCAAGCTTCTGTAGTCACACATCTGGCCTTGGCTGGGGGAGGCATAAGGCAGGGTGAGATTTAAGTTAGACATGAGAGTAATTTTAAACTGGAGAGTGTTCTAATAGTTGAGAGTGAGCTAAAATGCAAGAGACATGCTAAGATGTTGGAAAAAACAAGATTGAAAGCAGTGACTGGAAAAAAAGTAGTCTATACCCATACATTCAGTTAAATTAATTTCTATTTGGTTCCTTTGATGACTTTCGATCTCTTTTTGTAATTTTCTTTTGATTTTAGGGCAAAAACACTGAAGTGATCTGTTCTTAAATGACTAAACCTAAGCAACTAGAAACAAATGCTCCCTTTTTTTCAGAACCAAAAACCTCTGATGTCTCCCACATTTAATACGATATTAAAAATATTCCCAAAGAAAGGTATTTCTAGAAAACAAACACACAGAAACACACAGAAAGAAATCTCCTAGAAAACATACAAGATTGTTCTGCTTTCTCCATTTGTATCAATCATTTTAAACAGTGCAAAACCAAGTAAATAGTCTTATAATTAGTTATCCTTCTAGAATGGCTTTGGGTAATACATTTTCTCTCCTGCATACTCCGTTGTCCCAGGTTGGGTTTTTCAAGAAGCAGACGACAGTGGAGAATGGTGTGTGGAAAGTTTATCGGAGATTGCTGTCTGGGTTAAGACTTGCGAGGGAATGAAGAAAGCAGGAATGAGAGAAGTCAAACTGTGATGCGTCATGAGAAAGACTGCAATGGCTTTGTAGATTTGTCCTGAGTTGCTGCTCAGGAGCTGGGACTTTATTCCTCTCTGCATAGACTGGTCTTGGATGCAGAAGGGAATGTGACCTGACTCAACTAAGAACTTCAGTTGCCAATTTTCCCAGCAGTGGTGTGCTGGTAAGCCAGCTCACTGGAAAAAGAAAAACAAAACAAAACAGAAAACCAAAAAAACACAAAACCCTCATGTATAGTGTTTGCCCATTGCTGTAGTGTAAATAGTCCCATCATGGCTGATTTCAAATTACTGTTAGGACGCCACTAAATGAGGGTGGGGAAGAGATGCTCACAGCTGGCTCTCAGAGGCAGTAAGAGCTGATTCAGTCCTGGTGGGAGAGATGTTGGCAGCGCCCCATAGCATCTGCCACACTTTTCATGGAAAGAAATACTTTCAGAACTTTAACGATGTTTAGCTACTTTGGGTACACCATAATAAATAGTTGCAAGTTTCAACTCAGTGAAATCAAATCACCCAGAGTGAAAAAGTCATTTATATTCCATGATATCCCAACAGCCCATTCTTCTTTGGCAGTCTCAGGCTCTGAACCAACAACAACATCTGCTGGCAATTTATTCTCTATTATCTTCTGCCTACTACTTAACCTACTGGATCAGACAATTCTATGTTCACTGTTCCCTATCCACCTGTAAGTTGCAGTGATCACTTGTAAAAATTTAAATGTAGCTTTAGAAAATTTTTCATATCCTGATTGGGATGTCTTTATAAAGATTTCATATGTATAATAATCATTTTCTCCAATCCACTGCTGCCTTTGGCCAATTTATAATTTATTTCTTTGTGATTTCAGCCTGATTGACTTTCTGAAGGCTTAGGAAGGGCAAACAGTATAACAGGACTGTTGAAAACTAAATGGAGAAGTGCTAAATAATAGTTCATGCTGTGGCCATTTTGCCTTTCTGAAACCCACGGTGACTGCTGACCTTGGAGCCTTACTTGCTTTTCTCACACATTCATCAGAGATTGAACTGTCTTCTATATGGGACTCTCTCTTCCCTTGTCCACTGTAGAACTGAATATAGTAACACAATTTTTCTCATTTTTATCTCTAATTTAAGAAAAGATTGTATGCTTGTATATAATATATAAGATGCACAATAAATGCATATTGTTTTATTGGATGAGATTGTATTATTCTAACAACTAAAGGGAAGCAGACAGGGCCCAATGAAATAAGACACAGAGGAATTTTCAAAACAACAAGGTATTTTCACTCCTTAGAATAATAGTTATCTCTAGTGTTCATTGGGGGTATAAAATAGACCTCAATTTGATTTCTCACCCATTTAATTTCTTAGCTTGTTTTCTATGAATGGCTCCCTAGAATTGGCCTACCTTAGATAAGAAAGCCCCGAAGTCCCTAAGAAGGGACAGAAATGTACATGATATATTAGCTATGTCAAATGCTGTATGACAGAGGCTAAGTTGTAACAAAGGGAACCAGAAATAAAATGATGTGAGTAAAAGTTCACTTTTAGGCAACACCCATGCCTGTCCAACCAGGGTGATAAGGGGTGGTTGTGCTTCACGGGGAACAGAGTCCCTGAGGAGCCCATATTTCTTTTGCCATGTTCTGCCATATTCACCACCCTCTATATTGCTGTACTTGTGGCGGGGGAATCTTGGCATGGTCCCAGCTGGGATGTGGGATGCTAACGGGGCTGTGTTCATGGCAAGGGGAGAAGTCCAGCGCAAGAGACTTCACTTTAACAAATGGGTGGTAATGACATTTCAAAAGCGAATGTTACTTTTACTCACATTCCACTGTAGGCTGGGAAAATGCTGTTTCTAGCTGGACGACATGAAGTATATGAGGGCAGATTTGGGGGGATAGCTAGTGGTCTGCCACTCTGGTCCCCTTAATATTCATGTACACATTTCTTACCATCTTCTTCTGTCCTACGGGAGACAGTCCAAATCCCCATCTCTTAGGGCATCATATCAAATTTAGGAACTCTAGGTGATGATGGTAGTTCTTTTTAACCAGTCCAGATGAAGCTCTTCACGATCTGGTAACTGTAAACCATGAGACAAATTAACAGCCTATAATATGATAACTGCAGTTCAAATCTCCCATTCAAAACATAGAAGAATTGGAAACACACCAGACCTCCGTTATTACAAAGACTTCCTACCCTCGCCGTGGAGTGCAGTCTGTAGGTAGCCCATCTCACAACCCCTGTTTCTGCTTTTTGGGAGAGTTCCCACATCCATTTTCCTCTGTGGGCCCCAGCTTTATCCTTTGTAAGCATCTCACTTGTCCCTTTTTCTTTATCTTAGGTGGGTTTTCTTACAAAGTGTTTGCCATTGTATGTAGCTGAAGTTGGCCTGGGGCCTAGAGTTTTGCCAGGCTTGTGATTTCTTTGGTACGTAGTACAATTACCTTAAAAAGTCGGCCTTCAGTCTATTTGCTTCCAGCCATTTCTATTGATAGATAATCTTAAATACAGTTGTTTTTCTAAGTCCTTATGCCCTCCAAGAATTTTATTTGATGGCATCTCTGCCCAGTCCATCCCCAAATTCTTCAGTTAGGGTTGGGCTAGAAGACAACACTCTTTAAGTGATTTCTATATTTCATGTGTCTCATGCCAAGAAATATTTACAGGAGGTGTACGAGAAAGGCTTCAGGTAATACGAGAAAGGCTGTACGAGAAAGGCTTCAGGTAACTTATGTTCTGCTCTTCTCAGGTGTAGACCAATCCAGCTTGTGTTTGCAGACCTGTGAGTCTCTGATTTCTGGATTCTCAGGTGATTTAGATCTAAGACTGCAGGCAGAGAGTGTCTCACTTTGCAGATTTGTAGCTCTTTTCATGTCTGCCTTCAAACCTGCAAACTCATGTCTGAGTTTCTCTCTTATGTATCTTATTAAAAGATACAAGGGAGAACTAATTCCTAAATACCTGGTTGTTTCCCAACCCTTCCTCTAGAGCTATAGGTTCCTTGGGTCTGCTTTCTGAGTAAACGAAGATGATGAGAATTTTGCTAAATGCTTTACCAGGCATAATAAGGGGTCGAGAAGGCCAGCAGGCGATACCTAATTCTTCACTACCCACCACCTAATTTCTCCACTAGTTTAAAAATAGGTTTTAGGTTTTGTTACTTAGTATCCTGCTTCCAGATGCTAAGTTTTGTATTAGTCAAGCTAAGCCAAGGTAAATGTTATGCTGCTATAACAAAGAGATCCCAAAATATGACTTAGATATGAAGTATTAGTCTGGCTGGTCTAGGCTCTTAGGGTAGTTGTGCTACTCAAGATTACTAGCAGAACTAAATTTCTTTCATTTCGTTGTCTCTGCAGCCCCCTCTAATGTTCAAGATTAATTAATATCTTAGAAATTACACTATGCCATCAATCACATTTCCCTCTTATTTCTCAAATAATAGGGATCTTAAGTCTTTCTCCGCAAATGCCTTTTTGACTGGAATCATGAAGTTGTCCATTGTTTCTTAATTGGAGGTAGCCCAGTTTCTTTAGGAGGGCATTTGTGGGGATGTTTTGGGTAGTTGAAATGTGTAGTGACTGCTGTAAGCATTTAATGACCAAGAATCCTGAATTTAAGGTGAGGGACATGACCTCAAAATGAAGCATTGCCCCATCCAAAGCATGTGGAACACTAAACTTCCTAATCCACAGCCCTCATTTTCAGGTCATTAGTTTCAGAACTGAGATAAGAATATAGATTTTCTGACTATGTGTTAGGCTCACTTTCTAAAATGCAATCCGTGAAGAATAGTCTTGAGGGAAATACACTTCTTTGTTTTAAAAAATTGTATTCTTGGTTCCCACCTGTTCTATAGCAACAGAAACTTACCTGCATAATTCTGTTTTTTTCTTACCATATTTAAAGAGTGAAAAATGTGTTAAAAATAGAATGACAGTTATAAGGGAAGGAAATAAAAATCCAAGTACAGTATTTCTATATGCATACATAAATAGGAATATAAACAGACAAATATAGCCTATGACTACAAAGCAGTAAAACTTCATTTGGTAAGAGGTTTGTGGAACTAAATCGCTTTGCTTGATAGTCAACGTTGTAGATATAAAGGTGTTGTGCTTTCTTTAATTAGATAAAGAAGGTTTAGGAGTGAAGTGTGGACGCACCGGGATGGGAGTGACCAAGTCCATGGGCAGTGGCCAGAAGGCTGTGGATTGAATGTCAGAACAGATTTGGTGTCTGGAAGGCTGCAACTAAGAATCCAAGGGAAGGAGAAAAAGCGAGGGAGAGACCCGAGACAGGAAGCCCCACGGACCAGGGCAGAAGTGAGCTGGCAGTAGGCTTGTATGTGGCCCAGTGCTGGGGAAACAAGTGGGTCGCCCCGGAAAAGGAGGTGTCAACAGCTCATCCAAGGCTCCCTTCTATGTTTCCTGCTGCAAATCATATCACAGGAACAACAAAATAAAGTAGAAACAATACATAGTAATATCAACAACAATAATAAATGCCATAACAGGATTCCCAGGAAAAGCCAACGTTTCACTGGGAAGGGAGAATGAAATAACAAGTACTAAATATACTATTTTGACTAGAGACACACAAGTTAGAGATAGGAGAAAATCGTGACATCCTCATCTCAGCCTGTTGAGTGTGCAAAAGAGCATAGTGTGACTGTAGGTCAATTATGCCCCTAAGGAGGGGGGCAGTATGCCATTTGGCCTCGTATTTTGTGTCCTTCCCATTCAGGTATACTTTTAACTGTGATTAAAAAAAAAATCTGTTATAAATAGAGATGACAGTTTTTGGAGAAAAATATAAAACTAAATACATTATGTGTGAATGCTTAAATGGGACTACAATCAGAAATATGAAAGAAGACACAATGAGACCGTGTCCCCGACGGCAGAGCCTGCAGTGGCAGTGGGTACAAGGATAACGTCCAGCACTGTACGTTCCTGGCCTGTTTGGTTTCGTTTGGGCATCACTGAGAGGTGATGTATGAACTTGCTTGCTCTGTGTAGAGTTTCAGACTGTGAAGTCCTGGAGCTCCTTTGAGTTCCATACAATGTTCTGACTTTAAATAGTTTCATATATGGTTAAAAAAGGCGTGTGACTTATTATCTGCCTCCTTAAAACCCGTCCCACTTTCTTTTGCCTACTCCTTTTCTGAGCACCCCAGCACAATCAGATACTGTCTTTTCTCTGGGAACGGCACCCTCTCATTCCCAGGCACATTGAATTTTATTTATTTATTTTAGATAGCTTCAATTTAACAACTTACTCAGTGGATGTGTTTGAAAGATGAACTGGCTAGCTACACTCATCAGCCCACATACCTAACTTCTTCTTGGCTGGTGCTGTCAAATCTGGACCTCAAGAGTTTAGGATGGGAAGACGTGGGGGATCGGTAATGTAAGACCAGTCTTTTCCTTTCCCCATTGCTGAAATTTCTTGTTAACATGAACTGCAGAGCCATTATTAACTAGGGTAGCATTAGCATGCCACTGAAGTCACGTCCATCTCATTCTCGAGGCTTCTATGGCACAACTGCTCAAGTCATCCAGGTATGTCTGCCTTCCTTCGACTGGATTCCAGCCTGCACTGTGGCAGGTGACCTCTCTGGCTGCTGAGAGAGAAGCAGGAGAGAGAATCTTAGAAAGTTAGAGCTTTAAGGGAACTTAGGGACCATCTTCTTCACTTCTCCTTTTGCAGATAGAGAAAGGAATTCCATGCAACACTAGCTGGGAGGCTAATGTGGTCAGCGCTCTTCCTGGAACCCTGGTCTCCTCTGGGCTGTGTCCATCAGGCCATGTGTATTTCCTCGCCATAGGCGGGAGACTGCGCCATGCTATGTAAACATTTGCTCTATAAATAGACACTTCTCAGGGTGCTTTATTCTTTATGTTCTATGTAATAACACTGTCACTAGCAGCAATTTTTGCCACCACACAGTTAGCAAACAGAAGAGTGAAACCCCCCTTCCTTCCTTTTCTTTTCCTTTCTGTTTTGTGACTTTTGTCCAAGGAAGACATGAATAGAATGTGAAAAGAGGAGAGGTATTGGAACCCCTCATCTTGGCCCTGTGTCATGTATGTATTTGGAAAAGTAAAACTCTATCCTTGTCCCAGTTTCCTGAGAAGACTGTGGATTCCTCGGCCTTCACGGGAAATCTCCTTCTCTTGTCTTCCTATCATATCCCTCACATTTAATCTTGAATAAAAAGTGTTTTACTTCCTTGCCTAAGATCTCAAGTAGCTCCATGCCTCTGTACGTGAACACATGGAAATCATTCCTCACAGATAGCTGCGTCCCCTTCTCCCGGGGACGCTGTATCAGCTACAGTGTTTTCAGGGTGTTTCCTGATGGGTGCCTGGGCTCGGGACTGCCACATGGTGTCAAAAGCAACATCTGCGTCACTAGTTTCTGGATAATTAGTACCCCAAAAGCATTTATTAGAGATCTGTGGGGACCCAGAGGCATGGATACGCAGCCATAGTGGGGTAGGCTCTTTATTCGTCCATTCATTTGGGCTTTGTGCATTTAGTAAGTAGTGAATTCCTACTCTGGGTTGGATGCCGGGGTTACTGCACTGAATGAGACACGCTCACTCCCTGCTCTCCAGGAGCTCAGAGACTAGGTGGGGACATGAATACAAACGTGAATTATTACATAGTCTGGTGTGATAATCACTCTGAAAAAGTCATAGTGACATAATCACAGAGGAAGCATAAAGAGACCATACTTCACTTGATCCATGAGGGCAGAGAAATCTTCTGGGTGTGGTGATGCTTGAGTGTGTGTTTAAGATTAGGTAGGCACGGGCCAGGTAATCAGGGAAGAAGAGAAGCCCCTGGCAGAGGACAGAGCATGTGCAATAGCACAGATGAGTGAGAAGACATGTCCTCTTAGAAAATCACAATATTTTGGTATGCCAAAAGGGGATAGGGCGAGAGATGAGACTGGAGAAGCAATGGAGGCCCAGATCACAGCCAGCTTTCTCAGCCAAACTTGGATTTTGAACATTACTGTGAATTTAGTGGAATCTATTGAAACTTAGTGTAATCAGATTTATGGATTGGAAAAATGACCTGGGCAACAGGGTAGGTTTGGCAGGTGGGGGTGTTGTGAGACTGAAGTCAGAAGGATGGGTGAAGAATCAACTGTTGGCATTTATGCAGAAATGTTGGTGGCTTGAAACAAGGCTGTAGTAGTTGGGAATTGACAGAAGGGGGCCCAGAGTTGTAGTGTTAACATTGGTGGGACTTGGAACTGGCTGGACACGGAGAAGGAAGCAGAGTAGAACGCCATTGAGGAACTGGATTGGTACCATTTATTGTGATAAAAAGTGAAGGGTCGGGTTATCTGATGGGGGTAAGTGTAGGCTGGGGAGCATAAGTGAAATGTCTGTGGTGCATGGAAGTGGATCTGTGTGGGAGGCAGTGGAGCACACAGCTCTGTAGCTCAGCAGAGATATTAGACCTAAGATACAGACTTGTTGGTCACCGGGAATTTTATGGTGGCTGAAAATTTACATATGGACAGGGTGACCAGGAAGAGAAGCTAAATAAAATAGTGGGTATCAACCAGACTTCCTGGATTCTAATCCTGGTTCTACCACATACGGGCTGTGTAACTCCAGGCAGGTTACCCCACCTCTCTAAACCTTGGTTTTCTTATTGCAAAAACAGGAATAACCATGGTAACCACCTCAGGTGTCATCTGTAGTTCTTTGTCAAGTGGCTGGCACATGATAAATGCCAATCACTGTCGGCTACCAGCGTTGATACTATTAATCATTGAGGGTATAAAGTGGGATCTGAGAGAGGATTGCAGATGAGAGATGGTAACATTTCAGAGAGAAGCAGCTAAGAGGGACAGCAGGAGGGCTGGGGCAAGCCACTTGGAACTGGGGAGGGGAATACATTGAGAAGTGAGTGGCCAATAATGCCTAACAGAGCTGTGAGCACAAGAAATAGAACTTCTGGCAAAAAAGCAGTGCAGTACTAGTGTGATGCTTTTTAAGGACAAACACATGAGGGGTTGGAAGCAGAAGGCAGACCCTAGTGGATTGGAAGGCAAATGGAAGATGAGAATGATAGAGACTGGAGTCGAGAACACCGGTTTAATACATCTGGCTATAAAAATAAAGAGAATGTCAGTCTCTAGAGGAGGTTTTGAGACAGGACTTTTGTCAAGTTGGGTGGAAAGTTCATAAGCTGGAAGAAAAGTCATATATGTAGGATGGTGAGACCCAGGTTAAAACTCAATGTTGATCTCTTCCTCCTATGCCAGATAAAGTGTGTTATGTCCTAAAGCCCAAGGTCAAGGGAGAAAAGAGAAGAGAACCAGCTTTAGCTGATTTCCAGGTGTTGTGCAAATTGCTTTCCATTCATTCACTTATTGAACCTTTATGGAGACATGGTAAGAGAGTTATCCATGAGTAATTCTTATTCCATCCAAAGAAACTAAGACTTACAGAGAGTAGGTTATTCACCCAAAGTCACAAATAAGAATTGGGCTTTGACCATGTTTTGCTGCTTCCAAAGCTTATATTGTATCTTCTGAGCTGTTCAGTGGTTTCACCTACATGATAGATCCCTGGAGAGTGCATATTTTTTTATGATGGGTGGTTGGAGCAGACGGCATCAGAACTCTGCTCACATCTTCTTGGACCCCTTCACACTTTTCCTGCGCACTGGCTCTCATTGCTTTCTTTCCATATAGCCAGCCCTCCTTGTTGGAAGGCTTTCGTTAGGCTGTGAGAGTGTGTGTACTTTCCTGTGCAGAGAGTAGGAAATTTTTGGAAAATTCAGTTCTTTGCTGCCACTCCATACTCTCAGCCCTTCAGCAATTTCAGTGGATGCCATGGTGTACTGCCCAGCTCTCTGGCCCCGGATATAATAGCTGAAGTGTGACTTACACTGTCACTGGATTTCCTCCAGGGAATTTCACTCGTTACCCTCTATGGTACTTTGGTTGATATCACCTCCTCTAATACTTGACCTAAACTAATACTTGACCTCTGTATTAGTTTCCTATTGCTGCTGTAACTAATCATCACAATTTTAGTAATTCAAAACAACCAAAGTTTATCATTGTACAGTTCTGCACAAGTCCTGTCACTAAGGTGGTTGTGTTTTTTAATTTTTATTTTATAGGCTCTGTGGGAGAATCCTTTCCCTTCCAGAAATTCAGTTCCAGGTAGTTGAGGTCCTGTTTCCTTGATGGCTGTCAGCTGGGTCCCACCCTTAGCTCCTAGAGGCTTCTCTCTTGTCTTTGTACATAGCCCCCAACATGTACGAGCCAGCACGGGGCATCTTACCCTTCTCATCCTTCATCTCCCTGGCCTACTCCTCCTTTTCTCATTGAACGACTCTTGTGATTACATCAGACCCATCCACATAATCCGGCACAATCTCCGTATTTTATGATCAGCTAGTTAGTAACCTCAATTCTATCTGAAGCATTGCTGGATGCAAAAATGACAAAACAGAAGCTGTCCTACTCCGGGCACATCATAAGGAGGCAGGTTCTTTGGGAAAGACAATAATGCTGAGAAAATAGAAAACAGTTGGACAGGAGGAAGACCAAACACGAGATGGATGGACTCCGTAGAAGAGCCCTAGGCTGAGTCCACGGGAGCTGAGCAGGGCTGTGGGGATGAGGCACTGTGGACGTCATTCACTCAGAGTGTCCCCCGGAGTTGGAGCTGACTCAGTGGTGTGTAACAGCAACCTTACCTTCCTTTGCTACATAAGGCAAAATATTCGTACGTTCTGGATATTAGAAGGTGTGAGGACGTCTTGGGGGGGCATTATCCTGCCTACCACAATCTCCTTGTGGTCCCATTCCCCCTATGTTTTTGTT
This sequence comes from Rhinolophus hipposideros, assembly GCF_964194185.1. Taxonomy (NCBI): domain Eukaryota; kingdom Metazoa; phylum Chordata; class Mammalia; order Chiroptera; family Rhinolophidae; genus Rhinolophus; species Rhinolophus hipposideros. The sequence continues at coordinate 9,580,569 of NC_138062.1, forward strand.
TGTTTGTTTGTTTTCTGGAAACAGTTCCTAATAAATCGCTTTCACAGGAATCTTTGTCTTAGGGTCTGCTTTAGAGGAATTTAACCCAAGACAACTATGAATGCTCTGAATCAAGAATTGTTTGGGTTAGTGAATTGTGAATGGCCAGTGAGGAGCTTAGGCTGGCATTGCAAGTGCAGGCAGAAAACAACCACTGCTGGGCCTGTGTGTACTTGCTTGGCTCACTGGCTTTCTGGCAGTTAGACGGGAAGAACAGGGGAGACCTCGCTAATGAGCGTCTCCCACTGGCTCCCCTGTAATCCTGTGCCTGTCATCGGCGTGGCACCCTCGGCAGCCTTACCTACAAGCAAGTCTCTGTACAGGGCATTTATACATACAAGCCTGCGGTTCTCCCACCGCTGGCAGAGGCAGCAGCTTGTTCGCTAGCAGCGGATCCCAGCCAAGGCTGACCCAGCCCTGATTCTCGGTGGTGAGACACAGAAATTCAACATGGCACCCACTTCAGTGTCAATATGCAAAACAAGAATAGGCAACATGGAAGCTGGACAGCCTATCACCATGATTCTTAGTTGTCTCCCAGAATCCTGTGGGCTCACAGCTCCATGTACACATTTAGCCAGTCGATGTTCTACAATGATTCTTTGTCTCACTCTTTATCTGGGCATCATTGGGATCTGTTTCATCATGTACCAAATTCTTCATCCTCTAGGTACACAGAACTCCAGTTTTATCCTCTGCAGCAGGGCCCCCAGTGATAGAAATGCATATATTTAAACTCAGGACTTTTTCTGGTGTGTTAGGTGGTTAATCACAGGCTCTGCCAGGCAACCAAAGGGGAAGGCGGCTCAGAGCACACCTTGCTGAGCAGCGTTTACATCTGGTCTGTGTAAATACCACTTCAGGAAGCATCAGTTGCGAGGCGGTGTTAATGCTTGTGCTATGTGCCCCATGCTTACATTTCCTGGCCTCCACTCCCTTTCTTTCATCAACCTAAAGCTCCAATTTATACTTCTACTTCCCTTTACACCATAATACTCACTCCCCCAAATTTACACCTACATTCCAGACTCCACATGACAGCTATATTCATAATGCCACCCATGAAAAGGCTTTTATGATCCCAGATTTTATACTTCTCAGCATTTTTTTTACCACTACTTTCAAAATATACATCCGTAATATCTCAACAAAGGGGAGCAGATTAAAAAGAGAAGTACCATAAAATAATTCAGTGAAGACCTAATAAAAGATGCAATCAGTCAAGGGAGTGACAGTAGCAGTTTCTTTTAACATCAAATCTAATGGTTTCTTTTTCTAGTACAAAAGTGCTCCATTAACAGTGTGAGTCTTTTATTTAGGTAATTCACACAAGTGGTTGCCAGATGTAGTTTATTTTCAGGAGGGCACACTTAGAGAAGCAGCACACTGAGCCGAGAGACAGAGTTATCTCCATCTAACGTACTCTCTGATGACCTTTCAGAGCGAAAATAGCAGTGGAATCCTAAAACCGAAACTCTCAAAATCAGATCCAAGGAGCACTTCACGTTTAAAATGATGGTTGGATGTCAGGGCTGGTCCACAGAGAATTGAGTTGTGATTCTTTGCCTCACCATCTATTTTACGTGCATAGCGTTGGTTTGCCAGCGGCTCCCCCTTCCCTGCTGCGGCAGCCAGGCCTATCAACCAGCCTGCCTCCGGCTTTGTGTCTGTTCTGACTCACTGGCTTCAATCAAAACTCACCTGTTTGAGCCCTCTTTCCTTCCAATGCTTCTTTTCTACAAGGTGTTCCAATCAACTAATGTTCACTAATATATTCACTCTGTAAAGTGATTGATGAGTTTGTACTCTGAGTGTCCATTAGTAAAAGACCCCCGGAGACAATGCTGTAGCCCAGAGATGAGGTCACAGTGGTGTCAGGCAGATGGGTAAATCAATAGGCTTCGTTTCAGTGAGACTGGGGTTGGGATCCAGAGGCACCCAGCTAGTGCTTCTGGGTATGTCATCTGTGTCCTAGGATGTATTATGTATGTCCTATGTTGATACAAGCATATAATAGTGCCTACATTTTATTCCTCCTTTCAAAAATATATGTTGAGTATCTATAAAGTCTAATGACTAAATGAGAAGAGGTGAATTAAAATATTTAATACAATGTTGAAAAGTAATTTTCCCAAGAAGTTATTTCAAAAGAGAATGTAATTTCTGTGAAGATAGTTTAGGATTGTATAACTTTTGTTCTCCTTTAATTCATATCATAAGTTAGCTGCTTACTCCACTAACGGAAGTGGGCTGGCTTTGGGTGACATATATCTAAGGTGCTTCAGAAGATGTTTAAGGACACTGAAATCTGATTCTGGTGAAACCCAGTAGACAGTCCTACCCCAGGAAAAGTTCGTTCATCACTGAGAAGACAGGCAAATGCCCTAAATTAAAGATGGCTAATTATGATTGGATGAGTGAATGGCTCCTTAGGTTGAGAACCTTGGGGACACAAAGATTTAAGGGTAGAATGGGTGTGATAGTTAATAATTACATGCCCTAAGAAAAATCATTTAAACGTTCCATGCCTTAATTTCTTTATTTGTAAAGAAATTGTAAAGAATATTTATTTGGGATGTAGCAGGTTATCTCTAAGATTGTTTCCATGTCTCTGCAAACTGTATTCTTGTACCTTCCTTAAATGTCACATTGTAGGAGCTGTCATTGCACAGACTGTATATATTTGGATCAAGGCCTGATAAACCCTTGTAAGCACTTCAACTTCTTTCTGCATTTCATTGGGCTGACTTTTCTCCCTTTTATTGTCTTTTTTTTTTTTTTTTTTGCCTCCTTACCTCCCCGTTTTTTAAGCCATTGTTTCTCAGTCTAGTTGTAGGGTGTAGCTCCCTGGCCCACGCTGGTCTTAGGAGCCTTGCACTCCCCCTGGCTGAGGCCGTCGGTTGCTCCTAGTAGCACAGGGCAGCACACAGCACACACCGACCTCCAGCCTTAGGTGTTAGGAGCGCAGCGCTCCAACAGCCTGAGTCACCGGGCCACCGCCCCCTCCTTTTTCCTTCTTTTACCTTCTCTCACTCTCTCCATTAAATGTCTGTGCTGGGCAGGTTAAGCCATGAATCGAATTAACTTTATACAACGCTTGTTAGACAATCACATCCATGAGGGATTCAATCAACTGCTTTCTGAGTATAAAGACAAAGAGCAGAATAATCCAGACAAATGAGTGGAGTGAATTACAAGAATGAGGAAAGAAGGCTTCATAAACAATCAGTGCTGAGGTCCAAATATTGTATGAAAAGAAGCAGAAGGAAGAAAAGCAGACCAAAGCTACACGGCTTGTCCAATCGGCCACAGTAAAAGGAAAGGCTAATATTTACTGAGTTTGCCCCACATAGAAGGGACTCTTCTATGTGCTTTACTAAAACCTTAAGGACAGATACTTTTAATAATCAGACAAAGATGAGGAACCCGAGGTTCAGAAAATTTAATTTTATTTTCCAAAATCACACAGTTTGGCAGAAGCATAGTCCAAGAAGCAAATGGATTCAACCCATTGGCTCCAAAGCTAAGGCTGTTTGCTGCTAAAGTCCATGGCTTTCCAGGACCTGAAACTAGGATTTTGAACAGAAATGAGGTATAACTTGGACGTGACAGATAGGCACTGAGTAAATCAAAATGAAGCTAAGCTGAGTTAGATTGGGAAGGATATTTCTTTCTATTACTGTAGATGCCTTTTTTTGGGGGAGGGGGTGTTGTGGAAATCTGGGAGGTTGCGTTATCTGCTGCTTATGTTAAAGAGGGACATAGAATACTATACCTTAACATCCATAGGTTTTCTGAGGTTAGTTGGTCATGGAACTGCATAGCATGGAAAAGTATAGGTAAAAAGCATAGGTAAAAGCATAGGTAAAAGGCATTTTAAAATGAGAAAGAATGTGTGTGTGTGTGTGTGTGTGTGTGTATTTGCTGAAGTATTATTTGGATGACTCCCTAAGAAGATAGGTTAATGCAGTCACTGATTTTTTCAGTTTTTTAAAGACTAATCTACTCTCTTGCCTTATGCCAGACTAAAAGAGCTTCCCAAATAGTCACACAAAAAATAAAATAAAATACACCAAACTGTATTGTCCTTGAACCTCTCTTCATACACTTGTTTAAAATTAATATGCTTCAATAGAATAACCCACCTATCTGTGGCACCCAGTGGCTTCGAGCTATATATAATACATATTAATAAACTAAGAGAATGTGCTTCCTGCCACACTCATTTTGTTTTCACCCCCCTGACGGGGCTCTTGCTGTCAGAGGTGTCCGCTCCGATAATGAAAGGCAACACAAGACATGCACATTCCTTCCTTCCTCCCCTCAATCCTCTGTCCTGTCATCTCTGAGCAACAGCACCTTCCATTAGTGTTCATTTTAATAAGCCAATGTCTTTGGGTTAATAAGTGACAACTTTTAAATTAGTGGGGATCTATGCCAGTTTTTCAAAGGGGGGTATCTACATGTTACTCTCTCACAATTAGGTTTTAATTAGCAAGGTCAACGCTTGCTCTTTGTAAGAAAATGCAGCAGGGCTCTTTTTCTCTCCCTACCCACATTGGTAACATCTCGTTGATAATGAAATTATGTGTTTTCTCAGGATGAACCTACATAATGTCAATAATGTCCATGAGGAAGTAAGCTGGACGGACCCCTGTAGCACTTACACACGGACCACCTCTCGCAGTGAGGTCATGCCCTATGTGTGTCCCGCTTCTGGGGCTTCTGAATACCTACCAAAAAGATTATGTCGGTTTTTGTTTTAATTCATGTTTTCATTTTCACTCTATTTAAGTAGTTTAGAACTGTTCAGAAAGATGAAGTAAAGCTTGGCACTAGGTTTGGGCAAAAGTTGCAGGAGGTGAAAACCAGGTTTATTTAATGAAGACAATCCTTGTTCAGCTGAAGGCTCCATGGAAGGCTTGGCCACACTCAGGCTGTGTGAAGGTCAGTGCTGACATCTCCATTCTTTCCCTGGATTCCAGAGTGCTCAGGAAGAGCACTGAAGTTTGCTTTTGTCTGCTCCAGTCTGTGGAGCACTTTGTCCTCCCACCTGTTCCCGGAGTGTCTGACCATAAATATCCTTACACCGCACACCCCATCGTTGGCGGACTCGCCAGGTCTCTTTGTCCAGCCCCCACCTCATGTGGAATTAGATGCTGTGGAGATGGCATGTATCTTTACAAACCTCTTTTCTGAAAGCTCAGCTGCAGCTAGTAAGGGCAGGACAGCTGTCTAAGCAAAGAGCAAAAATCTGAAAGTTGGGAAGTTATTTCGCTCTCATATAACAGTCCAGGCAGGTGTTCCCAATTTTATGCTTCTTTCAGAATCATCTCTTAAAGCCAACTACAAGTATAACTCCTAGTTATGAAAGATAAATTACATTAAAAATACCCTTAGCTTTTCTAGCCTAGTACCATACATACCCTCTTCTCTGAAAATCTACAAAACACTTTGTTGTAAGAGGTTTGCAGTTAGTTGCTGTATTGTTGTGTTGTTTAAACAAAATCGAGGCCTCCATTTGACTTGTCATGCATCATCGTGGGCTGCTGTGAAACAGTCGTGGCAGCCAGTGTAGTCTAGAATCCAGCTCTCAGAAATGGGCACTTCAGAATTGGAAGGGATCCCACAGATCTTCTAGTCCTGCAGGAATAGATAATGAATGAGTGTTACTAAAGAACAAATTTGCGACTGCATGTTAAAGAATTACTCTGAGAACAGAGTAAATTTTCTATTGGCTTTTAATGCATGTTTTTTTTACTTGATGTATAGTTATTGTTACTGAGATAACTTTTAGAAAATGAGTGAAAAAGCATGTGTATGTTGTGATTTAGCCAGGTGTGTGATATTCCTATGTGTCAGTATCATAGAGATGGCTACCTATGGAAGAGATTTTTTTTTTTGTCAACGAAGTTATTTTTTATTAAGGTCCCAATCTTATGGGAACTTTTGTGGCTCCTTCTGGTTGTGTCACTTAAAGAAAGGAGAAAGGAGATTATGTTTTGTCAGAAAAGAAAGCCAGCATAGAATTTCAACAACTTCAACTTCCACAGTGTCATTCAGCTTTCCCTGCAAACTCTCTAATTCAAGCTCCACTGAAATCTGAGTTGTATTATTTAGAACTTGTTTATGGTTGCTCTTATTATTTTTTTTGCTTTCCAGACCTATATTGTTGAAATATCAAATACATACTGGTACGTGTACGTAATGTTGGCAACACTTCTTCTTTTATGACTGCTAATTCTTTCCCATGATGAGAAGACACCTCTTGCTATTCTTAAGGATGGCTATCGTTTCCTTCACAGAAGGACTGAGAATTATTATAGTACCTGACTAAAAACTTGGGCAGGCAAAAGTGTGTGGAAAGCAGAAAGCAAAAACGCTGTATCTCCCACCATGGGCTTTCACACTGCTCCCACAGAGTTACTGAATTCCTGAAACTGATCAATTTTATCTGTAAAATAGGTGAAAAAGGTATCCCAGCAAGATAAACTCCGAACTGTTCCTGAGTTTAAAGGCAACAAGAAGATATAAGTAGAGCTTTTATTTGAAGGAACAGACACACATAAGATAGTATCCAGTGACAAGGCTGAACTCCAACATGGGTTGAATACCAATGTCAGACCTGTCGAGAAGGCACTTAATATTGTCTTCTATATAAAGAGATTTTATGTTTGTAAGGCAGTCTGGCAAGCTGAATGTTTTTCCTTCTATAGCCTTATCAAGATCTCCGTGGCAGTGAATAGTTCAAGTCAACAAATATTTATTGTACAACTATTATGATCAAACTGCTGTGTAAAATTCTCCACGTTTAAAAAAATAATAAGCAAGACACAAACAATGGTATCAAGGAATTATAAACCTAACAAGAATAAGATGGGTGAGCAAAATAATACAACAAGGCATACTGTGACATCTCCTTAGACTTTAGACAAGCACATACCGACATTGAAAGGGAATCGTGGAAAATATTTTATACAGTTAGATTAAACATTGACTCCTAAAGGGCAAAGGCTATGTTTCACATTCTGTATCACATTAATTATTCAACACACATGACATATTTTGCAGGTTTTGCAAACTGCCGAGGCTATATCCATTGGGTGTTCATGAGCAACTCTTATACCAAGAAATCAGTGGAAAACAATAGCATCTCATGTGAACAGCGGGATTTGCCCCAGTGAAGAATACCTTTAGTTATTAATTTCCCAGGTTTAGTTCTAGGGCCATTTTAGGTACTTAAATATGTTTAAGAGATTATAAGGGAGTCACTTCTGTTTAGGAAATCTTGATGATTTTCTTATAAAGGTTACAGTGGACTGAATTCCAGGTACAGATACCGAGTCAAATTAGAGTTCTTGAGTTCTTTGAAACACTGATAACCCCAGGACTGGGAGGGTCTTGAACAAGTGACAGGAGTTGGATATTTGTGTCTGAACATTCGCGTGACTGCAATTAAAGATCCTAGTGCATGATGATCCTAAAGTAACTTTGCTGGGCCTTTGGAACCATGGAGACTTGGGTTATTTCTATTATTCTAGCAATTTTATTCTAATTTTATTCTAATTATTCTGTCAATTTTTCCCCATATAATTTGTATTTTTCGTTCTTCTGAATGAAGCTCTAAATTTCTTCTGGAAATATACGCGTATATCTCTGGAGTCACTGAAGCTGGGCTTATGAAATATCCAGAAGGGGTGGGTGAAGGGTCTCATACTTTAGTTTCAATTAAGACTAAGTTAATGTTTCAGTGCAAGAACTGGACTGTATATTGTATGGACATTCCCAAACAACATAATTCAATAAATATTCACGTGGACTCAAAATGTCAAAGTTCGGGGCACGTCTGTCAAGTCTAACAAATGCCAACACTTTGGTCCAGTTTTATTTGAAACTTTTATTTCTTTACTTATTTTTATTTTATTTTTTACTGCTCAAAAAACCCGTAGATTTTGTGTCTGAAGAAATCACTGTGTTGTATCAGACAAACTTTGTAATCTGTGTGAGTCTATTTTCCTCACACACTGTGTCCTATCAAGCTAGTGAGAAAGGGAGACACTGAAATGGTTTAATATGGCACTGAGTTCAAATTACAGAATTCAAACTTAAAATGTTCAAATGTTTTAACTGAATGTGAGGCTGAATCGGGCTGTGCTTATAGCTTGCTCGTCACATTTTCTACTTGCTACTCTGATTTTAACTCTTTCACTGTATTACTTGATTTCAAGTTTTTTTCCTTCAAAATGTGTCAGAAATCCACAAAAAAACAAAAAGTTGATATTTTGACTATTTTATGCATTTAACAATAATAATTTGAGCTGCTTTGTATATAAATGACATTATTTTTATGTATAAAAATTTCAGATATAGTCATTCGGATATAGGTGACTATCACGGCAAAAGGGTTAAGAACTAGCCATTGGAAACTAGGGGCATAAAAGAATAGGCTTGGGATGAATTTTAAGGAATGATCTACTTCATTTTTCTGCCATTGGCAGATTTCGGTTAAACTCTTCCATAGTGGGAAGAATCTTTTCTATTTGAAAACACCTGTTGGGGAGGAAATTCTAGCAAAACCTATAATACCATTTATGACCCATGGAAACAACTTGCTTCCTTCCAAAATCAACAGTTGTCTCAGTTATTGTGTTTCTGGAAATGCCCATTTCAGGAATAATAAGTTCCAGCTTGCCATTTTTTTAAAAGGTTGTGGTAGAATTTATTAGATGGAGAGAAATATGTATTCAACAGTGAAAAAAACAGTTTCTTCTTCCAGATCAAGGTTAATTCTAATAAAAAAAAATAGAAAGCCCATTACTAATGCCTTTGCATTAAAGCTCACTTCCTCTTGAATGAACCTGAAAGATGCTCTTGAATATCAATGTTGTACGAAATGCTTTCCTTATCTCTGCAGTTTTGTTTATTCACATTTTTCCCCCACATGTGATTTCTTCATGTAGAAACTAAGTAGATGTAAACACATGTCTTTCAAGAAGTCTGTAAATCTTTCTTTAACGAGGATGCCCTTCAATACAACAGGCCTGTTTGGGTACTGCTCTAGGGTAGGCTTACTTTCATTAATGTTCTGTATTTTAGTTTAATCAGAGATGATACAACACAGATCAAATAGAAACAAAATGTCTCCTTTTTAAATCTCCATCTTCTCTGTGCTTCAGATAACAATTATTCTCAACACTGCAGGATTGGGGCCTTGACGGAATAAAAGGTTAGCTTCACCTGATCCTGGTGGCTCAGGGAAAAAGTGCTTGTGTTAAGCAGAGAAAAGAACTGTTGTTTGGTTAGTTGGTTGTATAATTTAAATCATTAACCACACGAGCATGGCAATGTGCTGTGACTAAAAAGCAAATAACTCATCCTTGTCAAAAAAAAAAAAAGTGTAGCTTTTTTTTTTTTTCTAGCTGTGAAATTAACTATCAGTTCATATGCAGTCCCAGATAAAAAAATGGTGGTGAACCAGATGCACTGGTGCATAAGAATGGAAGTAATTGTTTGTGGTTTTCATGAGAAGATTGCCAGTTTGCAGCATTTAAATTATACACAAACTGCTTTTTACATCTCTAATTGTAGCTCTGTTGTTTGCAGGGAGGGTTGAATTGACATTGACAAACATAGACTTAGAAAGAACACAAAGACATGAAAACAGCACTAAATGTGCCCCCAAAATGATTCAGTGAATAGTGCTGCAACATTCTATTTATTCCGTGATATGCCAAAATTTCCTTTTTTTCCCCTCTAAGGAGCAGTGCTGCCTTTGGTAAGTTAATGAGAAGTAGTAGCCGCAGAGATGTTGAGTAAATCAAGCACATGACTTTGATGAATTATTGCATACCCACTCTTTTATTTTTTAAGAATTACTTAAATTTAACGTAATCCTTTGCTTGTTCCTTTTCTTTAACTCTTTACATTCTCCTTTTGCCTTCAGCATCTAATTAATCTGTACCAGCTTTTCCCCATTTAAATCTTGCTATGAAAATATTTTAGTACTGGGGAAGGATACGAACAAAGTCCTATTAATATTCTACTCATCATTTTTTGCTTTAATCCCTGACTTTGCAGTGAAATAAGGCCACTAACCTCTTGGGGCTAAAGACTGCAAACTAGCTTACCAGAGAAACAAAAACAAGGAGAGAGGTGATTTAGATTTTGAATTGGGAGAGCCAATTGAGTATGTGGTGTTAGTTCTATTGTACAAAGACAAACAAACAAACAACAACAGAAACAATTTCAAAATCTACAATTCAGTATTGGTTTCTTTGGAAAACTACTTTTGGTTCTTAAAGGGTCATGCTGAGTTAAAAATACATTTGTAAAGATAAACAATAGCTTAATAAGAGGGAACTCAGCGCACACACATTGTGCAAAAGGGCCATGTTAAAAGCAGAAAACAATTGGGAAAAAAATTCTAAAACCTACATTTGGGCAGTTCTAAAACCTACATTTGGGCAGTACTATAAGGAAAACTGCCCACATTTTGCTTGGCACAGCCTTTTAAAAGTTCATGCAGTGACAATAATTAGCAGAAGCCATTTGTGTGGGCACTTCTACAAGACGCCTCATGCACTTACACAGGACGGTGCTCAGGGAAGAGCTGTTCCCTTACCATTAAAACTTGAAGGAAAGCAAGGCGCAATTTGTCCCATAATGTTCAGGAGCTCTGAAGGAAGTACAAGTGTGGGACACTTCTGTGTCTTTAATTTCGTCTTTAATTTCTCCTTAGCTTTTTGCAACAAAGCTTCCAAAGAAGCTATTGTTGAATTTTGAAGCCTGCTGGAAACTCCCGCATGCCAATTAAAATAGGTATCCCATTCTGTCTGTTTAATTTGGGAAACCTTGCCTTTACGCACCCTTCTTGGATGATGGTATCTATTTGGGAAGTTCTTCCTAACAGCCCCTGTAATTTTCCAGGGGACCGGCAGCAGTTTGGTACAGCCCTTAGCCACAAATGGATTTCAACCCACATTTCTGTGTGGCCATATTGTGGGGCCTCCAACCTGACTGTGACCAAGTTAAGCTCTCAGGACAAGAAACAAGCTTAGTAAGATTTCACTGTTTTTATAAATATTTATAGCTTATACGACTGTAGTTCTTATACGTAAAATAAGGGGTTGACTCAGAAAGTGGCTGGCTTGACATTTTGGTAATTAAAGATCCCTTCTTGTTTAGCTGCCTTTCCCTACACAGAACAAGACAAATGTGCACCAAACACTCCAGCAGTAACCGGTTACTGCAGCCTGGCCAACAAAGACTCCGCGGGCAGCACCACCAAATCCCAGTGTGAAGCTGCAACTGGGGCAAAGGACTGAACCAGCAGACCTCATATGAGGATGCAGGCTGATTCCAAACAAACAGGGAACAGAAACTGCCAGCAGTTCCCAGCGTGGAATCTGGGAACGAACTATGACATTCCTTTCCCTTCCAATACATATTTGACCTTGTATTATTTAAAAATTTATTCTCAGCTTCTAGCATTCTTGGCTTTAGGTCAGCTGTGGTTCCCAGTTCTCTAGGAGCTGGAGAGTGCGCATCCCCTCTTTTCCATCATGTGATGCCAGCAGAGTGGCCACTCAGTGGCCACTTACCCTTCAGGCTTTTGAAGAAATTGACACCAATGTCCCTAGAAAGCTACATTTTCTTTTTGGATACATCTATTGCTTGCTAGTCCCCCACACAGTTTAGAGTAAATCAGAAGGAACTGTAAATTACAACCCCAAATTTTATTTGGAAATTATTCCACATAGCAATTATTATACCATCTATGTTTATCTGAAAACTCACTCTCTCCATCCCCAGCTGAGGATTTTTTTCAAGACAATTTATTTTTAAAAAACACAATGATAACCTGACCGGAAGGCAGATGACCTCCATTTATTTTCTAGTACAATTTCTAGAAGTTCGTATCTTTCATTGTTATTATTTGGCTTCTAATTTTATGTGAAAGATTTTGGTTGACTCACCTAAAGTCTCTTGTTTCGGTATCTTTGTGGCTGGTGAGACATGTGACAAGAGAATATATTTGAACATGAATATTTGTGCTTTCTCTTTTTCTTCTCAAGACCTTTCCTTTAGTCAGGCACAGATATCCACTTTGCCTCTGGAGAGAAGTAGGATTGTTTCATGGGAATTGAACTAATAAGAAGCATTAAAAAAAGAAAAAATTCCAAACAAGCTTTTGAGAATCAAGAGAAAGGCCCAAGAATAGCAAGTTCAAGTGTTTATATCATAACAATGAGTTTGGAAAAATCAAAAGAACCATTCTATCCTGCTCCTTACCCTACTGTGTGACTTAGAAGAATAGTTATCTAACTCGGTGGGGACAAGGAGGAAAGATGATTGGGTCTGACCTGAGAGGGAGTCTATAGTAGGAGATGAGAGGATTTGGGGAGATCTTTTAACGAGTAACAAGCCAGGTTAGAAGAGTTTTATGAACCAACCTTGGAAGTCAAGCAATATCCCTTCCACTGAACTGTACTGGTTAAAGCAGCTACAAAGATCACTCAGGTTGAAGAGGAGAGAACATAGATCTCTTAATGGAAGAATGTCAGTGTCAATTGTACAGGCTTATGGGATGCGATGTGTATTATCACAGCCTTCCACGGCTTATTGTACACAGAATCAAGAGAGGACATGGTGAATGCGAACCCTGCATAATTCCCAAAGAAAGACAACCAAGAGCTAAAAACTGTTCAAATTTTATAATAAACTTTTTGGCTATTTTGGATAAAGTGACATTCTCCTGAATGGAAAAGAAACTTTCATCAAAATTGACTTCCAATTTCATAGACATGTAATTAATTTGTCTTGTAATGTAATAGAGATATTACATATTGTCATGATTTATATCTACCAATTTTATCTCAAGATACTTTGTTATATTTTTCTACTTTTCCTATTTTTCTCATTGAAGTTAATACTTTTTGATATCTGGGATGGGAGAATACCCTCAAATTTTTAAGTAGAATTCTTAGGCTATAAAGTAAGATTCATGTTTTATATATTTAATTTTAATGTCTCTACATGATGAATACATGATTGATTAAACTGTAGTATATGGAAATTACCTCATTGGAAGAAAAGTAAGTATTCCCGTCTTTGCTCTTTTTTCTGTATTAGTTAAACTGCTTTCAGCTCCAGTCCCTCATAATGGCTTAACCAATGAGGACATCTTACCTTACAAAGAAGAATTCAAGAAACATGGCTTCTCAGGCCTCAGCAGGCAAAGGCTGTGGCTCTAGTTCTCCTAGGGCTCCTTGCTCTGCCCCTGTGGTGTGCTGGCTTTATGCTCAGACCAGGAGCAGTATGGCTGCAGCAGTTCTAGGCTTTCCACCTACAGACAACACTGAAAAGCACAAAGAAATGATCTCTTCCGATGTTTCCTTCTTAAGCATGAGGAACAATTTCCAGGAGAACTCCTCTCCCTCATATCTCTTTGGCTAGAACTAAGTCACATGCCCACCTCTCACAGCTACTGGCCATGGAATAGGATTAACTTGATGGGTTTCTACCAGAGAGTTAACTCTGAGAGCTAGGATAGGGTCATGTTTCCAAAAGCAAGAGTTGGCAAACTATAGTTGTGGGTCAAATCCAGACTTCTGCCTGTTTTGTAAATAAAGTTTTATTGAGTTACAGCCATGCACATTCATTTACTTATTGTGTACGGCTGCTTTCACACTAAAACTGTCAAGTTTAGTAGTTGCAGCCAGCTCCACGTCTCCTTCAAGGCAGAAAATATTCACTATCTATTCCTTCATAGAAAAAGTTTGCTATTATCTTAAATCATAAAACAAATCGGGGGTCCTCTCATCAAGGTAAAAGAGAGGATAGGATATGCGATAAGCAACAGGTTCTACTAAATGTCCTACTTCATTTTCCAAAAAGCACCTTATGCTAATGGATTCCATAAACCTCATAGACATTCTAACATACATACTGTGCTTTTTATGCTTTATTACTTTATGTCAGTGGTTCTGTGTGGTTATCGTGCACCTGTATGTAATTTAAGTGTTTTTTCTATGTTCTGGATCTCAGGATATGATCTACTATAACAGAGTAAGACTGTACCTTTCCCCTTTGTTTATAGAGTAGCCATGGAGCCCTGCTGACCTCTAATCCTATCAGTAACCAAATCACATTTTCTACTCAATACTCTCAATACTCAAGACCAAAATTTACAGAATGAATTAACTAGAATGAAACTTCATGAAGGACCTTGCCTATTTAAATGTTAATGTATTTTTTTCAGATTGTTTTTTAGAGCAGTTTTAAGTTTACATCACAATTGAGAGAAAGATAACAGATTTCCAATATCCACCCCTCCCCTGCTCCCTCCCCCCCCACCCCGCCCACCCCCGTTCCCACACACGCACAGCCATTATCAACATCATTACCAGAGTGATCCATCTTTAACCAAGGGTGAGCCTGCACTCCATGTCATAATCATCTGAAGTCCATAGTTTACCAAACGGTTTGCTTTTGGTGTGCATTTGGTAGGTTTGGACAAATGTATAATGACATATAGTCCTCGTTGTAGTATCATGTGGGTATTTTCACTGGCCTAAATATCCTCTTTGTTCTGCCTATTCATCTCCTTGCTGGCAGCCACTGATATTTTTGTTGCCTCCATAATTTTGTCTTTTCCAGAATGTCTTATAGTTGGAACCAAACCATATGATGCCCTTTTAGTTTGGCTTCTTTCACTTAATAATATGCATTTAAAATTTCTTCATGTCTTTTCACGGCTTAATAGCTCATTGCTTTTTAGGACTGAATCGTATTCTATTGTCTGGATGGACCACAGTTTATTCATTTAGATACTGTGTGCCTTCAAGTTTTGGCCGTTGTGAGTAAAGCTGTTATAAACATCTGTGTGCAGGTTTTACATGAACATACATTTTTAATGATTTGGGTAAATACCAAGGAGTGAGACTTTTGGATCGTATGATATGAGTATGATTAGTTTTGTCAGAAGCCTCCAAACTGTCTTCCAAAGAGGCTGTACTATGTTATATTCTCACCAGCACTGAATGAGTGTTCCTGCTGCTCACATTCTCGCAAGCATTTGATATTATCAGTGTTCTGGATTTTGGTCCTTCTAATAGGTGTATAGTAGCATCTCATTGTTGTTTTAATACATGTATATGTTTTTCTGATGACCTATGACGTGGAGCATCTTTTCATGCGCTTGTTTGTCATCTGTATATCTTCTTTGGAGAGGTGTCTGTTCAGGTCTTGGGCTCATTTTTTTTTTTTTTTGCCAGGTTGTTTGTTTTCTTATTGTTGAGTTTTAAGAGTTCTTTGCATATTTTAAATAGCAGCCCTTCATCAGATTTATCTTTTGTAAATATTTTTTTTCCCATTTTGCAGCTTGTTTTCTAATTCTTTTGATATTGTTTATCATAGAAGTTTTTAATTTTGAAGAAGTCCAGCTTATCAATTATTTCCTTCATGGATCAGATCTTTGGTGTTGAATCTAAAAAGGTATCACCAAGGTCATCTAAGTTTTCTCCGAGGTGATCTTCTGGAAATTTTATAGTTTTGTGCTTTAAATTTATGTCTGATCCATTTTGAGTTAATTTTTGTGAAGGGCATAGGGTCTGTGTTTAGATGTGTTCCAGCACCATTTGTTGAAGAGACTATCTTTATTCCATTGTATTACCTCTGCTCCTTTCTCAAACAGCCGTTGACTATATTTATGTGGGTCTGTTTCTGGGCTCTTTATTTTGTTCCATTGATAGATTTATCTGTTCTTCCATCAGAACCACACTGTCGTGATTACTATTGCTTTATAGTAAGTCTTGAGGCTGGGTAGCATCAGTCCTTCCACTTTTCATCTTCTTCAGTGTTGTGTTGGTTATTCTGGCTCTTTTGCCTTTCTGCATAAACTTTAGAATCAGTTTGTCAATACTTTCTGAGATTTTGATTGGGAATCCATTAGATCTATAGGTCAAATTGGGAGGAACTGACATCTTGACTATATTGAGTGTTCCTATTCATGTGCATGAAACATCTATTTATTTAGTTGCTTATTGATTTCATTAATTCAGAGTTTAGTAGTTTTCATCATACAGATTTGTATATATTTTGTTAGATTTATATCTAAGTATTTCATTTTGGAGGGGTTCTAATGTAAATGGTATTGTGTTTTTAATTTCAAATCCTGGTTGTTCGTTGTTGGTATATAGGAAAGCAATTAACTTTTGTGTATTAACCTTGCGTCCAGCTTGATATAATTGCTTGTCAGTTCCAGGAGAATTTGTCAATTCTTTCAGATTTTCTACATAGATGATCATGTCATCTGCAAACAAAGACAGTTTTATGATTTTTCTTCCCTAATCTGTTTACCTTTCTTTTTTTTTTTTCTCTTGCTTTAGCACATTACCAGGGACTTCCAGGACGATGTTGAAAAGGTGTGAGAGAGGTGACATCCTTGCCTTGGACAATATTGCCTTGGACAATATTACTGGGAAATTTTCTAGTTTCTTACCATTAAGTATGATCTTAGCTGTAGGTTTTTTGTAAACAGTCTATCAAACTGAGAAAGTTCCCCTCTATTCCTAGTTTACTGGGAGTTTTGATCATAAACGGGTGTTGGATTTTGTCAAATTCTTTTTCTATATGTACTGATATGGTAATACGATTTTTTTCTTTTTTAGTCTGTTGATGAATTTTGAATGTTGCACACTCCTTGCATAACTGGGATAAGTCCCACTTGGTCACAAAGTATAATTCTTTTGATACTTTTTTGGATTCAATTTGCTAATATGTTGTTGAGGATTTTTGCTTATATATTCATGGAGATATTGGTTTATAGTTTTCTTTTAGTGTCTTTGTCTGGTTTTGGTATTAGGGTAATGCTCGCTTCAAAGAGTGAGTAAGGAAGTATTATTTCTGCTTATATTCTCTTAAAGAGATTGTAAAGAATTAGTATAATGTCTTCCTTAAATGTTTGATAGAATTCACCAGTGAACCTATCTGGGCCTAGTGCTTTCTGTTTTGAAAGGCTATTAATTATTGATTCAATTTCTTTAATGTATGTAGGCCTATTGTCTATCTCTTCTTGTGTGAGTTTTGGTAGTTTGTGTCTTTCAAAGAATTGGTCCATTTTACCTAGGTTATCAAACTTATGGGTATAGAGTTGTTTATAGCATTTCTTTATTATCTTTTTAATGTTCCTGGGATCTATAATGATGTCTCTTCTCTTTCATTTCTGATATTAGCAATCTGTGTCCTCTCTCTCTCTCTCTCTCTCTCTCTCTCTCTCTCTCTCTCTCTTTATTTCTTTGTTAACCTGGTTTAGAAATTTTATTTATACTTTCAAAGAACCAGCTTTTAGTTTCTTTGATTTTCTCTTGATTTACTATTTTCAATTTTATTGATTTCTGCTCTATTTATTTTTTTTCTTCTGCTTACTTTGGATTTAATTTGTTCTTTTTTCCCCTAGTTTTTTTAAGGTGAAATCAGATAATTGATTTAGATGTGTCTTCTTTTCTAATGTACGCATTCATAAAATTTCCTCTAAGCACTGCTTTCAATACATTTCACCAATTTTGATAAGTTATGTTTTCATTTTTATTTAGTTCAAATTATTTTTAAATTTCCTTTGAGATTTCTTTCGTGACCCATATGATATTTAGAAGTGTGTTGTTTAGCCTCCATTTTTCAAGATTTTCCAGGTATCTTTCTGTTATTAATTTTTAGTTTAATTCCTGTGTGGTCTTAGAGCAGATATTGTTTAATTTCTATTCTTTTAAATTTGTTAAGGAGCGTTTTATGGCCCAGAATGTATTAATATGGTTTTTATCTTTATTAGTTGGTCAATTTCAATCTAAGCAGAAACCAATGCAAATGGGTTGTAACTATTTCCTGAGAAAGACTGGGTGCCTGGGAGGCACCCAGGGTCCACTTTTGGGGCATACGGATGAAGGGAGCATTGATTTAGCCATGTGCTTCAATTTGGAATTTTTAGAATAGAGAATGTGAAACCTACCTCTACTCAAGTATGAACTGGTTATAAGCAATCTAGAAGACCTCGTTATTAAATAATATTGCCTTGAACTCATTGGTCTAAAAGTTTAATTACAAGAAACAGTATTACTTGCTGGAAGATATACAATCTAGTTATATATTCCTCAGAAATGTAGATACTTAAAATTGCATCCTTTCTACAAGTCTGAATATCTGAGAAATGTATTCTTGGGTCATGTTATTTTGACTTTTCTTCGAGTTGTTGTTACTGAAGTATCCTTTGACATTATGCCCTCACTTGGGACCAAGACATGTTGTAAGAAATAGCCATGTGCAAATCCCTATTGCACAAAATGTAGGGATGTTGTTGAAAATAGTGTCAGCTCTTCTACTTTAGTAGCTGTATGAATTTCAGCATGAAAACTGTATCTCTCCTCAGCAGCTAGAATGTTTTTAAACTTATGGCTGATGAAAATTTGTTTTTCACATTATGTTTTCATATATGATTATATGTGGACGTCAAGTAAAACATGTCATACCAACAGGGAACCTATGGTTGAAACAAGGATAGCACTGGGCATACTCACTCCACCTGTCTGTGGAGCCCTGATATGGTTCGGGGGGAATCTCATGTTCAGCTGAGCTAGACTGGAGTCTACCCACAAACCTATAGCATTCCTACGTGGCTTCACACACCAAGAAGCCTCGAGTCATTTGTAGTCCAGCTTTACATTTTCTAATTTATGTTGCTTGACCTCATGGTTCTGCCCCCACTGTTCCTTTCCTCTGAATTCTGTATCTTTAACAACAGCAACAAAATCATATTGTATACGAACAAAATTCATTTCTGGCAAATGTTTAAAAGCTTTTTTAAGAAAGAGTAAGGTTTATACATATTCCTAGATTTGTGGCGAAGAACTTCACCAAGGATGTATAATAAGATCATTATGTAACTATTGTATGCAGCGTAAGTCCTCTGTCAGATTCTTCCTGTAATATTCTAAACCGCAGGTGACCACACAGATTAGCACCTATATTTTAAAAGTGTTTGCTGACCTTCCTGTCACCTGAAAGCACAGCTGATAAAAGGTGAGAACTGTATATGGAGGCTTCTCCTTATAAAAGTTCTTCCTGTTTCTCGCATGGAATTTTTTTTTTTCTTTTTCCCCCTTGCAATTCAAAATTGTATTCATTCTGGCTTCCTTCATTCTCAAGAAGCTAGCTGAAATCTGAGCTGGTAACATGCTCATCCTTCCCTCTATTTGCTTTTATCACAACAGAGTAGCAGACCTTTCACAAGGCTTTCTTGCAACCTCTCTGGGGTTGTGCTCCTGCTCAGTGTTTGTGAAAGCATTCGGAACCTGTACCACGCAAACCTCCAGACACAAAGTTTTTGACACTCTTCCATGTGGCATTTCTATAATGATGACAAGACCTGGTAATAACCCAGGTCTTGTTGGAATCAATTGAAAATATGAAATACGAAGACTTTTTTTTTTTTTTAAAGAAAATTGATATGCAGGTTTCTTAGCAAATCCAACTGTCCCTGGTATAGGAGTGTGTGTGTGGCGGGTTCAAATAAGATGTCTAGGAGTGATAGCTGGCATGGGAAATAAATGTGTGTTGAGGCAGGTGCTAGTTCGCTGGCATCCTTTCCTCCTGGCACACACCCTGTTTTACCTTTACAGTCAGGTATTCATTCCAGTGGGGTCCAGGATTACTTTCCATGTGTTGGTAGCATTACCTCTCTTATGCTTCCCATTCAGGTGGCTTCAACATTTCCGGGTGTGTAAATGAATTAACGAAAATAGGCTCTTCATTCCTAGATTTGATATTCTCCCTAATTGAACGACTGTATTCAAAGAGTGACAGTTAATAGATATATTGAACCTGGGTAGATAGCTAATATGAAAGATAATAGAATCCAGATCACTTTCATTTCAACACACTCCCAGAATAGCTACACTATCTGAATAAAAAATAGTGGTGGTATTAGCTGCTTTAATAGAGACAGTGATGAACCAGAAAGTGTCTAAAGTACAGGATGGGAAAATATAGAAAAATACAATTATATTATAGAAGAAAAGGTGAAGGCACTAAGCATTTTTACCCTCTGAAGAAGAAAAGTGCATGTGTATCTATGGGGCGTGTGTGTGTGTGTATGTGTGTGTGTGTATTGATATGCAGGGGTAACGGAGAGAGAATTTTGCAGGGTATCATAGAAGAAGTAGAAAGGTATCATATGCAAACTCTATTTGTGGCTTCAGAGGCTGCCATGTCTATCTGTCTATCTATCTATCTATCTATCTATCTATCTATCTATCTATCTATCTATCTATCATCAATCTATCATCTATCTGTCATCTATCTAATCTGTATTTTTCTTTAGCAATTAGTTGATAGCAAATGGAAAGCTCTCCCTCAGAAAGGCATGGTTTCCTGTCAAAGAATTTATAGCCAATGATGACTTCTCAATAATTGTTAGAATCTTCTTAGCGGTGCCGTGGAAGGCATCCTACATGCAGGTTGGTTTGGAGAACTCAAACTAAAAGTACTGTCTTAGCTCTGATACTTCCCTAATTTTAGTTCAGACTGAGATTTTTTTCTTGATTTCATCTAGCTACAGTTGTGTAGGTTCCAAGCTAGGCATGCCTAGGACTTTCCGCCTGGTGTGTTCTTACCTGTTGCTATAGAATCATGACTGGTCTTTGACTTCTTGGTGATCAGAGGGGTTTCAGACAGCTGCAAACTTCTTTCTTTTATCAGAGAAGACCAGATATTCTTACTACCTCTTTTAAGATGGTTAGTCGCAGTGTTCTTTCGGTGTCCAGTTCTTACATTAACCAACTTTTTCTCACAGTGGACTTCACAGCCCCTTCCTTTGTTCTGTAAGGAATTAACTGTTTCCCTCATCATCTAAGTTACTTCCACTGGAATAGTTTAGGGGATAGAGAGAACAAGATCTGATACATTCTAAATATGAACTTTATTATCAATTGTTCATGAAGGTTGGAAATGTCCTTCTCTCTTTGATATTTTATGAAGTCACACATTGCTGCCACATGGCTTGTTTCCTAAGGCATTAATGCTTAAAGGCACAGTTTAGGCAAATGTACACTAGTAGGACATCCAACCCCATGTATCAGTCTGGCTTCAAGATTGGACACTCAAATTAGGATAATTCAAGGGGGATTTGATACACATACTTTCTGTAAAGATATGGGAAGGGTGTAAGGAATGTTGAGGGTTAGTACAGTACTCAGAGATTAGTACAGTGGACCTCTGACTGCTCTTAGGCTTGGACGGAGGAGGGAGGAGCCAAGTACTACCACCTGAAAGGAAGGAAGCAAGGAAGGAAGGAAAGGAGGGAGGAAGGAAGGAAGGAAGGAAAAAAGGAAGGAAGGAAGGAAGGAAAGAACTGGTATAGAAAGATGTCTTGAGAGAAACTTGGACCTCAGGTTGAAGCTGAAAGCTAGTCTGAGGGAACCCAGTCAGGAACCAGGAGAACAAATAGTTGAGTCAAAGATCAGTCTCTATCCCTCTCTCTCTCCTGCAAGATCACCCCTCCCCTTTTATATATTGCCGCCTCCGAAGCCACACGTAAGGTTTGCGTCTGACAATGCCTCTTCTACTTCTTCCCTATGCTAGCCCGCAGCGTTCGCCTTGACGTGGTCTGTGTTGTTAGGTTTCTGCTGCCCAGGAGACTGCGTGTGGATCGGAAGGGGCCAGCGGCCTGTCCCTGGCAGCACGGGTGAGTAGACTCCCGGAAAGACCTAGATTACACCTTTCACCTTTCTCCCTGAATGCCTAGAGAGCAGCAGTTGGAACTCCTTTCTCCTGGAACTTCTTGTTTTAAATGCTTTCTGAGATCATATCCTGAGTAATATGCAGGGAAAGAACTGAGAGGAAGATGGTAACTTTGTGCCTCACCCTTCCTTCTCTCCCCACAAAGTCCCTCCTCCAGCAGAGCGGCTCTTTGGTTTCCTTGTTGTTCTCGGCTGTGACAGTCGCACCTTTCCTAGGGTGAAAGCAGAAGATTATCTTCAATTTTTCCCTTGATTTTGGACGGAAGAAATTCAAGATGCCACAGCCATCCTGAAATTCTCAGAAAAACGTACTGTCCTGAAATTGTGCTCATACACCTGAAAACAGTGCTAGAGCATGAAGGCACATCAGCTTCTCCTGAATTAAATGTTACATTGTTTCTTGTGGAGGATTAGCCTGTCTGCTTCCTTTTGTCTTCTTATTAGAGAACAAGCATTGTGAAGAGGTGTTGGCTAACATTCCTACCTCTGGTATCACAACCTGTGTGTGACGTTTGCTTGTCTCTCACGTATTGCTGAGTGACAAATCAGAATACCCACTCAGCAAACCCAGGGCAAGAATTTGGTCTGTAATGTCACATAAAATACATCATACCAGGATTTAAAATACAGAAGTTTTTAGCATATTTTTTTGGGGTAGATGTGAGAGAAACCATGACTGTTTTAGAGAACTTGATGGGAATTAGTTGTTTATGAGGCAAACATGAAGGCAGTAAGGTGGGAAAGTATTTGATAAAAGCACATTACAGGTGACTTAGAGCACATAAGCAACACTCTCCTCTCTTTTTCTGTTAATACTACTCAGTATAACCAGAAAATTAATATCCTAAGGGTGGCACAGAAAGTCCCTTCATCTTGGTGGAGTTAGATGAAATAATAATAATTTGTGTGCATTAATGTGTATATTACTGGTACAAAGTCAGAAGTTGAGAGATATTATTCCTGCAACATATTTTACTGTAAGACCGGGTCTTATATAATATAATATAACAAAAGACTGGGTATTATATTAATTTTTGCTCCAAAAGATGCATTGGAGCTGATTGTCTGGCGAGGTCTTATTTTCCAGGAAACATGGTATGTGTTTCCAAACTCATCAAGTTGTATACATTAAATATTTACAGCTTTTTATATGTCAATAATATCTCAATAAACTGGTTAAAAAAGAAAAACAAACAAACAAAAATAAACCTGAGAACTTGCTCTTGTTCCAGACAAGAAAAAGCAAATAAAACGAACACCCCAAATATGCTCTTAGCAAATAATGTACCATGTGATCCAGCCACTGGGTACATAAAGGCAGGCATTTCGTTGAATTTCACAAAGACACATCACAGAACCAAGATGCTGTACCAAATGTTAGTAGGGCAATTTTTTTTTCCAATTTGAGAGAATGGTTTTAGTCAATCATGACTTGAACACAAGTTACGATTTTTCTTCAGTTATTGACTCTCTCTTGCTGTCGCCAATGCCCTTCAGCTGTAGACCACCAGGAGCACATCTGTAGTTGAACCATTGAGTTTATTCCCAACTGCCCCTAGAAGCAACATGAACCGTGGGGACTTACCAAGACAACCTTAATAATTCCCTCAACTTGACTGAAGTTTACACAAGCTTCTTCCCGACTACGACCTCCCTTTCCTTAGATCATTTACGTTAGAAAGCTTGCTGTTATACTTTCTTTCTCTATCCTTTGAAATAGAAATCTCCCAGTTTCTTGCCAGTTTAATAACCAGAAATATCTTTCTCAAGGACTTTGGATCCATCTCTTTGAAGTAGAATCACCAGGGGAGGTAGTGTCCCTATCTCCCAGTCTCTGTGGGAGGGTAGGGAACTTAGATAAGTACCAATTAGCAAACACAAATGGTTTAGTGACATTGGCCAACCTCCCACTAATGGCCTCCAGTACTTTTCCATTCACTTACCCTGGGCTTAAAAACTCACCCACTTTTTTGTTTTAGTCAAGTTGAGTTGACTACCTCTCCCTATTGCAATAGTCTTGAATAAAGTTTTCCTTGTCCATTTAACTCCATCTAGTGCAATTTTTCTTTGATAGGAGCTGTGGAAGTTTCAATAAGGGGCAACTAGGTTTTATAGGATTTGAGTTTTGGATGAGTAATTTGGGGGAAGGCTCTAAGGAAGTGGAAGCTCATTCTGTCAGAAAGCAGAGAAATTCTACGACTATCTCAGTAAATTTTATTTATAGGGAGGGCCAACTACAAGTCTATGATGGGTAAGCGTACCATCACACATTTAATGAGAAGGAATGTTTTGTGGGTTGCACAGGGACCTTGCTTTTGTCTCACTTTAGCACGGTCTCAGAGTGGCCTGGTCTGATGTTGATGTTCTCTGAGGCTGTTTCTGCCAACAGAACAAAGCGGCCTCATCGAGAGCATCCGACCACTTCGTAATAACATTGAGGCCTAGCTGGGAGGGCTGAACATTTCCCGTATGTGGAAAGCTGCTGTTTTGCTTTTTCACTTTGTTACCCAGAAAGGGAAATATCACTGCTGCAAATGTGAAGTTTGAAAGGGTTAGGACACAATAATCGTCCTGGAATTCCTATTTGCTGAAGATCAGAAGGGTCCATTCAGACACATATATACAAACACACATTCTCTCTCTGTTTCTCTCTTATTCTCATAATAACAACAGTATATGATTCACTGTGGTCTTGATAAACGAGGAAGAACTTTACCTTAAGCAGTAGTATGAATAAAATGCCCTCAGAAAGACCAGACCAGGGCTATTTTATTTATGTTCTTTCCACATTCTCTTGATCAATTAATGTTCTTTCAGGTGGATAACTAGCAAGTTTATGATTTGTTTTATCTTGGAATGAAGGTCCTATAATAAATAAATATCCACGAACACATCTGTTTTTGCTGAGCTAAACAATCACTCTTATGAGCAAGGTCTTTGCTGGAGGTGAGATGAAGTTCTGCTGGTTGAATCATGTGCCGGAGACTGGATGGTGATCTGACTTTTGAATCGACAAGGCTTGTTCTCGTTTGGCAAGAATTCATTTGGTCAACTGACTTTAGCAGTCTCACTTTGATCGTGGTGTTTTATTCTTAGTCTACTGGATCTTCCATTCATTGTATAAAAGACATTGTGTGCCTTTTTACACAACAAATGAAAGAGCACTTCTTCATCTGAAAGAATAAGATTCACTTATTCATCCAAAAATATTTACTGAACCTCTCCTACATAACAGACACTGTCCTTCCTAGAGACTGGTAAACATTAGTTAACAAAACAGACTCGTGGGTCTTAGCGTTTATGGAGACAGACAGCAAACAAATAATAAATCAATAAATAATATGCAAATGTTGTGAATGAAAACAATAGAACTGGAAATAATATATGTTGTAAGGAGGTATATAGAATCAGTTGTAAGGAGTTGAATTTAAGTTGAGACCTTAAAGTTGAGAAAAGATAAGTTATGCATGGAGGTGAAGAACCAGTTCCTTTCTTTCACTCTCCTCCAGAGTTGATCCATCAACATAGACGTAACTAATAACTTGATGCCATTGTTTTGTTTTATTTATACAACATTGTGGTTTTTACTTGGCTGGTTCTGCAACCCTCATTAAATTTTATTTATTTACGTTACATGTAACCTTACATTTTTTTAAATTAAATTTATTGGGGTGACAATTGTTAGTAAATTTACATAGATTTCAGGTGTACAATTCTGTATTACATCGTCTATAAATCCCATTGACAAAGAAGCTAATAACCTTACATTTTTATTAATATGGTTACTGTTACGGTTTGACCATAATGTCTCACAAATAGATAGATGTTGCCTTTAAGTTGTGAAGGCAGGATACTTAACCTGTCTTACTGTTGGAATTCAGTTAGTTTTCTACGGTGTTAAGGACAGTTTTCTTTTCATCAGTTTCCGACAATGGGAAGTGCCAATTTATATTTGTAGGTTTGATATATAGGTGAAGTTCCAATAGTTTATCCTATTTTATATAGATCAATATAGTGAGGAAAAGCACGAGACCATGGTTCCTGGTCGGCTTAAATCTTTTTGTCATTTCCAATGTCCTGTTGACAAGTTAGGACTGTCTATTGAAAGAGGAGAAAGAAGGCAAGAGTGACAGAGTGAGAGTAGGAGAGAGAGAGAGAAAGAAATCCCCTGAGCTCTCTCTCTCTCTTTTTCCCCCCTCTATTGCAGTCTATAAATGGCATGACCATATTTCTTTTTTTCTCTGATTCTATATCTTACCATCATTTAGGATTCTCCCTTTCCCTCACTTTGCACATGCAAATAGTCACTGAATTTGCTCCCTCAATCTGTTTTCACTCTCTTTTTTTATCTTGATGTCTCTGTCTTGAGTACCTATTCCTCTAGTAAATCTGTTCTGTCCAATAGGATAGTAAGTAGCCATATGTGGTTATTAAAATTTAAAGTCAAATTTAATTCCTCTGTTGCACTAGCTACCTTTGAAGTACTTTAAAGTGACGCATGGTTAGTGGCTACCGTATTGGTGGAACATTCCCCTTATTGCAGAAGATTCTGTTGCACAGTGCTGCCCAGACTACAGAGAACAGCGTCTCTGCTTCCAAAGCTGATTGGGGTCTCAAGCAAAGCCAGGCCCATCTGATCTCTTTCTTGCTGTCAGAATTAATCTTTTTAAAGTGCTGATCTAAATTTTGTCTCCTTCATAAAATATCTTTGATGGTTTTCTTATTAACATCAGAGTTAAATTCAAACTTTTGGTCCTGATATTCACAATGGTCTGAGATCTAACCCAAATCTCTCATTTTTTAAAATTATTTTATTTTTATTAAATTTATTGGAGTGACAATGGTAAATACAAATACATAGGTTTCAGGTGTACAATTCTGTATTACATCATCTATGTATCACATTGTGTTCACCACCCAGAGTCAGTTCTCCTTCCATCACCATACATTAGACCCCCTTATCACTCTTCTACCAAACCCCTCTCCCCTTAGCCTCTGATAACCACTAAACTGTCTTCTGTGTGTCTTTGAATGTTTGTTTGTTTGTTTGTTGCTTTCAGTTTTATATCCCACATATGAGTGAAGTCATATGGTTCTCAACTTTTTCTGTCTTAATTATTTCTCTTAGTATGATAATATCAACACCCTTCATGCAACCAGGAAAAAAAAAAATATATATATATATCAGGGGTGCCAAAAAAATGTATACGTATGACTTGTATTCATCTTTTGTTATCAGTATATACCGAGCATTACAATTTTAATACAGTTTTTTTCTTTCCTAAAATGTGTATACATTTTTGGCACCCTCTGTATATATTTAATGATCATATTTAGTTTTAGCAAAGGGAACAGTGAAACTGCTACTTTCATGTGCTGCTAGTAAATTGGCATCTTTCAAGAAATATGTATAACCAATGTTATTATTAATGTAAAAGGAGAATATCATTTGCTTCACTGATTTCATTTCTAGCAATCTGATCTTTAAAAACCAGCTAGAGATGTGGTCAAAGAGACATGCAGAAAGGTGTTCATCACAGTTTAACGTTTGGGAAAAACTGGACATACTCTAAATGCTCAACCAATAGGGGCATCCTTAAATCAATTATTTTGGATCTATACTATTGAGTTGCAACTTTATAATCTTGATAGCACAAAAATATGTATAGCTTCATTTCCTAATCCCCCATTCATTTGTCTATTTCTTCTTTACTCCAGGCACATCACATGCTTTTATACTAAATATTTATTTAATTATTTATTTATTTATATTTTTTTGTACAAGCTCTTCTTTCTGCTTGGAATGTTTCTCAGTTCAGATCACCACATGTGTACTAATGGTTTAAAAGCAGCTCAGATTTCATCTCCTTCATGAACTCTTCTGGGACATTCTCCACCAGAGATAATAGTTCTTCTCTTTATGCTCTTATGACGTTTGGGTAGCATTTGTGCTATTATATTAGTAAGTCATTGCTTATCTATTTATCTCTCCCACTTTTTCACAAAATATAAAATCCTAAAGGTTGGAATAGTGTTCTTTTAATTTATTTTCTTTATTTTTTTATTGTTTTCTGTTTAGTATGTGACACAGTACCTGGCCCATTTTTGATACTAAATAATGTCTCTGAATAAATGAAGGCAGGGAAATAAATGTGACTGTAATCATTAATACCTGGAGGGGTTCCGTGAACACTGTAAAGTTTCTCTCTCTCTCTCTCTCTTTCTTTCTTTTTTTTTTTTTTTTTTTTTGATTGAGTTGGGGAAATCAATGTGGGAAAAGAGGAGACAACCATAGAAATGAACTGGAGGAATGTCAAAGGTTTAAATTCATATTATTGTTAATATGAATCCTCTTCAGGCTGTGTAAACTTTGTTCAGTTAAGCAAATACTCCAGAAGACAAAGATTTTATGTTTGCTGGGAAATTCACAGTTGCAAATGCCTGTGAGTTTTCAGTGTCCTCAGGAACCTTAGCAAATAACGAAGAGATTTGCATTTTCTTTCCACCTAGAGTGAAAGGTCTCTAGGTCCCTTACTGAACAGTGACATTAAATAAATACTTAGAATATAGGCACAGAGTTGGTAGAAGGGATTTGGGTTGATCTTTGATTTTGGAATAGATTACTCACAGATACTGTAGGCCAGTAAAGAGAATAAAATTGAAATTACATTTATAATTATATTTGTACTCATTCCATCTGCATTGTTAACATGAGGTTTTTAAGTCAGAATTTTCATATATCAGGCAGGTCATGTAATTTTGAAACAAATACTAAACTCAAAGAGAAGCAAACTCATATAGTGGGAAAAAAACAAAACAAAACACCGAACCACCAGAATCCTGATATGTAACCACTGTAGACTAAAAACAATTTACATGGAAAAATTAATGCATGGTGTTTTACCACCAAATCGCCTAATTTTATAGTATGTTTAAGAAATAGGAATGCTAAATCCATCAAACTTATCTAATTGTGGATGCTCCATAAATAAATAATGAAAGAAAGTTGATAAATCCAAATCTCCTTTCTACATATTTGCTTATATGAACTTATACTTTCAATAATTTGCATAATAATTTACATGGGGAAATGCTCTGCAGGGATTTTTGTCATCAATCCTTGTCAGAGCAGTTAGACTTTAGTCAGATTTATGAGTTTTGTTTTACATATGGTTAAAAAGGAGACAGAAAGATGGTGGTTTCCTAAAAGTCACAAATCAAGACACTGGAAACTTGAGTGGAAGAAAGTCTTGATTTCCACTTGAAAAGAGGACATTTGAGCATCAGTGTTATTAGAAGCCAGGAGTGTTATCTATCAGACTGGCCCAGGGAAGGAGGTGACACGGTCCATGGGGTCCAGGAGACCCACACAGATGTGAGCAGGGTTTAATGAAAGGGTGGTCTGACTGCTGTTTTATAATCTTTGCTCCACGGCACACATGTTTATTTGCCTAGTTCTGATTTTTAATTAATTTTTCACTTAGTTGTTTTATGTGTATGTTTTGGTAATGGTACATAAGGGTACAATTTCTGATCTATTTTGGTTCTTAAACTAAGTTACCCAGTCTTGGGATATCAAAACCATTCCTTTTCTGCTCCCCAGTAAGAGGCTTACACCTGGTGGCAGAAAACCCTGACAGAGGAAGAAAGGCTCTTGACTGCATGCTTCAAAGTCTAGTTACGAAGTAGCTCCAGCCTCGAATACAGGGGAGTAAGAATGTCACCGCAGGTCGTCACAGAGGCCTTGTCCCGGTTACACAGGAAACCTTTGAGACTCCCATCAATTGGGAGCCTGCAGCACCACGGCCGCTGCGGAAGGACCGTGTTGGGGGCAGTAAATGGCTGGCGAGTGAGCCTTAGTGTGAGCGGATCCCCGGCGTTGGGCTCCCTGCACCAGGGTTGCCAGAGGGGCCGTGACTCTCTGAGGGCTCCCGCTGGGCTCCCTGGCGGAGCAGTTCAGGATTGTCTAGTGAACTTACGTTGTATAGGTTTGGCCCACTTCAGAAAATAATACAGTATATTTTTGCCTCTAAATACACCTGATTTTCATTATATTTTATCGGCCTGGGTCCTGGAACGAGGTGACAATTTACCTCAGCAAGAGTCCTCTCTTTCCTTTCATGCATTGCTTCTTTGGAAAGAGGCGAAATCACTTTGCTGACGGTGTAATTTCTAAAACTTGTCTAAACTGCATTCACTGTGCAACCAGGTTATTCTTGTCTCTAAAATTTTTCCTCTTAGTATTAAATTGTTTCCTTCCTTTATGACCCCCATCCAGTCAGCATGGTTTATGTTATCTGCATTAGCACAAACTTCTTTTTGTCTCTTGTCTGGTCCTTTAAACTTACCCTAAGCGTCTTCTTCGCTACTTATGTAGCTCAATTGAGTAATTTCTCACTCTTTGTAGATACACACCTTACCCCAAGATGTTTGGCTTCCATAGTTAACACAAAGAACCCTCATTCAATTAACTATGGCTCACTGTCCGGATCAGTTTCTTAACATGACTCTATTTACCTCCAGGAAACACTTTCCTTCAGGTTTTTCAGACTTTCTTTCTTTCTTTCTTTTTTTTTTAATCTGGGAAGAAACAATGTAAAAAGTTACTAGTTTTGAGTAGAAACTCAGTACCTTACCTGTGATGGAGGAAGGGATGGGCAGGGCAGACCATTTTTACACCCCTTATGCTGGCTGCTCAATCCCATACAGGGGATTCAGGCAAATGGTTCTTTAACCCAGGGTTAACCAAGGTGGGAAAAAGTGGAGTCTGTGGGAGTTCCAGAATGATCCTCTCCATTCCTTAGAATTCCTCTCAATTTCTTAGAGTATAAGGGCCCTGAATCTCAGGGCTCAGGGCTCCCCATGTGGCTTTTCAGGGTGGGTGGGAAACCCGGTTAGTTCCTTTAACCACAGTTCTCTTTCTTTCCGGTCTTTGGTGGCGCTGACTGTTCATGCCTCAGATTGATCTGATTCCTCTGATGAGTCTAGAGATGTGGGGAATGAGCTTGGGCCACAGTGACTGAGGGTCTAGAAGATAAGCAGGACATTCACACTGCCACATTGCTTATGTCCCAGCAGACCCCCATGTGTGGTGAATTAGACAACGGCTCAGCCATTACTTTCTCGCTATTACTATTTCACTCATTCACTCACTACCTGAACTTTGATTTTGATACATGCCTGGCTTCAAAAAAGGAGAGGAGAGAAAAAGAGAAATCCTATTTATAACATTTTTCTCCTGTAGAGATACCACTCAAGTACTTGAAAGTAGGACTGGCCATTTTTCATGTTAATGAGTGGGGAAGCCTGCTGAATTGGGTTATCGTGGATAAATTTAAGGAGCGTACAATATGACAGCTGCTCACAGTCCTCTGATGGCTTCCTGTCACACAGACAGCAAAGTCCAGTCTTCCCCACAGTTTATACAGCCAAACACCATCATATCCCCAACTTCCTCTCCAATCTCGTTTCTCACCACACTTCCTTGAACACTTTTCCCTGCCTCTGTTAGCCCAACTGCTGTTCCTTGACTACATCAAATATGATCCTTTCTCAGCATCTCTGTACTTGCTATTCCTTCTGCTTGAAACACATTTCTTCTAAATGTTTGCCTACTAGCCAACTGTTCCCTCCGAGGAGAGGCAATCCCGACTGCTCTAAGATAGCATGCTTTCATTTCCCCATTGTCCTATCATACTTGAGGTTATATTGTGTAAGCTGTCCATGTAGGGACTGTCTTCTATTCATACTCCACATTCCCCAATACCTAGAGCAATGCATGGCTCATAGGAACCAGCCAATAAATATAAACTAATTTTGATTTTATTAATGGGTCAGTTTTGGTTACTACTGTGTCTCATAAATGGGCTCTGGTTGTAGTTGGTACTGCCACAGAAATGCCACCCTTTGGTCCTGAGAGTTGATGCAGAATGTTGGCTTGGACACCTATAGAGGATATAAAAAGTAGATTTTGCTAGAGCATGGTCTTGGACACAACATGGTAGAAAATAGTAAGCAAAATTTGACACATGGGCTTAATTTATTCAAGAATACCATCAATGTGACATATCCTTAGTTATGATTTGTGATCCATTGAAATAAGTTTGCACTGATATTTTGTCATTAATAACAAAGTCATGTGAAACATGGATGACATACCGTGGTGACAGGTTTCTTTATCTCCTCTAATCAGGAATGAATAGTCCTTAGGACGAGTGGCTTTCCATCATAGAATGATATTATGGGGAAAATGATTAACTTTTGTTTGGGGGCTTTCTGCCTTCATCTGTTTTGACCAAAAGATGGATTTAAGGGCCAGTTACCACGGGACATGTTCCATTATTGAGGATCGATAGTTTAAGACTACTGCATATCACACTCAAATGGATCCACAACCAGAGAAATTTAGTAACATTTATTTAAAAATGGAGAGAGAATTCTGTAGTAGCAAATAAACTCATAGAAATAGTTCATAGGCTTCCTAGTCCATTCATACAGTGACTTCCCTTTTCTTCATGTTTTAATGGAAGGTCTAAATGCCCATTAGCATCTCCTTTGGGCTAAGGGAAAGTGAAGGCAGGCAGGAATGACTGCAATAGACATTATATTCTCATACAGAAAACATGTTCTCCTACCCAGCTAAAGTGCTGGAATCGCAGACTGGAGATTGCTTTGTCAAGATTAACCTCCTGTTGGCATATTTCCTCTGTATTGTTAGGTTACAGAGCCTCTATCTTTTTCTTTGGCTTCAGTTGCAGTGCTGCATGGCCCTTCTGGCACCATAGTCATGCTCTTGCAATGGTAGGAGGTAGAAAAGGAAAAACTCTTGCATCACCAAATTTCCAATTGATTTAATCACATCAAAATTTCTTTTGCAATTCCGATACAAAGTTAATTTAGTTAAATATAAGTTACAAATACTACAACTGACTTGAAAAGAAACACTGTAACTCGTGTCCTTTTCCATTGTAAGAGATTTCTTCTTTGACCACGAACTTCATCTCAATAACAACATTAAACTGCCACGTGCAGATTTCAATTAATCCCAATTTTGACTAATAAGTATGGCTTTTTATATATTTGAGTAAAAAATAAAACCCTTTAGTTCTGTGAATTACAGTCTGCCCTGCACCCCAGCAGGTCCAACATTGTTTTGGTCTTTTTCCTTCAGTTGCAACTGTAATCCATATTCTTAAGGTTAGGGACACAAAGCCTGCAATCAGCAATTTAGTGGATTTGGTCATTATGCTCAAATTATACATTAATTTTACCTGAATTACCTGGAGTTAAGTAACAAAAAAACTGCCTCAATATCTGCTGCCTTAAAGGTTATTGAATTCAATCGTATTGCGATAATAGTTTTAAATTAACATTTATTGAACTTTACAGATATGCAGTTCTTTAAATTATTGAAACCGGTTACTCAAATCAGAGAAATGGCACCCTGGCTAGATATCCTTGATTCTAGCCCTTCTCTCCTTCATTTGCTTGTCACCAAAGTTGTTTCTCAGATTGGGTTGTATGTCTTCCTGCTTGGAAACATGGAATGACTGATTCCAATTTACAGAATTAAGTTCAAATACATTTGCTTGGTGTTCAAGGCTGTTTATAATCTCAAATCAGCCTACCTTTATCACCTCCTCTTTTGCATGCACTCAGCTTCTGTCCAATCTACCTCCCCCACACTGACCTGAGCCAACACACCGTGATTTTCTAGTCATGCATACACTTTCACTTCGCGAGAACTGGGCTCACACTTTTTGCTCTGTCAACTGATCTTCCTCTCTTTCTTCATTTGCTTAATCCCAACTCAACCCATATGTCACCTCCTCTGTGCAGCTTACTTCAACCCTCTGTAATTTTCCTTACCGCAGAAAGAAGTTATTATATAATTGTCTTCTCTACTAGTCAGCATAAGGAGAGGGTATTACCAAGAAGTAACAATAAATTTCTTCCCTTTGTGCTGACTACCTGTGAAGCTACTGGACCTGTAATATTTTAGAGTATTCTATCTATTTTAAACTAAAAAACGCTTCATCAAATGACTTGTGTGTAAAATCTCTACTCTATTACTTATGTTTGTAAAGTACTTCCGGCAGGATTGTTTACATCAGCCTGAGTATCAGCCCGTGAAGCCCATAACCTGCAATGCCTAGCAGTCCATACGGAGGCAATTCACCGAGAATTCTCAGGACCCACCGCTAAGCCGGCTCTGGTTGCTCTGACTTCCTTGGGAAAGGGCCTTGGCCGTAGCTCTGCTCTCACAGACTCATTCTCATCTGCCCATCTGCCAGTGTAGAGGAAACCAAGTGTGATATGTGCTATGGCGGAGGAAGCAACACCATGCAGCGGAATGGTTTTAGTGGGTGAGGGAAAGCTTCCGGAAGGAAGCATCCTTAACTTGAGACTTGAAGAGGGGTCAGCTTAGGAGTTAGTCAGTGAGAATGTTAGGCAACAGGAAGGAGTGCACCTCAGAGAGATGAAAGAAACCTGGAGGTAAAAGACATCAGGGAAGCATAAATAATTCAGTGCGACTGGAGCACCACGTGTGCCCCAGTGCATCTGCGTGGGCATGTGTGTGTGCACCTGTGTGTACGTGTGTGTCTGTGTGTGCATATGTGTATGTGGGTATGCCTATGTCTGCTTTGTGTGTGCTTTGTGTGCACATGTGTGCTGTGGGTGTGCATTGATAGTGTATGCTTGTGTGTGCATATGTGTATGTATGTGCCTGTGTGTGCTTGTGTGCATGTGTGTGCTGTGGGTGTGCATGGGTGTGCATGTGCTTTTTGTGTGTGCCTGTATGTGCATATATGTATGTGTGTGCCTGTGTGTGCTTTGTGTGCATGTGTGTTCTGTGGGTATGCATGGGTGTGCATGTGCTAGTGTGTGTCTGTGTGTGCATATGCGTATGTGTGTGCTGTGTGTGCCTGTGCTGGAGTATCCATGTGTGTGCATATGTGTATGTGTGTGCCTGTGTTCTTGTGTGCATGTGTGTGCCTGTGTGTGCATGTGCTAGTGTATGCATGTGTGTGCATATGTGTATGTATGTGCCTGTGTGTGCTTGTGTGCATGTATGTGCTGTGGGTGTGCATGGGTGTGCATGTGCTTTTTGTGTGTGCCTGTGTGTGCATATATGTATGCGTGTGCCTGTGTGTGCTTGTGTGCATGTGTGTGCTGTGGGTATGCATGGGTGTGCATGTGCTAGTGTGTGTCTGTGTGTGCATATGCATATATGTGTGTGTGTGCTCTGTGTGCCTGTGCTGGAGTATCCATGTGTGTGCATATGTGTATGTGTGTGCCTGTGTTCTTGTGTGCATGTGTGTGCCTGTGTGTGCATGTGCTAGTGTATGCATGTGTGTGCATATGTGTATGTGTGCATATGTGTGCATATGTGTATGTGTGTGCGCCTGTGTATGCATACATGTATCCGTGTGCATTTGTGTCCCGACCGGCAGGACAATGCAACGTGGGACGAGGGGAAGAAACCTGTTGAGGATGAAAAAAAAGGGAGACAGGAGACGCGAAGAATGGAGGCAAGACAGGGATCTGATCAAGCCTCAAAATTTTATTACGATGGCGGGTTATATATATAGCTATGTCAGATGGGGGTGGGATATGCTATGTCATAGGGTGGCGAGGTACTTGTCGCGGGCTGATAGGCTAGGACAGGGCGATGCCATATGAGGTACAAGGAAATGGGCAGGCTCTGGGTTTGGCGCGCGCGGGCTCTGGGTTTGGCGCGCGCGGGCTCTGGGTTTGGCGCGCGCGGGCTTTGGGTTTTGTGACCAGGAAGTTCTGCCTAGGCAAGGCCTGGGGATTTCTATGGCTTCCGACATCTCCTCCCTTTTTGTTTGTTTTAAGGAGGTGGGCCTTGACCGAGTGAGGGAACAGAGGCCTGGTTCCTCCAACGAGCAGAGCTCGTTATTGGATGGTTTTGGGTATCTTTTGTGGAGGAGAGGTAGAGATTTTTTGATACCAACCTCTATGCAAACCAGGTATGTTCTCAGGAAAGTTAAAGGGAGCCGACCGTTGTGAGTCGAGCCCTTTCCTTGCAAATGCTTTGCTTTGCACTCACCTCGGTGCCCATACCCCTCCCCAACTCGTGGGGGGAGTAGACATACCCTTAGTATTATGTCGTCCCCGTGGGGAGGAAGCCAAGATAGCCTTCTTCGAGGCCGTCCCCTGTTGCTAGCCGCTGATAATGGATTTGGATTGGTTTGGCCAAAACAGCATCGATTTGGTTTTTAATGAGGTCAGTAATGCGCCTAAAAGCCCATGGCCCGAAGGCTATTAAGAGAAGGATGCATAGGAGGGGGCCAAGGGTGGGGAGCAGGTAGGGGAGAAGTCCGTTGAGACCCGTCCAGAGTGGGTTTTCGAAGAGTTCTTTGCGTCTTTTTACTAGGTCCTCTTGTAGTTTTTTGATCTTGTCTCGGACGATCCCAGACTTGTTAGCATAGAAGCAGCAGCGTTCCTGTAAAGCTAAGCAGATACCTCCCTGTTCTGCAGTGAGAAGATCTAGGCCTCGACGGTTTTGTAAGACTACTTCAGCTAAAGAGTCAATCTGATCTTGGAGATCATTGATGGTCCCAGAAAGTGTTTGGACATCATCTATCAGCTGGCGTGATAGTTTATTGTAGGACTGGACTGCAACACCTACTCCCGCGGTACCCGAGGCTATTCCAGCAGTAATTCCTAGCCCTACGAGTAAGGGAATGGCTGTAATAGCACGCTTGTGGCGCCCGGTGGCAAATTCTAGGCTGGGGAGAGGGACAGGTGTGTCTCCTGGGATAATAGAGATATCAGGGAGGAGACTAGCTGAGACACAAAGTCCAGTCCAGTTGGTGGGTAACGTGGTGTAAGCGAGGCTGTTCCCACATATGAAAACTTGTCCAGGGCTAGAACACAAGGTTCCGTTAACTTGAATGATGTCAGAACAGTTAGTAAAAGTGACAAACCCTAGATCTACATCAAAAGTGTTGTTTTGAAATTGTCCCTGATAGCAGGGGGAGGTATTAAATCCTACAGGTTGAACTCTAAGAGGAAGGGAGAGACGGGAACAGTTAGAGATTTGTGTGTTTACTGTGATATTGGAGGGGATTGCAGTAGGTATGGGAGTTCCCATAGTCATGCAAAGCCAGCAGTCCTGGGCAAGAGAAGGGTTGGAATGATTTAAGGCCCAGAAGGTGGATTCGAGAATGTTGTTGGTTTGTGTGTCTAAATCCATATCCCGGGATTTTGGGAGAGCCAAGGGGTGGTAAGTTAAAGGGGGGAATAGGTGGTGGAGTATTTTTTGAATGTGCTCAGTGACAAGAGTCTCTTTTAATATGTCATTTGGCCCTCCGCCATCTGAAATGTGGACAGGCATTTTAGTTGGCCAACAGACTTTATTTCCAATTGTACCACTGCAGCCCGCCTGACTATATTTGTTATTGTCAGAGAGGGAGGTGGAGTCCCAATCACCTCCGAATGTGGCGGACCTACGTCTCAATAACATGGCTGTGAGATAAGTTTGGTTGTCTGAGCCAGTACAAATTTGGGTGGTTGTGTAGCAGGAAGAATGCATTTGATCAAAATAGCTGCATTCGCTGGGGCAGGGCGGTGGTAGTCCTGCAATGGGGGGAATAATGCGGGGCTTATTGGTACAGGTCCATTGTGTTTCATCTATTCCTAGTCCGAATGTTTCCGGGGGCATAGGTCCCGTCGTGGTGGTGGGAACGAGTTGGACCCCTTGGTCTGGGGTTAGTATCGAGTCGGCGGCGGCACAGAGGTCCAGTCCTGCGCTTCCGGGGGTAGCCCGGTGGAGGGAACCGACACTTGAGCTGGGAGGATCTGAGGACTTGGTTGTTGGGGAACAAACCTGACAGCCCCTAGGTTGTGTCCCGATGGAGGGGCCAGGGGCTGGCCCCGACTGGGGTTTCCCGGTTTCCTGGAAAGGGGGATACCTTCAATATCTGTTTTAGAATAACAATCAGAGGCCCAATGTTTGCCCCGTCGACATCTTGGGCACACGGTGGAAGGCATTGGTCTGGAGGGTGTCGGTGGGGGCTGTGATGAATTTTGGGGTTGTGGACCTCTATTTTTTATTGGGCAATCTCGACTAAAGTGTCCAGGTTGTTTACAGGAGAAACATAATCTAGATTGTTGATTAGGAGGCTTGTTTGAGGCAAAGTCTCGGAGGGCGGCTCCGATAGCGAGTCCCAAGGTATGGGAGGCTCCAACCCCTGAGCATAGTTTAATGTAGTCAGCAAGGTTGCCTCCACGGTGGGGGCGAATGGTTGCCTGGCAAGTGGGGTTAGCATTTTCATAGGCTAAATGTTTAACAAAGGCGCTGTCGTTCTCGCCTTCTCCGACCAACCGTTCGGCGGCGTCGGTGAGTCTGCTGATAAACTCACAATATGGCTCCTCAGGGCCCTGACGAATCTTTGCCAGGGAGGTGGTAGCGGAGCCTCTTGGAGGTAGGCGGCGCCACGCCTTGAGACCAGCGTTCTGAATTTGAGCTAACAGCCCCGGGGGAAAAGTTGCCTGGATTTCATTGGTATGATAGGGTTTTTCTCCTAGTAATTTATCCCGAGTCCATGATCTTGTTGTTCTATTTTCACTATTGCGCTGTGCTATCTCTCGGCAGTTTTCTTTAAACTCTGTGTGCCAGAGGACGTGGTCCCCCCCAGAAAGGGTGGCACGAGCTAATTTAAACCAATCATTGGGTGTGAGCCAACGGTCACTGAGACCTTCAAGAATTGCCAAGGTGTAGGGCGCTGTCGGGCCATAAGAGCTTACTGCACCTTTTAAATCTTTAATATGTTTGATGCCTAGCCGGTGATATTTTTGGCCAGTGGGATCATTGGAGTTGGGAGTGTTATCTTCTGGGTCTTCTGTGTCAGAGGCCTCATCGGCCGAGGGGGGATTATGAGAGTCGGGGGGTTCTTTGTCAGTCTCTTCCATTGTATCCTCTTGAGAGGGTGGGCCACGGTTTTGGCTGCGGGTAACTGGAAAGGTCATTAGGGTCTTTTTATTAAGTATTGGGCCTTTTTGAGGTTTTTCAGGGTTTTGGTTAGGCATTAAGGTTTTAAGTTCTTTTTCAAGGGCATGCAGCTCCTTTAGGAGTTGCATATGTTCGCGTTTTTGTTGGAGTGTCTCTCTAAGAGAAGAAATTTCTTGGGTTAAAGATATTTTTGCCTGCCTAATGGGATCGGTTAAGGATGGGGTGTTTTGAACTAGGATGTCTTGAGGGAATAGGGGTGGGTTTGGGTTTAAGACTGGGTTATAGAATGTTGGGAGTTCCTGAGGGGGGACATAAGGGGGAGGGGTATGTATTTTTTGTGAAGGGGCGCGCAAGGTTGGCGCGGCGAGGCCCCAGGGATCTTCTTTTTTATTATAGCGGGCAGCTTGTTCCTCTAAATCTATCTGGTCTCTTGGGGAGAGCTGGTCCTGATTATTAAAGGCCAAAAGGGAAGGGTAGATTTTAGGGGGGTCTTTTAATGGGTGATTCTCTAAGGCAGAGGCTTCCTGATTATCAGCTTGTTTTTTAGGTTCCTCTGGCATGTCTATTGAAACAGATTGGCAGACAGAAGGGGGGCGGGAACTCTCTTTTAGGACTGTTTCCCCTGTCTGTAAGATCTCTCTAACATCTGGGTCTGAGGAATGTATTTTTAGGATATCATTAATCAGATTCCAATATGAGAATGCCGATACAGGGACCTTGTTGGGTCCAAAAACCCGATAGTAATCATTAAAACAGTCTCCAACTCTCTTCCAATATTTTTGATCAATCGTTCCTTCTTGGGGGAACCAGGGGCAGATATCAGAGACAAAACTGAAAAACTCACGTAAATCTTTTTTTCTAGCCTTAACTCTCCGCATCTTGAGAGATTCCTTAATACCCTTAAGGAAGAGTTCATGTGAACTCAACTCCTGTCCCATGTCAATCACCTACTCACCAATCTCTCGTCCTTCGCTGGGCGGCTACTCCAACGTCGGGCAAACTTGGAGTCTTTTCTTACGGGTGAATACCTCGTGAACTCCAAACGAGCCTTTTTACTGCCGAGGGGGCTGTCGAGTCTTGTCCCTTACGGGCTCGAAACAAGCCACACTCGCGCCGGGGAGGCCCTCGAGTCTTGTCCCACGAGTGAAAACTGCGTGGGCTCGAAAGAAGCCAGCCCGTGGAGGCTCAGGGAGGGGGGGGGGCCGCGGCGGTTTCCAGAGTAGGTGTCCTCATAGAATCTTCGTACCTCGGGCCCCACGTTGGGCGCCAAAATGTCCCGACCGGCAGGACAATGCAACGTGGGACGAGGGGAAGAAACCTGTTGAGGATGAAAAAAAAGGGAGACAGGAGACGCGAAGAATGGAGGCAAGACAGGGATCTGATCAAGCCTCAAAATTTTATTACGATGGCGGGTTATATATATAGCTATGTCAGATGGGGGTGGGATATGCTATGTCATAGGGTGGCGAGGTACTTGTCGCGGGCTGATAGGCTAGGACAGGGCGATGCCATATGAGGTACAAGGAAATGGGCAGGCTCTGGGTTTGGCGCGCGCGGGCTCTGGGTTTGGCGCGCGCGGGCTCTGGGTTTGGCGCGCGTGGGCTTTGGGTTTTGTGACCAGGAAGTTCTGCCTAGGCAAGGCCTGGGGATTTCTATGGCTTCCGACACATTTGTGCATGTGTGTGCTGTGGGCGTGCGTGGGTGTGCATGTGCAGCATGGCAGACCATGGGGGTAGAACAGCAGAGGCCAAATGTTCTAAGGAAGCTCAGTTCAATAGCCAAACACTTTAAAAAGTAGCTTTTAAACATGAATGTTTCCCTTACACGGTTATTCTTAGAGTCTGTCAAACATTTGACACTTAATGAGTACCTACTATGTGCAAAGCACATTGTGGGAAACAGAAAGAATTTTGAGATCTCATAATAGTATAGCGAGCCCAAACCTGCATTCCAATAATTATAATACAAGGTAGGAAGTGATAAGTGCCATATGAGAGATAAAAATAAAAAGCAAAGAGAGTTCAGAGAGGGAAAATTCACACTTTATGGGCTCTGACCTATTTTTACTAGCACTACGCTAATCGCAGCTCTGTGCCTCATCTCATCTGCGGTGACGTTAATTTTGCAGCGGCCTTGACCTTCTGTAGGGCACCGTCTTTATAACAACATCCCACATATGATACAGACGTGGTCCAAGTACTGACTGTCTGTAGGCTGACAGGCCGATGGCATCAGTGCTGGAGAGTCTCAGTGGGTTGAAGCCCTTAGATGAGTGACAGTAACAGAAATGGAGGCTTTACATTCATCAAACTTGGGAGCAGCAACTGGTAAGTGTGCGCCAGTGTGAAATTTCCATTGCTGGTAATGGGCCAAGAGATCAATTAAGAGAACATAGAAAATTATCATTAATGTATAACTGCTGCTCTGCCATGGAAGAAACAAGTTTACTATGTGAAGAGACGTCCTTTCCTTCACTGTGACGCAGGTTCTAGGCACCACTTCTGAGCAAACACACCACACGGACAGAGGGTGCCCCGTGAATAGACCTGTGCACATAGCTTTGCCTGGCACGGGCAGACTCAGCCCCACTAGCTGGTGAGCTCAGGGTTTCCACGTCTGGTAAATGGATCTCCCAACGCTGTCGTTAAGTCCAGCTTTGCGCTCACTGAACTGTCATCATTTCTTCGAAACCCTTTTGAACTTGCCTAGCCTGTACCTCGATTTCTCATCCTTCCATCTTAAGCAGATAGTGCTATTCTGTCAGCAGAAGTCATTATTACTTTCTGTCCCCTGGAAATAATAAGGGTCACAGTCCACGTCTTATCCTTAAATCGGAGCCCTCCTCACTCATTTCTGAAAGGCGAATGTAGCAAATGCAACAACAGCGGAAACAT
Organism: Rhinolophus hipposideros; assembly: GCF_964194185.1. Classification (NCBI taxonomy): domain Eukaryota; kingdom Metazoa; phylum Chordata; class Mammalia; order Chiroptera; family Rhinolophidae; genus Rhinolophus; species Rhinolophus hipposideros. The sequence continues at coordinate 9,622,271 of NC_138062.1, forward strand.
TGCAGACGTCGAGTTGGAATCTTGACTGAGATGCTTGGCAATTACGTCACTGGGGTGGATCAGGAAAAGTCTTCAAGCCGCTGTTTAGTCATCTGCAAAATGAGATTAAATGTGAAATATACACATAATGCTTAAAATGCTGCATGAAGTAAGGTATTGTTTAATTGAAGATCGATGGTCCTTTGGTATTGAGAAATGCTTTTGCTTGTCCCCCAAGCTTATACACAGGGACATGTATTATAGCCTTTCAACCTACAGGGCCAAGTTAGTGCTCTGCTCTCCCAAGGTGCAGTTGGAGACACATGCTCACAGTGACCATGCATGTGATTTTATCTACCTTTTCAAGGATTTGTACTTGCAAACTCATTAAAGAAGTGGGGTCATCTTGTTAAATTCAGCCGGCTGAAAATGAACCTCCTGTTCCTTTTCTAAAGGGTGCATTTTTCCATCAACTTCATTTTCAAACATTTCACGTAGCACACGAACATTTAAGTGAGAGAACATTTCAGAAAAAAAAGGAAAAGGACAGGATAGTAATTAAAACCAAACTTTCCTTGTGCTGACAGCAGCCAACTCATTTATTAAACCAATGTAGTCAAGTAACACAGCAACATCACACTTGATTGAAATCTTGGCCAAGTCTGACAGATGTTCTCTCCTCATTGTGAGTCTCAAGTATGTTTTAATGAGTTTCAAGTGGCTGGAGCTCCCCTCTGCAGATGGGACTGTTGCAGAGATTGTGAATAGATTCTTCAGGGCAATGGGTTTTGTATTTAATAAGTGGTGCAGGGTAGGTGCAGGGTAGAAATCATTGCTGGAAATGCAATCACTACTCTGGAAACAGCCACTCTCAGTCTGGGATTTGATGAGCCTCCTTCAAATCAGTTACATTCAGAATAGTGCCCCAAAGCTAGTCTGTGGGTATAACATCTCTGATCTTAAAAGTTTATAAGAGTATTTCAAAATTTAATCTCTTTGGAGATTCAAGAAGATTCCCACTTGTGGAGACTCACTAAAGCCACGGAAACATTTTAAACATTGCTATTTTTTGTTTTTTAACCATTGTTCAATGAAATTGCAGTGTCTGAAGGGGAGAAAGTTCACAAAGTAATTCCTACTTGTATGTATTTCAAGTAGGTTCAGGATAAGGTTATAGATATATATATATATTTTTTAAAACAGTTTTCCGAGAAATAGTTTGATATTTCTATTGCTTTATCGATCTACTCTTATCACTTTAAAAATTACTACTTGTGTAGAGAAAACCATGAGGATAATATCTTCTTTGACCAATCTCTCTCTCAAACAAAATGGTTTGTATGTTTTGTATATTGTCCCATAAAAAATGAATATTGCTTAGCTGCTGTGGTGTATGAGTTTTTCTACACCAGGATAAATCGACTTCCTATTATTGGTCTACATCTCCAGTTTAAATGTAATAGTTCTTTTCTTTTTTCCTTATTCTTTTTTATATATCAGATATAAAGCTTTTAATGATCCACAGTGTCTTTACTTAGTGGTCTGAGATGAGCAACAATCCCTCAAAAATCTCTATGGTCTTATGATGCAAGAATTTGTCTAAGAGAAAAACTCTTGAGAAAGGTATAAACCTCACTATAAGTCAGAGGGGACATGTTGAAGTCCTAATTTCATTTATCAAACACATTGTCTAAAGTAAATGAAACTTGCAAATATTAAAAGAGTGCTTTGTCACACTTTTGATATTTACAGCTTTTCATACTTCATGCTTGATGTAAAACTCCAAGCCTGTCCGAAAGCCAGATGGCAGGTAAGGATGTCTTTGATACATTAATATTTAGCTACTGCAAGGTAGAAAAGGATTTCCTCACTGCTGAGGAGGTATGGGTTGGAGTAGAATGATGCTGCCTCAAATGTAGATTGTAAGGTGATGATGGTGAGATTTTCTGTGAAATGATGTTTTTTTTAAATGCCTGTTTATTATTATAGCCTGTTAGGTTTCTAAAGCTCCATGCCCTGCACGTTTCCAGAGCCTGGCTGCTGCATGTGGCGATTAGTTTATGCCATAGAGAAAATAAATAGTGAGAGAAATCTCTGGACAGAAATGCAGTGTGTGACAAACACAGCAGAGTCTGAAAGAGCTGCTTGTTAGTTAGAAACAAGTCATGAGCTGGCCCCAGGGCGGGGGAGTAGTAACTTTAGGTTATTCATTCTCATCTTTCTTTGGGCAGCCTTGCCCTCCTCCAACATGCCATGCCCTCTGGGGGAGTTGTTAGCGGCATTGCCCAAAGTACACACATTCAAATGGAACACCAAGTGAGAAAAGAATTCCTTGGGGCTTGGAAAGGCAATCAAAAAGTGGGTATGGAGGCTGGGAGGGGATCTTTCTTCTCTCCCAAAGAGAAAAGCCGTAAGGGGTGAAGTCCCTCATTGTGGGCTGATTACTGAGCACAGAGATGGTGGGTTGATGGAAGGTGTGTAAATACACCACAGAATCTATTCATCTCCGAGAACGGATTTGCGTGTGCTCATTGAAATGTAAAGCTGAAAGGTGGCTCAGATCAACTGCAATATTTAAAGTTATTGTTTACCAAAGCAGCATTCCAGTGTCGTTGGCATTCATATAAATTGTGGGTAGGATACATGGGCTGAAAAATTCACCCTCTGAAAAAGTGCAGCTTTGAAACTGTAAAAAGCCACTAACTGCCTTAGCTGATTACATAGCAGGCTCTTTAGACCGCCAATCTCTCGGCAGGCATTCCTGCCTCACATTTTCCTATTTAATTTTGAGGAAACTCTACCATGAATTTTAAGCTGAAAAAAATGCAAGCATTTGTTTAAGAAGAATCTGGAACCTCTCTGACACACCGGTGTGACAGTTTATTGTATGCCACCAGCTGTAACTACTTCAGCTGGAGAGCACTTTGCATTCTTCTTCTTTCAGGCAGTAATTGGTAAGTATATTTTCTGCCTGTAATCAATAGCTTTTATATTCAACATAATATTTCTAAACAAAAAGAAATATTACATTGGATATAAAAGCTATTGATCACAGGGAGCAAATATCTTTTCCACACGCCACTCCACGTGACTGAATAACACCAAAATTCTATATTGCTGCCATGTTGCAAAGTCTCTACCATTCACTGATTCTTCAAACTTTGAGAACCAAGAAAGAAAAAAATTTCTTTACCAAATCCCCAAGGAAAACATAGCTTGTATATAAAAATAATGTTATAGATGGGATATAAACCAGAAAGTATGATTTGAAGCTTTTTTCTAGTAGTGGTGAGTTTCCGTGTGTTTGTGTATGTATGTATGTGTGTGTGTGTTTTCATATACATATATGAGAACATACATATTTATTCCCACTGAAACACACCTCCTTGGTCTTCTTCATGACGGGCGTGAATGAACTTCCCCATTATATCTATCTATATGTATGTGTATACCTATATGTATATCTATATTTATATTTATATCTGTAGTAGTAACCCATTTGTTTGTGGGGGATGTGTTCCAAGACCCCCAATGGGTGCCTGAAACCAAGATAGTACTGAACTCCAGCTATGCTATGTTTTTTTCTGTACGTGCATACCTGTGATGGAGTTTAATTTATAAATTAGGCACAGTAAGAGATTAACAATAGCTAATAGTAAAGTAGAACAATTATTACAATATATTGAAATAAATGTTACGTGAATGTGCTCTCTCAAAATATCTCATTGCACTGCAGAGTCACCTTTTCCCTTAAAGGAAGCACTTTATATGGCTAGTTGCTGGCATATCCAAATGGCTAGCATCATTGCTTTTGCACTTTGGGGCCATTATTAAGTAAAATAAGGGTGACTTGAACACAAACCCCGTGATATATCACCAATTGGCTGATAACCCAGATGGCTGCTAAGTGACTGATGGGCAGATAGCATTGTCAGTGATACTCTGGATAAAGGGATGACACATGGTATGTCCCAGGTAGGACAGAGTGGGACAGCGTGAGATTTCTTTACGCTACTCAGAACAGCACACAGCTTATTACTTATGAATTGTTTATTTCTGGAATTTTCTATTTTCTATTTTTAGACCGAGGTTGACTAGGGGTAACTGAAATCTGAGAATGTGGACTGAGGATAAAGAGGGACCCCTGTATACATGCATGTACATATATATGTACATATATACACATACTCACACACACTTATATTTATACTGATGTATATTCCTTTATAACTGGTCTTTCACATGACTAGGAGCAGAGCTTTTCGGAGTAGCTGATTCTTATTAGCAATACAGCCTCTAAAAGCAACCCCCCTCTTGTTATAGCATCACGGGCCAATGTATACAGTTGGGCCACCTGACTGAGTTGGTAAATGACATGCCGTCCACCTTCTGCTTGCTGAGCTCAAAGCCACTTCCACCTGAGGAAAGCACATACTTTTTTAAGTTATACGAAGATGCGCTCTGCTATCCAGACCAGGAGGAGATGTATTTTCATAACGGGCATTGTTTTCTGATTTGTACAACATTGTTGTGGGGGCCAGCAGTGAGCTCGCACCATTTCTTATGAATTTAACTGATAAATGAAGCATTAGTATTTTTCATATAAATTCATAAAACTAGATAGTTTGTGGGTGATCAGGAATCAGACAAAGTGGACTACTTTCAAGCTGAGAAAACAGTGCAAAGATGTGAAACTTTGTAAAAGATAGTTAAGCCAATAAGAGGTAGAATTTACTCATCGCCAAGGAGAAATGGAGTAACCGAGAATCTTTGAATTCGAAATTTAAAATATAATGTAGCCAGTCTTACAGCATTGATTCCATCATGATATTGACCACTACATAAATAATCAAATAAATCATTATAGACATTTATTTCTTCAATTTAGATACTTTGAAAAGATACTCTGAAATACAATTTGTAGGAGTCAAGTAGGTTAGAATGGACATTTTTTCCCCCTTATACAAAGAGATAGATCAAAGTTAGGTTAACAGTACAGTTACTGTACAATAACCTAACAGTTTTTTTTAAATGACTCTATACCAACCATATTTAATCTCTGGTCCTCAGTCTTAATATACAAAATAATGTGAAAACCTTAAACAGATTTCCTTTATTTTGTGCTTTGCTTTCCATATAGAGTCCTAAACTAAATGAAGGTCTCCTGAACTGCTAATGGCTTCTGTGTGATGAGCTGGCTATCTTGAAAATCTCCCCGTGAACAGGATCTTTATTTTTGGGTCCAGTCTCAAAGGCAGGTTCAGTAGAGTCACTAAGGGCCAAACAAGAAGAGACATCGAATGATCTCCTGCCACTGAAAGCAGGTCCCTTGAGAATGAGTTTAAAAAGAGAGGAGACAGCTCTCTGAATTTACTTGGCATGTGAATAGAAGAATTCAGGCTCCAAAAGAGACCACCTGCTACCCTTTATAGGTGCTAAGAAAAATACCAAAATTAAAAGTACGAGAAATATGATGCTCTAAATAGGAAAGGGAAAAGAATGGTAATGAACTTTCAGAATAGACAAGTAGACTGCACTGGTTGCTGTTAAAAAATACTCATCCTCAGGCAGGGAAACATTTGCCTAAATTGTACAGGTTTGCTATAGTGCTCTAGGATAATGCTTTGAACTCATACTGAGACTTTGTTAAAAGTATTCCTTTTTAATGCATGTGTCTATGAGTCTGTGCGTTCACTCATCAAAACACAAACTGTTTTTTCGTGTGTGTGTTGGAGGGAGATTCATTTCTTTCATAGTGTTTTATTCCCTAGGGGATGCCACATAGGAGAGTCATTTGCTTATGAAAGAGTATTTTTATACAGTATTCAATCCAATAGTTTAATATTTTGGGGATAGACTCACATTTCAGGGCAAGACCAGTATGCACCTTAGTGTATTCTGTTGTTTTCCTGGCAGAAACAATCAGTAGAGATTCGGAATAACAATTTCCTCAAGTCATAGTACCAAAAAGTATGTTATTCTCAGCAGAGAATAGCTCTGAGCTATAGAATTCACTGTAAATCTTACCTCTCCTCAGGCTCAGAAATGGTACTGAGGGTGTTTGTTGATGTTGAGTGGAAGACCTAAGTATAAAGTTGTACCTTAAATGCTTTTTAAAATGTTACACTTTAAAAAGTTTTGTTTTTAATTTTTGCAGAGTTTAGAACACACACCTATCCATGGATCCAGGTATTAAATACGTATAAACACAACATACCATAAGTTCCCGTATTTCAACGTAATAATCCTAAAAACATTAGTGGGATCCACAGAATAGAAAGAAAATCAATAAGCTAATTAATGAATGACCTAGTTGAATCCATGACAAGTTATAATTCCTTGTACAGATATAATCTGGCATGAATATAAATATATAGATTTATAACTACCAACCTCATCGCAAATATCACACATACACATGGTGTCTTTTACATTTCTGGAATTCTTCAGGTTTTGTATTTCTTACTCCAATTCAAAAGTATTCAAAAATATTGTTGGTATAGAGTCATTGTTACGGATTAGAATACGCAAAAAAGCAAAGCCGTTGCAAGCACTTTAGGGACTTAAGTCAATCCACATGGGCCAGTGTAAGATAGAAATAGAACATGATGCTTAGAAACAAATAGCACTTTCAATTTGGATAAATATATTTCTTTTAATACTTAAAGCTAAAGCTGTCTGAGTTGCAGTATACTGTTTGTGATAACTTGGATTGTGACCTCTGAGGATGACATGTATTTAACATATTAGATATGCCTAAAATGAGGACTCTGCACTTTTTTCTCTGCTGTGTAGGAAGCGTCCTTCTAGGTCATCAGGCTGAATGATTCCGCACGCTATAGACTGACTCATAAACTTTCTCATATTATGACTCTTGCTGAAAGCTAACGAACTGCTTTGCATCTGAATATATGCAGTCAGCTTACATATACTGATATTAGAAATGAGAATTAATGGTGTTTATAAGCACAGTTGAGAGGACATTCCATCTAAAATGCTGAAAACTCTGGTTTAATAAATGAAAATGAAGAAGCCAAAGAAAGAGTTGTTTTTATATATGTTCTAGGCTTCATGATGCAGCCTTTCATAAAAAAAGATGAGATGACATACAGCAGATGGATTTATCTTTTCACTTAGCTGAGAAACTACGTATCAGTTTCATATAAACAGATCTCTCGGCCAAATATAGCTTGACAGTAATTCTATAAGATTCATCAAATCAAGGAAAGTGATTATGTCTGATGACATGAAATAATGTAAAAGTAGGATATATCACATGATTTCAATATATTAGGCTAGAGAATCCATTAAATAGAACCTTTTTAATGAAAATGCTTTTCTGTGTACCAGTGATTTCAGCATTCATTTACTCTTTAGGATGATAAATAGTTCTTATACCTTTTAAATTTTTACCCAGAATAACCTGAAAGCATTACCAAAATAGTTTTTAGATAGCAAGCCATATTAAATGTTTTTAATTTTTTTAAGAAAAGATCAGAAGTCAGTGTAAGGTTTTAAAATATTTTTAGTTTACTTATTAGACTAACATTTGTACATTGAAACTGCATATAGGATTTAGGTAATTAAATTTCTCACAGGAGAAGAAACAAGACGTGATGTGCATAAAGCACTTAATCAATTGTAGTTTAAAGCTTCTTTTATTTCTCTGTAATGTTTGGAGGCAGACCCAGATCAACTCCAGAGTAGTGATGGAGAGAGATTCTGTACATTACAGCAAGGTTCTCAGGCTGCACTTAATTCTGGTATAATGACATCTGGCCAACATTCTAAGATGAAATTTTCAATAAATGCTGGCAACTAACACAATTCATTATGGTTCTACTGATAAAAGATGGGGGCAAAAATTGCTTTGGCTCTGAAAAAGCTTTCACTTCATTATGAGAGTGGATCAGTCACCCTCAGCAAAAGAGACTCATTGGACTACTTCTTCTGTGGCCGTTACACACTTGGTTATCAGGGCCTGTTGAAGGCACTACAGAATTGTTTCTATTAGGCAGGCATTATTGCTAGACTCTTCTGAGCTAAATTTGCTTTTAAGTGTATTACTTTAGTAAAGAGATAGAAAATCAGTCTGAACTGAGACCTTTGTGAGATCACCTGCTTACCCTGTAAAAGCAATGCTATTTAGATGGCATTTTATCTGTATTTCTGCACAAAAAGAAATGAAAATATCTTTTCCCTCTAACCTGAGGAAGGGAAGTCAAGTTCCTTGATGATCACTCTGCATCTGAGACAGCTGGAGAGGTTAAATTTCATAACCAGTGTCTCTCTCCTCTTTTTCACTTCTCTTGGTGCAAGGAAAAATTAAATGCTGCTATAGGTTAAGGTTGTAGTATAAATTAGCTAGAAATTAGTTCTACCTTCTTCATCATTTCACGTCTTTTCCATTGATTTCTTGTTCCATTTCATGTATTTTCTATTTGTGGGACCACAAAAGGAAAAATTAGAAAAACCTTATCAAAATTAAGTTTTTCAGACACTGAAATGGGTTTTGATAACCACCTCACCAAAGACAATCTGATGCATAAGCATTATTTTGCCATTTACACTCATGGTAAACACAATATATTGTAGCAGATTCTATTGGACAAGCTGTATTTAAAGTTTTACTAGTTTTCTCTCTCCTGAGTCATCTAGGGAAAAAAAAAATGAATCTTATGTTACCCAGAGTGTCAATTAATCTCTTCAGTCAGATTTCCTTTATGGTCAAAGAAAAATTCCAAAGGTTGCCTACCATTTCATAGGTATTTTATTTTGAATGTGGCTAAAGAAAATCCTATAAATTAGAATATATGAATATGGGCAAGGGTTCTCACATGTTAAAGAAGTGTGAATTATTGCAAATGGAAGAGATGTTTAAGAATAAGCATGCTGCAGTAATTGAGAGTGACAACTGAAAAATTAAACATAGAGCTTTGGAACCACCCCACATATCCAGGATGGGATTTTGCTCTGCCTCAGCTCCACCAGCAAAATAAGAAAGGTGACTTACCATCAGTTGTCATTACTTAGTATTTCACAGCTGCTAAGGCACCAAAGCATTATTGGGTAGGTTTATCATTATCCAACTTTCTTTCAGCTGCTTATGTAGAGAGTAAATAATTGGCTAAAAAATATAGCTGGAAAACTTTGAAAGGAGGTAATTCTCAACCCTACCACAATCCCATATTCGTGCTATATGGGAGTTATGTCAGAAAATATATTTTGATGTATTGTAACCTTCTGGGCTTCTCTGTGGGCTCTCATGGAATAGAATTTTGTATGTTAGGTATAAATAAATGCCAATTTCATTGTCATCTCTGAAAAAAATTAATTGACATAGTTAATGAAATACTTCTGAAATTTTGCTAAATGGTTAAAGAAGAAAAAGCGGTAGGTCAGAGAGTTTACAAATTTGTTAGTTAAGGTAACATCAGCTGCTATAATAAATAATCCTTAAGGATTTTAATGACTCAAAAATTGAAGCTCCAGATTGTTGAACTGCTTTCCTCCACGCAGTTGTTCACAGATTTAGGCTGGTAGAGGCTTTGCCGTCTTCAGGCTAAAGCTTAAAGCTGGTCCTGGGTATTAACACGTAACAGGTAGTAGGGAAAAGGATATGGATTTGAATGGGCCAGGCCTGGAAGGGGTGAAATTTACTTCCATTCATATATTGTTGGCCAGCACACAGTCACATGGTCTCAGCTAATTATAAGTGAAATACTTCACTTATAAAAAAAATGAATTATAAGTGACATGAAAAACTATAGTCTTGATGTGTGTCCAAGAAGAAGAGGTGAACAGTTATTTAGTGTAGGCAGTGATACTGTATTGTAGTCGCAGGACCATGGGAGTCAAATAGAACTTTCTTCATTTGGATGCTAGAGAGAGTGCCGTAAAACTGTCATGACATGGGAATTTTAACAGTAAAAGTTCTGGGATTGGGACAAGAAGGTGGAACTGGGGCCAAATTAAAAGTAGATTAAAGAATGCCTGAATTGAATGATTGGCCACCAGCCCTCTCCTTTCTTTTTTCCTCCATTTTGCCTGTCTTTGGAGAATTGTAAGTTATTTCACAAGTTACAAATACTTTCCAGTCTGATTTAGCCAATGTTTAGATATTTTCAGTAGTAGTATTAAAACTTTAAAATTACTTATTTATACTTATATATGAATGTCAGGGTCCTTATGAAAACTGAACTATGAAACAGAATCTCGGTTTGCAAGTTATGAAAAATTGGACCTGTTTTTGTTCAAGTAGCTGCAGGAACCCAGAGTCTCTCCCATTCAGCCTGGCCTAGTCTCATCTCGTCCCCCATGTCCTTCCTACAAGCACCTCTAAGAGACAGTTGGATCAGCTATTCTACTGTCATGTAGCCAAGAGTCATGTGTTAACAACCAATTTTTCTGTGCTCACTCCAGAACTCAGCTGCCACTAAATCTCCAAGTCTTCCAGCCTATTTGGGTCATTCTGTAGTGTGAAGTTTAAATAAAATGATAAAATGATTCAATCCTTTATTCACGTCAGCTTCATCTATGGTACACTAATCAATATTTTCAAAGAATCGCAGACAGAATCCATTTCTTCTAATCACTTCTTATTCCAATTTGTTGAATCTGATGAATTCTCCATTGATCTTTTTCATTTAGAATCTTTTCCATTTCCATCTATCTGTTCTGACTTGATCCAAACGGGACAATATAGCTCTCGTGCCATAATTTTCATCTTGAAATTCACAAAGAACAACTTGTGTGAATGGACGTTTATTGCAGATGAGGGGTCGTTCTGGAAGGAGGCTGCATGTTTCATCAGAGCACAATAGAGAGATGATTTATTCTGATCATTACCCTTTTCTACCCTTAAATGTGGCCAAGCCACCTCCAGAAACTTCTCACTGGTGGTTTCTTTTCTTCATATGCCACTGGGCCTTTGCTGGGCCTTCTCTCCATTCCTCATATCCTTTCTGCTTTTCCAGGTTCTTAGGACTGCTATATCCTCTCTTTGTAGGGCAGCTGGTGAAATCACATGTTTTTTCTTTTCTGTCTTTTGCAGAGTTTTCTTTGTTTCATTCACAGTCTATTCTGGTCATGCCAAGGAAACTGTCTGTTCATATATGAAATAGACTTTAAAGGTAATTTGCTAAATGACATATCTTTACCTAAAGAATTTTCCACCAGCATTTTCCCCCTACCCCAACTTGAAGCTCATACAAAAAGAAGCTTATGGATGTAGGCTCTGTATACGGTAATAAGAAATTAGATAGAGAAATTAAGGCAATGATGTCTATGTCTGGATTTGAATAGAGACCTTAGATATACATGGGTATCATCCTCCATACGTAATACCCATTTTCTCTACTTTCCCTTGGCCATACTATCTCCTGGGTTTCAAACTTTTTTTTTGCATCATTGACCCCTTTAAATGAATAGTGCATTGTGGTAAATGGAGAGGTGGGTGGGTCCTCAAACATGTTAAGCAGGAATCTTGACCAGGCTGTTTAAAAAAGAGAAACTCTTCCTGATATATAACACTTATGATTTTTATGATCTCACCATGCTTACATTTCTTGCTCTGTTATCGCTCTCTAAGCTCTCCATCTGATTTCCATAATGTATCTGCATGTGCTCATGTTTATTACAATACATTGCTAAGTTAACTTATCCTGGGTTTTCTGCGTTACTATTTTCTCCCAATTTAAAATTTTAAGAGACACCAAAACAAATTTGACAGTTACCTAATAAAGCTGAAATTCTGTCTGCAATGGAGTGCCCTGGGACTCTGACGGCCTTTGGTTCTGTGAACGCAGGCTGTATGCTAGTGTTGCATTGATCAGGATGAATTTGCCTGCAGTGAGCCCTGAGCATGCCCTGGGCCGTGAAACTTACGGGGAGTGAGGGACTGTGTAATCACTGGGAGAGCAGCTTAGATACGATTGATCGATGCTCATGACACTAACAATGAACCTCTCTCTAGAGGGGTATATTGCAGTTGTGAAGTCAAGCAAGTATTAAGTGTGATGGGGTGGAACTTCGGTTTTTCTCTAAGTAAAGAAACTAGTTCAGAGGTCACAGTTGAATGATTAACTGTTCCATTCTTTGGGGTGTCTGCAATGATGGGCGAGTGTTTTCGAAAACCAATTGGTAAGTCTATAAAAGGTCTTGCACTTCTAAATATACACCTTTGTTTTGGGTTATGACGGAAAGGAACTAATTTAAAAGAAACCTGACTAATGATGTTGCAACAACTGTGTATCACGCAAGGTGGGTACTAGACTAATTGGGGGATCACTGCATAATGAATGTCTAACCACTAGGTTGTACACCTGAAACTAATATAAAATAATATTGAATGTCAATGGTAACTGAAAAAAGAAATAAGAAATTAAGAAAATAAAGAAAAAGAAATGGGACTTGTTGCAATCAAATATTGGGAATAACTGCACAGCAAAAAATCTGTTGAAAGTGAAATGCTGATGATGCAGGGGGCACGAGGGTAGAAGGGACCTTACGAGTTATGCGGTGTAGCTTTTCCCTTGTCCTTGAGTGAGTGCTGGTATACAGGTGGGACATCTCAGTGATGGGGTGCTTCTCCTCCTGCAAGACTATTACAGTTTTATTCACTTGGAAATTGTACTGATATGAAATTTGTCTTCCTATTATGTGTAGTTTTAATCTCAGTTCTGACATTTGGAGCACTGTGTAGTTTATTCTAATCTTTCTTTTGAAATCTTTCAAATATTTGAAAACAGCCTGTAAGTTCCTGCTATGCTTTCACATTTCTAGTCTTTGTAATTCTAATATTCATCAGATGACATAATTTGTAGAACCTTTATTATTTTTGTTGATATCCTCTCTATAACACCAGCATGTCAATATCTTTTGAAAATGTGCATTCCGGGACAAAATGTAGTGTTCTGGATGTGAAGGGAAGGCCTAGCCAGAGCAATCAGGCAAGAGAAAGAAATAAAAGACATCTGAATTAGGAATGAAGAAGTAAAATTGCACTTTTTGTAGATGACATGATTCTTTACATAGATAATCCTAAAGACTCCACCAAACAACTATTAGAAACAATAAACAAATGCGGTAAAGTTGCAGGATACAAAATCAATGTATAAAAAAATCCATTGTGTTCCTATACACTAACAATGAAATTTCAGAAAAAGAAATAATAATAATAATTTAAAAAATACAATTCCTTTTGCAATTACAACCACAGCAAAAAATAATGAAATACCTAGGAATAAACTTTATAAAGGACATATACACTGAAAACTAAAGACATTATTAAAAAAAAATGAAGAAGTCACAAAGAAATGGAGAGACATTCTATGTTAATGGATTGGAAGAATCAACATGGTTGAAATAGGCCATAATAATCCAAAGCAATATGCAAATTTAATGCAATCCTCATAAAAATCCCAATGATATATTTTTTAAAAAAAATAAAACAAAAAGAATCATCAGATTTGTATGGAACCCCAAAAGACCTAAAATAGCCAAAGCAATCCTGAGATTGAAGAACAAAGCTGGAAGTATCATACTTCCTGATTTCACATTATGGCACAAAGCATCAATAATCAAAACAGCATGGTATTGGCAGAAAAACAGACACACAGACCAATGGAATAGAATTGAGAGCCAAGAAATAAACCTACATATATATGGTCAAATAATTTTTGACAAAGGAGCCAAAAACATACAATAGAGAAAAGAAAACCGCTTCAATAAATAGTGCTGGGAAAATTGGAAAGCCACATGCAAAACAAGAAAGTAGACTGCTATCTGTCACTGTGTACCAAAATTAACTCAAAATGGATCAAAAACCTAAATATAAAACCTGAAACAATAAAATACATAGAAGAAAACATAAATACTAAACTCGTGGACCTTGGGTTCTGAGAGGATTTTATGAATTAGATCTCAAAGGCAAGGGAAGTAAAAGCAAAAACAAATGAATGGGACTATATCAAACTAAAAAGCTTCTGTACAGCTAAAGAAACCCTCAACAAAACAAAGAGGCAACCAACAGAGTGGGAGAAGACCGTGTTTCCCCGAAAATAATACCTAGCCGGACCATCAGCTCTAATGCATCTTTTGGAACAAAAATTAATACACATAAAATCCAATCTTATTTTACTATAGGACCCGTATATAACATAGCATAACAAAGCATAGCATAGCATAGCATAGCATAGCATAGCATAGCATAGCATAGCATAGCATAATCTAATAATATTGGGTCTTATATTAAGTTTTGCTCCAAAAGATGCATTAGAGCTGATGGTCAGGCTAGGTCTTATTTTCGGGGAAACACGGTATTTGCAAACAACACCTCCATTAAGGGGTTAATATCCAAAATATATAAAGAATTCATACAACTCAACAACAAAAAACCAAACAATCCAATTAGAAAATGGGCAGAGGGCCTGAACAGACACTACTTCTAAGAAGACATTTAAACGGCCAACAAATAAATGAAAAATGCTCAACTTCACTGGCTATTAGAGAAATGCAAATCCAAACCACAATGAGATACCACGTCACACCTGTTAGAATGGCTGTCATCAACAGGACAAGTAATAACAAGTGTTGGAGAGGCTGTGGAGGAAAAGGAACCGTCATACACTGCTGGTGGGAATGTAAAGTGGTACAGCCACTATGGAAAACACTATGGCGGTTCTTCAAAAAATTAAGAAGAGAATTACTATATGACCCAGCAATTCCTTCTTCTGGGTATCTGCCTGAAAAATTTGAAAACATTTATTTGTAAAGATATGTGCACCTCCATGTTCATTATAGCACTGTTCATGGTGGCCAAGATATGAAAACAACACGTGTCCTTCGATAGATGATTGGATGATGAATATGTGGTACATATTTACAATGGAATATCACTCAGCCATAAAAACAGATGAAATACTGCCATTGCAACAACATAGAAGCATCTTGAGAATATGCTGCTAAGTGAAGTAAGTCAAATGGGTAAAGTCAAGAACCATATGGTTTCACTCATAGGTATATGGGATATAAAACTGAAAGCAACACATGAACAAGACAAACAAAAACTCAAAGACACAGACAATAGTTTAGTGGTTACCAGAGTGTAAGGGGGTAGGAGGGAAGGTAAAAGAGGGTAAATGGGGTCAAATACGTGGTGATGAAAGGAGATTGGACTTTGGGTGGTGAACACACAATGCAATATATATAGATGATGCATTATAGACATATACACTTGAAACCTATGTAATTTCATTAACCAGTGTCATCCCAATAAATTTAATAGAACTGAAAAAGATGAAGCCTTAGTATAGGGCTTTTGCCATCCTAATTATATTCTTAATCTTTCCCTCTAGGTTTGTGATAATGCGTTTTGTCTGGTTTGGGCTATGCGACTTTCCTTCTATTTTTTATGCATGCTTTTTAAAAGTCCCAAGTTTATTGCATTGATCTATCTATAACTACATTGACTTCTTTTGATATTTCCCCATGTTCCTTTATTTAGATTGTATGAGGTATGATCAAACAATACGGTGAATGTTTAAATTAAAAAAATATGTAGTAAAAACCATATTGCCATTTATCCCCCTCAAAATACTCCCCCTCACTTTGAATACACTTATCCCATCGTTCTTGCCACTTTCTGAAGCAGTTCTGGAAGTCCTCTTTCATGAGTGTCTTTAGTTGCGCTTCATGGCTGCCTCGATGTCCTGAATTGATTTGAAACATTTACCTTCCATGGTCATTTTTATTTTGGGGAAGAGCCAGAAGTTTCACGGTGCCAGATCCGGTGAATAAGGTAGATGAGGACACACCATAATATTTTTATTTGACAGAAATTGCCATATCAGAAGCGATGTGTGACACGGAGCCTTTCCATTGTGACCACAAAATAACAGCGAATGCTGCTGCCAAATGTCATCCAACGGAAAGGCAGGGATCTTTGATACAGGAAGTGGCATTTCAAACCTTAGTCACAGTGTGTGACAAGTTTAAACTTGTTTGGTGCAGTCAGTCAGGTGTGAGCTACGGTTGAGAGAAGGTGTGTTTTAAAGTGTGCCGTAAATCATCCTCCATCATGACAATGCTCCGTGTCCACATCGCTTCTGGTATGCGGCAATTTCTGTCAAATAAAAACATTACGGTGTGTCCTCATCCACTTTATTTACCGGATCTGGCAGCATGAGACTTCTGGCTCTTCCCCAAAGTCAAAATGATTCAGGACATCGAGGCAGTCATGACTGCACAACTAAAGACATTCATGGAAGAAGGTTTCCAGAACTGCTTCAGAAAGAAGGGAGAATAACGGGATAAGCGTGTTCAAAGCAAGGGGGGGAGGGATATTCTTTTTTTTTTTTTTTTAAAGGGGGATATTCTATAGTAATGTGTTTTACCGTAATAATTTTCTTTAAATTTAATCATTGACTGTAGTTTTTGATCACACCTCATATTTTCAGGATGATTTTTAAAAGCAGCTCATTGTACTTAAGCCATAGATCTAAACTTTAGGAATGGACATCTTTTGTAAACAATTTAGGTCATCAAACCTATACTCAGCCAGAGCCAGTCCCACTGTGGCGATGATGCTGGTGTAGTAAGATACCTGGCTAGTTAGGATCCCTGATAGTATTAGTTAGCAGAGAATGGTATCGAGGATGGGACAACTGTACTTTATTTTTTAGTTTACAGTTTTGAACTGGTCACCACCACATAGTTGCCCAGGCAGAATTTAGATTTTTGGGAATCTAACAATTAAAAAAAAAAAAATTAAACACATATATTTGTCACTTTTTAGAAGATAACATGATTCCCAAAATTATACATTTTCATTTATATTACAGGTTCCTAATAGGAAAAGAACACAATTTTCAGATATAATCAATAGGTGCACTAACTTGCTACTCCATTTTATTGTTGTTGTTTATATTATAGGTAGAGTTTTTGACCTCTCTCCCTTTCAACCGCATTCAGTGGTTAATAATTAAATGTGAATGTATAATTTTCCAAATTTTCCACAATTGTCTTATATGGGAAGCCCATATACACGTATCCAGAGGTAGCTGTTTCAAGCACTGAAACCTGTCTAGTTCTTTAATTCCTTCATATCCAAGTGTCCACTATGTATATGAAATGTGACAGAAATAGACTGAAGTGATGCTTGGCCATCTGACTGAGCTGTGACTCAGAAAGAGTGACACTATTCCTTATCCCAGTTTTGTGAAGAGTATATGAGAACTCCTTATAGATGATAACTATTAAGACATTAGTTATCTAAAATTTGGCTTTGGATACTGAGCACACCTGATGCTCCTTTAGTCCCATGAAAATTGTCCCGTGTCTTTCTCACAGCTCACATCCAATTTCTGCAAATCCCTTGCTCTGATGGGATTCCGGAGAGAGTGATGTCTTCCCAGTCAGGTTTAGGAAGCCATGCACAAAGGAGGTCCTCACTGAAAGAGTGTGTCTCTGAGGTATGTCAGCGTCTCTTGTTCATTAGCACAGCTCAGGGTGATTGGGCCACGGAGCCAAGAGGTGCTGGAGGAGGTCCAAAATACTCCAGATCCAGGGAGATGGGAGCAGATTGGGATGCGTCTGGAAACCAGAGTCTGCCTCCTAAATACTACCAGCTTCCCCTGTAATTGCCGAGTAGGGAAAAAATAGACACTGCCTCCCCCACCAAGAAAAACAAAACAAAAACAAACAAACAAACAAAAAACTCTCAGATGAAGTCAGAAGGAACCATCTCTCTTGTTTTATATAGATCACAGGAACACTCTTGAATAGCCAATACTGTGTGCAATTTATTTTCTCTTACCCTCTGTTCTTCTGAATGACACCACTTGGCAGGAGATTTTGCCACTTTCAGAAGGTTCAGGGCCTGAGTGGGTAGCAGGCTGCCTCGGTGGAGATTTATCATGTAGAATAATTCATTGAGCCATATGTTCCAATGAATATATACAGAATGTAAATACATCCACTGAATTTCTCATTTGCTACCAGAGGGAATCCATCTTTCACATTTTCCAGCAGAGCACTTGACTGCAGATGTTAGAAAATAGTTTGCTTTAAGTTTTGTTCTGACTCTTCCCTCTGGTATGATTTACCTGGTTTTTATTTTTTGCTGAAGTCTAAGCTCTGTGTGAATATTTAATTTAGAAATGCCATAAGCACCCTTGGGTATTCTAGGCTGATTATTTCCACCAGAATACTCTCTCCTGGCATTTGCCTACTGTGGCACAGTGACAGTGTCTCATATGCCACCTGTGTAGATACTTGTTCCCATGTGAGGCAGGAAAGGCTTTGATTTTAACCCTGAATTCAAGCAGCATAGCGAGACGTTCTTCTGATTGTTAGAAGTCTTTCATACACATTCAGTCTCGCTCAGATAGTCCAGTCCACGGTGTAATGCGGGGTCTCAGCTCCCGTTCTCCGCACAAGAACACAGGACATGGTGAGGCCAAAAAGGAACAACAACGGAGTCCTAGACAGGGGAGTCAAACCACTATATCCTCGATGGCAGCTGGTCGAGACACAAAAGCAAACATCTGCCAGTACCCCAATGAGGGGTCTTCCTACACCCCAGTTTCACTGGTGGCCGGGCAAGACACGGGAAGTAGGATCGACACGATCCGCAATCCACATCCCATTGCTAACCACACTTGCTAGCCGCAATCTGTGCTTGCTAGAGTAGTCACAGCAGTTATATACAAAACAATAGTGGTTAATGGCCAACTGGTTACAGCTGGTGGCCATCTGATCACAGCTGATGGCCATCTACTACCTGAGCCAGCACCTTTCCACGTGAGGCCGAGAACCTGGAAGCTCTCTGGGTCTCCATCCGTACACCTGGGTTCTTTCTATTTGTACCATCCAAGCTAAGCCATTGATGGTCCCTCTGAATGACATTAACATGGATTGCTTTATATACATTTCAACTCAGTGTCAGCTGGAACCAATTTCAGTGTCTAACTGTGGATTAGTAATCAGGAGGAGAGGGGGTTAATGCTGAAGGATGGTGTGGGGACAGAGTCCCAGAGAGCAGTTTCCAGGCTCTTGGCTTCACGTGGAAAGGTGCTGGCTCAGGTAGTAGATGGCCAGTAGTAGCTGTGATCAGATGGCTATCAGCTGTAACTGGTTAGCCATTAGCCACTAATACAATTGCTGTGGCTAGGCTAGGGTGTTGGTTGGTTGATTGGCAGAGAAGCAGATGGCAGATTGCGCCTCCTGCTTCCTGTGTCTCCAATCCAGCCGCCAGCGAGAATATAGTGGTATGACTCCCCTATCTATGGCTCCGTTGGTGTTCCTTTTTGACCTCACCACATCCTGCATTCTGCGGTACCAGAGACCCTGCCTTACAGATGGGTAGTTTTAACTGAGTTTGTCCTAGATAGGGTTGGGAATTTGGGAGGTAAGTGTAATAAAAAATAATCTTGAACTGGGAAGAAATAGATTGAAGAAGGAGGTAGGAAGAACCAAGGAATAATTGTGGCTGCCTCTGTTTTGTAGGGGATCCTGATGGTAGTTTGTGAGCCACTCAAGATTGTTTCCTTCTGCCTTTTTCATATGTATTTATAGTTAGTTGCCACAGCATGAGTTTGGATGTCAAGACTATTTTGAGACCTTAAAAATGGAGCACCTTTGATGTCACCTACTACAAGTTATTCTAACCTCCTCCACTTCTACAACCTGCTTCGCTGATCCAGTGCTATTCCATTTTCCATTCGGGATAGAAAAGGATAAATGGAGAAAGATAAAGGAGAATGAAAAATAGGAGGGTAAACTCTTAATGAATACCATGGAGACAAATAAAAAAAAAAGGTCAATTACCTTCGTTTTCGTTTTTATTGTGGAACCTTGGAGGTCTCTTAAAACCCATTGACCTTCTTCAAATGCCATGAGCTGGCCCATGCTGTGGAGGAGATGGACTCATGCTCCAAATGCAGAGAAGGGAGACAGTGGAGCTGGGAGTATAAGTTGGTTATAGTCGGAAAGATAACAACTTACATGTGACACATAATTTAGGTATTTGACTACCCATACCTCATTCCACCTGTGAGCATGTAGTGAAAACGAAACATCAGAATTAGAAACTCAATCACTCTCAAGGAGGTATCAGTTATAATTTTCTATGTAGTTAATAAAATATACATTTTAATGTTTCTCTCCCTGTTTCTCTCAGTTGTCTAATAAATAAGCATACTTTCCCATTCACATGTCCCCTGCAGTGATCTGTTAATAGCGTAGGCCAAAAAAAAAAAAAAAAGAAAGAAAGGAAACAACAAAAATTGCTTGCCATTGGTTTACTACAATTGTGTGAAAGAAGCTAGAGGTAGCAGAGACAGCTGCTACCAAAAAGACGGTTTGTTGGCAGCCTGACAGCTGTTGACTGTTTGAGTGTTTAAGTACCAGAGCCCTGAATGCCCTGCCATAATCCTATAGAAATACTGGAAACTTTCCAAGTCTAAGACACCAACGATATAACTGTCACGCCTGCTTGTGCCTTCTTTTATCAACTGTAGCTTTATCTTATCAAGTTAATGTCATTTCTGAGGCAGAAAACAGGAATAAAAAAGAATATGCCTTACAGAAAACCAAATTAAAAATGGCATCTGGCTCTCTGGTATCATGATTATCTATAGAGTTAAATTGCAATTAATTATACAAGATCAGGAACCTGGAATTCATTTTAAAAAATCTGCTGCTACTATTATTTATGCCAATTGTAAATGTGCTTTCATCTCCATCTTAGAAATGCCCAGTGCTCAGTGTAGTAAAAATCAAATAAAAACCATTGTAAAACTTGTTTCGCTTTAGAAATTCACAATCTTCAGTGTAGAAATGTTGGATTATTAAATAAGAAGTTTTATAGTTTGCCAAATTTCGAGGAAAGTAAGCAAAGGTGTGATTCTACTTTAGAGTTTGAGACCTAAAATTAAGGAATTTATAGATATGTCTATACTTATCTTTCTATACTTATGTAGAGTAATTGGAAATGATACATATGCATTTCTACAATGTGAGTCTGGTCTACCAATCCCTTGTCACTAGGTTATAAATAAAATCTTTACAGGAGTTGCTAGAATAATATCTTGGTTCTGATTCTGCATCATCCGTTAGTTTCTTGCTATATCTCCCCCTGAATGCAGCTTTTTGAAATGTTGTGCTGGTCTCTTTCTTGTATAACATAGTACTACACTAATTAAGAGAATTTTTAGTTTATTTGCATGCAGTTGGTTAATGTTCGGTCTCTCGGACACATCAACTTCCACTGCACTATTTTTATGTCTATTTGTTGCTACACATAATTGCATGACGCTGAAGAGACCGTTCTTTATGTGCTCTTCAAAATGCATGTCAATGCCTCCAGGAAAAAAAAAAAAGTTTACCGCAGCTGCAATGGGAGGAATTTTTTTTTCAGTCTCCCTGATGTTAGGAGAAAATAAGAGTAACTTTTGATTAGATTTCTACCTGGGAGACTTTACTTCATTACTTAAAAGATTTGCCTCTCTGATTGTTTCCCACCATCAAATTGTTTCCTACTACCTCTCTGCATAGGGCCTGGAGTAAAGAGAGCTTTTATTGTTGTGTCTTCAGGATTTTGATGCATAATTTAATCCATGTTGCATGTGAGTTACCTGGAGAATTATATCAAGCACTGTTGGGTAGTCCAAGAAGTAGTTCTTGAGTGCTAATAGGATTTAAAGAGGTTGGAGTGTTAAAAAGAGGAATTGTAAGCCCATGAAATCTTTCCAGTAAAAAGCTCGTAGGAGGTAAATGAGGGAGATAATGGTTAAATGGTGATGAATCCATGTTGGCTGGAGTATATGTACTTGGTAGGGATGTGGAGCCAAAGGGATTGGATGCTGGATGGGCCTGTGTCATGAAGGGCCTGACTGTGGAACCCGTTCAGTACGTTTGGGATCCCTTCAGAGCAATATTTAGGAAGAGTCAGCTGGCAGTGGTGCAATCAATAGATTTGAACAGGAAGGGGACTCCAGCCTATTCCTGCTCCCAAAGAAGAATCCAATAGAGGTTTCTGTAAATTAGGTGACATACTACACATCTAATGTAGGATGGTGACTCTACGAATGGCAAGTGGTAGATAGAGAGGTGTCATTTAAAAAAATTTCACCGTTTTCGCATATCCACGGTTTCCAGCATCAGTGATGGAGAATTTAAATATAGGTCTGAATTTTTCCACTAGGGTTATTATGGTGGAGTTATTTTCAAATATAGGGAAGAAAAGAGTATACAGATTTAAGTACAGAGGAAAGTAAATTGATTTAAAATATATTGTAACTGGAAAACTAAGGAGAACATCTAGATGGAAATGCCAAGCAGGCAGCTACCGATGTTTGTCTTGGGCTTAGGAGACAGCACTGAATTAGAGGGAGACATTTGGAAGTGGACGGAATGGGAGTGGATTCAGGATTTTCAGAGAGAAGCAAGATGGCTGCACATGTGAGCTATTCATTGGCTTTAATGACCATTTTTACTGATCAAAACAAGTGCATGTTTTATAGGATTAGGTGACCCTCAGGTCACTGCCTCAATTTTACTGATGGAACCAAATATGTTGGCTTAAAAAACCTCACCAAATCATTAAATAGTAGTATTTGCAGTTTTCTGGGCTTTTTTGTTGTTGTTGTTGTTTTTGATTTGTCTGCTTGCTTATTTGCTTTGCATTTTGTTTGGTTTGCTGATAAAGAGGATTCTGCTTGAACTGTGATCTAAACAAATTATTGGTTCTACATGAAACATGTGGCTCTACGCAAACTCCTCAAAATACTTATTTTCCACTAATACATAGATCTGGATTATGTTTCACTGCTATACTTGATGGATTAAAAAAATTTAGTAGTGTAAAGTGAATTGCAACACTTTAATATTTTAGTTAATATTTTAGAGTTACTTTTTAATTTTTTATATAAGTATAGATAAAATTTGGAAATTAAAAACATAAATGGATGAAGTATTTGATAACTGTCTAATATTCATTCCGTGTGATAATTTAAATCCTCCAAATTGTTGAAAAGCATGAGATGTTATAAAAGAAACTTTCAGGAATTCAGAAAATAATGTTTTCTTAAAAAAGTATTAGTTATTTTTCTTCAGCTTTATTGAAGTGTAATTGACAAACAAAATTATATACATTTAAAGTGTACAATGTGATGATTTGATACATGTATACAAGGTCAGACAGTTCAGTTTGCAAATTCATCCTAGAAAAAGTGCTACATACCTCATTACTGAATATCACTATGGTCACCTTCGAAATACTTCCCTTGGGAAGCTTTGCACCAATGCCAGTGCCTACTCCTCCCTTCAAAGCAATTTTGGAACTCTTTTTCTGGAATGGCCTTCAGAGCTGTCATATTAACCTCTATGTCCTGAATGTCATCAAAATGTCTTCCTTTCAATAGTTTCTTTATCTTTGGGTAAAGAAAGAAGTCATTGGGGGCCAGATCAGGTGAGTAGGGAGGGTGTTCCAATACAGTTATTTGATGACTGGCTCAAAACTCCCTCACAGACAGTGTAGTATGAGCTGGTGCATTGTCGTGATGCAAGAGCCATGAATTGTTGGTGAAAAGTTCAGGTCATCTAACTTTTCCACGCAGCCTTTGCAGCACTTCCAAATAGTAAACTTGATTAACTGTTTGTCCAGTTGGTACAAATTCAAATGAATAATCCCTTTGATATCAAAAAAGGTTAGCAACAGCATTGCAACAAGTTTGCAAACTTAATTGTGCCACCTGGTACTTTGTGAAATGACTACCAGTCAGGTTAATTAACACATCCATTACCTCACATAATGTTTTTTTTCTATTTTTTATTTTATTTTGTGATGAGAATGCTTAATATAGATTATCTTAGCAAACTTCAAGTACATAATACAATATTATTAACTACAGTCACCATGCTGTACCTTAGGTCCCCAGAACTTACTCGTCTTCTAACTAAAGGTTTGTTTTGGTAACTACCATTCTACTCTCGGTTCCTATAAGTCTGTTTGTTTATTTATTTATAGATTCCCCATATAGTAAAAATGATATGATATTTGTCTTTCTCTGTCTGGCTTATTTCACTTGACATAATGCCTTCAGGGCCCATTTATGTTTTTGCAAATAGCCGAATTTCCTTTTTACTTCATCTTCTTTATCCCTTCATCTGCTGACAGACAGTTAGGTTATTTCCATATGTTGGCTACAGTGAATAATTTTGCAATGAATATGGCAGTGAAGATATATAATTCCATTTCCTTTGGATAAATACCCAGAAGTGGGATTGCTGGGTCATATGGTAGGTCTATTTTAAAGTTTTTGAGGAACCTCTATACTGTTTTCCATAGTGGCTGCACCAATTTACATTCCCACCAACAGTGTACAAGGGTTTCCTTTTCCCCACATACTTGCTATCTCTTGTCTTTTTGATAAAAGCCAACCTTACTAGCATTAGGTGATAATGATTTGTTTTTCTTAATTGTAAGATCTTGTTGAGGCTTCATTTAAAGGGATAAATCTAATAATCATGTTTTCTCATTTCAGGAGAGGCAAACTTGTGTAAGGCACAACTTTTTCAAATAACTGACTTTTGCAGAGCTACTTAATGTGAAAGAAAAATTCTGTCTAAACTTTTGCAGTTAAATAGCAGGGATTTAGTATAGCCAGAGTGACATTTCTGTATTTAGCCACTAAACTAAATTGAGATGTGTGGCTTCATGAAATGGTAAAAACAAAACAAACAAACAAATGTTTTCCTTATCCCCAAATTTTATTTGTATCATTTTTTTGATACTTTTAAAGATCTCAAGCTTTTGAAAATTAATGCTGTGACTCATTTTCTCCCCAAAGCAAGTGCCTTTGGGACGAACATGTGGGTTCTGTGCTGAATAAAACCTGAAGACTCTTAGATAAGAGTGCAGAGTTTTGCTTCTTCATTCCCACTGTTGGGTGTCTGTTCTGGTGTTGGCATATGCTTAGCAACCCACTTATATTTAGGTGGCAGGGGTATGTAACATCCTTAAGGAAAGATGTGATTGCTTGAGGAAGAGGAAGGGATGGTTAACTGTGTAAGCTATAATCTCTTCAAAGGCTCAGAACAGAAGTTACACACTATATGGTATTGGGGCTGCGACATACTGATGCTATCCATTTATGCTGGTAATATTAACGCCTCCCGGTCTGGTTGATTTACACCAGGTCCTTATAAGTTTCTACTCAGTTTTCCATTCTAAGCAATAGTATCAATGGAAAGTAGCTTTTAAACAGACTCACAGTACAATGCGATGTTTCCCACCCATAAATCATCTATGATGTATGTAAACTTTATCAAGGGGCTTCACAAATAGGCTCTTGCAAAAAAAAAAAAAGCCTCGTTTTAAGCAGGATTACTGTCAGGAAAGCTCACTAAATACCGGACCTGTCTGGGCTTTTATTTTTCTGCTATAATATCTGTAACTAAAAACTTTCAAACATTACAAAAATAGCAATTATTCACGATATTAAGAATAATATTAATCCACATGGTTTTAAATGTGATAATTTTAGTTCTATTGTTACATTTTTAATCTGGACTATTTTGACACATATCCTAATGCATTTATGAAATAAGGCATCACAACTATATAAATTATTAGATATCTATATTTTCATTCTTTGATATCCTTTGTAAGGGAAGAAAAAGATATGGTTATATCTTCAGAAATTATTCAGGATTCAATATCATTAATACAGATTTCTACATTATTTAATGAAAAAGCCTTCCATTTTCTGTATTCTTATTTGAAAGGTACTAAATAGAAAATACAACATAACACCTTGCTAACTTGCTAATAATAAATTTACTCATGCTGCATGTGCTATTGACTTGCCAATATTTAAAGTAATGTTATGCTCAACAACTTTTGAATTACTAATGCCTATAGTAAAGCATAAAAGACAGGAATTTACCATCTTATACTGCAGTATTATTAATTTTTCAAATTCTCTCTGATATTAGTAGCACCATGGTTAATCCTGAAATAAAGTAAATCTCAACTTTTCAGTAATTTGAGTTAACCATCATAATCTGTTGGGTTTGTTTCAAAAACTTTATGCTTCATAGTTTCTCACTAGCTATTTAAATTTAAAACTCCCTTTGGCCACTGCCTTAGCTCGGTTTCCCAGGAAGCAGGGCATGAGATATGAAGCAGAGCCCAGCATGTACTTTATTTAGGACGTGGCCCCTGGGAGGGGTATAGAGAGTGACACAGGGAAGGGGGAATGACACAGGATGCATTATGCCGTGGCCACAGTGAGGGCCACAGTGAGGGAACACATTGCTCTTATCCCATAGGACTTTCCTAAGGAACTATGACATTTATCTGAGAATTATCTGTCCAGAGAATCAAAGGGGAAAGCATTTATCTATTAGATCCCATTGCCCATTAGTTCAGGGATAGAGGCTAATTTCCTTAAATTTCTAGATTGGACATATGTGAGTGCCAGTGGGTTCCTGTGGGTTTTTCTGAGCCTTGGCATCAAAAGAGCCCTGGGGTGGGAAACAATAGGTGTATGTATACAAGGTGGGTGCTGTCAGGTTGCACCAGCAGGGAGCCTGTGGAAGGTGACTGGGCAGTAACTTCTAAGGTAGGGAGGGGATGGACTGCGAGGTAAAGCCAATAGAATGTAAGTGGTATAAGGGGTGCCAGGTGGTGTATAAGAGGTGTTTCATACAGCAGTTTCGATCCTACAACTGACATTGGGACTTCGTCACCCGCTTGAACTGCATATATAAAATCAAATGAACATGTACATGTGAATCATTTTATCATATTCTCATATTCTCTCTGTTGCTTCTTCCCTAAAGGTGGACAATTTCTGACTCTCCTCTTTTATTGATGGCACTGGCCTAGCTATAAAACTGGCAGTCATTATGCTGTCTCTGTTCATCAAGCCCCATATCCAACCATTCACCAAGTCTTGAAGATTTAAAGTGCAAAATGTTACCCAAATCTATCCTCTTCCGTCTAGCTCTGTAAATATGCCTCTCAATAGTTGCTGGTTATTTGGGACATCTTTCTTTGTGTATGATGGTCACGGGCAATTAGCTATATAAAATCATTTATACTCTCTTAGCAACCCTCGACAGCTCGCATCATTAGTGGGGGAAGTAAAACCTGTTATGGCGATTTGATGGAATACTATGATTATTAGAATATGAAGCAATCTGCTGGGTTATGGGGAACCAGCAGGGTTAGAAACGGGGAGTGAAACAAAGGGCATGAAAAATGATTCTTATCACAGCATTTCAAGAGATTTGTAATAGTATTCACTTCATATTTGTCTCCTTCAATAAAACCAGGAAGCATATATTTTCTATATGTGAAATTTGCATTTCAATGTATTGATTATGAAACATTCAAACAGATGACAAATAACTTTTGAGGACTAAGATATTTAGAGCGTAAAAGAAATCGACATGAAAATTATAGTACTTATAATTGCTTCTTGAGTAAATCACATGGAAATATGTGCAATAGTCTTAAGAAAAAAGTCTGCATATGTTATTGAGGGGGGATGAGAATAGTTCCAAATTTATAGGGTTATTTTGAAGATTAAATGAGCGCATACATGTAAGTACCTGGAACAGTACATAGTACATTTTACTATATCATTTTTCCTGTTTTAACTAAATATTTAAGATTTTTTCAAGTTTTATTCATTGGTCAAGAACATTAATATTGGAAAGCTGAGTGAATCTTGAAAAGATCTTTCTTTCCTTCAAACCTGTAACTTATCTAAAGTAGTCCTTTACTTTGCGTGTGTGTGTGTGCTGATGGGTGTGTGTGTATGGGTCATGGGATAGGGGCAAGTCCTTACAGAACTATCTACTTTTTAATTAACAGAATTATACAGAAATTCTCTCTACTTTTTGTGTTTCAGAACAAAAAGTGGTAGCAACAGCTAGCAATCAGTCCACTGTGGTCATCCTAATGACCAAATGATGGAATAAGATTCTTAATTGGAGGGTGTAGATAGTCTTTTATGTCTATACCCTTTCAGTTAGAAAATGGTACACTTAAGTTATGCAGAATTCTCTTTGTATTTTATAAGTTGAGGTAATTATTTTCTGATAAAACATACTGCTGGTTGAAAGAGCCATTAACACTGTGTAGGAAGAATTTTGTGGTAATTACAGTAGAAAGAAGGCAACTAGTAACTCATTGTCGGGACCATTGTCTTCTTGAAGAAGAACCCATCTGCCTACCAGGACATGGCTCAAGTCATCCATTCTTTCGAAGGTGAGTTGCTGTTGGTTTCTTCTGGCTGGAAGACTTAGTGGGGGAAGGTCCTAGTCATGGTCTGTTGCTCAGTACCACGTCTGCAGTCTTTTCATCGGCGTAAGAAGCTACTACAAGGGAGATGTCAGTCAGTGCACATTTAGAGCCAAAGAGCTTCCCTTGGAAATCAGATAACAGGATATGTTTCAGTCTAGCAAGCTTCTCTACTTACCAGCTGACTGCAAAGGGTGATCACCAAGGTTTTGTTCGTGAAAAGCCTCATGCTCTTAATGTATCCCAGCATGGGATAATTCTGAAGTGGAATTTAGCAGAAACCACACGAGACATCACAAAAGATTGCAAGATGCCACGCAAAGGAACGTGATGGGTCACTCACCATTGACTGTGTCACCTCCTGCCTGCTCATTCAGCACATGTGCCCCAACAAATTTGCGTTTCTGTAAGAGAAAGAGATTTCTGTTTTCTTCTTTTTCAGTTTATACAACATCACTAAAGACTGAGTAATTGCCAGGAGAAAAATATGAAATGAAATTAGTTGTCATTAGTACATTTCTGATAATGACATTAACTTAAAGACTTTGAATAATAATTTGGGGCAGTTCAGGGCAGTGTGGTTTCCCAGTGTTGACTGGGGAGCCCTCACCTTAGTCCCATTACTGTTAACAGGATTCATGAGTGTTATTCCACACAAAGTATTTTGACAATTTACTCCACAGAGCCTTACACACTGTGGAAACAGAAGGTCGCTGGTAAAACAGAAATCGAAATGTAAGTTGACATGCAGAGATCCAGATTTTGATAAGGAAGCATTTGGGGAAGAAAATAATATTCTGCGATCCAGAAATGTACGTGATCAAGTGGATCCTTGAGCTCTTAAGTATCTTGTGTTTCAGCATTATGTGACAGTATCTGATGTTGCCCACCAGAGGGACGTGTAAGTCCTATAGAAGAAAAACAAACACACAACGAATAACAGCAGCTTCTTCTTGAGGTGCAGGGTGAAGCAAGCTCTAGATGTTTGCTAGTATGATTAAGATCTAAAGTTAGGAGTTATAATCTGACCCCTCCAAAAAAAATTGTTTTAAAGATAGCAAAAAGAAAAACATTTCAAATTTCACATTTAGTTTATTTTAGATTTCTTATAAGATACTTGAAGCTTCAGCCAAGACTTAAAAACAATCTTTCAACTATATTATTTACTGTATCAATATTTAGCTTAAAGCACTTTATTCAAATATTGGACTCTTTATCTTTGTAAATTATCAAATGTTCTCTTTGCAATCCTTACACTTCTCTGTAAGGGGTTATACATCTCCCAAATTAACGGGTTATTTTTGATAAAAATAATATGTATTGGGTTTAATAGCATTGTTGAGCCCCCATCTCTCCCCCATTCACATTCACCAGGAACCCGTGAATGTGAATCTGGAAATGGGGTCTTTGCTGTTGTAATCCAGCTAACATGAGGTTATGCTGGAACAGAATGGGTCTTCACTCCAGTATGACTGGGGTCCCTATGAGAAGATGGATATGTGGACACAGAAAACTGGACACACAAAGAGGAAAATGGCCACCTAAGACTGAGATGGATTAGAGTGATGCATATAAGACAAGCAACACGAAGGACTGCCAGCAACCACCAGAAGTAGGGAGGAAGACATGGACTGAATTCTCTCTCACATTCGCCCCAAAGGAAGCAGCCTGTCTACCTGCCCATACTTCATTTCAGACTTTCAGACTCTAGAACTGTGATGGAATAAATTCCTGTGGCTTTAAGCAACCCAGTTTGTGGTACTTGGTTATGGGAGCCCTAGAAATTGAATATATAATCGATTTTGTGGGGGAAGTTTGTGCTGTTGTGCAGAGGTACCATCTAAGCCTAAGCCACGTGGAACTTTTTCAGTGTCCAGCATTTTCTTATTGAAAAATTTCAATCTAAATTGTGACTGCTGATATGCTCTGTTTTGGTTCTTCGAGTTGAATTTCCAATATAATTCCTACTTTGAAATTAGAAAGAGAAATCAATACCACTTCCTCAAGGACCATTATAAGAATAGAGAGTGCAACACACATCTTAAATTAAGCCAGGTTGAGAAGAAGAGTACAAAGAGGAGTATAAAGCACATAACCTTGGAATCAGGCTTTGAAGGGAAGAGATGCTTTTGTGAAGCCACCACAGTCCCTGTGCCTGCTGCCTGGGACCTTCCTCTGACCCTCAGTCATCAGCACTAAGCTTCAGCACTATCGCCATTTTACCTGATCTGAGACCAGTGGATCCTTTTTATTGTTTACATTTTTAGTTCATGTAACCAATACAGAAGGAAGAATAAAGGAATAGTGAAAACAACTTTATGTGAAATTTTAGTCACTATTTAAACACAGCAAACCCAAATATCTATTCCCTATTTACTTGCTTTTGGATCAGCCTGAAGTGGATACTGCCCTCTGAATGAGACTGAGGCTTATTACTTGCCACACATGTACCTGGAACATATTTACCTTGTAAATACTGATTTCACATTTTAAATGCATCTCTAGTAGATCTCAGTTTATCATTATATCTGGTTCTTCTTGCATTTGTATCACCAAAATGTGGTACTTGAAGAACCTTTTGAAATTTTGATGGTGGCCATCTTCTTTGTTCACTAATTGCAGAATGTTTTCATTTTGAAATTCATGGGCAAAGATTATAACAGTTAATCCAATTTTTTCATTTTACATCATTTATTTTCTTCCAGTTACTTTTGCATACACATGTCTTCAGCATTTGTCCACCTATGAACCATAAGATCATAAAAGGTGAAAGGATATTGTCATGTGTTTTATTAGCAAAATGAGATCGTCCAAGTTCTTGTTCCCCAAGTATTACATGATTAAGTCTTTTCTGTTAAATGACTAAGTGAATAAACCCACTATATTTATTTTTCTTTTGTCTTTAAAAATATTGTTCACTCATTGGTTTTGAATTTGAGAAAATTTATATACAATATTGTCATATGAAGACTCGTAGTATGAGATTTCACTTACACTATTAGTCTCATCATCATCATTCTAGTCTAGAGTTGTTATTAGTCACTTTACATTCATCTTATGAGTCATCAAATAATTGTGAATCATCATCTTCCGTCAATGTTCTTCTCTTGCCAGTATGAGAAGAAAATAAAATTTCTGCATTCTCAACTGAGTTCGATGAGAGCTAAAAGCAGACGACAAAGATCATATCTCCAGTCTTCTCTAATCTTTTCTTAAAAGATGATATAGCACTTTGGTCGACTCAGTATAAAAATTGAAGGATGATACAATAGTGAGGATTTGTTTTGCTATTTCATAATCCTTCTAGATAATTCCATCATTTTTGTTTTCTTATTATTTTAATCTTTTTTAGCATTGCTGAAAATAATCAATGATAATTTATGCAACAATGCTTAGAGTGATGAAATTACAAATTGTTTCAAGATAAAAACTCTCTTAGATTTATAAGAAAGGTTGAATGAGCCCATGTTTTCATTGTGAGGTAGAATGTATTCCATTCCATTAAATAAATGTTTCTCTTTGTTTTTTGCAAGACTTTTAATTAAAAAATAAAAAAAATAAGTATCATGGAATATCAGTCCTTCCAAATACTTAGAAATTCTTATCAAAAAAGTTCAAAAACTAAAACTAGGTCTCATGGACCTTGATGATATACAAAAGGCTAAGGGAGTGAACATAGGGGTGACTATATACATGTTTTCAATAGATGGCAAAACATGGATTAAAATTCTTTTCCTCAAGAATATTGCCTTAGATATTTCAGACAAAAAAAACCAATTCTTCATGATATACCCTTTTCCTCCCATACTATCATGTACTTCTCCTTAGTAGAACCAATCACAATTATAGTCAATCATTTGGCTAATCCCTGTACACTCCACCTGTCTATAAACTACATGAAAGTAGGAACTTAATCAGAGTTTATGCTGCTAATCTCAACTACCCAGCACAGAACTTGGCTCATAAAAATTGCCCAGGAAGTACTGCTAAATGAATGAAAGGAAAAATTCTCAAGGTCATTTTGTTCATCTATTTGAACAAGAGGTCATATGACTATATCTGCATCAGACCTCAACTGTAAATGACAGACAATATTGGTACCTTTTTACAGGATTGTTATAAGGATTAAACTACCTATACATAGTACAACAGTACTCGGCATTTAGTAGGCCTTATATAAGCATTAGCTGCTGTCGTTGGTCTTCTCCTCCTACTACTTCTCTTCTTTCTTCTTCTTCTTCTTCTTCTTCTTCTTCTTCTTCTTCTTCTTCTTCTTCTTCTTCTTCTTCTTCTTCTTCTTCTTCCTCTTCCTCTTCCTCTTCCTCTTCCTCTTCTTCCTCTTCCTCTTCCTCTTCCTCTTCCTCTTCTTCTTCTTCTTATTATTATTATTGTCACGAGTTTATGTTGACCTGAAATCTAACTACCCACTACTTCTACCTACTTCTACTCATTGGTTCTCATTCTTTTCTTAGAGAATCCTAAAACCAGTATCTTATGACAGCCAGCCATATATGAAGATGGCTGATTCTTCTCTTTCTTTAGCTGAATATCCTCATTGCTTTAGCATTTCTCATAATATTATTTTTCTCCTCATCTTCTGGTCTCTTGCATCTGAATGCCTGACCATAATTTGTCTGTTTTTTTCTCAAAATTCAGAGTATAGCACTGAGTGAAGTTCCCCAGGAGTAGTCGAACCAGCCTAGAAATCACCCAGGCTAGAAACTGTAGACTCATTTAGATCTTTGACTTAAAGTCCCTTTGATCCAAACAGTTTTTATCCATCACCAAAGCTTACGTTACATTATTTATTTTGGCAGACACAGCTAATTGTTATATTTCACTAAAGTTACAGTTGCATAAAATTCTTGCATTCTTTTCTCTTGCATGGCTTCTAAGACTATATGTGTATATATATATATATATATATATATATATATATATATATATATAGTTATAAATATATATAATACAAATAAAAATAAATAAACAAATAAATGAATTCCTTATGCTAAGCTCCCATTGTTTTTATTTTATTGTAGATTATTTTGTATTTAATAATAAAAAATATATGTTTAGTGCTTAAAATTTTGTTTTTTTCACACAGACCATCTTTTTAAATATGGTAGAAGTTATTTTCATTTCTATTTTATAGATGGAGGAACTGGGATAAAGAAAGCTCAGGTAACATTCCCAAGATAACGTAACAAGTAGTGACAGAACTATCACTATTAAAAAAATAACCTTACTTCTTTATCCTATGACTTATTGTCTCTCTGTAAATAGTTTTCGTTATAATTTGTGTAATTAGATTTGGCCTTTGTCTAGATTTGCTCTTCCTTCTGGTTTTATTTCATCAACTTTCCATCTATATGCTCATTTTGCATATTACTAAAATGTTGAACTATTTAGGACAAGGTCAGTGAGGGTTGTGTGGTGGGCATGCTTTTAAACGTGCCTCCTTCCAAGAGGCACGTGCCCTTTAATTCCCAGTATTTGCAATGGCCTTTGAAGAAGTCCACCTAAACATTGAATTCTCTAGCCCCATGTCTCCATCTTGCTCCTAGGAATATTTTGTGAAACGTTGTTAAAAATCTATTAAAGTCCAGAAGCACTATATTTTAAGAATTTCTCTGATTTTTAAGAATGGCAACCTTACCAAAAAAATTAAAAAAATAAACCAGTAAGTCTATTCTTATGGAATATAAGTCAGCGTTTTATAATTAAATGTTACATTTTTTTTAGCTATCAAAAATATTTTTAATTGTCATCTTGAGAATCATTCCTATTAACCTTAACCTCATAGTTTATAATGTGTAAATCGCCTTCTTCACTTATTGTTTTACTGTCAGAACTAATTTTATCCATCTTTAATCATCTAGCTCCTTTCTTACTCTCTGACTATTCAAATTTGTATGGTCTTTATGAGAATAACCTCTAAATATCCCGCCAAGAAATCACCCAGGCTAGAAAGTATAGACCTGTTTAGATCTTTGACTAAAAGTCCCTTGGACAACATTTTGAAAATGACTTCTGTTCTGAGCTTATTCTATCTCCTGCGGTTTCAGGAGCATAATGCAAGATGAACATTGCTTAATAAAAACTGAGTGTCTACTCAATTTGTGTTCAGGATTGTCGTTATTTAGACAAATAAGACTTAGTTCCAGATCTCTAAGAATTCCAACTCTATGGATGTATAGTTTAGTATTAGTCTAGTACTTTGCCTTGTACCAACCAGTTTAACATACGTTTCCTCAGTTAATTCTGCTTTTTCTGTCATTTCTCCTCTGCCTGGCCCTGTCCTCCTTTTTTGTCATTTCCTCATTTTGTTTTTACTTTTTCCTTTTATTTTTTTTTTCATTCTCAGAACACAGTTTAAATTATCTTGTTTTTTCCTCCTAAGAATTTTCCTTAATCCTAAACTCATTTGGCTATAATCGTATCAGTTTTTTATTGCTGCTGTAACAAATGACCACAAATTTAAAATACAACCAGCTTATTATCTTATAGTTCTGTAGTTTAGACGTCCAACACTGACCTCACTGGGCTTAGATCAAGGTGTATGCAGGTCTGCATTCCTTTTGGCGGTTCTCAGGGAGGATCCTTTTTTTTTTTTCTAGTTTCTTGAGGTCTCCTACATTGTTTGGCCCCCTTACTTCATTTTCAAAGCCAACAGTGATAGACTGAGTACTAGTCACATCACATTTCTTTGACTTTACTTTTGTAGTCACTTCACACTGTGACCACAGCAGGGAAAGGATTTGCACCTCTAAGGATATGTGATCAGATTGTGTCCACCTTGACAATTCAGGATATCTCCATCTCAGTTTAATTCTATCTGCAAATTCCTTTTGCCATGTAAATTTCACATTATCATAGACTCCAGGGATTAGGGTGTGGAAATCTTTGGGGACCATTATTCTCCCTACCACATAGTCTAACCAGCATGTCTGTGTTTCTATCTTAGTTATGCCTCACTTCCTTTTGTATATTATTTAAATATCTGATTGTACTGAAGAAGAGCAACCTGTGAAGACTCAGTCGCTTTTCTTCATAGTTGAGGTAACATGTTCTTACTTAACTGAAACCTTGTTTTGCAGTCTCTTGAACTTCTCAAAATAGCTTTTCATTTAGAATCTCTGGCCATTTTCCTAATATTTTTTGAACTATTTGTACTGCCAGTTTCAGAATTCTCAGAAATCTGTAGTGATAATATTTCCCTTCTTTCCTACACTTAAATACAGTCAATGTTGAAAAATTAATTCTCTTGCATTTTCTCAGATGGTGCTTAAAATAATTGGGAATGTACAAATGCATTTTTACATGCTTTTCTGAACAGATATGTGGAGTGGTAATATATGCAGTGGTAAGAAACGTGTGTAGTGTAGAAATATTTTTTATGTATTTCTCTGCATGTGGTGAAAGCTTGTGAAGAGACATTAAGCCATGTGGTCAGATTTTTAACATTTCTTATGTTGGCCTCAATTATTTGTCTGCTTATTAAAGGAAATTTTGCTACAGGCTTTTCTGTGTCTGTGGACCCAAAATGATATGTTCACCCTTCTTGTGCATATGCCGTTAAACTCAATGTGCCCAAATATTATGTGTACATTATTATTTCTTTTAATATACACCATTAAGACCCATATCTCAAAGAAATTTGTTCTCTGGAGTCCATTTCTGTTTCACCCATCCCTTTTTTCTCATTTTCTATACTACCTTGTCATATGCCTTAAATTAGCTCGTATCTTTTTATATATTCACATCACATTTTTGCAAGGTAGATTAAAAGAAATTGCTCTCAAGTGATGGGATTTTTACTTGCTGTGTTTCAGCTTAAAGCATACTTTTCCCTCACAAAAACTAGTTTTATAAACATTTGCGATGCTGGTTGCATAAAGGAAATTGCTGACACAATCTGACTCTATCTATAATTGTGCAAATGATATGACTGCATGGGGAGTGTGAAGAAGATAGAAGCAAAAATTGGGCTATATTTTCAAGTTAAGTCTCAGTATGAAAAAAGAGCCTAATGCCATTTAGTTATAATTTGAAGTATTTGGGATATTTTTACTTTGCAGACATTTGGCCAGAGTGCTCCAAAATCAAGATATTCGTATATGTCTTATGGACCAAATGAAGGTGTGTGTTATATGCCAGTAGATTATGGGTCTCTGATGATTTGGGAAAAAACAGAACATGCTGTAGCCTAGAAAATTTTACCTAACCTTCAAGCTTATTTATTTATTTATTTTTAATATTGAAAGAATACTATAGAGCTTTTCTCTGTGGTGCCAAAGGGCTCATTATAATGTCTCAAAATTATGTATATTTTAGAGTACTGTATTAGGCATTGT
The DNA here is from genome assembly GCF_964194185.1 of Rhinolophus hipposideros. Classification (NCBI taxonomy): domain Eukaryota; kingdom Metazoa; phylum Chordata; class Mammalia; order Chiroptera; family Rhinolophidae; genus Rhinolophus; species Rhinolophus hipposideros. The sequence goes on from NC_138062.1 coordinate 9,658,919, forward strand.
GTCTGTTCTTCTCAGGCCTCTTTCTTCTGTTTTTAGCATAAAATCTATGAGTGTGGACAATTTCTACAGCTCCAGAGATTTATCTATATTTTTGCAGTTTCCTTAAGTTAGGATCACAATTCCTTTGAATAGCATTTTATTTTTATATTTTAAAAAACTATTATAAAAAATATAGTTAACATACAATGTTATATTAGTTTCAGGGGTATACAATAATTATGTACCTAAAGAAGTCATCACCATGATAAGTTCAGCAACCATCTGACACTGTATCATTCTATCACAATATTATTGACTATATTTCCTATGCTTTATATTACATCCCTATGACTTACTTGTTTGATACCTGGAAATTTAGACCTCTTATGCCCCTTCACCTTTCCCTCCTTTTTAAAATTTTCAATTACAGTTGAAATTCAATATTATTTTATATTAATTTTAGGTGTAGAGAATAGTGGTTAGACATTTATAAATTTAAGAAGTGATCTCCAATATATGGTGATGGAAGGAGAACTGACTCTGGGTGGTGAACACACAATGTGATACATAGATGATGTATTACAGAATTGTACACTTGAAACCTATGTAATTTTACTAACCATTGTCACTCAGATAAATTTAAATAAAAAACAAACAAACAAAAAAAAACACCTGCAAATCCATCCCCTTCCCCTCAAAAAAAGAAGTGACCTACTGACTAGTCTAGTACCCCCCTGGCTCTCTATATTGACTATATTGACTATATTCCCTATGCTTTCATTTACGTCCCCATGACTATTTTGTAACTACCAGCTTGATTTCTTAATCCCTTCACATTTTTCACCATGCCCTCCAACCCCCTCTCACCTATCATCCCATCAAATCTAGTACCCATCTGACACCATATACAGTTTATTACAATATGATTGACTATTCCTTATGCTATAGCCTACATCCCCATAACTACTTTTTAATAACCAATTTGTGCTTCCTAATCCTTTCCACTTTTTTCACACGCCCCCTGGAGCTACTCAGCAAACATCTCAGAGCACACAGATGCCAGTCACCACCCACCTACGTCCTGTGGACTCGGATAGTTTTCCAAGAAAGAATGCAACGAGAAAAGGCTGGCTGCTTGTGGAGAGAGTGCCTCTGGCCCTGGGGGAGTTGGGTAGGATGGGTTTCCAATGAATCAGCAGGGCAGAGCAGTGAAGCTAACTAGGCCAATCAGATTCAGATTTGGTCTGTGGGGGTGGGCTCAACACAGGAAAGATGGCACTCATCTGCCAGTTACATGGGAGAAGGATCCCACACAGGAAAAATGGTCACTACGCTCCAGCCCTTCCCTTGAAGCCACATACCTCAGTCTGTCCCCCCCACCCCCAAATATGCCTCTTACGCCCCCTGAGTCACCATCCCTCTACTGGAGCCCAAGGTGAATGCCTGCGAGCAAGTGAGTTGGTGAGCAGACCATGTAAGAGGACATCTGGGTTTCTCTCAGCCTTCTGTCCCACTCACACGGTGGGAATCCCCACTGTTTTTCCCAGCCAGATGTTGTGGGTGCTCCTCTTCCCCACACCAGTACTCTGGGCTGGGGAGACTGATGTGGGGCTGGGGTCCCTCACTCCTCTGGAGGGAAACTCCCTTCTGATTCTCAACAGCCATATGGAGCTCTGGGACCAGCCTGTTCTGCATCTCTGCCCCTCCTACCAGTCTCGATGTGGCTTCTTCTTTATATCCTTAGTTATAAAACTTCTGTTCAGCCAGACTTCAGATAGTTCTCTAGGTTGATTGTTCTATAATTTAGTTGTAATTTTAGTATGTTCATGGAAGGAAGTGGGCACAATATGTATCTACTCTGCCATCTTGGGTCTGTGATTGGAGTAGCTTTTTAAATCAGATATTTTTGTTTACTAAATTACTGCTCTAGTGGATAATAGTTCTTCTTTCCCAGTAGTATATATCTGGAAGGCTCTTGCGTTTTGTTGGATCTGTAATCCTGATTAGACAGAAAACCATCCTCACCTCAGTCTTGCCTGTTTCTACTTACCACTTGTGTGACTTTGAACAAGTCATTTACCACTTCTAAACCTTGTTTTTAGGTCTCCAAAGTAATGAGGTGAAACACAGTTGTCTAACCTGACCTAACCTCCAAGATTAATAAATATGCTGGTTTCTCAGATTCTGGTAGCATCAGTGTAACTTAAACTTATTGAATGTTTAATTGTGTGCAAGGCACTCTTCTAAGCACTTTACTCATGTGAAAGCCTTTAGTCATTGTAAATACTATGAGATGGATAGTAGAATTTTCCCTTTAATAGGTGACAAAAAATGAGGCACAGATTGGCTAAGAACAAGGCACAGGTCATACAGCTTAGATTTGAATACAGGAATCCAACTCCAGAGCCCACTTGCTTCATGACGTATTAGGTGGTCCTTTCTAGGATGCATAGGCATTCTTCCTGTTGGAGCCAGCCTCAGACAAATCAAGATGTAGACCATGTTACTTCTATTTCGAAGGGCTTTTACCTTTCTTCCCCAGGTTTCTCACGTGCCTCAGGCTGCTCCCTCCTACCCATAGCTCACCTCTCTGAAACCTCCATATCAGAGGTCTGTCCACAACCTGTGTTCCCAATCTTGAGTGCTCTGCTCCTTTGGGGTTGTGCTTTATGTTAAAAGAATGATAAGCAGATACCAAGCAAGGGTAAAACAACAGGTCTAATGGGGAAAGACGTTTTAAGAAGGAAAATATTTTTCTCTGAATTTAAAATTTGAATATGTAAGTGTCTACTTGTGCAATTAAGCATATGACTGACCCATTTCTGGGTAGTCTTCACACACACCAGTAAATTAATTTTTTTTTTTCACATTCCTTTCTTCTGCCCAGTAAAACCAGAAATGGAGGCCAAATGAGTTCCAAAACAGCCTGAGTTTTCCTAAGTTCTTTAAATTTCATTTGTATCTTTGGTGCTGCATTAAAATAGAAGAGTATGATTTTTAAAAGGCATTCCTCAGAGTCATACTGAGAAATAAAGCTAAAAATTAGGAAATTTCAATTTTAAGTGACAACGTCTTTGTAAAAGGCCAAAATGGACACTTTTATTAAAGTTATTTTACTAAACTAAGACCTAATAAGGATTCTATTGTTTTGTTTTCTTTTTAATTTGACTTACTTTGAGTCCTTGAGCTCGCTAATTGACAGCTCACAGAAACACAGTACTAATTTAAAAAAATCTTGCAAAAGTGTTTGATTTATGCCACTCTTGTTTTGTCACGTTTGTGGCTAGATAATCCTTTAGAAACAATTTTGAACTATTTGAACAAGTCTACTTTGAGAACATGTATAAACAGTTTATTTATGTGTTAGTCTGCCATCCACACTATTTTCTGTTCTTTGCTCTTATTTTTCTAGAGGATTATAGCAGATGCTTTAGACTTTGTGAGAAAGGTCAGGTTGTTCTCTTCTCTCTATCGCCATTAGGAAGAATACCAATGAGAAATAAAACTATTTGACACACTATATTTAGACAGTTGCATTTATACACTTGAAAATCAAATTGACTTTGGGACAGTTATGGAGAAAGTAATGGCAGCATTACTTAAACTGTGAAGAGTAAAAGCTCTTGATACACACGACCTACAGTAAAAATGAAAACTGAAGTGCTCGTTTAGTGCCTTGTGCTCAACTTCCATCTTGGCACTGTTTACACTACTCACGTTGCCCATCTCCTTGTCCGTCCCTCCCTTACACTGGGAGCTTGTCAAGGCAGGCATTCTGTTTGCACATGGGAGCATCTACCACTCTAAGCACAGAACCTAGGACACCTCAGAGTACTCACTCGGTATTTTTAGAATGAATGAATGAATGAATGAATGGATGGATGAATGAATGAATGAATTTTTGGTCATTCCAATTAGCAATTCACATTTATTTTTCCAGCAAACCACAGTTACCACACCATAGGTGGACAGAAGTAGTACAAGATATATTCATAATCTGTGTGTGTGTGTGTGTGTGTGTGTGTGTGTGTGAGTTTCTGTGTGTGTGTGTGTGTGTATGTAGAAATAAAACATAAACATTGAGAGGGATGGTAATACTGTATATTATAACAAAATAAATGTAATATACATAAATGTAATAGAATAAAGGCATATTATAGATTTGTGTGGAGAGCGCATCAATTGAGGTGGTAATTTTCTAAGAAATTAGAAAAATGAAGACATGATTTTATAAGTACTAGTGCAAGCTTAGTTTAGCTTTTTTTTTCCTTTTAATGACTTTCAAATATTTTTAGCAGTTAGAGAAAAACAATCTGAGGACCCATTGTGTCCTTGGGAGGTACAGCTAAGAAATCACCACCAAGTAACTCCAAAGACGTGGCTTCAGGGGCTCTCTGTCACCGTAACGATGCTCAGGAAGAAAGGCATCCTCCCCTGGTCAGGACGCAAACACGTCTGCGTCTTGGAATTTCCATCTCCCTGGCTCGGCCTAGCTTGGTCTCAATGGGCTGAGCCTTCCCGAAGCTCTCCAGTCTGGCTTAGAAACCTTTCTAAATACCCCTAATACATCTTCCCCTCCTTTATCATTGTATTTAACACACTGTGTTGCAGTTGCCAGCATGTTCAATAGGACTTCTTTTATACAGGAGTATCAGCTGATTCCTAAAGTTGAAGAAGATAGGTGCACCTGCATTTTAAAGATGTCAGAATCCTGTTTCCAAGGTTATGGTGCTTTCCAAACTTTCCTGTAACTCTGTCATCCCCACTAACCCTTAACCAGCCTACCTAAAGAGGAGTCTAGACATTCTGGAGGAACAGCTTGGAACAGGGATGTCAATAGCTGATAGTGTGACATAGACCCAGAGGAAGTGCATTGCATTTTTATCTCTTATTTTGGAGAGAAGAAAAAGGGCAGTCTTGCTCTCTTTAAGTCAATTAAGAGGGTGTGACGGTTGCGGTTACATGTTAACTTGGCTGGCCCCAGTGCCCAGCTACGTGGTCAAACATTATTCTAGCTATTTTTGTGAGGGTGGTTTTGGATGAGATTAATATTTAAGTGTGTTCATTTTGACTCCTACTTTCTGTCATCTGTTTACTTAACTGTCCAGTTATAGTAGCTGGCCTTTACAGAGTAGTTGCTTTTACCTAACAATGTACATTTAGGAGTACTCCATTTTTATGTATTTCATTCCACACAATGGGAATTTTTAGATTCTTTCCATGCATACTTAGGGAGAAATTTTATCCTGGGAGAACTAGACTAACTCAAAGAAATGTACAGTGCTGTGAAATTCAGCCTATGCTGAATGAATATCTTCCGTTTGCTCTTGCAAATCTGCTTTCTACCTTTCTCAGCTGGATTACAGTCGTGGAAGGGTGACTTGTATGGAATTCATTGATGGGCTTTATTGCCCTCTGATCTTGATTAGATTAACCCAGTGGATTGTCCTGCAGAAGATAGGAGGAGAGGAAGAGAGTGAGGCTATGATTTTACTCTCCTTGCTCCTTCTCTGCCTAATGTCCTGGTTACATATCTTAACTCTTTCACTGCATTAATTGATTTCAAGGTCTTTTTTTCAAAATGAGTCAGATAGCCACAAAAAACAAAAAGTTGATATTTTGACTATTTTATGCATTTAATAATTACAATTTGAGGTGCTTTGTATATAAATGATCTTATTTTTATGTACAAAAGTTTCAGATATATTCATTCTAATACATCTGACTGCCACGGCAAAAGTTAAAGGTTACAGTTCTTCTCAAGGTGGACCTCACCACAGATTTTCTCATTCCGGTGTCTAGTAACTGTCCCATCACTTTTTCTCCTGGAACCTAATGGTGGTAAGAGGATAAAGGTATTGCAGGATCCCTTCGTGTTTCCTTAAACCATGCCCAACCTTTTGTAAATGAATCCTTTATTAAATCCATTTTGAATTACCCTCTTTGGGTGTACCATACGTTTACTGTGGGGATCCTGACTGACATAATCCAATCCAGACCCTGCTTCATAAATACCCAGACTTTACTTCATGAAACAGATGCCTCTTGAAAAAATATAAGAAGATATCTCATTTTATCCCACACATATATGCGTGCCCTCTACTCCCTCCTCCCAGCACTCAGACATCCAGGATCAGGACCAGCTCCTTTTACGGTTATTAGTTCATGAGGGAGGCTAGAATACTAGTTCCATCCTAGGTTTTGTCTTAGTAGCACCTTGGCTAAGGTTAATCAGCGGTTTTTCTCTGGCATTTTTTGTATTCTGTTTTTTTAATGTGAGAAATTTCTTTGTGCATGAAGCATATTATAACTCCTCAGTCCTGAGTATTATGAATGGCTGAGTGGGTTTTTTGTCTTGATTGTAAAAGCCTTTTTTATAGGCAAAGGTAAAGTAGAATATCTGGCCTAACATTCTTTACCTTCAGATTTAACATGCCTGTCTCTGTAGGCATGGCATGTAAACACATCTCCAAAATTTATGTTGATTCCAGTAAAGTCGTATCACTGTTTGCTCCAAAGTAGAAGAGACCCACTAAAATCAACAGCTGATTCATTAGTCTTTCCCCCAAATGGTGCCATATGAAGGGCTCGGTTTAAGTTTTCCTGTTGGAAAGTTGGGCAGTAGCAATACTCAGAAAAGGCTTTGTGAGGAGGAGCCCACACTGTTGGACCCCTGCATCACGCCATCCTTGTCATCATGGTCCTGCTGACAATAGGTCATTATTCAAGCACTAGAGTGCCTGAGAGAATACCATAGGAGAGAGCATCATGTGGGAAGAGCTTCCTTTGAGGTGGAGGTTTTCTCTGCAGCATTAACATGAGGTGTACAGATCTGCATGTTCTGTGCCCATTCCCCTCATGTATATTATTCCTAAGACTCTTTCCCCATGCTTTTCAGCCTTATTTTTGTCAAACTCCTGATTAACTGGCCAAGCTATTTACCACTGCCCAGGATTCAGTCGGTAGTTATACCCCCACTATCTTTCTCTTTGTATTTACAATGAATTTCTAAGAGGCTGACTTGCACGTCTGTCCACAGGAAACATTTTTACTTACTGCAGACTCTCTCCATAACATTGTTACATGCCAAGAATACTTCTAGCACCATTGGGTTCACTAGGATGTATGTTCTGAATCAGGGCAGCTTGTTCAGGCTGCGGAGTCCTCTGTTACGGTCAACCCCACTTCAATTTTTAGCCTTCAAATTCACCATATAAATGATTGGAACAATAATCCCTCCAAAATCCAAAATGATACCTCCAAAACCCAAGTTACTTACACTGTACTACACCCTTTGAGTTATAGGAAGTTTGAAATATATTAACTTATCTTTTACTTCAGATGTAATATGCTAATATGCACCAGAACATTCAAATTCTAAAAAACTTAACTGATATGGCAGGCACCTGAAGGTTTGTAGGGTTGATTTTCTACCCTTCAGCATGCATGTGTCTTATTAGGACAGCACTATTGACATGGTGTCAATATACTGTGTGCAATTAAAAGACAAAATTCCTGCAGACTATATTATGACAAAGAACCCAAGTGTTGACATAACTGTAAGGCATTCCTGTGACTGTATACTGCTATCCTGGCCATGTAAATGTAAACTTATTCTAATCCTCCCAAGACATTGGCCACATGAGTATGACCACACTAAACACCAGATGTTTTGTTGATGTACTCCATTGAAGATATACATCTGGCAAAGCAGTTATGATTAAGGCCACCAACGAGTGAAGCATATAATCAATAGTCCATCGTTATTTACTATTATCCATCTTTTGTCTTTGTAAGAGTCTCACAGATTAACTCAACAGCTCTGTGATGGCTGCCATTACCCTAAATCCTCAAGCCTTCGATGATGGATGAATTTCTGCAATTCCTTTCTGTATGAGGATTGTTTTTAATTTGCTACCTTGGCTATTGGTGGGTGGGTATCAGGAATTTCTATCTAATTCTTCCTAATATTAATATAATGGCCCCTGCTCTACAAATATAAATACAAAAGCCAATTTGAGTTCTTCCTGCTTGTAAGTATATCACTCTCAAATATGTATTCAGTGACTGGGAAATAATTGCAGGGTGTTTCCATTGCCCTGTGTGAGTCAGACTTGGACCCAAACTCCATTTTTCACCTGGCCTTCATAAACTCCCACTCTAATCAATCCTAGGACAATGTTGGCATTTTGGATCTCCTGGTCTTAGTGTCACCTTAGACCTCGGAAGGTAGCCTTTTCTAACTTGGATTTTCTCACTTTCCCAGTTCATTGTTATCATGACAAGTGGAAGGATCATAAGAATATACTTGCATTCATATTGCAGGAGTATTTGTCAATGGGAATGAACCTTCCCTTTAATCAATGGATTCTGAATCTGCAAACTGACTTAGATCGGGAACAGGTTGAGGGACTAAAATTTTCAGTTGTGGTGGTTTCTGCAAGCCTTCTGATTGCTACCTCTTGATTGTATGTATGCCCTTGTAAATTAAGCAATATGTATTATGCTGTCAGGTTATCTCCCTCCTGGGGCACCATGATATATTAGCTGTTACTACAGATAACTTAGGCAGAGATATTCTGATTGCTGTTCTAGTCTTAATGCCAATTTAGTAATTATGTCTACATTGCCTCAAATGGTTAAGTTCTGCCAGCATTGACATTTAGGAATCTTATCATTACCACTAATTATAGGGGGCTCATTTCCATGTTAGTGTTTCCCACCTAACACCAATCTACATAGGACAGCTACACCAAATATGCTAGTGCTTCCCTCACTGGTGATTTTCTTATTGGGAAGTGTCTTCTGGGTATTCTTAGAGAACACAGTCTAGTGGTTGATTTTCAGATTTTACATAATATATCCATCCTACCCCCACTTCCCTGTGCTTTTTGATTCTTTATTTTCACCTATGTTAAGGAAGTTCCAGAATTCCCAACTTGTTAAAGTAAGATATTTTCAAGTCCAGGCATGAGGGGCCATCTTGAGAAACAATTAGGATCAACTTCAAAGGTCAAGACAAGGGAGGCACTTTTCCAGAAACTGGATAGGGGCTGCTTCTGTTCGCCAGGCAAGTTTGAGATTTGAAGTTTAAGATTCCTAGAATTCTCTGCCTTAATATTCCCATCCCAAGTAACAGGGTCCCATTATTTTTCTTCAGAGCCCATAACTCAATACAGGAGATCTTTGAGGATACACTTTTAGTCTTCTTTGCAGATCTGTCACTTTTATAATTAGCTCCCAAGCCTGATTGCCTGTATAGTGTTCCCTGAAGCTACAGAAGATGAGAAGATGAGAATTTTTCTGAAGCTTCAGAGAGATCTATTGACTTTTTACAGTATTCCTTTAGCTGACAATTAGCTGTCATAAACCTGTCATTTGCTTTTAGCAAGACTTCCAGTGCCATAAATATCAGATGCCCTATGCCATAATTCTTTCAATTATTGTTGCACCCATATCAATCACATGCAGTTTTTAAAAGAATGATACCACTCATTCTAGAGGAATTATTCATTTATCATCAAAAATGGGGTCCCTAACACTGACTTATGATGGGGCGATTATCTATTCTATAATCCCACTTAATGATCAGCTTTGTAGAGTCTGGTATTCAGTGTTTTTTTTTTTTTTTTTTTTTTGTCTTACTTCTTTTTCCCCATCTCTCTTACTTCCCTAGGATTGAAAAGTTAGATAGATACATAAATAGATAGATAGATAGATAGATAGATAGATAGATAGAAGATTATGAAGAAACTTTTGTTTCTTTTTTTGATACCAATTGTCTTGGCCTGGATTTTCTAGTAAGATAGCCTGAGGCAAACTACTCAGATATAAATATTTATCATCTATCTATCTATGTGTCTATGTATCTATCTATGTATCTATCTATCTCTCATTTATCTATGGACTTTTTAATCCCAGGGAAGTAAGAGTGAGGGGAAAATGAAGCAAAAAAGAAAGAAAGAGAGAGAGAGAGAGAGAGAGAGAGAGAGACAGAGAGAGAGAGACAGAGAGAGAGAGAGAGAGAGAGAGAGAGAGAGAGAGAGAGAGAGAGAGAGAGAGAGAGAGAAAGAAAGAAAGAAAGAAAGAAAGAAAGAAAGAAAGAAAGAAAGAAAGAAAGAAAGAAAGAAAGAAAGAAAGAAAGAAAGAAAGAAAGAAAGAAAGAATGAAAATACAAGCTTTGTGTGACTGAGTTGACCATACTCTTTTATAAGAAAACACTATGCAGCCAACTGCTTGGTCACATGTGATGTCTCTGAAGATGTATTATATGATCCTAGTGTAATTTACAGAAGTGCATTGTGGGTTTTGAAGGCTGAAAACTTTATCTGCCAGCTCCTCCTTGTATTTTGTCTCCAGTGGTCAAAGTTTACCTTACAGGTTATTAATTCCCTTATACCTCTATATTATGTTTCCCATCACTTTTCCCATCCCATTCCCACAGAGACTTAACACTGTGTTTTATGACTCTTCAGTTGAACCCAGAAGTGGTGGAAGCAAATAAATCCTCCTTGGATTCAGTCACAATGGACTTGGGCACTGCAGCTGCTCTGCTTCCTGCCAAGGGAGCTAAGGTGCTGGCCAGGCCAGGACCAATCCCGAAGTACTCCAGTCTCTATCTCCCGATGTGATGGTAGCTAGGGCTTTCCACTGAGCATGTATCAGAGGGTAAGGATGGCAGATGGATATGAAGAACTCTCTGGAGACACATAATTCAGATCTGATACAATATTGGAATAGAAAACTATGAGGAAAATTAATCAATGCAAAAACTACAGGAACAGAAAATTTTGTTTCCTTTCCATCTTTCAATACTAAGTCTTTCCTAAATTGTAACATTTCCTGTTTATTGCCTGCTTATTGTCTACCAGGTCTGGATGATGCTAAACTTTTTACACATATCTCATTTCATTTGTACAACACTATAAGGGAGCCCCTACTATTGCCCCCTTTTAAATAGAATCAAATCAAGACAGAGGGATGAAGGAACTTGGTAATTAAGGAAATTAATCCAAAGAGAATCTTAGTTTATTTCTGGTGCACAGTAAGAGCTCAATATCAATTAGCTATTACTACTATTAGTATTATTACTATTGACATTATTATTGTTACTAAAGTTGGCTATTCCTTATACAAAATACAATATGTTAGTTGGAGTAAATAAAGGTCATTCAGAAAGATGAATGCTTCTTGCATTCAGCAATTGATATAAGTAAGTTATAGATATTCCAGTCCCCATAGAGGATATCGCCTTGACTTGCATGTTCTCCTCCTAGTTACTTCTAACCCGTCTCTATTTTTTTCTTAAACCTTGAAACTTCCTGACTCTATTTCACAGTCCTGCCTTCTGGCTTTGAGCTTTGTTTCTGTTCCCATTTTAGGACGTGCTTTCTGGGCTCTCATGGCGTGAATGAGCCTGAGGACTCAATCCTGACCCATTTGGCCTATCAGAACATAACCCTAATTTGTACTGGCTCTTTGTTGGCCCCGTCTTCTTGAGGTTTCCTTCTATGCATTCAGTGTGCTTACAGATTGTGTTTCCTTCTAGAATCCTGACACCAGCAAAGGGAGAGTCACTCAGTCGTTTCCCAAGCATGACTACATTTTGACCAGCAGCTTCCAGACACTGAGTCTTGTGCTAAGTATCGCAGAAGGGCCTTCCTATTTTACCAAATCATTCAACCAGTTTTAGAAAAACAAACAAACAAAACAGAAACCAAAAATCCCCCCAAAAACTGTAGATCTTGCAAGGAATCTTGAGCTTGGAACTATACAGTCCCTACTTGGTGGTGTCTGCAAGCCCAGAAAGTTATCTAGAAACAGACCTTGGGGTCCTGATAAGGTTGTCAAATGTAGCAAATAAAAATACAGGGCTCACAGTTAAATTTGAATTTCAGATAATGAGAAATTTTTAAATTATAAATTATGTCCCAAATATTGTTTGAGACATTCTTATACTGAGAAATTATTTGTTGTTTATCTGAAATTCAAATTAACTGGAGTCCTGTATTTTATCTGGCAGCCTTATCACAGAATGGCACCTCCTGTCGCATTTATCACTAGAGACAATCATTTAGGTCTCTGTTACCTGACAGCAATTGAGAAATAGTCATTCCTCCTGGAACTTATTCTTATCCTGATCTCGGCTTTCTATTTCCTTAGCGTGAAACTATCTTCGGGTGACCTTACATCTTGTTTTGTGTGGGACAGTATCACTTTATTTCTGTTGTCTTGACATAATTGCTAACAATCCTCTTTCACTTTCAGAAATGTCTTGCTTTCGATGATAAATTATGTCATTCCATCCTTGATTTCCTGCTGATCCTACTAAAAAGGAAATTTTCAGCTTCTTTCCCTCAAAGCCACACTAAATTCAGAAGATGCAGACATTTTGACTAGCTCTTACTTCACCCCCACCAAGCACCAGCTCACACTATGACGCTTAAGCTAACATGACAAACCAGTGAGCCCCGACCAACCATTATTAGTTATACTTTCTTTCTTACTTATTACTATGTATACAGAGAACAGGAGAACCGGGCAAATACTTGATGAATTCAGTAAATATGAGTGATTAACACAGATAAGTCAGACAAAAAATATGCAAATGCCATTTATTTAGAAGTGTTTAGCCATTTACACTTTCCTTTGTAAATATGTGATAAGGATCACGTCTATATGTGATACAAAGCAAACATTGATTAGATTACATTAAGGTGATTTTACAGAAGGAAAAAAAAAATCTTTATTTGCCTCAGGTCACTATGTTCATTTCAAAGTGTCTACCAAACACAATTCTTGTGTCAAACAATAAAATTCAGTCAAAGACTAAAGTTGCAAATTTTTCCCATGATATGTCAAATAACTTGAATGATTGATTTTCCCCCTGACTTAACCATTTATGTTTTCTATTTAGGTGCATGTGTGCTTGAGACATAGACTTATGCACCCATAACAATATGCTGCTCAGTCAGATCACCCTTAGTCTTTTCATAAGCAACACACATATAGAGTCAGATAACATCAGAAACCAAAATAACTGCCTCTATCTTTTTAAACAAAATAATGCGGGACAAATGCTATTCTTAGTTAACTTGGTATATTTTTTTTTACAAATATTAATTATCTGTGAGCCAAAATACGAAGAGTGTTCAAAACAGGAGAAATAACATCTCTCAGTAAGAATTCATTGTAAGAATACTTATTTCTAAATGTGTCCTTCACTTAAATATTAAAAAGTTATTTAGAACTTACTAGAGGAAAATAAACATGTCATTATATATCCTTTATGTTAACTCATCCAATGTAAATAAATGAAATGCCTTATTATATCTTAGCAACCATAATTGGATTTTATTTTTAGATAGTAAAATAATAGTGGTCTTATTAAATCCAAATCAAAAGCTCTTTTGGAAAGCTTAATTTGAAATACTACTGCTAATTCAATCAGTATGTTAATGACCTCCAAAGAAATCTGAAAATATTTTATGAATGTTTAGCAATGATGTAAATATTTCAAGAAGAAAAATCGAAATAAAAGAAGTTATAGTTACTTCCTCAGAGTAGAAAAAACATGAGTAAGAGAATTAATTCCTCGTGACCTTCAAGTGACTTTAGGAGGAGCTCGCATTAAGATCACTGGGACGGTAGTGTGGAGAATGGATAGGAGGGGGTCAGCTGTAGGAGTGTAGAGATCCAATTATAAACATTGAATATGTCCAGTCCTTTTGTTTATCAGTTATACTTGATAAAGCTGTTCAAAGAAACATTTAAAAAAGGCTACCTCTGTAATCCTAGTGAGATATAATTTTGTCTCGAAGCAGAATGGTTGTGGAAATGAAGGTGGAGAGAATTATTAGATCAGAGACATATTTTAGAGGTAGCATTTATAAATATTGTTGAATGATTGAGTAGGGTTGTGGGAGAAGTATAGGGAATGCCAAAGAACCGAGAATGACTTCTAGATTTCTGGAATGAGCAACAAATGATGCAGGCACCATTTGTATAGAAGGGCAGCCTAGAGGAGGAACACATTTCTGGGGGAGGAACCTAGAGCTCACTTTGGACATAGTAAATTTGCCACATCTGTGGTAGAGCTATCAGAGTTGTCGGTTGGTCTAAAGATACACATTTGGAAGGCATCAGCGTATACATGGTTCTTCACATCCTGAGGACTGGTGAGATTACTTAGAGAATAGAGAGAGAGAAGAGCAGAGAGCCAAAGCCAAATTCTGAGGAGGGCAGTATTTAGATGTTGTTAGGAAAGGAGAGATGGATAAGGAAGAAAAATGTAGGGTAGTTTGGGGAATGATGAGAAGAGAGAAGTCAAGAGGTTGGAGGGTTTCAGAATCCAGAAATCCATCTAAGAGATCTTTTAAGATAAGGGTCGGGTATGTGAATCCTTTGAGTTCAGCAGTTGGGAGATACTGGAGAACTTACCAATACCAGAGTTGGCGGACACGTTGGCTAGAAGCCAGATTCCAGGGGGTGGAGCACGAATTAGAGGAGAGGAGGAAGGGTTTGTGCATGTGTACAACATGCGAAGTGTTGTCGAGCTCTGCAGCAGAAGTGGGAGAAGGCGTGGCAATTCGTGGAAGGCTGCACAACAGAGAAGGTGACAGAAAGGTTAGTCAATAAAGTCACTTCCTGCTTTATAGTCTCAAATATGTTCACTTAAAACACTTGCGGGGAGTTTCCTAATGTGTTGCACATCCCATGCCGCCTTACACTGAGGAGACAGAACATAATGCAACTTTTTGTTACACCACCTCCTCTTTCTTTTCTTCACATGTTTAAGGTCTTAAGAGTTAAGAAAAGGACACTTACCTCTTATTCTAAATGGCTTTTGATGTCTGTGCTTTATGTTTCCTTTGCGTGTGTGTGTGTGTGTGTGTATGAGACACAAAGAAAGATAGAAAGGGAAATGAAAGTAGGATTCAAATCCAGGTTTGTCAGCCTCTGAAACCACTATGCCACTCCTTCTCTTTAACAAGTAATGCTGTTCATTCATTCAGTACATGTTTTTGATTACCTTCTAAAGTAACAAAACAATCAGGACATATAAAATGCTTCCTTCTGTGGGCAGGTAAGGTTGTAACTACATGTATTATCTCATTTAATCCCCACAACCATCGTGTGAAACCCCATTTTACAGATGGGGCAGTTGAGACCTGGGATGTTCATGTAACTGTTGATGTTCCACTACTAGGAGTGGTGAAATCAGATTTCCAGCCATGCAATCTGGCTCCAGGACTCTAGGATACTTCTAAAAATAAAACTTTGACAGGCAGAAGGGAAAGGACACATGTTAAGAAAGTCATTATTTCTGGAGCCTAGTAAGCTGCATAAGCTGAGAGACTACAAAGGGAGGCAATTGGCATTTCATCATGGGCCCTCTGAGCCCATTCAAGAGCTTGGATCTTAATGCAGGGAATGGCAGTGCCTTGATGAATTCTGAGAAGTTACTGGTGAGATTTGCTTCTATTCTCTGTAGTTGGCATTGAACATAAAATGTGAGCAAGCTCTGTAGAAGTATAACGGTCATAAACTGTAATTTTTACAGACATAGTGTCTTTTCTTGCCTTCATCTTGTTTCTGAGACACTTTCACTGCATGATGTCTTAGCTAAAATGATAATTATGATTACAACCATACCAAGTAAAGCTACAAACTTAAAAGCAGTTAATAATGATAATCAGAAACTTGAAGGGAGAAAAGCAAAATAAATCCCCACACAAAGCCAGCTGAGGTCATATTTTACAAAGTTAAAAAGTTTTTTTCTATTAGATTCTAAATAGATGTTTTATGAATGTATTCAATTGCAACTTCTTTGGTGAAAACTTCTTAACTCCCCATTTGGCATGAGTTGCTACAGCTTCTATTTTCCCATATCAATCTATTTGACCTCTGTTGAACCAATTATTATCCTGTATTATCATTGATCTGTTTATGTGTATATCACAGTTTGTTTCAATTTGGATCAGCGAAGATTTATGTCACACTTTCAGTGAAGTAGTTACTATGCTAAGCATTCTCACATCATCTGCTAAGTGACTTAGAGGCCATACTAAGCATTGAGTTATTGTAAAGGAGACTCAAATCTTTTTAATTTGTTATCTAGCAAGTCCCAGCTAGAATATATATGAGAAAACCAAGCTCTTTATTATCCTTACTTGATACATTTTAAAAAATATGAGGTGTGATCAAACGATACAGTGGATGTTTAAATGAAAAATAATTAATATAGTAAAAGACACATGGCTGTTAATCCCGTCAAAATACTCCCCCTCACTTTGAACACACGTATCCCATTGTTCTTGTCACTTTCTGAAGCAGTTCTGGAAGTCCTTTTTCGTGAGTGTCTTTAGTTGCGCTGTCATGGCTGCCTCGATGTCCTGAATCATTTTGACTTTAGGGAAGAGCCAGAAGTCACATGGTGCGAGATCTGGTGAATAAGGTGCATGAGGACACATCATAATGTTTTTATTTGACAGAAATCGCCGTACATCAGAAGCGATGTGTGACATGGAGCATTGTTATGATGGATGATGATTTATGGCACACTTTAAAACACAACTTCTCTGAACTATAGCACACACCTGACTGTCTGCACTGAACAAGTTGAAACTTGTCACACTGTTACTAAGGTTCAAGTCTTCCCTGCCCTGAAGGTCCCTGCCTTTGCACTGGATGAAACTTGGCAGCAGCATTCACCGTATTTTGTGATTACAACAGAAAGGTACCATGTCACACATCGCTTCTGGTACAGCAATTTCTGTCAAATAAAAGCATTACGGTGTGTCCTCATCCACTTTATTCACCAGATCTGGCACCATGTGACTTCTGGCTCTTCCCAAAAATCACAATGATTCAGGACATCGAGGCAGCCACAACAGCTCAACTAAAAACACTCACGAAAGAGGGCTTCCAGAACTGCTTCAGAAAGTGGCAAGAACCATGGGATAAGCATGTTCAAAGCGAGGGGGAGTATTCTGAGAGGAATTAATAGCAATGTGTCTTTTACTGTAATAATTTTTTTAAAATTTAAACATTCATATTTTTTGATCCTATCTCACATATAATGCAGTATTTTAGCTTTCTGTTTAGTAGTCAAACCATGAGTTAATTTCAGACCAAGGTTCATAAAGACAATATAGTGATAAATACATGCCTATTTAAGAGGGGAAATATTTATTGACCTTTAAAAGAGCAAATTCCTGAATTTTGAGAAGAAAGACATGTTTTAACAATTTATTTTATCAGATAGATATAGCTTGTCAATAAACTGATTGCCAAATAAGCCCTCTACCATTACACAATTGGCAAGGAAGAAAACTGTGTCTGTAGTGTTGATTGTCTTCTACTGGAAGGTATAATTACATCTCCGACTGCAGCCTAGGTGGAAGTTACGACTATATGCTTATCTCAGTTAAGAAGGGGCTCGTTTACTTACAAAATTAAATTGAAGCATATTGAGTCTTTAGTTACAAATCTTGACATATATTTTCAAATGCAGGCCTAGAAGATATTTATGGATCTAAGTAATCTGAGGATGAGGCTGTCTTAATAAAGGGATAGTTTTTACAGAATAGAGAGAGTAATGGATTACTGACCAACCCACCTGTGGTTCTAAAGAGTGCTTCATCTGATGTGAAAAAAAGTAACCCTGAAGTCACAGAATCTATTCCTGATATTGAAGAACAATTGTGTCATTGCCAAATTTATTTATAAATAACTATAGAGACAGAAGAAGCTAAGTGGTTAAAATTCTAATTATTTTTATTCCAGTGGTATTCAGTTGTCTCATAAAGTTATGATTTGTGTGCAAAATACAGGAGAACCATCTTCTGCGGTGTGTAACTTTGTTTCATATCATGGGTGGGATAGTTTTTATTTTAGGCAGAATTCTTGAGATTGGAATTTTGGACTCTAATTAAATCTATATGGTTTTAAATTATGGATATTAGTGATATAATATAATTTTACATAATTATTATATCATAGAAGTGACTTTTAAAATTATACCCTTAGTGCACACTTTTCACATAAATTTTACTGGTAATTGGAACTTAACCTTTAAATTCCCCAAGTTTATAAGGGTTAAACAATCTTGATTGAGATAGATTTAAATTAACAAATATATATTTTTCATTTTTAAATAGAGACCTCTGAATATAACAGTTTTTAGAAACAATTCAGGAATGTTGTAAGGAGCATGCATTATGATGTCAGGTTATGTAATACTCAGCAAAATTCATGGTATAATGTTCAGCTTTTTAGTCTCCCTATTGGCTGACATGTCATGGCTTGTCCATATTCCCTTCTATGAGATTGGTGCAAAACTAATTGTGGTTTTTGCAGTTTTCAATCTTTTAAACCAGAATTACTTGTGCACCAACCTGATATCATATGTTCTCCTCCAGGAGAATAGCATGCCTTTTCTATCTTAACCTCGTAAGTCCACTGATGTCTAGTTATGAATAATCCAATCATGTGAGAATTTTGTCTTGAGAGAAAATGCCTGAATGAAAGTAGGGCAGGATTCCACCATGGATATCAATTTTAGTATATGTGCTGCCGAAGCGAACACATGGATATCAGTTAACAAGGGACTCTTCTGTGCCTCTGGCTCTTGTGATACCTTTTCAATGTTTTTAGATTTCTTTCCCCACTATATTCCAGAGGTTTGAGATCTGGAAGTCAGTTTTCTGGATAATCAGAATATTATAAAATAGTTAGTAATAATCAGATGGTCAAAATTACTGTGAGAGGTGCCCTGCACCTCTTCCAATTTAAAAGGCAAGTTACACCAGTGGCTTTAAGTGACTTTAAACTTTTTACTATGATATTTCTGAGTTATTGATTAGATGCTTGAAAAAGAGTAGGAAAAATAGCACAAGTACACAAGTTTGGCCAATTGCTGTGTGCAGCTTCATAAGTAATGAACAAAAAACATAGGCGTTTTCCCCCATCATGGGCAGATGGTGAATGACAACAGCAGAGATTTCAAATATAGATTGTAGCACATATATATTGCAAACAGCTGTAATAGCTAAAATACATGCCAGAAGACTTAATCATTCTGGGTTTTTTTTCCAATACATGCCAGCATTCAAAAATAGACTTCTCTTTCCTACAATTGCTATAGAATTCTTTGAAATAGGCAAGTGCATTGATGATATAGGAACTTTGCTGTGTGCTGATTAGGCTGTATTTTCAAGGCTCCTTGACGACTGGTTGATTAGAAAAATTCTCATTACTTATGATTTTTGTGTGCATAACTCATGACTGATGTGACTTCTTGTTTTTGCTTCTGAGTTGGCTGAATCAACTGTTTTGTTGGGTGTAGACTTGCCAGTACCGAATATCTAGATGAAAACAACAAAAAGAAACTGAACTAACTGTACATTTTATATTTGTATACAGATGCGCCTTCACTTAGGATAGGGTTACATCCAGATAAACCCATCTTAAATTAAAAACATAAGCTAAAAATGCTTTTTATACACCTACCCTACCGAACATTGTAGATTAACCTAGTCTACCTTAAACATTCTCAGAACACAATATACAAAGATATCTGGCAACACAATCCACAGTGGATTTTCCGTTGTTTACCCTCAAGGTTTTGTGGCTGACTGGAAGATGGGGCTCTCTGGTGCTGCCAGAATTATGAGACACTATCATATTGCCTATCGATCTCTAGCCCTAGGAAAGATCAAAATTCAAAATTTGAAGTACACTTTCTACTGACTGTATATTTCTTTCATACCTTCATAAAATTGAAAAATTGTAAGTTGAACCATCATAAGTTGGGGACCATCTGTATCTGTCATTAGATAGAAAGGACAGCGAAGATTTTAGGAATCTATCTATTTTTTTTCCACTGTTGGAGTTCTTACATCATAATTTGAGAATTAAGAAAAAAATTCTGAGTATGTGTCTCTTAGTTGAACGAATCTTTGTTTGGAATAAAGGAAATAGCGAGGAGTTTCTCTGTAGAGACAGGGAAAATGTAATCTTACGAATTAAAAAATCTGGAAAAAGAATAACTAACAAAGTCACTACTAAAGTTCTTAGACTCCAGACGCTGTTAGCTTTTCTGGAGTCTTCTCTATAACTGAACTATAATCGAATAGGGTTCCTAGTCGGTCAGCTGATATCCTTGTGCCGTGAGAGTATAAGAGATGACACATGGGTTGGTCCTATGGGACATATGTGACCCTGCATGAACTTCACCAAGTATCCTCATCTGAGGATGATAATAACATTACTTAACTCAGGGAGAATGAAAGGAGATGATGGGTGCCAAATGAACTTTGTGAATTCTAAAGTGATATTCAAATGCTACCATCCGTATTACATAGATGTGAATCATCACCATTTCTCATTTCTCACAGTTTGCTGGCATTCCAAGTAGTAAGAACTCTGGCTAGACATTGTTAACACCCTCTTTCCTTACTGTTGCAAATAATTTCCTCTTATTCTACTCACTCCATGACTATTGCTTTTCTCTCCACACCCTTCTGTCCTATTTCACATCCTCTCTCCAAACCCCAGGCGCTGCATGATCAGTACCTCCTGCATCACCTCAACAACCTCAAGACTTTGGGGAAAACTTACGGCGTTCTTACTCGTGAATAAGTCAAGGACTCATCTCAGAGTAGATGGAAACATAAAGGGTCAAATATTAGTAGAAATGGATTCTGGATGTTCTAAACCCACCCTGTGGAGGCCTGTATTCCGTGTACCCTACAGATACAAATGGAGTTTTATGTAGTAATTATTATTCACACAACAAACCTTTACTGTGTAGTATTGCTTTAGATCGGCAAATGACTTCATAATCCAACAGGGCAGACCTAAAAGGAAATAACGCTGGGGAAAAAAAGGAAATCATTAAATATTAATCTATTGGAATTTTAAAAATAGCATAATTTCTCCCATAATTTAGTATATATGTTCTTAAAAGTAACTATATTATAGAGTTTCATGCAATACAGTATAGGTGTGGAATTCAAGTCCTGTATCATCTTATAAGAAATAGTCTTAATAAAAACATACAATCCTACCACATCTTCCGTGCTTTTAACATCTTACTTAGATTCCAAATATATATATAGTAATATTACAGTAACTATAGATAAGCATTGCCATATGTTTTGAAAAGAAAGACATTGCTTGGTATAAATAAATGTGGTGAAATGTAGCATTTGGAGTGTCTTGAAGAAATGGAAGGACGTCATGATTATTAAGGTGAAAACTGTATCAGTAGAGTTGACACAGATGGTGTTGCTGGTGCCTGTGAAGGCGCGTGGGAGCTGGGCAGTGCCTTTCTGTGCAGCACCTGCCCTGGACCACTCCCTGTGCTGTGGTCTCCTGACAGCACATGACTGTGGGCATCCGTCTCCTGTTGCGGTTATTTTACCACTCTTGTCTCTGAGGCACACGCTGTGGGTACCCTCAGGCCTGTTCCTTTGGAGCTGGCACATGCTCTCTCATTTCTTTTAACAGATTTTATTACTTTGTCTCCTCAGTATCTAAGGTTTTCTGATATTTATGATTGCTTTATTTCATACTTTTAAGAGGAAAAGTTCACACACACAGGAATATAGCATAATATACACTTGCAGGGCCACTCATACGGGTGAGTACATTAAGAATGAAGATGAGGTATGTGAATGTTTTGTGTTTTCCTCTGGAGGTCTCTGTGTTCAGCTTTCATCCATTGTTACATGGAGCAGAAAGCACAGCCATCTTGTGGAAAATCAGTATAAGTTAATGTGGTTTTCTGTTGTGCTGGTTTCATTCCCATTTATCCTCAGTTTATTAACAAACCAACCATTACAAATAAGCATCAAAACAGAAAGAAAAACAGTACCGTTTTCTAAAGCATAAGATTCTCCAAGCTACATGTGATTGGCTGTGTATGAATTCTATGCATCTTTTAAGAAGTTGGACTGAAATATTTCATTTGATGATTCATTTATCATCCCCCACCCTACACACACACACACACACACACACACACACACACACACACACACACACAGAAGATGAGATGCAAATCCTCTCTGGGTAAGACAGGAGACAAGAACCTTAGGTATGGTTCAGGGTTCTAAGATTTGTGCTCTGATACTCCCCACTCCCTTCCTGGCAGACTCTTGAGAAGGGAGAAAGAGATTACACCAACTCCATCTGTGGATCCAAAAATGATAGTGTTCCAGTTTCCATTTCGAAACCTATAGGCTCCATGGTATGGTCACAGGGGCGTAGAATTTCCTGAAGATAACTCGGGCAGCCCCACCAAATCCTGAGACCCAAAATAGCCACGGAAGAACACCTAAATATGCATGTGCTACTGGGAAGGGGCCACAGATAAAAGGGGACACATGCCTGTGGTGGGGTCTTGGTGACAGTGGGCATATGGACCTGATGGTCAGTGAGAATGCAGAGATGCAGGGATGCAGATATCTCAGCGGATGACAATTTGGGGGGGGTGATGACAGCAGACATCCTGGTGGGACAATGTTTATATGTTAATGGATACACTGTAGACAATGACAGGGGAGGGGTGCCTCCCTCTGTTGTTATTTATTCATTCAGAAAACATTTGTTGAGTACCTACTGGGCACTGTCGGAAAGTGCCTGGATTTACCTAAATCTGCAAATGCCATCCTAGAGGGAAAGAACTAACTTTTTGTCATGCAGCATACTACATTTTACACGTATTTATTTTATATTATCTGTGTCTCTTCCACTAGAATGTGTTCTCCAAGAGTATAGGAAATTTTAACCATTTCTATTGCTTCTAACAAAATCTAGCACATAGCAGGTGCCCAAGAAATATGGAAACAAAGGAATGAGTCAGGAATAATGAGACTAGACAGAGATATAAATTATAGAAAAATAAAAACAGTGCGTGTATCTGAGTGCATGGCTGGAAAGTTACTGTCTGCTGTAGAGGTAGTGATACCATTATGTCATGAAACTCTCTTTACATATGTAAAGTAATACAGGACCAGTCAATGAGGAAGAAAACCTTTCTATATCTATGTCCACATGGTGTTGGGAAACAATGTGCTTCATGTACTTCATGAAGCGGTGATAATAATAATCCAACAACAACTATCTTAACTGTCTTTTCAAAGCATCTAAATATTTGCCTTATACATACAGAAATCTGTGGAATGATATTTTTGTTTAATGGGAAATGTGGGAAGTGTGTGTGTGTGTGTGTGTATGTATGTTTGTGTATATATAAGTGTAATAGTTTATTTTTGTTTTATGGGAAATGTGGGAAATGTGTGTGTGTGTGTGTGTGTGTGTATGTATGTTTGTGTATATGTAAGTGTAATAGTTCAGTGAGGCAGGAGCATAATTAGTATGTGAGGTCTTGACTTTGTTATCTAGAACTCTGCTGCCCATTATAATCATTGCTAGCCACACATGGCCATCAGGTACTTTACAGGTATCTAACCCACATGGAAATGTGCTGTAAGTGTGTAAGTGTAAAACGCACCCTGGATTTCAAAGGCTTAGTGAAAATATGTAAAATATCTCAATTTTTAAAAATATTGATTGATAATATTTTGGATATATTGGCTTAAGTAAATATATTGTTAAAATTAATGTCATTTGTTTCTATGTTAGATTACTTGAAAATTTAAGATTATGGAAGTGGCTTGCATTACATTGCTGTTGTACATTGAGCAGTACTGGTTTAGACCCTTTTGCTCAGACACGTGTACTAGTCTCATGTCCACACCTTGGACAGGAACAGCGTCCTGTCACATGTCGTGACGCTGTTGCTCCAGTACCTGCCTGCCTTCAGTCTGACTTCCTCTTGCACTGGGAAAGAAGGAGTCTATGTAGACATACCATTTGATTATTCCAGATAAGCTCTCATTATTTGAGGGTCTACCATTTCTAAATCACAGCTCAAACAAAAATGAATTAAATGACAAAAATTCCATTTTATAGCTAGGCATTATATATAATTCTTTACTCTTATTCTTTAAAGTTACTTCTTTTCATTCTCTTACCAGACATGCATTCCCTGTCGCTGTATTAAACATAAAAGTAGAATGAACTCACTGAAAGACAGGTGCTTGGTTTTTCCTTGGGCATCTTTTACAAATGAAACTTCTGTTTCAGAGAGAATCATGCATGGGTTGGTTATACTATGGTTAAAGTAGAAGATATTAATTTTCAATGGCATTAATAAGAGGTGGGGTGGGGTGTAAAGGTAGGACTATAGATACCACAGGACATATAACCAATCCAGACATTTATTAAAAAATACATGTTTCTAATCATTACAGGCAGGGAAGAAGCTTAGCTTCTTGAATGGCCTGCTCTGTGTCTGATGCTGTCTATCCAGTTAGCTGAAAGGGTAATTTCAGGAATTACATGGCTAACACAGGCATTTAAAATTCTATTTAGAGAAAAGGACTTATGTTCACCCCGGACACCTAGACAGGCAGACTATACTAATCAAATCACTCAGATGATTACTGTAATTTCCACATCTTTGAATTTATGTAGTGAAACTTGTATAATAAGAGAAGTATATTTGGAGAGAATTATCGGGTGTAACATGTTCATTTTAGAAAGATGAGAACTAAAGAGGTGAGGCCCAAGGTTGCACAATAACTAAATGGAAACCTAGATTAAAACTGAGGTTTTCTGGTCTTTAGATTATTCCTCAGTAGATTCTGAAAGCAGGAAGAAAGTTCCAAGTGTTTTCTAATAGTCTCCACTGCTCCAAGGACCGAGGTTAGAAAGATTAGTTTCTTGTTCATTCTTATTTTTCTTTTTGGCCACCAATATGGTAGTATCTACAATTAGAAGCATTCCTTCAAATTAAAAAAAATATATATATTTTGCAAGGAGCAATGTCTCTATGCATTGTTCTCATGCCTCCATTGTAAGAAGTATGAGAACCTTAATTAGTGTCACATAGACATGATAATGTCAGTTTGTTTCAATGCTTATGTTGAAATTGAAGAATCCAACCAAGTCTTGAATACTAGATTTCTTTAGCAATATATCTGACTCAGTTTTTTTTTTGGGGGGGGGTTATAAACTATCTTTTTTTTAATTAAATTTATTGGGGTGACAATTGTTAGTAAATTTACATAGATTTCAGGTGTACAATTCTGTATTACATCGTCTATAAATCCCATTGTGTGTTCACCACCCAGAGTCAGTTCTCCTTCCATCACCATATATTTGATCCCCTTTACCCTCATCACCCACCCCCCACCCCCTTACCCTCTGGTAACCACTAAATTATTGTCTGTGTCTATGAGTTTTTCTTATTTGTTTGTCTTGTTCTTTTTGGTTTATATACCACATATCAGTGAAATCATAGGGTTCTCTGCTTTGTCTGTCTGACTTATTTCACTTAGCATTATACTCTCAAGATCCATCCATGTTGTCACAAATGCTCCTATATCATCTTTCCTTAACGCCGAATAGTATTCCATTGTGTATATATACCACAACTTCTTTATCCATTCATCTATCGAAGGACATTTTGGTTGTTTCCATGTCTTGGCCACCGTAAACAAAGCTGCAATGAACATTGGAGTACACGTGTCTCTATAAAGGAATACTTTCAGATTTTTTGGGTAGATACCCAGGAGAGCGATTGCTGGGTCATACGGTAATTCTATTTGTAATTTCTTGAGAAACCTCCACACTGCCTTCCATAACGGCTGCACCAGTCTGCATTCCCACCAACAGTGTATGAGAGTTCCTTTTTCTCCACAGCCTCTCCAACACTTGTTACTATTTGTCTTATTGATGAAAGCCATTCTGACTGGGGTGAGGTGATATCTCATTGTGGTTTTCATTTGCATTTCTCTGATGATTAGCGATGTTGAGCATTTTTTCATATGTCTATTTGCCATTTGTATATCCTCTTTGGAGAAATGTCTCTTCAGGTCCTCTGTCCATTTTTCAATTGGGTTGTTTGTTTTTTTTGTTGTTGAGTTTCATGAGTTCCTTGTATATTTTGGATATTTTGTCTTCTTATGCAATCAACTCTTTCTGTGTAATAGAGATTGTTTTCATATTAATAATTTCTAGTTTTTGTTTAACACCCACAACAACCTTATGATTTTCTCAAGTCATTGATATAACTGATAAAGGCTATTATTGTTCTATTTGGGAACACTTTTAGTTTTAATCCTATGATTCTGACTGAATATTTTCTCACAGGACTCCCTTCTGATTTAGTTTTCTATATGGCCACATAGTTGTTTTATTTTTCTTTTTTCTTCTCTTCTCCTATTAATCAGTGTATTTGTTGTCATTGTCATTGGAATTAGAAGAGGAACAAATTAGAATCTTCTGAATTTGCCTTAATGACTTCTCTAAGAATCAGGTAATTTATATTTAGTTCTATTTACCCAATATACTAAGTGTCTATTATTAAGTGCAGGACACTGTGTTTGGTTGTGAAAAAGTACAAATGTGGAATCAAAACTACCAATCTATGATGGAAATAACACAATCTGCATTTTCCTTGCAGAGGCTGAAAAACTGTAACTCTTGTATCGCTACTCCTTTTTGTAGATATTCAAGCAATTGTATTAGAATACAAAGTGAATAACATTTTGAACAACCTTTTTTCTCTGTGCATTAATATTTAAAATTTCTTACACACACACACACACACACACACACACACACACACACACACTCCCCACCCCACTTTCTGGACTTTCAGTTGGTGAAGAACGCTGATCTTCCAATAACGTTCATTAAGATAAACCATTGCAGCTGTATATTCATCTTCCACTTTATAAAATAAGCAAGAATGAATAAAAGAAAGTGTGGAAATTTAAGGTAACACTTTAAAATGTGTGATTTATATCAAGAAGTCATCACAAAGACTGAGCATGCTATTCAAGAATCATTCAATACTTTCATCCCCAAAGTAATTTGCTCTTTTTAAATATGAGAAGACATTTTAATTTGCAACCAGGCCTGAACATGTTTGTATATATTTTTTAAATCACCACCATTTCTGGCAGCTAAATAACTGAAGGTGGAAAGAGTAATTTTCTTAAGGGAAGGCTGTATTGAGGCAGTTTAGTAACTGTGGAGTGGAGTATTCCATCTACATCCTGAATTTTCATTTAACCCGTTAGGTAAAACCATAAATGGTAGAGCATTATCAATAACCAAAAATTAAAATGAAGGTTTTCTAGTATTGCTTCCTAAATACACACACACACACACACACACGCGCGCGCGTATATACCCATATAGTATTTTTTGATTATGTGTGTTATTAAAATGTTTCGCTTTTGGATGAAATACTACCAAGTACATATATAAATAAACTGTTAGGTTAGGGTTGTGTTTATTCATATAGGATGAAATAGGTAACTGAGATGCTTAAAGATTTGTTTTCTAATAGTAAAAAATAATAAATACTACGTGGTAATAACCACAGTATCTGCTTTATAGATGATGGTTTATATTGACTACTTAGCGAGGACATTTCATACTTTTACACAGCAAATGTATTGGAGTCTATGATTCATCCCTGTGGGCAATATGTTTTAGTTCAGACTTCATTTAGGAGGTTCTGGATCCAGAATATAACACTTCCCTTCTTCACCTAGAGGACAAAATGAGTAACCAACATTTCATTGAAGAAAGCAGGGAGGAAATGCAAAATGTCTAACCTAGGCTTGGAAACCTACAAGATCACTCATTGGTTACAGGTAACTAGTGGCAGTCATTTTGAGATGAGAAAGAAGGAAAGCAGAATGTCCTTAGAAATAGAATTTGTAAAATCTCAGAACCTAAAGTGAAATATAAACAATTATCTTTATATAATTGTTTAGAATATAAAAAGGATTTTTTTTTAAAAAGTAATAAGGTCAGTGATATTTCTGTCAAACAAAATAGTACTAGTATAGATAAAAGTGGGACAAAAAGATATTGAGAAACAAAATGAAACTTAAAAAGTATAAGTGGACAAATTCAGACCAAACCAAAAGAAAGACTATTCTTTAGCTAAATTGAGAAGTTTCATTAGGTTTCTATGAATAGAGATAGGGTATTTATTTTGTAACACCATATTAATTATATTGAGTTTTATGTAATTACGCTAAGTGGTTAAGTGTATGGTAAACTATACATAGTTTTCATTTCATAAAAGGATTTTAATTACTCCTGTACCTTCATAAAATCCTGAATCAAACTGCCCTCCAGAGATGGAGTGGGCCCAAATGGTTATAGCAATTTCCGACAGATGGCCAGTTAGTTTGGAGTTACTGAGATAACTTACAACTTTCAGCATGGAACCCCATTTATTACTTCCTTATAACCTTTATGGAGCCAACTAAATTAAACATTTGACACAGAAGCCCTTAAAGCAAAAACCATGTATTGGAAGGCAGCAATCAAAACAGGAAAAGGGAGAGAACCCTTCTGGGATGCAGAGATGGTGCCTGTTAGAACACGAAGTGTCTCTAGGTTTGATACAAGGGAGTAGCAGACAAAATGGAACAAATTTGTCTTTGACTAGTTGTGGTTGTCTTACCAGATGGATGTCTATCATAAGTTTCCAGGCGAAAATGTGTGAGTAGGAAAAGGTCTCATTTTAGTATCAAGGGAACCCCACCTGTTTGGTTTTCTGCAATTAGCCTCAAACTGCTCAGCTCGTCACCTGGGCTTGGTGCACAGAATGGAGTCAAGAGTCAAACTGGATACTTCATTCATTGTTCCATATATGAAACCCTCTGACTGCATCCCTTTGGATTTTGTTTTTGCTTTATGTTCATCTGATGAAATTACTTGACCTTTTTCATGTTAATATAATGTGGACCCTTCCATTTCTCCCTTCCTCCTCAGCACAATTGTACCAAACAGGACTCTGACTTTTAGTATATCCAGGAAATACTTCCTGGTCATCTTTGAGCCTCCTAGTATATTTAACTAATCTGAGAGAGTCCAAAACATGTAATGTTTGCTTGATGTTTGACCAACAAAATTATTTAATTCATTTTTTCTGAGCAGATAATTCATGCACAGTGTACAAATTTCAAAAGGCATAAAAATGTATACTCCGAAAAACATACCTTTCTCTCATGTCCACAACACAGTTGACCATATTTTTCCCTACAAAGGCTGTTTTTGTTATAGACTGATATGTCATAGACATCAGCTTAATGTGTAATTTTCTAGAGATTTCTTCCTCCCTCCCTCCCTCCCTCCCTCGCTCCCTCCTTCCCTCTCTTCCTTTCTTCCTTCCTTTCTTCCTTCTTTCCTTCCATCTTCTCTATCTCTGTATCTATCTATATCCATCCATCCATCCATCCATCCATCCATCCATCCATCCATCCATCCATCTATCCATCCATCCTTCCATCCATCCATGGTAGCATTCTCTATATTGGTCTGCAACGTACTTTTGCTTAATTTAACATCCTGTCTTGGAAATCATTCCTTATTAGTTTGTAAAGTGGCCTCATTCTTTTAATAGACATAGTATTCTCTTGTATAGATACACTTTAAAGTATTTATCGAATTTCTTGTTGATGTTCACTTATGTTGCTGCCGACATGTTGCAATTCAAATAATGCAGCACTGAATATTTTTGTGCATGTGACTTGTAGCTTTTGTACCTCTAGCTGTAAAATGAGATAGCAGTATGTTTACACTACCTTTTACCTTGTTTTCTCTTCCTCCAGGTTTTGTTATTTATAACACTTCCTAATACTGGATTTGTAGTATTAAAAATTATCCCTATATTTGTTCTAGTCCTAGTCTTGTATTTAAACAGACTTGGTATTTATTACCAGTCCTTTCCCCATTGTTTCTTTGCTTGCTTCTTAGTCAGCTGAAGTTGGTCCTTTAATAGTTTCTTTAAGAAGGGGTCTGAGAACTATATTCCCTGAGGTATTGTATATTTAGTATTATTTATCTATTACCTATATATTCAAATAACAGCATGAATACTAATTAAATTCTTGGATCAGAGTCTGCAGATCTCCTTGAAGATTTAATTGCTCCACTGCATTTTAACATGGGATGTTGACATACAGAAAGAAGTCTGATACCTGCCTTACTTATTTCTGATTTAAGTGAATTGATTTTTCTGTCTGGGATGTCCAAAGAATTATTTTTCACCTTTAAAAGAAAAGATATATTTAAATATATCTTCAAAGATATCTTTATCAGTATATATGTTTACAAATCTTATAAATTACAAGTCATAGTATCATTCTTTATTATGTATTTATTTATTTTTGGTAGGACAGGGTGCACTCTTTGAACCTGTAAGTTTAAATCTCCTTTTCTTTCAGGAAAGTTTCCTGAATTTTATTTTTGTACATTTGTTCTATTATCATTTAACACTTTTCCTTTGGGAATTCTAACTATTCGAATATTATATATCTCTTGCTTTTTCTCCACATGTATCATTTATTATCCTTTTTATTATTTTTCTTAGTCCTTGCCTTCCATGCTTTTACTGTGTTTTCATAATTAATATCCTTCTTGCTGCTCCCAAAGTGGCCTTCGTTTCTGTGATAAACTTAGTTTTTGCTTTACCTCTTTCCTAAATTAGGCCAGCTTATATCATTTTCTCTTTAGTTGTCTGTAACTCATATAATCAATCAAAAATATATATGAAGCACTTAGTGTGTGCTTGGTATTATTCCAGGGAGTAGAAATGGAACAGTGAAATAGAAGACAAAATCTCCCCTCTCAGAGCTTATATTCTGGTTGGATATTGTATCTTTGCTATGATTCTGTTTATGTAAGTGATTAATACAAAATTCAATCCAATATTTTTATCTGATCCATGAAAAATTATCCTTTGAGTGTAATTTTTCTATCAGTTTTTTCTCTTTTTAAAAAATTTTGTGGTAGTATTATCATATACAGATGTCTATAAAGGTTCCTGAATTGCTCATCTTTGAATAGCATTAATTCCTTCTAGAACAATTATTTACATGATTTGGGGAGAGAAGATCCCATAAGAGAGATATCAGTTCCATGTTCTAGTCTAAGGGTTAGCAAACTATAGCTTGTAGCTCTAACGTGGCTCATACCATTTTTTGGGGGTACAATCTGTGAACTGTGAAGAATGGGTTTTATATTTTTAATTGATTGTAAAGAAGAAGGAGGAAGAGGAGAAGGGTGTACAGAGACTGTATGTGGCCCACAAAGTTTAAAGTAGTCATTATTTGATTCTTTACAGAAAATGTGTGCCAATCCCTGTTTTATGCTATTTGCAATTCTTATAATGAAACAAAATAATGTGTTGGCTTTTCAACCTTTATTTATTCCATGACATTGATTTTAACATGCAGAAGCACTCCCACCAATCTCCTTTAGCTTGTCTCAGAAACAGTCTGCTTCCTTCAAGTATGGCTCTGTGTGTGTGTGTGTGTGTG
This sequence comes from Rhinolophus hipposideros, assembly GCF_964194185.1. Taxonomy (NCBI): domain Eukaryota; kingdom Metazoa; phylum Chordata; class Mammalia; order Chiroptera; family Rhinolophidae; genus Rhinolophus; species Rhinolophus hipposideros. Next base: position 9,690,325 of record NC_138062.1, read on the forward strand.
TGTGTGTGTGTGTGTGTGTGTAAGTGATATATTTATCATTCAGCTCTTTATCTGCTGCTTCTGGAAACAATGCCAAACTTGCTCAAGGAAATACTTTGCTACCAGCACGAACACCATTTTAATTTATACAAGTGAAGGATTGTTGATTTTGTTCTCAAGTATATGTCACTTGCTTTGGAGAATCATGCTCTGATGCCTTTCTCTGAGAACTGCAGCTATAGGCATATTCTCATGGATTGTTTCTACACTTCTGTTTGGTTTTTTTCTACACTTTTCAGATTTTACTCAGATATTGTGATTTGGCTTACAGATGCCATTGAGTTCTGTCAAAGGTGAACACTGGGTTTCTATTTCTGGCTCCCTTAGTTATATTTATATGATTGCTCAAAGGAAAGAGGAAAACATCTACATGAGTCCCATATTTAAAAATAAAATGTTTATGTTTTATCAGCATACTATGTTTTCTTTTGTTTGGAAAATGTTATCCAAAAAAGTTGCAGAAGTAAAAATGGTGACGTAAAATAGTAAAGATGGTAGAAATGCACGTGTAAGTTGTCACTATTGAGAATGAACAGAAAATTCTCACCGGACCACCTCACAGATATCTAACGAGCGGACAGTCCCACTGCGAATGCACACTGCAGCAAATGCATTGAAGCCCCGTATAGTTGGTGAACTGAACTCCACATCGTGACGTAAGCAACCAGAACGACTTAGGAAATACGGGAATGCTGTGGCTTTTCTAAAGACTAGAGAGGAAAAGACTTGTTTGATAAGTCAGCAAGCGGTCAGTGCTTATTACTGTACGAGGCACCGTGCTACGGGCCGGTTTATTCTTGTACTTAGCATGAAGCAGATCACAACATTCTACTTTACAGCAGCAAGAGGAAATGGTTTCAACAAGAGATGCAATTGATGTAAACTAAATCAATTCAAGTGATTAAGTAAAAAAAACAACAACAAAAAAAGAAAACTGGCTATTTGATGTGATGTGAATCATAAGAGTAAATAAGAGGGTGAAACTATCATGACCGTGAACTTTTCTTCTAAGGCTCTCAACATGTAGGAAAAAATATTCAAATAACTAGATGAATCAATTTGAAAATGAGAATGGAAAAAAGAATGAGATTAAGTTCATAGTGGAAGTTTGTTTCAGTTGTTCTTTGCGCCTATTAACCTACACAGTGAAGTTAAAATCCTGTAAGTTTCAGGTTGCCAATCTTATTTGAAATCATCTGGGTGATGCTTAATTTTCAACATTTTGCAGTTGCAACGTGTTTCCCATGTAATTAAAGAGTAAGTTTGTTCTGTGTGCTGTCTCCCACCCTCATTTTCGCCCAGGACATGAATTCTTAAAAATTTTGCCTAGTAACATTTACTTTCTCTTCTGTTCCATGAGGGAATATAATTAAAAAGGTAAAAAGGCATTGAGCTGACGGTTCATAATGCACTAATTCATAATAGTGTATTAGCATTCTGATTAGAATAAAATATCTAATGAAACTGGAGAAAGAGTTCGTTCTCACCCTTCTCATTATGTGTGTATGGTGAGCTCTGAGATTCGGGCGATGGCACAGCCCAGAGAGGCGATCGTAAGTGAATGCTGCTTAGGAAGCGATTCAACGGGAGTTTTTAAGCAGCTGTTCCCAGGCTTCATTAAGACTCATTATGAGTTGTCATGTAATGGAGAACTTATATTTTTTGATGATCTCTGCATACCAGTAAAGATAAAAGTATGTCTTAAGGCAGAACTGAAAAGAACAGAAGTTGGTACATATTAAAAATAGATTACTAAAATGCCCTAGTTAGCTGGCACAGACCTTAGAAGCTCAGTACAATCATTCAGATTTAAAGGGAAAGATAAAAAGTGACTAAACTCACTGAGCTTTTAATACATCAACTGTAACATTTTAGGAAAAAAAAACAACCCTCTATTCTGCCATATGAAAGATACCTGGGGGCCCCAAAGATTGATCTGCACCTCTTGTGATGGGAATTCAGACAGCTGGCATTGTCACACCTGAGATAGGCATCGCAATGGCTTTTCAAATTGTTAACTTGACTTTAAGTGCAGGTTGAGTCACATCTTCCCACTACGGCATCACACCCACACACCTTTCTCACACCACATGCAAGTGAAAGGTGATCTCAGTGCTCGGTCCTAGCATGCAATCACTGATACAGCTAGTTGTGTAAGGCTAGCGACCTTCAGGACGAATGTATACACAGAATGGACTTGGCTGAAGGGTGTGGGAGAGCAGGGGGCTGGGAGAATCCATGTCTGCAGCTGCTTGCACAGAGCAGGCACACTGCTTTTCACTTAGATTGTTGGTAAAAGCAGCAAAGCTTTCTAAGGGGTGCCTATGTTACTTTGGTTACGTTGTGAAACATAAGGAAACACCGACTATCCATACCAAACATTAAGATTGCTGTTAATTTGAGTGGTATTGTGAGATGTTGGGATGAACGATGGGGACTTCCGCGCCCCAAACCACTGTCAGGGACTGTTCCTCTTCCATCCAATGGCGTCCCTTCTCCCAAGCACCATCACCAGCAGCGATCTTTGGAGAATCCCCACGTGGCTTAGTGTCATCCATAGCTCTCCCCCCATTCTTAGTCACGCTCATCCAGAACTCTGTACGCTTTGGAAAAATGGAGAGAACGCCAAGCACATGAGTTCCCTCTGGACTCGTTGCCTTCTCTTTTGAAGAGGATGCAATGAGTACATAGCAGGTACATGACACATTTGCCAGTAACCAACAGAAGAGCGGATTGCCATGGAGGTCACGACAACTGGCAGCTTCTCAGAGCAAACATTCTTGCGCAACAGAATGTGAACGTGGTTACGCAAAGAGTGTTCTGGAAGCTCACGGATGCAATTCCACCGAACCACACACCCTGCAGAAAGCAAAGGATGAGGAGACCGTGTAACAGAGCCTGCAGGATCAGAGCAAGAGAAAACCAGATCGCAGTGCACAGCGATGCAGGAAAAGTGTACCGTCTCTTTTACTCACGATTATTGCAAAAGGAAAGACCTGGTGTCAGGTGGGGAAGAGGCTGGCTCCCTCCAAAAGAGCAAGGTGAATAAACAGAGAGTGGGTCAGGAGAAGAGAACATTTTGCCTGTTCTTGAAATGATGCCAGATTATAACCATTTTGTTTCTAAGAATTTTTCCAAAATATGCAATTAGCTTTGTAAATCAGTTGTTACAACCCAGATTATTAAATAGTTCTATAGTTGATACTCTTTAAACCAACATCTTCATATTGCCAGCAGGTATGCAACAATTTGGAAACACGAGGAGAATTTAGGGAACATTTATTGGCGTTGGTTGCCTATATACCGAAGCGATATCCAGGTAGGATATGCGCTTCCTGTTGGAAAGTTCTAATTGCTGTTGAGGCTGCTCAGAGGTCATTTGAAATGGCCACGGGCAATATAATTGTTTAGTAGGCCTTGCGTAATCCCAGCACATCAGATCTTATGTTCTCCCTCACACAAGGCTTCTCTTCTTTCTATCCTCTCATTATCACAGAAATTTGGAAAGTATCAGCAGTTACAGAAGGGGTTTTCATAGCTATCACTTCACACCCCTGTGGGGTGTGGGCCAGGATACGGTACAGAGGAGGGTACAGGTCAAGGAGGCCACGGGAACTGAGCAGAGCGTGCAGCTGGTTAGCGACTGGCCAGGGACTTGAGCAAAGGTATCCTGAAATCTGCTCTTGAAAGCATGTCCTCTCCTTGAGACCATACTGCCACACACCCAATTACAGAAGAGGAGTGACCTAAGGAAGAAATGAACTGGTTTTGGTCAATCTGTATTCTAGGATTCCTGGAAAAATTTTTACATCAAGCCTAGAGTGACGGTGATCAATTCATCCCAATCAAGCAGACATATTTCAGAAGTTTCTGCAGCTGTGTGTGTTTGTGTGTGTGTGTGTGTGCATGCTTTTTTCTCTCACTTCTATTTTACAGAAATTGCCTATTAAATACACAATGCTTTTAATAGTAATGCAAAGTCTGTATGACTAGCTCAATATGCGAAAAGGTGACAAGCCATTTAACCTGGCTGCATAAACTCTGGTTCTGTCTTGTGACCAATAGTGCCACCTTAGTTTTACGCATGCCAAACTCTGCACGGCTGTGTGAATGACGTGTTCTCCCCATGAAGATGGTGAACATGCTGTGATGACAGCCATGCCACCAGTTTTCAAGATGGAGCCACTCTGTTTCTGATGCAGCTACTAAAACAAGAATGGAATAAAACAGAAAAGGACTTTGTTTAAGGAGAATGGGACTCAGATGCTAAGATGCTAAGGTCTTCATTATGTATTTTTGCAGGCTTATTTCTGAAGGTTAACAGGGTTTTTGTTGCTTTAAATAACTAGCCGTTAAAATGACTTATCTTTCTTAAAGATCATGCAGTGTTTTCTCTGATGAAAGTGAGCAATTATTTTGCCATGCTTTTCCATGCAATCTGTATTTCTCCACATGAGAAGTTCTTTCTTTTATTTCTCGTGTAATTCAAACTTTTATTTTGATAATCCTCAAGTTGGAATTCAGATAAATATCATTTAAATATAGTCTATCATGGGTCATTCCCTGCAATAGGTTTATTTCCTTTCTGTATTATTGGACCCACTATCCAAGGTGCAATTTGTTTCCTGTATTTTTTGCTTCCATTTAGTGTATTCTCAGTATTGCATGGTATAAAATATGAGTTCCACAGGGTATGGTAGGAAGACAGAATTTAAGGTGAATGAATTTTGAATCTTCGGCCTATGAGTCAGATCAGCCTTTGCCAAGATGGATTCAGTAGAACATTAATCCTGTTGTATGAAGAGGGTGAATGGGGAGGTGTGGGAGGGAGAATATTTGAGAAATACTATATGCCTCTCTTTGGATTTGTAATACACATTAGCGTATATATTTTTATTTATTTTTTATTAGTTTCAGGTGCACAAGGCAAAGTAATACTTAGACGTTTATCATTTATATCCCTCACACCGTGTGAACCTCTTCCCCCCATCCACTATCCCTCTGACATTGCACACAGCCATTACATTTCCACCGTCTCTATTCCTAATGCTGTACTCTGCTTCTTGTAAGTATATACAAACATATATATATACATATATATATATATATATATGTATATATATATGTAATTGTAGTTGACATTCATTATTGTTCAGCTTCAGCCTCAGGTGTACAGTGCAGTGATCAAGCATCTATATCTTCCCTGAGGTGGTCTCCCTAATGGGATGACCAAGTGTCCATCGGATACCCTACACAATCTTTACAACGTTGTTGATTATATTCCCCAAATTAATTTTCAAAACCCTGTGGTTACTGACTGTTTTCTAATCCCCTCACCTGCCCCTTATTGGTCTCGAGAAATCTCACAGTACAAACTTTGTTTAATGTTTTATCCAATATTTTTCAAAATTATTTCATTCAATTACAGGCATTTCATTGAACTTATCTATAGACCAAGCATTCTTCAAGAAAAAATATATAAACCCCTTGCTTTTATGGACCTTGCATCCCAGTGGAGGCCATAGACAATAAACATGTCAGTGAGAAAAGTGAACAGTGAGTCAAATGGTGCCAAGTGCTGTGGAAACATAGAGAGAGAGAGAAAGAGAGAGAGAGAGAGAGAGAGAGAAGGGGTGGGAACGAAGGTGGAAAAGTTGAGTATTTATTTGACCACAGAGTCTGTATTGTACATGAGTAACAATCATTGAGGCCTGTGGGGGAGCGTTTTCTACAGAAGACACTTTGGGTTCCACTGCGTTGGACCCTCAATCAGGAACCTTGGGCAACTCCCAGTCTAGATTCGTGTTTTGTGTTTCTTTACAGAAGATGATTTCTGTTGAAAGTATCCTGTATCCCAAAAGTATTTTTCTGAATTTGACTAACAATACCTGCGATATGTGAGTGATTGCTTATGCAGTATTTGACAGATTTAAAAGTAACTTTACCCTTTGAAAGAATTATACAGATAGCCCAAAATCAGATTAATAACCACTAGATGTCGGTATTATCACTGGGTAGCAGAGATGATCTTAAATCTCCTTAGCAGACTTGGTTGACCTAGATTATTTATTGCATAAGTAGATATTAACAAATACTTCCCCAATGTATTAAAATATAACCACATAACTTTCATAAGCACTTCCTAGATGATAAAGACAAATATAAATATAATTTGGAACAAGATTAAAAGAAACATGAGAATATAGGCTTATATCTATTATTCCAGCTACACAGTTCATCAACACACATTTGTGATCTTTCATCAATGTGAGTTAATATATTTCAGAAATGTCTATTCAATAACAACTTGTCAGATTCTCCACGAGGCACCAAAAGGGCAAAATTAATAAGCTAATGTCCCTCAAAACAAGGGTAATTAACAATACAATGGGGTAAAGTTAATATAGTTTTAAACACACACATAAAGCAGAGTGAGGAGGGTGGAGATAGAAAAGTGTCTTATGGACAATTCAGCGTCAATAGGGAGGACTGACCTGCAGGGGGACAAGTCTGGGGACAAGAAGGCTTAGGAGACTTTTGCAACAGTTCAGGGAAGAAGGAAAGAGGTTGGCAGATATTTACACTGACTTAACTTCACAGAGAAATTCGAAGCCACCAGATAGTAACTCCTTCAATTTCTATCATCACATCTGCAAAACTAGTTGCACAGTGACTAATTTTTCCTCTTTCCTCTCTTTTCACCCTGGCGTAGGTACCTCTTTCTCTATGTAAGGCTAATGTGTCTACCTATCTTCTAGTATCCATACCCACCATCTTGTCAAGGGCCTTGTGTTGGTGCATATTCTGATCCTTTACTATGGCCCTTTTTCTCAAGTTCCTTCCTATCGGGATTTGCATGTGCTCTAGTATTGCTCACCTTAAAAAAGAAATAACCAACCTGCCACTTGACCAATCAGTGAACTTCCATTGCTCCCACAAAACTCTTACAACTGTCACCCCAACGGAACTGATTACACTTGCCAGTCACTCCTCAGCTGGCAGCACTGTGCCTCTGTTCATACTGCTTTCACCATGGTTACCGAAGCCCTTCCTGTCCCCACATTCAGTGGGCACTTTCCTCTTTACTTTGTTTTGATGGTTTCATAGCATCTGTCACTGTTGAACATTTATTGCTATTGGAAACATCCTCTTTCCACAAAACCCCATATTTCTAGTTTGTCTCTTTATTTATTACCACTATTTGTCAGACATTTTATTGCCTTCTCTTCCTCTCAGCTATTGCTTTGGTTTAGGCCCTCCCCTGTTCTCACTGTCTGCACTCTCCACAGGTAATGCCCACCTACTTTCATGGCTAGCTATTTTTACTAATATGCCGAAGACTCCCAAGGCTTTGCTTCCAGTCCAGTTCTCTCATTCTTCTCCTAGCATCTTCCAGTCTAATATATTAAAAATTAACATCATTTTTATCTTAATACTTGCTCCTTCACCAATGCATTCTAACTTTCCTGTTGCTCAAACGGAACTGGAAAGTTTGTCAACATCTTTGATTTTTTTTCCCTTCTTCTTCTGTAACTACAGCCAATAAATTCACGTATACTTAAACTTATCTATTGGGTGTCTGTGATTGGGTGCCAGTGCTTGGAATACGATATTAAGTAAAACCTGCCTTCACACGGCTAACAGCTGAGTTGGAGAAGTAGACAACAAATATGACAGTAAGTCATAGATAAAAAGTGGCAGTAGGTATTTTGAAAGGTAGGCTGTGAATAAAAGGATTGAGAGTCTAGCATTAAACATGGTGTTTAGGAAAGTGGTATTTGAACTGAGACCTCAAGGATGGTAATAAATCAGTTATATGATAATTGGGGAGTGTTTCAGGCAGACAGAATGCATCCGTAATGGCCTTGAGGTGGGAAAGAGTTTGCCAGAAGGCCGACATGAAAACTGCAATGTGTTTGCTTCTCCTTTTGCTTAAACCTCTCAGTGCTGAATGTGGCTGGTAAAGCTCTCGGGATCATGCCGACTCCTCCTGGCCCCACCTCTGCTCTGGCACTTGGATGGCTTTCTTGTTGCACGGGATTTCCTTTGGTTCCCCCAAAATGTGAAGTGCTTTCTAACTTGGAGCGTGAGCTCTTCCTTTTGCTGCTGAGAATGGTGTCAGTGCGCTGTCTCCTTTATCGGGCTAGTTCAGACTCAGTCTTCATATCCTCTCCAGGGGACTCTCCTTGACGGCCAGTCCACCGCCACCTCCCAGTAAGGGCTGGTTCCACAGAAGCCCCCTGTGCTTCTCTTGCATAACTAGCTTTGTTATTCTTTAGTGTCTGTCTTCCATGCTAGACGGTGGACTCCATGAGGACGGGAACCCCGTCTGTATTTTTCAACACTTTATCCTCAGCACCTAAATTATGCCTGTTATATTATAAACACCCAATAAAAATGTGTTGCATGAATGCATAACGTGAATGAGTGAGTGAATTCTGAAAGAGAGGTAGACTTCAAACTCATAGCCAGCTTTCCCTCACCCCGTGATCACCCACAGCGGCTCCCATATTGATGGAAAAGTTTATGTGGGAAAGATATCGGAATCAGTTTGAGACATTTTGATAACTTTAGGAGTCACACTCTTTTCCTGTAATAGTCTAATAAAAAACAAACAAACAAAGAATCTTCTTTGACTTTTATATCCTCCCTCAGCCCCATCTCATTTCTACTGCTTTTCTTGCAGAAAAAAATCTCCTCCAAATAGCTGTCTATAGTTTTCACCACTTCTGTTGGTTACCTTAACCCATTTCAATGAGGCTTTTGTCTCTGCCATTCCCAGGACCTGCCTTTATTAATGTCTCAAATAGCCTGCTTATTCCAGACCTAATGGCCACACATTTTAGGGACAGAGGCACTGTCCATCCTTCCTCCTTTCTGGAAACACTTTCTCTTTTGGTCTCTTTCTTAGTTCTCCTCACACCTCTCTGTTCTTCACTCTTTTGCTGGTTTTACCTCCACTTCCTAATATCAAATATTGGAGAACCCTAGGGCTCAGTCTTCAACTCTTCCCCACCAAAGTGTTCTTATCTAATCTCAGGGTTTGCAAAGCATCTGTTCCCTGGTGAGTCCCAGTCTGATAATGTGTATCCCTGAAGCCCAGACTCACTTATTCAATTTTCAGCTTGATATCTGCACTTCGATGCTCATTAGACATCTTAAATGTAACACTTCAAAAACTGGACTTTTGAATTTCCTCTGAAATCTGCTCCTCCAGAAGTCTTTCTCGTCTCAGTGAATGCCATTTATTCTGCCAGTTGCTTAATCTTGAAGTCAATTCTTCACTGCCCTCTTACTCCCACATCCCACATTCCATCTGTCCCAGGCCTAACCACTCTGATTAGACATATGTCTAGAACTCAACCACCCGTCACCACCTCCACCCTGGCAAAGGATGCTAACTGGTCCCTTGATTCTATCCATGTTTCCCAAAGCCTGTTTCTGCACAGCAGCCAGAGTAATTTTTTTTTAAAATAAAAGATTGCCAGTTCATATTAGCTCTGTTGTCAAATTCTCCAGTCTCTTCTCATCTCCCCGTGTCCTCACCGTGGTTCTACAGGCCCTCTCTGTTCTACCTTTCTGACTTCATCTCAATTTGTTTTCCTTCTTGGCAAAATGTCCTCCAGGCACACTGCTTTTGCTTTCCTTAAGTACTCCTGCACAGCTCCCCTTTCCAACTCTTCCTATGGTCTGCTCTCTTGCCAAGGAAACTCTTTCTCCAGAGGTTTTAACATGACTCACTCTTTCCTTTAAAGCTCTGTTCAAATGTTGCTTTATCGGAGAGTCTTTCCATTAACACCTCATCAAAAATAGACTCTTCCGTCACTGTTCTACCCACCTTAACTTTGTAGAACTTGGTATCACTTGGCACTTTACATAATCCTTTCTTTATTTTGGAGGATAGGCACATAATTGGGAGAATTCTAACTAGAATTTACACTTACGGTTCAAATTCAGAAGTCCCATTCTCTTTTGTCTCCTTTACTCAGACAAGGCAAAACACAGAAATAGTTCTCATAATACCTGTGTGTCCCTTTCTTCAGATGGGATGTCAACTTGTAAGGACAACTGATTATATATATGGTAGAGTTATGTGGTTCCTCTTTTTGCTGAAAACTTAAACTCTTTTTTTTCCCTCTGTGTCTGTTGCTATGCTTTTCCCCTAAGTTACCCTGATTATTCACACTTATTTAACCTGGTGGGCTCATTCCTCTTATTCTTTCAGCTCTGAGTTTCCCTAAAATGTACTTTGCATAAAAAAGGAGCCGTGGCATTGTCAGGAACAATTTTCTAAACCAGTCTGAATTTTATAGAAAAAGACTAAAAGGGTTTACCTCGCTCTTTTAACATCATAACATTTTCAAAACAACATAACATAGCAAAAATAATTTGTAAGAGTTACACAGTAATTTCCCAGCACCTCTCAACACCATGTGCCAGCTGGTTCTCTCGGGGTGAATGGCTGGGTAATGGCTTAGTTCCCAGGGAGAAGGAAATGAATATCTAAGCAAGTTTTCTGTTTTGTTTTTAAGTGCAATTAAATTCCCTTAAGACAGACACTGTTTTGTTCAAGGTTATGTTCCCTGAGCCTAGGATTGTGCCTTGCATTTTGTGGTTATACTACAAATAAATGTGATGGAATTAAGTGAGTGAATAAATAAGTAAAAATAGGAAAAGGAGTTCACATAAACAGAGAAGCAAAGTAATTTTTTGGAAAGAGCCTTAGATATGATGCATAAGGTATGGGTTTTAAATGCTGGTCAGGAAAAGCCAGCTGCAGCCTTCATTCATTCATTCATTCATTCATTCATTCATTCATTCATTCATAAAATGGGAATACTGATACCTCACAAGGTTACATGAAGCAACATGAAACATGTAGCACATACGGGATATCAGATAAAAATTAAGTGTTTTATCAGCCCCCATGAAATCCATCTTACTTTTACTTCTTTGGGTCATTAATTGATGTGGCTCTTTCTGGATAAGTAATTTTGGGCAAATCATACTATTTTTGGCTGAGTTTCTTCCTGTATGCTTAGGGATCATAATGCCTGAATGTTTCTTTGAGGTTCAAATGAGATTGTGCGCGGTAAAAACTTCTGAAACCTAATATACATTCTGGAACTTATAAAATGCATCATCATCATTAATATTATTTGGTTAAATTACTCTATTTCCATTATCACATAAATAATAGTGTAGTATAGTGAGTCACACTTTATTTAATATGCTCTAAGTTCCTTGAGGAAACCAAGTTATTTTGGCATATTCCCAGCCTTTTTCCTTTTTTCAACCCCCTTTTTACTCATTGCCCTCATCCATTCTCTCAACAATCCAGGTCAAAGGAGTAGCTCTTACCTGGGTCAAGGTCACAAAAGAGCCCTCAAGAATACTTAATAACGTAACAATATTAAGGAGTGGACTATTTATTGGGAAGAATAATGGGATTAAAAATGGAACTGCATGGGAATAAATATTTCATTGGGCATTTCTTCTTTGGTTTGTTCATAGTTGCTAGATCTCAGCATTACTGACATTTTGGGCTAGATAATTCTTTGTTGGGGTTAGGGGTTATCTTTTGTACTGTAGGATATTTAATGGCATCCCTGACCTCTACCTGTTAGATATCCATAGCACCTGCCCACTTGTGACAACCCAAAATGTCTTCAGATATTGCCAAATATCCTCTGGGTGGGATTGGGGTGGTGGTGGCAGTACATAACTCCCAGTTGAGAACACCAACTTCCTGGAAGAACAGGATAGACTAAAGGGAGTTTTCCAATTAAAGGGTTTCCTCCCAGCCTTAAAAGAGCAAGGTGATGTATGCTAGCCCCCCAGAGGAAGGTAAGTAAAGAGAGGGCTGTCTAATATTAAGAAAATTTCCCTCACTTCCTCCTGCTTAGGGGCAATGAATTTCATGTAACCTTAGAATGGATGACTTTGGTTCCAGTTTCCTGAAACTGCCACAGTTTACAATTGAAATCCTGGTATAAATATTGGTAATACTCCCTTTTATTCTCAAAAGTGTCCCTGTTTGGACAATAAATTATACGATCACCTTAGCCTACGTAGTGACTACTATTCTGGTGCTGAGAATTCAGTGGTAAAAAGATACAAAGGCCATCCTTTCCCATTTGGAGTTCACATTACAAGAGAAGAGGTAGAAAATAAATAAATGCATTGCATAATGCTAGTTAGTTACAAGTTTGCATAAAAGATGCAAACCAAGGAGCTAGAGAGTGACAAGAGTGAGCTAGGATAATCCTTTAAACAACGTAGTTGGAAGATTTCTTCCAATACTGCCATTTGAGGGGAGGCCTAATGCTGTGTGTATGTGCATACCGATCAGACTTCTCATGGCTCTCTCCAATCTAGAATTAAGTTCAAGGAGTCTTCTGTTTGGTTCTATTTTCACATCATACATATGAATCTCCTAGGCAAATTCTGGTTTTATATAGTATTAGGATTAAACAGTGGGGGTAGGTACTACTAAAAATAATATAATTGGAGGCTATCACTTTGTGAGGAGTGTAAATGTCTAACTATTATGTTGTTTTGTACACCTGAAAGTAATAAAATATATATTAATAAAAAATAATAATAACATAAAATTACAAATAATTAGATGAGAGGCCCTAAAGCTTAAGCTGTATTAGCTTCATGATTGATCCATTTCCTGGGTGAGACACCAAGGGCCTGGCTGGAAAAGATGAGTAAGAACTTCGCTGAATGGTTTATATTTCCTCCAGGAACCAGTGAGATTGGTGGTTGGGAGCAAAAGGGATGGATGCTGAGACATCACTAATTACCCAAGCCACACATTTTGTATAACATTGGAGAATATTGGGTATAACAACATATGATGGCTGGGTTATACCACCCCTACCCCTCAACAGTTACCCCCATAACATTTTACTGTGGGTCAGCAATTGGAGGCCATTTTGTGAGATAGTTCACAAAGGAAGTTTTGAGGAGTAGATGATTTCTAAAGAGCCATTAATTAATGTTTCTAATGATACCTGACAGGTAATTAGCCTGAAAAATATTCTAACCAAGTGGCTTGAGCAATTAAGGCTGCCCTGTGAAGGGTGCCTGATTTAATAAGAAAAGTGCAGTTTCCATGCAGTTTATTCCATTCAATGAGCTGCTCCATTCTAAGCAGATTCAGAAGCTCTTTGTTCTTTCTCTTAAACCCCAGCGCTTCAAACTGTGGTCCTGTTTGAAATCTGTCAGCTGAGGTTTTAACCATAACACCAGTCTTATCTTTTCAAAAGGATTGGATCAAAGTATCTTAGTTTTTATCTGAGTTTAACAGGGAAAATGGCCTGTGGCTGTCACTCTGTAATGAGAAGTTTCCCAAGTGGCCAACACTAAAGAAGTAGAGTGATGTGTTGACTTCATGTTTATCATCAGAAATTCCAATCTTAAATATCGCAGATATATAAATATATATCACAGCTTCACAGAAGGGATTAAGAGTAAGTAATATAATTTACTATTTCACCTATGGAAAGATCTTAATGAGAATTAAATATTTCTTTAAACTAGGTAAAAACCAAGGGTAGTGACTCATGCCATATATTCCTAAACATCAATCCCTGCTTCAAAGAAGCAATGCATCATGGAAATGGACAGTTTATGTTCACCACAGGCTTGACCACTAGATATTAAATTGGGAAAAAGAAAAATCAAATGTAGGCATTTGTGCAAAGTTTGAGTAATGAAATTTTTTCTATGAGATCTAATATTTCAGCTGTTAAACAAGAACTACAGTCTTTCTTTTTATATTAATTATTTTTCTTATATTTATCAACAAAGGCAAAAAAAATATTACTTGTTTTTGATTTTAGTTTTTCCCTAAAGGAAGTATGTCCTTTAATATGTAAAGAAGGTGAGGTTGTTTGTACTTCTTTCTGTTAAAAAACCTGGAGAAGCTGGGTTTTTATTTTTACTTGGTAGATTATTTTATTTTGATGTTTCAGTTAGCATTTTTTTTTCTATCTCAAAATACATTAACATGTAGACTTTTGGAAATATCTTACAGTAGTACAAGTATTGATTTAATTATTATACTATGCATATATATCTGAGTGAGAAATGGATCTGAAAGTTGGATATGATTAGAAAAGTAATTTACAGTAGTGTCAGTATGCCTAGATGAGGAAGAAAACAGTTTGGGATTTTTAAAAAATATTTTTTTAAAACAAATTGTGAGTATAAGAGATCTGACAATTAAGTTCGTGAACTTTTTGCAATGATGTTGCTACCCCCCCTTTTTTTGATATCAGAGGGATTATTCATTATGAATTTGTACCAACTGGACAAACCGTTAATCAAGTTTACTACTTGGAAATGCTGAAAAGGCTGCGTTGAAAAGTTAGACAACCTGAACATTTTGCCGACAATTCATGGCTCTTGCATCACGACAATGCACGAGCTCACATGGCACTGTCTGTGAGGGAGTTTTTAGTTAGTAAAAGCATAACTGTATTGGAACATCCTCCCTACTCACCTCATCTGGCCCCCAATGACTGAAAGGAAGACATTTTGATGACATTCAGGACATCAAGGGTCATAGGACAACAGCTCTGATGGCCATTCCAGAAAAAGAGTTCTAAAATTGCTTTGAAAGGTAGACTAGGTGTTGGCATTGGTGCAAAGCTTCCCAAGGGGAGTACTTCGAATTTGACCATAGTGATATTCAGCAATGAGGTGTGTAGCACTTTTTATAGGATGAGTTTGCGAACTTAATTATCTGATGTTGAGTGCATGCATCTGTGTGTGTACACACACCTATATAACATATATTATATATACATATAAAACAAATTGATACACATATATAACAACCTGTTTTATATGTATATATTATATAAACATATGTATATGTTATATAAACATATAAAACAGATTGTTATATATGTATATATACATATATGTGTATACATATATATGTACACATCAATTTATAGATAGAATTTACTTCTATATTTAATGATTGTTTTATAGGTCTTTAGAGAATTAAAATATCTTACAAAGGTGCCAGGTGTAGAATTTGCATTTGGTTCTATAATTTGACATACATTTTCCCTAAAATTAAAAAAAAAATGTAAATACAACTCTATAAATTTAATGTCTATATTGAATTTTGAGGTTCAGAATTAGGATTACTACATGTTACTAAATGTTTTTTAAATATGAAAAAACATTTTTAAAGATTGAATTTATTACAAAATAAGATATTTTTTTATCATAAAAACAAAAATATTAGAAGAAAAACACATGTTAAAAACAAGGGTTTTTATTAAATAAAATGCTCCTGACACATAAAACATTTTGAGGATCAGATTGTTAGATTTTTCCCTATATCTATTTCTCCCTTTCTCTTTGTGACAGAATCCCAGCTACTAAGTGAACACAAATACATAGCTAAAAATACTGTATTTCCGAGAGTCCCTTAAAGCTGGTTATGACTGAATTTTTTGCCAATAAGTGTAAGCAAAGTATTATATGCTGCTTCTGGAAAGTTTTCTTAAGGGAGGGGTCATGCCTCTCTTCTGCCTTTGGTCAACTCATTCATTCTGTGGTAAATAACGTGATAACTGGAATTCTAGGAGCCATCTTGGTTAAGGTTGAAGCCCGCATCTTGGAAATGGCCAAGAAGTGAGCTTACATGGCCTCGAGGTGTCTTGTCAACTTTGTGGAACTGCTCTGCTAGCCACGAGCTATCAACCTCTGGAATTCTTTTCTGTGAGGGAGAAGTAAATTTATATTATTTTTGAGCCCTGTTATAATAAGTATTATTTTTTTAATGTGACCCAAGCTCATCCCCAATGGTATACAATACAATTGTTTAAATCATGTTTTTAAACAATACTTAATGGCATGGGAAAGTGATGATGATTTGTTAAGTAAAATAAACTAATTTGTTCATTAACAAGCAAATAAAACTGCTGACAGGTTTTATCATTTTTACTTCTTTATAGTCTTCTGTATTTTCAAAATTTTCTAAAATGAACATGAACGAGTAACAGTGTGAAAAGAAAGCATCTTTGCTTATAAAATTTAAGAACATGGTTGCTCATGTCCTTATAGAAAAGTAGCTGATTTGGAAGTGCAAAGTTAAAAGATTTTTACACATTTTGGCAAATCAGTCTACAATAGTTTTTTAATCTAATTATCCCTGAAGTCAACTGCAGAGAGTGCTTATTTTCTTGCTTCTTAACAAAACAGAAAGTATTTTGAAATGTTAGTATTTGAAATATTAAAAATTTGGCTATATGTATTAGGCACGTGATATTTCAGTTTTGTTTTGACTGAAAATTGTTTTTTTTCCCTATAAAACTTATTGGTGAACAATTAATAATCTGAACTAGATGTGTGAGAGAAATAGAGGAGGGAAGGATGAGTCCAGGGATTTTGGCCCAGACAACTGGAACTGGAAATCTGCTCTCACAGGGAAGACTAGAGAGGGAAGGACCCTCCAAACTAAATTTGAGTCTTGAGTCTGTGAAAAATGAGATATCTGTTAGAAATCCAAGTGGAAATGTTGCATGGCAAGTTAGATATATGAATCTGGAATTCAGGAGAGATGCTTGAGCCAAAGATAAATCTGGAATTCATCTGCTTATGGATGATATTTAAAATCGCCAGGTGGATGAGATCATCATGTCAGCGAACATATAAGGAGAAGAGATGGGAAAAAATGAGACAACAAAAAATTAAGAGGCTGTGGTCGCCTGGCGGTCATGTGAAAGATTTGCATTAGGAAGGAAGGCTTGATAAACTATGTCAAATGTGGATGATGGGATATATAAAATAAGAATAGAAGAATGAAGACAGATATATTTAACAATGTGGAAGCCCTTACATCTTAGTGAGAGTGCCTTGGTGAGCGGATGGGGGCTAAAGCCTGAGAGAGGTGGGTTTCAGAGAAAGTGGGGGGAGAGGCAAATTGGAGAGAGTGAATATAGACTACTGTCATGGAGTTTTGTAATGAAGGAGAGGAGAAAAAAGGCGCAGAAGTTGGCACAGAAAGTGAGATCAAGAGAAAATTTTTCTTTCTTTTGTATTAACATGGTAAAAATAACAACAAGATTTTATATCAGTAGCAATGATCCAGGAAAGAGAAAACTTAATAAAACAGGAGATAGAGGGGAGAAAAGCTGGGACTGTCGTTGTAGAGGGTTTGATCAAGTCTGCATGTGGAGAGATGGCTTTAGAAAAGAACGGAGTTCACAGATAGGAAATGGCAGAAAGGCAGGTTCAATGGTGCAAATACTGGTAGGTAGTAGATGCAGGGCAGCTTCTCAGCAGAAGCTCCTTAATGATTGCTTCAATTTTGTTTTGTTTTGTTTTGTTTTTCAGTGAATTGGAAACAAGGTCATCAATAAAGAATGAGGGTGTGCAAGATGGTGTTTGAAGTTTGAAAACAGGATGAGTATGAAATATTAGCTTGTGATAGTAGAGTGAATGGATCAGGAAAACAAAATATGAAGGACAAACAGCATTAAGGGTCTACCTGAGCTTTGTCGTCATGAGTTAAAATCGAGCCCGTCACCATGGTGATGTGTTTCTCCAATACCTTTCAGCTACCTTGCTGCAGGCATGTTGTAGGCTGAAAATTGTATTTACCCTGGACTGTGGTTAAGCCAAATGAGTATGAGGAAGGGAGAAATGACCAAGACAATTTTGTGGGAATTCAAGGGAATTAATATAATGAATGTCCATGGAATTTAAATGGAGTAAGAAGGGAAGGAGGCATATCCAGTGGGTAAGATAAAAAGGATCAATGGATTGGAAATCCCAGTTCGTTAGAAAGATTGTAGGAACAGGATACTAAATGAATGAATTGGAGAATGAACAGAAGATGGTTGCCTCAGGTATAACCACAGTAGTACGTGGCGAAGGTGCGGTGAAGGACAAGACAATGAGAGAAGTTCAAGAGAGAACTGAGAAAACAAAACAAAGTGTAATGTTGTTATGATTTCATAAAGTTTCAGTTTTAAAAAAGATAAAATCAGAAACTTCTTTAATATCAACACATGTGAATTAAAGAGGTAAGCCTGGAAATTTCTGTCGGTATCTGTTTAAGGAAAGGAAACGGATTATCTGAATTTTTTTTTCTTGACTTCAAGAGCCTGAAAGTTATACAACTTTAGTTAATTTTGATGTTAGTTTGATATTTTATGGGATTGTGTCATACAAAATTGCTGACATTGAACTCTAACCTATAAAAATGCAATTCCATATGGTTTACCTAATATATGTATATGTGTGCACTCAGTTATGTACATGCATAAGTATGACAAAATTGCTGAAACAAAAGTAAAAGAAAAACAGCTCTGAGATTTTGTTTGTAGATACAAGCTTCCTGAAAAACAAAAAAGAAAAGACATTATGAGTTTCTTTTAAGGATAAGAAAAATTAATGCAGAGCTGGTAGACAACAAATGATTTTCATTTTATATCTTTACAACCTTACTCTTTGGGCTCATTCTCAGCAGACTCATTATCAGAAGCTAGATGTCACTGATATTTTTAATATTCTGGGTATAAAAATAATACATGAACACATCTTCATTTTTAAAAGATTCAGACTATAAAAATGTACACAGTAGAATATGAAAATTACTTTCTCCTCTTCCTTCCCAGACTTGAACTGTTTTTCCCAGAGGTAACCTTAGCAAAATTCTTTTAGTCTCCTTTCTGTGCATTGATCTG